>NC_136060.1:334052466-335361358 GCF_964261635.1 Lissotriton helveticus | reverse complement strand
ACCTAAAACCTCCTCAGAACATTATTATTCTTACCAAAAATATCCACAGAACTCTTGGACATCTGGGGATCTATTATTATTATTATTATTATTGTTAGTATTATTATTATTATTATTATTATTATTATTATTATTATTATTATTATTATTATTATTATTATCATGGTTATTAATAGGATTAAGAATAGATGCCCAGATGTCTAAGAACTCTGTGGAGGTTTTTGATAACAATAATAATAATCAATTATATTCTAAGAGAAACAACCGTGTAGCTTAAATGATCTCCTTAGTTTCCCGATTAAATAGTAATGACATTGCAGTCCTTCTATTTCTGGCTCTATATTTAAAAATAATCAACATAAAATATTTTTCCCTACATCAAGGTATAACAGGCACTTTAAACAAAATGTTGTAGATTGTCATTGAGTCTCAAATCACATAACCAAAGTGTTGTTATTTTATACAGTTGTGTAGGTCCATGTCGGCTCAGGTTCTAAGCATCATTAGTGCTGCCCTATATGGACATGTGGATCAGGGAACGCAACTAATTATTTTAAGTAAAGAGAACCCTTAAATGTCCCCATAAGCCCTGCCATTGACTTTTTATCTTGCAAGCAGAGTAGATAGTTTAACATGCTGAACTCAAATGTAATTTCATGGTTGCCGTTTTCCTCTAATCTAATTAAGAAACAACCCACTTACGAAATAAACAAAAAACTGATGGGCAGAATGCTTGAATTAATCTCAGCCACTGGTAATTACTTGGGGTTGCATCCCAGTCCATCATGTTGTTGCCCAGCCATATGCAAATCAGCCTTGATACAGCTGAAATAGCAACAGTCCAGCCCGCACTGTCGATCCCGGGCCTTTCTGACCAAGAACGCAGGCAACTCAAGACTGGTTTCGCCCTAGTTAGGGCTCCTCAATTGGGTTCAGCTTGGATCCAGAAGATAAGAGAACCCTTTCTTTTGCATTCATGCTGAACTCAGTGGTGGATGAGCACATGCGTTCTTTGAATTTTCTCTGGAATGGTTCAGGAGTCCTGGCATAATGTAGGCCATATCATTCACTGAAGTTACCATTGCGACAGCAATTGTTCCTTGCTCCTTTGGAGTCACACTAGACACTTGATATCACAGACACTGACATTAATTTGGTATGCTGGAACTGATGAGTTGGACGGTGCACTAGACAGACGACTATGTACTGACAATGAATACCGGGTCGAAACATCAACATCAACATTGCTGTCCCTTGGCTATTTAATGACTTCTTTAAAAAGGAACATATACAGATTACTTCATACAATTTAATGGGTAATTTTATCAACCTTGGGACTTTTATTGCCTAGGTACACTTCTGTAAATATATATGTCCACATTTTTCTGCACTCCATTGTCTGCACTATTGTTTTACTGCATATATTGTAATTTATTCCAATCAAATAAGTGACTAAATTGGAAACTAAGAGAAGAGCGCATTGCATGCTTTTTGACCGGATATGGCGAAGTAACATATATGAGCAATCAGCTTCCCTAAGTGTCATACATTAGGGTGTCACTTGAATGAGTCCCATGTGTCATTTTTTGATCATACACCATTACCCTAGTCTGGGTGTGTATATAGGGTTGTCCCAGTTTGTGGACATTCATTTAGTATTGGTTGATGGACAATTTGTTAAAGCTTAACTTTTAGTAGCGCTTATAGATGACTCCCCTCCGCTGGCAGTTCGGCAACAAAACAGAGCAGATATGGCCAACTAGCAATGTGCTGGAAGGAAGATGTGGGAGCAGAGTATCTCTAGGTGGTACAATATCTTGCATGTGCTAATAGTTCAATAGCAGTATCATAAAGAAACGTATTAACTAACTAGGCGCATTGGATTGCTTGCCAGGCACAGCATCTGGACAGCTGTGGAGCTAAAACGTTGTAATCAGTACACTAGGGACTTTGGGCCATATGTATCAAGGCCAAATGGGTTCGCAAACTTTCGGCGTTTGCGAACCCATTTTCGCAAAATGGTATGTATCAAACAATTTGGGTGCAAAATAAGGAATCGCAAAATTTGCCATTCCTTATTTTGCGATTGCATTTAAGAAATTAAATGCAATGTATCAGGGAAAAAATAAATTCCAAAATGCCCTTAAGGAATTCGCAAATTACCACCAACTTCTAGTTGGTGGTAAGTTGCGAATTCTTTTAAAAAAGCATTTTTTTGAAAATCCAATGGTGCCATGTGACGCTTATACATGAGACACCCCTTCACCCTTGAAATTATTCTCAATTTGCGATTAGCAAATTGCGAATCGCAAATTGAGAATAATTTCCCGTTCATTCCTATGGGCCTCCTGGCCCTTAGAAATGAATGGGAAATTATTCCTTAATTGCGATTAGCAATTTGCTAATCACAATTAAGGAATTTTAAGGAATCGCTAAAAAATAGCGAATTTCTTCATACATACCATTTTGCGATTTCTAAATAGCGATTCCTTAAAAATCGCTATTTAAGCATCGCAAAAGGGTATGTTGATACATATGGCCCAAAGACTCATGTGCAAAGGACACAGAGCTCAGGATTTCTCATATAGCTACAGGACCTTCATGAAATACTTGCTCATCTTTCACGTTTTGCACCAGAAGATGAACAGTATTCCATTGTTTTAAGCTGAGCAATGTAACTGCTTATCTAAAACGCCATTCAAAACAAAACGTGACAAGAGGAAGAAAGTGCGTTCTCCAGACAGGCTGAAGTTAGAAGACAGAATCCGTGGCTCTGTTTATAGGCCTGAAGTAAATGCTTTTATGTGGTTGAGCGCGCGAGGGACAAAAAAGAAAGGAGTACGATTTTATGGAGTTATGTGTTGTCCCTTTTGCACTGATAGTGCTCAATGTGAGATAAGTTCAAAGTAAGCACACTCAGTGCCATGGCAGTGCCTAGACAAACGATTGTGAGCGGCCATCTTCCCATCCCAGCCCCCAGGCCCACAACGTCACCTAGACGCTCCGATTATAGGACACTACAATGGATGACTTTGTCAATAGGTTGTAGGAGAGTAGCAGAATTGAAAAGCAAGATCTAAAATATTAGAGACTGCCCAAAAAGTAAAAGCATCATCCTACTTATCCCAGCAGAGACAGAATAACCCGGGGATCGCCCCGGCTTTGATTTTGCCCCCGCTGGTTCAGTGTAAATGTACACATTCATCCTTATTAATATACAAAGGTTTAAAACCTTTTCTTACTCTGTCTGTAGCCGGACACCATGGTCAGTGCAGCCCCTCTCTCTGTCACCTTCTAACAAACTCTTGCAGCTCAGCACAGCTCATATTCGCAGTGCAGTGAGCTGCTGCGGGATACCCAGCACCCAGGGATGTAGCACATCACTCTGCTGTGCAGTCATGTCTGACTGCTTTAGTCACAGGAGTTGCTTTGCTCATTTTTCTATTTTAAAATGTTATTGGCATTTAAATTAACCTACGATAGTTCAAGGATGCATAATCCTTGCAACATACAAGACACACAATACAGTGCAATAGAATTCATTGTATTACAAAACATAGATCATAATAAGAGTCCAAACATGGACCGTAACCACTGTGCAAAGTATATTACATATAATGAATTTCATGAACGAGCAACACAGATGAAAATAGCTAGTCAATATAGAAGTCTGAATAGATGTATTAAAGCCACCTATACTAATAAGGAATACAAGTTCCATACTTGAGAACTACCTTGACAAGATTTATGTGTATTTAAATAAGATAAAAGACTGTATCCATGTATCAGAGTTGTTTCGTACAGTAAGAAGAACACAAGGTGTAGGAATCCATTTTGAGAAGAAAATTAATAAATATATAAAAGGGGGGAATAGTTTGTATGTGTTATTTGTATTGTAAATTGAACATTTAATCATATGGAATATCCTGTGACACAATGACTTCTGTAATATAAACTGAAGGATAGCTCCCTAGAGTGACCCAGAAATGGTGCCATGGGCCGTCATGAAGATAAGGAAATGCCTCCTGGCCCTCGATAAGTAAACAAACAACCCCAAGTGGGATGTAGAGGTACCTCTTAAATCTCTGAGTCCTTGCGCCACTAGATATGCTGCATGGTGGATAGTTCAGCCTCTGTATCCCTAGCGCTCAAGGACAGCATTTCCAAGAGAACAGACTTTAAAAATCCAGGTGGTTGCCATCCTGTTGGTATCAAAAAATTCTAGTCACCCCTCATTCCCTAGTCCAGGTGGATACTATCAAGGTGAGCTGCCTGTTCTGAGCCTGCAGAAAGATTCACCTACCATTACTGGGTAACCGCACTTGCTTATAGCAGAGGTAGTCGAGGATTTTGATAGTTCAAGCCTTATCCAGGTCACTAAAAGAAGCAGCTGGTACCACCAACGAATACAAAGAAAACCTTTGTTAGTGCAGGGCCCCTGTGGTGCCCTCACTGCACCTAGTAAGCAAGCACAGGTGATCCTTAGGAAAGAGGCCCAAAGACACTCTTGTGCTAGCAGCTGTTCTTTGATAGAACAGAGAGCCCATGTGTAAACATGAAAGAGTGGATATTCTGGATCTAGAACAATAAATGAATTAAGAGAAGGAAACACTTAAAGAGACTAGAACATACTAAAAAGCATCAGGGAGAAAATGCTGATCTAATTCAATGCCGATGAAATTGCAATTTACTGTCTGCTTTTTGCAGGAGCTTCTCTGTAGATGGATAGAATGAGGGGACCTAAGAGCTTAAGCTAAACTTTTCGTTAGGGAAGGTGGATAAGTCGTTAATTCAATAGCAGATAAAGTCACTAAAGACCTACACACCATCATTACTATCAGAATCAGTTCACAGAGAACACGCATGTAAGTTTTTGAAAAAAGTAGAAGCACAATGCTTCTGGCAGCAGTTGAGTTTCAGTCTGTAATGCAGGATAAATGACAAGCAGGTTGTATGCAAAAGGGCTTGTCTAACAATTTATAACTTTTGCAGGAAACATTTCAGTGGAATATATAGTCTATATTTTACCCACACATATAGACAAGTCCTTAACTCCTAAGGTTTTCTTATAACACTTTTAAAATCATTAGCCAAAACAGCTAAGCATTTAGACTAAAATCAAATTAATCTAGGTGGCAAAATAATATATCAGTATACAACTGTTATGTTTAAACAAACCATGGGATACCTAATTGTTTATCAATAGCAATAAAACCAAAATTATCTGTGGGCATTGGAAGAAAAGTCCCTATAATTTCTTGTGGTGTTGAAAAGATAACCACTGATTTTATGCATACCCGAACAACATTTAAAATCACTTAAAAGTCCCACTAAAATTAACAACAAATAGAAGATGAAAACAGGAAAGCCTAAGTAAAGCCTAGAGCAGCATTTGCTTCTGACAGCCATGCCAAAGTAAGCATATGCCCAACTCATAATATTTACTGTGCCATCAAACTTGTGCCTTTCAATGAGCAAATGCAATCAAACAGCAATTTGCATCCAAAGGGGTATCTGCGCAGGTAAGAGCAATGGTGAAGGTATATTTCATTTAAATTTCTAGCAGTGAGAGGATTTAAAATATTATTCGCCTCATACTTCTATGTGCACACACAATGCAAAGATGATGAAGTGCTGATCTGGGTGAGAAGATATAACAAAAGCACTTTCCTTTTCAGAAGACAGGCAAAGCAGACTCCTGTAAGCCTTCTCTCTGTGGATTTCACTATAGCCTTATAGCCCGCTGTATCAGGGTATACCAGCAATTAAAGGCCTGCATCAGCGTTGGGCCCGGGCCTTCAACAAGGGAGCAGGATTTTAATGGCTGGTATAGCCCAGCTGCGAAGGGCTATAAGGCTATTAGAACATTCTACCACTAGAGGGTAGAATGTTCTAACAAATAATACAAAGGCATCAGGAGCCCGAGGGGATTGAAATCCCCTCAGGCTCCGAGAGGCATTTGTTCATACAACATTGGAATGTTGCTCTTAGGGCCTTTCCCAGCCCGTAGAAGCAAGGGGCACTCCATTGAATTCAATGGAGTGCTCCACATTCCAATGTTTTAATAATGAATACCGAACCACAGAATGGTGTCACATAAGAATATCAAGGACAGAAAATGGAAGGACAAAAGATCTAAAATGTAAGTACATATAGTGAAGTATAGATATACTATTCCAAACTGCACATCTACACAGCTACTGCTTTTTGTAAATGAAGACTAACCCTGGGCGTAGTGGGGCTCCGCGGAGCTACGTGAAGTGGGCGCACAACTACGCCCACCCACCCACTCCGCGTAGCTCCACTCCGCGCCGCCCGCCTCCCTCCCGCCCTCACTAAATACATAAATAAATGAATAAAAAGCTTTTAAAAACACTTACCTTGTCTGTCGCGTCCCCGGGGCTCCCTCTCGCCGTCCCGCGATTCGCGCCGCCACCGAATCGGATCCTAATGCGCATGCGCGGGCGGCCGCGCATGCGCATTCCTCACGAGAAATGCGCATGCGCGGCCGCCCGCGCATGCGCATTAGGATCCGAAATGGCGGCACGCATCGCGGGACGGCGAGAGGGAGCCCCGGGGACGCGGCAGACAAGGTAAGTGTTTTTAAAAGCTTTTTATTCATTTATTTATGTATTTAGGGAGGGCGGGAGGGAGGCGGGTGGCGGCCGGCTACGCACCGTCTGCGGAGCGCGCGTAGTGCCGCCTGGCTACGCCGGCTACGCAAAATGCGTAGGGGACGGCCGTAGCTGGCCGCCCACCCTTAATGAAGACCATCTGCATGATTATGTCAATGAAATATGTCTGTAGCACTAGATCTATCATGATACATATAGACACATATCGTTCCAGAACCTGTTGTAAAAGAAAACTAATACAAATATCAGTTAGTATTTAATTTACAGAATTCAATAAACATAACAGTATCAAGTGCTTATGCTGTAACATTATATAACAGTAAAGTAAAATATGTTATTTTCCCTTTTTACTGTTCTCAGTTTTCATACTTTTACACTATAGACAATGTACTATATGAAGTTTCATCGTTGAACAGTGGGCAAAAAACAAACCTATTGACTGTAGAAAAAGACTGCACAGTAGACCATTGTAAATACGTAACACTATGCATTCCACTCGCCACAGTTTGTTAAACTGTTGCTTTACCTACACTTACTACATTAATGTAAACACATGTACCTTAAAACTTTTCGCTTTATTATTATACATAATACACAGCTACTTATAAATGTAAACCACAGTTGAATTTTGGCAATCCTTTCCAATATATGGCCCTTAGTAGTTTGGTTTATATATAGAACGATGATCAGCCATATAGATAAAATATATTGTATTACTTTTTCAGCCAGAAATAGTACATAGATATTTGGTTGGAGAAAGGAGAGGTGACAATTTCATAGGTCATTTTGGCTTCAATTGAAGGTTACTGTGAATACATTGTGTCCATCAAGTTTCAGTCTTCAAATAGAGAGTGTAGTATCCAAATGTAATTTTAACTCCTTTGTGGAAGATAAAAGGACTCCTAAACTTTGGAGAACGTTTTGAAGACATTACCCCTGAGAGGCCAAATTATGTCTAAAATATTGATGATCCACTTACAAGAAACACTGTCAATTACTTTTCCCAAAAATATTCCTTAGAACTTTGTTTGAAGAAACAAGAGGTAAGAATGTGGTAGTTTGAAAGGTAGTTTTTGTTTGCTGCCATTGCATTCCGTCCATCAACTTTCACTCTTTAAATAGACAGTGTAGTGTCCAGATGTTACATTAACTCCCTATTGAAAGATAATAGCTATATATAAGTTCTACCAGAATTTGATATTTGGTCAGGTTTGAAGTCGGCGATCCAGTTTAGATCCATCTGCTTTGCATCGTTGTAACATTAATATAAGGTATTTGCCATTTCTTTGTTGATGCAACATAGACATAACATCTGATCTACAATTTGGGCAGGACATATTTTGGTTAGCATTTTTAATAAATCTGATGAAAGGTACTGTTTTGAAATCTAATAGTGTTAAGCAGGGAAATTGCTCTCTATTTTTATTTTGAGTGGTGGATGTAAATGAACAATCTTTACAGTCATGGTACAATTTGTAACTAAGTCCAAATAAGTCATCAATATGTACTTCTTCTTCTTTTCGTACTCCAAGCATGGTCATTATAAATTCTTGTGTGCCTTGTCGAACTTTGAGAGTAAATATTAGTAATCCACTACATATATCTAAAAGGTCTCAAATGCCTGCCGCAGATTGTATTACAGCTCTGTCACTGAGTATACGTTGGAACATTTGATTCAGTGAAGAACACAATCTCTTATTTGGTTGTCCTTCAATTTGATTTTCAAGATGTGGTAAATGAAACAGTACATTGAGTACAACATTTGCATAGCAGTTGATAACTCAACTGTTTTCCAAGTGATATCCAAGTGATATCCTTCAATGTCTCCCGCCCTCATTTTCCAGTGTTTTCTTCTAAACGCCTTGTAGCTCGTGCTGGTTTGCTTTCTCTTCTTGATCATCAAATGTTTTGAAAGCTTCAGCTTTGGACAAATTACCTGTGTCTCTCAAATGGGGTACAGACCTAAATGAAGAGCATATAGACTTCTTAACCAACTGTACTCTTTTACACAGCATGCATACACACTAACTTTCTTATCATCAAATTCAACAGACTGGACAATGTTCTAACTCGGGATAATGCTACATTTGACATATCTTCTTAAAATACTGTACTTCCAATATTAATAAAGACTGCGTCTACACTGAAGCCTAGAGTCTTAGAACTGTTGTTGTCACACATATTAGTCCTTCACGAGCAAAAAACATACATCAACCAACCTGCTTCACAACATCAATCTAATCAAATCTTGTGGCTAAGTACTCAAACTCATCCCGATTTGGAAAATTAATGAAATCAATAACTTTCCCCACAGCACTATTTACTAACTCTTCCTCCACATTTAAATTATGCCACCAAATTATTCAAGACTTTTTACATATTCAAAAACACTTTCTAATCCTGCAGTCCTCAATACAGACTTCCCCAAAGCATCACATTTTGCTCGTAGCTTCTCAGTTAGTAGTATTGTTACTTCCTGGTGTTCCATTTTATTGATAGCTTTAAGTTCCAAAATATCTCCTTTCTCTAGCTTCAGTAATTGTTCATTGAAGTTAGAGCACTCTTGTAGTGTAGGCAAACTATGGATTTGTGTTTTTCAACTAAATTGTACATTAGTTGTGCTGCGGTGCTGTTAGATTTTATTTTTACAGAGTTTTATATAGCACCCAAAGGTATAGGGTATCAGAGCACTTTATACAATCACCAGTTGCGTTACATGAGGACACGTTCATTTTTGTTAAGCACTGGGGGATTAAGTGATTTGCCCTGAATCACAGGATGTTGTGTCTCCTTGCCGCGACTTGAACCAGGTTCCAAAGATTTTAGGTTAACCGCCCTAGCTGTGAGGCTAACTCCTCTCCCCATAGTTTCTTGATAAGTCAACATTCCAAAGCACGTTTTCAGAACTCCTACTCTATTGTCCTTCATGATCTCGCCATATTTCACATCAGAAGGTTGATGCATATTCTTCACTAGTTCCTTGTATTCGAAGTTTATCCAGATATTTACATTGCCCATACCTCCCAAAGAATTTCTTGTTTGATTATGGAGAAATGTCTTGAAAATAGACTGCCCATTCATGGTGGTGAGTTCTAGTATATCACCGAAGACAATTAAATGGTTTCCTCCAAAGCACACGTAATACTCTGTTTTTAAAATATGCTGCAATCTTTAGTGCACAAAAGCAGGCATTAAGTTCGGAACCATGCTTACCTCAGTGATGATCAAAAGCTTCATTTCCTTTAAACCTTTTGATACCTCATAACAAGCTACACTAGACAACTTTTGGTATTACAGCTCATTGTCATGGTCAACAGGTAGCATAAGTAGTCAGTGTAAAGTAATTCCTTTAATGGTGTGGGCATCTAATGCAGTTGGTGCTGTTACTACCCATGATAAATTTGATTATGCAGTCCTCTGTAGCTAAGTGGTGAGAACTTTAATTAGAAAACCTTTCACGGTGCCAGCTTGACCACTGATGTTTAGCAGTATTGGCTTCAACAAAGAGCATTCACATTCTTTTTTTTCCCAGCAGAAATGCATTCGCTATTTTATATTTTACTTCAATAAAAATGTCTTTCTCTTTGTTGTTCAGTTGTGCTACTAACTGTTTGAAATCCATACTTTCCTCTCTTGCTTGTTGCATTACAGTCTCCACTTCCCTTGTGGCTGCTCCATTTTTAATAATTGGTTGTCCAAGTGATCTTGACACAGTGGTAAAGAACGTTGGCTGCATGTGAACTCTCCTTAGCTACTTATGTAGAAATGGTTTCTGTTCAATCTAATCTTTCCACATTTGCAAGTGGTTTGTAAAAACTGAATGCTAAGGGCTATATGCATCAAAATTTAAATTGTGAATACCTAATTGTAAATTCCTGAGAATCGCAATTAGGTAATCGCAATTTACAATGTATGAAACTCATAGAGTTTCAGATAGCGATTCTGAGGGGTTTGCAAATTGCTCTACCTCATTAATATTAATAAGGTAGATCGCAATTGGCGAGCCCCTAGGAATCGCAAAAATCACGGGGATGGTGGCCTGCTGATGACTGTGATTGGTTTTAAATAAAGCAATCATTTTTTTTGTAAAGCAGCCCGTTTTTGAGATGCTTTACCAGAAGTATAATGAAAAGTTTTCTTTAATTTATTTAAAAGTAGGCAGTGGTCTGTGGGACCACTGTCTAGTCTTAAAAAACACTCTAACAAACACTTACAAAGGGGAATGGGTCCCTTGGGGACCTGTTCGCCTTTGCGTAGGGTGGTAAAATGCAAATGTTTTGCAACCGCATTTCGGTCTCAAAACATTCCTACATACCAATGCGACTTGGTATTAGGAAGGGATGCCCTAAGCACCCCCTTCCTAATAGCCAATGGCAAACCCATTTTGCGATTCGGTAACAGGTTACCAAATAACAAAATAGGGTTTGCCACATCTAAAAAGCATTTTTTGGAATTGGCCCATTTGCGAAGGCAAAAATGCTTAATGCATGGGCCCCTGAATTATTGAAAGAATCTTTGTAGCCGATGTAGTCTCCAAATAGTTCTGATTCAGCATGCCAAGGCTTGAACAATTGCAGAAGTGCCAAATAGAAAAACTCTCATCTGTCTATAGTTTAACAACTCAGTTTCCTGTGGTTAATTAGATTTACTTTACTATGTCTCACTAAACAACCATCAGAAGCAACTACTGCATATTTTCCTTCTTCTGTAGTGTTGAGGTGTTGTGCCTTCTAGATGTGGACTTCATCTTGGATAGTACATATCCAACATATTTAGAGCGCTTTACTTTCTGGATCAAACTCTGCAAGATAATTAATTTGTAGGAAATACTTTAACACTCTGTTCTATGTACTTGCTAAGCCTTGAGTTACCACAACAATTCCCCTTAACTTTGAGGACAAACTGGCCATGCTCAGCTGGTCACAACACTCATAGTAGCCCATTTCTCTATGGTAAAGAATGTTCAACCTTAAGCTGTACAATTTCTTGGAGAGACTCTTTTCTTCAAAATTCTCCTCGCAGATCTCCTTTATCTCTGTCTTCTCTGAAGTTACATGCCAAGAACCAATGATGGAGTTGTCTGCAACAAATTGTAGATCAATATTTGCATTCCACATCTTCAGAATGTTATGGTTGTAGTCATTTATATATTTGGAGGCCTCTGTTCTTCTCAGGTTGTAAGTGTTTTTCAGACATAAAACTAATCACTCTTCCTTGTGAAGTCATAGGTCGTGGAAGTCCAAATAGACTTCTTGTACAAAATTTGACTTTGCATCTGTTTTTTCAAGGATAGGATTTCCTTCATCTATGAACTTATTGCCTCAAGCCCTTTTCACCACGTTCTCTTGGAATCGTACATGCCACATACTGTGGTATGAAAGGCAACACAGACTCATCATTTTTTGTTGCAAATTTTTGTGCACCCTTTATACATAACAACTTGTAAATATGAGTAGAACCACTTGCTTGGTACTCAAAAGAAATCAATAACTTCAGAGGAGGATTACTTTTGTTGCAGATGAAAGACATCAACCTGTGTCTGAAACCTGTGGTTAAAATATCTGCAAAACATTAGGGGGTTCCAAGGAGCAAATTTCTCCAGCAGTCTTCACTTCTAGCAAAAATTCAAGCAGGGCATTCCAGGCGTACTCAGCACAACTGATTGTCAGACACCAAGTAGGTGCACCCAGATTTCTCAACATACATTTGAGTTCTCCATGATGGCAATACCAATACTAGTTGGCACACCATCAAACTAGTCAAGATGTACTTCAGGTTTTCTACTTGCCAAGACCTTTGTCAATTAATTCCTTTGCAGACAGATTTTTAAGATTAACTCCGGTTTTTAGTATATGGTTAACAGCATATGAGTCTAGACATGTCACTCTCAGAGAGAGGATGCAATATATATAGGGAACTCAATGTTGAAATCTTGGATGCTCTCAGTGTAATCTGGTTGATCTGTATTCTGCTCTTGGTGCCTGTACAGGGCGATCACCTTGTCCAGAGTGAAACAGCTGGTCAAAACAACAAGCTTTTGAACTTTACTCCGACACACTCATGGGAGCTCTTTCGGCCCGCTTCATTTGAAAGAGATCAATTGCACCGATACTTCTTTAGAATGAAGAGGATGGATGCTGTAGTGTACATAAATCTCTTCTAATCTGGACCGATACACTTTTTCCAATCTGTCCACTTGATGGTTAATGTTAATGTTATTTGGTATTTGTTGAGCGCTCGTACGCCCCGGAGGCTTCATGGCGCTATAGTAAGGAACAGGCGTATCACATGGTGATGTTTTCTCCTCCACCATATCTCGAAAACGAAGAACATTTTTACAATAAACATTATTTTGTACCAGGCATAATGTTTCTTTTTTCATTTTACTTACATTCACTAACATTGAATTGATGTCATGAGATGTCATCAGTGATGTCATCAGGGATGTCACTGACCATGACATGAGTGATGTAATATGTGACGTCATCAGCAGTGCATTGCAGGTGCGCGACTTATAGTTAGCTGAACTAACTATAACGGGGGAATTTCTATGGTTTTGCATGAGTGTGATGCCCAACTAACTATACCGCCCCTGAAACCTATGGTTTTTTCAGTGAATTTCTAAGGTTTTTTAAATGCTAATTCCTAACTATAACGTGATTGAAACCTATTTTTTTCCAGTGATTTTCTAAGGTTTTTCAAAGCTAATTCCTAACTATAACGTGCCTGACACCTATGGTTTTTTTCAGTGAATTTCTAAGGTTTTTTAAAAGCTAGGTTCTAACTATGCCTACAGCGGTAGGGCATGTAAAGAAAGAAGAAAAAACAAACAGAAAGAAGAAAAAGAAATGCAGAAAGAAGCAACAGAATTCCTCAAAGATGAAGAAAAGTGCATGAAGAAGGAAGACATGCAGAAAGAACAAACAGAGGAGCAGAAAGAGGTCTTGTTGCAAAATCATCCTGTACCCTCAACTTTTTCAGATGGGTACTGGTGGTAACTGACTCTGACTAACCAGTCCTAGAGCCAGTGCTATGCTAAAAGACACATAGAATACAGTTAAAACACCTACATACAGTAGGGAACGCTAGGCATTGGGGTACCCCTGTTATTAGAATGACCTCCTCTGTAAGCCCCTAGTATATAATAGGGCATGGGGATTAAAACTACCTCTTAAAATGCACCACAGGGCACGTTTGCACACTGGTGAAGCGATGGGGGGCTGAGCTGACATGTGCAAATGCCCTGTGGCAGTTTTAATTTGGTAGATAAAGTCCCCTTAAATCCTCAGTGTCCCTTGGGTACAAGAAACCCACCAAGTTTCTCCAGTTAGCACTACAGAGCTGCATTGCAGAGAGATGTAAAAAGGGGCACAGCCTGGACCACCTCTCTACAACGCAGCAGAGTGGCATTTACTGGAAACACCTGGTGGGCTAGTTGGCCCCCAGGGGCCCTCTGGATTGAAGGGGAATTATTTCTCCAACGTAAAACGCGCCACAGGGCATGTTTACACACGTGCAAATGTAACCTGTGGCTGTTTTAATTTGAGAGATTAAGTCCCCTTGAATCCTGAGGTTCCTAGGGTCCAGCTAGCCCAATGGGTACCTTCAGTAAGTGCCACAGAGCTGCGTTGCGGAGATGTGTAAAAAGGGGTATGGCCTGGACCACTTCTCTGCAATGCAGCACAGTGGCGCTTACTGGAAACACCTGGTGGGCTAGTTAGCCCCCAGGGGTCCGCAGGATTGAAGGGGAAATATTCCCCCAACTTAAAACGCGCTACAGGGCGTGTTTGCACACGTTACCTCAGGCCCTGTCCCCTCCCTTCCCGACTGTGGAAACATGCCCTGTGTTCGTTTTAAGTTGGGAGATTAAGTCCCCTTGAATCCTGAAGGTCCCTAGGGTCAAAGTAGCCCACTAGGTACATCCAGTAAGCACCGTTGCAGAGAGTTGTAAAAAGGGGAACGGCCTGCACCACCTACATGCAACGCAGCACAATGGTGCTTATTGGAAGCACCTGGCGGGCTTGTTGGCCCCCAGGGGCTCTCAGGATTGAAGGGGAATTATATCCTCAACTTAAAACACATCACAGGGCGTGTTTGCGCATGTCACCTAAGGCCCCGTCCCCTCCCTTCACCCCTGTGTAAACGCACCCTGTGTACATTTGAAGTTGGGAGATTAAGTCCCCTTGAATCCTGAGGGTCCCTAGGGTCAAACTAGCCCACTAGGTACCTCCAGTAAGCGCCACAGAGTTGCGTTACAGAGAATTGTAAAAAGGGGCATGGCCTCTGAACACCTCTCTGCAACGCAGCTCCCTGGCGCACATTGGAGGTACCTGGTGGGCTAGTTGGCCCCAGTGACCCTCAGGCTTGAAGAAGAATACATTCTAAAACTTAAAATGCACCACAGGGTGCGTTTGCACAATGGTGAAGGAAGGGGGCGGGGCCTGAGGTGACATGTCTGCAAACACGCCCTGTGGCGTGTTTTAAGTTGGAAAATTAATTCCTCTTCAATGTTGAGGGTCCATGGGGGCCAACTAGCCCACCAGGTACCTCCAGTATGCGCCAGAGAGCTGTGTTGCAAAGAAGTGTTCAGAGGCCATGCCCCTTTTTACAACACTCTGCAACGCAGCTCCGTGGCGCTTAATGGAGGTACCTGGTGGGCTAGTTGGCCCCCAGGGACCCTCAGAATTGAAGATTAATTAATTCCTAAACTTAAAACGCACCACAGGGTGTGTTTGCACAGATATCACCTCAGGCCCCGCCCCCTCCCTTCACCACTGTGCAAACGCGCCCCTTGGCGCGTTTTAAGTTGGGGGAATAACTCCCCTTGAATCCTGAGGGTCCCCAGGGTGCAACTAGCCCACTAACTACCTCAATTAAGCGGCACAGAGCTGCGTTGCAGAGAGTTGTAAAAAGGGGCGTGGCCTCAGAAGACCTTTCTGCAAAGCAGCCCCCTGGCGCATACTGGAGGTTCCTGCTGGGCTAGTTGGCCCCCAGGTACCCATAGTATTCAAGGGGAATTCGTTCCCCATCCACAAACACGCCAGGGGGGCGTGTTTTGCATAGTGATGCAGCGAGGGGGCGGGGCCTCCGCGCAATGCCTGTTTTTTTTCAATTTTTTTTAAGCCCTGGGGACCCCCTCCCCCAGGGACTGACCCCTTTTTCATTTTTTTTATAAATAATTTGGAAGGGGCCGCGTGGCCCCCCTCCCTGGGCCTTAATCGGCCCCGGGGACCTCATCTCCTAGGGCATGGCCTTTTTTTTTTTGAAATCTTTTGGAGTGGGTCTGTGTTGCCCCCCTCCTCAGGCCACTTATGGCCCCGGGGACCCCATCTCGGGGCTGGCCTTTTTTAAAAAAAAATTTATTTTATTTTGGGGAGGGTGGCCGCGTGGCCCCCCTCCAGGGCCACTTATGGCCCCAGAGACCCCATCCCCTGCGGCCTGGCCTCTCATTGAGGACCGTGGGGTGTCCCCAATCCCCCCACGGCCCCAGCCGGTTCCCGACCTCCTGCGGGAGCCGGCATTGCTTTTCCACATGGGGAGCTGCTAAGATGCAGCTCCCTGTGTGGAAAAGTAATTTGGTTTGCATTTTGAAAGAGAGAGCAGGTTTCCCAGCTCTCTCTTTCAAATTGCAAACCAAGTTTGCTATGACAGGGCAGGAGCCGCGAGGCTCCCGCCCTGCCATAGCAAACTACAGTGTCCCGGGGGTGGGCACCCCGTGATACTGCAGGAGCTGGCCCTGGGGGTGACAGTCCCAAGGGCCACGACAAGGCTCCAGGCATGGCCCCCCTCCCAACCTTTTCAAAGCCCCCGGGGTAGTGGTCCCCAGGGCTTGGGGGTCCATAACGGACCCCCAAATTTAAACTCTTAGTGCCCCGGGGAGGTGGTGGTCCCCGAGGCTGCGGGGGGCCATGAGCACCCCGCATATATTCTAATGAAGCCCCGGGGGTGGCGGTCTCTGGGGCTGGGGAGGCTGTGGGCCCCTGTATATCATTATTTAAAACCCCAGGGGTGGCGGTCCCTGGGGCCCCACTGGGCACCCCCATTCACATAAAAACATTGCCCCCGGGACTTGGCCCGGGGGCTGATTACCTAGGAAGCGCGGAAGCCCGTGCTTCGTTTTTTTTTATCAGCAGGATCCGCGCACCTTGCGCTGATTTTTGTGATTTAAAAACGAATTCGGGGGACCCCTTAAGCAGGTCTAGGGGGGTCAGGGTGTTTCTACCCTGCCTCCTTTTTGCATTTTTCACGTTTTTTTCTGCTTTCTTGTGCCTCGGTTCTACCGAGGCATAAGATGGCTGCCAACACTTCCTGGTTTGGCAGCCAATTTGCACACAGCTCGTGCTAGGCAGGGTGCGCTTAGGGTGCGATGATCCTCCGCGGCCATAGATATATATGATTTTACTTTGGGTTTTCTCAGGAACTACTGAACGGATTTACACCATTTAAAAAAAAGGCACGAGTCTGAACCAAGGACTACCACTTTGCCAAATTGTTATTCCGTTCAGCAGTTCAGGCTGTAGCTGCGGCTAAACGTTCCTATGGGAAATTGCATGGGGAAAACACATTTTGGAACCCCCCTTTTTTCTCAGGCTCCGCTTGACGAATCACCCCAGAATTTTTAGGATAGGAGCAGACTGGAGCGGCCCATATGTTTTGAAAATTGGGCAAAGATTTGTCAACCGGCGCGAAAGATATTGGAAATAAAATGTTGCGGATTTCCTATGGTAAATAGGTCCTAACTATAAGTACCTACTGGTGACTATATATATATGCTTGGCAGTTCGGACTGGACTGTTCCCATGAGGCACAGGGTCAGACTGATTTGCATATGGCCATGTGTGAACTGGGGTGGCAGTGTGGGCTAAAGAACGGTGATGGATTAAACCCAGATCAGTTGACTGGGGGTGAGTGCTTGTATTGTCAACGCTCCGTCCATCACGCCCTTTGGTTTTGACTATATATATATATATCTTCCTAGATTTGTCCAAAAAGGAAGATGCACTCACAGCAGATAAACTCTTCAGAGTTCTTTATTTAAGATAAACCTGCGTGTTGCATCAAGATAGTTCTCAGTGTTACACGTTTCAGACTTCCTGGTCCTTATTCACAGGCACAAATTAAGCTGGCAGCACATTGCACTTCACTTCCTTCTGCATGCTCATTCAGTGATTGCCCTCAGGTGGGCCTCTCTGGTGAGTGAGTTCTCACTAGGCATGCTGGAACTCACGGTGCCTAATTAAAATTCAAACCCTCCCGTGGGTATGCACCGCAACATTGCAATTGTAATTGCTTAACAGCACTCTAGTGGGCCTCTCAATACTGCAGGCAAGTTCAAATTCCATCAATCCGCTATACCGATGCAAGGCTATAACAGGTTCAAGCCTTCGGTCCCACATATATATGTAGATATATATATATTTTTTGGAGTTTGGCTGGATGTTGAAATAAAGTCTTCCAAGCTACGTTTTTGACTGGCGATAATTATTGCAAAGAGTGCATCGCGTACCTGTGGGTGCGAGGTGGAGTGGATTTGTGCAGGGCGACCTTGTGCCCTGGATTGCACCGACGCAAAAGTGTCCCGGTTTTTACAAGGACAGTGGAAAGGTGATATATATATATATATTTGGATCTGGTGGCTTGAGCGCTAATAAATTGTTTTTCTGGCCCATGACGAACGTTGGAGTGGCGTAGCTTCTTTTCGAGATTGCTGCGGCGGCGGCTGCGATAATTACAGGAGAGAGCTTCACTTTGTGCATATATATATATATATATATATATATATACATATACTTATTACTTATTTACTTCTTTCTTGGATATATATATCTACATTATCAAAGTCCCCGTTATTCACATATCTGTGAACTTGCTTTGTTGATCCTCAAATTTTAGCAAACTCTCACTTAAAATTTCTTCTCACAGAAAATGATAAGTACCACTCTCTGTGAGAAAGAACCAGCAATAGCATTTTGCCCCTCTCTTACTCCCGTGATACTAACGTAGCTAGGAAACCAAAACGATCCTTTAATTTTCCTGTTCTAACTCCAGTTTTCACTGGTCAGGTACTTTTAATCTTTCATTAGTCCCACGATAAGAAGCCCAATCTGGTAGGTCCTGTGGGTGGATTTGCGACTCCGTTGTGATGCCCAGTGTGGCCCCCCGTATAACTTTGTGACAGAGTTCAGAATCCATACAGTAGTCCATTAAAGCATTTACAATAATACTACTGCTATTTTTAATCTACATTTGACATCCTAGTATAGTGCTTAAATGGGTGTCTGTTATTTCACAACATATACCATCTCCAAAATATTCTACTTTGTGGTTTCAAACTACAGTGTATTTAGAACCCTTCCCCTACACTACTTTGCTTCAGTTCCCCTTGCAACTTTGTTTGAAACAATCTACTGTACCAGTAAGTCAAAAGTGCACACCACTTTCTAACAGGAGCATACCTGGAGTTCAACCGTAGCAGGTGCAGTTCACTGCTTGAAATGTAAGCATATCCACAATAGGGTAACTTCTCTTACATGTATCCAGAATCAATCACACATTTATTTGTTTAACCTATTAAATCACTACCTATTTTAGCAACAAAATTATGTACAATACCCAACCAAATGCATCCTTTTCTTCAACCAGATCTACTCCTACATTTTAAGGTCATTTCATTCTACCAAATGTCACATTCAGCTGCAGCTTTCTCCTGCATGCTACTGCTCCTTCCTTCAAAATTGGTAGAGTGTGGATTGTGGGTCACAGCTATGTTTTTGGGCCAGAAAGACTGCCAGAGAGAGTGCCAAAATCCAGACATCTTATAATAATAATAATAATAACTTTAGCTTTATTCGATTTAGGTATAAAATCATAAAAGCACATTGCGAAATATAAACACAATTTACATTTTAAATCATTTCAAATCATATCACGGACTGTGTATTAAAAACCGCTCACCCTATGGCTGTATTGTCCCGACCAAAAGTCAGTCTCTAGATGATCTTGTATAGGGGTGTAGTGATTCTCTAGGATAAAAATCAGATAGACCCCAGGTGTGTATTGGTCCATCTCCTATTTGTGGTTTCCAGGTTTGGAGGTAAGGGACGACATCGCAATTAATGAACTTTATCAGCACCAGATCACCGGGTCTCTCTTTTCGAAGCGGCCCTAACCATCCCACCCTTCTAACACATTGTATTCTACCATCAATGTAAGGGGGTAGGGGTCTATTCTTTGTTAGCCAAAAAAGTGCCTTATTTCTCAGCTCCTGTTCACTTTCAGTTTTTCCCTTTGAAAGTTCCGGGACCCCAGACAAGACACCCACGAACGGGGCAGCCTCCGGTGGTAGATGGATGTGATGTGTTTTCCTTTGCATGTTCCTTATCTTGGTGAGTGGCCCTTTAGGGGGTATTGTTACGTTGTTCAGCCCCGTATTAACAGAACAGCTGGGTATTGTTTTTATTTTGATGGGAACTTTCTCACTGGGATGAGTTGGCATAGCTGGGGTTGCCCGTTGGAGTTGAAAGACACTACTTTGTGGAGTTATTGAAGGCTTTACAGTATCACGTGAAGGCTGTAGTAGATTGGAGTCCGCCAAGTTTTTTAGGGGGAGCAAGCTTGTCTTGATCTTTTCCTCTATTGCCGTGATCCTATCGCCAAGGTCGTTCATTCTTTCTATTAGCGGGTGTATTGCGGCACTAATCATAGTTTGTATCTGGGCCAAGAGTGTTGGTGAGATTGGGGGTTCAAGCAATTTATTTTCCTTAGCATGGATGCCTGTGTGTTTGACCGCTGATCGATTTCTTCCGCCAGTGTGGTCCTGGAAAAACATTATAGGGTTCGTGGTACCTGTTTCAGGTGGGCAGAGAGAAGTACCCAAGCGGTTTCCATAGGGTGGGGATACTGAACTGGGGTGGGGGCTTGTGATGACTGTAGGACAAAAGGAGGCATTAGTGTGCTCTGATGTCGACTTAACGGCCGCATATTTGGAATGGCATAAACCATTAAGTTCCTCCAGGAAAGATAAGTTTGGTGATGAGACGGCAAACTGAGGGGGAATGATGTCACTATCGGAACAGTCGGTGAACAGTCGGTCTCGTGGAATTCTTACGGGTTGTTGGACAGTGGACGGTGTAGTCTTGGTTAGGTATTGAACCATCGTCCCCTTGGCCAGGTCCCTAGACCCAATAGGAATTTTCGGGGCCCCTTTACAAGACATGTGGTGAATAGCTGCAGGCACCTGCAGGGACTTGAAAGACTTTGCACAAGATGTCTTACCTATTTTGAATGCACGGCCAGGGGAGGTGGCCCGTCCCGGCCTCCTCTGGCCTATGATGGCCTTAGATGGTCCCGCCCTTGTCCCGGGCTTCTCCCGCGCGCGACTCGCGGGGCGAGAGGCGTTCCGGTGTTTTCTAGTGCCTCTGGGCGCATCCGCGGTGACCCTGTTGCGCCGGGGCAGCTGGGAGCTGTAGTTCTCCCTCAGCTGCTGCTGGATCCGGCGTGTGCCCCAAGATGCGGTGACCACCAGTGCCGTTGCCCTCACGGCGGAGTCAGGTGAGTGGTATGGCCGTTGCCCTCACGGCGTGCTTGCAGTAGCTTTGGTTTGGCCCCCCCAGACATCTTAATTGTGCACTGTGGTGGCAATGACCTAGGCACTCTTACTGGGGTAGGATTAGAAATCAGAGATTTGGCCAATTAATGATACTTTTCCCTTACACTGCCTTGGTGTACAACAACACTTTCCAAAGGCAGAAATGGAGATAATCAGACACATTCTGTCCACAAATACACTCAGCCAGGAAACATGTTAATATAACTGTTTCTGCATTCCTTAGAGACCACAGTATCTACAAAGATTTGCTCTTTGACATGGAGCATACATATAGAAGTGATTTTCTCTGAGGAAAGCAACAGAATATTCCTTAACAACTTGAAAGACTGCATCTTCTTTGATGTGTAGTTATCATCTACACACAATATGCCCACAATGCGGAGTTGCAACTCCATCGTATATCTGCAAAGCAAAAGCCCAAATTCAATGTACAACAGCACATTTAAGACTTATAACACTCAATTAGTCTCTATGCATGTGGCAATGATTTTGTGAATAGTTTTGTGAGTGTCTAAGTGTGTGTGTAAGTGGGTGCATGTGTTTCTTAGTGAGGCTGTGAGTATATATATCACTTTCTGAGTGGGTTTGAGAGTGGGTGCATGACTGTCTCATTGGGTCTGACAATGGTTGAATCAGCGTCTCAGTGGGTCTGTGAGTGTGTGCTTAAATGTGTGAGTGAGGCTGTCAGTGGGAGTATGAATCCATGGGTGGATCTGTGTGGGTACATGAGTCCCTGAGATGGTGTCAGTGAGTGTCTGAGCGGGTATGTGAGTGGCTGCATGAGTCTGAGACTGATCTATGAGTGCTTGCATAAGTGTCTGAGTGGATCTATGAGTGGATGCATGAGTGTCTGAGTGGGTATGTGAGTGGGTATTTGAGTGGAGATATGAGTGGTTGCATGAGTCTATGACTCGATATACGAGTAGGTCCAGAAGGGCCTGAGTGGATCTGTAAGTGAGTGTATGAGTCTCTGACTGGGTCTGTGAGTGGGAGCATGAGTTTCTGAGTGTGTCAGTGATTGAGGGCATGCGTCTCTGAATGGGTATGTGACTCGGTGCATGAGTCTCTGAGTGGGTATGTGACTAGATGCATGCGTGTCTGAGTGGGTTTGTGAGTGGGTGCATGAGTCTGTGACTGGATCTATGAGCAGGTGTATGAGTCTCTGAGTGAGTTAGTGAGTGGGTGATCGAGTCTCTGAGTGGGTCTGTGATTGAGGGCATGAGCCTATGAGTGGGTATGTGACAGGGTGCATGAGTCTATGAGTGGGTGTGTGTCTGTGAGGGGGTGCATGATGAGTCTCTAAGTGGGAATGTCAGTGGGTGCATGAGTCTCTGAGGGGGTATGTCAGTGGGTGCATGAGTCTGTGATTATATGTATGGGTGGATGTATAAGTGTCTGAGTGGGTCTCTGAGTGGGTGTATGATTCTCTGAGTGGGTCTGTGACTGGGTGCATGAGACTGTGAATGGGTATGTGAATGGGTGCATGAGTGTCTGAGTGGGTCCGTGACCGTGAGTGGGTGCAGGGGTCTCTCATGAGTCTGTGATTCCATCCATGAGTGTGTGCATAAGTGTCTGAGTGGGTCTGTCAGTAGCTGCATTGGTGTCAGAGAGGCTATGTGAGTGGGTGTCTGAGTGGGTATTTGAGTGGGTGTATGAGTCTTCGACTGGATATATGAGTGGGTGCATATGTGTCTGAGTGGGTCTGTGAATTGATGTGAAAGTCTGTGAGTGGGTACATGAGTCTCTGAGTGGGACTGTGACTGGCTGAGTGTGTCTCTGAGTGCATCTGTGAGTGGGTGCATGAATCTCTCTTTGAGTATGCAAGTGGGTGCATAAGTGTCAGAGTGGGTCTTTGAGTAGATGCATTAGTGTATAAGTGGGTCTGTGAGCAGGTGTATGAGTCTCTGAGTGGGTGTGCAAGTGGGTGCATGAGTTTCTAAGTAGGTATGTGAGTGTGTGCATGAGTGGTTTGAGTAAGTATGTGAGTGGGTGCATGAGTCTCTGAGTGGGTCTGTGAGTGGGTGCATAAGTGCCTGAATGGGTCTGTGAGTGGAAGTGTGAGTCTTTGAGTTGGTCTGTGAGTGGGTGCATGAGTCTCTGAGTAGGTATTTAAGTTGATGCATGATTGTCTATGTGGGCACATGAGTGGGTGAAATGAGTGTCTGAGTGGGTATGTGAGTGGGTGTATGAGTCTCTGAGTGGGTCTGTCAGTGGGTGCGTGAGTCTCTCAGTGGGTTTGTAAGAGCATGCATTAATGTGCAAGTGAGTGTGTGAATTAAAAAAATTTTTAGCAAGGTTTTCACTCCTGTGCAATGGTACATGGGAGCCATGCTAAGAATTGCGATGGGTTTGTGACTCCAACCATGTGAAGAAATAAATGGTTTGGGGGCATTTTGATATTCATAAGGGGTCCCTCAGAAACCCCCACCATGCACACTTGGGGTCAGGGTACCCCTACCCTAACCCCTCCTATAGTTTCTAAATGGTATTTCCATCCCCAGAGACTATGTCCTACTTTATAAAATGGTGGTCGCAACTTTCTACACAAGTTGTGGCCAGCCAATCAAAGCACTGCTCCTGG
Organism: Lissotriton helveticus; assembly: GCF_964261635.1. NCBI lineage: Eukaryota > Metazoa > Chordata > Amphibia > Caudata > Salamandridae > Lissotriton > Lissotriton helveticus. The sequence continues at coordinate 335,337,534 of NC_136060.1, read as the reverse complement.
CATGTGGGTTTGCAAAGCTCCAGTTTGGCGTCACAAAGAATCTGCATCCCTAGATATGCAAATTTGGATTTATTTTAATGAATCCAAAACTACTGAATGGATTTACACCAAATAACAAAAAGCACTCTTTCTGGACCAAGAGGTAGGGTTCTGTCAAATTTGGTGTAAATCTGTACAGCAGTTTGGGCTGTAGTCATGCTCTAAATCCCCAAGGGAATTAACAAGGGAAACAAACTTTTTTTGACTTCGCCTTTTTCTTGGCCCTCGCATGACAGATCGTTCAGAAACTTTCCATGCACAGCAAAACCCAATGTAACACTTTTTTGGAAACATTTTGTGAAACATCGTCAAACGTCGCAAAGATATAGCCAAGTAAAAAATCGCTTTTCCTGTCAAAAAAAAGCTAGATCCTAACTATAACTACCTACTTGCGACTGCTAGTTTGTTTTAAATAAATATATATATATATATATATATATATATATATATATATATATATATATATATATATATATATATATATATATATATATATTATCCACCAAAAAGAAATATTGTCCGCACTCGCTCAATTCGATAAATTGGGTTTATTTAAACAGAGACTTCAAACAGCCCCCTACATCTACGCGTTTCGACCGCAGGTCTTGTTCACAGTGTTGCCACTAGTCCATTGTCTCTTTCTAATTTATATACCTTCTAGTCCATTAGGCACATAATGGTGCATTCTGGGTGAGGTAGTTTTTCAATCACTATTGAAAACTTTAACGTTTGTTTTGCAGTGAGTTCAATGACAGTATTGAGTTCCTCAGGTCACTGGTATTGTTGATAATACCTTCCAAATGGTTTAAAAGGTTATCTCATGCCATTGTTAGTCGTTTATTTAGATAGGAACATCCCATCAGCCCTTTGTAGGGGATTATAACGACAAACAGTTCACAGGCAATCCATCTTGTAATTCTCAGACGTTTGCTGTCAAGTTTGATGTAATTTAATTTGGGGCTCAGTGCCCTAGCGATTTCCTTTTTCACCAACTGGAGTATTCTCTAATGTATAATTGGGCTAAGTGCCCATTAGATCTTATAATGTGACCTGTATTGTATCAATGTCTGACATTCATGGTTTTTCGAGCAACAGTCCAATTTGTGTCCCTCACATTCTGTTTCACAGGTGGACATACATTTCTTCGTCCATATTAAGTCCTTTAGGTGTCTTAGTTTTAAATCTGATAATCAGGCGTGACTCCAATTGTCTCAGTTTGAGTTTTCTGTTACCCCCTCTTTCATCTGGAAGGATAGTAGCCAAACCACTGTAGCGTATATCTTTCCAGGTTTTTCCAGCGTGTTGGAGCATGTGTTTCGCTATGGCGTGGGACGTGTCGCCATTTTGGATGGCCCTGACGTGTTCCAATATAATTTTTTGCAGAGGACAGGTGGTCATTCCAATGTAGCGTTTTCTGCATGCACAGGTCAGCATATATACCACATGCGTGGTTTTACATGTGATGGTGTCCTCGATGTTAAAGACCTTGCCTTGTGGGTCTGTCAGTGATTTTAGAGACTGTCCTATTGTGCATGCCTTACATTGATGGCATTTATTGAACCCTTTTTGCCTCGATGTTAGCCAATCCTTTTTCTTCTTTAACTGGAAATGACTCCTTACTAGTTTAATAGTGATTGAAAAACTACCTCACCCAGAATGCACCATTATGTGCCTAATGGACTAGAAGGTATATAAATTAGAAAGAGACAATGGACTAGTGGCAACACTGTGAACAAGACCTGCGGTCGAAACGCGTAGGTGTAGGGGGCTGTTTGAAGTCTCTGTTTAAATAAAACCAATTTATCGAATTGAGCGAGTGCGGACAATATTTCTTTTTGGTGGATAATTTACAGTAGGGGGACGTTCATCCCTACTGTCCAGCACCAGCCGTGCGAAGAGTGCACTTCCGAGTGAACGTTTTGGTGGATAATATATATATATATATATATATATATATATATATATATATTCACTGAAAAAACCATAGGTTATAGACCATATATAGTTAGGAATTAGCATTTACAAAACCTTGAAAATTCACTGAAAAAACCATAGGTTATAGACCATATATAGTTAGGAATTAGCATTTAAAAAACCTTATTTTACTCACACAAAACCATTGAAATTCCATATATAGTTAGTTGCACTAACTATATATCGCGCACCCGCAATCCACTGCTGATCATGTCACATATTACATCATTCATGACATGGTCAGTGACATCACTGATGACATCACTGATGACAACATCCAGTGACTGTATGTTTCTGTAAAGTTAAAATATGTCTTACATATTGAAGAATGAGTGGATGTATAAGTGTCTGGATGAAGGATTTAGTAGGTGCGTGACTGACTGTATGAGTGAGTGATTAAATGTGTCTCACTGAATGCATGGGTTAGTGACTAAACTGTCTTAATTTGTGCATCATTATGTCTGTTGTTCTGTAAACTGCTGCATGTGTTGATCATTAGCTATACAAGAGGCTATATGTGTTATTAATTGGTTGCCCAAGTATTTCTATGGGAGATTGAGTTTGTGTGGGGGTGGCTGGAAGGTGTGTGACTCTATGCATAGATGTGTGAGCAGTTTATTCACTAGGTGTATGAGTTCAAGAGTGCATGTGGAAACAGCTACATGGGCAGTTGACTGTGTGCATGAGTGTATTGATGAGTGAATGGATATCTCAATGCTACATGTCATAGTAAGTACATATGTAAAACACAGTACATGTGAGAGTTGGCATATATAAATAACTGTGCATGAGAGCCACTGAATGAGTGAGTGGTTGTATCGATCATTGTGAACTTGTATCAGGGATTGTATAAGAGAGTAAATATGTGTTAGTATATGTTTCAATAAGTAAGGTGTGTTTAACTGTATAGTTGAAGAAATGGAGGTGAGATTGTTTCTTTGCATGACTGACTGGGTGTGTGAGTAACTCCATGGATGAGTGGCAGTGTGTGAGTGTCTGTATACACTGAGTGTATCTAAGGTTATATTAGAGTCTGAAGAGGTTTATCGTATTAGCACAAGAATGATGTCAAATGAGATGTCATCAGTGATGTCATCAGTGATGTCATTTGAGATGTCATCAGTGATGTCATCAGTGATGTCACTGACCATGTCATGAATGATGTAATATGTGACATGATCAGCAGTGGATTGCGGGTGCGCGATATATAGTTAGTGCAACTAACTATATATGGAATTTCAATGGTTTTGTGTGAGTAAAATAGGGTTTTTTAAATGCTAATTCCTAACTATATATGGTCTATAACCTATGGTTTTTTCAGTGAATTTTCAAGGTTTTGTAAATGCTAATTCCTAACTATATATGGTCTATAACCTATGGTTTTTTCAGTGAATTTCAATGGTTTTTTAATAGCAAATATCATAAGCTGTCGAATGTCAAGTACGTGGTAAGTGAAAACATTTTCGTGTTTATGCACACTGATCTGCTTTGAATGGTGCCCCCCCTCCCTCATTTCTATTAGGAGTACTCTCTCTTTGCAGATAGTGAAAGGTAGTTAACGCAGGCCTTTGCCCCCGTTGTAATCCGTCGTGCCTGCTTCTCTCTCCATTTGATTGATTGTTATCCAAGTATTTACTGTTTTAGAATTAGTTCTCTTTGGTTCATTCTCTATTTACAAACAAACACAGAGTCGCAATACTCTGTTTAGTCTTTGCAGATAACGAAAAATCGTGTAAAAAAAAAGAAAAGGAATCGAGCAAAATCAGTAGGCCACTAATGGGATCTCTTTTTGACCTCGCTAAAATAGAAACATTAGGAACAACCCCTCATGACAAATACAAAACTAGTGAGATGAACTGAACTCCACACAATGATGGCTGCAAAACAGCTCGGCTCCGCCACCCACCCCGCCCAAAATAACGATAAAGAAGGGCTGCCATGATTGGTTGCGGAATGACCACGACGGAGCTACGAAATGGTGCTGCTCTCATGCTAACCCCAGCTTCAGTCTGAAACATCCAGAAACACTGTAGACTACCAATTCGATCAGTTCCGGTAGCGCCCCAATGTAACCCGGTAGAGAAGAACTAGCCCTCCCCTCTTTGACTGATGGTTCTTGTTGCCTGTCCCTTCTGTTGTCATTTAACAGAACTATTTAGCCTGCTGAAAGGGGTTGTGTTCCGACCGCTGGTTGGTGGAGACATTTTGACTATATTCTGTACCTGCGTTGTCGCGTAATGCGTCATATGACGCGCCGCGTTAGCGCATCCGGAAGTCATCCGGGGCGCGCAGCGCGTAACGTAAGCATAACAAGTCATGTGACTTGTTAATAAAACTTTTCATTGGTTCATTTTACTTTTCTTATTGTAATGATGAAAGGCTTGGTCATATGACCTAAAAATTACGCTTTTCATTACTTCCGAACATTATTTTTTCTTAAATATATGTTATAATGTTCCAGGCTAATGTACTTTCCCGGAAATTTTACAACTGTCCTGCAAGTAAAATATATTCTTTTTTCGAGAAAAAGAGCGTTTCTTCGTCCCATGACGGAGCCGTTGAGCAAAAGAGGGTCGACCTGCTGTCTTAGTCGCCGATACGCCTGAATATGAGATTCTTATCGATCACTTTATGTTGCAGGAATAGAAAACACAACAGCCCTTGACCATTTATCTTTACTGCGTTCCTTCGTATTATACCTTTTACCCTTCATGTAATTGGTCTGCTTTATTTCACTTGCCTTTTAATGATTCTAAAACAGTCACTATTATTAAAAACTTTACCAATGTATATACTACTACCATGTTTTCTTTTAAAAACCTTTATTGTGAAAATTTCATTATACAAATACGAGCCTATAACCACGTGGGCCTGCCACAGAGCAAACTGTAATCGTATATGATGAATAGACATTTACACTGTAGAGGAGCGTAACGGGCGGGCCATTAGGTTGCAAGAACTAAGGTGTCTAACAGTTACGGAATCGGTGGACGTACATTTTATAATTAAAATACGACAGGGCCAGTTACAATAAAATTATCTAGATATACATTTGCGGGCAAGTACCATGGGTGACGTTAATTCGAACTTTCAACAGTACAGTAATCAATAACACATCAGAACTTAATATCAATAGGGATGTCGAAATAGTCAATCAATTCTCGTCCCCGCCCGCCATGTGCTTCAAAACTGCATACGTATCTCGTGATTTCAAGGTTCTGCAACCAGTACACAACAAGGAGTTACGAGTCCCATTTATTCCGGCGCCATTTTGGGCGAGGACGGGCAGGTCCAGGATATAATCAAAATGTCTCTACCAACCATCGACTATGATGATGTTCATATGCTGTATTTATTAGAATAACACTCATCTGTCCACATGAAATTAATTTGCCACAATCTAAACATGTCATTTTAATCTTTCCAAAGTTCTTCTAAATATTTGGGACCGTTTCCCTTGCCTCTGAAGCTCTCAGTGCCACTTCTTTGATGAATGTACTAGCAGGTCAGGGGTTCTCCTCCAAATCTCTCTTTTATGCAGCACTATAATTAATTGGTGCCACCTCTCCATATGACGATGCATGGTATAGTTACCACAACTATATTTTTTTTCGGTTCCTCTGGAGAGTTCATCGTGGCAGATGAAGCGTGTAACGTACCGGGCATTTACCTTTTTTTGCATGTACAGGAAAGGAAAAAAAAATCGAGCGTCCGAGTTCTAAGGTGCCCCAGGGCCATTTTAGTGGACCAGGCCCAAATCCAAAGAACAGGCCGCCATTTTGAGAGTCCTCTTGCAGCCGCCTGTCGCTGTAGCATCAAGAGCAGCCGAAACTCAGCTGAATGGCAACTGAAACGGTAAAGGGGCGCCCCACTACAGCAGACGAGCCTCCACCTAGGAAGGCCCATTCACGCCGGCTCCCCCCCCCTTCGGGCACCCCACGCCGTTATTCGGAGCAGTATTGTAGGATGGCCACACCAGTGCGGCAACTTGCTAGACATCACCTCGGTGGTAACCGAATCTCAACGCCTTGTGGTGTCTTCTATTCAAAAAACATTGTTATGCTGCCTTCGACCTATTCGCCGCAAGTGCGCACACAACTCAACTGCATAGCTTGCTAGACACCACCTCGGTGCCATCCGGATCTTGGAATGTCAGCACCTTTTGGTGTCTTCTCTTCAGAAAATATTGTTGCGCTGCCTTTGGCCCCATTCGCACATCAGTCCGCTACTGACGCCATCTCACAGGCTAATGGGGCGCCCCACGCCGACTTTCAGCATTGTAGAATGACCACACCAGTACAGCAACTTGCTAGACATCACCTCGGTGCCATCCGGATCTCGGCGCCCCACTGCAGATGAAGTGCCTCTCAACTATGAAACCACCACGGTGACATCCGGATCTTGGCGCGTTGTGCTGCCTTCGGCCTATTCGCACATCGGTCCGCTACTGACGCCATCTCACAGGCTAATGGGGCGACCCACGCCGAGTTTCAGCATTGTAGGATGACCACACCAGTACAGCAACTTGCTAGACATCACCTCGGTGCCATCCGAATCTTGGCATCTCAACGCCTAGTGGTATCTTCCATACAAAAAATATTGTTACGCTGCCTTTGGCCCCATTCGCACATCAGTCCGCAACTTAGACATCACCTCGGTGCCATCCGGATCTTGGCATCTCAGCGCCTTGTGGTGTCAGTCAGAAAATATTGTTGCGCTGCCTTTGGCCCCATTCGCACATCGGTCCGCTACTGACGCCATCTCACAGGCCAACGGGGCGCCCCACGCCGACTTTCAACATTGTAGGATGGCCACAGAAGTGCGACAACTTACTAGACACCACCTCGGTGCCATCCGGATCTTGGCGCGTTGTGCTGCCTTCGGCCTATTCGCACATCGGTCCGCTACTGACGCCATCTCACAGGCCAACGGGGCGCCCCACGCCGACTTTCAGCATTGTTGGATGGCCACACCAGTGCGGCAACTTACTAGACACCACCTCGGTGCCATCCGGATCTTGGCGCGTTGTGCTGCCTTCGGCCTATTCGCACATCGGTCCGCTACTGACGCAAACTCACAGGCCAACGGGGCGCCCCACGCCGACTTTCAGCATTGTAGGATGGCCACACCAGTGCTGCAACTTGCTGGACACCACCTCGGTGCCATCCGGATCTTGGCGCGTTGTATTGCCTTCGGCCTATTCGCACATCGGTCCGCTACTGACGCCGCCTCACGTGCCAACGTATTTTCTCCGCATTTTATACCCTATGCCGCATAACAGGTCATGTGACTTGTTTATAAAACTTTTCATTGGTTCATTTTACTTTTGGTTTCCTAATGATGGAAGGCTTGATCATATGACCTAAAAACAACACTTTTCATTGGATGAAAACTTTTTTTTTTCCCAAACGATGAAAGCCCCACCTTGTTTCTGGATGTTTCAGACTAAACTGGCGTCAGCATGAGAGCACCACCATCTCGTAGCTCCGTCGTGGTCATTCCGCGAGCAATCATGGCAGCCGCTCCCCACCAGAAGCCTGCAGGAGTCGGGGCCCCCAAAACTTTTGATGAATTCTCAAGGCGGAGGGGACGCTTTCGAGAATGGGGTCCAAGACCTAGCAGACAAGCGTCCGATTTCCAAGGTGTCCCAGGGCCATTTCAGTGGACCAGGCCCAAAAAGGAAAGAGCCTGCCGCCATTTTGAGAGTCCTGTGACAGCCGCCTATCGCTGCACCGCAAGAGTGGGCGCAACTCAGCTGAATTGTGCTTTTGACACAGTGGACCAAAAACGGACGGAATGGCAACTGAAACGGTAAAGGGGCGCCCCACTACAACAGATGACACTCCACCTGGAGAGGCCCGTTCACGCCGCCTCCCCCGGGGCGCCCCACGCCGTTATTCGGAGCAGCATTGTAGGATACCAAAACCAGTGCGGCAACTTACTGGACATCACCTTGGTGCCATCGTTCTGCTGCCTTGGAACTATTCGCACAACAGTTTGCTACTGATGACCCACCCCCCGCGACGCCCCACGCCGTTATTTGCTGGGTGGCAACTTACTAGACATCACTTTCGTGTCATCTAGATTTCGGCGCGTTCTGCTGCCTTGGAACTATTCGCACAACAGTTTGCTACTGATGACCCACCCCCCGAGAACGCCCCACGCCGGAAATCTGGACGTTGTGCTGCGTTGGGACTATTCGCACAGCCGACCGCTACTTCGTTGTTTTTCCCTAAAAATGTTTATATGTTATTACTATTCTTGTTTTCTTGTATATATTTATAAATTATTAAAGTTTTATAATCTTACTACTTTGTCGGAGTGCTATATATTTTTAATGTGACACATAATTGTAAAAACTTTGATGTACAAAGAGTCATCCCTGGAATCTTCCGCTTCACGCTCGGTCCCCTCCCCAATCACAATACAGGATGGTTTTCAGATAATAGCAACGCTTCTGCTGTGACGGATCTCATCGAGTGTGGGCCTTGATCTACTATAACTCCTTTGAAGAGGGGTGATTCTTTACAGCTGTGGCCATAAACTACATCTGCAGGGCTAGCTGATAGCCTAGGACCGGCCTGGACAATCGGACACAGAGGAAAAGGAGTGTCAGAGGGTGCGGTAGTGAATAGGGCGAAAGGGAGGTGTCGGGCGGGCACAGGGTGTGATTCTCAGGGAAGAGCAGCGCAGATGGGGGGAGGTTTATTACCCATGCATAAGACAGAGAGCGGGGGTGACCACTGCCTGGGTGAGATGCTTGCGAGGGTGGGGAGCCATGCTAAGGATCGACAGCGTGCACAGAGTGGGTCTGGTCAAGGCATCTAAAATGGCTGCCGTGCACGACAAAAGTGTGGCATTTGAAAAAAGGCAAGATGGCGCAGACAATGTTTTTCAACACTTCCTGATTTCCTTCGAATCGAACGTTAACAGACGTTGGGGCATATTACCAAAGTTAAGCGATATTTATCCCTAACGATGCATTGCAAAGATTTTTTTACCGTCAGAAATTATCGCAGATAAACCTTGCTATTATCAAGGTTTATCGCAAATACGATAAAAAACGACCGCAATGCATTAATATCGCTGAAAACTCAGCGATATTCATGCATTACCGAGCTAATGCTCTTAGCCATGTTATCCACCTCCCATTGGATAACATGGCTAAGAACTGCTCAGGGCAGCTGTTACTTTTTGGAGATATTCGCGCTTATCTCGAATATTTCCAAAAGTTGATAATAGGAGATAGCGATGTTAGCGACTGTTTCCAGTCGCTAACATCTTGGCATGCCCACTTTGCATGTCATTAGTGATAAATATCACTCACATGCAAAGTGGGGCCCAAGATGGTCGCTATCTCCTACTAGCCGTCGCTAACTGGTGTTAGCAACAGCTAGGTAATGCAGATATAATTTTATCTCCGCGAAGCGGAGCGCTGTTACAGATATATATCTTGTTTTTGAACGTTAATTTCTCAAAATGCACTGAAGCACATATATTGAGACCTAGCAAAGGCACATCGGGCTACCAGTCCCTAATATTTTACCAAGTTTCGTGCAAATCCATTCAGCCGTTCGATTATTATTATTATTTTTTTTTTTTGCCCCGCGGGGCCCTTTTAAAACCTCCACATCAAACCTAGGGGGTCAGCGAGGATCTACTATGCCCCCTTATGGTCATTTACCCCTTCGCTTTGGCCTCCTCTTGTCTCTCGATCCTACCGAGAGACAAGATGGCGGCAGCTACGTACTGTTTGGAATGTTTACAGACACCGGAGAGCCAATCAGCTTCGCTTCGCAAAGCTCCGTAACGCGAAAAGTACGCGAAGCGGTGCGCTGTTACAGATATATATCTTTTTTTGAACGTTAATTTCTCAAAATCCACTGAAGCACATATATTGAGACCTAGCAAAGGCACATCGGGCTACCAGTCCCTACAATTTTGCCAAGTTTCGTGCAAATCCATTCAGCCGTTCGATTATTATTATTATTTTTTTTTTTGCCCCGCGGGGCCCTTTTAAAACCTCCACATCAAACCTAGGGGGTCAGCGAGGATCTACTATTCCCCCTTATGGTCATTTGCCCCTTCGCTTTGGCCTCCTCTTGTCTCTCGATCCTACCGAGAGACAAGATGGCGGCCGCTACGGACTGTTTGGAATGTTGACAGACGCCGGAGAACCAATCAGCTTCGCTTCACAAAGCTCCGTTGCGCGAAAAGTACGCGTCCTGGAGCGCTGCCCGGTCCGCTGTTACAGATATATATCTTTTTTTAAACGTTAATTTCTCAAAATCCACTGTAGCACATATATTGAGACCTACAAAAGGCACATCGGGCTACCAGTCCCTACAATTTTGCCAAGTTTCGTGCAAATCCATTCAGCCGTTCGGGCTAAAAGTGAGGCCAACCGCCCTATGGAAAACTCAATGTTAAAAACACGTTTTGGGACCCCCCTTTTTTCTCGACCCCCCCTGGACGAACCCCCCCCCCCAATTTTCAGGGGCTGCTCAGAAACAAAATGTGCCATTTTCCTGAAAATTTCAGCCAATTCCGTCCACAAACGCCAAAGTTATTAGACATAGAATTTTCAAAAAACCCATAGAGAAAAAATCCTAACTATATATACCTACTGGCGACCGCCAGTAGGTAATATATATATATATTACTCAGTAGCGAGCGGTCACTATTGGGTAGAGATAGTAAAGACTACACTTACATAGGGAATTGATATTTTGGTTTGGTAAATGCTTTGGCATGGATCTAGCCAATCAGTATGCTTCATTCACCATTAACTAGTTCAGTACTCCATTGGTGTCGCTAGAAAACTACCCAATGGTGACTGCCCGCCACTGAATAATATATAGATGAATAGATGAGGCTGGGTGGTCCTCCAGTGTTTGTCGGAAAGTAAAAGTTGAGAACATTTATCAATAACAAACTTGAACTGACTATCCAATAGTGTTTAACTATTTTGCATGTCTTGGCCATGCCCAAATGTCCTTGATGGGCCATTAAAAATATATCATTCCTCATCCTTGCAGGTGGCACAAACAAATTGCCTCTCAAACCCACTCCAGTCACTACAGACAATTCTTCTGATATCTGCTTAAATGTTTTCAATCCGCCCGATAAGCATATACTTTCAGGCCAGCCATACACAGAAAACTTGTTGACCTTACGCTTATTCTCATCACATTGATACGCGTCCATCCAATATTTCTCTTTTATCAAGCTATTGAACTCACTAATGGCATCCACAACAGCCACAACACACAGTATTACCTAAGTAATCATCTTCATCAACATCTTCCAGAGGCATGCATGACAAACAATCTGCACAGAAATTGCTTCTCTTCTCCCAGATAGATGTGTGATCACAAAATTGTATTCTTGAAATTTTTTAACTAATCTTATAAATCTTGCTGGCATATTACCAAAGTCACTTCCATTCAGAATGCGGACCAAAGGTGTATGGTCAGTAAACGACTCAAATTTGAAACCGCATGCCTTGCTTGAAAAACAAATAAAATGTTGGTGATCCATTTAAACACTCCTAATCAAACTGACCCCTTTATCTCATGCCTCAGTAGCAGTTATACACCTTTGGTAAATTGCAAAACCAAACAGCAATTTGCTTATGGCATGTCATCAAATTTTCATTTGATGTAATACTTATTGTCATTGCATGGAGATATTTTACAAACAGTAATTCGAAATAGATGCTCACATTTAACACTAAAAAAAAACATTGTTTAACACAAAAATGCCAAGAAACTAAACTCAGATTTCATTGCTGATATCTATTTAATTATTTCTTAAGAACATTTCCAAATACGACTTTGTGTGGCTGGTCCAATTTCCATTGTTAGAAAAATACGTGAACAACATTGGAAAAGCCAAAAAGGTTTGTCCTCTTTATAAGAGCCCATAGCTAAAAAGCTGTACAAGCCATGTAAAGTATAAGATGAAATGTATCTACTACACATATATGCAATGCAGCACAACATACATAGGGAAACAATGCAGGTAACTGCGCACTTTACACTGTAAACTGATAAGGCAGCATGTCTACTACAAAACTCTTGAGAAAGATTGCGAACTATAAATGAATTTGTTTCTTGTTCTCAGGTGTACAACTCAAAGCACAGCCCACAAGTCTGAAATCCGTCAGTCTCACAGCAGCAGAAATCTTGTGGAGGAAAGGCCCTGTGATCTTTTAAAAGAACTTGTAAAGGTATGATGGCCATCTTTGATTGGGCAAATTCACTTTAAGTGAATGGAAAGGTCCAATGCTCCTTGCCCTGCAGTGGTGAAACTCAATAAATGATACTATGTTGGAATGAATGGCAGGAGAGGCCCGTGCAGGTAAGAGTGGTGGGGTGGGGTGGGGGGGGGGACTCGACAGATGACAACGAGGAAAAATTATTTATTTATTTAATTTTCCCTCATTGTTGTCTATCGAGTCCCCCTACCCGGCCCCACCGCTCTTACCTACACAGGCCGCTTCTTATGAATGGAGCACCACGAAACTAGCAGCAAACCCAGCACCTTGTGAACCTCACAGCTAATTCACCGCTTTTTAAGCACCTTGGTTCATTTATGTTTAAATCCATCCAAAAGGATCAAAGAGTTTTACATGAGCACCAGTTCCTTTTTTTGTTTAAAAACCTCTTTATTCACAATTTTCACCAACAGTTTTCCTACCTTCCCCTCCCCGCTCCCCGCCACCCCCGATCAGACAGAACAAACAAAAAAGTACATATTGTACCGTATACTATTTACAAAACGATAAACAAAAGAGAAAACATACATTGAATCTTTGTGGTATAAAATCAAAAACAGTAGCATTAAATAGCTGTTTCGTGTTTTTTTATTTTTTTTTAACTTTGCTGCTGGCACTATTCTAGGAAGGGAGACCAGATCTTCAGACCCTCCTACCCTTCCGTTTGTATATAGATGTCTACACGTTTTATAGAATTGCGTTTGCAGTTTGGTGGACATGAGAATTGTGTGTGACAAAGAAAAAGTGTAGTTAAATTGAGCATCTGTAATCCCCACTTTCTCTTGCCGTTTCTGTGACGTCTTTATCATATCATCTGGAAAATAATCTATTATTCGTGAATAGATCCCTCCAATCTCATCTTTTTTCTTATCAGGAATCAAGGTCTCGACTAGTTCATTACTTCTGAGGCCCCCGTCCCCCCACTTTGTGTACCAGAAAATCTCTCATTTGCAAATATTTAAAAAAATCTTGCCAGGCTAGACCAAATTTATTCTTCACCGCTTCGAAAGACAGAATCCCAGCAGGAGAGACAAGACACCCAATTTGTACAAACCCTGCCTCAAAGCATCTATTCATGTAGTTATCCCTAAAATGTTCTGGGAGGCTCGGATTATTACCTAAGGGAGTGTAGAAGGACCATCTCCCTAAACCAATTAACTTTTTTACCGTTTTCCATACTTTAAAGCTGCTAAGGAGTGTTTTAAATTTTTCTTTCTTGTGGTACCTATCGAATTGGTGCTTCCAAAAGTACCCTCTGTTTTCATACCCAATGAGTAATTCGAAAGATAGAAGGCGTGCAGTGCCCTCTTTCCTCGGGTTCTTGGAAGTTCTGCAGCAATTCGCTACTATAAAGTAGTATGGTCGCCCAATAATACGCTTTCAGGTTAGGGAGGGCAAGTCCTCCTCTATCCTTAGGTAATGTGAGAAACTTCGCTGCCCGACTGGGTTGTGAGTAGGGCCAGCCAAAATTTAAAAAGATGCGTTCAAGAATTTTAAACCAAACAGGTGAGAATTCTAAGCATATTGTGCTAAACAAATATAAGATCTTAGGAAAGAAAATCATTTTGATAACATTAGATCTTCCAATAAGGGAAAGATGTAGATCGTCTAATCGTTGCAACTCCTTTTGCATGGTTGGTATCAGTGGTTTCAGATTTATGTCAACCATTTTGTCTAGGTCTGCGGTAATATTAATTCCCAAATAAGTAGCTTGGTCCATAACTCTGGGATCCCCCATTGTACTATTTTTGTTCAGGACAATCTGTGTTTTTCCCTGGTTAAGGGCATACCCGGATACTAGGCCAAACAGGCGCACCGCCTCCTCAATAACCCTCATGGCAGTTTTTGGCTCAGTTGTTACCATTGCTATCTCATCTACATAGGCCAATGATTTTGTGACAAAATCTTGAGAAATTATGGGTTGAATTCTGCTGTTCCCTTCTAATTTACGAATAAAAGGGTCTATGTAAATGGCAAAAAGCAGCGGTGAACAAGGGCAACCTTGCCAAGTTCCCCATGAGATGGTCAATTCATTGGTTAGGTTGCCATTTACCATGACCGAGGCCCTTGCGCCCTGTGAGCCTCACGGCAAATTTACCGCTTTTTATGCACCTTGGTTCATTTATGTTTAAATCCATCCAAAAGGATCAAAGAGTTTTACATGAGCTCCAGTTCCATTACAGATGGACACATTATTTTTTTTAGGCACAAGGGGGCTTATTAGCAAGAACCACGTTAAAATTATCACCTTTTAGCAGCAGGAAACTGCCACTAAAACGGCGATAATGGGCTTGCTAATATGCGTTATAGAATTCCAATAGAAGACCAGGTTAGATGTCCTGCACATCTAACCTACTCTTCTATTGGAATTCTATAACACATATTAGCAAGCCCATTATCGCCGTTTTAGCTGCAGTTTCCTGCTGCTAAAAAGGAGATAATTTTAACGTGGTTCTTGCTAATATGCCCCGTGGTGATTAAATGATTTGCCCAGAATCACAGGATGTTTGAGCTTCCCACCAGACTGGAACCTGGGGCATATTATCAAGAATGGTGTTAAAATTATCGCCGCTTTAGCGGCAGGAAACTGCCGCTAAAGCGGCGATAATGGGCTTGATAATATGCCCTTGTGAATTCCCATAGAATCCCATGTTCTGGTGTGAACCTGGGCTTCTATGGGAATTTACAAGGGCATACTATCAAGCCCATTATGGCCGCTTTAGCGGCAGTTTAAGGCATCTAAAGCGGCGATAATTTTAATGCTGTTCTAGATAATATGCTCCCTGGTTTCCCAGCTTCCTGCCTACTGTCTATACCGCTCATAACAGTGTCTTGATGGACGGCTGTGCGATGCTCAGTGACATTGGCTGGGGAAGACTCCCTTGTCTTTCACCTGCACCTGCCCAATGTGGACTTGGTGTAAACAGGAAACATTGTTATCACTTTCAATGTCTGACAGTCGAAAGCAATCCCGTGGTTTGATCCAAAATGTGGCTGACACCTTATACATGCAACCAATCAGTGTCTGAAAGGAGTTTCCCCTCGCAGTGTGTGCTGTGGACTGACCCAGCACGTCAATGACTTTTCTTTAAAATAATGGTCGAAGGACGCCGACTCAAAGCCCTATTATGTATTATTATTATAGTATTATATTGCCAGGTTATGGCTGGATATGAAGTACACATTTGTAATCTAAGGGAAGGAGAGTATATCATTTTATTTCCAATGTAATTTATCGGTGGAATTCATAGGACAACACTTTGTTTGCACAGTTTGCAGGTCATAATTTCAATGCTAACATTTTCTGATTCTGCATATTAAATATATCATTTGTGATCCAATGTATGGATTAATGATTGTGCCCTTGCTTCTCCTAGCCAAGAATATTCAGAACTCTGATGGAAAGCCCTGCAGCATATGTTTTATTGTGCTATAAGGAAGTGCACTGGGCCAATTAGTGGGTGCTCTCTTGTAACAAAGAGCTATAATCTAGACAGCCACATGTCATAATAGTGCACACTTGATGATGGAGTAATTATATGTTTTACAATAATAAAATGACAGCATATCACAGTAATGTATTTCATAAAACAAATTACCACTATGCACTTAGGAAATGTTCAATTACGTCTGTTGCCAGGATACGTTACTATAGTGATAACATTGAATGATATAGAACTTACCTTGCCAAAACTCCCTTTCCCAATTGCTCGTAAAATTTGAAAATGGTCGAAATTAACTGTAAAGAAAAAAAATAATAATGTTAATCAACCGCCTAAGCACACTCTGTTTAATCAAATGCAATATGATTCTGCAAAGCTCATTTACTGCTGGTAGCATTTGCACTTTTGTTGGCTGCAGATACATATAAATCTAATTACCGAGCAACAGAGGGACTCAGATCCTAATCACGTTTTCAGACAATACATAGAGCGTGCAGCATTACAGAAACAGCACTTGTGAAAAAAGCGAGCCAATGTGCACAACATGTGATGCTTGTTTAATATAAAAAGAGCTAACAGGCTGTATTCTAGGCCATATTTCAGAAATATTTTTGCACCAGGTAAACATTTAAGACACACATTGTAAAACCAGTATTAAAAATGCATGGCATATGTAGTGCTTATAAATCCTTGTAAAGGTGTAGTATAGATTTCAAGAAAGAAATGATGCATACATAGCCTTTTGAAATGGAAAAATTAAGGAAACACGTTGCGCTGTTTCGCAGCCTCGGTGCAGAATAATTGCCTCACATGTAGCTCCACTCTTCACATCTATTTTCTCTATTTCATATTAAGAAACGTAGCAATAAAATGAGAAATCTGTTTTTCTATGTATTTTGCTTGCACAAATAAAATCTGATCAATGACTCCCTCTAACAAGCCGCAAAATGGAATTGCTCTATTTTTCACTTGAACCAGAACCATTATTTTAGTAAGTCTCAGACGTAACTCATCTTTCATGTTTAAAAAGTGGAGGCATTACATTTCTCTACTTCTTATTTGATGACACTGCGAGATAGAGTGAAGCCCGATTGTTTCTGTTGATTGTGCTGGTGAAATTTCAGTTTCCTACTTTTCATTCTTCTAGAAGCAGCAATGAATTCGTCCTACCTTCTTTTTGTCGGAATAATAAATGTATTTACTAAGGCGGAGGGTTCGAAAGACGTGTGCAGTGATTTTTGATGCCCTAGGCCAAGCGCAGGGCAGGATTGGGAGGAAAAAGAGGCCCGGGAATCCTAAAAAAAGTGCCCACGATTGCATATTGCACCTTATCGCAAAACACTGCTTACGTGTTTTAAGTATTATGAAAAGAAGGGCGAGGGTCGTCAAAAAGAGGCATGTTTTCTTAACCTCATTGAAAATGCTGCCAGGACTCTGTGCAAGGATTAGTTCACACTGGTGAACCACATCTAAATATAAGTGAGGCCACTTCTGCTCAGGCCAGCAGCCCCTGCTCAATCTGCAAACATTAATGGGCCACACCTCCGCCCCCTTGGTAAAAGGGAGGTAATAGAGAGACATCTGCCTCCGAAGAGGCCGCTCAGGCACCCACTGGGCCCCTGGCGGCCTCTGAACAGCACAGACACAGCCAAATCAGCTTCCATGCTATCCAGAAATGAGTCCCATAGCTCCACCTCAGATACCGGCCCATCACACATTGCCCAAGGGCCTCCCTTCCCACTCCGACCCCGGCCAAGCGGAATGTTACTTCATAATGTAAGATGGTGTCCCTTAGTGCAAAGGAAATCAGGTCTCCTCTAAAAAGGGTAGCCCGTACCTTGGTCTTTCTTGCACATGGAAGGACTGCCATTTACCTGGTGGCCTGGAGCCCATGGAAACCGGTTTTGAAAGACCAGGGCCGCTCCTGGTGCCTCTGTCATGTCCCCCAACTCCTCAGGATATTGCATAGAGAATAGATTAATTGAAAGAGAGAGACTGCAAGAGGAGACAAAGGGAACAGGGCAGGTTAGAGCATTTTTGTCAGGGCTGATTTTGGTCCTAGCATTATCCTTGTACATGCCCTGCTGCTTGAGAAGAATGAGCTACAACCTGTTTTTGATTGTTGTAGGATAGCAATAAGAGAAAAACTGACTATAAAACTAGAATGCTGGGAGCTCCTTTTAAGTCAATGCAGTGGCTCAAGGATAATGATGGCTGATATAAGGCTTCAGCTCCTACCTTCCACTGTCTTCCACCTTCCACTACCTTCTTACTGTTTCTCACTCTTTATTTTAGATAATTCTTCCCTCAGTTGCTGCAATGTTCTAATAGCCTTACAGCCCTTCTGACCCAAGCTATGCCAGTTGATAAAGGCCCTCTCCATCGCTATAGGCCCTAACCTGAGGCTCAAGTCTATGGCTCAGGTTCAGGGCCTTTAACAACATCTATTGCCCTCAGTAGAAGGCTATGAGCCTATTTTTTTCCGAAAAGGCAAAGAGATGGTAACTAGACCTGAGAAACCGCCCCAATGGAGGCACCGCGCCTGGCCATTTCTTCTCTAGTATTCTGCAGGTCTGCGTGGTTGTCTGGAGATCGGCGGTGAACCAGATCACGCTTCTGTTGGTGCGTCTATTTGAGGGTTTCTTGATCAGGGTAAGAGTGCTGGTGCAGTCGTTGATCCATTGCCTGAGGTTGTGTCGGTGTGGTCGGTTGGTGGGGTTCGTTGGATGGTGGTGGTTAGCTGGTCTTCGGTGACCTTGTTCCAGCTGCGGTCGGGGATTCTTTGGTGGTGGTAGTGTGGGGTGGTTTTCATGATGGAGAAGTGTATGCAGTGGTGGTCGGTCCAGTGGAGTTCAGTGGTGTGGCTGACGGAGACATGTCTGCTGGCGGAGAAAATGGGGTTGAGCGTGTGTCCAGCGGAGTTGGTGGGTGTTGTGCCAAGCTGTTTGAGGCTGAGGTTGGCAAGGTTGCCCAGTAGTGTGGTGGAGTTGTTGTCGTTGGTGTTCTCGAGGTGGAAGTTCAGGTCTCCGAGGAGGATGTAATCTGTGGAGGTCAAGGCGTGCAAGCGGACGACGTCTGTGATGGAGTCGATGAACTGTGCCTGGGATCCGGGGGGTCTGTACACGGGGATTCCTCTGAGGGTGGTGTTGGGATCGATGTGGATCTGGAAGTACAGGTGTTCGGCAGTGCTGACGGTGTGTTCAGCGTTGGTTGAGATTCTGAGGGTATTTCTGTGGACAATGGCGATTTCTCCTCCTGGTCTGTTGGTGCGGTCCCTGTGGGTGATTTTATAGCCATCCGGGATGGCTATGGCAACGTCGGGCGCCGATGAGGTGATCATCCAAGTCTCCATCAGGAAAGCGACGTCTGGGGAGGATGAGTCGATCAGGTCCCAGAGTTTGATGGCGTGCTGCGGACGGAGCGGGTGTTGAGCAGTGTGCATCGGAGGTGGCTGTTGCCTGCCTTGGTGGGGGGGCAGAATGTGCTGGTATACACTAGCTGGTGTAGCTGCAGTTTCGGCAGGTGAATGGTCCATGGGTGTGCTTCGGGGTGGCCTGGAAGCAGTCGGTCGATCGGCCAGCATTGAGTGCTTGGAGGTGGTTGGCGTCGTCCCGGCGTCTGGTGTTGGGCAGTTTAGACGTGCTACCTTTACTAAGAGCAAGGTAACAACAAGCATTGACAAAGCCAATAGGTTACGCATGTGCAAAATCTATCGGGTTTGTCAATGTTCATATTCTGAATTTTCATTTAGGTTGGTGGGCGGTATTCAGGAGAGAGTCTGTTTTACAGACAATAAATCACAACAGCAGACCTTGTAGCTGGGGAACCAAGCTGAAGTCTCGGCAGGAGGCTCAACATCCTGGAATTCTGGTCAAATCACTTAATCTCTCTGTGCATGTGAATGTGCCCATTTGTAATGCAACTGATCATTAAATAAAGGTAAGGATATGAAGACGATAAACAGAATGAAAGGGAGGAGACTGAAAAGAAATGGGTCATTAGACATAAAAGCACATAGGTTAAGTGCCCAACAGTGAACAAGTGATCAAACAGATTATAGGAGGGAAAAGCAGACATGTGGAGGGCGAGATGAATCAGAGTTCGAAGTGGACAGACAACCAGAGAGTGAAGGTAGAAGGGCCAATATGGTAAAAGAATGGAAATCTGATATCAGAAAGTTACAGCTAACTCACCACCCTCTTTTCCACGTCACCAGCAGAGAATACATGTATTGCAGATACACTGCCTACGGTTGTGGAGCCTTTGAGGACAGTAGTCGCCCTACGCTCCTTCGCTGCAGTGCAGTACGACAATGTTATGCCCACCACTTTCAAATGTCACCAGCCGCCCCTGGAAATGGCGCCATGAGTAAACACTGGACAACCATGCAGCCTTCAAGAACGCCTGCCGCAGACACCACCAACTCATCCGAACAGCCAAAAGGACCTCCTTCAAGGAACTCATTGACAAGAACACACACAACAGCAAAGAGCTCTTCAACATCGTGAAGGAACTCGCCAACCCCAGCACCAGCTCCAACGACATCCCGCCATCACAAGACCTCTGCTACTCTCTAGCAACCTTCTTCCACCGCAAGATCAATCAATCAATCAATCAAGAAATTTGAATAGCGCGCTACTCACCCGGAGGGTCTCAAGGCGCTAGGGGCAGGGGGGTCCGCTACTGCTCGAACAGCCATGTCTTGAGTTGCTTCCTGAAGGAGAGGTGGTCTTGGGTCAGACGGAGGTGGATGGGGAGGGAGTTCCAAGTCTTGGCTGCCAGGTAGGAGAAGGATCTTCCTCCCATTGTGGCTCTTCGAATGCGTGGAACGGCGGCGAGGGCATGGCTGGTCGATCGTACCTGTCGGGTGGGAGTCGGGTGGTGGTGGAGGCCGTCGGTTCGGTGGTTGGGTGCGTGGTCTGTGCGCCGAAGCTGTTGTGTATGTCGGCGATCTTGCCTGGAAGAACGAGGCGAGTGAGTCGCAGAGGTCTTGTGAGGGAGTGATGTCGTTGTTTCCAGCGCTGGGGTTGGAGAGCTCTTTGACGATGGTGAAGAGTTCCTTGCTGTTGTGTGCGTTGTTGTCTAGTCGTTCCTTGAATGCTGTCTTCTTGGTGGTGTGGATTAGCTGGTGGTGTTTGCGGGTGGCGTGCTTGAGGGCGGTCATGTTGTCTGTAGTCAGGTTTTTTCGCCAGGCTTTCTCGAGGGTGCGGCAGTTCTTCTTGGAGTTCTTGAGGTTGTCGTTGAACCAGGAGGCTTTCTTGCTGCTGGGCCTGCTGGGATGGTTTTTCATAGGTGCGAGGTCGTGAGTGCAGTTGGTGATCCACTGTGTGAGGTTGTTGGCTGCTTGGTTGGGGTCCGTTGAGCTGGTGGGGGGGTTCTGGCTCCTCAGTGATGTGGTGAGCTGGTCGGTGGTGATCTTGTTCCAGCTCCTGCGGGGAACCTGTTGCGGGTGGTGGTGAGTCGTGGTCTTTCTGAAGCTGAAGTGTACGCAGCTGTGGTCTGTCCAGTGGAGTCCGGTGGAGTGGCTGAAGGAGATGTACTTGCTGGAGGAGAAGACTGGGTCAAGCGTGTGTCCGGCGTAGTAGGTGGGGGTGTTAACCAGTTGCTTGAGTCCGAGGTTGGCGAGGTTGTCCAGCAGGGTGGTGGTGTTGTTGTCGTTGTTGTTCTCCAGGTGGAAGTTGAAGTCCCCTAGGAGGATGTAGTCGGCGGAGGGGAGGGCGTGCGGGCTGATGAAGTCTGCGATGTCTTCACTGAATTGTGTGCGGGGTCCTGGGGGTCTGTAGATGAGGGTGCCTCTGAGAGTGGTCTTGGGGTCGGTGTGTATCTGGAAGTGAAGATGTTCGGCGGCTGTGAGGGTGTCGTCGGAGTTGGTCGTGATGCGGATGGTGTTCTTGTGTACGATGGCGATGCCTCCTCCTGTCTGGTTGACGCGGTCCCTCCGGGTGATCTTGTATCCATCCGGGATGGCGATGGCGATGTCGGGCGCTGAGGAGGTGTTTATCCATGTTTCCGTGAGGAAGGCGACATCTGGAGATGTGGTGTCGAGCAGGTTCCAGAGTTCTATGGCGTGTCTGTGGACGGAGCGGGTTTTGAGCAGGATGCACTTCAGGTGGTTGCTGCTGGTGCTCGGCTTGGCGGGTGCGGTACAGGTCCGGATGCAGGAGAACTTGCATGATTGGCAGTTGAAGGGTCCGTGGGTGCGTCTTGGGGTGGCTCGGTAGCATCGGGGATCGGGCCGGTGTTGAGTGCGTTGAGGGTGGCGGCGTCGTAAGTCCGGCGGATGGGCTGGCATCTGCGGGGGCCAGGGGGTCTGGCGCTGGGCGCGGTCCAGACGCGGACAGGCGTAGACGGGCTTGCCTTTGGCGCGCCTTCGGCGCGTCCGCTGCGCGGGCACGCTGCGTGTACGTGCGGACTCTGCCATAAATGGAGAGTGGGGGGGGCGGAGCGAGGAAGGAGCAGCTGGGAGGCGGGAGCGGGGTGGCGAGTGGGGAGGGGAGCGGTGCAGTGAACAGAACGAAACGGGGGTGGGGCCGCGGGGGAGCAGTGGCAGGGAGCGGGGAGCGGGGTGGAACTAGCGGGAGAGAACGGCGGTA
Source organism: Lissotriton helveticus (assembly GCF_964261635.1). NCBI lineage: Eukaryota > Metazoa > Chordata > Amphibia > Caudata > Salamandridae > Lissotriton > Lissotriton helveticus. The sequence goes on along the minus strand of NC_136060.1, from coordinate 335,315,206 downwards.
GAAGCACAGAAATAGAATCAGGGGCACAACAGTGGAAGCAACGACAAACAAATCAGGGGCACAACAGTGGAAGCAATGGAAACAAATCAGGGGCACAACAGTGGAAGCAAAGACAAACAAATCAGGGGCACAACAGTGGAAGCAATGACAAACAAATCAGGGGCACAACAGTGGAAGCAACGACAAACAAATCAGGGGCACAACAGTAGAAGCAATGAAAACAAATCAGGGGCACAACAGTGGACGTGCAAAAGAGATACTGGCACAACAAAGAAGCAAAATACAATTACTGGCAGTGGCGGCGGCAGGGGAGACCGGGCACACTCGATCGCAGACATCCACTACAGCTTCAAGTCCCAGACCTCCCCAACAGCCACCGACACCCCAGAACCACCACCCCCCAGTCACACCAGCTGCCTGACCTCCTGAAACCACGTCAATGCGTCAATGATGAAGACACCATCAAGACCATGAACACCATCCATTCCAGCTCCACAACACCAGACCAGCATACCTCAACAACCGACTCGCCTTCTACCCCCCGAACCGCCAGCTCCGCTCCGTGACATCGCCACCGTCCCACGCATCCGCAGAACGACCACCGACGGCAGATCTTTCTCCCACCTCACCTCGCCACCAAGACATGGAACAACCTCCCCACCCACCTACGACAGACCCAGGACCTGCTGACCTTCAGGAGACTCCTCAAGACCTGGCTGTTCGATCAGTAGCTGCTCCCCCCCCCCATCAGTGCCTTGAGACCCTCACGGGTGAGTAGAGCGCTTTACAATTGTTTGATTGATTGATTGAGTTATGTGGTGAAGAAAAGTACATTCAGAAGTAAATATTATGCCCAAATTATTCACCATGACACCTTGTCTAGGATCACTCCCTATAACGGAAGGACAGAAATAATAGATATGAGGCCAGACGTATGACCCTAAATTGCTGTCGCAAATGGGCCATTGGGCCATCGATCGTGGAGAGTGCATGTAGTGGAGAGACACTAGGAGCTCCAGTAGTGCCCTTCCCTTCTCCCGTATTAGATAAAGGGCAATTAGAAAAGGGAGAAGAAGAGGAATCCCACAGTGCCAAGACAAATAAACCATATAAAGCACACAGTACCTTTATGGGTATGTCCACTTCCTATTGACCCAAACACAGGACTAAGAGGGGTGGCCCATCCCAGCCTATTCCAGGCTATGACGGGCCCGTCTTGGCCGGGTCTTGGGCCGGTCTGAGCCCACGCGCGCCCTGCACTGCTGGACGCCCCTCATACATTTAAGGCCCTCTGGTGCCTGGTCACGGCATTACGGTCCCTCCTCTGGCCAAAAGAGCAGTGGGAGCTGTAGTCTCCGGTAGGGCTGGTGCTGGGTCTGCTGTGTAACAAGGGTCCCACATTGCCTCTCATACGTTTAAGGTGGTCCGTCACTTTGTCACAGCATTGCAGCCCCTCCTCTGACCATAAGAGCAGTGAAAGCTGTGGTCACTGGTAGGTCTGGTGCTGTGCTGCAGTGTCACGAGGGTCCCCTCATGTCAAACTGAACATTAGTGAACACATTTATAAAGCTCTAGCTTCTACCGTGAATGAATTTCATCAACCTTTTAAATATTCACATCTGTTAATAAAGTTGTGGCACTAAGTAAATATAGTGTCACATGTAGGTACAAAAGGGTATTTCTGTGACGTGTAAGGGTAGAGTCTAAATTGCGCTATTTTAACATCTAGAGATGTTTCTTGATTTAATATTAACCTTAATGAATTTACTTTAGAGATTGGTTGTTAGAGATTCCTATGCAAGGCAACCATGATTCTGTCTCATTGAGCTAAGCTAAGCTAAGTTTTGATGGGGTTACACTTTAAATAATTCTAGCTCATTCGCTGATGATCCAGCACAGAAAAGGGATTATTGTCCATCCAGAAGTTGAGTAAGCACCGTTGGGTCCTACAAAACACACAATTAAGCTGCTTGAGGCAGAGGAGGGTGTGCAATTCCCCACCCAGTAGCTGAGTAGCATAACAGGGTTCTTCAGAGCACACTGTCAACCCAGTTCATGGTCTAGCAAACTAGGCAGTCTCCTCAGGCTCTCTTTTCTTTCTATGTGTTTTTATATGCAGGCCCAGAAGCACTTGCTTCAGGAACCCTGGGGGTTATGTTCAAAGAATTTTAACAGTCAGACACCCTCAGATTCAGTAAGTCTGATGGCTTGCGACTTCTAAAGCACTCGTTTAATTGAACTGAACCCATTTAATAATTTGTAAAAGGTGTTCTAAAGTGCTAAATGGGTTGAGGAAACATTAAGAAATCGCTATTTCGGAGGGGCGTTTTAAGGGCATCTTGTGAGCAAAATCGAGATGCAGAATATTCATTCTTTACCACCAACTCAAAGGAGATTGCAGACCATTCACAAATGGGAAGTAGTTCTCATTGGGCCCCCTCTCCTTTGTTAGTGGTGAAAATAAATCAGGCAGAATTCCCATGGACCACTGCCTAATATCCGCATTTCGTTTTAGGAAAATGGTTTGCATTGAAAACAAAAAAGACTGCTTTATTTAAAGTCAGTCACAGACATGGTGGTTTGCAGACCCCAGCAGGACTCCAACCCTGTAATTGTAGCCACGCAAGGGTGGTCCCAATTTGCGGGCTCCCTCACTAATATTTATGAAGTAGGCGGAATTGCAACTCCCTATGATTCTATGGCCCAGATGCATCATGCAAAAAACAGGTTGCAAAGGGGCAGATTCTCAGAATCTGCCCCTTTGCGACCGGTATTTTTGCATTTGGGATGCATCATCCCAAATGCAAAAATCACAAACTGAGAATTCGCTAAATTGCGATTACTTGCATTTAAGGAATCTCAAATTGAGATTCCTTAAATGCAATGCATTAAAGTTTAAAAAAATTGCGATTTCGCAAATAGGGCTCGCAAATTACCATGAAGTACAACTTCATGGTAATTTGCAAAAACTTTGAAAACTGCACTAAAGTGCATTTTTCAAAGTTTCATGTTGCGCACACACATGCCCTAAGAGCATGTGTGTGTGCAATATATGTGCACAGATCAATTTCAGGGGTGCAACAGGGTGTCCTTTGGACACCCCTGCACCCTTGAAATTGCAATCTCATTTTGCGATTCGCTAATTGCGATTCACAAATTGAAAATTCTTCACATTCATTCCTATGGGCGTCTAGGCCAATAGAAATGAATGGGGATGTATTCCTTAATTGCGACTCGCAATTTGCAAATCGCAATTAAGGAATTTTAAGAAATCGCTATTTTTAAAGTGATTTCTTCTTGCATACCATTTTGCTATTCCTTATTAGCGATTCCTTATTTTTCCCTAATAAGGAATCGCAAAATGGATGCTTGATGCATCAGGGGGTATGTTCTGGGAACTAACCTATTAGTACATCGTTCGGTTCGCAAAATAAGAATGCATCCGAAAAAAGTTGGTGCACACATTTCAATCCCTTTTACCTAATGCATTCTTCCTGCATGAGGCCAGCTGTTTCTTAACCAACCCCATCCATCTCTGAGAGTTTAAATTGTGGCTAGATATTTGCTTGATATGAGTGCGCGATTTTTTATTTAGTTATTTATGTCACTCTGGAATTACCTCAGCTGGGCTGCACCTAGGTAATCCTTATCCAAGGAGAAAACTATGATCACCTTATTTTCTTCAAATTCGTTATCCTTATATATGTGGGAGCAAAGCTCTAGAGACTATTTTGAGGGTATGGTCACTCAGAAGTACGTTTTTCATTAACAGACCCATTTTCTTGCGTTTGTTTGTTTATGAGCTCCTGGGTTACAGTATTAGGGTCTGTATCCTCAGAATCATTGGATGTATAGCAGGATTTTATTACAACTACTACTTTTGAATCCGAAAGTTATTGCCCAGTACATACTTTAGTGCTACATGAGGGTAAGCACAACCCTTTTTTTAAATTCTAGCACCTACAATGTCCTCTCTGATGTGATTGCGCTCTAATTCTGAAGAAAAATCAAAATCGAGAACATCAACTAGATGATCCTAAAGTGGTAAAATTCCATTTGGGCAAATTTCAGAAATTAGAAAAAATACTTTTCCTAAAAAAAAGTAGAAAATAGACAAAAATTAATAGAACAAGTGAAGAGATAAGATGAAAAAGAGGTAGGAGTAATGGGTAGTCAGGTGTAAGTACTATGGTGTATATATGTGTGTATGTGTGTCTGAGTGTGTTTGTAAATGTATATTCACTGAAAAAGCCAAAGGTTTAAGTGACGTTATATTTAGGTGAATATGTAAGTGCCAACATAAAGTTTTGAATTAAAAAAACCAGAGACATCCGCCAATAATAGCAGAGCTAACTAGAACTTGTGCCCCGTCATGCACTGCTATGGCCTCATGTATTACAACACTCCTGACATGTTCTATGACATCATTTATGACATCACTGATGACATCTCAATTGACATCATTGATGGCATCACTGATGACATCACTGACAACATCATCCAACGAGTGTGTTATTTTCTTTTATTTGGAGAGTGGCAGGTAAGTATCATCCTAGTTCTCTATCTAATATTGTACAAACTCTTTGCTGCAAATGGCTGTAAGTATTTGCAAAATGGTTACGCTCATAACTGGTAATAGGTTTGGAGAGGTTTTTACCACACATAACTATAATGTATGATGTCACTTCAACCTTTGCTTTTTGAGTGAGTATCTAGTTTTTTTAATGTAATGTAATATATTATTAGCATATGTAAAGCCAACCCTGCCACGCATGGCCTTTCGTATTGTGTGTTGGGGGGGGCAGCATGACATGCCCTTCTGTCAAACCCTACAATCAACCACATACAGTCAAGCAATCCCACGCCGTGCACAGTCTTTGGCAAGGCCCTGTGTCCAACCCCAGCAAGTATCCAACCTCCTGACATGAGAGGGGATGATATAGCCCCTCCCCAAGTCACTACCGACACCAGGATCAAAAACAATATTATATGGGGAGGGGAACCCATGATCTCTGGAAAACCATCCTCCAAGGCAAAATACATTACATTTAGGGGAGAAGAGTGGTTGACTGTTGTCCCCCAGACCAAATAGATCCCGTCCCCTGGGGCCATACCTTAATTATAGGGGAGGGAGGCACGCGCCTCTTGTTAGAAATTGGGTCTCTAGTCGGCATCAGCATGAACCCTGTCCAAGTAGGGATTACAGTCCTAGTCTGGGTACGGTAGAAACACACTAAAATATAACATGTACTCACCTCCTTGTAGCTTATCACAGAACAGTCAGGCTTATCTTTGTGCAACACACACACGCACATATATATATACACACACACAAACACACAGAGTAACACAATGAAAACACCACAAAAATACTCCCCACAGATTTAGTAAAATAGATATTATTTTTATTAAGCCTGGGTGGAGTTCCACTATACGGAACACCGGGAAGTGCAAAAAAAAACTCTGGAGCGCTACACGGAGCTCCGCAAGTGACAGAGTGGGTTAGATAAATGCAGTTTGTAGTGATTTTTAGTGCCAGATGCTTGTCCGCACTGTGTAATCATCACAAACGGCACCATGCACAGCGCACGTGGGCACTGCTTCCTTTCTCCCTCTCGAGTAGATTTTAACTCAAGGGCCAGCTTTCTCAATGCGAGTGGATAGTTTCTCAACGGGAGCGGTCATGAGCATGCACGACCACTTGCAATAAGAAATCTGAGTGCCTGCATTGAGAAATCTCACTAGGAGGTTGATTTTCCATGCTTGCATTTGCCAACCCGATGTTGACGATCGCAAACGAGGAAAAATCTCGCCTGGAGGTGGATTTTCCCCGCTCTCGCGCTCGCCAACTTGACGTTGACGAACGCAAGCGGGGAAAAAAACTCCATTCTACGGAGCAAAGTTTTTCAGAACTCTGTGAGCCTCGTGTAATGCAGAGTGTAGAAAACTTTGCAAACTCCGCGAGCAGAGCGGAGTTCACTGCCTGGACATAATTTTTATGAGTAAAATAAGACTACAATGACAAAAATCCAATTAATAGAACCAGAGTTATGAATTTTTAAAGAATACATCAAAAATGCCCGGACTTAATTTTTATGAGTAAAATAAGACTACAATGACAAAAATCCAATTAGTAGAACCAGAGTTATGAATTTTTAAAGAATACATCAAAAAGTAGTGCTACGAGTAAACTAACACTTAGGTGTTCCTTGAGGTCACGCTGGACCGGGGTAAATCGAAAGTTCAGGCCAACCGTGATGGAGGGAAGGCCAGCTACAGGACCCACGCATGGCCCGCTAAAGAAGTCCTTGGGTGAGCAACCGTCAGATCCGCTTCATGCAGTCTGGTCGATACGTCTTGGTCAAGCCTTAAAGGCGGATTACACATCATAATCATTGAGCCATTCAGGAATGTCTTCGGATCAGCACTGCGTTGACATCGAAGGGCACTGTGTTGGCTCAAATTGGTGCACAGTCGTCACTGCATTGGTTCGGATGGTTCTGGACAGTAGGAATCACATTTTAAAGACCCAGGGCCGGATTGGCACCACTTCACAGTGCAGGACGCACAGATGGCAGAGTTCAGGTGTTGTTACAGAGTTGCAGGAACTCTTTGATTGGTCTGAGACTTCAGAACGGGGGCTAGACAGCAAGCACTTGGAGTCTCTCAGGGTTCAACTGTGCTAGGTCCAGGCTTTGTCCTCAGCAGTAGCAAAGGGGATGATGGACAAAGCATTTGAACAAATCAAACACTCACCCCCAGTCAACTGTTCTGGGTTTAATCCATCATCATTCTTTAGCTCACTCCATTACCCAAGTTAAGACATTGCCATATGCAAATCAGTCTGACCCTCTGGCTCATGGGAACAGTCCAGCCCGAACTGCCAAGCCATGTCTTCCCTGGACCAGATACAAGCATCCTGGGACCGGTTTCGAGTTCATAACCCTCATCTGCCAGGCTATCGTGAATCCAGTGGCAAAGTGAGCAAGGGACCCATGTCTGGGCATACCCTGACAACTTAGGGTGAACAAATCAATACCAAAGGGGATGATGAACGGAGAGTTTGAGCAAATCAAAGAGGTACCCCCAGTCAACTGATCTGGGTATAATCCATCATAATTATTTAGCTCACTCCACCACCCCAGTTCAGACATGGCCATATGCAAACCAGTATGACCCTATGCCTCCTGGGAACAGTCCAGTCCGAACTACCAAGCCATGTCTTCACTGGACCGGAAACAAGCATCCTGGGACTGGTTTCGGGTTCATAACCCTCATCAGCCAGGCAATCCTGAATTCAGTGGCAAAGTGAGCAAGGGACCCACGTCTGGGCATACCCTGCCAACTTAGGGCAAACAAAGCGATACCAAAGGGGATGATGGACGGAGCGTTTGAGCAAATCAAACACTCACCCTCAGTCAACTGATCTGAAAAATGATGGATTTAGGTCCAGATCTCTGTACTGGGGTGAATGTATGACCTTCTTCTGCATTCTGTCCAACCCCAACGCCGGAAACAATGACATCACCCCGTCGCAAGAACTCTGCAACTCCCTCGCGTCCTTCTTCCACAACAAGATCACGGACATACACAACAGCTTCAACAACCAACCAACGCAAGCCACAACCGCAACGACGCCACCCACCACCACCCTCCGCACCTGGACCCCGATCAGCACCGAAGACACCATCCGCACCATGAACTCCATCCATTCCGGATCTCCGACTGACCCCTGCCCTCACCACGTCTTCAACAAAGCCGACGCTGTCATCGCACCCCACCTACGGGACATCATCAACACCTCCTTCGACTCCGCCACCTTCCCTGAGAGCTGGAAGCACGCCGAACTCAGCGCTCTCCTCAAGAAACCCACAGCAGACCCCACCGACCTCAAGAACTACCGGCCCATCTCGCTCCTCCCGTTCCCGGCCAAAGTCATCGAGAAGACCGTCAACAAACAGCTGGCCGCCTTCCTCGAGACGAATGGATCCCTCGACCCCTCACAGTCCGGCTTCCGAGCGAACCACAGCACCGAGACCGCCCTCATCGCCGCCACCGACGACCTTCGAACTCTGATGGACAACGGAGAAACAGCGGCCCTCATCCTCCTGGACCTCTCCGCGGCTTTCGACACTGTCTGCCACCGCACCCTAGTACAGCGCCTCAGCAACATCGGAATCCAGGAGAAGGCACTGGAATGGATCTCCTCCTTCCTCGACGGAAGAACACAAAGAGTCCGCCTACCACCGTACAAGTCAGAGGCCACCAAAGTCATCTGCGGCGTCCCACAAGGATCCTCACTGAGCCCCACCCTCTTCAACATCTACATGAGCCCCCTCGCGGCCATCGCACGCCAACACAACCTCAACATAATCTCCTACGCCGACGACACCCAGCTGATCCTCTCCCTGACCAACGACCCCGCCACCGCCAGAGCCAACCTGCACGAAGGGATGAGAGACGTGGCCGAATGGATGACGACCAGCCGCCTGAAACTGAACTCAGACAAGACGGAGGTCCTCATCCTGGGCTCCACGCCCTCCGCCTGGGACGACTCCTGGTGGCCCCCCGCCCTGGGCACCGCGCCCAAACCGACGGACCACGCACGCAACCTGGGCTTCATCCTGGACTCCTCCCTCTCCATGACCAGACAAGTCAACGCCGTCTCCTCGTCATGCTTCAACATCCTGCGCATGCTACGTAAGATCTTCCGGTGGATCCCCACCGAGACGAGGAAGACGGTCACCCAAGCCCTCGTCACCAGCCGACTGGACTACGGCAACGCCCTCTACGCCGGAACCACGGCCAAACTCCAGAAGAGACTCCAGCGGATCCAGAACGCCTCGGCGAGACTCATCCTCGACATCCCCCGACGCAGCCACATCTCCGGACACCTGAGAGATCTGCACTGGCTCCCGGTCAACAAGAGAATCACCTTCCGTCTCCTCACCCACGCGCACAAAGCCCTACACGACCAAGGCCCGAGCTACCTCAACAACCGGATCAACTTCTACACTCCCAAGCGCCTCCTCAGATCAACCAACCACGCCCTCGCCGCCGTCCCCCGCATCCGAAGAGAGAGAACAGGAGGAAGGTCCTTCTCCTACCTGGCCGCCAAGACCTGGAACTCACTTCCCACCAATCTGCGCCTGACCCAAGACCACCTCTCCTTCAGGAAGAAGCTCAAGACTTGGCTGTTCGAGCAGTAGCGGCACCCCCCCCTCCCAGCGCCTTGAGACCCTACGGGTGAGTAGTGCGCTTTACAAATGACCTGATTGATTGATTGAACTGTTGTTTTTGCATTTGTCCCCAGCCGGACAGAGATCAGCAGGCAGCAGGGCAGCTCAGCAAAGAAGACAGGTCCAATAATGGGTGTCTTGGTAGGGTCAGAAACCCAAAGTTCTTCTCAAATGTGCTTTTGAAGTGGAGCTCACTGCAAAGCAATCCCTTGAAGTGCACTGTTCCCCTTTCATCCCAGCCCTGTCTGCTAGGCTATCTGTGGGTAATCACTCCTTTGTGTGGAAAACAGGACACAGCCTACTCAAGTATAAGTTTCAGCTCTCCTCCCTCCAAGAGCTAGCATAATGTAGATGAATAAAGATGAATTATCTGTCACAACCACACTTCCCTTGTTTGTGGCTGTCTAGAGGGAATGCGCAAAGTGTAGCTTTCACCCATTCCAGACATGTATTGGAACAGGCTGCACGGCACACATAGCAGTGAGAGCAGAGAAATGTCCACTTTCTAAAAGTAGCATTTCTAAAACATTAATGTTAAACCCCATTTTACCAGTAAAGAGGGTTTATCATGACCACTCCGGAGATATGAAACATGATGCAGCAATTCCATTCTAATCATGAAGTACAGCTTAAAAGTGTTTTAAGGAATTCCCAATGCTAGCCTATGAGAGGAGTAGGACTTACAGTATTGAAAAACGAACTTAGCTATCCAACCTTTTAGTTACACAGCACCCTGCCTGTAGGGCTACCTAGGGCCTACATTAAGGGTAACATATTTGTAATAAAAGGGGAGTTTAATACTTGGCAAAGGCTTTAAAAGGCCAAGTCGACATGGCAGTACAACTGGACACACAGGCTCTGCAGTTTAAAGCATTACTTTTGAGGGTGGCACAATCAGTGCTGCATGCCCACTAGTTGCATTTATTTGACAGGACCTTTGTATATGGTATACCACTTTACAAGGGACTTATTAGTAAACTAAATATGCCAGTCATGTATTCACCAATGTCACCATGTTTAGCTAAGAAGCATATGCACTTAAGAACCGGTTTGTAGTGGTAAAGTGCTCACAGCCCTAAGGCCAGCACCATGATACAGCAAAAAGAGGAGGTAAGCATGCAAAATGTTTGGGGGAAGACCACCCTAAGGGTGACAGGTCTAACACCCTTTCCCCAAGAGTGACATTCCCCAGGGACCCTATGCCCGGGTAGCAAATACTTTTACATTAACCTTTATTGTGCTGCCCCCTCCCCGAGCCATATTAGGCCCTTGGGGCCCCATTCCTCATGGCTAAATTGCCACCACGGGTATGTATTGCGCTTTAGCAATGCAGTGATAGATTGATTGATTGAGGTGGGCATGCAGCTTTATTGGGCCCGTACCCCACCCCCCAGGACCACAGATAGGTTCCCCGGTACCTGAAATATACAAAAGGTGATGAGAGGCTGCTTGCAATATGTCTAACCACTGATTAGAGCTTGAGGTAGCACTCCAACTAATTGTTCTTTTGCTCTCCGTGGCACCCACAAGGTTGATGGCTGGGGGGGAGAGCCCAAGGTCCCAGTGGACCAGTCGGCTATCCGCATAGCGAGGGAGCAAGCGTTGCTCCCATGGGTGAGAGCAGCTCTCTTTGCATGTTCCCTCCTGGTGGGAGCACTGTCTGTTCCCTTGGCTGCATGAGTGCATACAGGGAAACAGTAGTCTGTTCCCACCCTGCAGGAGCATGTTTAAATTTCCTGCCAGGTGAGAGCAGACTTGCTTTGCATGTTTGCTCCTAGTCATAGGAGATTTAAAAATGCTCACAGCAGGCATGACCAAACATATCTTTCCCTGCCCACATCAGTGCGGACTGGGGAAATTATTCTATCCCCAGCGCGGGCTCCGTGGGACAGAGTACTTGAGCCAGGCCCGGGGTACGTGGTCTCCAGGGCCTTTTAAGGCTCAATGAGGTGGGTCACATGCCTCCCTCCCCTATTTTGTTGTTTAAGCCCTGAAAATGGGGTCATTGGGGCCTGGTGAGGTTTGGGGAAGGGAGCTCTATGGCCTGGGTGCTTCGGCCTGGGTGAGGAGTTCCCCAGGTCTGCCATCAGTCTTGGGAGGGGGCCGTGCAACCCCCTCCTGTAATTTAATGTACCCGACCCCAGAGGTGAGAGTGGGGAAGGGAGTGAGAAAGGAAGTGGATGAATGAGGGATGAAATGAAGGATTGACAGAGGAAGTGAAATAGGGATTGTGAGAGGAAAAGAGGGAGGAAAAAAGGGCGCAAGGGGCAAAGGAGAGAGGGAGGCATAGATCAGAGAGAAAGTACCACCTCTACATATTCCTGAAAGGAGAATAGCTGTAAGACTCTTACTCACAGCATTCTATAGGAACTGTATTCTTTGTGAGAAAGGGAGAGAGGGAGGAAGGGAGCGAGTGAGGGAAGAAGTGAACGATTGACAGAGTGAGCGAGAAAGGAACTGAGGAAGGGAGGGAGGGACAGTGGAAATAAGGGAGGGACAAAGGGAGTGAGGGACAAAAGGAGAGAGGGATGGATCAAAGAGACAGTACAACTTCTACATTTTCCTGTAATGAGAATTGTTGTAAAAATCATACTCACAGTATGTTTACAAACTGTGTTCTTTGTTTTAAGTAATCATTATGCTGTTCAGATTAGTAAGAATCAAGTGTGCATAACTGGGCTCTTGTCGTTAAATCGTCTTTGCTTCTGCATTAGTGCAAATTAGTGATGGATGCTGAAGTGAGGCGTATTTCAGAATCCAATAACTTCTTGTACTGTACCATCAAAGGTGCAGTAGTCCTACCTAAATGTTCTTGTAGAGTAACTGGCTAAGTAGGAAGCATTCTTACAGAGATATAAAAGCTTTCTCTTTCTGAAGAGTCAGACAAGCGTAGGTATTTCCAACCTGACAGCAGCTGGCCATTTCAGATCACAGTGCGAAAAATGCCCTGCAGCAGTCTGGTGCAGCTCAAGAGAGAGACATTCAGCATCTACAACTTAGAAAGAGCGAAAGGTGGAAAAGGTTGTACACTACAGGGACAACATGCTTTGGTCTAAGTACCATAATAAACACACACTCTTAAATATATGTCACTTTGGGCTGCATTTAATTTAAAATTAGCTAAATAACTTGTGGACATGAGGCTTGTCAATGCTTTATAACTAACTGATCTTACTGTGAAATTTAGACCCTTGTGTGCTTGGAATCCCAATTGATTTAGAGATGGTGTGTATTTGGTTTAGAATACTTTTACAAACCCGCAAGCACTTGAGCTTAAACCTACTGAGAATTGAGATAAAGTGAAGACGTCTGTTAACAGATTTAATATGTTTTAGAATTTTTTCAAACACTGTCTCTTGATGGACTAGAATAAGAACTGTGACCCAAATGTTTGATAGATGAGAACTTAATTATACATTCTTCTTAAGCCCGAGTGTAATTAGAACTGTAGCACCTCATCACAAACGTGCTGGAAGACTGTTTTGGGTCACACTGCATTCCCAGAATTAGTAGACTGCCGTATCTAGTTAAGGTTATATAGCTAGGTATTTTACAGTCTGTGAACTGTAGTTCCAATTTGCACTTGGAAATATGAAACTCCTAATGCCAGAATGCAAAGTAATGTTGACTGGGTTACGTGGTCATGTGTGTAGTTTCTCCCCCAGCCCTGGAGTATGCAAATAGGTTATGCCACACAGAGGAAATGCAGTTCAACAAATCTTTATTCTCCATCATTCATTCATACTAAGCACATTACGTCATACTTCCCATAAACACACCTTAACACCTTCCCTATATATCATCTAATTTCTGTTCAGAGTCTGCCCAGAACCAAAAGGGTCCTAGGGCCCAGATGTAGGTAATAGCAATTTACCGAATGGTAAATACCGAATTTTACCGATTCGGTATTTACAATTCGGTAATTGCTATGTAGGTAAATAATTCGGTAGAACTACCGAATCTGTAAGATTCGGTAATTACCGATTCGGTAATTAACGAATCGGTATCTGCCATTGATTCCTATGGGCCTTGAAGCCCATAGGATTCAATAGCAAATACCGATTCGGTAATTACCGAATCGGTAAAATTACCGAATTTACAAGGGGGACAGGGTGTCACTTTGACACCCTGTTGCACCCCTGTTTCGGGCTTGTGTGCCATGTGACACACATAGATGCCCCTAGGGCATGTCTGTGCATGTACACTGGAATTCGTTATTTACCATGGAATAGTATTCCATGGTAAATAACGATTCGGTAAGGGCCTGTGGCACTGATTATAGTGCCACCTACATATTGATTTACAGAATCGGTATATTTACGATTCGGTATTTTACAGAATCTGTAAATTTACCGAATCGGTAAATATACTGATTCTGTAAATAAAATGCCCCCTACATGTCAATTCCCAAATACCGGTCGGTAACGGCCGAAATCGGCCGTTAGCGACCGGTAATTGGCGAGCTACATCTGGCCCCTAGTGCGCATAGCATTATTATGCTACATCTCCCCCTTTGTTAAATAAAAAGTGGAAGACATCAATTAAATCACATCTCCTTACTCAGTCTGCGAGAAGCTTGCACTTGTCTACCAGCTCAGATGGTCCGACGTGATCAAGGTCCACCCTCATCAGACAATGGAGGCACAGGCTCAAGAGCCAAACCTGGAGATGTGATCACCTCCATGGTAGTGTCAGGAGCTAGTGAATAGCAAGTTAGGTGTTTGAATGTAATGTGTACTGAGATATGGACTTCTCAGGCCGATGTGCTGTCACCATGTGTCCCACATGCCACCGTCTGTAGAGGATCGGTGGAAATGGGGTGTCTGTCATTCAATTCAGTCTCTGCTTTACCAGCTCCTTTGTCAAATACTGTTTTTGGATGTTTCAATGCTGATCAGCATACTCTTTAATTTTCATCTTATGAGAAGCAGCATCAGTATCACTACATTTATCAGTGTTCGCTGACCACTATGATGTCCATTGAGGTAGTTGTGCTCAGATTGCTCTCCCAAGCAACAAGTTAGCTGAGCTCTCACCCTTTGTAGAGCGAAAAGGTGATAGATAGGCCCAGAGGGCCTGGCACACAGCTTGACCTAAGTCCATTCCTTCCATGGACGCTTGTTAATTTACTTTGAATTTATTTTGAGGGTGCCCATAAATCTTTTGACTACACCTTTAGCTTGGGGCCAGAGAGGTGTACTCTTTTGGTGTTTGACATTGAGTTCTACAAGAAACTCTTTGAAACTCTTTGCTGTTGAAGGGTGGGCCATTATCAGACTTGAGGATCTCAGGGATACCCCAGGTTGTAAAGATACTCATCTATGATTACAGGGAGATGCTGTCCATTTCCGAATGGCCCCAAGAAGTCAACTGCGACTCTCTCCTAAGCATGGTTGGGAAGGTCAAACATTGTCACCAGGTGCTGAGTCACATTGGGGGACAGGCAATTGCAGATGTGGTATGCCTTCAGTTCCTTTTTCCACTCACTCATATAGTTAAGGAAACCAAATTCTGTCTCTTAATGCTTGTTTAGTGGCTACAATGCCACGCTGTAACTCATGGGCCAACTCTATGAATCATTGGCTCAGGCAATCAGGTATGATGATTCTCAAGTCTCACAGTGTTACACCTTTTTGTGTGACTGCTAACTCATCCTGTACATTTTTCAGCTTATGGAATTCAACGTTATCGGTCAGAGGCTGAGTGCTTCATCTTCTTTATTGTGTTTCAATGAGTTCTTTGACAACAGCCATGTCTTTGTCTGTGTGGTGGTAGCAATGATTTGAACCACAGGAAGAGCCACTGGCGAGCAGGACCTCTCAATAAAATTGAGGTATTCTTCAGCAGTTCTGGATGTAAACAATGACAATGTATCGGTGCTCTTGAAAAATAATCCACTGGGTTTTGATCCTTCCTCTTACAACCTCAAACCCCACCTTTCTTAGCTTTCAGGTTTCCAAAAATTGTAAGCAACTCCTAGTGGTCTGTGATGACAGAAAATCATTGCCCACAGAGGAATACATGAAAATGTTTGCAGGCCCACATCACAGCCAGACTCTCTTTGTCTAGCTGACAGTATTCACATTTTATATCAGACAAGCTTTGACTAGCATAGGCCACAATCAGTGGCGGCACGCAAATGTAACGCTGTGGGGCAGGCAGATAGGGCGTGGTGGGGCTGGGAGGTGGGTAGTGGAGTCCAACATACGACGGCAATGTTGAACGCAAATAAATAAATAAATATCTTCCGTCGTATGTCAGACTCCAATACCCCCACCCAACCCCACCCCTGCCCTGCCTCTCCGCCCCACAGCGTTACCTTTGGAAGCCGCCACTGGCCATAATATGTCTCTGGGCATTCGGATGGCCGCTGTGATGAGCAAGGATTGACACAGCTCTACCGTGCTTTAATCTACCATCACTTTGGTGTGTAGCCTGAGGTTGAAGTAGACCATTTCATTTGCCTTCTCAATTGCATGTTTTATTTCTTTGAAACTTTGATCGCATTCAGGAGACAATTGAAAAGGAACATTCTGCGTTGTCAAGTCTTTCAATGGGGCATTCACTTTGGAAAAATTGTGATTTTATCTTGAGCAATAATTGGCTATGCCTAGAAAGGACCGAAGCATGGTAACATCTTGGGGAGGAGAAGCGAATGATAGTGCTTGCACTTTAGTTGGTTCTGAAGTCATTCCCCTATTAGAGAATATGTGACCAAAAAACTTGAGATTGACTTTGTGGAATTTATATTTTGCAGCATTCAAAGTGATATCTACATCAGAAAGTAACTGGAATACTTGAGTAAGGGCTTTGTTGTGTTCCTTTTGAGTGCTTCCAAAAACCAGTGTGTCCTCACTGTACTTAAAAGCCTGTGTAACAGGTTAGATTACTCTGTGGATAACATCCTGAAATATCTCAGCAGCCGAAGAAACTCCAAAGCTCAGTATCTTATATCTGAAAATCCAACACGAGTGAAAAAAGTGGTGATATATCTGCAGTTCTCTTCTAGCTCAAGTTGGTGGTATTCTTTGTTTAGATCAGGAAGGGAAAAGACTATATGTAGTACCTGAGTGTCTCTCCCATTCAATGGCCCTGTTTGTCTGATGCATATCAACGCAAATGTGCACCACTCCACAACTGTCTTTCTTTGGTACTACAACTATGGGCGAAACCCATGGTGTGGGGCCTGTGGAACGTTCAATGATGTTATGTTTGAAAAGTGTTGCCAACTCTTTCTTTACAGATTTTTGCAAATGATTAGTGACTCTCTGGTGTCTCTGGGCAACAGGACAAATGTCTTTGTTGACATGAAGCTGTACTTTCATTTTCTTGAGCTTTCTGAAGCCATGAAATAACAACGGGAATTGGATCATAAAATCAGGCTGAGCACAGAGGTTGTAGCTGAGGCGTATTAACCCAATGTCTTCCGCTGTGGCAAAACTGAGTAGGCATGCACTAGGTGAGCCTCCCTGTAGAGCACAAATGGTGGCTTTTACTGATGTTGTTTTGTAGTGCATTGCCGCTGTAAATGACCTTTGGATTTGTAATAGTTTAGAAGCTTCCCATGTATACACTTTCGTATCGAAAGAATGAGGCGGGCACAGACAAGTGTCTGTTGAACTTTTCATCATGCATAATATTAATCCACGCCCCACTGTCAATGATGAACATTACGGGGTGTAATGAACATTACTTCAGTGTAATTCTTGGACAGTGTCCGAATGAAGTTCGTCATTTTGTTTGGTGATCTTTTCTTAGCTCATGTCTCCTTCATAGGGAGCTAGCCCCACATGTGAATGTCGTCCTTTTGGGGACATGATTAGCAAGCACCTACTTTCTTCACTGGTACTCGATAGCAACATTGGAGAGTCTTTATTTGACAAACTTGACAACAATTTGATTTGCTTGGTCTCTACTTGGTGTAGTTGATGTTGCTTTTGGATTTTGTGGATGTGGCAAGAGTGTTTCTGGCACGTTCTCGGGTCCATCTTTTCTTTAAGTCATTTTTTTTAATGAGTTTTATATAGCGCTTGCTAGACTCGTGGGTATCAGAGCGCTTTACATAAGGTTACACAATGTTTCAAGAATGATAACAATTACACGTTTCATTTAAAGAGAAAGGAAGGTGCACCAAATAACGTTGAGAGAGGGAAGGGGGAAGTGAGAAGGGAGAATAAGAGGGAAAAGACAGTAGGAGAGACGAAGGGAAGTCTTCCCAATGACCGACTGGGTAGGTGACGGCCGCGGAGGGAATCCACAGCCCGTCTCCCCTATAACTATCAAGTAGCTTGATTGGGTATTGTCAGATAGCTAGGTCTCAGTAGATGAGGGAAAGTTCCCAGAAGAACATCAGATGTGTGACAGGATGCGAACTATAAGCAAGGATGGGAGAGGGCAAAGGTCGAGAGTAGGAAAGAAGAGATGATGATGCACTTAATTTTTCTTGATTTTTCTTGAGTTTGACACACATTTACAAAGTGGTTCTCCTTCTCACAGCGTTTACAGATTTTTCCTAGAGTTGGACATTTGCCCTCATGGTGAAATGAAAATCCGTATCAGAAGCATAGTTTTGTTTTCTTCAAGGACCTAGATTTATATGCCTCTCTTTTGTGCTTGCTTTTCATGGTCAATGCTGATTCACTGTGTGCTGTCCCTGCCTCTATGGTAGCAGCTTGCCGTTTCACTTGTTCCTTTGCTCTCGCCATCAGCATTTTGTCTAGACCAAGTGTCTCTCTCAACATGCGCCTTCTAAAAGAATCTAAAAGGCAGCCATTGTTTACTTTGAGGCACATGGCTTTTTCACTGGTAAAATGACTGAACTTGCAATGTTTAATAAGTGCCTGAAAGTCTCTCAACAAACCCATCTATTGTTTTATCAGTCTGTTGTTATGCTTTGCTGAAGGTGTGCCTTTCATAGTCAGCATTCGGCATTGGATTGAATTTGACTTCCTACACTTCTCTCACTTTTCGGTACAATGTTGTGTCAGCCTATAAAACCTGTTTTAGCACTTCTTTAACTCCATCACCTGCAGGGTTTTACAACTTTTGGATGATTATTTTTATCATTTTCCTCGTTAAGCGCCTGTATGAAGTCGGAGAATGCTGGCACCGATGTTTTGTTTCTTGACTGTGTTGAATGGTAGTGGTGGCTTTAAGAACATGGCTGCATTGTATTTCGTGCTCCCCTCTGCCGCCATTGTGTTAGCATGTGTGTTTTGACTTGTTTCATTGTGCAGGGTGGCTCAAACAGTTTCTGCAACGATCAGCCATGTGCAGGAGCTTGGGCTGCTGTACACTCCAATTGCCTAGGAATGTAAACATGCTCTCTTTGTTATATATTTCTTGTGTTTTATCTGTTCTAAAGTTACTTTTCTTACACTATATTGTCAAGGCACAGGGCAGCGTCTTTGCTGACAACCTCACTGTCAGTATTGGCGGCCGTTTTGAACACACTCCTATGCAAGGCCTCTGATTGCATCCACTCTGGCACACTCAGCATGCACAAGCAGTTTGCCTTAACATGGCAATCCCTCATGCAGCGCAGTCTTGTTCTTGACGGGCACATATCCCCTATTTGTCGACAGATGAAGCATTTTCTCCTGCCCTGGAGCATGCAAATGGATGACGCCATACCGGAAGCTGCGGTTCAGCATATCTTTATTCTCCAATGCATCCAACTCTGCGCATTACATCATCTTTCTCAGAACCACACCTTAACACTTCCCCCACATATCATGTAGTTCCTGTTCAGAGTCCGCCCTAATAATGAGTGTCCTAGTGCACCTAGCATCAATGTGCTACAACATGATCTTCAGACTTTAGTAAGTTATATAAATATAAATACATATGGTAAGAATTTACAATTAGACCTCCGAATATACACATTCTAACATTTAGGCTTGGTAAAGAATAAAACCTATATACTGTTAATTTCCTAGCAAACAAAATGAGAGAAGGTACAAATATGATTTTGATTAGTTGCAAATAGCAGTTCATTGTATGGTGTGAAATATGCCAGGAAGTGTAGGTGTTGATCAAGGTGGGGATGCAATCATTTGAAATTTTAGGAGGGATCATTTATCAGCAGCTGCTCCTACTATGAAATGAGTCTTCAGAAAAGCATACTTTGTATTCAGCAGGCACTGCCATAAGAATTAGAGGCACACGTTTCAATTGCGCAGGTTATCATGCAGTGCACAGCAGGGAATAGAAAAAATCGTGACTTGCCAGACAAAACGGCACAAATTGAATATAAAGGAAAATCTTTGCATGGCTTATTTTGCTGTTAAATGTAGGACTACAAAGGGGTGAATTTAAAAGAGGTGAGATGAACGTCCATTGGTAAATGCAAAGTAAGTGGTGTGCATATTAATGTTCAAAAGAAGTGTACACATTTAAGGTTGTAATGGGCTTTGCTCCAATGCGAGTGATGCAGCAGCAAGTTACACCTGTGCATGAAATACAAGTGTGAACATATGTTATAAATAAATTATCATATATGATGACAAGATTAATTTCAAGACTAGATTAGGTAGCACAGGCAGGGGATTAGCGTTGCCATACTTAAAAGATAAACTACTCTGTTCAAAGATTCTCACAAAGAACTAACTACATTTGCACATTGTTTAGTATTACATCCTTCAGCCTTCAATTCATGTATCAGCCTTCAGGATAAGATTAAAAATTCCTGGATGAATTCTTAAACATAATCTCACATCTACTTGAGATACCAAGCAGGATCATAGTTTATAAAGACTTGATGAACTGATGATCTACTAAACACACCAGATCTGATCCTGACCTGCCGTCTTGTTCCGTCCTTTGTCAGTTCCTTTCTCCCTGCTCCCAATCATTCCCACGTTTCCCTTCTCCCTCTTTTCCCTTACCCCTATTTTCCCTCGCTCCCATTGCTCCTTAATATCTTCTGTTTTTGTAATGATCTAATAATTAGATGTATTTGTATAACCTTGTTTTTCCTCTTCCTCGCAACGTTCTTTCATGTAAATTTTGTAACGGTTGTAATATGCTAAATGCTAAATTCCTCATGTAAAGCGCTCCGATACCTCCGGGTCTAGCAGCGCTATATAAAACTCTTAAAATAAATAAAATAAATAAATAAATTATGCTTGCATTAGGTTTGGAACAACAAAAAACAGACAATGGACAATGCTTCACATTGATCTGGCTCTGAGGAACATAACTTTCACCCCACAGATTTGGTGAGACCTCTTTTGATTAAACACCTGTGAGGAAGTGAGTACTGGGTCCCAGTCTCCTCTCTGTTCTCAGAGCACTTTTGAGACAAATATTTCATAAGTCTCAAGTTTTTAATTTTGGCTATCTGGGCACCTTTGCCACCATTTCCACGGGTTCAGGACTGGAGAGACATCAGTTATATGGCCCCTACTCACTCAGGTTGGGCCCAGGTTCAAGATGGTTGTATCCTTTTCTGTCCCAGAGGCTTTGATCAGGGGGTCCAACCAGCCCTTGGAGTCAATCTGGTGGTACTGGGTCCAAGTAAAGCACATTTCTCAAATTGCAGGGCAGGCATTCGAGGGTTCAAGGTAGGCTGCAAGCAGTAGAGCAGTCCTTCCAGGTGGAGTAAAGCAGTCTTCTGAAGTACACTGCAGGCCACAGAAGCAGCCAGCCCTCTGAGACTCCATTCCCATGTTCAAACCATAAACTGAAGAGTGACTCTGAGAGTCCTACTTCCAAACCTAGTGCCTTTTTTGAAGTAGTGAGAAGTTTCTACAGATTCTCTTTGAAGTGATTGGAATATCCTGCCTCCCCTGCTCTGTCTTCATCCTTACTACAGGCACAATGAGGTAGTGTGAAGTCCTTGTTTGAAGGCAGAGCACATCTTGTTGATTTACAAGTTGGGCTGTGCCCAGCTCCGTTCCTATGGCCTGTCAGTGATGGCCCATTGAGACACACCTAATCCCTCCATTGTGTGGCTATCTGGGAGGAATAGACCAGCTGCCAACTGCGCCAAATCATGTTACCCAGGAACAGTCTGCAGGTATAAAAAAGCTAGGGCAAGAAAATATCAACTTTCTAAAATAGTGGCCTTTTCAAAAATGTGACTGAAAATACGAATTTACCATTAAAGAGGTTTTTAAACACCAAACATGAATTTCATACTGGCTCCTAATCAAACTGTATCGCTTATTAAATGTAATAGGGCAACGCAATGCTATACTATAGGTGAGGTAGGCCTTACAGTAGTGAAAAACAAATCTAGGAGTTTTTCACTACTAGGACATATAAACTAGAAAGTACATGTCCAACATTTTAACTTCAATGCACCCTGCCATATGGGCTGCCTAGGGCCTACCTTAGGGGTGGCTGATATGAAATAAAAGGGGAATTTTGGGGTTGGCCAACAGCATCCATCTCCAAATATAATGTTGTTAAAGCTCCCAAATGACATTTATTTTTTCTCATTTTAACATGCTACACTTAAATGTTACCAAAGATATTTTCAATATTATTTAACCCCTTTCGTCAAGAGTATAAAACTACAGAGAGGTATTCCCAAATTCCTGTATGGGGCACATTGCCTTTTTCTACATAGTAAGTAAGTTTTACAGCCTTTACCTATGTGTTGTATACACAACTAATTGTTGTTTTTCATATTCATCACAAATGTGATGTTCCCCAATGTGGTGTGCAGTGTGTCAATGTGTGGCATATTTGAGGCACCTGTAGTCGTGAGCCCTGATATGTATTGAGGATCATTGTCTTGCATATAGGTAGATCAGGGAGAGTGATAAGGATCTTAGGTTCTGACGAAGGGTGGCTTTCATTTATGTCCGACACATGCTGACACTCACTGATGTGGAAATGATTATGATTCCTGTTAGAACTGGGGTTTCTAGTTGGCAGATGTAGGTATCACTGTCCAAATAGGGACCCTTGCTTCTAGTCAGGGTAAAAAGGATACACCCTTTAGATAACCCCTGCTCACCCCCTTGGTAGCCTGGCACGAGCAGTCAGGCTTATCAAAGGCAAGGTATATGTACCAACACTCACAGTAACACAGTGAAAACACCACAAACTGACTCCACAACAGTTTAGAAAAATAAAGGTATTTTAATCTAAACCACATAAGACCAAAACGACAAAAATCCAACATACACAGTTCAAGAATATGGTATCAAAAGAGATCTTAAGGTTGCGGTAAAATAATCCACAGTTGCGTCACGTTTTAACCAACAGTACCTTTAGATGCGACAAAAGTTCCAAGTGAAAGCTGTAGCGTTAAAAAGCAAGCAATGTGTCACTCCTGAGACCCTGGGCAGGCGATGCGAGAACCCCGCTGGACACAGAGGGCGTGTTGCGGTGACTCCAGTCTGTATGGGGAGGGATGCGAAACATTGCGTGGATTTCGATGCACAGGTTTCGGTGGAAGCGGCAAGAAAAAGGTACGATGCGAGGATCTTGGGGTCGGCGATGATCTCCGTGCGGCGACAATGCACGGCTCAGCGTGGATCTTCTCCTCTCGCGACCCCTCGATGCGATGGCTCTGCAACAACTCTCGCAGCGACGTGACGCGGTCCGCAAGCAAGCAGCGCAACAATCTCACCCAGTGACGACAGGCTCTGCAATGATACTCGCAGTGATGGTGATCTTCCCACACCGGACTGGTGCGTCCTGCAAGTGAAGGATGCGATGACTCTGGCAGCAGCAACAGGCGCTGCGACGATCTCAGGGAAGCTGGGGCTGATGTCCTTTTGTTCCTGGGACTTCTTAACAGGGAGCCAGCTCTTCTTCAGGCCCTTGGAGATTCCTTCAAGCAAGGGGACACAGCACAAAGCAAAGTCCTTCCCCTCTCCTTGGCAGCAAAGCAACTGCAGGTCAGTCTACAAGCACACAGCAGGACAGTCTTCCTTCTTCAGTCTTCCAGCTTTCTCCTTGGCAGAGGTTGCTTCTTGATTACAAGATGATCTAAAGTTCAGTGGTCTGGAGTCCTGTACTTATACCCCAACAAGTTTTTGTTCCCTTTGTGCAGGTGGGCTCTGAGCCCGGTCCAAACCAGTTCTGGAGCACTCTGTTTACATGACTCCTTCTTTCCTTTCACAATGCAGAGCAGAAACATCAGACGCCCCACAGGAGGTGGAGCCAGCATTGTGGAGGGAAAGCACAGCCCTGGAGCACTTTGTTGACATGATTCCTTCTCTCCTTTCACAGTGCTGGGCAGAGACATCAGACGCACCACAGTGGGTGGAGCCAGCACTGTGGGGGGCAGGCACAGTCCTATTCCGGTCCCAGGTGCAACTCCTCCCTCCCATCTAGATGGAGATCTCTCTATTCACCACTGGGCGGACTCATTCTGTCCCCTGGAATCCCCCAGCCCTGTCACTCACAAACCAAAGGCACACAGAAAGGTCAGACAAGAAAGCAGTCACTTTCTAAAAGTGCCGCTTTCAAACACAGGATTTAAAAAACATCCTTCATAAAAGATGTGTTTTTAAATTCTGAGTTCAGGGATACCAGACTTCAATTTTCTATCTTGCTCCTATGGGAAGAAAGGCAGGTTAACATTATACACAGCTTTCCCCGTTATAGCCTATGGGCAAGATAGCCCTCTCAATAGTGAAAAGCAAAAATGCCTGTAATTCACTACCAGAGCATGTCACACACACCAGTACATGCTCTACCTTTCAGATACACTGCACCCTGCCCAAGAATGGTGATGGATTAAACCCAGATCAGTTGGCTGGGGGTGAGTGTTTGATTTGCTCAAACGCTCCGTCCATCATTCCCTTTTGTATCGCTTTGTTCGCCCTAAGTGTGGCAGGGTATGCTCAGACGTGAGTCCCTTGCTCACTTGGCCACTGGATTCAAGATAGCCTGGCTGATGAGGATTATGAATCTGAAACCGGTTCCAGGATGCTTGTTTCCGGTCCATGGAAGACATGGCTTGGCAGTTCGGGCTGGACTGTTCCCCTGAGGCACAGGGTCAGACTGATTTGCATATAGCCATGTCTGAAATGGGGTGGCTGAGTGGGCTAAAGAATGGTGATGGATTAAACCCAGATCAGTTGACTGGGGGTGAGTGTTTGATTTGCTCAAACGCTCCGTCCATCATCCCCTTTTGCATCGCTTTGTTCGCCCTAAGTGTGGCAGGGTATGCTCAGACGTGAGTCCCTTGCTCACTTGGCCACTGGATTCAAGATAGCCTGGCTGATGAGGATTATGAATCCGAAACCGGTCCCAGGATGCTTGTTTCCGGTCCATGGAAGACATGGCTTGGCAGTTCGGGCTGCACTGTTCCCCTGAGGCACAGGGTCAGACTGATTTGCATATAGCCATGTCTGAAATGGGGTGGCTGAGTGGGCTAAAGAATGGTGATGGATTAAACCCAGATCAGTTGACTGGGGGTGAGTGTTTGATTTGCTCAAACGCTCCATCCATCATCCCCTTTTGTATCGCTTTGTTCGCCCTAAGTTGGCAGGGTATGCTCAGGCGTGAGTCCCTTGCTCACTTGGCCACTGGATTCAAGATAGCCTGGCTGATGAGGATTATGAATCCGAAACCGGTCCCAGGATGCTTGTTTCCGGTCCATGGAAGACATGGCTTGGCACTTCGGGCTGGACTGTTCCCCTGAGGCACAGGGTCAGACTGATTTGCATATAGCCATGTCTGAAATGGGGTGGCTGAGTGGGCTAAAGAATGGTGATGGATTAAACCCAGATCAGTTGACTGGGGGTGAGTGTTTGATTTGCTCAAACGCTCCGTCCATCATCCCCTTTTGTATCGCAGGGGGGTGCCTAGGGCCTTCTATAGGGGTGTCCAATGTGTACAGAAAGGGAAGAGGTAGGCCTGGTCAGTGGGAACACTGACCAGGAAGACATGGCAGTTCACAGACTGCACACAGGCACTGCGGTGGCAGGCCTGAGACACCATTTTAGGGCTACTCATGTGGGTGGCACAATCAGTGCTGCGGGCCCACTAGTAGCATTTGTATCACCAGCCCTGGCACACTCAGTGCACCACTTTACTAGGGACTTCTTGGTGATACAAATATGCCAATCATGGATAACCAATTACAATAACAATTTACTCAGAGTGCATATGCACTTTAGCACTGGTCAGCAGTGGTAAAGTGCCCAGAGTCCTATTGCCAACAACCACAGGTCAGGAAGAACAAGGGAGGAAGAAGCAAAACGTTTGGGGATAACCCTGCAAAAAGGACAATTTCCAACAATTCCTAACATCATACTTGTTCATGACCTTATCAGGGGCCCCTGTAGTACTTTTTACAGGAAAATAGATAGTGTCACTCTTTTTTACATAATAGAGGTCCTACTCTAATGATAGTGCTCCATTATTTGAGCTCCTACAGGTTGAGCCCATCTATGTGCGTATTGTGACCTAGGGGGCAGGAGGGAACCCTATGATGATGCATTCCACCAATGGTGGATGATGGTTCCAAATCCTAACCCTTGGGGTACACCGGTATGGATGTAACAGTGTAGCAATAATACCCTTGTATTGCTTCAGACCATGAGTATTTCTGCTTCTTTTTCTTATCTAAAGCCCCTAAATGCCCTTAAAATTGAAAGTGGTCTGGTAATTGCCTCTTTGCCAATAATGCCACTCACAATTTCCTGGTTGTCTTCCTAAAAGTATTGTTTCCCAGCTGCAAGAAAAGTATGTGTGCCCAGTGACTATTGTCCTTGTGTTTGGTACAGAACCTTAAAAGATACTATGAACATGTCTTTGCATAGCATGCTTTTTACTCTTTATTTTATTAATCAATCCCGCTACTTTCCACAAATCATATTTTAAGGTACACATCTTTCATTTATATAGAACCAACATGTCTCCATCCAGCCACTTGCAAGTGCTTACAGAAACATGCAGTACTGCACATATACTAGATGAAGTGAGAAAGTACAGCTGTTGGCAGCAAAAGGATGTGCATCAAAAGTGTCAACAGGATTGCATACAAGCGATACAAAGTTGTAAACTAGGTAGTGGTGTAAGGCAACAAGACGTTATTGCTGGGCAAAGCACCTGCATATGGAATGGGTTCTTATGTTGAATAATAGCATACAGCCTAGACTTAACTAAATTATTAGATATGATACTCCCTCTAACACCAGCCATGGAATAGACAGTTCCCATGCAATGTAGCAAGCTAGAGCGCTCCTGGCCTATGCAGCTGCCTCGCCCCCTCCTCGTCTTTCAATGCTTTCACTGTCAGCTTCATGTGACCAGAATAAACAACATGGAAGGTCCTGGTCAGTTCTTGGGGGCTCCTATTCTTAAATACTGGTGTGGCCAAACACCAAGAACCGTTTAACCTGATGTTTGTGACCCTGGTAGGCCTGCTGTGCAGGCTAAAATCATACTGCCACCTCTTGCTTTCTAACCTGCATATATTTCAGAGCTAATGCTGTGAGATTAGATGACCGGCAGGAGGTGCAGTTTTAGATATCTTGCTCTGAGTTCTGTAGTTTTGGATACAGGTCAATTCTCTCTGCACTTATGGGCATACAGCAGCCACTCATTCATTTTCTTACTGGCCAAGAAACTGCTCTCATGGGTGGTGACCTGGTATAAATATCCCTATATGAGTAGTGCAAGTCACATATCATGCACACTTAATATAAAATTAAGGTCCACAATATGTGTAGGTACATCCAGCTCATTGAAAGATGCAGAGTGAAGAGAACTAGAAGGAATATATGTATAAAGTATTTCATATTGGTAGAGAGGGCCAGTGGAGTAAAAGACCCAATTGCAAAATCAAAGTGGGTTGAAAATATACTGCTGAGAGATAGGAAGCAAATTACATTTGGCTAAAAATTGAGAGGTGGAGGAGTGACGATTGATATCAAAGATAAAGTGGACCTCGACAGCTTAGACAGTGTGGAGTTGCAAGAGAGGGTATTGGGGAAGAAAAATAGAGTGAATTGCCATAGTCCTCGTGATAAAGAATACCAGATTGAACAACAGTTGTTTCTAAATTTAAAAAGGAGGAGATGATTGTTTTACATAGTCAGATCGTAGATAAAGCAATTGGCCTAAACATTTGATATCTGGTAACCAAAAGATAGAGTGGAGTCAAGGAGATGTCCCAGAATGCCGACAGAATGGAAGGAGCGGGGTTGCAGTCAAGATTGGTAGACCAATAGGAAAGAATAGAGATTGTCTTGAACATGTGGAAGATAATCATTGAGCCTGGGCGGATTTTGAGTATCATCAGCATATGGTATAAGCTTAACACCAAACAGTTTTTTGATCTTAGCAAGGGTGGGAACATAGATGTCGAACGGAGTTTGGCTCAGAGAGGGGCATTGAGGTCCTTTGCTAATAAATAATTTGAACTTGGAGTGAAAATTGGGTAGATATACTACTTGCATCTGATCTGTAAGAAAAGAGGCGAACCAGGACGGTCCTTGATGTTGGATTTTGTTTTTCTAAATTTCCTTGATTATTTCAAATATTTTTTTGTAATTGTACTAGCATTCAAGATCTTCTTGTGTGCCTTTAGTCAACAGACAATTTCCGTATACAGGCACTACTATGAAATGACACTAAGGGATTAGAAGTCAATATTAAAGGTGTTAGTTTTTGGAGGTTACAGTGGGGACATTTACCAACATAAGGCACTGAACTCTGCGCAACAGCATCTGCTTATAATTGATATTGCGATTAAATATCAAGTCTCATAGTTATTCCACTAGTCTTATTGCTTTTGCTAAGGTGCAAACACCAGAAAATAAGGTAGGCAAAATTGAGAAGTAACTGAATCCTGCCATCCCTGTAGAGGAATTATGAGTTGGATAACTGGTTTGGGGACCAAAATACCTTACCAAATTATTGTACAACCAGAAGCTCATCCACAACCTCCAACTGGCAACCAATAACAGGATCACCCCTGGTTCCTTCAAGAAGAAGGGTCAGCAGGAATAATCCTGGCAATACAAGGTTTAAAAACATTAAACAGTCTGATCCTCTACTATGACAGTAGCAAGATCATTTCATACTCAAAATTGAGCTGAAGGATTTTCTGTGACCTAGTGGCTCCTGGTTGTAAATGTGAATCAATGAATCACTGGGCTACTTCTCAAACTGAATTTGGACTTAGGGAATGACCTACTGATTTCAACATAGCCAATCAATATGGTCTCATTTTCAATAGCTGAATGAAAGATCCACACACTTCCTGTGGCTAACTGAAACTGGAATACATCAATTTTTGTGCGGTGAGCGTTACCTGCTTTACCTGTTTTTATTTTTCCTATGGGGTTATTAGGAGGCATATGTGCCTGAAAACAGGCCTGAACTCAAGGAAAACATGTAGAATTGGACCCAGACGTTTCGGGTCCTTCAGATTTCCAAGCCTGGCAACTCGGAAAAGCTGCAACTTAGGGTGGACATAGCATCCAGAATCAGTGTCTCTGGTCCCTGTATTTCTTGGGAATGGGACCTTAACAACCTTTACATACTGGCTATTTAAATGTTTCCCCCAATGTGGAGTAAGGCCGGGCTATGTCACACTTTGTGAAGTTTGGGTAAACGTCTTGATTTGCCACACTTTACTCGATGTGGGATCAACTGAAGCTTGCTATTCCATCTAATAGATTGGTTCCCAAGTAGAGCGACTTTTCCCGTTGCTACTCATGGCTGTTCTCAGCCATGAGGAACAGTGGGGATAAACCTTTGTTTTTTTTGCAGTTTTATATAGCTCTAGCTCAACCTGAAGGTACCAGAGTGATTTACATGAGCACCAGTTGCACTATAGACAGAGACATAACATTTTTGAAACATTTTTTAGGCAGGTGGAGATTAAGTTATTTACCCAGAATCACGGGATGTTTGAGCTGCCCACCAGACTCAAACATGGTTCCCCAGCTTCAAAGTTCACCGCTACAGCCGTTAAGCCACAATCTCTCTGTAAACTGCAAACTGCAACTTTTTTCCTGTAATAATCTGAGGCTAGGCTCCCAGCTCTTGAGACAGAAATGTTTGTAGCTAATGATTAGGTGCTATATTGTAATTCAAACTTCTAAATGAAACAAGAGTTTCTGGTGGCAAATGTAATCAAGAAAGGTTTGAAAACTGAAGATGTTTCTCTGACAGTAGGGACTTTAAATAAGATCCCTCCTCTCATTGACCACACTAATAAATGCAAACTTATATTTTCACAACACTCTTAAGAGACAATAGATTTGACCATCAAGGGTACTTTTTCCATGTACCATTGAGCATTGGGTACGTCATAAGAGTGGCAGGCCAACGCACCAACAGATGAAAGGACCAAGTAGAATTAATTTACATTCACAGGACTGCATGTTTTGTAGTGTTGACAATTGGGTGGGCATTCAGGGGCTCAGAGTGCCATTAAAGTAATATCTATAAAGGATTTAATAAATGACTACAGTAATTGTTCTGTAATGGGAAAGTTCTGAATGCAACATAATGTGTTAGTATGCGTTAAAATAATGTAAAACAATCACAATAAGTAATGGAATGCACTTCTTGATTGACCTGGTCCAAGCAACTAACTGCTATAGAATAAGCAACTAGTATTTCTAATCTGACTTTTAAGCCCAAAAACCTTTCCAGTTTTCTTTTAGATTGTAATAAATATTGCTGAACAAAAACAAAATCACTCTGACTTTTTATTACTTTTTTAAAAGCACATAAAACAACAACGAAAACGCCATAATTCATTTTAAAATAGATGGTTTCTTAGCCATATTATCATGCTTACACAGTATCTGGGAACTCCTCAGCGCTAGCACAGGTGCCATGGGCTTTCAGACAAGTGCTCAGCTTTAAAACTGATATGCCATTAAACGGTAATGAGACAGAATATCGAGGAAACCAATTAAAAATATAATAACACCGAGTGCAAGAATATTGTTGTCAAGAATGTCGATTTGAAGGTAAGTAATAATGATTTAAAAAATATAGAAGTCATTATTATCATATGTAAAAATGTTGGGCCTAATTACGAGGATGAGCAGAAACTTTCCGCCCGTCACGGTCTCGAATTTGGGAACCGACTGACTCGCGGTCGGTGGGTCCCCCCGACCGATTACGATACGACCGAACACTGTTCGGTCAGAGTCCCATTGTTCCCCATGGGAGCTCGTGTTCTGCACCACAACAAGGCTCCTATGGAGAAATGGGGTGTGAGTGTTAAACTCTGCACCCTATCGCAGACACCCCATTGTGCCTGCCACACAGTGCAGGATAATACGGGGTCCCTTAGTTACCCCCTCGGCCCCCAACCATAGGCTGCAGGATGATGTGGGCCCTGCTAGGGGCCACGAAAGTCACTTTCCGACAGCCTTTTCATGTCAGACAGGCCGACTTGGAAAGGCCATTGGAAATTGACATCATAAAGAGTTGGTTGGATAAGCTGTTTGTAGAGGTGCACAATGCGAGTCCAATGACACGGATGCTTTGAGAGCCAGTCAGAGCCGATTTTGAATAACCATGCGGTTTTGGTTCCGACAACAAACAACTAATCGGTCGAGCGGATTGTAAACCGACCGAGTCAGTTGGAAGGGTTCCAACTCAGTCTAGGAAATTCTGATTGTCGTGTAGAGGCTTTCCGCCCGACAGCGTAATGAGGCCCATAGTTCTTTAAAAAATCTTTTTTATTTATTGTTATGTTTTTTAGTATATATTTTAAATGTATATGACATTATTTTTTTGTGTAACTATTGTTTATGTTTATTACTGTATTATTTAAATTTTCTGTAGTAATGACATTTAATTTAATTAAATGTTGCATTTTTTTAGTTATCGGGTTGTGGGTTCATAGGGGCATAGGATGGGAAATAATATAATTATAATAAATGTATGATTATTTTCAAATTAATATTATTTATTCAATTGATATTTAATTTTGTTAATTATTACTACTTCTTTTTATGTAAATGCTTTTTGCGGGTTGTGGCCTTTATAGGTGTAAAGGGTGGGAAGTAATTTAGTTTTAATGTAATAATAATTTGTTGTTAATTTATAATATTTAATTGATTGATAATTCATTATGTTGATTGTGTAATTATTTTTTTAGGTGTGAGTTATGGGGTGATGGGGTAAAGGGTGGAAAGTAATCTATTTTTTATTTATTAATAATTAGTTATTAGTTAATAATAATCAATTAATTTATAATTACTTATGTTAATTGTGTAATTCATTTTTTAGGTGTTGGGTTGTGGGGGTATAGTGGTAAAGGGTGGAAAGTAATATACTTTTAATTAATCAATAATGTGTTGTTAATTATATTATTAATATACAAGTGGGTTGAGCGGGTATAAGGGTAGAGGGTGGGAAGTAATTTATTTAAAGGAATTTAGATTTAGATTTTTATAAATAATATTTGTTTATTTGATAAATAATTATGTTTATTGTGCAAGTTTAAAATTTAGATGTGGGTTGCGGGTTTCGTAGGATTATGGGGTAGGAAGTAAATTAATTTTACATTTTTAATATTATATATATTTCTATTTTGTATTCAACATATTTAAAAATGTATTTACTGTTTTTAAATGATTTTAATTTTTTTTAAGATATTTTACTTGTTTTTAATGTTGCACTGACTGGAGTGAGAGTAGTAAATGTTACCCCCCCCCCCCCCCCCCACAATACAACACTTTCCCTACAGTTGCGCTGACTGGACTGGGAATATTACATTTTACCCCTCCGCAATCCAACACTTTCCCTACAGTTGCGCTGACTGGAGTGGGAATAGTAAATTTTACACCTCCAAAGTCCTACAATTTCCCTACTGTTGCACTGACTAGAGTGGAAATAGTATATTCTACCCCTCTACAATCCAACTCTTTCCCTAATGTTGCATTAACTGGAGTGGGAATATGAATTTTTGCTTTCCCCTTCGCAATCCTACACTTTTCCTACAGCTGCATTGACTGGAGTGGGAATATTGACAATTTTCTCCTCCACAATCCAAAATACTCTCTACTGTTGCATCATTGACTTTCCCTACAGTTGCGCTGACTGGAGTGGGAATAGTACATTTTACACCTCCAAAGTCCTACAATTTCCCTACTGTTGCACTGACTGGAGTGGAAATAGTATATTCTACCCCTCTACAATCCAACTCTTTCCCTAATGTTGCATTAACTGGAGTGGTAATATGACATTTTTTCCCCTCCGCAATCCAACACTTTTCCTACAGCTGCATTGAATGGAGTGGGAATATTGACAATTTTCTCCTCCACAATCCAAAATACTCTCTACTGTTGCATCATTGATTTTCCCTACAGTTGTACTGACTGGAGTGGGAATAGTACATTTTACACCTCCAAAGTCCTACAATTTCCCTACTGTTGCACTGACTGGAGTGGAAATAGTATATTCTACCCCTCTACAATCCAACTCTTTCCCTAATGTTGCATTAACTGGAGTGGGAATATGACATTTTTTCCCCTCCGCAATCCAACACTTTTCCTACAGCTGCATTGACTGGAGTGGGAATATTGACAATTTTCTCCTCCACAATCCAAAATACTCTCTACTGTTGCATCATTGACTGGAGTGGGAATATTCAATTTTACCCCTCCGCAATCCAACACTTTCCCTACAGTTGCACTGACTGGAGCGGGAATATTAAATGCTTCCTCTCACCAATCCATCACTTTCCTCACTGTTGCACTGACTGGAGTGGTAATATGATTTTTTTGGGGTAATTATAATAATAATTGTTGTGTTAATTGTACTGGAAATAGTAAACTGTAGTATTTTCCAATGATATATTTTACTTAATTTTATATTTATTGTAGTTAGAATAGTTTTGTGTGATGTAAAGATTTTTTATATTGTTGTGATGTATTAAGTGGTAGTACTTATTTTTATATTTATTTTGTATAAAAATGTTTATTTTATTTTATGTTGTGGGAAAGTTATATCTATTTATTTTAACATTCATGAATTTAGTTTGTGTTGCTGTTATTTTATATAATTAAGATCCTAGTTACGATGTCGGTTGGAAAGGCTCCGAATGGCATTCAGTTTGACCGAGCCCGTGTCGGAAGCCAAGTTTCGGACCGACTCTGAAACATTCCCGACCAACCGATTACAATACAAGGTAGTCAGTCGGTCATTCTAAATCGCGTCCGACCAGCATTCAGAGAGTCTGAGTCAGTCGGAGCCGAATCATAGAGCTCTACGGGCCATGTTTCTGACCAACCGATTACGATGTCGGATTCCCACAGCCATTCCGACTCAGTCGGTCTGACATGGATTGGCTGTCAGAAACGACTTTGGGTGCCAGTAGCAGGCCGCCCTCTATCCCGAGGCCTCTGGTTGAGGTCCGTGGGTCCCCTCTTTCCAACCATGCACAGTGGGGCATGCACCATGGGATGCCCGCCACAGGGATCAAGGTTTTTTGCACCCACTCCTTCTTTTCATTTGGAGCCTGTGTTGTCGGTCGAAACACAGGCTCCCATTGAAATCAATATCCATACGGTGTTCAGAACCATCGTAATAGGTTGGTCAGACTCCTCGAAGCCGAGTCGGTTGGAAACCATTCCGACAAAGAGTCAGTCAGAATTCTCTCAGACCGATATCGTAATGCGCCCCTAAGTGTTTGATTTATTATAATAATATTTTTAAATGTCAGCATTTTTTGTTGCTAAATTATTTATGATTAAACTAAAATGTGTTTACTTTTTATTTTAAATTAAATTGGTTGTCTTTTTTAATATTTTATGTGGTTGGTATATTTAAATATGTATATATTTTTGATACTATAATACTTTTACAAAATTTAATTATAATAGTATTTAAAATATTAGCTTATTTATATATGTATGTTTATATGTGTGTGTATACATTTTTAAAAGTACGTTTATTTGTTATATCTGTTTGAAATATACATTTAAATGTGTTATATTCGTATACATTTCAGTTAGTATTATATATATGTTTATTTTAATAATTTAAATTATATATATTAAAACATCGATATGTAATACAACAATATTATTGTAAACAATATTTTTTCATCAATATTTTTGTACTTACCTTTTTAAGTATAGGCAGTCGATATTTTTGTATTCTATATTTTTTCCTCAATATTTTTTTCTACTATATTTTTTCCTCAATATTCTGTCAGTGAACCCCATTAAATTTGTCCATAAGGAAAAGCTGTCTGGCCAAGCAGCTTACATATAACAAACTGAAACAACATAGCAGATTTTAGCACATTTAATAGCACTAATGATGGACGTTGCTCTACACTCAGTATTTTATTAAACATGGCCCGATTTCGATGTCAGACGAACCCGTCTGTCTAACATCAATTCGGTACTGGGACTGACCGACCTCCAGTCGGCAGTCCCAACGCAGCAATTAGGTTTCAACCGTACACTGTTCGTCACACTCCTATTCTTTACTATGGGAGCATGCATCCCGACCGGAATGCATGCTCTCATTGTGAAGAAAAGAGGTGCAGTTCATCCCTGCACCCCTTGGCAGGCAGCCTGTGGTGCCTGCCACGGGGTGCATTGATCAGGGGGTGGCACCTAAGGTGCCCCCTCGGCCTCCTACTTTAGGCCGTGCAACAATGGGGTCCTGCAGGGGGCCCCAAAGTTGATTTCTGACAGCCTCTCTGTGTCAGAAAGGCCGGCAACGTGAAGGCAGCCGTAATCCGACAAAGTAATCCTTTGGGCAGAAACAGCCAACCTTGGAATTACCTGAGGCCTTCCGAATGGCAGACAGGCTCTCCGAGCCCATTGGAAGCCATTCGGAAATCTATTTCTGATTCCTTTCCAACCGACTCCATCCAACTGGTTTGGTCGGGAATTTGAACAGCTGATTATGATGCCGTAGGAACGGCTCTGACTGAGGGTGGGAGCTGTTTACTACGGTATTGTAATCAGCCCCTTAGCCTAGTTTGCATTTACAATATGGGGCCCTACAAGCCTTTCCAACTGCATCTTATGCCAGTCAGAAAGGGATCCGACCTGCATATTACGATGGAGGCGGTCGGAAAGGAATCCAAATTGTCATTCCAACTGGCTTGCGAAGGGCTCAGAGAGCCCGTCCACCAGGCAGAAAGCAGCCAATAATCCCAAGGACGGCTTTTTCCGCCCTTGGGATTACGATGTTGGGTTTGGCAGCCTTTCCGTGCCAGCCTTTCCAACACAGAAAGTGTGTTGGAACTCGACTTTGGGCAGCCCCTAGCAGGGCCTCCTTAGGTGTACAACCTCCAGTTGGAGGCTGAGGGGCCACCTATGGTGCCCTCCTGTTGATCACTGCACTTGTGCCTGCCACGGGGTGAAGGGATGAACTGCACCTCCTGTTTTACAATGGGAGCTTGCATTCTGGCTGGAATACATGCTCCCATTGTAAAGTATAGGAATGCGACAGAACAGTGTATGGACGCATCCAAATTATTCGGTCCCGGACCTCTGACCTGGTGTTGGTCGGTCACATGACCGAGACAATCAACATCGTAATAGGCACCTAACGTTCAGTTCCAAAAATGGGAGTATGTAATAAACTGAAAAGAAAAGAAAAGAAAACCTTGGTTAAAAAAGACCTTTAAAACACATCAGTAACAAAGTCACTGCACTGCTTGCCCAGCAATGTTTGCACAATTATTGACTTAATTCTCGATGTACGTGCACATCTGCAGAATTTCATAAGTATGTTAAATTACCTATGAAGATAAAACATTTAAGAAATGTGAACACACTGCATTCCTTTTTAAAACTTAAAGCATTATTAATAACTTCTTCTCTGTATGAGCGTCATTTTATGCATAATTAAATAAACTTTAAGATTTGTGAGTCATTGATAACATTTTGCACTTGTATATTATGGTGTTTACGTATCTAAATACCACTTAAATTCACAAAATATATTTGTGAATTAATCCCCATTCATCCATTTGCAGATTCCTAACAATTCATGCATGAACTCTGTGAGAACAATTATCATGGTTGTGGGAACAAACTATTTAAACTACATTTTTCCAAGTATATGAGAGCCCTGCTATTTTCTTATTTCACTTCCCATGGGATCCATTGAATTAATCTTGATCAAAATAAATATTTATGAAGTTAATCTAAAGGCTTATGTTCAGAATAATGTTTCACTTTGCCAAACAGTACTTATTTGGCTAACGGAGACATGGCTTAATGGGGAAACAATGACTGAACCTAACTAAGCTCTGCCAGCGGAATATTCCATCTGCATGCTAAATAG
This sequence comes from Lissotriton helveticus, assembly GCF_964261635.1. Classification (NCBI taxonomy): domain Eukaryota; kingdom Metazoa; phylum Chordata; class Amphibia; order Caudata; family Salamandridae; genus Lissotriton; species Lissotriton helveticus. The sequence continues at coordinate 335,278,760 of NC_136060.1, read as the reverse complement.
GGAAATGAGGGGGGGGGGGGGGGGCGATGATTTTTAAATCGTGCTATACCTGCCTCTTGATTAAGGAAGTAGTGGAGGGCTGTGAATGTGCTCGCTTTAGTATTAGTGTGAGCTCTCACTTAACTCTCTCAGGGATTCTGGTGTACAGGCCACCAGGGTCGGCCATTGGTTTTATTAATTATTTTCTGGAACGGGTGGGTTCGCTTGCAGTGGGGGACTGCTAATTTTAGTATTTTTCGTGATTTGAATTTGCACTTTGAGCTTACGCAAGACAACACCATCGGAAGCCTATTGGCAGACCTTATCGCATTTCAACTAATCCAACTGGTCCCTAGTCCCACGCATGTGAGTGGACATCTGTTAGACCCTATCTTTTCTAACATTGAGTCTGGTACGGTGGCAAACCCTATTCCCGTGGGTTGGTTAGACCATTTGTTGGTAGAAATGTCCTTCCCTATATCAGAGCAATTTGGCAAGGCCGCTCCTCGACCTGATTTTAAACGCCTATGGCGGAAATTGAGACTAGAGGATTTTCATTCACTCCTTATTGCTGACCCTCTCAGTCCTTTTAATAATGCTTAGTTAGGCTATGAGATGTTTTGTGACGGGACCACCCGGGCATTGGATGCTCTTATTCCGGCGCGCTGATGTAAGGGCCGCACCCATAAGTCTAGTCCATGGTATAACGACGCCTTGTCCATGTTGAGGAAGGCTTGCAAAAAAACAGAACGTGCATGGAGGAAAGAGTATGACCCCAGAATAAAAGCACAGTACCTGGCGGAACTTAAATCGTATCATAGAGCTGTCTGTAAAGCTCGGGCGGCCTATTACACTAATGAGATTAAGTTCAGCTCTAACCCTGCTAAATGAATCTTCAAGATTTTAAAAGATTTTAAAAGATCACACAGTCAGGAAAAATTAGGTGCTTACAATTACTTCGGAATTGCAGTGTGAAGAAGTGGCCTCCTTCTTCATGGAAAAGCTGCATGCTATATATAGGTATTTTTCTTCTACAACCTCTTCCGTTAGCAGGATTCCCTCAAGTTTAGGCCTGAGCTCTAGTCTCATGGTTATTCCTGAAATTTCTCAAGAGGAGCTGATTTGGCTAAGTATGAAAATTAAATCAGGCTCCCCAGCTGACCCTTTAAAGCCTGCTCGTTTTAAAGAGTCTCTTTCATTGTTCTTATCCCCCCTCTGCCAGATAATTCATTCTTCCTTTTCTTCTGACAAGGTGCCAACACGGTGGAAACAGGCATGGGTGTCCCCCATCCTTAAGAAACCAGCATTGGATCCGGCCACGCCTGAAAACTTTAGGCCCATATCTCTCCTTCCTTGGGTAGCGAAAGTGGCGTAGTCACATGTTAACACCATACTAACCAACTTTTTGCATTCCAATGACATTCTGGATATGTCGCAAAATGGCTTCAGTTCTGGCCATAGTACCAAGACTGCTCTTCTGGCCATGACTGAGCATCTGCAGACCATTCTTGATGCATGTCAGATGGCGGCACTGATCCTGCTGGATCTTAGTGCCGCATTGACATGGCCTCACATGGCATATTGATACAACGACTAGAGGAGGCAGGTATCACGGGTCTGGCTCTGGATTGGTTCGGATCCTTTCTGTCCGCAAGATCTTTTCGAGTCACTGCTCCCCCTTTTCTATCTCAGGCGCTTTCCATCGAACAAGGGGTGCCTCGGGGCTCTGACCTGAGTCCCACCTTATTGAACCTGTATGTCCAGCCATTAGCTGCAGTCGCCAGGCAGTGGGATCTTTCCATCATCTCATATACAGACGACACGCAGCTGGTTGTGGCACTGACTGAAGGTTCCACCCTGAACGCCTCTAGGTTTAGAGACGGCCTGACAGCCGTGGCGGAATGGATGACTTCCAACTACCTACAGTTAAATGCAAGCAAAACTGAGGTTCTGTCAGTTGGTAAGAATGCTAGCCTCTGGGGTGAACATTGGTGGCCGACGGCATTAGGCAAGACTACCGAACCTAAGGAGGAGGTTAAGAACCTAGGGATGTGGATGAACTCCTCCCTCAGTATTTGGATAAATACTAAAAAAGTTGCCAGTACATGCTTTGGTTTATTATGAGGTCTTAAACCTCTTCAAAAGTTTTTTGAACCCACAACGCGTCAGTTGATTCTCCAGTCCTCCTATTTTATCTCGACTGGACTACGCTAGCACCCTGCTTTTGGGGGCTAATCAATTGCTCGATTGCAACGTATTCAAAACACAGCTGCTAGAACCTTGTTAGGGCTCCCTCGGTTCTGTCCCATTTCTCACACTATTCGGAAACTCCATTGGCTTCTTATGGCGGTGCGTATCAAGTTTAAAACTCTGTGTCTTTCATTTAAGATACTGAAACTTGCTTCACCCAGCCTGCTTTGCAATATGCTGACTCCTTATGTTCCATCTCGAGCGCTGCGCTCCTTCGGGCAGCACCTGGTCATGGTTATCCATGTGAAGCGTTGTCGAGCAGGAGGGTGCTCTTTCCGTTGCTTGGCGGCCAAACTATGGAACTCTCTGCCACTTCAGATTCGTGGCCTGGAGGGCCTGTCGGACTTCGGGATAGATATTAAAACTTATCTCTTTCCATCAATAGTTTCCGCCGTCGGTTCCTTATGGGAGTCCCTTTGCTGTGGCTTTCAGGATTGGTCTCTGTGGGTGAAAGCGCCGGGACGCCCTTTGCTCGGGCAGCTGTGCGCTATACAAGCACAGTTAACATAACATAACATAACGAGCTAGAGAACTGTGAAACCAGCTACCAGTGAAGTGGATAAAACTGATAAACTTGATGACATATATATTCATTAAAATACCATTCTACTGTGATGAAGATAGAGTTCAACTTAAGGCAAAATAGAGCATACTTTACATGTTATGGGACCCATTTAGCAATGTGTGCCTAGAATTCAGAAATCTATTAATTCATGGGCGTGAATTTAACAGTAGCAGAAAAAAAATCACACTCTCTTAGACTCTATAGTGACGTCCCAGAAAGTGATGTCCTGTGACGTTTGACCCTGGTGATATCATATGACAGGGCATCTAGTGACCGTTGACCTAGATGACATAAAAAAAAGTGGCATCTCGGAGAAAATGTGAAAGATTAATATATTCTCAAAAAGTCACCAAAGCAGACAATCTTTAATTTAGTTACCTTTATGTTGACCTAGGAGCCGCAATGATATCTATGGGGCACATCATACGCCTATGCAGATACAGATATCATGCAGCAAACAAAAATCATCAAAGTGATGATCAGGTATAACTTCAAAGGCCCAATTACATCCGCAAAATGCCCCAGCACTTTCTTCCAATGCCCAATTACACTTTTCAAAAGCCAGATTACGCCTTCGAAATGCTATATACTGCTTCAAATGCTTAGACAAAGCCTGAAATGAAGAGGCACTTGAACATTCGTCAAGGCACAACATCATATATTGGCTTGCACCATGTACTTATATCAAAGTACTGACACATGCATAGAGCTCTCATTGTACGCATCGATCGTGTCCTCACGCTTGAGAACATGTCCGAGACGTCAATATTGTTTATGCATTACCCCTCAATACTTACTCAATCAGTCATTGGTATTAGAATACTGAGACATAATCCGACCTCAAGTAATACATGTTTCCTGAGTTGCGCCAAGCCCTGGTCTCCAAACACTGAAATAGCCAAGTCCTCTAAGACGAATAATTCTATCTTGTATCAAAGCATTTGTACCTTAGAAATAAGTACTCCAGTGTGCTTTGATAATAAACCTTCCATCCATTAATTTGGAATGTACCGTGCTGTCACCAAACTAAGATAGAAAACATCAAGCTAGAGATGAGGTTCCTCTATCCTGATGTGCATCAGGCTCTGCTACATCCGTATGGAAACATCTTCAGCTCATCCCAGTGTAGTGTATCTTTGTATCAAGGTACTCAAATAAAATCACTATCTTGAAAATGTGTTGCTTTCATGTATCTGTACAGCTCATTCACAGATCACTCACAGAGCACATCATTTCAGTGTGCAACCTGAAGTTCAGAGGCTGCAATCTATAAAACGTAAAAATACCCGTAAATCCATTTGGAAGATCACTACCCTGGTGCATAGATGTGTTTTTGTGTGTGTGTCTGCATGCACAGCCAATAAGCGAGCCCTTTCAGCTATCTTACATAAACTATGCAATGCAGGATGCCCCTGCCGTATGATGCAGACACCACGAACCATCTGAGATATCGTTTTGGATTTCAACCTCTAAACTTTAGGTTCAGCCGTTCATTAAAAGATGCGCCTCTCACTAAGCCGGCTTTCCCGGGCACTCCCAAATGGGAAAAAAATATATGTCAGAATATTCTCCCCAAAATAGGGCAGAGAGTCTGAGATAGATTGACCAATGGCCATATCTGATGGGCCATTGGTCTCAGTCAATGGAGCCACCATCAGCTCTGCTATCAAACACATGGTGGATCACCTGACCAGGAAACCGCTGGGTAGGTGGATGGGATTGCTGTTACGTTTCTGAGTACTGCATCTACCAATCTCTAAATAGGGCTACTGAGGGCCCAATTACTAGGTGGGCGGACTTATGTCCACCCGCCACCGTATTAGGGATTGGGACCGCCCGACAGGCTGTCGGCGGTCCTGCCAAAGGCATTATGACAAAGGCATTATGAAGCATTATGATGCAACCGCCAACATGGCGGTTGCAATGCCTATATTGTGCATTACTGCCGGTGCTGCTGGCTGCAGCACCCGTTGCCAGATGGTGCAGGGATATATAGGGGCACCATGGATGATCCAGCAGGATCAGTCCCAAATGTCCCTTTCCGACAACCTTTTGGGCCGGCAGAAAGGAACATTGAAATGCCTACGGCGGAGCCTGGTAAGCCCCACCACCATTTAGGCATTACTCCGCCTCCAATGGACCGATGGACTCCACGAGCCTGTCGGATCCGTGGCGGTTGGTCTTTTTGATTGCCACACAGCCGCCCGCCATCCATCCATGTGGCGGACAAAAACCTTGTCTGCGATGCAGGTGGGACCAAGGGGCTGTCGGTGGCAGGCCCAACGCCATCGTAATCTGGCCCTAAATTATTGTTTCATGAGTTATTTAATCTGAACTCAATCAACAGTCCCATTGCCTACACATAGAAGCACTTCCTACAACAGTCCAACATATACAGGATATAAGGGAGGTCCTCTCACTTAGGAAACGTTTTGAATTCTCGCTGTTCTGGAAGCATAACACAATATGCTAAGTGAGAAACAGGGTGGGAAATAGTGGTCATTAAAAGTGACAGAGATTAACTATTTGGCCATTGTACATTAAAATACTTTTCCTTGATAAAGTCTTTCGAGGCCAATGTATGTTTTTTATTTTTGACTGATGATACGGTGAAAAGAGAATAATATCAGTATCTACATTTTTGTATTCAGAGTATTATTGTGCAATGCTTTCATCTGTCAACAAATACATAAAATACTTTAGTTGGTCTTATATCTTACCATTAAAATTAAAGTAGCAACTAAATGGAATGTGAAGAAGTACTAACAAAAGTAGTGTGGAGTAGCATCACTGCATATAAGATACAAATAAAAGGACACAGATGTAGGTGAGCATAAATAAAGGGAGAAGGTATGAGCAATGTCACTTGAATGGGCTGTTGGCCAGTGGAGGGACTTGGGAAGTTCCTATTGGCAAGATATGAAATCCATCATCACCATAGTTATCAACAAAATCTCTACTCTTTTTTAACTGATTTGTGAAAAGGGTGCATTGGAAATACTTTGTTGTGCTGTGGACAGTTTATCAGAGGGCAAGCAGCATTCACTTTACACTATTAGTCTGATCTGACAGCATATTGCATGCAGTTTATTTTGAGAATAAAAACAGACAATAAAATAAATGGTTGGTTGGAAGTCAAGAATGGATATATGATTAGCAGTCATACCAGATTATTAATTTGACACTATTTGCCCAACCAAATCCTGTATTGTTTTCCCAACTTCCAAAAATATAATATGACTTGACCTGAACTCTTTTGACATTGGGAATTTATTTTTTGTACTGGGGTCCTGCTGCTTTCTTTAAAACTGAGTAATTGCCTGCCATCTGGCTCACAGCAGTTCATACATCTTACAAAATATGCCCTCTATTTACTGGAGGTGAATTATTAAGAGTTTTTTTTTACACCAAGTAGTGTACTTTTGATCAGTAATATTACAGGGCGTACAGTATATACCGTAAATGGATAAATTAACAAATGTATTTCATTTTCAGGTGGAGTATTATGATTATTGCACCAGACTAAAGGCCTGATTGAGAGTCTGGCAAATGTTTTTTTTATTTACTGCGTCACAAATGTGCCAGCTATTCAGCTATCCCATGCACCTTATTACAAATGCAGTATATCCTATAGGACCTGTAATAAGATAGATGGGATAACTGTCACACTTGTGGTGGAGTAACCCTTATCCAACCTTTGCATCAAGCCTCAAATTTGTATTTTTTCATTTGGAGGCAACGCTCTCTTTTTTTAAACTACTGTATTTATAAAGACATAAGATAAGACAAATTTGCGTAATTTGTTTTCGCGTAATTATGTGAAATTTCGTCAAAAGTACATAAAATTAAATGTAATTATGCAAAATTCAAATCTGTCCTTTAGCGCTAGGTTTTTCATGAGGATGGATTTTGCGCTACAAAATAATGCAAAACACAAAAACAATGCGAACAGCAGCTCGCGTTCTGTTGGCATCCATTCATGGTAATTTTTTACATCAAATGATGCATTTGCTGTACATTTATACAGGGAATGCAACATAATTGCAAACTATGGCATGATGGCATAATTTCAAAATTTTGCATAACAAGCATAACACAAAATTACAGAAATGACGTGAATTACACCAGCATATTTAAAATGTCCCTAGGCTTGATAAAGATCATACATTGAAGCATATTTATCAGTCCACTGGACAGTTATGTTCACTATTGTATGATTGGATGTTAGATATGTGTCTATCTTCCACCTATATAAAGTCTACTTCATGCCCACCAAATAGGTTAGAGTTAAATACACTGAATGTAACCAATACTGCAGTTATTTTGGGGGTTCTTCTGTGCCTTACCCTAACAGTGCTGAAAGAACGATTTATTCTTGTTATTTTTATGTGAGGCATAGCCAAGACCATTTGTTTAAAAAAAATAACCATTAGTTGCTTTAATCAATTCTAAATGCAATTTGGAGTTGTTTTCCGGCCGCTTCCATTGAAAACATTGCAGCTCATGTTCAGATTTCTGGTTTAGCACTCAAAAATTACCTGAACAGTCAGCTTGGTTGAAGAATCTACCTGAAATGCTGCTTGTGTCAGAAAATGATCCGAATGGTACATCTTGTGATCAGGAGGCCAGCTAGGATTGTTTAAAAACTGCATCAGAAAGTATTGTTGACCACTTTGTGAAGAAATGTTTCATAAAATGCCGATATTCATTTATTTAATATGATGTTATGCTTAATCTGGCATTATTTATTTGAACCCAAGCTTGTTTTGGACTTGTTTTCAGAGATGTTTGCTTTGTGCTTCATTTTTTCACATGCACATGCTTTTATTCATGGAGAGTTGTGCTTATTTAGGCTTCTTTCATCTTGATGTCAGCTCAATTTGTGTTTTTTCACGTTGGAGATTTGGCTTGTTAATCTTGTGTACCTAAGCTTTATGATATAGTTTTGTTGACTTCGCCCCAAGGTTGATTTTGTACCTAAATGTATTTGTGCATCTAATTTTAATGCTATTTGCATTTTTAAACAAAAAATGTCTCGAAAAAATTGGTGGTGTTTCCTTAACGGTGATATTGCACCTGAATGTAATTGGACGGGCTTGTTGGAATGACTTTGTGAGGACTTCCTTGGATGTAGCCTTCTTCTGCAGAAGGATTTTTACTTCCCAAGGATATCCTCTAACCGTATCAAACCTAGCTGGTGTGTCCAACCTGGGCTCCATCATGATCAGCCCCAAATCAAACCTAAATCCCAGTCTACTGTGACCATTTGACCATTGACTAACATTGGTGCTAATTTCACTTAACACTTTAAAAATTAATTTCTCTGTTGCCCTTCGTTAATTTTTTTTATTACACTATCATTTTGTTTGTTATATTTTTATTTATTTTTATAAATTGAAGTAGAATTTTTCACTGAGTTATGTCATGAATTTTTTTACTTTATTTGGTAATTCTAAATGCTTCACACGTTTTCTTAAATTACTTTTGTCTGCTATCGGGGATTGAGCTCAGGATTAAATTCCTATAACCTTTTGCTGGACCTACCACATTCAGGGGCAGCTAGGGCAGAGGAGCGTTGCCCCACTGCTTTCTTGCAGTGCTAGAAGCAGAAACATAAAATGGTAAAACTACCATTTTATGTTTCTGCTTCTTGCACTGCAAGAAAGCATAGGTTTTTGGTTGGGGGTTGCTGCTCCAGATCAGGGGAGGAGTGGCTTCCCACTGCTGAGGGTGCTGACTGTTTGGTGGGCCTTCTTGGGCCGACCAAACCAGCCATCCGGCTGTGACTTACCAAATTAGTGACTTTACTTGTGGTGGACTACTACCCACCCCAATTGTTAAATATTTTTCTTACTGTTAATAATCACTTTTAGTTTCAAATTCAGAATTATTTGTAAGTCAACTTATTTGTAACACAGGCAGAACTGTGTAAACACTTTAACAAACTTATTTTAGTGCAAAATTACATTCAGGTGCAATATGACCGTTAAGGAAACACCGCCAATTTTTTAGAGACATTTTTTGTTTAAAAATGCAAATGGCATTAAAATTAGATGCACAAATACATTTAGGTACAAAATCAACCTTGGGGCAAAGTCAACAAAACTATATTATAAAGCTTAGGCACACAAGATAAACAAGCCAAATCTCCAACGTGAAAAAACACAAATTGAGGTGACGTCAAGATGAAAGAAGCCTAAATAAGCACAACACTCCATGAATAAAAGCATGTGCATGTAAAAAAATAAAGCACAAAGGAAACATCTCTGAAAAGAAGTCCAAAACAAGCTTGGGTTTAAATAAATAATGCCAGAATAAGCGCAACATCATATTAACCCTATCCATGCTGCCGTCGGCCATTGGCCAACGGTGGCACTACCACGCTGGTGCTGCCGTCGGCCAATTTTGCGGAAGGGCCGCACTTCCGCAAAACGGGCGGCGCAGCCAACGGGTTAAATAAATGAATTTTGGCATCTTATGAAACATTTCTTCACAAAGTGGTCAAATATGCATTGTAATTGGTGGTCGGAAAGAAATCTGACCGACATATCACGATGCGGTCCGAAAGGCTCCAATGGATGGTTCAGGCCTTTTTCAACAGCATCGTAATTGGCCCCAAAGTCTTTTTTTTGGAGCTCCGAATGCTTCAGTGGGACAAAGCTGCTGCTGTAACTGACATTGAGTATTGAGTTCTACATGACCAGATACCTTCTCACTGAGTGTCCGCTAAATTGGATTTGCTGCTGCGGTTAAAATAAAAGCAGGAGAAACCTGATTTCTAAGCACCTTGAGGTTACGCCTTGATCGGATAGGCTGTGGTGGTTTGTTCCAGACCTCCAGAGGATTGGAAGCCCAAAACATTTGTAAGTCCATGGTTTACAGGAATGTTGGGAGAAGTTTATTTAAACACAACCAGAATTCCTGGGACATCAGGAACGCCAGCAAAGCCCAAGTCAAGTGTATTTGGTACTGGTTAGCTAGGAACCTCAGGAAAAGGCTTCTTCCAGCTTTTGGTAGCCCTGTGTCACACAGGAGTTCAGTTAACTGCCCTGGGTACAAGAGGGAGCAAAGCTACTCTCAGTTCACAAACTGCATGCTCAGTCCTCTTCTGTTTTTTTCACTGGTCCAGAAAGTGTTTTGAAGAGAGTGCATGGGATGTCACATTTATTTCTTCCTGACACTTGCTAATGAGTGGGGGTGATAGCTGGCCCAATGGGATCCCTAGCCAATAGCGTTAATGTTCTCGGAGGTTAACCCTATGCTCTTTTACAGTATTTCCTGTTTTCCCTACTGCAAACAATCCCATTGTGCCCCTCACTCCTGAAATCGAAGATGGGGTAATCCTCCTCCCCTTGTGAAGAGCCTGTATGCCCACCGAGAGGTGTGCCAGGGTAAGTACCCTCCTTTTTAGTCACTTCAAATCAGGTCTGGGTACAATTTGCCCCCACTGGATTTGGTGACTGTCTGATTGGGAAGACTGAACTTTTTCCAGACATCATCTACAATTTGCTTATGATAGAGAAAGCAACTTTAAATTAAACGACGTTTCTGGGTACCTCCCAATGCTGGTCTTCCTGCTTTGGGAAGAGAAAACACCCTAATTGCCACCCACACCCAAGCCATTGTTTCTGCTTTGAGAGCCATTTGGCATTTTATTTATTTATTTATTTACTTAACTCCATTCAGTCGTATGCCGGAGTTTACTACCCCCCACCCAGTCCCTAAACCGGCCCTGCTGCACCGCCGCACAGCACTCCCTCGAGGAGCCGCCACTGGTAAAATGTACTATTCCCACTCCAATAGGTACAACAGTAGGGAAAGTGTTGGATTGTGAAGGGTTAACATTTACTATTCCCACTCTAGTCAGTGCAACACTAGAGAAAGTGTTGGATAGTGGAGGGGTAAAATTTACTATTCCCACTCCAGTCTGTTCAACAATAACAACAAACCAAAAATCTTCAACAAAATACATTCATTTTAAAAAACAAAGTAAAAAAATATATATAAATATGTTGGAAAATATATTTGATATTAAATAATGCTAACAATAAAAACATATCTCAAATACATATCAGAAATACTTACAAATATTATTATAAATAAAATGCAACAATAATTTTCATACAAATAAATATTTTTACTTTGAAATTGTTCATTAACAAAATCTTTAATCATTACATACATTTAGTTGAGTTGCTACCCACCATATAACACCATGAAACACCCAACCTGCACCTAAAAATAATTATTTACACTGTTAACATAAACATTCATCAACAAACTAATTTTCATTAATTAAATATTAATAAATTATAATTAATATACTTCCAATAATAAATCCGCACAAAGCACACAAAACACTCATAACGTAATAAAAAACATATTTACACTATACTAATATTTGATTATTACATTAATTATTAATATTTTATATTAAAAAATAATTATTAAGTGCTTTAAATTAATTTTACTTTTTACGTCATACCCCTACAAAACCCACAACTCACATCTAAAATAAAAATAAAATTGTACACAATTAACATATTTAATTATCAATATTATTCATTATGAACCAAATTATATTCATGAAACATCCCACCCTTCACCCCTAAAATTCCCACAACCCGCACCTAAAATTAAATTTTAGAAAAATGAATTACACAATTAAAATTAATTTTCAAATGAATAACAAATAGTATTTAACAAATAATCCAAGAGTAACTACAAATATTTTCCTCCCTACCCTTTACCCCAATAAATACAATAACTGAGCCTACAAAAGGGTAAATAAACAATTCACATAATTATTAATCAATTAAATAATTAATATTAATTATCAATTAATCGTTTAAATAAATGACTTCCCACCCATTACCCCTATAGCCCCACAACCCACACCTAAGACAAAAAACACAATTAACAAAAATATTTATCAATTAATTAATTCATATTAATTAACAACTAGTTATTAATCAATTACAAAATAATTACTTCCCCCATTAACCCTATAACCCAACAATCTGCACCTAACAAAGTTACACAATTGACATAATTTTCAATTAATTAGTTAATAATAATTAACAACTAATTATTAATCAATTAGAAATGTGTTACTTCCCACACTTTACCCCTATAAACCCCACATCCCACACATAACATTTACCCCAAAAAATTTAAAGAGCAATTAATACAACTAAATATCAATTAAATCAATATTTTTATATACAAAATAATCATTAATATATTATATTTACTTCACACTCTATTCCCCTATAAACCCACAACCCTCTACGGAAATAAATATCACGAAATGTATTTTAATTTAATTTAATAACTAATAAAAATGCAACACATATTATTAAAAAACATGTAAATGTAATGTGAATTGATACTTGTATAGCGCACTACTCACCCGCAAGGGTCTCAAGGCGCTTGTACGAATACCGCTGTGGAACCCATCCTGGCTTTCCCTGTGAGGTGTCCACTCCTGGGCACCCCCAAGGTGGAGGCCAGGCATCCTTAGCGTTGTGGGGGCCGTTGTGGAGATTAAGCAAGCTATTGCCCAGAGTTGCAGAGTGGGACTCCATGATTGGAATAGGCACCGAGGCGAGAATAATCAGGTCCATGGAATTTTGAGCCCAAGACCCGCCAAGGCGGGGAATTGAACCCTGGTCCCGGGCTAGACCACTGCATCAGGATCTGCCGCTCTAACCATTGAGCCACACTTCTCCACCACATAAACAACACATACAAAAAAATGACATTACATACATTCAAAATTAATACTAAAATATATAACTCTAATTAAAAAACAATATTTTAAACAACTATATATTTTTGCAAACAATATTAATTACTACTATATTTAAAAAATGTATATTACTTACCTTCACATCAATATTCTTGACATCAATATTTCCATGTTGCGATATTTTAAACCTGGTAGTCTTGTCTGTTGATATTTGCGACTCAATATTTTGTCTAAACACCATGAACCATATTCTACAGCCTTGTAAGAAAGTTAAATGAGCCATGTAGGAGTTAACCATGTTTCAGGAGTCTAAAAGCCAGCAATATAATTCAGGAAAAAATGGGGATTGCCATTGTAAGGGTTTCCACAAGAGGTGTTGCACCAGAGGTGATTTTGCACATAAATGTGTTTTTACACATAGATATGGTTTTGCCTGTAAATGTGGCTTATACTCTTCTGGTGATGTTACACGAAAGGTGACCTTCCAATTAAATGCAATTTACAACTAAGAGGCCGATTACGATGTCGAGCGGAAAGGCTACAAATGGCATTCAGTTGGTCCAAATCCGATACCGAACCCGCGTTTCAGACCTACTCGAAACACATACGGCCGATTACGATGTTTTAGTATTTAGGACTTCTGCTACACTTATAATTAATATGTAGATTTTCATCTCTCTTGAAGTAGGTGGGGTGCAAAATGTCACATTAGCAAATAATATTGTTCATTATAGACAATATCATAAAGCTATTGTTTGTGATAATGTATGCAATAGAAAGCTGGTCTGTTCAATATTCCTAACTATTCAGCCCACCAACCCCCATCAATAGCATAATGTTCAAATGGATCATCAATCGTGCATTTAAGTAGTATAAACTGAACATAACATTTGGTGAATTGAAGGATGTAGGGCGCAGCTGTTAAGAGTCCCCCCCTTGTCCTGTAGAATAAGATATCCTGAAAAGAAGTTGCCAGTATAGAAGTAACTAAAGCATTAAAACATTTGATAAAGTCTCTTAATAGATCTCTTGGTGACTTTGAGGCTCATCACATTTGTACATTAAACACCTAAACTTCTGGGTAACACAGCCTACTTAGGAGTGACAAGTAATTTTTAAAAGAAGGTTAAAGTAATTGTTTTATGTGGCAAAACTGTTTATTTTTACATGCTTATGCAAACATGCATAAGCATGAACTCAAAGTTTTATCCACCCAGGTTTGGGAGCTGTCACAGGACAAAGGGACGAGCGGGCGAAAATGATCAATCATCTGGTAGCCTGCCTTTTCACCTGGGTTTACATGTTTGAGGTTTGCTAACAATATCTGCTAAATGTCCATCAAAGAAGGATAATGCCTAACATTCTTTAGCTAGTAATCATGTCCAGAGATGTCTTTGATTGGACAAAGATATGTCAGAATTCCGAAAAAAATGAAGAAATTGCCAGCCTAATTCTGAGGTACTGGGTTTTCAAGAACCGGCACAGAACCGGTAACCCAGCGGTGCCAGGGGATCAACACCCAGAGACCTCGGGTTCTCCTGAGTCAGACCTACAGAAACTCGGAGTCTTCTAGGTGAAGTCAAAGATTAGTTTATTGGCTGCAACCAAGGTAACAGGGTCCTAGAAGTACAACACGGGTATATTCTCAGGAGACTGCACACTTTCACGAAGTCAGGCTTCTCTTCTTATACGTTATTTTCAGCCTTGGGCAAAACATTCCTTGGATTCGTGGTATTTCATTTATAGTTACTGATTACAAAAGAAAAGCAGAGTCATGATGACATGTACATATTTCACGTCGTGCTGCCCATAACAAATCATCCGGCAAGGCCCAACATTTCATCAGATATCGCTGGACCCCTAATAAAAACGGTCACCTCCCCATCATAAAGCAAGTGAAGAAAAGGAATGGAGAAAAGATGTGAGCGAGATATGGCAGGTGTGCGTGCTCAAATGGTTTTATGGCTGGTTGAGCCTAGATGCTATCTTGCTCGGCCACTGGGAGGGAACTGACCTAACGAGTTCGGCCTGGGGCAATGGTTCTAACTTGTACTGGGGTCAGGGAGAAGTCGATTAAGGAGTATGTGTCCTTGTGGAATCAAATTCAACTGGATTAAGGCCTATGTAAAGGGCAACATGTAGCTAAGGGGTTAGAATGTAAATGACAATTTCGAGGTGAAATCGTCACTCGAATACGCCGAAAATACATGTACTTGATGTACTCGTCATTCTCGGTCTTTTGATACAAAATTCGTCCTATTTCGACGAAGTTTTTATTCTCGAGTCCAGTACTATTATATGAATCCAGATTTTTCAGAACCACAGACCCTCCTTTTGCCCTTACATAGGCAATTAATCTATCCTCATGTTAATCTGAGTCCAGATCTATATTCCTAAAGTCATTGAGATGTTGCTGTAACATCATTCTAGTGCTTAGTTAATTTCTTGACACAGGCTTCCTTACACATGATGTAGCACAGAGGCCACATATTGCAGGAGCACACTGTATGCATAGACAGAACAGGAAAAGAATGGCTAAGACCATCCCAATGACCATCAGAATTTTCCATCCCCAGGCAGATATTAGTTCCCAGAACCATCCCATTAACGACCAATCTCCTTTATCCACATGAATAGATTCGGAAATCTTATGTAGTTTGGAGATGGCCTTGTACACTGTTGGAGCATTATCTGGAATGAAAATGCAACAACTAGACTGGATCAATTTGCATACTCCACCTCGGTCCGCAAGTATTACATCCAAAGCGACCCGGTTCTGAAGGGTCATAAGTCGATCCGACTGGAGCTCAGCAGTCAGGTTACTAAGGGCACCAGCAGTTTCAATCACGGTGGATTCAACTACCCTTGTCAATTGCCTTATGTTCCTGCTGTTAGCCATGGCTCCCCAGAACGGCAGAAAACCCATTGCAAAGTCACCAAATTCTTGACCTGCAGTGTCTTCTTTACTCAAAACACCTCTAACTACCCTTGTCCGATGGTAATCCGCCGCTGCTGTGTAGGTGGGAGGTAACAGGAATGAAACAAAACATGAGCCCGAGAAGTCAGGGGGCAACCATGTATAGGCTCTATCATGGCAGATGAAATAAGTACCCTTAGCGGCTAAAAACGCAGGGGAAGTCTGAGATCCAAAAACATACGTTTCTGTACAGACACTCTTCCCTAGCTGAGCTCTGGGATTCTTGCCAATACCTTGCAGACATAGGTGACCTTGATGGGGTACGATCCAGATAGGGGACGATCTTTTGGCTTGCTGTTTCTCACTTAATGTAGTGCCATATCCGGTCACATTCCAACCTACATATGCGAGTATCTCATCATCCGGGGTATCTTCGTAAGAAGTTACTTCCTTGATCATGTCAACTATACCTTTGACTAGGGCGCTAGTCTTGAGGTTGTCTTTTACAGAACGTAGGGGTTAGATTTCTCGTGCATATATGAACATTGTCCTATAGGCCCATACTGACCCATTGTGACTAAATGGCAGGACCAAATAGGGGATACCTCTATCCGTGGTGTGGGGCATGAGACCACACACCCAACAGTTAGTTGTGTTCATTACAAGTTGGTGTTGGTGTAATAACTGAACGAAGGAGTTATTAATGAACTCTAATCTCCTATTTGATTCGTGGTCAGGCAAAGGGTGGAAAGAATGAGAGGAAACAGTAGGAGGAGGTATGGGTGATGTAGTGGGCGCAAATGTCACATGAAAAGAGAAATAAACATAGCTTATTAAAAAGACCATTACGCTGAATAGCATAAAAATACACACTATTATAAAAAAATTCTTCGTCATCGTGGAAAAAAGTCTCTGCTTAAAGTTCATTTGTTTGACAGGCCTCTCCACATCAGGAAACTCCATCCTCTCTGAGGTGCTGCCCGCGGTGGTAGGTTGTTTCTGCTAAAGGATGCTTCCGTCAGTCTAGGGCAGCTCCCTTGGACCAACCGGAACCAGCGACCTAACGTCGTCAGCTGCACCCAAAAGTCTTTAATCAACCGCGACCCTAGCAGCGGAACCCGGATGGCGGTTCGAAAAAAAAAAATAAGCAAGTTACCTAGATGGGAGGATCTGCACTTTCAAAAATAGGATTTGGGGAAGCACACATTTTTTATTAGTCCACAGTTTTTCTCTCGGATCATAAAAGAAATCACTTTTACTTTAGTCTGTTTTTCTTGGACGTAAATTGTAGCGTCTTTTTCCGGGTACTGTCTGGTCCAGAAATAGTAGTTCAGGTTCCACAGAGTTCAATTGTTCTGGTGGTGGCACAGTTTCTTGAAAAATTTTCTCACTTTCACAATCAGGATTAGCTTCTTTTACACGTTCATAAGTTGTGCGCTCTGAGTCAGTGCCTCTTTTCCGGACCCATTGGTCATGTGGCAGAGGGAAGGGTATCTTCTTACAATGGATCCCGTGGACCCAATTGGCCTTCCCCTCCACCCTAACAGCCGACCTTGTAGACAGTAGGACGAGGTGAGGCCCGGTCCATCTGGGCTGGTCGTTTCTTGTTCTTTGAAAGTTGCGGACTAGGATCCATGAACCGGGTTCAATGGAGTGACCCGGAGTCTCAGAGACCGGAGGCAAGGTGTTGTGGACCTGTTGATATAACACACGCAATTTAGCCGTCAATTCATACAAATAGTCAAGCAAAATAGGATGTTGCAGCTCGCTAAACTTCGTGGGCCTAGGCACTCCCCATATGTTGGCTGGCCGACCAAAGACTATTTCATAGGGGCTGAGTTTCACTCGCGAATGCACAGTCATTCTGGTGGATAGGAGTGCTAAGGGTAGAGCGTCAGGCCATTTAAGACCTGTGCTCGCTTGGGCCAATTTAAGTTTAAGCGTGCCATTGTAACATTCCACTAATCCAGCTGATTGGGGGTGATTTGCAGCGTGGAACTTCTGCCTAATGCCTAGCCCTTCACACACTCTTTTCATCACACGACCCACAAATTCACTTCCGTTGTCAGACCAGACCATTCTAGGCATTCCGAACCTGGGGAAGTACTCTTTTACAAGGGCTTTCGCTGTGGACAAGGCAGTATTGTCCCTTAGGGGATAGGCTTCTACCCATCTTGAGAAGGCACAAACAACCACAAGCACGTATTTTAAGTTGTTGCACCTCTCCATGTGTATGAAATCTAGCTGCAAAACCTCGAACGGATACGTAGGAGGTGCAAAATGACCAGCTGGAGTTGGGGTTCCCCTACCAGGATTGTGCTTCAGGCATACCATGCAATTCTTGACAACATTCTCTGCACACTTGGGAATCCCTGAATTCTTCCACACTGGGGCCAACAACTCGCAAATCCCTTTCGCGCTGATATGGGCCATCCCATGAGCCATTGTAACCACTGCAAGCATATATGCATCGGGTAACAACCATCTCTGTTGCTCTGTCGATTCAATCCAGCAACCATTTGCATCCATTCTCCCTGTACTTTCTCTCCACATGCTTAACTCTTTCTCCGTGGCCTCAGTTTGGATGGACTTCACACTTTCTATCGTGTCTTCACATATTCCAACATCACCAGTCCATCTTCCTGGGCTCGCAACGTACATTCGGCTCATCACATTCTTTGCAGTTTCCTTAGCAGTTTCATCAGCGAATGCATTTCCACGACCAACATCATCAGTCACTTTCTTGTGAGCACTACATTTTACGATCGCTATTTGCCGGGGCAACGTCAGTGATTCAAGAAGCTCATTCACCAACTGACCATGCTGAATCTTAGCTCCATGCGAAGTCAGGAACCCACGTTCTCTCCACAATCGTCCAAAACTGTGAGCCACTCCAAAAGCGTACTGGCTGTCGGTATAGACAGTCACTTTCATTCCTTTAGATAACACACATGCTCTCGTCAGTGCCACGAGTTCAGCGGCTTGAGCTGAACCATGTGGTATTCGCGCAGTTTCAATGACTGTGTGCAAAGTTGTGACAGCATATGCTGTAGTCACGTTACCATTTGGGAGTTTAAAGCATGAACCATCCACCCATAATGTACCATCACATTCAGCAAGAGGAGTGTCGAACAGATCAACTCTCCCTTTCGTCTCTTCCTCTGTTCGAAGGAAACAATCGTGCTGTTCTGAAGCATCCGATTCCTCTGCAATTGGTAACAATGTGGCTAGGTTCAAGGTACTGTACCTTTTTATGTGCACGTGGCTCGCTAGTAGCGTCAATTCATAACTGGACAGTCGAGCACTAGTTAAGTGCTGTGTCTTGGTCCTATTTAACAATGTGTCTACTGCATGCGGGACCATCACGATTAGTGTATTATTCATTACTAGACCAGCAGACTGTCGAATGGAAACAGCTGCTGCTGCTGTGGCCCTTAAACAACTTGGCAATGCTCGTGCTACCGGATCCAAAGTTGACGAAAAATAGGCGCATGGCCGCTGTCTATCTCCGTATAACTGGGTCAGCACAGACAATGCACAGCCCTCCTTCTCGTGGACATATAATGTGAAAGGCTTGCTGTAGTTGGGGTTACCTAACACAGGGGCCGAACATAATGCTGTGCGTAATTCAAGAAAACTTTTCTGACACTCTTCAGACCAGTGAATGGGATTGGGTGTATTTTTACACGTTAGTGCCAACAAGGGTTTGGCTAATAACGAAAAATTTGGAATCCACTGTCTACAGTACGATGTGATGCCCAAGAAAGCGCGTACTTCTCTCTGCGTTCTTGGCACATTCAATTTTGCTATTGCCTGAATTCTTTCTGGGGTCACTTTCCTTCCCTCCTTCGATAAGAGATGACCTAAGTAGGTCACTTCTTGTCGGCAATATTGAAGCTTGGAAAGTGACACCTTGTGATGCAAATCACATAGATGACGCAATAATGACAACGTGGCCATTTTACAAATTTTCTCAGTATCCGCAGCGATGAGCAAATCGTCCACGTACTGTACGAGAGTGGCACCTGTAGGCAAAACAATCGTGTCAAGCTGTGTTTTCAGAGCTTGACTGTATATTGAGGGGCTTTCACAGTAGCCCTGAGGAGCGCGTTTGAAGCGGAAGCTTCGACCTCCTAAACTAAAGGAAAAAATATCCCTGCTTTCCTCAGCAATCGGGATACTGAAGAAAGCATTCTTCAGGTCAATCACCGAAAACCAGGAGGCAGAGGCTGGAATCATAGTCAATAATGTTGTAATGTCGGGGACAACTGGGAATTGTGGCACCACTATCTTATTTAATTCTCTAAGATCAATCACGAATCTATACACAGGTGGCTGAGAAGGGTCAGTTCGTTTTAAAACAGGCAGAACAGGACTATTGCAAACATTGCCTCGTGTTTCTTCAATCACGTCTTTTTCAATCAGCTTGTAAACAATCGCTAGCAAAGCTTTTTCACCCTCATTGGATATTCTGTATTGGGGAATTCGTGGCATTTTGACATTCGACTTCAATGTTACGACATATGGTGGAATTTCTAAAAGGCCTACATCATTTGGACCAGTAGCCCAAAGAATATCTGGGAGAAGTGCCAATTCTGTTGGAAGTGCATTTCTCGACAAATACATGGGAGAAACCACTTTCTTACCTAAAGTAAGTTGTACTCCTGAAGGAGAACAGTACAAAGTCGCATACAATCTTTTTAGCAAATCTAATCCTAGCAAATTTTCACCACAACCTGTTGTCAAAATAAGGGGTGCTTCGAATTCACAAGGACCAACAGAAAGAGATAAAGGGTCAGAAATTGGATTTCTAACCGGGGCGCCAGAAAAACCTACGGAAACGTTCATTTCGCCAGACAAAGGTGCGCCAGGGAGTTTGGAGTGCATAATAGAACTCTTTGTAGCACCAGTATCCAACAGAAAAGGTTCTGACACACCTGATGTAATCACCTCAACGTAAGGTCCACTCTGATCTACTGGAACTGAAACGACTCCCTCTCTTCGTCTATGGCTGTCCTAGCAATCCTCATTTTCCCACTGCTCATTTTCTGTGTAATACTCATCAACGTAGTATTGAGCTGTCCTGTCAGACACGTTATTTTGCTGGTCAAACCTGTTCATAGAGTTTTGTGGTGGAAGGGGACGTGCGTCCTGAGGGGCGTTTCCACGCCCTCTACCTCTAGGCGCTTGCTGACTGCCACGACCTCTTACACCGGAAATTCCATTTGCACGTTGTGGTAGGGCAGGACAGTTATATTTGTAATGACCCTCTTGTTTGCAATATAAACACTGGTTGGGACATACGCGGTGTTGAGTGTAATCGAATCTTTGCAAGTTTCTCTGATATTGTTGAGGCTGCTGAAAAGTATTCTGGTAGTGATTCTGACCATTATTACTTTGATTACCACCACCACGTGGCGGATAGGCTTGCTGTAGCAAAACCTTCGTTTTGAGTTCTCTAGTTTTCTTTTCTACTTTATCTTTCTCATCTTTGTCTCTATTCTCGTAGTACTGTGCGGTAGCTAATATCTGGGCTGAAGATGAGACTGCCCAAGAACTTTCCGAATCTTTTAATTTCCTACACAAATCTGGAAGCAGATTGTGCACAAATTTATCGACGAACAATCTCTGACCACCTTCCGTGGTCATATCTTGACCGCTGTGGTCAATGAATGTTTCTTCGAATCTGGTGAAGAAATCTGAAACAGTTTCTTCTTTCTTTTGCTTGCATGCAGATAACTTATCCCAATTTACGCGTATTGCAGGCATTATCGTTTTCATGTAATCTACTATTCTACCAGGTAGTTCCGCTATCAGAGGCTCAGGCTTGGCACCACCAACTTGGCGTGCATCTGCAGCAGTAATATTAGCCCACGTGTCACCTAATTCCTGGTCATGATCTACATGACAAATTTTACCCCATAAAGGCTGTGGAACAACGTTCCCGAATAACATATCGATATCGGCCAAATTCATTATACATGACCCAGCAGTTTGCGACAATTCTTTATAGTACCCTGCAGGATTTTTACGTGGATCTGGTAGTGTTTGTTTGAGTGCTAAAACTTCGGCTCGCTTCCATGGGACATGTACCCATACACGGTGAAAGTGTGGCAGGACAGGTGGGACAGCTGTCGCGTCACCCTCTCTCCACTGTGGGGGAACTTCTCTCATAGGGTATTGTCGTGCCTTTTTCCTACTAGATGCACTAAATTCCGATGGTGACCCAGAACTGCTTCCCTTACTTCGATATGATAATACCATTTCAACTGCCTTTTCCACATCGGGACCTACAATCATACCCTCTCCGAACTTAAATCGTACACGACACATCTCTTGTGGGATGCATTCTTGATCATTGTCTTCTAAATCCTCGCCAAGAAAGACACACATCTGTTTGAAAACATATCTCTGTGTCGCTGTTTCCCATTGATGGAAGACTTCCATGACTGACTGTACATCATATTTTGCAGTGTCCAAGACCCATTTCCGAGCTAAACTATTCAGGGAATCTCTCTCTTGATAATCAGGCAGTTGACTTCGCAACTGTCTTCTTCCTATGTTAGGGGTCGTAGCAGGCGACCCGAAAAGAGGTAAAAGAAGATTAGTGACAGTGCTGGCCATTTTCTGCCGAATGGAAGGTGAAACTGAAGGACAAACAGATGGAAAAACGGGGTGAGATAAGGCGGGTGTAGAGATGTCAGAAGAGGTATCAGGAATAATAGATGTGGTACTAGGCAAAATCGTAGAGGGGGCATTAGGAGATGTAGAAAGTATAGTAGGCAAAATCGTAGAAAACACAGGTGAAACAGAAGTGGTCGGTGGGCCTGGAGGAGGCTGCACCGAAGAAGTAGGAGCCAGCTGAAGAACAGCTGGTGGGTGCTGTGGAAGAGCAGGAGGCGCAGACTGTGCAACTAAAGGTTGCGGGGGTGCTGTGGCATTCTGCGCATAGGGGGTTGGTGAAGTTAATAATTGCGACATTAATTGGTCTTTTTCACGCTCTTTTGCTGCCTCTTGCTGAAAAGACGGCAAAACTGGATAACACTTATCTATAGCCATTTTACGTTGCCTGTGCAACTGCTCATTTATCTGTTCTTCCTCATTATCTTTAAACTGCACAGCAGCTTGCATTACTGAAAGTCCCCCTTCTCTCTTATTTTTCTTAGCTAATTTAATTTCTTTTTGTTTGGCTTCTTTGCGCCATAAGCGGAAAGAGTCAAACATCGCCGGCCGGGCTTTCTTTTTGAAGAGTTTAACTTCAAGGTTGTCTAAGATTTCAGAATCAAAGCTACCATATTGGGGCCATTTTAAAACACCATCTTTCCTAGTGTATTTAATCCATACTTCGTTGTAAACGATGGGGCCTACCCCATGTTTAACATATAGCTCGTAAGTCGGAGTTCCAACTGGAGGAACCGGACATGAGTCCTCCAATCGGGAGTCCCTATTATTACTACCAAGACAAAACCAATTTCCAAGTCTAAGACTAGGCATCCTCGCTCTCTAGTCTAGTTCCAAAACTTCAAAGGATTTATCGATTACGATATTTCTCGTGAATACACGAGTCCTTCGGTTATAGTGCTTGCAAGAACCAATAAAAACCTTTTTGTATCTCCAAGATACCACAAAGTAAGTCCAACTAAGGACTGGGAGACGCTCCACTTATACTTAACTGAAAAATATCGATGGCGTCACCAGAAGACTCGTCTCAGCGTTTCGCTCTACCGAAAACTTCAAGGGTCCAACATCAGGGCGATAGCCAGGGCAGCAGTCCTTGTAGCCGTCGGGAAGCGGGGAACCTCGCAGCAAAGACCTTCGGACCATGTCGACATGCAGGGGTCGATGAGGTGGTGGGCCCTCCTCCGGAATTTCCACACGAAGCTCCTCACGATCTTCAGGCTGATTGGTACCACTGGAATCGCCCCAAACGTTGAGCGCCAATTGAGGTACTGGGTTTTCAAGAACCGGCACAGAACCGGTAACCCAGCGGTGCCAGGGGATCAACACCCAGACACCTCGGGTTCTCCTGAGTCAGACCTACAGAAACTCGGAGTCTTCTAGGTGAAGTCAAAGATTAGTTTATTGGCTGCAACCAAGGTAACAGGGTCCTAGAAGTACAACACGGGTATATTCTCAGGTGACTGCACACTTTCACGAAGTCAGGCTTCTCTTCTTATACGTTATTTTCAGACTTGGGCAAAACATTCCTTGGATTCGTGGTATTTCATTTATAGTTACTGATTACAAAAGAAAAGCAGAGTCATGATGACATGTACATATTTCACGTCGTGCTGCCCATAACAAATCATCCGGCAAGGCCCAACATTTCATCAGATATCGCTGGACCCCTAATAAAAACGGTCACCTCCCCATCATAAAGCAAGTGAAGAAAAGGAATGGAGAAAAGATGTGAGCGAGATATGGCAGGTGTGCGTGCTCAAATGGTTTTATGGCTGGTTGAGCCTAGATGCTATCTTGCTCGGCCACTGGGAGGGAACTGACCTAACGAGTTCGGCCTGGGGCAATGGTTCTAACTTGTACTGGGGTCAGGGAGAAGTCGATTAAGGAGTATGTGTCCTTGTGGAATCAAATTCAACTGGATTAAGGCCTATGTAAAGGGCAACATGTAGCTAAGGGGTTAGAATGTAAATGACGATTTCGAGGTGAAATCGTCACTCGAATACGCCGAAAATACATGTACTTGATGTACTCGTCATTCTCGGTCTTTTGATACTAAATTCGTCCTATTTCGACGAAGTTTTTATTCTCGAGTCCAGTACTATTATATGAATCCAGATTTTCGATAAAGTCTCTTAATAGATCTCTTGGTGACTTTGAGGCTCATCACATTTGTACATTAAACACCTAAACTTCTGGGTAACACAGCCTACTTAGGAGTGACAAGTAATTTTTAAAAGAAGGTTAAAGTAATTGTTTTATGTGGCAAAACTGTTTATTTTTACATGCTTATGCAAACATGCATAAGCATGAACTCAAAGTTTTATCCACCCAGGTTTGGGAGCTGTCACAGGACAAAGGGACGAGCGGGCGAAAATGATCAATCATCTGGTAGCCTGCCTTTTCACCTGGGTTTACATGTTTGAGGTTTGCTAACAATATCTGCTAAATGTCCATCAAAGAAGGATAATGCCTAACATTCTTTAGCTAGTAATCATGTCCAGAGATGTCTTTGATTGGACAAAGATATGTCAGAATTCCGAAAAAAATGAAGAAATTGCCAGCCTAATTCAACTTGAGACTTTAACAATTTGTTTGTCGTGATCTTAAATCAGAGGAGAAGAGATTAACTGTTTTATCAGGTTGATAAGAGTAAGAATTTCAGGAGGAACGTGTTTGTGTTTTTCCAGTACATTTGATAACAAGAGGAAATTGGTTTATTCTGGGCTCTGGGTGAACAAGTTAAAGTCATGTTTGTTCCTGGGCTCCCCGGAAGAGGAGGAACTGACCCAGGAAGGGATTATCCTCCGGTTGGGCTAGGAGCTGGATACCTTTCTCCACCTTGGGGTGCAGGTGTACCACAATGTCGTATACTTGTAAAGCGCACAGCTGCCCCAGCAAAGGGGCGTCCCGGCGCTCTATACCGCTGTGGAACCCATCCTGGCTTTCCCTGTGAGATGGTCCCTCCTGGGCATCTCCAAGGTGAAGACAAGCATCCCCGGCGCTGATGGGGCCGTTAGTAGAGATTAAGCAAGCTATTGCCCAGAGTTGCTGAGTCGGACCCATGATTAGAGTAGGCACCAAGGCGAGAATTATCGAGTCCGCTGACCATGGCCCAAGACCCTGCCGCGTCGGGAATCGAACCCTGGTCCCGGGCCGACCTCTGCTTCCGGGTCTGCCGCCTCTAACCAGTGAGCCACACCACTCCACTCCACAATCAGGAGTCACTGACAGCTGTGGAAAGTGGATTCCAGGATTAGATCCACTTTACACTTCTGGACGGACTCTCCCTATTGCCTATGGTGCAGGTGTCATTATCATAACGATAATATTGCCACAGATGCTGTTATTTGGAACATTACCTGCGATGATAAAGACATCATTTTTTTTAAGAACTCACTGACCTTCTAGTTGATTTGATATGGGCAAACAAAAGAAAGCTCTTGTCATGCCAAATGTGGATTATTATGTTGGAATGGGTGTGCCTAAGTTCGAAGTATATTACTGCACATTCTAACTGATATGTTCAATGAGGTTGGTAAAGGAGACCAATGGCTACGAGGCATTGGATGTAGTTGGGGACCTAGTGTCATGAAGGATAGCAGGACTGCTGCTGAGCACCTGCAGGGAAGCACAGGGACTTCTTAGAGCAGCACAGCTAGCTCAATATTGCTGCATCAATGTAAGATGCAGGGCAGGCGAAGCTCATTAAACTCAACAAATATACCCCTGTGGTTTCTGCCTGAGTTCCACGAACTGGAGGCGAGATCCCCCAGAGAATATGGCAGTAGGTGCGGCTATCTAAGGTGGGAGACTTTTACCGAGGTGACAAGTTGGCTGAGTTTGTGACACCGAGAGATGAGATTCAGCTCATTGCAGGCCAGTTCCTGGCACATGCAACGCTGATGAGAGCAGTCTGTAACATGTAGAATGATAAAGATGTTAAGCAAGACAGGTCAATGGTGCTTGACCAACTATTAATGTAGGAGGGCTGCAGCCACAAGGGTAACATATTATATCACACTCTGGCACCCATCTTTTACACTGATATCACCCAGGTTAAGATCAAATGTGGGCAAGAACTGGGAAGGGATATGTCAGAAAAGTAATGGACTGATACCCTTCACTATCCCAAAATAGTTACCAGAAAACAAATGTTTAAGTTCACACAAAATGAATTATTTTCCTCAAACATATTTCTCACCAGATCGAGTAGCCCTGATAAGTCTGGGAGAACATGACCTATGTCCTAGATATAGACAGCAGGAGGTGAACTTCTACCACATGGTCTGGGCCTGTGGGCTGGTTCAATCATTCTGGGAAACAGCAGTCTGGACAATAGGGTTGGCAGTCCAGACAGTGGCTGTAGACCCAGCAGTCTGTCTGGTGGGTATTATGCACCACCACAAAAAGATATTTAGCATTTGTTATAGCCAAAATGAACAGTACAGTGGACTGGAAGGATAAAATGGCACCGACGTCCACACAATGATTCTCGGTTGTGCAAAAAGGATGCTCACCAAACTGACTGTGATCGTGCACTTTCGAGCAGGGGATCGGGCCCTGGGATGGTAACAAGTTGTGAGTTATTTCTTATAGCGATTGAAGCTAATAGCTATGAATTACTGCCATGAACGAGTTGGACCACAGTAAAGAACATGTATGCAAGTGGTTGAAGAGACCTGGACACGACACACCACTCAAATATGATATAGCAACTGGCTATCCCACTGTGGCACTTCAAAATATTATATGTGGAGTGTACATCTTAATTCAAACATTGGAAGAACCTTATTAACCAATCTGGAGTGAGTTTGAAGGTTGGTGGAAGTAGTTGGGGATAGTTCTAAAAACGATTGTTTTGATGATATGGGCTTTATTTCCATTGATGCTGTGTACCAGAGATTACTCAAAAAATTAATTGGCTGGTCAGTGCCATACTCAATTAATCCATTAAAAAAGTGTTCTGCACCCATGTGGGTGGTTAAATATGTTCAGGCACAGAAGCGTACGTGCCATTTTTGTATTCTCCATGGAGAGGTATCGGGAGGATGGAGTTGGCTTCGAATTAAGGGGCTTATTGAAAAACAGGGCATCACCTCCATCAGTTTCTTCAGGTGTATAGAGGTGGAGAATCTTGTACTCCGGTGGGAATATGAGATAAAATAGTGATATGGAGAATGAGGAGAATCAGGCCTCATTGAAACTGTTGTATCATGATTACAATCCTGGATGAGGACAGATAGGAGAGCTGCATTTGAGATTGCAGAGCTTCATTTCAGTATAGTAGCTATGATGTAATGTGTAGAGATGGGTCACTGGGTTAAGAAGAGAAGATTTATCTGAGGATGCTTGGGCAGATTGATATGCATTCTTGCTTGGGACATCTAGTTCATAGAGAAATGCATGGTTTGCTTTCAGGAGTTCTGGGAGTTTATGGAGGTAGAAAATGCCTGTGTGAGATCAGATGTAGATTGAGAGTGTGATTTGCAGACTTTGCAATATCTCCTACAGGTGATCCAGATTTAGTTTAATGTTAAGTACTTCATTATGAGGGTTGGAGAAATGTGTGCGCTGGTAAGTAGTAAGTGACAGTAATGGATTATTGGGAACATTTCATAGGAACCCTGACCATGAGTATTCAAACCTTCCTGTGAAGTCAGTTTTTGTGCTGTTGTTGTGTTTGAAGTTGGGCTTGAATGGCTAAGGGTGGATGTATTGAGGGGCACTTGTGGATAACAACAAGGCAGTGGGATTAGTCCTTGATAGCATTTGATATTTGCCCCAGTAGAAGTAACTTTATTCTAGGTTATAATATTGTTTACCTTAACGTATGCTGGCTTTATGCTGTCTAGTTTACTCCCCCAAAGTTGTGTGTGTGTGTAGTGGAAGAGTGGGAGTCGCTGGTGTTATAATAAATATACATGTGGTTATGTCAAAGCGCCACTCCATGGTGCAATCATTTATCGGGAAGTTGTTATCCAAAGACTGGATTATGATCTCCACATTTTAATAGTAATCAGAGACTATAAAAAAAAATCTAAGTAGCTTTTTGTATTGTTTGAAACAGGAAAGTGAAGGCCTAGTATTTCAACTGAGGAGGGTATATATTTTAGTTTAAAGCAAGAGTATGTCAGTTTTATTGGAGCAGACTCAGTCACTGTATTTGTCACTGACAAGATTTTCTACGCCGGCCATCAGAGCTTTATGATGTGGTAGTAACATGCCATGTTAAGTGTAAAAGGTGTACATCATTATGACTACGCATTTTGTTGCAATGATAATAAAGTGTATGGGGTTCATTGCGATGCCCGACGGAAGCCCATCCATGCTGGTGGCGGTGGCAGAAAACTTAAATTTTCCCGCTCCAGGTGCGGTCATTTAGACTACCAAATTACAATGGTCCTACAGAGGCCATTTACTGTCCGCCACAGTCTGTCCGTCCTGCACGTTCGGAGTCAATAGGGCAGGACCGGAAACACGTTCCGTCCGCCAAACAGATTACGATGTCTCAAACAGCCCTTCCCACCGCCACGTTAAAACCACCACATTACGGATGCCGGAAACACAACGACGGAAAGGAAGCTGACAAGGCACCGATCTAAACCAGTAGAGCCGCCATGGATCCAGCACTACAGGCCTTCCCGCTGCATTACCTGCTGCTCTACTCGCAGACAAGATGCCGCTGTGCCCAACAGCAGAGGTATGTACCAAACATCTCCCCGCTTGAAACCCCTGAACAACTACAACTCTCAGCAAGGATGGTGGCACCACAATGAATGTGGCAACCTGCCAAATGCAAAGTGCAAAGTGCAAGGCCCACCCCGTCCCCATGAGTGACCCTCCGTGCCCCTGAAGGCAATTGGGGCCAATGCGTGTCATCGCCGCGGATGCCAGCTACTGCACATGCGAACACATACTGCATTTGCATTGGCGCCATGCGAATTACATCATAAATCACAACTCATTTGCCTGAAGTGATTGATGCACCCCATGTGTAATGTTGTGGGGCACAAGACCCCATGCACATAAAAACCACACAGACACCGTACATGTATAGGAGAACTGGCCCAAGGGCACGTACGTCCGGCCCCGTTTGTTGGCAGGGGTCTCATGTCCAGTGACGCCTGTGCTGGGTGGCTGTGGGGTGAGGGGCAAGCCAGCCCTCTGGAAGTGGCTGGTACATCAGAACAACTAGAACAGTGACCAGGTGGTGGTGGTGAGAGAGTGTGACCTTTGAGTCAAGTCTTCACACACATGGCATGTCCAAAAAAAGGAGAGTACATACATAGTCATGCCCCGCGGCCAGCATGGACCTAAATGAGGGAAGAAGGCTAAAAGGACAAAGGTCTCTCACACTATACCAATGTTGTGTAATGAAACATCCAACCTGTGAACATCGCTTGTATACCCCTCGACATCGGACTATTGTCTGTTGGCCAGGGGTCGTCTTGTGAAGGGCCAGTGATGTAGGCAGACAATTAGAGGTGTCCATTGTCTGCTAATCAGACATACTTGTAATACTTGTAATCCCTAGCACTTCCAACATACGTACTGGTGTGGCATGCAGTCTGCTCAGTTGCATCTGGGCTTGTAGACACAATCAATGTGTATTTGTGCCTCATTCAGTGGATCATTGCAATGTCTGTGATGCTAAATCCTCACACAGGACTGATCCCATGATGTCCACATGTGTCTGTCCCTCATGCTGTACATCCATATTGCGCTGTCCAGATGACACTCACTGCCCTCATACTGTAATGTTGTTGTGAATAGGGGGACTAGAGTTTGTGGTGGTGCAGTGACAGCAGCTACATGCCACTCAGCACTGATACTGGGAAACACAAGTGCTGTGCCATCTAATCACAGAGCACCTCATCTTTGATATAGCGGTGTTTCATATATGCCATACATATCGACGTCTTTGGATGTTGTAGTGTAAGTATGGCGAGTGAGTGAAGAAAAACAATGTCTGAATGCAGGTCACTTGTGCATTTTATGTGATCATGAGTCCTCTCAATGTTGTGTGAGTCTCTGGGTAAGCTGTTCCCCACATCTCATCTATAACTCAGCTCATGCACGTGTTCCCTGACATACGGAGGAGGAGACCACCCATCTTTCGACCTGTCCCCGACCTTGCGACGATGGAGGACATCGAAATCATCCAGAAATTCCGTTTGGATCACTACACACTACGGAACCTATGTGCCCAGTTGGAGCCCCATGTGAAGCTCAAAATAATACATCCGGCTGTATTGTCTGCTACAGTGAAGATTATGGCTGCACTGCATTTCTCTTCTACTGGGTCTTTCCAGTACCCTGTGGCCAGCGCCGGTGGGATGTCACAGCCCATGTTCAGCAGTATTGATGCTTTACAAGGACAAACATGCCCACTTCCCAAGGAGGGATGGATTGGCAGCTGTGAAGGGGGAGTTCTATAACCTGGTAGCAGGCCCCATTCTAGCGGGTGGGCCGGGTGGGTCAGGCCCACCCAAACATGATCAGTGGCTGTGGCAGTGACAACACAAAGACCAGTAGTAAATGGCCACAATTATGTGAAACGTTCCTCCGAACGTTGATTATCTTCCTGTTCTGGGAGTTGCGGATTTGGGCCAGAGCCCTCTCTCACAGGCACCCCCAATCACACATCTCCTTTCAGAAAGGTGGGCTGTGTCCCCGTCTACTCGTGCAGCTAAAATATGGGCATGGCGAAGGGTACAAATCCTGCCTTCTGCACTGGGTAACTTTAACCATTCTGCTGTGGGGATATCTCCTTTTCAATTCCACAGGGAGAAGAAAAGTTTATTTCTCCGGATTCACCTTACCTGGCCACTACAGCTGCTTATCAGATCAGGCAGTGAGAAGGAACCGAGCAGGTGAGCGAATGTCTAGCTATTTGTGAAGGCCCAGCAAGACACATACTTCCTGTATACTTCCTTTAAACATTTTGTATCTTAATCAAGACTCTGCCACGTATGTAAGCCAACAATAAAAATGTCCAGATAACTAGTGAGTAATGATCCTGCTAATCATTTGTCGGTTGGTAGTTTTGAAACGCAGATAAACTGCATTTGTTGAGGATAGCTCAGTCAGTTACTGCCTTTGTCACAGAGATACTTGTGTAACTTGCAGTTCAGAAGTCACAATCCTATCATAGGACTGTGATCTAGGAATTATCATCAAAGAGCTGAATGATAACCTGAATTAATAGTTAGAACTTAGTTTTATTTCTGGGTTGTGACATAGTCATAACTTCCCCAGTCTTTCACCATTCAAATGTTTCCATAAAGAGTTTGTTGGGGCAGATATACACCTTTAGCAGCATAGCCAACCCCTAACTATTAGGAAGTGCATTAAATCCTTAAGTTAGTGCTTCTCCAGACTAAACACCCTTAAAATATCCTGCCACCAGTATGGATGACATGTGATACCCACACCTTGTAATCCTCGTTGGCTTTTGTGACATTCCCTGTAGACTGATTTACTTACATACTTGCATGATTGATTGTCTCTGTCCAATGTGTGCGAGATGTAAAGTACTGTCACACCCTACACTGATATCAGTAGAGCTATACAACAAATAAAATGCACGTGAAAGAGTGGCAATGGAGAGATGAGGAGCGCTGGACGAGGATGACAGTGAGGTAAACCAAGGAGGAGGTCAATAAAGGGAGGGGCTTCGGATAGATGAGAGGCACTGGAGGAGGGTGGCAGTGAGGGAATCAGGATTCTGAGAAAGAAGGCATGAGTGAGAGCCTGAGAAGTTTCACTTGCCTGATACTCCCACCTCAAGAGGACATTATATGGAAAAAACACTTTTTGAGAGTGATAACATCTAGAAAGAGATTTTGTAAGAAAAGAATGAGTTTCACTGGCCCTTGTAAAACTGAGGAGAGATAAAGGAGGGCCATGAAGCAGGCCTGGAGAGAGATATAAGTAACAAATTGGACCAGCGGTGGCCCACTTGAATGCATCATTGGCCTCCCACATAAAAACTCCTGGAGCCGGGCCTGCCTGGGAGGCATCCCAAATGTTGTGGGAGCCATTATTGGTACCCACATTGGACTTGTTCCACCACATGCAAGTGAACTCATCTATAGGAACAGCAAACACTACCACTCCATCAACATGCAAGTGCTTTGCCAGGCGGATCAGATCATCTCACATGTGTGAGCAAAGTATCCGGGGTCGGCACATGACTGCTACATCTTGGGGAACAGCACCATACCCCCGCTCCCAACCCACACATGCCCAGTAATGATAACAGTGGTGTGGAAGAAGGTCTTGACCAGCGTCAACAGTTCATCGTCAACTATTTCAGTTGAGTGTAAATTAACAATGAGCGACCACGACTGTGTCTGAGTTCCTTGCTGTTGTCTCACGAACTTTGACACTTGTTCCTGAGATTTTGTACACATACTGGACTATGGGCATGATTAGAGTACTTGGGCATGCAGTGACTGAGCACCCCGAAGAACCCCTACGCACAGGACACATTGATATCCTGCCTCACTAGCTCTCCTACTCACTCAAAGGCATTCAAGTACCTCTACACAAGTACATACATGCCACAACAGGTTGAGAATGCATGAGTACCTAACCAGTAACCACAGTGACATATCCATTTAACATGATGCAAGATGTTGCATCAATAATCCCCCTGGACGTAGACCCACAAGCATATCCCCCACCCCATGCAGGAAGGAGTTGTATGGGATGTCCCTGGTCTATGGGCTTTGTCAGCAGGCCCCATTACTCAGCCTAAAGATGGTGATATTTACATCCCATTTGCTGTGTCGCTCTCATCACTGGATGGATCACTCTCTAAGTGTGGGGCATCTAGCCCGCCTTCCCATGTCATCTAAAGGGGATCTGTGTCCCCTTGCAGTTGTGAGACTTTGTTGAGTCGGGGGCTTGGGCAAGAACAGACTAGAATGACAAGGGACAATGTTCTCCGACCGCGGACAGAATGTTCAGACATATCTCCTTGACCGTGCAGAGAACAGGCTCTGTGGACACATGTGACAGACATATACTAAGGTACTTGCAGGGCAGAAGTCCTATAAAAAGAAGTGGGGGACTGACCAAGTAAGACAAAATACAAATGACCTCACAACGTCACGACGTAGAGCTATGAAGGAAGTAAAATAGTGCGACTAAAATGATTTGTGCAAAAACTGGGACAGACTAACCCATCTGACAGTCTTACAGTTTCTCCATTGATATACAGGGACAGAACAAAGCCAAAGCATGCCTCTCTTAAGCACCTGTGGAGAGAACGCAAGCTGTGTACCGATATTTCCCTCTGTGGCATCTACATTTGAATGTAAGGTTCAAGGCGGCCCCCAGTCAGCATATACAAACAAAAGGAGGCCAAATGGCCCCTTTACTTCGGCCCAGCTGGAGGTGAAAAAAGGCTCCCTCACTGCCTGCACATTGCTGCTGGGAATGCAAAGCTGTCAACGTGCAGGTGCCACTAAACGTGTCCTGGTGTCTTGTATGGACAAGTTCAGCATATTTCTGTAGGGACCAACTTATTGGCAGGGGGGACGGCATCCACCCCGTGAAAAGAGGTGGAGGGACTCCTTGTACCTGCATGTACCCCCGACTCGAGCCCTGGTACTTGCAAAACAACTACGCCAAGTAATATTCGCGCGCAACAACTGCATAATGGAAGCCAGACTCATGCCAGACGACAATGTCCTCGACGGCCAGATGACAGCCTCCACTTGCTCAGGTCTGTGATACCAAGCAAAACAGACTGCAGAGCTCAGCATAGTCAAAGCCAATGCAGACAGGGCTGAAGTAAGAGAGCTGGATGACAATTCTTGTCAGGAGGCATGAAGAAAGGTAAACAAAAATTGAATTAGTCACCAACAGTTCCTGTTGCTGTTAAGTATTTATGAATCCAAGAAGACACAGGCAGCTTCGAAGGAAATCAGTTCCAAAAGACGAGCCGAATCATCTTCAGCGAAAAGGACCGCCATCCAATCCAGCAGCATGAAGGAACAGATGTGCTCCTCACACAACGAGGTTGAAAGGAGCAACCCATCACAACCTGGGTTCAATGTAGGCATGGCACAGGAGCCATTTCACAAACGCACAGGTGCAGCTGTCAGTCTGTCTGACACATTGAAAGGCATCCCATAAACGTGTCTCATCAAAGCAGTGCTGCTCATGGGCCAACAAAGGACTCGCCCACAGCTCATGATCCAGGTCAGCAAGGTATGTATTTGAAAGGCAGACATCCATGGACCACTTGAACAGACATCTTCTGCAGGAAAAGACAGGTTGCAAGCAGGTGAAATAGGCATAGCAGAACGTTTGCCCATAACTGATGTGCAGCACAGCCAATGGCACATATCGAAAGAGAAGCTGCATGTGATCACGGTATAGTTGCAACTGACCGGGCTCGGCCTGGCCCACAGGAGGGTCAGATTTGGCGTGAGAGC
Organism: Lissotriton helveticus; assembly: GCF_964261635.1. Classification (NCBI taxonomy): domain Eukaryota; kingdom Metazoa; phylum Chordata; class Amphibia; order Caudata; family Salamandridae; genus Lissotriton; species Lissotriton helveticus. The sequence goes on along the minus strand of NC_136060.1, from coordinate 335,244,168 downwards.
ACTCTTAGAACCAGCGCTCAGCTGTACAGTGAAAGTAATGATCAGCAACCGCTAAATGCAGTATGGAATTTTTGGGAATGACACCAGCTGGTGCTCCAGGAAAGCATGAAAGGTAGGGACAAAGCCAGAGCCCACAAGTGTGAAAAAAGTGTGCAACAACCTACAGTATCAGACGCTATCAATTATTTGTGTGTCAGTTCACCGAGAAAAAAGTGGGAGTGCCGTGTTCAGCAGTGACTGAATCTCACAAGACGGTCAAGACTCCTGGAATTCGAAGGTCTCTCGGCTGATGTGAGAGCTACTACTTGTCTAAACAAAGTCCCATTATGCATGTACACTTATTGAATTATGCTTTCGCAGTGGGAAATTGAGGCCACAAATGACTATCCACAATCACATATGGGGGAGTTAGCAGAACATTTCCACAAAAGGAACACTTTGTGCAACAGTTCCAATATACGTGATGTCTGGCCTGTGCATGCAGCAGTTGTGTTCATACAGGAGATGCTAAGTCAATTTGGAAAATAGATTTAGCGTGGGTATATTGTCGGGGACTGGTCTTCATGTGGGTAAACATGCATAAATTGCACATATCACATGAAAAGCCCTGTTCAACAGTACAGTACTTGAGTGTGTGAATGCGACAGTGTCACCCTTTTCCACATGACACGATGTGGTGTGTTCCTGGCTCTTGTGGGCACACTGCTAATAATTCCATTTTTCTGCGCTATGTGATCTGTGAAAACTTCTATCATGTCCATGTTGATGTTATTCGGGGGTTGGGAGCACACTGCTTCACCTCCCTGCACAGTCCATCCCTTGCAGTTCAGTCATTGGACTGAAGTGTCTCACCTTATTTGGGCAGGGAGAGATACAGAGACTTGAGTGGATTGTGGCAGCTTCCTCACCAGACGCCGATCACAATGTATCTTACCTCTAGAGAATCACAGCACTGACCTGTACCAAACTTGGTGACACACAACAACGGTGACCCAAGTAAGCATTTCAGCTGAACTGCAATTTTACAGGGGTGAACTATGTAGGGAGGTGTAGTTGTTTGCTCCAGTACCCCAACTGGCCATGTTGATGGTGTTGTCCAGTGTTCTCTGGAAGGCATATTGTACAGTGTTGCCTAGTGGTGTGCTTTTGCGGTTATTTCCTTGTGTATTCCCAGCTTCCTCCACTATTTCATTGGAGTTTTGCATTTTACATATTCAGAAACATTGCAATGTAAGTTGACATGCTACTTACTGTGATGTAAATGCTCTTGACACTGAGCATACTGTTGTGAGTTGTGTTCCTTGGCCAATGTGTGACAGGTGAGAGGTGAATTTGAAAGTGATGGTACATGGATTGTTAGTGTTGAACACACAATGGTAGAGTTCCAAAGTACAACAGAACACTCCCATCCTTGTGGCAATGTGGGTTCTGATTTACAACAAAGTCAATGTTCGGTGATACAGTGGTGACAGCAGCGGTTGCTCCGAGAACTGGTATCTTTTTAGGACACCCCCTCTGCCGTCTGTCAGGGGGGAACCTGCTGCATGCTCCTTCCCTGTGGCCGCTGCTGCAGTGGTGTGACTATCATCTGGCTGGCCAGGGCAGGTGGGCAGCTGCCAGAGCAGCTGGCATGTCCCGTAGATCAACCACGAGCTGGACCATGTACTCAGCAATGCGTCCCAAGCGAGTGTCCATGAACCTCTGCAGCAGGCATTGTTCCCACACTTCTTCAAGGACCTGGCCATCTGTCCCTGGTTCTGCTGGTATGCACCAAGGACAGTTAGCATTGTGTTCAGGGCCTCTGTCTCATTGTCCTCCTGTAAATGAAAATTAACCAGCTATACCATCGAGGAATTACACAAGCTGAATCCTGGAAAGGGAACTTTATGCTGTTCACTAAATCCCAGGACTATCATCGAGCGAGGTATGGAAAGCGCTTCCTGCCCCAGCTGCCAGACACAACTCCCCCATCTTTTAAATTTAACGGTACATGAGGCTAGAATCCCAACACTCAAGAAGTCAAACTTAAATCGGACAGGCGATCTGAAATGTGTTTTACTGAACGCTAGATCCCTAATCAAACACAGCGTAGAATGTGCTTTGTTACTGGAGGCACAAGAGATTAAAGTAGCCCTTATCACAGAATCTTGGACAGATCCGGCTTCTGGACCAGATTTAGTGAAGGCCACACCCCCAGGGTTTCATTGTTATACACTGGATAGGTTATATAAAAATGGAGGAGGTCTTGCGGAAATTTATCACGTTTCCTTAAAATCTAAGTTCTTCCCGATTTTCAACTCTACATGTGAAGCCTTAGCCTTTGACTTTTACTCTATTAATCATTGGATTTTTAAAGGTTTACTGTTATATCACCCTCCCACTCCCAAAAAAAGGGTTCCTGGAGACTGTGTGTACCATAATCGAAGAAGGGCTCTGTCAAGATTCATACACAGTAATGGTGGATTTTAATTTTCATTTAGAAAACCATTCGGACTCTGATACGCATCAGTTGGATCCAATCATGGAGGCAGGATGTCTACATCAGCTGGTGACTACTCCCACACACGAAAAGGGACATACCCTAGATGGAATATATTCAAACAACCATGACTTGGGTTGTATTTTAGTTCTCCCTCTTTTATGGTCAGACCATTGTGCTATTCAGTTTGAACTTAAAGGTGGCAGGAATCAGCCAACTAAAACTAAACCAGACCAGGGAATAGTGACCAGAGCCTGGGGGAAATTGGATATCAATACATTTGAGAACTCCCTTAGCAGCTTGATGCGACCCCCTCCAACTGAAGTGGAAATTCCAGCTGCCGACTGCAATGAATGGCTTGCCGCCTCTTGCAATCTATTAGCCCCCAGTAGAAAGTGGCTTCCTAAACGAGCTATACCATCAGCCTCCTGGTACTCTGAAGAACTTAGAGCCAAGAAACTGGAATGTAAACTGTTGGAAAGGGTTTGGCGCAAAAGGTATACTGACATAGATAAGGAAAAATATAAACAATCCATAGCAAGTTACAAACAAAGCTTATTTGAAGCTAAAATACATTTATTTTCCATGCAAATAGCACTGGCTAAGTCCAACTACAAGGAAATTTTCAATATTATTAAAATACTGACTACATCCATCAGTCCTAAGAGTCACCGTAACCCCTCATTTTGTAACAAAATCACCGCTTTTTTAAAACAAAAAGTTGAAGTGATATTCTCCTCATTTTCTAAGGTCAATGAAAAGATACAGTCAGATAATAACAATGATAGACTGGACAGCAAAGACTCATCAAGAACACTGGATCAATTTCTACCATTGAGGGTATCAGAATTAATTAGGGTTTTTTCCCTGATTCGATCAGGAGCCCCCATTGATCCTTGTCCTGCTTGGGTCATTAAACAAATACCAGAGGTGATAGGAATGGCCCTGACTCCCGTGCTTAATAATGTTTTTGCCTCCGGTATACTTCCGAAAATCTGGAAAGTAGCCTCTGTCCTTCCGCTTTTGAAAAAGCAGAATTTAGACCCCAAAGACCCCAATAACTATAGGCCTATTTCGCGGCTCCCTGTCCCTGCTAAAATCCTGGAGAAGGTGATGAACGTTCAACTCTGCTTTTCTCCATCGTAACAACTCTCTGGACCGCTCACAATATGGGTTCAGGGCCGATCATAGCATTGAGCTGGCTGTGTTGAAGCCTACGGAGGAAATCAGAGAAGCCGTAGATGGAGGAGGAAGTGCTGTCCTGATTTTATTAGACCTGTCAGAGGCCTTTAGCTTCCAGCTCACCTCCTATGCTGACGACACACAAATTGTGTTGTCAAAAAGCAAGGGAGGTGAGAAAGAGACTGGGGATGGCTTCCACAAGTGCAATATCCAGCTGGATGTCCTCCAACTGTTTAAAACCTAACTCTAATAAGACCGAAGTTTTAAAGTTTGGGAACAATCCTCTGGTGTGGACACCAGAATGGTGGCCAGAAAAATTGGGTCCCTGTCCTACACCCTCCAAGAAGACTAAAAACGTGGGGGTAATTGTGGATGATAGACTTATCATGGGGGACCAAATTATCCTGGTGACCTCAGCCTGGTTTATGATTCTTAGAATAAGGAAAATAAAGTTCTTCTTGACAGAAAGCAATCTGAAGACAGTGGTCATGGCCCTGATAACATCGCGGTTGGACTACTGTAACAGTCTATACCAGAATCTGCAAAAACGTCAGATGTATAAGCTTCAGTTAGTCCAGAACGCACCAGCCAGTCTGCTGTCTGGTACCCCTAAATTTGCTTCTGTCAAAGGCGAGCTCATGAAGCTTCACTGGCTACCTCTAAAACAAAGATCTCGCTTTAAAGTTCTTTGTATAGTCTTTAAGGCTATTAACGGGACTGGTCCAGAATTTCTCAGGTAAAAGTTCCAATGGTATGTGCCCAGGAGGACACTGAGATCTGCAAGTGCTAAATTAACGCAAGTTCCCAGGATGAAAAAAGCAAACTGGGGAGGTAGGAGTGTTATCTACTGTGCTTCGAGAGCCTGGAACGAGCTTCCATCGGTTCTCAAAAATGCTCCAAATCTTCTTACGTTTCGGAAGAGCTTGAAGACGTGGCTTTTCTCACAGTGACACCCCATCTGGTTCCCAGGAGGCCCAGTGCTTAGCTCCAGGACACCCAAGGGTAATTGTGCGCTCTATGAGTGCTATTAACATAACATAAATGTCCCCCAGTTGGCCTGCCACCTACCCTAAAGCCATGGACTGGTGGCGTTGCCTGGCGCAGCCGCCGCTCAACATCCCCAGCATCCCCGGTATGCCTGGTGGTATTCGCAACTGCTGGCACAGGGACAGAGTTGGAGGCAGCGGTGGTGATGGTGGAGGTGGCTGCCACACAGGTCGTTGACAAACACTGACAAAGCCAGTAGTCCTGAATTGTAGTAGGTATCATGTTACTTGTTGTATCATATATCTGGGTGCCATGGCAGGGACAGAAAAATGCAAGTCGGGTAGCCCAATATGCTAAGCACAGATTTATGGCTAAGGTTTTTAGGCCACGCCCTTAATTACATTGGCCACGTCCCTTTGAGGGACACCCAGTTTTTTGATCCCACTTAAAGCCCTGGGTATCTACATTGCTTGTTAGCAATGTGACATGGCTAAAGGGCCAATTTCCTACGGACAGATATTGTATTTCCGAAGACATGTCCTCTGGTACTAACTTGTTGCTCATCCAATTCAGTTAATGCTTGGACATTTGGGAATTTTCTATGTGTATATGACTACTATGCCGCATCTTCATGATTTGTGTTGTGCTTGTTGTGCTTACCTCCTGTGTTTTGTGAGGGCGGATAGAGTTTCGATGCATGTGTTGTGTTGACCGAGACTTACTGCTTCGAGACAATGCGACTTGCACATTGGCTTTTTGTGGTCGCGTTCTTGCATTCTGCTTTGCAGATGCATTTGACACTGTGAATAATGTGGCCTCCCAATGGTATTAGCTGTATGTGCACGGCCTAAACACTTATCGGGGTTTCCAGAGTTGGCAATGAAGTGCGGGATGTGGGGATCATTAGGCTCCATGCTGTTTGTGAGGGGAGACAGAGTACGTTGTGGTCTTGCTGTCAGGACTCTACAACCACTCCCCAGTAAGATGGCTAGCAACCTGTTGGGAGGCACTTTCAACAGTGTTGCTGCCACATGGCTGTGGGGTGGGGAGGTTGAGCCATGCTGTTTGGGAGGGAGGCCAGGGTGCATGAGCTGACCACCTACCTGTGAGGTGGAGCTGATTGAGGAAATGCTGTCCTTGTGAGTTTGATGTGGGTGGGCGATTGGAGCTCACTTGTGCACAATGGTGCATTGTAGTGTGATGTGATAATTTTGTTAGTACTTACCAGCTTCCAGTCCCCTTTCTCCTCCCATTCAGTGAAGGTTAGTGGTGGAATGGGAGGGCCCCCACTAGTTCTCTGGTTTGCTGCGTGGTTCCTCTGGGCGTGATCCTTGGGCCGGACCTTGGGGTGGAGCCACCACCTCCTGATGTCATGCACAGTGCGTAGGGTGGTCCCTACGGCCTTGACTTTGCTGTGGATCCTTGACCACATCAGATTCATGCAAGCAAGTGGAGTGTGTTTGACCAGATACCCGGACAAATGTGGTTCTCCCCTGATTCTCTCATCTACCATCACTTTCAAACCTGAGTCAGTGATTTTGTGCTTTTCCTGGGGTGTATGGTGCAAATGGATGAGGGGTGCAGGATGCAAGGTGGTGGTGGATGTATGTGATGTGTGTAAGGTATGTGGATGAGAGTGTTGTTGTATGGAGATAGGTGTGTGTGATGTTGTGCAGTATGAGTCAACTCTGTCTCAGCTTGTGATGTGCAAAGGATGTTGGTCCCGAAAGGGGTTTATTATATATTGGGATATGTGGGTATGTCCACATGTTTGGTTACCTCCAGATGTCTCTTCCAAGCTGCACATCTTTCCTTACCAGGAGCAAATTGGGGTGTATCATTGTGGAGTGTGTGTTGTGATTGAAGGCAGCAGGGAGTACAGGCACCCTTGGGTGTTGTTGTGAAGTTGGTTGCATCCGATATTCATTTGGCCTATGTGCTTGCGCAACGGTCGGATGCAGTGCTTGATCTGCCAGCTACACATTCTCATTGTAATTTGCCGTGCGGTCATACCGTGGCAGGAGTGGACTTTCCAGGTTGTTGAACAGCTTTCCCCAACCGCTGCGGATGGATTTGCAGCTTTTCTGACCGTGGTGGATGGTATTTTGTGTCATCCGCCCCCTGGGGTCTGATTTTGCCTACATTGCATTGTGATTTGACCAAAGGAAATGCTGCGGGTCAAGGACAGAAGGCTTTTCCGTCCAGCATTGTAATCGGGCCCTAAATTCACTCTTTCTGCAACGTCAAAACGAGACCTTTTGTGCTAAATATATTAGATTCTGGAACTAATTCTAGAAGGAAATAACTCATTTAGGTACAAAAACAGGTGTAGTTGCAAAATAACTCCTGGTGTAACATTAACAGAAGTGGGAAAATATTTATTGTTGCATATACACATTCTGGAACAAAAAATATATTTAGGTGCACTTACACATTGAAGTGTAAAAGTCAGCGGAATTTGGATTTCACATTTAGTTGAAAAATCGCTCACTATAGCGAAAAATACAATTATAGGGAGTCACTTTAGTTATAAACGGGTGCATCAGTATGACACACTTGTCGTTACCTATACTATTGGTGCAACATCATAATAAGCCTAGACATCCTGTTAAAAGTTGAATTCAAACTTTGGGCCTCATTATGAGGGCCTCATTAGGATGGTGGTCAGACTTTCGTCCGGCCACCATCATATCGGGGACAAGACCGCCCGACTATCTGTCGGTGGTCCCGCCATGCTAATTACAGTGCAACCACCTTCAAGGCAGTCGCAACGTGAATATTTTGTATTGCGGTGTGAGCTGCCGGCTGCAGCACATGCCGCAGTACAAAAAATACACCTTTTGCATATCCCTGCACTATGTTCCAGGCACCATGTGGTGCCTGCCACATGGTGTAGGGATATGTAGGTGAGCACCAGTGGTGATCCCCAGGCCCCATGTCAGAGGGCCAGCGGTGAAGGGTGGCCCCCAGTGTCCCTTTCCGTCTGCATTTCAAGGCAGATAAACTGCCATGACATCGCCAATGGGAAGGAACATGGTAATCTCTACGGCAGTGTCTGGAAGGCACTGCCACCAATTTAAGGATTGCAGTTCTGTCCGACGGTCCAAGGGAACCCGCCGGATTCCTGGTGGTCGGTCTTTCCGACCGCCAAACATCTGCTCACCATCCTAATGTGGCAGGAGGGAATCACTATTACTATGGCGCTGGGACTGACACCGATGGGCTGTTGGTGGCGGCCCCACCATCATCGTAATCAGGCCTTTTGTTTATTAAGACAAAAGACCAACATTAAAATACATATATAGAACCTTCCCAGATGAAACATATAATGAAACATAACGGTTAAAGCAGACTCCAGGAAAATCAATGCTGTCTTCGTATTTTGAAAGCACCTTTCAGAAAACTTTGTTTTTTTAATAAATTTGCAAAGTAGAGAGCGTAATTGTGCACATAAAATATTGTGTGAGATAGGGTAGGGCCTATATCCCACTTTTCAAAAATAGCAATGCTTTTCAACTTCCCACACACCCTTATTAACATTTCTGAGTGGGAAGCCACTTGATTTCAGATATAATGAATTGCTGAAATATCTGCCTCTAGATCAACATTAAAATAAAACTGTGAGGATCTCTGAATGACAGGCTTATTGATTGCTGAGAATCCTTGTGCAATTTATAAGATCTCCTGCCTACTTTCAAAAGTTTTCCTAACACACTAGTGAGGTACAATCTAATATCTACTCCCTTATAAGGTTTAGTAAATGTGAAAATAACTATGTGCCAGAAATAAAAATACAAAATCTGCTTATTCCTTTCTAGTTTCAAAACATCTAGCAGCGCAAGAGCCTGTTAGAGACATTAATAGTTTATGGAGCAAGCCTAAAATCTAGGCATAAAAACCTGAATCAACATAAACATCAACACAACCCGGCTGCCTTCACATTCTTGTTTAATAAATTACTTCCGAGTTATACGTTTGCTTCATAAACTCAAATTAATGTTAATTTTAGTCAACCATTATTACCAGAAAGATCCCTTTATTAGGATACATTTCTTTGAATATGATGTCAGCGTAAAACTCCCACTTCCTATGTATCCATCCCCTCATAAAATATACCAGACATTCATCCAGCTCACATGCCCAAAACCGTACATCTACAATCAAAGTACATACAGAGTATGACAGTAATGTCAAAAAAGTAATCTAAATACCTTCAATAAGTATATGCCCAAAGAGTATGCTGCAACATTTTCCCAAATGTTCACAGACTATTCATATATGTCCAAACTATTGCACACAAAATCATTTCTCAAAGTGGTTTATAAAGGACCACTATTCCTAAAAAAAGAGGAGCAAAAACACCTGCAACACTCTGGTAGTCTCCCAAATCTGTATATGTCCACCAGATCAGTTAACAAACAGACCGTCCTTCTTATACTCGCCCAACACCTAGGGATACTAGATACCAGTTCATTCTATCCCACTGTACTAGCTAACACACACCTCCTACTACTTACCTCCATAAAATAATATCCTCAACTGATGACCTCTCAATGGCCCCGCAAGTTTCTGCTGTGGCAGGATCTTGCATAGGCAATTGCGAAAGCTAGTCCCCATCTTATCTGCCTCCACCCTGCAATCGATCGTATCCGCCACAGTCATTTCGAGACTTGATTATGGGAATGCCTTATACCTAGGCCTACCACAGAAGCTGTTGAGGAAGCTGCAGGTAATACAAAATGATGCGGCCAGGCTGATCCATTCTTTGCCTAGAAACGCGCATGTAACCCCACTGCTTCAGAAGCTGCACTGGCTCCCAGTGAAATTCCGAGTGCAGTTCAAATGTCTCTGTATGGCCCATAAGGCACTCTTTGGGAAAGCCCCAGAGTACATTAAGCAACGTCTAAAGAGGTACACCCCGGGGAGGCTACTGCGCTCAGGAACAACCTCCAACCTGTTTCAACCTAGGTTCAAATTAAAGACCAAAGGAGGCAGGGCCCTGTCCGTGCTCCTTCCACAACTGTGGAACGAGCTTCCACCTACCTTGAAAGCGGAATCGCAACTTCTACCTTTCAGAAAGAAACTAAAAACTTATCTTTTCAGAAAGGCTTTCATGACATCATAGGAGGTGAAACAACTGAGGTTCTAGGGTCATCAGTGTGTTATGTTCTTTCTGGTTAAGCGCTTAGAAACCGGCGGTGATAGGCGCTATACAAGCAATCCCTAACATAACATAACATAACATAACATGCCTCCACTTTTTCCTTTCCAGAGGATAAATATTTAGTCCCCTTTACCAGCGATTCTTAAATAACCATCGTCAATGTTACGTAGCATGAGTAAGACTCTACATCATCACTCACACACAATAATGACCATATTTATATAACAAAATAAATCAACAAACTAAAGAAAAGATAGATTCTATTTTTAGGAAATATTTATTTCCACATAATTTAAGCCAGGCATAGTATACTCATCATACTGGAAATCAATAGTATATATCGTAGAACAGGTCTACCCGCGTTAAACAAGCAGCCATCTTTCGACAATAAAATAAGAACCAAAAGAGAAGGAACAATGGGGCTCATATGTCAAAAAATTACTATTTCTTCAAACAATGGTCTCCCTCTGAAATATGTTTGGAGATATGGGGACTCAGTGATCACCAGAAGGTTTTATCCCAATACTGGACATATCTCCCATTCCTACATGTCATGTCTAGGAGCCACATTAAGATGGTAAAAAAGAATGTAGACAGATGTCTGTCTATCGAGCATAATCGTAATTATCTTACAAATCACAGAGTAGTATCCTGGGGGAGCTCTAGAAGAGAATGTGAGAACCCTAGGAGCAGCCCAAACGTATCCAACTTAAAGTAAGAAACAACTACAAGGATCCTTATAGAGCGTAAGCATGTCTTTATACTTTGTAGGAATACTGCCCCAAAGTGATAATCCGAAGGGACACTATGAACATTATACAAAGTGTGCTAAATTGCATTTTCCCATGGTGTCCTTTCATTCAGACCTTTTTCATGTGTGCCCAAAGTAAAGATCCAATTTACTTCTCTTTTCTTTCGATACAGGATACTATCAACTCCATTAATGGTTTATATTTTCTCCAGTGTAACCCATTTTTAGCATAGCTATGTTCCATACAAAGTTGCACCATTGGAGCTTGTATTTTCTTATTTTGTTCTGCTGATTTGTGTTCGCTGAATCTAAAGCAAAATTCTTGACCTGTCGCCCCTACATATCCAAGGCCACACAGACATATAATCAAATATATCATGTTTGCTGTTCTACAAGTCCTGTGTCATAGTGTAATACCTGCGTCCATGTGCTTCAAATCAGGAATAGTTATTGCACCATCTCAAGCATGGCAATGTCCACAACAATGGTTTGAAGTCACCGGGGCATTCCCTGTGATGGATTTCTGTATGAAGATAGTCTCACCAGTGAACCTCAGTTTTACTAGTTTGCCTCTCATGTTATGGATTCTATGGAAGGCAAAAGAGGTTCTCAAAAGCCTCAGTTCTTTGTCACATGTACTCAGTGTATGCAATCTTTGGGCTTCCAACCAAGAGATCATATGTCATGTGTCTTTAACAAAGTAACCACATGTGGTCAAAAAATATTTCAAAAAATAATCTACATATTTAGATACTGTTTCTTTCACATAGCCTATGGTGTATACAATAGGCCTAAAAAGGGGATCCTGCTAATCGTTATGAATTTTGGGTCTCCTGCAAATTAATGGAGTCTTGGCATTAATGTTCATCAAAAATTAAAATACCTTCCTACAGATGATTCCTTTTTTCATCGTTCGCATACTGATGTCCTTAACTTCATGTGGCCAATACCTCTTTTGAACAGGCCTCCTTTAATTTTTTTGATAATGTCCAGCGACAGCTAGCATAGTCCTCATCTTGGTTTTGTAGTCTTCTGTATTTAGAATCACAACCCACCCCCACTTGTCACATGGTTTTATAGTGATATGACTGTTATCTCCCAAACTTTGAAGGGGACACATTTCTCCTTACAGAGAGATGTCCTTGTTGTTTGGATGTGTATTGTATGACTCTCTGTGTTTAGTTCATGACTGTTCTTTCAAATATTTGCACTTCAGGTCCTAAGTTGTCTGAGGTAGGAAAAAAGTCAGATGGAGATTTTAGTCCTGTTCTATTGAAATCTGACAGATGCCTTTTCCCCACAAAGATTTTTTCAATCGCAACCATACAAAATAATGCATGGAGATCTTTCATCAATTCAAATTTGTTGATATTCTGACTAGGGATAAAAGAAAAGCCTTCAGTCGATAAATTCCTAGCCCCAATGCCAATTATGATACCTGACCCTCGTCTGACCTCAGAAGTGGTCCCAATATTCTTCCAATCTGTTTTTTAAAAGAGACTTGTGAGGTGTCTGTACAGGGCATCTTTCACTGTATAGGTCCAATCGATTTGAGGTACGTTCCCCATCTGATTCTGAGGTATCGGAGAATGTGACTGCTTGTTTCTTACTCTAACCATAGTTTGCCAAATTTCCTATGCCATCGTTTGTGGTATAATAGTTCTCCGTCAGATATTGGTATACTTGTTCTTGAGCAAAGAACTTAATGCCTTTTTTAATTTCTCCATTTTTTCCCCAGAAAGTAGTTATTAAAGAACTCTGCCTCCCAATTCACATCATCCAATTTATTTTTTGCCTCCTCCAGTACATTTGATCTCTTCAACATTTCCTCAAGTCCTCATCTTTCTTTAAGGATAATAACCACTTCGCTGGCAGTTTCTACAAACAGCATTATCAGGCCTGCAAACATACTTTTCACAATCAATGACCACCTTTCCAAGATCTTTCTGATATCATCAAATAGGCCCAGAATATTTCTCACTCTTAAGGCAGGTGTTAGAACAGGGATTCCCTGGTTGGCTGAGGTAGGTACCTTAGGCCAAATAGGGACCCTTGCTTACACATCAGGGAAAGGAAGGACACCTGCTCAGATTACCCCTGCTCACCCCATCGGTAGCTTGGCACGAGCAGCCAGGCTTATCTTGAAGGCAAATGTGTAAATTATTTGCAACCACGCTCCCAGTGACCGATTGGTGACACCACAAAAGGCCTCCTCACGAGTTTCATATAAAAACAAGTATAAGTTCATATAAAATGATATCGATGAGACCACACAATAAAAATCCAACATATGTGTATATTTGTAATGTACCTCCTGGCCAGTTATTAGGTCAGCCAGTTCTTGTAAGTTCTGGCGGTATTAATGAGCAATTCTAGGTGATCATATGCAGTCCTTATGCAAGGCTATGCAGTTCATAATGTAAGAATCAAGCAGTTTGCAATGTAAAAATAATGCAGTTTGTGCTGCAAACTAATGCAATGCATAATACAACCATCAGGCAGTTCGTTATGCAGAAATAATGCAATGCCTAATACAACAATCAGGTAGTTCGTTCTGCATACTTATGCAATGCGTAATAAAAATAAACACAAACACACCATGCAAAAACCACCTTCACAAAAAGATGTGTTATTGAATTGTGAGTTCAGGCATACTAAACTTCAACTCTCCATCTGAAGCCTTTGGGAAGATAGGCTGGAAACATATTACACAGCCTCCCCATTCTGTCGTATGAGCATGATTGTCTTTCAACAGGGAAAAACGAAATGGAGATCATTTCACTGTCAGGACATGGTACACACCTCAGTACGTGTCCTACCTTTCACATGCACTGCACGCTGTCCAGGTGGTAACTTGGACCTACCATAGAAAGGGAACGGTAAGGTCTGGCAAGTGGGTTCATTTGTCAGCACAACATGACAGTTTAACAAACTGCGTGCAGGCACTGCAGTGGCAGGCCTGAGTTCTATATTTAAGGCTACTTGTGTGGGTGGCACAATTAGTGCTGCAGGCCCACTAGTAGCAATTGCAATACTAGCCCTGGCACACATAGTGCACTTTACTAAGGACTTTACTAGTAAGGCAACCATACCAATCATGGACATCCAATTACCATTACACTTTACACAGGGAGCACTTGCACTTTGACACTGATCTGCAGTGGCAAAGTGTCCAAAGCATCTAAGCCAGTAAAACGAAATCCATCACAGCATCAAAAATAGAGGCAGAAGAGGCAAAAAATCCGGGGTAATCACGCTAAGAAAAAGCAGGTATTATTACTGCCTTCAAATATTCTAACATAAATTGGCATGTGACTCCATGCACTTGGCTTTTTCCTTCAGGTTAAGGAGTGTCAACCATAAGTTTATCATCCAGTACACTCTGGTCCAGAGCTTTAGAGAATACATCACAATGAAAGTTGAAGGTTTTGAGGCCTTCAATAATGCACACCGCCTCACTACAAAATCAAAAAACACAAAAAAACAATAACCCAAAGTGTGGACACCAATAAAAGAAAACATGATAGAATGAAACTTCACAAGCTCAACCTACTGGCATGTGAAGATATATACATGATACACAGTTGGTGAGGTAACCTGAATAGGCGACGTCCAACAGGCTCAATTCCAGATGACAGCCTTCTATGGATATCCACAACCAAATGGCTACAAAGCTCTTCACAAGTTACTTACGTGTAAATTTAGCAATAAATTATATTGCAATGAGATGGATTCTGCTGCATGCAGCAGCTATGGAGGGATTTACACTTTGTATACCTTCCTTAGAAAGAATATGCGGGCTCTACCCATTGAATTCGGCAAACATTTTTGTTTCTAGGATTGAGTGACTGAAGACAGATTACTGGCAAAAACCAATCCCAGATAGTTGTACTGTTTAATTAACTCCCGTGGTGACCCATTGAACCTCCACTTGTATTTGAGTGTCACCTGTCTGCTAGAGAAGACCATGACATTTTAATTTTAGTTATACTGATTTTTATGTGGTTCATATTAGCATAATTGCTTAGCTGATTGTGCTTCTGGTAAAGTTAAGGCTAAGATCAAAGAGGGTGTGATCCTTGCCACACATGAGGATCGGTGGATCACAACCTTCCAATTTTGGTGCCATTCCACCACTACAATAGGGAGGTATAATTTGTATAGATAAAACAGAAATAGGGGAAAGTGGGCTATCATGCTTAAGGCCATTCACCTCATCTATTGTAGTTAAATACTAATTTTGATAATCCACTTGTATTCAAACTCAGATTATTTATGTGGGTCCATTATCAACAATAACAGACCGAGTTTGGCCAACTATAAAGAGGTCATGTCCTCTTGGATGAATTTACTAGAAAAATCTATGAAGACCGCTAAAGTTGCTTCTTATTGTATATGAATATGGTCCTGATTCACAAATGAAACTTTTGAGTAAATTTACTATGTATTAGCTATTCATATAATCTGAGTCTAAATTTACTCCAAAAGTATTACTTATCTATCTCCACCAAATTGAAGGGGCTGAGGACTCTTCACAAACTGCAGGGACTATTTGCAAAAGTAACTTTTGAGTGATTTACATATATCATTAACTCTCTCTCTTTTAACTAACTTTGCTAATTTTGGCTATTCACAAAATTCGGGTGCAAAACTACTGCAAAAGTAAAGCTTACATCTATACACTCAAATGAAGACTTTGGGGCTATACACCATCTACAGGGGCTATTCACAAAGGTAACACCACTGAAGGCTAGAATCAGAATGGAAGCACTTGCATTAGAATTTAAAATCCTCTTTATTGGTAAAGTTGGATTTTAGCTCTTATTGTTGAAAATACCACTTTTAGAAAGTTGGTATTTTTCTGCCTCCAGTCTCTGGGACTTTTCCTGGGTGTAGTCTCCCAGCCTAGCATGCTGATGACTGTCTCCATGGGTTGTGATTTGGAACCAGACACTAGACAATAGGGTTTGGGTGTGGGGAGTGGTTTTTGCACAGATTCTGCTGGTGAAGCAGTACTGTGATCAGGATGACAGGACATCAGAGTGTAAGGACTGATGTCTCTCTACAATGTCAGGAACTGTCGGTCCAATCCTGCTTGGTTCACAGTGATTCACTTGAACTCCTAATCTTCCCAGAGTAATGGGTGATTTCAGTAACCTGGAACGTGACCATCTAGTTCTCAAGGGAATCGTGGAAACATATCCCACCCTTTCGTTCATCACTTACTCAATCATGCATGCAAGTAGTAAACATAAGAGAGACATTAAGAAAGTTTGCAATACATGTATTGAAACTATTGTAATCTATAATGAAGTAAATGTGCTGTGATCATTAGGCAGATGCAACTAAACAAACTCATTAGCAATACTCACAGGGTGTATAGGACAAACATCGCAGCCATGGCAAATTATATAACCGTCTATGTCTGCACTTACTTTGTGAGCACAGGGATATATTTATGATCTCTGGGATTGGCCTAAGACCTCAAACCTGGTGTATGTAGTTAGGTGGTCCACATTATGAATGTAAACTTAGTTTACGCAGGTCTGCATTTCAGGCACTACTGTCGTTCCAGAAATTCCCTCTCTGTCGGAATTCTCCTTTCTGGTCCCCCACTTGAAGGAAGCAGTTTCTTTGATAAAAACTATTGTGCTGGAGATGCAGCTGTGCAACTGTGTTATGTCTAAAACATTAGGAGCCGTTGCTGAATGAGCAAAGAAAACGGTACCTTATGTTGTTATGTATTCCAAGCGACCTTGTAAAAATGTGTGCACTAAATCTGAAAAAGAGTCCCTGAATAACAAACCAGATGTACAGCGTATTCCCAGAATGATATTTCAAAAGAAAATATATTATAAGTGGCCAAGCAGAATGAGCAAAGTCAGCCTAAAACATATAAGACACAAAACTAAGGGAGAACCACAGGGACCAGACACCTTGGCATCTCTGAGGGAGGGGATAGAAACTGCTCTGGGCTGGGCTTGGTTTCAATACTATGCTACCCCACTTTAAAGGTTTTCCCATTTTTTCAGGGATTGCCTCGGTCATTGTTGTACTGGAAATCAGAATACAAGGCTGTGCAGCTTTTTGACTTGCTGCATGAGAGAATGGACCTGCTCTCCATTTCAAGACTACTGAGAGACTCCAAGAACCAGTTGACTGGTTCCCTGCTTGAACTTAAAGGACTTAAACAAGTTCCAGAAGCCTCACTTTCTTTTCCCTGACCAGAACCTGGTCCTTGCTTGCTGCTTTTCTGCTACTAAAGAGTGAGTCCTGACCCCTTTGCCTGTCCTATATGTCGACCATCCTTGGATGGTGTTTGAGGGTGCTTCACCCCAAAATTTCTGCAATTTTCTGTTCACTAGCCCTGAGCAACGCCGAGCAGCACCAAGATCACTGACTCCCGATCCAAATTGGTTCCACTTGATGACTTGCAAAGGCCCTTATGCCCCGACTCCAACCTAAGGCTACTAGTGGCTCTGAAGTTCAGCTGCCCCCTGCCCGACTCCGACAACAGGAGCGACTATCACTGCTCCCCGACTCCAATTCAGAATCACACTCCGATCCATGGCTCCAGAGGCTCCAATGCCCAACGGCTCCTGTCCGACACTGGCAACAGCGATCCTGATCTGATGGCTGCTTCAGCTCTCATGCCACCGCTGTGGCTTCTCTAGACTCTATGACAAGCGGCTCCAATCTTCGATCACTGCGATACTGATGGCGAGTGGCCATTGCCTTGCGATGCTCTCAACTACGTGAACACTTGCATTTTTGGCATACAGCCTGAAGGTAACTCTCTCACTGTAGCTACCTTGGTCGTAAATGATGGAACAACTCCTGTGTGCCCGCCTTGAACTTACCTGCTCTGAACCGCTTTGAGTGCTTCTACTCGTTCTGTTTCTATGTGCTATTTTTTTTAATACCTATAAATTGCATATCTTAAGATCTACTGATTGGATATTTGTCGTTCTGCTGCCATTTTATTTATTAAAATGTACTCTATTGTTCTAAATCTGTTTTGGAATGTCTTTGCGCTTTGTCATCACATTAGTACTGTTTGTGTGTTGCATAAATACTTTACACATTGCTTCTAAGTTAAGCCTGACTGCTTGTGTTCTGTTTACCAGAGGATTAAGCACAAGGTTAGTTTACAACTGTGGTTCACCCTAACTCTGATTGTGGTGCTTGATTGAAAGAGGTTCACACCACCTTCAAACAAAAACCCAATTTCTAACACCTTCTTAAACAAAAAGGTAATGAATCAACAACTAAATGTTGTCTTGTCAGTAGAGTAAGATCTGCAATCTAACAATAAGACTACTTCATGCACCTATCACCAACGCCTATAACAGCACAATGGGTCAATGTAATCATTCAAAAAGGCCATGGTCTTGATGAACAGCGACCCCAAGCAATAACAGACCATGAGAAACACTGGAAACTAAATAGATGAAGGGGGTTAACCCATGTCTACTATTTCTTAATTTTTTTTATTATTATTAGCAAAATGAGGACCTCAGACAGCTAATGTCGTCTGTAGCAAGACCTAAAAGGGAACTGGGATATGTAATATGCAGTTTGTGATTGGAGGTGCAAGGGTAGTATACAGGTGTCATGCACGATGTGTAGTATTTATCTATTGCATACTGCCAATGTGTCATTTGCAGTTTTCATTGGCAGCACCTTTAAAAAAAAGGTGTTACGTCTTCATAAAAACCATTAGGAACTTTGGGCATTTACATCTCTTTACAGCCCAACTGACATTAGAACACTGGAGGCTGTTTAAAGTTGAAGAGAAAGGAGTGGCTCAGGAATAACGATTGCTGGTCCTTCTCTTCAAACTGCCCAAGCCTTGTTTTTCTGCTGATCCCTTTTAATATTAAAGCATTGTACCCTTAATGGATGGAATGCAATAATAGTATTACAGATCTTTTGTCTCAGATATGACATGTGGCTTGGGCCTACAAGTCGGGATGAGGGCCTTTAGCAACCAATATAGCATTTGACAACTGGCTATTATGCCATAAAAAGTCACTAATTTCACAATGAGCTATCAACGCTTCTATCATGAATGTCCCACTGCAACGCTTTATTGAACTGCCACCTTCATGTACGTTGGGTAAAGAATGATCTAGGTACCGTGAAATAATCTGTGCAGCAAGTCTGCTTTTTCATCTACGTTGCTGAAAAATCTCAATAACATACATATTAAGCCCTTACAATAAGCATGAACACAAAGATTAAATTGCAACATCAAAAATGTCAGTTACATCTTTCTCGATGAGTAAACCTGGTTCAATTGATGAACTCTTGATGGACTCTTCTCTTAGTTTTCGGTTGCATACAAAAAAGGTCTCCAACACATGTTTTGGTTTACTACGGGGGCTCAGACCTCTTTTAAAGTTTTTTGAGCCCGCAACACGTCAGTTGATTATCCAATCAATGATCTTATCTCGATTGGATTATGCCAGCTCCCTGTTTTTAGGCGCCAATCATGCCGAGATTGTTCGACTTCAACGCACTCAAAACATGGCCGCCAGAGTTTTGTTAGGGCTTCCTCGATGTTGCTCCATCTCCAAGACCATCCGGAAACTTCGTTGGTTGCCTATGGCAGAGCGTATTAAGTTTAAGACTTTGTGTCTTTCATTTAAGATACTTAAATTTGCTACACCCAGCCTGCTTTGTGACATTCTGACTCCCTATGTACCATCTCGTGCACTACATTCTTGTGGGCAGCATTTAGTTACTGTCCCTCGTGTAAAGCGCTCTAGAGCTGGGGGTCGCTCTTTCCGCTATTTAGCTGCAAAACTATGGAATTCTCTGCCACTTGAGATCCGAGGCATGGATGACTTGATGGACTTCAGGAGAGCGATTAAAACTTATCTTTTTCCACCACAATAGTTCTGTTACTGACCTGTATCTAAGTCCCCTGTTTTTTCTGGCTCCCGGGATTGGACTGTGTGAGTGAAAGCGCCGGGACGCCCCTTTGCTGGGGCAGCTGAGCGCTATAGAAGCACATATAACATAACATGAATGCAGGCTGGTTGTTGCAAAGTTTTCCAGAGCACTACCTTTGAACAAAACAAAATAGTTTTCGTTCTAGGGGGTCATTCAATAAATAAGTCTGTTCTGGCGACGTGTTTGAAAGGTTTATTCACCCCATCATTCATGGGTTCAAGTATTGGCTGTGACAGTATGCTTGATTACTGGTACTATGAATAGTATATTTAATATTACTTGGTCTAGCCCTGACTCCTTATATTTCATCTGTACATTTCACCCAGTTTCCAGTTGAACCATTTGCCATTTACTGAATAGCTATGCACTTGGAAACTTAATTTTCACATTTCATGAGCTAAATCTTCTTGCTTTTAGCTAAGGGTGGTGATTTGAATTCCCACCTGACAATAAACATCGAATTAGCGGCATGCCCAATACTAACAAAATTTGGCACTTTGTTGATCAGCCTTCAATTACAACATTGTTCGGTTATTTCCTATAAAAAAATTGTCAATGACCGTATGAACAATCATAAAAGAGAAATTCAGAATTTCCGTAAGGACATATAGAATGTTTGTTTTACTGAAAGGTGTACAATTTAAAACTGCTTCTAAGAACACTTAGTAGCTGGCAGACAGCCAGACTTCATGTAGTGTAAACAGAGAGTAAGAATACACTGTCACCTGTCTCCTCTGGTGGCCAGTATTAATTATATCTTAAACGTGCAGTTTCTATGTTCAATGAAGCCAGTCCACTAAAACCTGATTCAATAATCTGTTTCTAAATAATATGGGGCAGATTTACAAGCCCTTTGCGCCACTTTTGCGTCATTTTTAACATGGGGAAAACAACGCAAAAGTGACGCAGGGGCCTTGTAAATCTGCCCCTATGTTTTACTAAAAGTAGCACACAACACACATTTAGTCGCTGTGTGGTAAATAAATAATTAATTACCGGTTCTCTTTTTCAGGATACTCATATAAACAGATAGCTCAATAAATAAGAGTCAAGATTCGAGGTAGCTGGAGTCTACAGGCTTTAATCAGACATAAAGGACAGGAACAGGACAGCCTGCATGGGAATGGGATGGCAGCTGCCGGGGGCAGGATCTGGGAATTGGCTCGCTTTTAATAACAGTGCACAATATTTATAGTTAAACAAATACATTACATTCAATACAGGGGGCGTAGCAGTAGGCGTGGTTTGTAGCAGTCGCGAAAGATAAGGGCAAAATGATGTAACAAGAAGGCGTGTACAGGGCGTATACATAGACATGTGATGTAAACGTAACGGAATATGTCACAAATGGGCGGAAACATGGAGGGGGCTACCTAAGGAGCCGGGACCTCTAACCTAGTGGTGCGCGCAAGCTGGCAATGACGTGTTACTAGGGAGAAGCTGGGGGCTATGACTTCTGAGCTAGAAGGAGAGACGAAAGTCTGGAGAGTCAGAGCGACATGTACCTAAACACTATCTAGTATCTGATGTTTAGAGAACATGTTGATAGAATCCAAAAGTTATCAGGGCAAAGGCTAACAGACACTAAGACTGGTGCATGCATTATTCTACATGTAGTGTGTGTTGAGGAATATTAAATGACCATAAATACAGTATTTCTCTTACATGGAGACGTAAAGGCTAGACGATGACTGAAACTATTGATGCGATTCAGTAGCTTAGGAATGCAGAGAAGGAGAGCTGGACTGATAACTAAAATCATAACATACTCTTGGCAGACTGGCAGGCAGAGCCAGGCCGAGCCGGGCACTGTGAGGCAGGAAGTAAGTGAAGGGTCAGGGATACAGGTGGGGGCTGTATCGCTCCTCGGAGAGGGTTCAGGAGACAGGAGCTGAATCTGAGTCCGGGCCCTTTTGAGGCCTAGAAACGGGGACAATTCAATGAATTAACGTGCACACTGTAAAACGTGGCAACGTAGGTTTACATAGGCCTAATATTCGTTGTTTTCACGAGGACTGGAAACTGGCATACTAGAGATGGACACAACTGTAATTGCGTCTTTAATCGATCATGGGGAATACATATGCATATTAATCATGCACATATAACATAAGATGGGGAACACGTAGGGACACAGAACATGGCAAAATTTACTTTTCCACATTCCCTCCTTGTCACTACGTTTCCATCAGGAAACATCAATATTCATGATACCATCTATCATTTCATACAGTATCATTTGCTCGTCTCGAAATTTCTTGGAACGGGATCTAGGACGGGACTTGGGACTAGGCATACAAGAGGTAGCACAAATGCCGCAAATCGCAGGGCCACATTGTATACAGAGGCAGCAACTGAATATGATCATTACTGCAATACCTAGGAATGACAATACTTTCCATCCCCAGGCAGATATAATACTCCAGAGCCAACTGGACCATGTCCAGGTGCCTGGATTCTGGTGTAACTGATGGGCAATTTTATGAAGTCTGGTTATAGCTGAATAAACAGACGGCGCGTTATTAGGAATGAAAATGCAGCAACTAGATCCGATGACTCTACATGCTCCTCCTCTATCGGCCAGTATGACGTCAAGAACGAGACGATTTTGGAGCACGACAAATCTCATAGCAGATTGCTCTTCGGTTAAGTTACCTAGAGCAGAAGTAGTCTCATTCACTACTGCTTCGAGGGTTCTGGTTAACCTACGTATTAACTTACTATTCTGGACAGGGCCTATAAAGAAGAAGAAACCTTTATTGAAGTCTTGATACTGTTCTAGAGTAGTTTCAGTTTGATCGACAATTGGGGACTCGATCTCCCTTCTATGTCTGACGTGTACTAGATGTGTGTTTCTATGATAATCAGATGGGGCTAGAAAAACTGGTGGCAGTAGAAAGGCAATGTAACATGTAGTAGTAGTACAATCACTATGTCCTACATATGCGGAACCATTCTTTCTGACACATAATTCGCCTTTGACTGGTAGTACTGAAATAGCAGGCAAATCTGGAGTAGTATCAGACTGAACATTCAGGACCATAAAATTCGAAGAATAATTACCTAAATTATAAACTTCATTTTCTAGATCTAACCCTGTTCTATGGGGGAGACCTTGCTTGTCTGGAAAACATGTTCTGTTCAGAAGGGACATATCATTGGAGGATGACGTTAACGTGGACCATGCTCCACACGAACCATTATGTGAAAACGGATAAGGAAAGAGTGGCAGAACTCCCTTCGGTGTCTGGAAAGGGGGGAGTCGACCACACACCCAACAATTAGTGGCATTGCTGGTCTGGTGTGAATAATGTAACATACGGATAAATGAATTATTGCGCATAGCAAGACGATAAGATAGTTCGTGAGGAGGCAGATCACTAAACGTGTGCTCTACTGTAGCATTAGAAAACTTATTTACATGAGAAATTGGAAAACATAAATGAAATGCATAACTCGTGCAGGTAACCATTAAGCTTAAAAACAATATAAAACTTAGAAAAACGATACATCGGATAGAGTTTTGACTAACTCTCTCACTATGGGGGTCTATCTCATACATGTCAGATACCTGTCTAACCGTTTCACCTAGGGGAGGACTTAGACAATTAAACTGGCTGACTTATTTTACTAGACCGTAGCTTACTTTTATACTCCTGCTGCGGAGTTTTCTCTAACAGGGAGGGCTTGATATCAATGTCATTTGCGGGACAGTCCTTAAGAATAGTATCTTGGCAGTCTTTAAAATCTTGACAATCCTTGGAAATGTTCTTGGAAACAGTTTTTAGTCCGTGAAATTTCTTGACGTGTGACAGGTGCACCCACCCCTTCCTGCCTTCCAACTTGACGGCAGTACGGGTGGTTAGAAGGACTAACTTCGG
Organism: Lissotriton helveticus; assembly: GCF_964261635.1. Lineage (NCBI taxonomy): Eukaryota > Metazoa > Chordata > Amphibia > Caudata > Salamandridae > Lissotriton > Lissotriton helveticus. The sequence continues at coordinate 335,220,766 of NC_136060.1, read as the reverse complement.
CTCCTTCCAGCGAGGCTCCAGCGGACTTGAACGATCAAAATTGCGGACGAGGACCAGGGTGCCGGGAAGGATCTCGTGTGGCTTGACTTCAGTATTGTCGGGAAATGCAGCGGCAACCTGTGAACGACAAGAGTGTAGGGCAGACATCAAGGAAGCTAGGTAATCTGTCAGCATATTACTGGAAACATCGGTAATACTTCGGGGTCTAGGTGTACCCCACATATTCGGGGGGCGGCCGAATACGACCTCATAAGGGGACAGACCTGATCTGGAGTGTGCGACCATGCGCATATAAAACAAAGCGACTGGCAGAGCAACTAACCAGTCTACACCTTTTTCTTGACAGATTTTGGCAATGCGGATTTTCAAGGTTTGATTATGTCTCTCTACGAGACCGGCTGCTTCTGGATGGCGTACACAATGGAACTTCCACTGGTACCCTAACAAAAGGGAAACGTGCTTCATTAGTTCAGATGAGAATGGCTGGCCGTTATCAGAATACACGACCCTAGGGAGTCCATAACGGGGGAAGAATTCACGAACCAACTGCTTGGCAGTGGTTGCGGCTGTGTAATCTGGGACTGGATATGCTTCTGTCCACCTGGACAAAGCGCATACAACTACAAGGACATACTTGAAACCTCGACATCGCTCCATCTGAATATAATCCATCTGGAGGACTTCAAAAGGGTGGTCAGGAGGTTGGAATCCACCTTGTTCCACCGGGACACTTTTACCTGGATTGAACTGGCAACATATCATACAGGTACGGACTTTCTGCTTGGCTGCAGCTCGTAAATGTTTGTTAAACCAAATGTTCTGGATACTGTCTAACATGGCTTTTTCTCCTATGTGTGCTGGACTATGTGCGGTATTGATAATGACTTGAACCATTGAGTCGGGGAGAAACCAGGTGGCTTTTCCCTTCGTCACCCATCCCTGATCTGTCTGGACCCCTCCTTGTTCGGACCATTTCTTGATTTCCTCGGGAGTAGCATGTAACTGGATATCTATGACATCTTGAGTAGGGTCCTTAACTGTCATACAAGTAGTCTGTTCGAGAGTGGATGTCGGTGTCTTGTTAACTGGCATGTCTGGAGTCTGTGCTGTAAGCTTGGCTGTTCGATCTGCTAGATCATTTCCTTGGGAAATAATGTCAGTAACTTTAGTATGTGCTTTGCATTTCATAATAGCGATAGATGTCGGTAAATGTATTGCATCTAACAGAGCTTGAATAAGGAACCCATGCTGAATCTTGGTTCCATGAGAAGTCATGAAACCTCTCTCCTGCCAGAGCACTCCGAAGTCGTGTACAACTCCGAATGCGTAGCGTGAATCTGTGTAAATATTAACTTTCAGGTTCTTGGCGTGTATGCAGGCTTGAGTCAGAGCAACTAGCTCTGCTGCTTGAGCAGACAGGGTGTCAATACGGTGTGTTTCAATAACTTCAGTGTCAGTAGTCACTGCATACGCGGCTACTAGTTCTCCTGTACTCGTTCTCATACATGAACCATCCACATAAAGCGTCAGGTCGGGGTCTGGTAATGGAATATCTGTCAGGTCTTGTCTCGGCTTAGTCATAGTGTTAACTACTTCCACACAGTCATGTGTGGCAGGATTTGAAGTAACTGACGGTAACAGTGTAGCAGGATTTAGAACGTTGCAGCGTCTGATTTCTATGTGTGGCTGGAATAGTGTCAATTCATAACCTGTCAAACGTGCAATTGTCAAGTGCTGAGTCTGTGTTCGGTTTAAAAGAACTTCCACGGAGTGTGGAACTTGTACTGTCAGGGAATGTCCTAATACTATGGAATCACTTTGTCTAATAGCTAGTGCTGTGGCTGCAACTGACTTGAGGCACGCAGGCAGCGCCTGGGCTACTGGATCTAATGTGCTCGAAAAATAAGCACAGGGCTTGTATTGTCCGGCTTGATCTTGTGTGAGAACAGATAATGCTGTACCATCACGTTCTGTAACAAAAAGCGTTAAAGGCTTACTGTAGTTCGGTGTAGCTAGAACAGGTGCTTGGCATAAAGCTTTCTTTAACTCATTGAAACTAAGTGTATGTTCAGATGTCCAAGGGAGGACAGTCGATACGGCTGCCTCCTGTGTCGTTAACTGTATCAGTGGCTTAGCTAGAAATGCATACTGAGGAATCCATTGTCTGCAGTAAGAAGTGAGGCCAATAAAAGCTCGTACCTCCTTCTGTGTCTTGGGCTGTGGAAGACTCGCTATTAACTGGATACGATCTGGTGTCAACTGCCTACCCCACTTGGACAGTAAGTGGCCTAAGTAGATCACTTGCTGGACACAGAATTGTAATTTGGAAGGGGACACCTTGTGCCCCTGCTCGGCCAGAAAGTACAGGACTGTAAGTGACGCACGCTCGCAGTCACGTTCAGAACGGGCTGTGATCAGTAGATCATCGACATACTGGAGCAGGGCAGTGTCAGTTGGCATGTGAATATTGTCTAGCTGTCTTTTAAGTGCTTGACTGTAAATACTAGGACTTTCTGTGAAACCTTGAGGAGCTCGTGTGAATTTATAGCTCCTTCCATTTAAACAGAATCCGAAAAGGTACTGGCTGTCTGGATGAATGGGGACACTGAAAAATGCATTCTTGAGGTCGATTACTGTAAAAAATATTGCCTCAGAATCAATGGCTGTCAATAGAGATGAGATATCTGGAACAACTGGGTACTGAGGAATGATACATTTATTGAGTTCTCGAAGGTCAATCACTAATCGATATACTGGAGGTGCATTTGGATCAGTACGTTTCATGACTGGAATGATAGGAGAATTACATACATTGGAGTCAGTTTCTACAACCACTCCTTGAGCAATGAGCTCATCAATAATTTTGGATAAGGCTGCTACAGCCTCAGGTGGCAATCTGTACTGTCTGATTCGTGGCAAAACTATACCTTGCTTGGGAGTCACACGATGGGGTGTGATGTGCATAAAACCTACATCAGTTGGACCTTGCGCCCATAAATGCTGCGGTACATTTGATAGTCTTGGATCAAAATCACGCAATACATAGTGACCTTTAAAGTCACGCAAAAACAATCGGACTCCTTCTGGGGAACAGCATATCACTGCACCTAATTCTTTCAATGTTTTAATGCCTAACAAATTTTCTGGACATGATTTCGTGAGTAACAAATCAGTAGTTCGGGACAATGGACCAACTTCTAGGGAAACTGGTTTTGAAATCTCGTTAACAATAGGCTTTCCTGAAAATCCAAGGGAAACATTTCTAGAGCCTGAGAGCGGAGCCCCTGGAACCTCGTCGTGACTAATGGTAGTCCTACTTGCCCCTGTATCAATCAGAAACTTTCTGTCTTTCCCTAATACTTGACTGTGAACATAGGGACCTTCTTGATCTACAGGAATCTCGATGAGAGGCAAGCCTACCTCCCTCTCTAGGCTGTTTCATGAATACGCTTGATACTCTGGATACTCTGTCTGTGCATACTGGTACATCTGCTGTGTAACATGCTGTGTTGCAGCGATAGGCTGCGGTGCTGTAACTGTCTGTTGTGCATTCTGTGGGTGAGGAGTCTGTGAAACTTGTTCTTGTCTAGGCGGACGTGGTCTTTCTTTAGTTTTACCAGTGGCTATATTGTGTTTCAGAACTGCACACTCGTTTATGAAATGACCTGGCTGTTTACAATAATTGCATGTCCCTTTAACGGGAGCTGCAGGATGACTGGCTTGATTCGGACCCCTCTTCTGACTGTCTTGAGGAACAGATTGTGCAACTAGTACTTTCATTTTTGTGTCTTTCATACGTCTTCTCTCGTGTTCTTGCTCTTCTCTGATTCTATTCTGGTGATACTGGAGCATTTGGAGCATCTGGGACGGGGTACTAGCTTGCCAAGTACTTTCGACTTTCAAAACTCGATTTTTAACTTGTGGACTTGAATTCTCGACTAATTTAGTAACAAAAAGATGAGGGTATGACTCGCTACTAGTTTTCAGACCACTGTTAATAATAAAACATTTTTCAAATCTAGAATAGAAATCACTAGTGTCTTCATCCTGTTTCTGTTTGCATGCTGAGATTGCATCCCAGTCTTCCTTTTTAGTGGCTAATAATCTAGGCAAAACTTGTATTAATAATTCTGGTAATTCTTTACATTTGTCTCCAAGACCGGTACCTGGTACACGTATCTTATCTTCAGCTTCTAGAGCTGTCCAATCGATCTTTTTCTCTCCCACCTCCCAATCTTTTTCCTTGAGTTTTTCGTATATGCCCGCAGGCAACAGGACTTTTAACATTTTAATAATATCTGGATACGTGTATTCTCCCATACGGAGCATGTCTTTTAATTCTCGATGGAACCCTGCTGGGTCTTTGTCGTGACAGGGAATTAACTTTTTCATCTCTAAGAGTTCCATCTTTGTGATAGGGGTGTAAACAAATACTCGTTGCATTTCACCACCCGCTGTCCTAACTGGGTGTACTTCTCGTAACGGATGCTGTCTATCTATGTAGAATGGTTTACTTCCGGGGGTGAGACGTGAACAAAATGCGGATTCAGTAACGTTCTATATTTGTGGCGCTGTTCTAGAATGACACTAATTAAATCGGTGCCTAAACCTTTCCATCTATACTGGAGTAATTCGTTCAGGACATCATGTAACGGACCTGGATCAGAATGTTGACCCTCATACAGAGTAATGAGGTGTTGGATCATATACATACCCACCAGTCGCTGCTCGGCTGGGGGCAGTTTCAGAAACATTTGTGCCACTATTTCGTCTGGAAAAGTGGTAGAATCAGTAATCCATCGGACTGCTGATCGGGCTAGTTCTTGTTCATGCATGGTACTTAACTCACTATAACCGATTCGTGATTTCAGAATGTGATCGGTAACTTGAAATACTTGTTCAAGAGAGCCTTGTTCTGGTGTTGGAGGAGGAAAGACTTTCTTGTGTTCTAGGCGTGAATGTCGGTCGGGAAGTCTAGATTTACCTACATACGCTATTCTGGTAGGATTCTCGTCGTCTACCTCTTCGGTAGAAGAGTCGTCTTCTTTCTCGCTTACTTGTGCTGCTTTACGTTTCTCGTGCAACCTTATTATTTCCTTACGAATTTTCTTGTACATACTCTCTATACAACTTAATGTCCTGTGTCTTCCCTCGGCTATATTATCACTCCATTTTGTCAGGACTCTCATTTCGGTCGGATCTTTAGTCGGATAATCTTGTTCCCTTATTAAACAATTAATTAGAAACTTTAATAGCATGAGCTGAGTCTCAGCTTTCCTTAGAGACATGATTTCGCCAATACTTTCTCGATCCTCTCCTGTACGGATGAAACGATATATTCTGTCTAGATCTTCTTTCATATTCGGTAGGGTGTCCAAATACTCGGTCACCCGTCTTACGCGCAATGAATATATAACCATATCATCATCGCCTGGGACTGGATCATAACGGCATTCGGTAAGAGCTCGCTTGATATCTGCAACGGACTGATGTTTGGGCGTACGCTGTAACGCACGTTCATGTAACTCGACTAACGTTACACATTTGTGTGGCGGCGGGGTACCAGGAGGACCTCCCCCCGCAGCTCCTAAACTAGAATCGTCGACTGGTACTATTCGTGCTGGGAGAGTGACTGATGTAGCGGGTACTTGTACTGTGGGCTGGACCGGGGGTACCGTAACAGGTGCTGTAACAGGTGCCCCGGTGGCTGGAGGAACAGGAATTACATTATTTACAGGAGCGGGCGGAACAGGATTTGCATATTCTGGGACCGTGTCGTCCAAGTAGGACGAGAGAAAAATATCAGCTGCGGTCGGTTTGTGACGTAGCTTAATCGGAACTAATGGTGGCGGAAAATTACATGGTGCTTCCGGGGTTGCTTTTGACAAGCCCTCGGCAAGAAGAGGATACATACCCTTAATAAGGGCATTTCTCTGTCTGTCTGACTGTTCGGCTTTTACTCGTTCACCTATTTCGATTAATTCCCTTTCTTGGGCTCTTTCTGAGGATTCCCTACTTAATTCTAACTTTCTGATTTCTTTTTCGGTTCTTTTATGAGATTCTTTGCGCCATAACTCGATGGCATCTTTCTGGGACTGTCTGGATTTCTTTTTCCATAATGCTTCTTCTACTCGCATGATGCACTCGGCATCCCATGTACCTGATACAGGCCATCTATATTTCTCTTCTAGATCTTTAGTATACTCGACCCATAAGTCTAGATATAATATGGCACTTATGCCATGTTTATGATACATAAAATGACCTGGACTGTCCCTAGGCGGGACAGGAACTGCTTCTTCGAGCAGACCTTTTCTGGTTTTTAACTGACGTAATTTCGAGAACAGAGGCATGACTTAGACTGGAATCTGGACACAATACAATACACGATAAACACAATAATAACTTGAAAAACAAATCACTCATACCACGACACTGAAAACACATGAATTGACATTTAACAGTTCGGACAGAATATCACCTGGAATACTGAGAACAGAACACATGAATTTCTCGAGAACAGAACAGAACTTACTGGAATGACTAGATGCACTGCTAAAACAGTACGAAACTTACCGGTCTCATAAAGAGACACGTCAGGACCCGCATCCACCTAGGTGGACACTTCGTGTTGGATCTGTGTACCCAAACCCACGGACCAGAGACAAATTAATTGACCCTGTCTAGATACTACCCCAGCAATGGTACTCACCGGGCAGCAAGAACGGAAGGCCTCGGACTGGACTGGACTGCTACGACGACGGACGGACGAACTTCGGACTTCAGTTACAGGTGGGCCTCCAATATACCTCGGACCTTGGACTCTCGGCTTGGGCTCTGGTCGGGACTCGCCGCGTTCCTCCACCGCCTCGTCTGGACGCTGGACCGCAACCTCCGTCTCCTCCGTGGGCCTGAGGGATACTTGAAGCAGAAATATCTGCACGTGGCCGGTATGGTTCCGTCACGGCTGCAGAGGATCAGGGGGCCTGCGTGGCTTCTCCGGCGCGTGGGGAAAGGGCAAGTCCCTGTTCGGGCGCCATTATGTGGTAAATAAATAATTAATTACCGGTTCTCTTTTTCAGGATACTCATATAAACAGATAGCTCAATAAATAAGAGTCAAGATTCGAGGTAGCTGGAGTCTACAGGCTTTAATCAGACATAAAGGACAGGAACAGGACAGCCTGCATGGGAATGGGATGGCAGCTGCCGGGGGCAGGATCTGGGAATTGGCTCGCTTTTAATAACAGTGCACAATATTTATAGTTAAACAAATACATTACATTCAATACAGGGGGCGTAGCAGTAGGCGTGGTTTGTAGCAGTCGCGAAAGATAAGGGCAAAATGATGTAACAAGAAGGCGTGTACAGGGCGTATACATAGACATGTGATGTAAACGTAACGGAATATGTCACAAATGGGCGGAAACATGGAGGGGGCTAGCTAAGGAGCCGGGACCTCTAACCTAGTGGTGCGCGCAAGCTGGCAATGACGTGTTACTAGGGAGAAGCTGGGGGCTATGACTTCTGAGCTAGAAGGAGAGACGAAAGTCTGGAGAGTCAGAGCGACATGTACCTAAACACTATCTAGTATCTGATGTTTAGAGAACATGTTGATAGAATCCAAAAGTTATCAGGGCAAAGGCTAACAGACACTAAGACTGGTGCATGCATTATTCTACATGTAGTGTGTGTTGAGGAATATTAAATGACCATAAATACAGTATTTCTCTTACATGGAGACGTAAAGGCTAGACGATGACTGAAACTATTGATGCGATTCAGTAGCTTAGGAATGCAGAGAAGGAGAGCTGGACTGATAACTAAAATCATAACATACTCTTGGCAGACTGGCAGGCAGAGCCAGGCCGAGCCGGGCACTGTGAGGCAGGAAGTAAGTGAAGGGTCAGGGATACAGGTGGGGGCTGTATCGCTCCTCGGAGAGGGTTCAGGAGACAGGAGCTGAATCTGAGTCCGGGCCCTTTTGAGGCCTAGAAACGGGGACAATTCAATGAATTAACGTGCACACTGTAAAACGTGGCAACGTAGGTTTACATAGGCCTAATATTCGTTGTTTTCACGAGGACTGGAAACTGGCATACTAGAGATGGACACAACTGTAATTGCGTCTTTAATCGATCATGGGGAATACATATGCATATTAATCATGCACATATAACATAAGATGGGGAACACGTAGGGACACAGAACATGGCAAAATTTACTTTTCCACAGCTGCGTTGATGTTTCTTCGTATAATGTTCACACATCGATCCATTCCAAAGCATCATTACACGATTGAGTGCTTGGTGGATAATGTCTATTTTGATTAAACAGAAAGGTATCACGAAAACTACAGTATTGTTATGCTTTCTAAATCGTGCGAAATGTATTATCAAAAGACACATTTTTGAAATGAGGCGGCATTATCACTAAAGCATTTGTTTTTCATTTAGTAAATCCCGTGCATGTGAACACCATCAATGGGTGACCTGGGGTTCCACTTGGACAGCTGTGTGCCCCTGTCATCCCTCCACACCATCTACAACATATCTTGCACCTTCCTTCTGGATGAATCTGTTCAACATCCCAACAATATAGGACTTGGGAGAATTAACTTTGCTGAGCGTAAAAAATTTGAAAATCGGGAGAAAAATTGCAAACATATGCCTATGCTCCAGTATGCCATTTACTGTAGCTTATTGGACAATCATGAATGGTGCATCAATTCTTTTTTAATATAAACTGTAGTTTTTCTGAAATCGATATTTTATAACCTAATATTTCCTTACATACATTATTTTGCATTTCGTTTCGAGATTCCTTTAATGTTTAAAAATGCGTATTTGAACCATCAAGCCAAGTGGTTTGCAGATTTTCTACAAAATGACTATTTGCATACTTATCAGGTGTTCCAGATCATTTTACGGAAAACAAAGTACTGCCGTCATGCAAAACCTTTAACTGATATTCCCCCCAAATAAATCACTTGCTTGTTATTTGCAGGGCAAACTGTGTGGAAAGGGTTTGGTCTGCTATCATCAGAATGATCCATCCTTTTTAGAAAGTCACTGCTGAAAGGGTTGTTACCTGAATGGAAGAGAAATTGATACCGGCGTGATATCTCTCAGATCAACACTTTGAAAGAATGAATGGGAATTGAAGTTGTAGTGCTAGAATGGTTCATTTCATCTCCCAGATCCAGTTCAAGTAGTTAAAATAGTTAACTAGGGATGCCTCAAGGTTCCATTCTGTTTTCAATACTGTTTATTCTGTATTTGGAACCAGTTGCCATCATCCTTATAATCCCTGGGTTACTTTCTACTAACTGCTGATGGCATCCATATTTTATAAGTATTTCAGTTCCCAAAGATATTTCTTTGCTCTCCAACATCCTGGAAAACATCCACAGATTGAATGTAATCACTGCTTAAAAATAAACCTGAAAAATAGAATTTCTATCAATTTCTCCAATGAATTCCAACATTCCTGTACAATTGTGGATTGACTCTGTATGTTCCTTGATTGTAAACCGGTTATTGTGAATAACACCACATCCAAGGGTGTCATCCTCTACAACAGATTTAACCTTAAAAGACTAGTTGCTACCTTGGCCAGCTTAGATTGATTAGGGATGTCAGACATTTATCCCTGAACAGGAACTTAAGCTTTAGTTCATTTACTTCTTCTTCCCAGATAGACCATAGCTATCTTTGGAGCAGTACTGCGTGTGGCTTTGCGCTTTGTGTATATGTAAACCATATAAGGACAACCCTGTCTGCCCAAGAGAACCAGTGTAAACCTAAAATAATCTCACAACTTTCCTGTGGGACTCATTTGTAGCCACCCCTCATACTCTTTTAGAGGGATTCATTCTTCTTAGCTGGATCTGCTCCTATGATCAGAAAGCTTAAATAGAGTTTTCAAAGTTGATAACATTTAAGAAAAAAAAGTAACTAGAAACCAATTTGCTATACATGTTGGACATTGTTGACATGGGCATTGAAAAATGTTTTTCCAAGATGTTAGTGAAAGGGCTTGACATCAATTATTGAAGGAAACATGCCTTATTTATTATATAACCAACTTCCTATTACCTTTCTATTTCTGAGAAATTATTGTCTAAAACATGTTATTCAAAATGAACCTTGTATATTTATTTTAAGCTTTTATCTTCTTTTTCAAACTAAGGGTCGCATGGGTTGCTATGTCACAGACGTGATGGATGGATCACTGAAATAATATCGAGGGACAGAATATCGACCAACAAAAATATCTTTGACAAAATATCGAGAGACAAAATATCGAGTTTCTATCTACAAACAGGTAAGTACAAAAATATCGAGTTAAAAATATCGTTTACAAAAATATAGTTGTAAAAAATATCGACTTTAATAAAAACAATGTTTAATTACATTAATATAAAAAATTAATTACTAAAATATACTTAACAATACTTAAAATAACTTTTAATAATTAAATAATTAATGAAAGTTAAAAAATAATATTTTTTTAATCATATTTCTTAAAACATATATATATATAGTAACAAAATTTAATTAAATAATAGCCAATATTATTAACGTACAAATACAAAAGAGTAAAAATTACTATTCCCACTCCAGTGGGTGCAACAGTAGGGAAAGCATTGGATAGCGTAGGGGTTAAAATTACTATTCCCACTCCAAAGAGTGCAACAGTGGATATATGACGTTACAACGCAACTTTTACAACGCACTACCATTACAACGTAAGTATTGGTAAGTATATAATAATTTTTTTTATTTAAATTATTTTAAATGATTTTAATATAATTTAATTTAATTTCATTTCATAAAATTAAATTAATGTAAATTTAATTTTACTTTCTTTTTACACTGTACCCCTGTACCCCAAAAACTAAAAACTGACCCTGAACCCTAAAAAAAGCCCTTTACCCCAAAAACCCAAAACTGACCCTGAACCCTAAAAATACCCCTTTACCCAAAAACTAAAAACTGACCCTGAACCCTAAAAATACCCCTTTACCCAAAAACTAAAAACTGACCCTGAACCCTAAAAATACCCCTTTACCCAAAAACTAAAAACTGACCCTGAACCCAAAAAATACCCCTTTACCCAAAAACTAAAAACTGACCCTGAACCCTAAAAATACCCCTTTACCCAAAAACCAAAAACTGACCCTGAACCCTAAAAATACCCCTTTAATTTTACATAATTAGCAATTAATCAATTAAATTAAATTAATTACCAATTACATTTTAATTAATTAACAAATATTGTTTAATTAACAATTAATTAAATATTACTACCAATTATTAAATTTACATATTTAATTAATTATAATTAAATTACTTCCCACCCTATTCCCCTATAAACCCACAACCCGCTACAGGAAATAAATTATTTTAATTTACATAATTAGCAATTAATCAATTAAATTAAATTAATTACCAATTAAATTTTAAATAATTAACAAATATTATTTAATTACCAATTAATTAATTATTACTACCAATTAATAAATTTACATATTTAATTAATTATAATTAAATTACTTCCCACCCTATTCCCCTATAAACCCACAACCCGCTACAGAATAAAATTACACAATAATTTTAAAAAATCATTAATTAAAAATAATTATAACATAAAATGACACTTTTCACACATATTATAACATAAAAACACTATAAATAATTAAATATTATTTAAAAAACGATATTTTTTACTATCTAGATTATATACTTGGATATTTTCACTTTCTATATTATTTACAGTCGATATTACTTCACTTACCTTAAAAACGATATTTTGGCTGCCTATATTCTGTCCTGTCGATATTTTGTCCAAACGATATTTACAACTCGATATTCTGTCCAAACGATATTTTGGAGTCGATATTATGTCTGTGCACCGTGATGGATATCTTGTCTGCCTTACTATAAGTGCATTACATCCTATGGCACTTGCAGTAGGGTGGACGGGATATTCATCAAGCGTGTTATGGAGTAACCCAACTGCCACATTATAAATCAGGCCCTAAGTTCTCAAATATGTATTTCATCAACATTTAAACAAGATAAAAAACTCTATTTAAATTCACAGTCTTTTCCAGCAATTTGGTTATATTAAACTGTATCCACAATTATTCACTGTATCTCATTTAATTGTTACTAAAAAACTGCTCCATGCAGTAAATACCTGGTCTTTTAAGAAGTTCAGTTTAACACTCTCTCCTTAAACGTAAGCATCTTATTCAGATAAATAAACCATGCAAATTGTTAAACCACTCTGACCTAACCTAACACTCCAGGTTGTTATACTGGAATATACATTTCAAAACTCTACTGTACCTGCACGATTTTAACATCTGTTACTCCATCTTACAACTAGGCAAGATCATCCTCAGAGATAATCAAGTTATACATTGGCCTGCTGATTGCAGTGTTGTGTATATGTAATGAAACAAGATTCTGTTTGTCTAGATACTTTTGGGAAATTTCAGATGTGTTCTTTAAGAAAGCAATATCTTAATTACTTATTAGTGAAAGTCCTATGCAAGTTTTCTAAAGAGAACAGTAAATTGACAGGCACTAAGTCTCCAAGCACATAAATCATATCCATCCATTAAAGGATGTACAGAGCTTTGTGTTAAAGCTTGCTTTGGTGCTATCCTCTCCCCTTCTACTTTTGGTAGGAGATTTTCTAGAAATGTTCCATGCTGTCTAATTAACGAGTCTGAGAGACCTGTCAGCTTTAGGGTGGTGTTCCTCACAACATTTTGTCTGTTTCCTCTATTTTTTTGATGAAATTAATTTTGGTTGGCATTGGGACTCGGTGCACTTTACCACTGCTGACCAATGCTAATGAGCTTGTTCCCACGCCCCTAAACATGGTATAATTGGTTTATACTTGGTTGGTATATTTAATTTACTTTACATCCCTTGTAGTATGGGATACCATATACCCAGTGCATCTAAAGTAAATGCTTGTAGTGAGCATGCAGCACCTACTTTGCCATCCACTTAAATAGCACCTTAAAGCATGCACCAGGCCTGAATGCAGTTTTAAACTGCCAATTCGACTTGGCAATATAGCCCCCTTGCTAAACCTTAAACTCCTCTTTTATTGCATATAAGTCACCCCTTAGGTAGGCCTTGTATAGACATAGGGAAAGGTGCATTGCAAATAAAAGGTTGGATGTGTACTTTTATATTTTACATGCCCTTGTAGTGAAAACTCCTAAATTCATTTTTCGCTACTGTGAGGACTACCTGTCCCTTAGGATAACACTGTGCTGCCTTATTATTTTTAATAAGTGGGACAGATGGGCATTTCATGTTTGGTATCTATGAAATTGCAATTAAAAATCCTCTTTAATAGTAAATTCAGATTTTAAATTACAATTTTAAAAATGGCACTTTTAGATAGCCACCATCCACGAAGTCTTCATGACAATTTGCCTTATGGAAAATGTCTTCGAGTGAGGCGCAATTGTTCAGAAAAAAGTTAAAAAAAAATTATGCCAAAGCTCTGATGGACAAACTAAAAAACAAGGATATCCTAAAAAATTGTTAAATAACTATGAAAAGTGGTTGGTGGACCCAAGAGAGACTCTCTTAGAGAAGACGAAATATAAAGCTGTGTCAGAACACATGTTTGCATATGTATATTTTGTCCTAAAACTAACCAATTCAAACAAATCATCAGACAGAATTGGCATGTGATAGAAAAATTAGATAAATCTATTGTCAATACACTTTTTGCACTAAAGAAAGAACAGACCATCGGGAGCCAATTGATTTGTGCCTACACACGACTACCATCTACGAAGGACAATCTCAGGCAACTCTGGAATCTCACACCTTTGGAGGAACATTTTTAGTGTGCCACATGATTTTGCTGTCACTAAACTATTGAAGGTTCAATGTTCCAGCATAACACCAACAAATGGACACATACAATATTGTACAACTGTAAAACCAAAGACGTTGTTTATGCAGTGAAATGCCATTGTGAACATCTGTACATTGTTTAAATCAACCAAGAAATCCTTCAAAGGATCATACACCATAAATCACGTTTTTTTATGAATTGAGAACTTCGTTTGAAAGACTTGGGATACAAAGGCCATGCAGAGATCATATATGAGAAAAAGATTTCAAGTTATCCTGTTGTGAGTATTGATTTGGAATTACCTTTAAGGTTTTTTTTTTTTTTGTAGAGTTTTATATAGCGCGAACTAGACCCGAACCGAATCAAGCATCAGAGCGCTTTACATAGCACAAGTTACGTTTTTTACATGAGGACACACACTTTCATTTTTAGGCACGGGGAGATTAAGTGATTTGCCCAGAATCACAGGAGGTTTTGGCGTTGTTACCGAGACTCGAACCCGGATCCCCAGGTCCGAGGTCGAGCGCCTTAGCCGTTAGGCTAACTCCTCTCCCCTTGGTTAAGGTTAATGCCCGATGTATTAGCATCTTTAGATAAGCTGACCCGTGTGTTTGTTTCAGGTAAAATCATGAGTAGAACAAAGATCTCATGCCTTTCAAGTTGCTAAATAAAAGTCAAGTATTATGAGGTAAATCCAGTGGCAGCTGTACAACTGTTGACAATGAAGTATAGCAGACCCACTTCACTAATTATGAAGTAGTGATTTATTTATTCTTAATTTCTATATTTATTTTAGAATGGATAATAGTTATGAGTCCAGAGGAAAACCCCAAAACAAGTAACAAATTCGAAACGGGTTGATAGACATATGTGCACCCAACGTGCAAAGCAGTGGCACTGGCAATCAGGGCAGAAAGGAATGTACAGTGGGGTTAAAACAATTCTGGTAATAGTCGCCTTGCCCAGGATGGGTTGCAATGCCCATTCATAAGGTGCAAACCAATTTATTGAAGAGTTATGTGAAAGTAGTTTTTTTGCTCCTGCTTGGGAAAGTTAAAATTCAGTACTGATTGAGTTTTGTACAGATTGTGTGTTTTTGTCTTTTTTTTTAATGGTTGGAAAATGTTATTTTCTCAATTCTATTTGCATCCTCTATCATAGATATATTTGTATATCAGATGGAATTAAGTTTGGCTGATGAGTGCTGAAAGCCCGAAACTGGTCCTAGGATGCTTGTTTTCAGTCCAAGGAGGACCTGGCTTGGCAGTTCGGGCTGGACTGTTCCCATGGGGCACAGGGTCAAAACTGATTTGCATATGGCTGGGTTCAAACTGGAATGGCATGATGAGCAACAAAAAAAATGGATTTAGGCCCAGATCTTTGTACTGGGGTGAATGTATGACATTGTTCTGCATTCTGTCCATCAACTGTTGTTTTTACATTTGTCCCCCGGAGTGGGACGGGTATGCTCAGACATGAGTCCTGTGCTCTCCATTCCACTGGAATCAAGCTATCCTGGCTGATGAGGGCTGAAAGCCTGAAACCGGTCCTAGGATGCTTGTTTCCAGTCCAGTGTGAACCTGGCTTGTCAGTTCTGGCTGGACTGTTCCCATGGGGCACAGTGTCAAGACAGATTTGCATATGGCTGGGTTCAAACTGGAATGGCATGGTGAGCAAAAAAAAGATGAATTTAGGCCCAGATCTCTGTACTGGGGTGAATGTATGACAATGCTCTGCATTATGTCCATCAACTGTTGTTTTTGTATTTGTCACCCCGAGTGGGACGGATATGCTCAGACGTGAGTCCCGTGCTCTCCATGCCACTGGAATCAAGCTATCCTGCCTGATGAGGGCTGAAAGCCTGAAACCGGTCCTAGGATGCTTGTTTCCAGTCAAGGGAGGACCTGGCTTGGCAGTTCGAGTTGGACTGTTCCCATGGGGCACAGGGTAAAGACTGATTTGCATATGGCTGGGTTCCAACTAGAATGGCATGGTGAGCAAAAAAACGATGGATTTAGGCCCAGATCTCTGTACTGGGGTGAATGTATGACATTATTCTACATGCTGTCCATCAGCTGTTGTTTTTGCATATGTGACCTATGCCCATCATCTATTTGTGCTAATTAGATTAAGATGTGGCATTGCTCATTATCCCTACTATGCAGATTTACCCACCTGAAGATATGCCAAGTCCATGTGACAACAGGAGTAAGCAGAGTACAATGCATGTTTTACTATTTTGTAATTTTTATAAATGTTTGGATTGTTTTTATATGAAGCCTCTTTTTCTCACCCGTCATATCAGGTCACATAAAGAAGCTTCTAAATTCTTGGTGACATTGGGTGATCCCTTGACTTGTTAATGTGTTTCCCTGTTTATCCTGAAAGCTATTAAAATGAGAAAAACTATGAGTATCTACCAGAAAGGAAATTACATGATTCATGGAATTTTAGAACATTGGTATTAGATTTTTTATGTGTAATTTTTATGGCTTTTTTTTTGGTGATGTACTAATATGAACTTGGATGTACGGTTTCCACACAAGAAATGAAATGATTTTAACAATTTGATTGTACCTATATACTAAACAAGTTTTTTTGTATGATGTACTTTTATGACTATCGTTTGATAGATGAATAAAGATTAAATGAACAAACGATTAATAACAAATGAATTGACATGATTTATAATTAAAAATAAGTAGTGACTACTTTTATTAAGTATAGAGAACATGAAGTAAATTAAGTGTGTGAAAAAGGTGTGTCAGTGTTGATATTGTTTGGTTTTGAGACTTTTAGAAAGTTGGCATTTCCCTGTCCTCAGTCATTTGGTGCCTTCAACCTGTGCTAGGTCTCATGACTGGGTGTAGTTGGAAGTTAGAGTTTGTGCATTCCTCCTGGATTGTCACACAGTAGAGGGAATAGTTGTGCCTGAATGGGGCATCTGATGGCAGGATGGGGCGGAGCTGGGCACAGCCCCACTTACAACTGAATAGGTTGTGCTCTGCCTTCACCCAAAGGGCTCGTCTCCAATGCATTGTTCCTGCAGCCTGCTTGGAGCCAGGGCAGGGGAATCTGGAAATTCCAGGCACTTCAAAGAGAAATGTCTAGAAACTTCTCCTACTTAAAAGAAGGCACTGGGTATAAAAATATGACCCTCAGACCCACTCTTCAGCTCACTTTCTGGCCCTTCAGAAGGACTCTTAGAGGACTGTCTACTGCTGTCGCCTGCTGTAAACTCCACAGGACTGCTTTACTGCACCTCGAGGGTCTGCTTTTTTCCTGGAGCCTGCCTGAACCCAGAAACCTGCCCTGCTGCTTGAGTCCTGTTTCTTTTCCTGAACCCAGGACTATCAGGGAGACTTCAAGGGCAAGTTTGCATGTCTCCTGATTAGAGTCACAGGGATATTACAGGATCCAGCTCAGAGAACTGAATAAAGACTGGGACCAGCCTGCTTGTCTATCCACCCAAGGTGCATTGCTGGTCAGCCGAACTTTTCGGTAGCTCCCTCTACATTCTGCTCTGCAGCAGCAAATCCAGTTCAGTTTTCCTTCTCCAACGGGAGATCTGGCCTCTTGGAACTCTCTTCAGCTACAGACTCTTGGCTCATCCAACTGGGGATTTTCAACTTCCAATAAAGTGACTAAGTCCGAACATAGACATCTTCACAGCGACTTCATTCAGCAGGTCCCCAACAGCGATCTTGCCTCCTCGGACACCATCTGCAGCTTTGCCCTGCAGAAATTTACCTTCTCAGAATTTTTTCTTTCAAATGTCTTCTAAGTTCCAAAGGTAAGTACTGAACCAGGCCCAATCTACTCTTTAAATACGATCTTTCGTCCATTGCAGTCAGCCATATTTTTAAACTTTGACCTAGTGTTGCATGACTAAATGTGCACACATTGACACACGGTTGACACATTGATCTTTTAGGTGTTCGTTTTTAATTAAACAGTTTCAAAATTCAAAATTCATAACTCCAGTTCTACTCCAGTTCTACTGATCAGATTTTTGTCATTTTGGTGTCAAATAATTTAATAAGATTTGCTCTATTTTTCTAAATTGATGTGGGATTTTTCTTGTTAAGCCGGACTTCTTTTTGTGCTGAGCTACTCAGCTGTAAGCACAGGTTAATTTTGTGACTTTTTGTGGTTCTCCCTGCTAGGGACTGTAGCTGTATCTTGACAAGGCATCACACCCCAGTCAAACAACAGCCCTCTCTACTGGGTTTGTGATTATTTAAGTTGAACTTTTTGTTCATTCGTGCTAGTGGTGCTGGGATTGATATTTTTACTACATCTACACAAAGTCTTCTTTGATTAAATTGAAATTTGATATATATAGGCACATTCTTCCTAGCTGGTTCCCTAGTTGAGCTAGACGTAGCAGCAAGGTCCTGCCCCTCCTGCCCATGTTCCACATTGTTCAGTCATTAATATGTTAGGACTACAATTTCAAAACATGGGACCATTCTTATTTCTCTCAAACCCCTACTAAGCCGGAGGCAAGAAAATCGGTTATCTTTTCCTTGACTAATGCTATATCAATTCATAGCAAATGCCCCATTCCATTAAGAGTCACACGGACAGCAGTAACTTCTTTATGCTCTTCTGTTCTTTTGAAGGTATTTATATTCACTACACTATATGTGTGGTATTTGATGATATAGATCAAAAAGGACTGGTGCATTCCTAGGTGAGTGGGAATCCATTGTCCAATTCTATACCAGATCCAGCTCACAGTAAATAATGCAAATGATGTATATCAGATTGTGACACTTTCCCTTGGAACAAGTATTTTTTTGATGGTCTCATGAGAACAGAATGCATTACGTATTATAGGCTGGATCTAATGCTAGGCCTGGAGGGCAACTGCCTAACATATTTGCCTATCGTAACTAGTCAATAATGCATAAAGGTGAATTCAGGCTTTGATCTTGAAAGAAATGACATAAAAAGATAACTGGAGAAAACAAAGGCAAACGGTTCATTAGGTAAAACTATGGGCCTCATTTACAAGCCGATTGCGCCATCGGTCAAGCACTTTAGATGCACAGGTGGCGCAGTGTGCCTGCCTATATTTAGAAGGCCATGTAAAGTCACCCTGCGTGACTTTTCATGATCTTGTAAATATGGGCCCCTTTCACGCATTACTCTACTTGAAAGGGGTGTTCCATGGGTGTTGCTGTGGGTATTCCCATGCAACATCTATGGAACCTGACACATTTCCAGATTTACAATGTGTGGTAAACCTGGGAATGCACCAGAATCCTATGCCTCCCTGTGGGAGGCATAGGAGTGGACCAACAAGGAGAAATCATGTTATTTCTCCTCACTTTTCTCAATTTCTATGTGTGCTGCACACATGGAAGGAACAAAATGCCATTAATTATTGTTTTTGTGCAGGAAGGTGTCCCTTCCTGTTACATAAAAAAATCATCTCTGCAGCATAGGCACCCTTGCAAGGGTGTCTGGATTGGTGTACCGCTGCCGTTTGTGCAGCGGCGCAGAGGAGGAGGACAGGAATGAGGCATATTTTGTACATACTGCACATTCCTGCAATTCTATCTTGCCCCAAGGCAGTGTGGCAGGAAGGCTTACTGCAATGTCGTGCATCAAAAAATATTAAATGTGGTCCTATGTGTCTGGTCATATCTTTATCTATGTATGCCACAGCTTTCATATTTTGCACAGTGCAACTGTGTATCATATAGATGGTGCAATATGTACTCCAGTATGTCTGTGTTTGTTTGCATTGGTGCCAGTGAAATGTATTGCAGACATTTGTACTGATATACTGGCTGTGAAAATTGTTATTTTGCCATCGGTCAGTCTAAAAATAATTTTTCAACTTCTGGAAATGTTGGTGCAAAATGTCAGAAACACGGATACAATGCATGTACTGTGGCATATGCTGCACTGTTTTCAGTTACACATTTGCACCTACTGTCACCCCATGTATAACCGAAGTTTAATTAGCAGTATATCTATTACAAATTTATTTGTAGCTAGTAATCCTTGCTTATGGTGTTCGCAATTGTAATAAGTGGAATGTCTTGACATTTCCCACTCCTTATTTACACTATTTTGCTGAAGCGGTGTATGAGATACACATCTATGGAAGTGAAAGTTTACCTTAATATTACTTCTGGCATGGATTGGTAGCTCTAAATGCATGGTATCCCAGTTCAAGGCATTGTCTTAAGTATTATCAGTACTGCTATTATTTACATGTTTTATTTACAAACCCAAAAAACAAATATGTAGTCAGTACAATCACCATTAAAGGAAAATCATTTATTGACTTACCTATAACTTTGGTGTCGTTTGACTAATCTTCATGAAATTTGCTCCAAAAAAGGTCCAAGTAGGTTTTGTGTGCCATGGAAAGTTTGGGGGTGATCCGTGCAGTGGGGCCCGAGATATTGGGGCACAAAAAAGGGTGTATTTATAATGTTAATTCCCATGGGAACTTGTTGTTGAACCTACAGCCTGAACAGCTGGACGGAATTACACCAAATTTGGCAGAAAGGTAGCTGTTGCTAGGCAGATTTTTCTTTTTCGTCCAAATCGGTCTAGTAGTTTATGAGACATTTAGGCTGAAAATTATAGCTATATCTCTGGCCACTGATATTTCTCGATTATTCGTGTGAGCGTGTCTCATCCGGTATGCTGCGATTGGACAAGACGCAACCTGAACAGAACATTGCGACCAACCATTTTATCATTCAGGAATGGCTCCTGTGCTGAAAATTTGTGTGAACACTAACATAAGGGGTCAGGGTAGAGAAACTCTGACCTCATGTTTGAGAAATGGGTGTGTTAATGACACAAGTTATGTGTTCAAAATTGTTTTTTTAACTTGCAGGCGATATTTGCGATGCTGTCACGATCTTCAGTGCAGCCCCCTATGTACCGTCGCAGGGACATTGAAAATATCGCAAAGTCATCGCAAACATTAGCAAAAATATCTTTAGAAAACATATATATATATTGATTTCCTGGAAGTGAAAGTATTTATCAAGGATGACAAAGTAGAGACCACCCTGTTCAGGAAGTCCACTGCTGGAAATACAACCTTGCATGCGACTAGTTTGCATCCCAGGCATACTATAGCGAGCATACCCCTGGGGGAAATCCTAAGATTAAAACGGATATGTAGTATTCCCATTGAGTTTGACCACTGTCTAGAGCAGTTGAATACGAGGCTTAAAGCCAGAGGGTACTCTGACAAGATCTTGAAAGAAGCTTTGAAGAAGGCAGAAATGCGTTCTAGGGAAAGCTTATTTGTTTCCATTGTACCTGACAATGGGATTACAGAAAATGCAGAGTCTACCATGATGGACAAAGACTGCCCTCGATTGATCACAGCATTCTGTAATGAAGATAATAAAATCAGAAGCATTGTCAAAAGAAATTGGCCTATTCTCTTAACCGGTCCTGTTTTGGGTGCACTACTCCCTGACAGTCCTTTGATTACTTTCAGTAGGGCTAGAAATATGGGGTCAGTCCTGGATGTTAGCAGCTCAGAGATAAGACAGAAAACATTATGGCTGAAGCCGGCCACAGGTTTCCGAAAATGCTCATCCTGCAGGGCATGCAAATTTGGCACAAACAAAATCAACTTTCAAACTGCTTTTGGGAACTATTTGGTTCCCATCTCTGGCTGCTACAACTGCAAAACGGAATTCGCAGTATATGTCCTGACGTGCACTTGTGGCCTAAATTATATAGGCAGTACCAAATTACAAGTGCACGTCAGGATACTGCAACACCTGAGAGCTATCTTGCATAGTGACCCGTCCTATCCGGTGGCACGGCACTGTAAGTCCAAATACAATAAAGACCTGAATTGTCTTACATATTATGTGGTAGGTGCGGTCCCCAAATTACGAAGAGGGGGTGATAGAGAGCAATTACTTAGACAGCTAGAGACGAACCTGATACTACAGTTTGATAGTAGATGGCCAAATGGGTTGAATAACTCCGAAGATATGTACACCGATTTATAAAGCAGTCTCAGATGTACATCTTCTCTGTCTTTCTCTGGGTATACACATCTGTTCGCTGACCCAACTATTCACATAAGATCTGTGGATTAATTTAGCCCCTAGGTAAAGCTGTCAGGTTCTCTATGGCCCATCGATTCTGAAATTCATGATGATTGTATAGTCACAAGGTGCAGTATTCCTAATATCTTTCGATACTGTCATATAGAGGCAGTCAGGCTCCCTGTTGCCTCTATCCTCGTTTCGTTTTTTGTATATTTTTGTATATATTGTACAGTTCCTGCCTCCGGTAAAGCCCACCGGGTTTATGTGGTGCTCACTGTTTTTACACTTGATGATATGGGTGGTTTTAACATTTGTAAGAATTTTATGTTTTTCAATGAAATGTTGGTATACTCCTAGGTTTTATTGTAATTACATATTTAATCATAATAGTTTTTAACCGCTCATGTACATCTTTGCTGTAGCACTTTTGTCCATCATACATTTTGCACTACTTGGGATAGCCATGCTTGCACAGAATCCACTTTGTTGTTATTTTACAATGTTAACAGGCATTTTTTCGCCCTATTTATATTCTTATTTGCTTTTTTCACCTTGGAGAATGTCTTGTCCCTTGTGCTAAAAATAGTGTTATTACCTTTTTTAAATTACTCAAGAAATTGTTTTATGTTGTATTGCAGGAAGACCGAAAACTAGGGATTTATCCTGGAAGACTCCAATATCCTGCGATACAGGAATATCGTGCTTTTACGCTGCTATATTTATTACTACTATGTAAAAATAGTGCAATTTCTTTAGCGTTGAATTTTCTGTTTTTATGAGGAATTTTATTCCTATGACAGAATTTATATAATGTTATACACCGATCATATGAAGATTTAATGTAAAGTATCTCTTCTATTTTTCTGGTCAGGTGATCGCTGTAACCTTTTGCACTGAGGGGCGTGGTGTGTTATCATAAGCATTTAAAAAAGAAAAAAATTCTGTAACAACTTTACATGTGACCAAGGGCTTACGGGCCCGAAACGCATCGTGCTGTTGTTGCCTTACCTGCACATTACAAATTAACCCGAAGCCAGATCCTGTGGTCCGTCTCTCCCTTCTCGCTTCGCCGATCTTGGGTGATTGGAAGTGGCGTGTGTAGAGTTGATGTTTTGATATATATATATATATATATATATATATATTACCTACTGGCGGTCGCCAGTAGGTATATATAGTTAGGATTTTTTCTCTATGGGTTTTTTGAAAATTCTATGTCTAATAACTTTGGCGTTTGTGGACAGAATTGGCTGACATTTTCAGGGAAATGGCACATTTTGTTTCTGAGCAGCCCCTGAAAATTTTGGGGGGGTTCGTCAAGGGGGGGCCGAGAAAAAAGGGGGGTCCCAAAACGCGTTTTTAACATTGAGTTTTCCATAGGGCGGTTGGCCTCACTTTTAGCCCGAACGGCTGAATGGATTTGCACGAAACTTGGCAAAATTGTAGGGACTGGTAGCCCGATGTGCCTTTTGTAGGTCTCAATATATGTGCTTCAGTGGATTTTGAGAAATTAAGGTTCAAAAAAAGATATATATCTGTAACCGCGGACTGGGCAGCGCTCCGCTACGCGTACTTTTCGCGCAACGGAGCTTTGTGAAGCGAAGCTGATTGGTTCTCCGGCGTCTGTCAACATTCCAAACAGTCCGTAGCGGCCGCCATCTTGTCTCTCGGTAGGATCGAGAGACAAGAGGAGGCGAAAGCTTAGGGGCAAATGACCATAAGGGGGAATAGTAGATCCTCGCTGACCCCCTAGGTTTGATGTGGAGGTTTTAAAAGGGCCCCGCGGGGCAAAAAAAAAAAATAATAATAATAATCGAACGGCTGAATGGATTTGCACGAAACTTGGTAAAATATTAGGGACTGGTAGCCCGATGTGCCTTTGCTAGGTCTCAATATATGTGCTCCAGTGGATTTTGAGAAATTAACGTTCAAAAAAAGATATATATCTGTAACAGCGCTCCGCTTCGCGTACTTTTCGCGTTACGGAGCTTTGCGAAGCTGATTGGTTCTCCGGCGTCTGTCAACATTCCAAACAGTCCGTAGCGGCCGCCATCTTGTCTCTCGGTAGGATTGAGAGACAAGAGGAGGCCAAAGCGAAGGGGGAAATGACCATAAGGGGGCATAGTAGATCCTTCCTGACCTCTTAGGTTTGATGTACCATTTTGCCAAGTTTGGTGTAATTCCGTTCAGCCATTCAGGCTGTAGACGTATGTAAATGTCCTATGGAAAATTGCATGGGGAAAACACATTTGAAAGTGTTGAAATTTAGAACCAATTAAAATGTTACTTTGGTTTTGTATTTGTGTGTGATGAAAGTTAATTGGTTATGTATATATGTCAAATGAGAGGAAACCACAGCCATTTTGTGATACTACTGTCTGAGGTACATTTGTGAGGAATTTTTGGTGGTGAATTTCTGGTGTTTGATTTACACAGTACTAACACTTTTCCTACTTTTGAAAAGGTGAGTTGTTAATTTGTAAGGGGAACTATGTTGTACACTTGAAGATAATTTGAAAAATGTTTTCTGTTATTTATTTGCAGTCCTTCTGTTATACTAAATACTTGATAAAGTTAGTTTTATATTATGTATTACTAAAAACGATAAATGAAAGTGATTATTTTTTTCTGCAATTTACAGCAAGCAATTTCAAAATAAAATGGCTCACAATGAAGAGACCGTGGCAATTTCTTTTGAATCGTCCACTACATTGATTGAAATTGAGAGCACCAATAATGAAACATTGTCACAAGGAGGACATGACTTGTATGATTCCATTAGATTGATTGAAATGGACAGCACCAAGAATGAAATATTGTCACAAGGAGATGACTTGAATGATTCCACTACGTTGATTGAAATTGAGAGCAGCAATAATGAAATATTGTCACAAGGAGGAGATGACTTGTATGATTCCATTAGATTGATTGAAATGGACAGCACCAATAATGAAATATTGTCACAAGGAGGAGATGACTTGAATGATTCCACTACATTGATTGAAATTGAGAGCACCAATAATGAAATATTGTCACGAGGAGATGACTTGAATGATTCCACTACATTGATTGAAATTGACAGCACCAATAATGAAATATTGTCAGAAGGAGGAGATGACTTGAATGATTTTTTTGATCAATCTCTTGATGGCGAATTTATCGAGTGTTTGGAGACCATAGAGTTACAAGAATCATTATTGGAGACTTTTCATGAGGACATTGCTGATGAGGACATGTTACTAGTTCTTTCAAATTTAGAAAATTCTGAAGAATAAATTTATATTTAGAAATCAAAAATTGTTTGAGACATTATTCATTTTTATTTTTAATTTATGAGGTTGTAGCGAAGTGATTGTAGTATAAAATGAGACTTATAGTATAGAGTGCAACATTTTTATGTTACATGGTAAGTTTACTCATATTTACTTCCCTTCTGCCACTATATTATCTCCAATGTGTATTTGACATCTCTTCTTCATCTCCGGCCTCCTTTCTCTCACTGTGTGTCTCCGATGCATCTTATCGCTGCTATTTTGTGTAATTACAGAAGAGAGTAAAATAAAATAGTTCGGAACGTGAAAAGGGGGCAAAGTAGAGTACTCCTCACCCCCTAGGCCTTTTTAGGCGGTCCCAAAAGGATCAGTTTCTGCTTTCCTGAGAGATTATGGTATGAGTTCCATATACCACAATAACTTGCATTACAACATGCAAGATATCTATCTCCTATTACCAACTTTTGGAGATATTCGCGCTAAGCGCGAATATCTCCAAAAAGTAACACCTGCCCTGAGCAGTTCTTAGCCATGTTATCCAATGGGAGGTGGATAACATGGCTAAGAGCATTAGCTCGGTAATGTATGAATATCGCTGAGTTTTTAGCGATATTCATGCATTGCGGCCGTTTATTATCGCATTTGTGATAAACCTTGATAATAGCAAGGTTTATCTTCGATAATTTCTGATGATGCTTAGCGGTAAAAAATTCGTTGGTAAGCATCGTTAGCGATAAATATCGCTTAACTTTGGTAATATGCCCCAACGTCTGTTAACGTTCGATTCGAAGGAAATGAGGAAGTGTTGAAAAACATTGTCTGCGCCATCTTGCCTTTTTTGAAATGCCACACTTTTGTCGTGCACGGCAGCCATTTTAGATGTCTTGACCAGACCCACTCTCTGCACGCTGTCGATTCGTAGCATGGCTCCTCACCCTCGCAAGCATCTTCCCCAGGCACTGGTCACCCCCGCTCTCTGTCTTATGCATGGGCAATAAACCTCCCCCCATCTGCGCTGCTCTTCCCTGAGAATCACACTGTGCCCGCCCGACACCTCCCTTTCGCCCTATTCACTACCGCACCCTCTGACACTCCTCTTCCTCTGTGTCCGATTGTCCAGGCTATCAGCTAGCCCTGCAGATGTAGTTTATGGCCCCAGCTGTAAAGAATCACCCCTCTTCAAAGGAGTTATAGTAGATGAAGGCCCACACCCGATGAGATCCGTCACACCACACGTGTTCCTACTATCTGAAAACCATCCTGTATTGTGATTGGGGAGGGGACCGAGCCTGAAGCGGAAGATTCCAGGAATCACTCTTTGTACATCAAAGTTTTTACAATTATGTGTCACATTAAAAATATATAGCACTCCAACAAAGTAGTAGGAATATAAAACTTTAATAACATATAAATATATACAACAAAACAAAAACAGTAAAAACATTTAAACAACGAAGAGACCGTGGCAATTTCTTTTGAATTATCCAATAGATTTATTGAAATTGACAGCACCAATAATGAAATATTCTTGTCAGTAGCGGTCTGTTGTGCGAATAGTTCCAAGGCAGCAGAACGCGCTGAAATCTAGATGGCACGAAAGTGATGTCTAGCAAGTTGCCGCCCAGCAAATAACGGCGTGGGGCGCCGCGGGGGTGAGTGAGTCCAGTAGGCACCACAGCTATTCTTACCGGCATTGCAGAATTACTGCTGGGGACAATGCCTGTGCTGTAGCAGGGTCACAGCAGAAACAAAAAGGATTCTGTTGAAGATGTTGTTGGTTTTCAATTTGAAAACAGTTCTGGTGTCAACTGCTATGTTATTGTAGTGGTTAATGTTTTGTTTTCTCTAGAAAATGTAAAAGAGGGGGAGGCAGTCCAAAGTTCAGTTAAAAGGGCAAAGGAAAGGATCGGTGGTTTGAACTATCAGTCAAAAAGGGGAGGGGGTGCAACAATTTTTCCTACCGGGTCACACTGTGCTTTCACCGGAAGTGAGGTCTGCAGGATTCTAGTAATTCAAAGTGAGGCTGGCGCCGACGTCCCGCGGATACAGTTTCGTCACTCCACGGGTGATCATGGCAGTCATTCCCCATCGGGGGTCGGAGACTCCCGCGGCTCCTCTAGAATCTTCAAGGTCGTGGAGGACTACGGTGGTGGAGTCAACCAGTGACCGGGCCATTTCTTTATGCTGGGCCCGCTCTTGCCAGGTCGACCGCCATTTTGAGAGTTCGGTAGCTACTGGCGATCGCGGGGTCAAATGAGCGGACGGGCTCCACCCTGCCGGGCGAGACGTTGCATCATGGCCACAGTGGAAGAACCCTTTTCCGGGCGCCTGGAGCGCTGAGGGTGCAGCTGGGAAGCCTCCACCTGGGGAGGCGGGAGAGGCCTGTTCGCACCGTCTCTCCCTCCCAGTGCACCCCACGGCGTCTCGCTTGAGATTTGTTATGGCCGGACCAGGCGATGAGGACGAGGGGGGGGGGGTCGGAGGCATGTGCAAGACATCCCCCCCCAGGGTTGTTGCAGCAATTATACAAGAAAGAAGAAGTGTCCCGTCCGTCTTCGGGCCGGGCTTCCGGTAGATGTCGGCCGGACGCCCCTGGCTCTGGCCCCATGAACGGGTTTCTTGGTTTATTGGCTGCAGCCGGATCCCGTCGGCCTCGGCCCCCCGACCGTTGGTGGCCGGACCGGAAGAGCATGTGGCGGGACTACCTGCAACTCTCAAGGGCCACCGCGGCCGGACTGGGAGAGAGAGGGGAGGGTCGAGGAGACATTCCCCCCCCCTGCAACTGTTCAGCGTTGTAAAGGCAATCCCCTGGCCGGGTCCCGCTGGTCTCGGCCTCTCCTCCGGCTACACCCTACGTTAGGATCTCCTGGCCGAGGCGTGGCAGCAGGACCTGCCTTATATGGGCTGCTCCCGGCTGGGCGTAGCCGGAACCCTGCCCCACCTTGGAAGTTTCCAGAGTGGGGGCGGATGTTCTACTGACTTGCATTTTCCCTAGTCTATCGATTTTTTTGGCGTGGCAGGCGGTGGGACAGCGAGGGGTGATTTGGTTTCTCTTACTGTTTTTCTGGTCTCTCACCACTGGCATATTTCGAACGTTTTCTTGTTTCTAGGACAATAATAGGTTTTATCATTACGTTATGTTATCGTTTCTTTGTTCGTTGTTTAATAAAAGTTCATGTTCATCAGTGGCCTACTGATTTTCGATTTCCTATTCTTTTCTTTCCAGGTTGTTTCATGCTAAAGTTTCTGTTAACAGGATACAGTGATCACTTCGTTATTATTGCATATGTCCTTTTCACTAGGGGTGCTCTCTGGTCGGGCCAGATGACGTATCTCTAGTAAATGGTCCGGGTGAAACAGGTGCATCAATCAGTGGGGAGTAGATAGGCATGACAGATTACAACGGGGGAGAAAGGTCCGCATTACGTACCCTTTCACTACTTGCAAAGATTTTCCTACGTTTATTTGCAAACAGGGAATACCTCCAAAAAGAACTAATTCCCAAACAGTCAATGTTCGGACAATCAATCAATCAATGAGGAATGAAATAGGTACGACGTGTTAAAGGCTTGCGTTACCTACCCTTCACTATCTGCAAAGGGAGAGAGAATATTCCTATTCTTCCTCGTTTGCAGGCAGAGAAGATCCTTAAGAGAACCAACTTCGAACAATTCAATGCTCGATTCAAACAATCAACAAGGGGTACTGTGAACACAAATGAACGCTGCTTATGTACATACGCATTGCTATTTTCAACAGGTTGTTCCTAATGTTTCTATTTTAGCGAGGTAAAAAAGAGATCCCATTAGTGGCCTACTGATTTTGCTCGATTCCTTTTGTTGTTTTACACGGTTTTTCGCTATCTGCAAAGACTAAACAGAGTATTTTGACTCTGTGCTTGTTTGTAAATAGAGAATGAACCAAAGAGAACAATCAATCAAATGGAGAGAGAAGCAGGCACGACGGATTACAAAGGGGGCAAAGGGCTGCGTTAACTACCCTTCACTATCTGCAAAGAGAGAGTACTCCTAATAGAAATGAGGGGTGGGGGGCAGCATTCAAAGCAGATCAGTGTGCATAAACACGAAAATGTTTTTACTTACCACGTACTTGACATTCGACAGCTTATGATATTTGCTATTAAAAAACCATTGAAATTCACTGAAAAAAACCATAGGTTATAGACCATATATAGTTAGGAATTAGCATTTACAAAACCTTGAAAATTCACTGAAAAAACCATAGGTTATAGACCATATATAGTTAGGAATTAGCATTTAAAAAACCTTATTTTACTCACACAAAACCATTGAAATTCCATATATAGTTAGTTGCACTAACTATATATCGCGCACCCGCAATCCACTGCTGATGATGTCACATATTACATCATTCATGACATGGTCAGTGACATCACTGATGACATCACTGATGACATCTTAAATGACATCACTGATGACATCACACTTGACATCAATGATCACATCACTGATGATATCATTCATGTGATAATACAATGCATCTCCTCACACTGTAATATAACCTCCGTTACACCCAGTGTTAAATAGAGAGTATCATTTTTGAAACCATTGACACACCAATACTAGTTACTACATACGCACTCACTGATTCCTATGTCTACACACACATTCACTTATACAATCATTCATACATACAATCACTCATCTTTACAACACTATCATATGCACTCATACACTTATACAGACACTCACACTCTGCCACTCATTCATGGAGTTACTCACACACCTAGTCAGTCCTGAAAAGAATCAATCACACTTCCATTTTCTCATCTATACAGTTAAACACAGAACACCTTACATTTTTGAAACATATACTAACACATAGTTACTCTCTTATAGAATCACTGATACAAGTACACATTGATCTGCACAGAGTCACACACCTCCCAGCCAGCCATACACACACTCAGTCTCCCATACAAATACTTGTGCAACCAATCAATAACCCATATAGCTACTTATATAGCTACTGATCAACACATGCAGCAGCTTGCACAACAACAGAGATACTGATGCACACTTTCAGACAGTTTAGTCACTAACCCGTGCATTCAGTAAGACGCATTTAATCACTCACTCATACAGTCAATCACGCACCTACTAAAACCTTCATTCAGACACTTATACATCCACTCATTCTTCAATATGTAAAACATATTTAAACTTTACAGAAACACATAATCACTGGATGTTGTCATCAGTGATGTCATCAGTGATGTCACTGACCATGTCATGAATGATGTAATATGTGACATCATCAGCAGTGGATTGCGGGTGCGCGATATATAGTTAGTGCAACTAACTATATATGGAATTTCAATGGTTTTGTGTGAGTAAAATAAGGTTTTTTAAATGCTAATTCCTAACTATATATGGTCTATAACCTATGGTTTTTTCAGTGAATATATATATATTTGTACACACTCACCAGTCACTGTCACACACTCATGTATGCACTCAAAAACTCACTCAGACACTTATACACCCATTCACATACCCACTCACACACATACATCCAGTCACATACCCACTCAGATACTCATACACTCACTCACATACACATTCAGGTACTTATTCACCCACTTACAGACTCACTCAGAGAGTGATTCACCCATGCAATCATCCACTCTGAGACTCGTGCACCTACTTAGAGACTCAGTCATAGACTCATGTGTACAGTATCATATCTACTTAGCAACTCTTACACCTACTCACTGACCCACCTGGGCACTCATGCACCCACTCACAGACCCACTCATATACTCATGCACCCACTTACAGACTCACTCAGAGAGTCTTGCACCCATGTACAGCCCCACTCATAGACTCATGCACCTACGTAGGGACCCACTAATAGACTCATGCGTACAGTCTCATACCAACTTAGAGATTCTTACACCTACACACAGACCCACCTCTGAACTCATGCACCCACTCACAGACACACTAAGATAGGTACTCAAGCTCCCACTCATAGACTCAGAGAGTCAAGCACCCATGTACAGACCCACTCAGAGACTCACACAGCCACTCATACGCCCACTCACAAACCCATATATTCAATCCCACACTCATTCACAGACCCTCTACGAAACTTATGGACTAATCAGTTGCTCATACATTCAGAAATGCACACACCCACTCACAAACTCAATCAGATATGTATGCACTCACTCACTCACCCAGTCAAGGATAATGCATCCACTCACAGACCCACTCAGACATCCGCCTTCCCAGTCTCAGACCCACTCAGACACTCATGCATGTACCATATTCACTCACCCGCTCAGAGACTTATTCTCTCATTTGCAGACCCATTAAGACACTCAAACACCCTCGCATTCATCAATTCAATTTTTACATCCACTCACAGACCCACTAAGATACTCACACACTCATATAGTCACATATACAGCCACTCATAAATCCACTTAGACACTTATGCACCCATTTAGTTATACACTCAGAGATTCATGTACCCACTCAAAGTCACACTCAGAGACCCAGGCACCCACTGAATGAACCACTCAGACAGTCATGCTGACAGTCATAGAATCACTAAGAGACTAATGCACTCACTCACAGATTTACTCAGACACTTATGCACCGACTAACTAAACCACTCAGACTCCTACTTAGACACTCATGTATCCACTCACAGATCCAGTCAGACAGTCATATTATAAACTTACAAATGGACAAAGGCACACATGCACCTACTCACAGATTGAGTGAGAGACGTATGCAACCAATCACACACCTATTGGTACATTGCTGCACCCACTCACAGATGTGCTGAGGCAGACATGCAGTTCATTACAGAAGTTTTGATAGACTGATGTATTGTCTCAGAGATCTTCTCAAATACTTATACAATGAACGAGATACTTAGTGATACAGTGATGCATGAAGTTATAGATTACACTGGAAACATTATGTACTGTGTTGTAGAGATATTAAGAAAGTTGTACATGCTATTATACAGTCATTTAGAAAATAATGTATTTAGTGTGTTGGTTATAATCCATATTGCAGTTACAAGTTTTGAATGTGGTGGTGGCTATAGAATATCTGCATTTGTTTTGTCATTTTGCGACATATTCGCTGGGACCATGGCTGCCAATATCATCGCGATGCCTGACGTCACAGCGAAAAATAAAAATTGGTTAAAATGGTTGTGTTTATACAAACATCCTAAAAAAATATGACTTTAAACAGTGCAGTATTAAACCCCTAGTGTCTAAAATAGTGTAAAATGTGTGCATATATGTGTTTTTGCACACCCCAAAAATGGTGCGATTGTCGCGGTTATTGGAGTAATTGTGTTGTAATCGTGAAAACAAGAAGTAGGGTTTAAACAGTTTCTTTAAAAACGTACTAGTAAAATATGTGCACAAATATGTTTTTAAAGCAGTGATGTTTTTAATAATGTGTGCATTGTAATCATTCGAATTAATTTTTAAGTTAACATTTTTTAATGTGGTTCTGATCGATGAATGTCTGTTTTTGTTTTGCGATTTCACACCATGAATGCAATCATCTCAACGTCATCTCAGCTCCATGGGGACCCCGATATGCGTTCACAGCCAGGTGCCCCTTTTAAAGGGCAGACTCCGGGTATCACACAACATTAGCTACACACATGTGCTGATATACGGTTAAGGTACATATTGATTCCACTTGATAATGAAGGCAATTTCTGTTCTTTTCTCTACCATTGCACACGTGCAGTCTCTCTTTGCATCGATCATGGTCATCTCTAGTTACTCTCTCACTGACTACCCCCATTCTTCTTCCTGGTGAGGGTTAGCGTTTGTACCTCTGGCTAAATAGCCCCAGACAGATACTGTAACTATTATAACCACATTTGGTAAGTGACGCCCTGTTATTAACCTGAATACAGTTGTAATAGACCCTCTACTTGACACTATACGTGTTCAAGCGGTTTGTACTCTGTATGTGACACTCCACTAGCATTGACACCAGTTGTATTTATTTCTTCTTTTTACACTGCAGGTTGTAGCGGGGGACCTTACTGAACTTACCAGTATCTGGTTCAGTATACACCTTGTTGTTATTCTCCATTCTGTTTTTTACACTCATTTGCAGTAGCTGTAATAATCTTTTGGATCCTGACGAAGACCAAGACACCTTTATGGGTCACTGATGGCCGAAACATGTTGATCCCCATTGATGTACCTGTCTTGAATCTTGACAGCTGAATCATTCAGCTTATTGTTGTTTTTTAATCCTGTCATAGGGTAGCTAAATAAAGTTTTGCCGGCTCACTCTATAGGCAGTTATAACCCACTTTCACTAGCACTGCACTCCACACCCATTCACGCACCACGCTCACATAGAGTTTTTAGTACAACCCATGTGCTCAATTTGAAAAACATCCCTGAGTTCCTTCCTCATAGAATGGGGGTTGAAGCCCACATTAGGACTAGGTTCCTAATGCAAGGAGGCATCCCTATGATGAAGCATGACACCTTTGGTGTGTAAAGGGAGTTGTCCTTAACAGGGATACTTGGATACTTTCCCCTGATTGGTTGATTTCTACTCTGGTGCCAATCTATCTGTGTGTTGCAATTGAATACTTTCATTAAATACGGTCCTGTGGGCTCTTGTGTGAGTTGATTTGAAGAGTGGGGAGCGCGTCCACACTGGACATTAAACCTCCTCTTAGCCCTCCTTGTGTGTTATGGTTCTGACAAGAGCCTTTGACTGTATGCAGAGTTTCAGGCTTCTTTGAAACAACCTGTTTCCTTTGTCCATGCATGTCAAAACATAGATTGTTGTTAGAGATAGAGCTCCTATGATCTCTGAGGAAAGCAGAAACAATTTTGGAAACATGTTTGCTGGCTTTGTGATCACAGAAAGAAAAGTTAAAACAAAATCTTACTAAATATTTAGAATTAAACTTTATGTAAAAAAATGGCTATAAGTGTATATTTTAGTATGTGAAATACATTTGCTGATCACAGAATCTCCACAGTGAATACGACAATGTTGTCCCGACTCAAACTAATCTTCAAATTAAAACCAGTTATTAATGTACTTTCTATGTGTTAGACCTGGCATCTTTGGCGTGGTTTCCCCTATCTTTTTGCCTCTGCCTCCTTTATTTTTGACGCTGTGCTGGATTTCGTTTTTGCTGGTATAGATGCTTTGGGCACTTTGTCACTGCTGATCAGTGTCAAAGTGCAAGTGCTCCCTGTTTAAAATATGATGGTAATTGGTTATCCATGATTGGCATATTTGTCTCACCAAGAAGTCCCTACTAAAGTGCACTAAGTGTACCAGGGCTGGGGATACAAATGTTACAAGCGGGCCTGCAGCACTGATTGTGCCACCCACATGAGTAGCCCTAAAATGATGTCTCAGGCCTGCCACTGCAGTGCCTGTGTGCAGTCTGTGAATTACCATGTCCTCCTGGTCAGTGTCCCCACTGACAGGGCCTAACCCTTCCCTTTCTGTTCATATTGGTCACCCCTATGGAAGGCCCAAGGTACCCTCTTGGGCAGGGTGCAGTGTATGTGTTAGGTAGAACATGTACTAGTGCAGGTGACATGCTCTGGTAGTGAATTACATCCATTTTCGTTTTTCACTATTGTAAGGCTACCTTACCCATAGGCTATCATGGGGAATGCTGGCTACAGTGCTACCAGCATATCTTCCCATAGGAGCAAGGTAGGACATAAAAGTCTGGTATCCCTGAACTCAGAATTTAATAACACATCTTTTAGGAAAGGTGTTTTTTAAATCATGTGTTTGAGAACAGCACTTTTAGAAAGCTGCTGTTCTCTTGTCTGACCTTTCTGTGTGCCTTGGCCTGTTTGTGAATTGACTGCCTGGTTTGAGAGTGCCAGGGACTGGGGAGCCCCTAGGAGGCTGGCTGAGTCAGCCCTAGGCTGAATTACTGCATCTGCATCTTGGGTGGTGGGAGTGGATAGCACCTGGGCCTGATTAGGGCTGTGCCTGCCTTCCACAGTGCTGACTCCACCTCCTGCTGGGCGGCCGACGAACCTGCCCCTCTCTCTGAAAGGAAAGGAGAAGCCAGGAAAACAAAGTGCTCAAGGAACACCCAGAACTGGTTCAGACCGGGCTCAGAGCCCACCTGCACAAAGGGATCAAAGACTTTTAGGGGTATAAGTTAAGGACTCCTGACTACAGAAAATTAGATCATCCTGGAATCAAGAAGGAACCTCTGGCAAGGAGAAAGCTGAAACTGAAGAAGGAAGACTGTCCTGCTGTTGCTCTGCTGGACTGACCTGCTGTTGCTTTGCTGCCAAGGAGAGGGGAAGGACTTTGCTTTGTGATGTGTCCCCTTGCTTGAAGGAATCTCCAAGGGCCTGAAGAAGAGCTGGCTCCCTGTAAGAAGTCTCAGGAACAAAAGGACTTCAACCCCAGTTTCCCTGAACTCTGCTGAGAGAGTTCTGTCCTTCCTGGAGTGCTTGGCCCATGGGTGGTGCCTCTGGAAGTTGTACCAGTGTTGGGAAGCTGGAAACCAAGATTTAAAGAACTTTCTGCAAAGTTTATTGCATCGCTCACATGCGGCTACGAAGGCCGAGATCGTTGCAGCACCTGTTGCTGCTGCCAGAGCCGTCGCATCCTTCGTTTGCGGGGCGCACCAGTCCGGTGCGGGAAGATTACCATCGCTGCGAGTATCGTCGCAGAGCATGCCGTCACTGGATGAGATCGTCTCACTGCTTGCTTGCGGACCGCATCACGCCGCTGCGAGAGTCGTCGCAGAGCCATCGCATCAAGGGGCCGCGAGAGTAGAAGATCAATGCTGAGCCGTGCATCGTCGCCGCCCCGAAGATCGTCGCATCGTCCCTTTTGCGAGCCGCTTCCACCGAAACCTGTGCACCGAAATCCACGCAAAGTATCGCATCCCTGCCCATACAGACCGGAGTCGCCGCAACACGCCTGCTACATCGAGCGGGGTTGTCGCATCACCTCCCCAGGGTCTCAGGAGAGACGCATCACTTGCTTTTCACCGCTACAGCTTTTCACTTGGAACTTTGTCGCATTTAAAGGTACTGTTGGCTAAAACGTGACGCAACTGTGAACAGTTCTAAGGTAACCTTAAGAACTCTTTTCAAACCATATACTTGAACTGTGTATGTTGTTGTTTTGATCTTGTGTAGTTTAGATTAAATACCTTTATTTTTCTAAACTGTTGTGGAGACAGTTTGTGGTGTTCTCACTGTGTTACTGTGAGTATTGATACAAATACTTTGCACATTGCCTTTGATAAGCCTGATTGCTCGTGCCAAGCTACCAAGGGGGTGAGCAG
The DNA here is from genome assembly GCF_964261635.1 of Lissotriton helveticus. Classification (NCBI taxonomy): domain Eukaryota; kingdom Metazoa; phylum Chordata; class Amphibia; order Caudata; family Salamandridae; genus Lissotriton; species Lissotriton helveticus. The sequence goes on along the minus strand of NC_136060.1, from coordinate 335,184,199 downwards.
GGGTTATCTAAAGAGTGTATTCTCCTTACCCTGACTAGAAGCAAGGGTCCCTATTTGGACAGTGGTCCCTACCTATGCCAACTAGAGACCCCAGTTCTAACACTATGAAACACATACCAAAGCAAAACATGTGTGTTATATAATATAAATATAATATCCGATATCCAATTATAGAAAGAAAATACAAACATCTTAGAGGCTCACTTGACATTTCACTAATACAAAACCAGAGAAATTAAGCAAGTGCAGTTAGCTGAGTTAACTATAACTCGTGCCCCTGCAATGCGCTGCTTATGACCTCATATATTACATCACCCAAGACATTGTCAATGACATAACTTATGACATCTCAAATGATATCATCCACAGACTCACTGATGCACCCACTCACACCACAATATACCCTTTCATACACCCACTCCAACTTCCACACTACGATTCTCAAAAGCATTGATACACTCATAGCAGAACTTACATACCCACTCACTGATTCAGAAGTCTACACACACATCCAATCAGTCACCCATACAACCACTCATATACCAACTCATTTACTAATACAGCCACTGATATATCTACTCATACACCCATACAGACCCTCACACAGGTCAGTCACCTATAGAGCTACTCAGATACCTACTCACTGACCCATGGAGTCAATCACACAGCCACATACTAAGCTATACAGGTATACACACACTCACCCACTTATTCATACAGATGCTAACTGTACACATACTTACTCACCTACACATTCACTGACACAAGCACACACTCACCCATACAACCACTCTCACAATCACTCACTCACACATACAGTCATTCATATACTACAGCACTCACCTATACTGCCTTTCACATATGCATTTACTCACCCATTACTTTATTTATTTATGCAATTTGTTAAGCGCGCAAATACCCTTAGGTTTCTCGGCGCTGAGTACAGCTGAGATGAGAAATGGGGAGGTTTATTGGTTGAATAGCCAGGTTTTTAATTGTCTACGGAAGGATAACATAGTAGGGATGATTTTGATTTGAAGGGGGAGTGTGTTCCAAAGTTTGGCGGTGGCGATAGTGAATCTTCTGTCGCCCCAAGAGGCCTTTTTCGTTCTGGGGACAGTCAGCAAATGAGTTTCTGAGGAGCATAAGGCTCTTGTCAGCCCGTAGGAACATAGACTTCTTTTGAGGTATTGCCTTGTAGGCGATGCAGGGGGCCTTGAACTTTATTCTGCTCCTAATAGGCAGCCAGTGAAGTTGCCGGAGTACCTTGAAAATAGAATTCTTTCTGTTGCATTTTGCACCATCTGCAGTCTATGTAGGACTCTTTGCTGCATGTTTATAAGCAGACCAGTAGAGTTGTCTAGCTTGGACATAACAAGTGTGCTGATAAGAGCCCTGCCTGCATTGGGAGGAAGGTAAGGAAGGTTTTTCTTTATCATCCTGATGGTGAAAAAGGAGGAAGAGACGAAGGAGTTGGCGTGGTGAATAAAAGATAGTTTGTCATCAAACATGACTCCTAAGTTTCTAACTTTAGTTACAGGGGACGGAGGTGTGCCTAATTCTACAGGCCACCAGGAAGGAGACCAAATAGGGGAGAGGTTACCAAAGATCATCACCTCCGTCTTCTCGGAGTTTAGTTTGAGAGCTTTGTTTGCCATACAGGTGCTGATCGCAAGCATTCCTTCTTGAAAGTTAGCCGAGACTGTCCTGCCCTTGTTGTGGATCTGTAGCACAATCTACATATCATCGGCGTAAGACGTTATTTGCAGGTTGTGGGACTTAATGATCCTGGTCAGGTCCGACACATATATATTAACAGGGTCGGACTTAGCAAGAATGCAGTGAAAACAGAGGGGAGTTGAAGTTGCCAAGCTTTACAAGTTGGGTGCGGTTGGACAGGAAGGATGTTAGGAGGGCCTTGGCTTTGTCTTTGATACCTATGACTGAGACACAGTTGATTACGGTTGAGTGATCGACCGTGTCAAATTCTGCTGAAAGATCCAGCAGCATCAGGATCGCAGCATCTCCCTTATCAAGAGTCATCCTGATTTCGTTGGATGTCTTGATGAGGGCAGTTTCGGTGCCATGGCCTTTCCTAAAGCCAAATTGGGTGTCATCTAAGAAGTTGTTGTTGTCAATGTAGAGGGCTAGCCGAGTATTCATCACTTTCTCCAACATCTTTGCAGGGAAAGGGAGGCAAGCAATAGGTCTGTAGTTCTTGGTCTCAGTAGGGTTAAGGTTGTGTTTCTTAAGCAGTGGTTTGATAATGGTTTATTTTCAGAAGGAAGGGTATGTTCCTGTCCTGAACATTGAGTTGCAAATATTGGGCAGTTCGGGGCCTATGATATCCGGTATAGGTTTTATTGTGGAAGGGGGGCATGGGTTGTTGGGGGAGCCAGATTTAGTGGTGGATATGAGGTCGATAACATACTCTGTGGTGTCATGGCTAAATTCAGAGAATGTAGGGGGGATATTGTTGGATGAATGTAAAGCTGGGGAGTTGGTCGAGTGTGATTCTACGTTGGATGCAATAAATTGGTTGTTAGTTAAGGAGTGGGTTGAGAGATTGGAGTAGATGTGGGTGACTCTTTCCTGTAAGAAAGTGGCAAGAGAATTGCAGAAAATTTGTGTGGGGGTTATAGGCGGATTGTTCACTGGTTCTGAGAGCTTAATAATGACCTTGAACAGCTGTTTCATAGAGGCATGTGCTGTTTCAATTTGATTAAGGTAATATTTACTTTTTCCTGTGATTAGAAGATGTTTGTATTTGGTAATTGCTTCCTTCTACGGTGTTTTCGTAGTGAGTTTGTAGTTTCGGCACCAATGTTGTTCTAAGTTTCTACATTATTGCTGCTCTAGTCTTAGTGCCTCCGAGAACCAGGGGCAGATGGAATCTTTCTGTTTTTTTATGTATGTTTTAGTGGAACCAAGGTGTCGAAGGCGGAGTGGAGTGGGATCCTCGTGATCCTCACGATCGGGTAGTTCCGAACACACACACACCTAACGCGTTTGTCAGGACAATGAAACAGAACAGACTTGTTGTTTCACGTAAACCAGAATTTAATGATTCACTGCACAGAATATGGCACTTGATTGTACCAGACTGGACCAGGGTTGTAGGCACCCTGTGGAGGCGCTTGACCTTTCCGTTTAACCGTCCTCTGCACGGATGCTGGTCCTGGCACCCACCAACAGAGGGCACTGTGCTAAGCAGTGGCCAACAATGCCACTCGAATATTTATGCAAGGGTCCGCTGCCCTTCGGGTTCGTCCTCCGCAGTAGCGTCGGTCCCGACACTCTCCAACGGAGGGCAAAAACACAGGCTCTCTGGCCTGGTATGGTATAGTTCGGAGACCCCTGAAACAGGGCTCCAACTGCCAAATCCAACAGATAAGGCGCTCAGCTCGCTCGATTACCCTCGAGCGGGGACTGGTCCCAATGTGCGATGCAGAGAGCGTACTTCACGCTCGATAACCCTCGAGCTGGGACTGCGCACAATGTACAACGTAGAGAGTGTCCTTCACGCTCAATAACCCTCAAGCGGGGACTGCGCACAATATCTCCAATGTAGTCAAAGCGTCTTATCTACTCGATAACCCTCGAGTGGGCACTGCGCCTAATGTACAACGTAGAGATCGTCCTTCGCGCTCAATAACCCTCGAGCGGGGACTGCGCACGATATCTCCACTGTAGTCAAGGCATCCTTTACGCTCGATAACCCTCGAGCGGGGACTGCCTTAATTGGAATCAACGCCGGTGGGCGGAAGGTTGCGGTTTCTCGATAACCCTCGAGCGGGGACTGCCGTGCATTGGCTTCAACACCTGTGGGCGGGAGTTGCGGTTTCAGACCGCCGAAAACCACTGACGGTGAGTGGGACTCGTTTCCTTTCAATACTCGTCTCGCGGGTAACAAGGAAATCCGACAAGAAGCAAGGGCTCACCTTTCCGACGTCCTCGCAGTGTGTCCGACAACGCGAACACTGAATATCCGACGCCGTCTTCTGCTTCCGGGGTCTGTTTTATGTCTGCGCGATCTGCGCATGCTTCATGCATTGCCCTCTGGAAACTGTAGTTCTATGCGCGTTGGTTCTGGGTGTTGTAGTTCCCCAAGCGGAACAGTCCGAGCCGCGGACTGTGTGCAGACCGGTTTGTGTCCTAACATGGAGCCATTGTAAGTAATGCATTTCTGCCAGTTCAGGGTCATCCGGTAGAATTAGATGGGTGGACAGCACGTGCAATTTTAAGACTTCAAGAGAGATGCTGCCCCAGGCTTTGAACTGATTGGGAGAAGGGGGCTGACGTAGTTGGGGGTGCTAATTTCGGTGTCAATGTTAAAGAGGCTAAGGGGAGGATGTTTTAGAGAGATTAGTCTGTTATTTGTGAACAACCCATCAAGTGTGTGTCCGGCAGAGTGAGTGGGTGTAGTTACTAGTTGGGAGAGTCCTATTGTTTTCAATAGTAAGGCTGAAGTGTCATGCTCGTTGTGGGCTTCAAGGTGGAAGTTGAAGTCACCTAAGATGGTAAAGTTAGCTTCTCCTGCTGATGGTTCTGCCAGGAGGTGTAATGATGAAAGGAATTCTGCTTGTGGTCCGGGAGGACGGTACAGTAGGATGCCTTTAAAGGAGTGAGAATTAGAAAGTGAGATTGTAAAAGTAAAGGCTTTGCAGCTCTTAGTGGAGATTATTTCTGTTCTAACTGTGAATTTGTTGCTGTGAATAAGTGCGATTCTACCATCTTTTTTGTTGGTTCTGTTTAATCTCCTGATGCAGTAATCATCAGGGGTTACGTGGTGAAGTCAGGTCTGGAGGAAGGGTCACCCCAGGTCTCTGTTATAAATAGGAGGTAAAGTTTATTGCTCTCTAGGAAGGTGAGTATTTCATACTTATGTTTGGGGAGGGAGCACGCATTATTAAGGGCAGCGTGGATTGTTCTGTGTTTGGTCGATGGAAGATGGACGTTGGTAGAGAACTGATTTTTCCTGGGAGTGGATGTGACATGGCATTTCGGACATTGGATGATGAATTGGGTGGGTGAGGTATCTGCTGTGAAGCAAGGGCAGATTAGTGAGTCCTTGAATGTGCTTGCTATGTTTTAAGTTGGTTTCTGGTATAGATTCGTATTTTGGGTTACAGGGTTGGAAAAAATGGGCCAGGTGTTGGGACCCTGGGCCTGGTCCAGGCACGGACGGGCGCAGACGGGCTTGCCTTTGGCATGCCGGCGGCGTGCCCACTAGGCGCGTCCGCTGTGCGCGTCCGCTGTGCGAAGCGAATGGCATCTGTTTTTAAGGAGGGGGAAGATCCGCTGCTGGTCAGCTGACTTGGTGGGTCTAGCCGGTAGTGATTAGTCGCTTCCTGTAGCACGTATGTTCCCTCCACTCAAACGAAGAATCGGCGGTGGACCAGGGAATGTGCAGATTAGAGGCAGTGAGTGCTGTCTGTAGAGCGTGCAGTTTAAAACAACAACAGTATTAAAGTGATAGTGGTTTTTAAAAAACGGGCGATTTTAAAATGAGTAGCGTGGTAGGAGCCCTTTACCAGGTGCTCCTAATTAGGCAGTTCAGAGGTCTGTCACATATACCACTGACACATCCATTCACTCACTGACACACCATACATACACTCAGCCGCGGCCCGTGGAGGGAGTTACGGTGGGGCAGGGAGGCGGGGATAGGGAGGGGCAGGGTGGAGGGTGCTAAAAACCGGCATATGGATAATTGCAGGTAAGTAAACAATTTAATAAATAAAACGAATTTGGTAGTGCGCCTTGCATCGCAAAATGCGATGCAGTGCGCGCTACGAAATTAATTTTATTAATTAAATTGTTTACTTACCTGCAATTATCCATATGCCGGTTTTTAGCACCCTCGATCCTGCCCCTCCCCTCCCCGCCTCCCTGCCCCACCGTAACTCCCTCCACGGGCCGTGGCTGCATACACTCGGTCACCTACACAGCCCCTCACATATGCACTCACTAACCTATAAAGCCACTGACTCACCCACTTACTCATCCACGCAGGCAGTCACATACACCCTCAACCACCTACACAGACACTCAGACACCCATACAGGTACTGTTATATTCGATGCCGGTACCTTAATATAGATCCAAGGAACATCGTACACTTTCCCTACATCAGCTCCCGTCATTTCATATAAACGAGCCTTATAAGGACATAACTCCAAATAAGGAAAGACGGCCTTGTATGGACATAACGCCTTATAAGGTCTGCAGCCTTTTGTGGACTTAACCTTTCACCTAGTTAATGACGAGGGTGGGTTTTGCCTGATCAAGACGTCATCTTTAGCACATATGAATAATTAATGAGTACATTCTCCAGGAGGTACACTTCACCTCTCCCATCGACGCACAAGGTTTAATCCCCAAACGTCATCCTCATACTGAACAATGGGGAACACAGGTACATAGACTGTATAAATACAGCACCTCTTGCTATCAGTAAGTAGGATGGAACCGAGTCTTCAAGGCAGACACACTGACCAGAGAGGCTGCGGCTCTGGCATGACATCGCTCCAGCTGACAGTGGTCTAACCATCCCTTGCGGGGTATCCAATTTGAGACTAGGCCTGGGTGGTAAATTCCGTTCCGCTTGCGGAATTTGGGTAATTTCGCGTTTTGTGGAGAACGCAAAATTGCCCAAAATTCTGCATTCCGTGGCTTCTCAAAAATTTTTGCTTGTTCGCATTCTCAAAATGCGTGTTTGCAAGATATTTCCCCCCGAGCACGCAAACAGTGATGGCAAACAGTAACAAAGCATCGCTAACAAGCAATTCCACGTGTTTGCAGAGTTTCTGCATGTTCGCAGAGATTTTTTACCGTTTCGCGGAGATTTGCGTAACGCGATTACGCGAATTCCGCCCACCCCTATTCGAGACCAGGACGGAGTCCCACACTCTCACTATTCAGTTATGGGGGTTGGACTAAATCCTAGAGGGATTCTTGGCTCTTAGATTCTAGGCTATTAGGCTATTAGGCTCCTAGGTTCATTAGCTCTTTCGTACCTACTCACATGCTAGGTATACTTAGGTACATCTAGTCAGGCATCTTAGGAGTACGCACTTTATTTCATAAATGCATTCTATATTCATGTATAGGTTCATGACCGTTGCAAAATGGTAGGCTATTAGGCCCATTAACTCTTTCACACCTACTCACATGCTAGGTACACTTAGGTACATCTAGTCAGGCATCTTAGGAGTACGCATTTTATTTTATAAATGCGTTCTATATTCATGTATAGGTTCATGACCATTGCAAAATGGTAGGCTATTAGGCTCTTTAGCTCTTTCACACCTACTCACATGCTAGGAACACTTAGGTACATCTAGTCTGGCATCCTAGGAGTACGCATTTTATTTTATAAATGCATTTTATATTCATGTATAGGTTCATGACTGTTGCAAAATGGTAGAACAAAACTATTTCTTCTTATTCACGGTACTGTTGGTTCTATATCCCTGTTACTGTGTTACAGACATAACAGCACACTTATTCTACATGAGAAGAACTACTGTACAATAAATTCTTATTGTAAACACGTTCAACTTTTTCTTTTCTGTATCTCTCTGAGAGCAAAAACAAGCAAGCACGAGTGACTGGGTGTAAAGTAATATATTGTTTCCATGAGTCTGAGGTTATTGTGTTCCAAAGTTGCACAAACTAATCTCTCTGATAACAGGAGATTCTAGTGGCACTGCGAGATAGCTAATGCGAACCATAGGCTAATATATGCGGTGGGGTGTACACAGAGTCAGTCTGCCACCAGACCCCCCACAGTATATGTTATCCGTAATCGTCTTAGGTCCTGCATGACAGGGTAATTTTTGTGACTACACTACAGTGCTCAGATGACCAATCTATTACCTATACAGCCACTCACATACCCACTCACCAATCCAAATAGCCCATTAGACACCAACTGACTGGTAAGACATTCACAGACATTCACACAACCTAGTCAAACACCCATACATTCACTTTGATATTTAATCACTCACTTATACAGTCAGTTACACACTCACTGAATCATCCGTACAGGCACTCATGAACCCACTGATTCACCAATGCACCTTGGTATATATTTGTAACACTCTAAATTTTTTTTAAAAAGGCACACTCACTGGATGATATCATCAGTGATGTCATTTGAGATGTCATCAATGATGCCATCAGTGATGTCATCAATAATGTCTCTGACGATGTCATCAGTGATGTAATATGTGAGAACATAAGCAGTGCATTGCCTGGGCGTCAGTTATAGTTAGCTCAGCTAACTATAACTGCTGAATTTCTCTGGTTTTTGTATGAGTGAAATGTCAGCCTAACTATAACGTCCTTGAGATTTTGTTTTTTCAAGGAATATATATATATATATATATATACACACGCACACTTATATATAAAATATATATATATTATATATATATATAAAGAACTCATATCATACTACATAATGTGGCTGTAGATATACAGCAAAATTAAATGAAACAAAAGAGATAGTCTAACTCTGATGTCCACATACACAACACTTACACATACCTTTAGGCAGCCTCAACATTTCCCAGGAAGAATGTTGACCCAATAGGAAAAAAAATGTAGATACACTACCCATCATTCATAATAGGTTCATGAAGATATTTCGGTTAAGACCCAAATTAACAGAGTATAGGTTTAGTATGGGACTATTCGAAAAGGTAAATTTACACATGAGTAAATATAAATGTGTAAATTTGCTCTTATACTTTGTAGTAAATGTACTACAATGTGTGGGCTGACATGACCACACCCCTTGAAATCAGGGGGTACAGCCAAACGTGCAAGTTTAAAGTTACTGCAAATAACGTTTTCACATGTAGGAAATCTCCACCTCTGGGTCGGATATCTCCATATGGTAAAGTACAAGGGAAAAGTTAAAGTTTATGAAACTTTAAAAAGCAAAATAGCAAAAATAGGTTTATGTTAAGTATTGAAATGAAAGTATGTTATGAAATTATATATTTTATATTTATTTTTAATGTAGAACAAAATTAAATATTCTGCAGCCATATTAATTTTAATCTTAAATAGAATTTTAATTCATTCATACACAATGAAATAAATATATATTTTAAAATATTTATTCAAATACAAATTAAACTGGAAGTAAAATGTTTATAATTTTTATGTATTACAAATTACTAAATGATAGGTGAATAATTATTTTACATTATTTGAATTCTTGCAAAAGTAGTTACATTTATTTCTAAATTAAATACAAATTATTAAAATATTCAAAGTAAACTTGGATTTGTTTACTATTTTTGTGCTCAATTTGTGACCATTAAATTAAATGTATATATACTTTTGAAAAGTAGAAATACATTAATTTATATAGGTCACTATTTTAAGTCCCTGCCTCTATTATTTTTATGGAGGGTGTTGCAGTATCAGGGCTGGCTTTGTGTGTTGCTTAACTTGCTCCATGTGTGACAAGCAGTACATTTACAACTATTTTGGGTCCTTTTTGGCAATAGCAACTATCGAAGTGTATTTTGTGAATAGAAATAAGCATACTCTTTTGTGGTTTTGTGCATGTCCCTCTCTAGAGCCCTCCCTATCCCTCTCTTAGCCCTTCCTTAATTCTCTCTAAGCCGCTCATATAGTCATAAATATTCCCCACTTTCCAGCCACGCCCCATGTCCCTCTCACATTTAATACAAAAAAGTATACCTATGTGTGCGAAGATTTCCACAGTCAGAGCTGATATCTCCATGCATAAAAGATAGGTGTGGCTGAGATCTTGACAAGTAGGTTTGTGAACAGTGCATGAGTAATAGTACTGTAGCACTACTACTACTAAATGTGCTATAAAATGCAGTTTGTGAATTAAAATGATGTCCTTTGTGTGAGACACTGCCTCCGATTCTTAAAGATTTATAAATGAGTAAATGTCACTGACTGTTTTAGTACTCCAGGCTTTTTCGAAGTAAGCCAGGCGTACTCCTGTTTAACTCCTCTCTTAATCCTGGAATTCAGGAGTACTACATTAGTAAGTCACAGTAACACTTTTGTGAGTAAGGTTCATTGTGTTATAGGAGATACAATATATGATCACCTACTCAAAATCATATCATCAAATGTGGCTAAAAGTGCATGGCATAATTGATAGTGTGGTCTTAGCTCTCATTGACGTGTATAAATATTGAAGCAGTGTTGCACGATTTGAAAAACATACCAAACACTGCAATGATGGCTGAGGTGTGGATGATGGGCCATGTTCCCTTACAAACAATGTAATACCGGGTATCTATCTATAACCCATTTTGGGTGGTGAACATAAATGTTATCCCAGTTGCCTATTTTATCTTGATCACTTACCAATATCTAGTTACTATTCATATACCTACCTTTGCCTGGAATTATTTTCATTCTCTTAACTGTAATAGATTGGTATTTTCATAGTGACTTTTCACATTTGCTGTTCCACGTCTACTGCAGCACCTTTGTAGGTGTAAACATGGATCTTGGCAAAAATATATTCTTTTTTTAATATCCAACTTATGGTGCTGTTTGATTACTCTTCTATTTCTATCCAGTTTCTGCGTTTCATGCGTTACCCTCTGAGCTGGTAGAAATAGGTTAGAGAATAGGGTTGTTTCTCCAGCCTCTTTCGGCAAGTCTAAATTGACTTATTTCTGTGTTGATGCCTTTGCTGAACCGGGAGCTCAAGGGGGTGTCTCTGACCCTTTTTAGTTTCAAGGGGGCTACTTGATCTAGGACTGCTTTTATCATCGAATTGTAGTGGTTTTTAAGTGTATCTGTTGTAAGGTTGTCTGTGGGGGTGGTGGGTGAAGACATCATTCTTTCTTGATGTTTCTCGACCATTGGGAGTTTCCCGAGATCAGTCAGGGGCGCTTCTGATTGGTTCGGTTGGAACAGGATGATGTGGTGATCGAACCCATTGACTGGAAGGATGTTATTTATGCTAACCACTTTGTTCTAGGCTATAATGGCATCTAAGGTTGCACCTCTGTTGTGAATTTGCCCTTGCAGAGTTGGATGAGATCTTTGCTGAGTAATAGTAAGTTTAGAGACTTGATTAGTATATTCTTTTTGTCATCCAAATGGAGGTTGAAGTCAACTAGGATTATGTTGTTGGCATTAGAGAGAGGGCACTGCATTATCACATCCAACAGGTGTTCACCGAACAAGCGCATATTCGATATCCGGTCCTGTTCTGAGTTACTTCAGTTCAGGAGACATCTTAAGACCTGGTTGTTTACACGGGCACATGAATGAACAAAAATGACTCAGTCTCTGTCCACACCCTACTCTGATCAGCGCCATGAAACCTTTGTCTGCGTGCGCTTTACAAATGGCTTAAATAGAAATAAATAGAAATATTGCCTGGTGGGTAGTAGAGAAGGTGACATTCCGTCATTTTATTGCCTTTTAGCATTATGGTAGTGCTGAGATATTCAAATGCGGGGTAGGAGATATTGCCTGTTTCTGCCAAACTGATGCTATCCTTCTGTATGATGGCAATGCCACCCCCTTGGCGGGCTCCCTGTTCTTCTTAATGATGGAGGGACTAGAAGGTTAAGGATTGAACAAGAAGATTAATTTATCCAATTTCTATGATGAACACAATGTTAATGTCATGGTTCAGGATACGTTCAGCTAGTTCTCTTGCATGCATGGTTGCTGACCTACAATTTATGAGGATGCTGTTCATACTGCTGCTGTTAATGGGCTTCTGGGAGGGAGGTGCCATAGTTCAAGTTCAAGTTCAAAAATTTGTATAGCGCACTACTCACCCAGAGGGTCTCAAGGCGCTTGAGGGAGGGTGGGTGTATTACTTATCGAATAGCCAGGCTTTCAGCTGCTTTCTGAAGGAGAGGTGGTTCTGTGTGAGGCGGAGGTGAGTGGGGAGAGAGTTCCAGGTTTTGGCCGCTAAGTAGGAAAAAGATCTTCCTCCCATGGTGGATCTATTGATGCGCGGAGTTACGGCGAGGGCTTGATTGGATGAGCGAAGTTGGCGGGTGGGTGTGTAGAAGGACAGTCGTTTGTTGAGGCATTCGGGTCCAAGGTCGTAGAGGGCCTTGTGTGCGTGGGTGAGGAGACGGAACGTAATTCTCTTATTGACGGGGAGCCAGTGGAGATCTTTCAGGTGACCGGAAATATGAGCTTGACGGGGTATGTCGAGTATGAGTCTGGCTGAGGCGTTTTGAATGCGTTGGAGTTTTTTCTGTAGTTTGGATGTGGTTCCGGCGTAAAGGGTGTTTCCATAATCTAGTCGGCTAGTGACTAGTGCGTGGGTGACTGTCTTTCTTGTTTCGGTGGGGATCCAGCGGAAGATTTTTTTGAGCATGCGTAGGATGTTGAAGCAAGATGATGAGACGGCGTTGACTTGTCTGGTCATCGATAGGGAGGAGTCCAGGATGAAGCCCAGGTTACGTGCATGGTCCGTAGGTGTGGGAGCTGTGCCCAGAGCTGGTGGCCTCCATGAGTCGTCCCATGCAGAGGGGGATGATCCTAAGATGAGGACTTCCGTTTTGTCCGAGTTTAGTTTTAAGCGACTGTTCTTCATCCATTCGGCTACTTCTTTCATTCCTTCGTGTAGGTTGGTTTTGGCGGTGTTAGTGTCTTTGGTGAGGGAGAGGATTAGCTGGGTGTCGTCAGCATAGGAGATGATGTTGAGGTTGTGTTGGTGTGCGATGGATGCGAGGGGACTCATGTACACGTTGAAGAGGGTGGGGCTGAGTGAAGATCCTTGTGGTACGCCGCAGATGACCTCGGTGGCCTCTGATTTGAAGGGGGGGAGGCGGACTCTCTGGGTTCTTCCAGCGAGGAACGAGATGATCCAGTCCAATGCTTTTCCTTGTATTCCAATGTTGTTGAGGCGTTGTATGAGGGTGTTATGACAGACTGTGTCGAAGGCGGCGGAGAGGTCAAGTAGGATGAGGGCAACTGTTTCTCCGTTGTCTAGTAGCGTTCGGATGTCGTCGGTAGCGGCGATGAGAGCGGTTTCTGTGCTGTGTTTGGTTCGAAAGCCGGACTGTGAAGGGTCAAGTGAATTGTTGGATTCAAGGAAGGCGGCAAGCTGATTATTGACGGCTTTCTCGATGACTTTGGCCGGGAAGGGGAGGAGCGAGATGGGGCGGTAGTTCTTAAGTTCAGAGGGGTCTGCTGTGGGTTTCTTCAGAAGTGCGCTGAGTTTGGCATGTTTCCAGCTTTCTGGGAAGGTAGCGGAGTTGAAGGAGCAGTTGATGATATCGCGGAGATGGGGTGCGATGATGGAGTCTGCTTTGTTGAAGATGTGGTGGGGGCATGGGTCAGTTGGTGAACCTGAGTGGATGGAGTTCATCAGGCGGATGGTGTCTTCAGTCGTGATTGGGTTCCAGGCGCAAAGGTTGTGAGAGTGCTGTTTTGGTTCGGAGGTGGGTGGGGTGTGTCCTTCTTTGGAAAGGTTCTCAAAGCTGTTATGAATGTCGGCAATTTTGTTGTGGAAGAAAGACGATAGAGAGTCGCAGAGGTCTTGGGAGGGAGTGATGTCGTTGGTGTCGGCGGTGGGGTTGGTGAATTCTTTGACGATGTTGAATAATTCCTTGCTGTTGTGGGTGTTGTTGTCGAGTCGATCCTTGAATGCTGATTTCTTGGTGGATCGGATCAGTTGGTGGTGTTTGCGGGTGGCGTCCTTGAAGGTGGTCAGGTTGTTAGTGGTTGGGTTTTTTCTCAGGGTTTTTTCGAGGGTGCGACATAACTTCTTGGATTTCTTAAGGTCATCGTTGAACCAGGGGGCCTTTTTGTTACCTTGTTTGATCTGGTGGTTTTTCAGGGGTGCTAATTCGTCAGCGCAGTGGGTGATCCATTGTGTGAGTTTGGTGGCAGCTTGGTTTGGGTCCGATGATGTTGCAGGAGGGTTTTGGTGAAGCGATGTGAAGAGTTGGTCGGTGATGATTTTGTTCCAGTTTCTTCGGGGAATAGGTTGTGGTGGGATGTGGGTCATGGTCTTTTTGCATTTGAAGTGAACGCAGCTGTGGTCCGTCCATCCAATGGAGAGCTGTGGTGTGATTGAAGGAGATGTGTTTGCTGGAGGTGAAGATAGGGTCGAGCGTGTGTCCTGCCAAGTGGGTGGGGGTGTCGACAAGTTGTTTGAGTCCGAGATTGGCCAGGTTGTCCAGAAGGGTGGTGGTGTTGCTGTCGTTATTCTTTTCCAGGTGGAAGTTGAGGTCTCCCAGTAGGATGTAGTTCTCGGAGGTGAGGGCATGTGGGCTGATGAAGTCAGTGATCTCTTCGATGAATTGTGTGCGGGTTCCTGGTGGTCTGTAGATTAGGGTGCCTCTAAGAGTGGTCCTGGGGTCGGTGTGGATCTGGAAGTGAAGGTGTTTGGCGGTCGCGAGGTTATTGTTGGAGTTGGTCGTGACTCGGATGGAGTTCTTATGGGCGATGGCGATGCCCCCTCCGGTTTGGTTAGAGCGGTGCAGATGAGGCGTTCATCCAGGTTTCTGTAAGGAAGGCGACGTCCGGCGATGTAGTGTCGAGTAGGTCCCAGAGTTCAGTGGCGTGTTTGTGGACCGAGCGTGTGTTCAGCAGGATGCACTTCAGGTGGTTAGAGTCTGAGCTGTGTTTGGAGGGAGATTTGGTGTGGGTCCTGATGCAGGCGAACTTTCAGAAGTTGCAGGTGAATGGTCCGTGGGTGCGTCCTGGGGCAGCTACGTAGCATTGTGAGGTGCGTCCGGGGTTAAGGGCAAGGAGGGTATCGGCGTCATACGATATGCGGGCGGGGTGGCTAATGCGGGGGCCAGGGGGTCTGGCGCTGGGCGCGGTCCTGGCGTGGATGGGCATAGACGGGCTTACCTTTGGCGCGCCTTCGGTGCGCATGGGGCGCGACCGCTGCGCGCAGAAGCATCTGTCATATGTGGGTAGTGGGTGGGAGGGGCGAGGGGGGATCAGCTGGGAGGCGGGAGCAGGGAGGAGGGACGGCCAAGGAGTCAACAACAAAATGGCTGCACAAACAAACAGCGATATTGGGGTACCACCGGAGCAATCCTACGATCTGGGCAGTGGAAGCGGCACAAAGAGGCACAATAAATGCAGCAGGCGATGCGAGCAGTGCGACAGTTGCAATTAGCCCGAGAGGAAAGGCACAACAATTAGGCAAGCGCT
Source organism: Lissotriton helveticus (assembly GCF_964261635.1). NCBI lineage: Eukaryota > Metazoa > Chordata > Amphibia > Caudata > Salamandridae > Lissotriton > Lissotriton helveticus. Next base: position 335,169,034 of record NC_136060.1, on the reverse strand, counting down.
ACGATGTCAGGCAGCAAGCGCTACGATAACAGACCGAGTTACTGGCAATGATATGGCATCAAGAGCTACAACAGCAGCCAGCAAGCGCTACGATACCAGACAACGTTACAGGTAGCAGGATGGTCAGGGAGCTTGGGGAGCGACCGCTTCAGAGGGATCCAAGGCAGTCACAGCACTAGTCAAGAAGGGGCAAGCCTAATATCTCAGTGGGAGGGGGGATCAGCTGGGAGGCGGGAGCAGGGAGGAGGGACGGGCCAGGAGTCAACAACAAAATGGCTGCACAAACAAACAGCGATATTGGGGCACCACCGGAGCAATCCTACGATCTGGGCAGTGGAAGCGGCACAAAGAGGCACAATAAATGCAGCAGGCGATGCGAGCAGTGCGACAGTGGCAATTAGCCCAAGAGGAAAGGCACAACAATTAGGCAAGCGCTACGATGTCAGGCAGCAAGCGCTACGATAACAGACCGAGTTACAAGCAATGATATGGCATCAAGCGCTACAACAGCAGCCAGCAAGCGCTACGATACCAGACAACGTTACAGGTAGCAGTATGGTCAGGGAGCTTGGGGAGCGACCGCTTCAGAGGGATCCAAGGCAGTCACAGCGCTAGTCAAGAAGGGGCAAGCCTAATATCTCAGTGCGAGGGGGGATCAGCTGGGAGGCGGGAGCGGGGAGGAGGGACGGGCCAGGAGTCAACAACAAAATGGCTGCACAAACAAACAGCGATATTGGGGCACCACCGGAGCAATCCTACGATCTGGGCAGTGGAAGCGGCACAAAGAGGCACAATAAATGCAGCAGGCGATGCGAGCAGTGCGACAGTGGCAATTAGCCCAAGAGGAAAGGCACAACAATTAGGCAAGCGCTACGATGTCAGGCAGCAAGCGCTACGATAACAGACCGAGTTACAGGCAATGATATGGCATCAAGCGCTACAACAGCAGCCAGCAAGCGCTACGATACCAGACAACGTTACAGGTAGCAGGATGGTCAGGGAGCTTGGGGAGCGACCGCTTCAGAGGGATCCAAGGCAGTCACAGCGCTAGTCAAGAAGGGGCAAGCCTAATATCTCAGTGGGAGGGGGAATCAGCTGGGAGGCGGGAGCGGGGAGGAGGGACGGGCCAGGAGTCAACAACAAAATGGCTGCACAAACAAACAGCGATATTGGGGCACCACCGGAGCAATCCTACGATCTGGGCAGTGGAAGCGGCACAAAGAGGCACAATAAATGCAGCAGGCGATGCGAGCAGTGCGACAGTGGCAATTAGCCCAAGAGGAAAGGCACAACAATTAGGCAAGCGCTACGATGTCAGGCAGCAAGCGCTACGATAACAGACCGAGTTACAGGCAATGATATGGCATCAAGCGCTACAACAGTAGCCAGCAAGCGCTACGATACCAGACAACGTACATAGGTATTTCTATGCATTGAGCTGGTGGCCTGGCTGTCTGAGGAGGGTTTTGGTCTCTACCAATTCCAGTGGTCACCTGAATCTTGGAGGTGGGGGTTGCCAGGGATGTTGTACGCTCATGTGTTTTAGCTAGATCCATCACCTGACTTAGGGACATCAGGGAGCTCATTCTCTTTGGCCTATGAGATCAGTTATTCAGTGGAGTTGTATACCAACAGTTTTTTTTTCTGGTTCCGAGACAAATGTAGAGGTTGATTGGTGATGTTAGAGGAGGCGTGGTGTGAGTTTTATTTGAATGTAGGGTATATGATTAGGTTTCATAAGGATGTTGTTGATAGCCTGCGTTACCTTAATAAGCTATTTTTCCATGCAAGTTAGATGATCAGTCACGTCAGCTGTGGTTATAAGATTTAGTGGTGTTGAGGTGTCTTTCTCTGTGAGTTGGGCACTCTGTTGAGTCAAACGAGGTGTAAGGTTTAATGGCAAGAGTGTAAATGAGTTGGTGAGCAGGTCATATTGTGTGTTATTCATGGCTCGGGTGGTGAGTTTAGTGGTCACATGCTTCTGACTTGGTGGGTACAGGTATTGCGTATGAGTACTGGGTGCATCTTTGTGTTTTCTCACTCATTGTGAGGGTAAGGGCTGACAGCAGGTTTGGGTTTCCATGGACAGTTGCCTCTTGGTCCTTATCCTGCATGGTGTGAGAGAGAGTGGGTGGGGATTTTGGGAGGGGGTGGTAGGAGGGAGGGTTGATGGGAGGGTTTTTGAATAGTGGTCTGGGACTAGCATTTGTGATAGGTTTAGGTTTAGCTGCTGAGTTTGGGTTAGCTGGGCATTCCATGACTAATGAGCATGGGATCGGTATGGAGTCCTGACAGAAAGTGGTAGCAAGAAAAGGGGCAGAAGCTTAGGTTGCGAGGGTAGAGTGAATGTTGGAAGTAGATACGGAGAAAGGGTTTCTGATGTATCTTGTGTGCGTTCCTCCCTGCTTTGGAACCTGAGGACAGGGTTTTGTCAAGGATGGATTGTTTTGAGAATAGGATTTTAGGATTGTGTGATACACAGACAATACTATGGTGGTTTACAGTCTTTTGGCCAATTGATGTATGCGCCTTCACTGATCATCAATCTAAGTTTAATTTGCTTCAGAACACTTCTCTTTAAATATTTGCAGATGCAGGACTATGTGTCACAAAATGTACCAACAACTCAATGCTTTGTTGATTGTGATATATATTAATGATAATATATTCTTCTAAACAGAAGATATCAATTGGCAAATTTTACAAGGTACTATGTGCATATATGGAGGATGATATTCGAGAGTCAGCTCGAAAATGAAGTATGAGAATTGGCCAGGAAATGTTATCAAAGACGAAGAACAAGTACTTCAACTATCTAACACCCTCGTAGCATCTGTTAGTCTTAAGCTCAAACAGAATAAAATTATTTGCATGTTATACTATTCACTGGAAAGAATCGCAAGGTGAGGTGCAAGCACCATCAATAATATATATAAAAGGTGCACGGGAAGCGGACGGTTGGAGGCTGACATTGCTTGTGTTTGAAAATTGCCCTAAGTTGGTCACATTCTTATCTGATATTACTTTATCTCTCTCTTTACATTTACATCAGGACATTGAGCTAACCACAGTTCAAATTATGCTTGGGATAAAACTTGAGACCAGTAGTTATTTGTCTGCGATAATATCAGTTAAAATAGTTGTTGCATGCCTATTTATTACACATGATTAGATCAATACGAAACCCCAACTTTAAATGAATTGTGTACACTTATTTTTTAAACAAATTTTTATTAATTGTTCATAACTTTCCAGGTACATTTGATGTTATAGAATTGCCATTTCATAGGAATTCCAATTGACAAATTCTCTTTTAGATGTAATACAAATAAAATGGCTTTGCTACGGATAAAATCTCCTCCCCCTACCTTGCAATTCCAAAGCAATGTACAAGTCAATAATCATCTAGTTTGCCTTATATCAATAATGATTTATGGTTACTTATCTACCAGAGGTTTCGGATGGAGTCTGCTATTTTAAAATCAAAGGGGATAAAGGGACTGATCAGACTAGGTTGGACTTCTGTTAGGTTGTTGTGGACATAGATGCTTACTTTTGCCACTCAGGGGACATTCTGTGACATCATCGAAGGGGCTGTTTCACAGAAGCAACCGGAGACTAAATCCAAACGTACTACTTTTGGTATTCACCGAAGGCTTTTAGTAGTAGTAAAGTTAGGACTCCTAACTTAACTACTACTAAACTGGGACAAAATCCTAACTTTATGACTTTCAGTATTTACAAAAGGCATTTAGGAGTAGTAAAGTTAGGATTTTGTCATAAGTTTGTCTTAAGTTTTGGTCTTAAGACAAAATCCTAACGTAAGTTAAACTTAAGTTAAACTTAAGCTAGGATTTTGTCTTAAGTTTGTCTTAAGTTTTGGTCTTCAGACAAAATCCTAACTTAAGTTTAGCTTAAGTTAGGATTTTGTCTGAAGACCAAAACTTAAGACAAACTTAAGACAAAATCCTAACTATACTACACCTAAATGCCTTTTGTGAATAACAAAAGTCATAAAGTTGGGATTTTGTCTCAGATTACTTTTGTGAATCGGGCCCAATGTGTTTAACTCCTCACTTACACACATGTAGTGTGTTCTCTACTCAAGGGCACTCTTTAGGCTTGGGAAGGAAGCATCCCAAGCACATCCAGGATCTCACCTAAAGAGAGTGCAGTGACTCTCTTTAGACCCTAGTTGGGGGATGGCTCCCTTCTACAGACAAGCGCAACAAAGTATGGGGCTACCCTGTGTCCCTCAGAACTTGGGTTAAGTACACTATCACTGTAATGGTTCTGTTGAATTTAGTTTATGCACATCATATTCATTCAGGGAGTCATACCATGTAGATCCTTCCTCTGGGGCAAAATATTCCACTATCAATTGCATAAATACAAAGTCCGTAAATTGAGTAAATAGATTTATATATGTTGGACAAAATCATGCATCATAAGAAACTATATTAATCATTTAAAAAGGAACAGACTGTGCTCAATGATAGGTGAATCTAAAGTGCTTGTGTGAAGGAAGATGCTTGCTCTTTTGCATTCAGAGGTGTGGAATTGGTTTGAACACTTTATAATAAACTGTTCTTTGTACAATTTTGAAAATGATACAGCTGTGTGCGTGTTCACAAATATAGTCCTCCACTATCAGCCAATTTTAATGGTACAAAGAGAATATAATCATCAGCGTTTTGACCCCAAGACCCCAATGTGTATCTGAAAACATCAACAGGGGTCTTCATCAGGAAAAGAAGAGAAGCATACCATTAGGAGACCGCCTAGAGGAATAAAACTATCCTACTACTCCTATGTGGAATGGAAAACAAACCAAATTGTTCACAATAACAGTGATAATCAAAATGATAATTTAAGGAATCCGTTCAGTAGGACTTAAAATTTTCTTTTATTCAAAATCTTCATACAGACCGTAGCCAACGCGTTTTGTCCTGAGGACTTCTTCAGGGCGAAAAATACAGAGACTATGTCGAATATTTTCCGGAAATATATTATTCCAAACTTCCAGTATGTGTGACAATAATCACCTTATTTTAATAGAACAGGCCAGTCCTTCAAATTTAAATATTCATCTTGGTTAGTAATCAGGAAGGATAATTTTGAATGGTGCCAATATTCGCATCCAATCACTGTGGCGTCTGTATTCGCTTGTATTTAAGCAACGCGCCGCCTCAACCCCGATGTCGGCTTCGAATTGTCCATTTACATTTGAAGGAAGCTATGTCCAGCAGTCCAATACGAAAGTCATTGTAGTTGGCATGCATAGTAATATGCTTTAAGGTCAGGGCCTCCCAGGCCTCCCCTGTCTGCTCCGAGTTGTAACTTTTAAGGCTAACTCCGTGTCTGCTAGACCCCCATATTAGATCTATTAGCCTGGGATTCAATATTTTGAAGGTGTTGTGTGGTATTAGAATTGGTAAATTGTTGAAGTAGTAGGTCAGACTGGGAAGGATCACCATTTTGGATGTGGCTGCCCTGCCAGTAACCGAAAGTGGTAACGTAGTACAGAAGGCAATGCTCGAGCGAATAGATCTGATAGCTCTATTGAGATTGACCTCTAGCATGTTTGTGTACATCCGATAAACGTGTATCCCCAAGTACTTGAATGTGTGTTGTGCTAATGGGAGAGCTTGTTCCCCAAATGTAACGGCTACAGGGTGTAGAGCCTCACGAAAGAAAAAGGTATGTGACTTCATTGCATTAATTGCCAGTCCCGAGATGTTTTCAAAAGTCCGAAACATATCAGGGATAGGGTCCAGAGTGGCACGAAGGTCTCGTATGTAAAGAATAATAATATCATCTGCGTACCAATCGTTATGCCCAAATGATGTGCTTCAGTACGTAGCTTAAGTGCTAAGGGCTCTAAAGCTAATATGAATAACAGTGACAGCGGTGCATCAAGTAGTCAGGGCGGATTTCAATGCATAGGACCATTAGTTACAACTATAAAGCCCTCAAAGGTGCATATTTCATTGACATCCATAAGGTTTGTCTAAAGAAACTCATGAATGAACATAGATGCACATCTTGAAATGTAAAGCTGTCCGTGCCTAACTTGGCAAAATGGATGGCACTCTAGAAAAATGAGACATAGTGCCCCAGATTAATCCACACAAGATCACAGGCTTGAACAGGATATATATAAAAATGCATATATGGATGCGCATATATGGAAGCCATACAGGCCAATATCCACAATTTGGATGGCGTGTCAAAAAGAAATGTATGTTTTGAAACAACACTTGATGTAGAGTATTAGGTAATGAACATAGAATAAAGTTGTTACATTGCTATTATCCACTGGATAACTGATATAATATTGACCCAACAAATGTCAAAATACACAAATATTGGTAATTAAATATATACAGAACAAAAATATTGACTTAGTATGCCTAACTATAAAAATCACAAATATCAAGCACACAAATATTATTGTCAAATTAATGATTTCTACAAAAATCAATAACAAAAATATCGGAAACACAAATATTGTCACTTATAAATAGACATAAACATGTCAAAAAATATTGATTCCCACAATATCAACTACAATTTTATCACCAACATAACTAATTAATCTTTAAAAAGTACACCTAAAAACTATTTTTTCATAAAACAATTAAATAAAATAAACAAAAACCTTGTAATAAAAATCTGCAAACAAACAAAAACATAATACGTCACCCAAAAATTAAACATTCACCCCAAAAACATTGTACTACTAAAATACATACAATAAAAACACCAGAGGCATTAATAATAATTATAATTATTTACACACAAATATTCATATATATAAACATAAATAAAATAAACCATGTATTAATCTACAAAAGTAAAACATAAGTTAGTGTTTATGAAACAAGGACACAACTGATAAAATTCAAACTATCCTAAAGCAAACAATAAATTAACACTATAAACAACTTTAACCAATAAAATCAACAGTTAAACCAACAATATAAAGGGCACACTAATTAAAACAACTAAATTCTCCAAAAATGGCAAACACTGCAACAGGGGGAATCTCTGCTGGATTCTCACAACAAATGAGCAAAAAATAAATAATACATCTCAAGAACTAAATAATCAAGTAATTAACACTTATATTTAAGCTAGCAATTACCTGTTATTAAACTTAAAAATATAAATTTTACAAATAAATAGTAATACACTATAACTTTTATCTTTTTACATAGACTACCTAAATAAAAAACATACAACTTCCAAGCCAACAAACTGCCTGAAAATATAAACTATAACAAAGCACCAAGAACATATAATAAAGTAAGTACACACAAATAATAAATTATAAACTCATCTAAACCCGACTAATAATAAACCTATCTCCCTAAATCTGGACAAACTAACAACAAATTACTATTTTTGATTAATATAACTTTTTTCTCTTTCAACAGAAAAGTAAGCAAATGCTTACATGCAAAAGAAAAGCTGCAAAACTGTGCAAAACAGCTCACAAAACATACAAGTGAACAAATACAAGTAACTGTAATTTTTAACATGTTAATAAAAAACATTCAAAAGTTAAATTATAAGATATATTTACGCTAATAAGCTATTTACATATATAATTACAGAAGCTGCCAAATGTATAACTTCACAGGAAGCAATGATTAAATCACATGGGCTACACCTACAGCCTTTCAAAGTGCATCAACAGAAACTAGAAATTAAAAATGTATGAAATATTACTTTAAATGCATGTTACGGGAGGGAAACTACACTAGATAACGTTGTAATCAATGTTAGATAGCACAACCACCCCCCAAAAATGACAGAATTAGAAGTATGAGAAATATTGGAAGATCTAAGAACGGCAAGCACTAGCTCCCAGGAACCCACAAGCAAAATCCTTAAGCTCATACTACCCAAAGTAGTTGATCACATTGTTGGCCAACTACCACCTATCCCCACTTTAAGACATTTAATAGCATGCGCTAAAAAAACACCAGCAATACCCAATCTGAACACTAGATGATACCAAGACACCTGACCATTTATAAACAATGCATAATGTGGAACCCTTCCTTTTACAGGACAATCAAAATAATGACAAATGAATCCTAATCTTCTCTATAGCCAATAACTTAATGAAACTTACGCAATGTCAAACCTGGATGATGGATAAGACAATCAAAATGTGTCCCAAACCATTCACTCAGGTATACACCATACATGGTGAATATCAACACACCAATATCCCTTTCATATATGCTTTACTGCCAAACAAATCAAAATGAACAATTGATGGACAGAATGCTGAACAATGTCATTCATTCACCCCAGTACAGAGATCAGGGCCATTCCAGTTTAGGCCCAGCCATATACAAATCAGTCTTGACCCTGTTTCCCTTGGAAACAGTCCAGCCAAACTACCAGGCCAGGTCCTCCCTGGACTGGAAACAAGCATCCTAGGACCGGTTTCAGGATATCAACTCTCATCAGCCAGGCTCATCACTTTCTGTTTGACTTTTTTAAGGACCAATCATCGTATGTCATTAGCCTAATGATTTGCATTCCTGAAATGTTCCAATAATTATGTTCCTTAAGTCAAGTTGGTCTGGGATGGTAGTAGTGTCCTAATGACCTGGTTTCTAATATTTCCTCCCACCCTCTTTTACGAATATAATGGCTTGTCAGCTGTACCAAGCTTGTCCTGAACAAGGTTATAATGCTGATTAATCACTTTCGTAATCATATTACTTTGTATGTTGAATGGGCTGACACATACTAATCTGTTAGTAATACTGATCCAGGAGTAACTCTCTAGAATAGTATCATACTCTTTTTCTGGCTCTATTTAACATGCCTTTAGGATAGCCCCTTTCCCAAGGGTTGTCACTGAAATAGTCAGTCCAAAGAGCACAATTCCTGCCAATAAGAACTGTCCAAATGGCATATTGTCTTTCAGAATTCTAGGAAGGTGGCTAGAGTATCATAGAAGTGTGATACTTTCAGTTAGTTTGTGATACATGATTGTATACAATTCATTCCATTTACCTTGAAAGTGACATCTAAAAAGTTGATCTAATTCCTGTAATGTGTCATGCTAAAATGGATGTCACTCCATCTATTATTTAGCCAGTTCAAACTATTCGCAAGCATTTGTTCATCACCAGACCATATCATTATCACATCGTCTATGCACCTCCTCCATTGAATAATGCTTCTCATTTGGGGGTTAGACTTCGGGTATATGTTTGTTTTTTCAAAATCGTCTATAAACAGATTTGCTACATTTCGAGTAAACCAGGCTCCCATCACTACACATTTGCACTAATAGCAAAACACATTTTGGAAAATTTCAAGTAGAGTTAAAATGAAATCTATAGCTACTGGAATGGTCTTTCCCAAATTCCAAAACTGAGCTCATCATCTGAAGTGCTTCTTTATGAGGGATATTGGGGTATAAAGATGTGACATTCATTGACACTAAGATGTGACATTGTGTCTCATATCGACGCCCCTCTATCAGTGTGACATACATTATGTCGATATTTATATATATATATCGATATATATATATACATACATAATGCCATAGTGTATCTGATGTAGGCCCTGGTCTCTTCTACAAAGGTTTTGATAAATAAATCAATGTATTTGCAAATAGGTTCCAAACAGGAATATGTGTATATAGTGGGTGTGAGTGGGAACTTCTTGTTCAGGAAAGTATATTCATTCTTCAGACAAACCAGTGTCAGTTAAAGATTTAATGAGACTACTAAACTTATGGGTAGGGTTGCTTGCAAGTCTGGTGTAATGTTCTTGTACACCCTATTGGAGCAGAATCTCTTGTCTTAATCCTCAGTATCCTGAAAGACTATGGCCCCACCATAATCAGCTACCTCGACAACTATGGCATTGTTGTTTTAAAATGGAATCTAATGCCAGTGTCTCTTCCCTTTTGATATTATATTTCCCATACCGTTTGTGCTGAGTAATTCAGTGACATCTCTCAAGACAACCTGTTCAAAAGCTAAGACCTTATGAGGCATTGTGAAGGCAGAGTAAATGCAGAAGGAGGCCTAAGGCTAGTGGCATCCCATCTTGCCTCTAAAGTTAGCTTGTTAAAATGATGCCTCAATCTAATCTTCCTAAAAATTACATTTATTAGACAGAGTTGTGGGGACAAAAGAAATCCTTTGATATGTACATCATGTTTAGAAGAGTGTAAATTATATTTGTATAGATTAATTATAGGATTGTCCATATTCCTAGCAATGCTTGGTGTTACCAGCAGTAGTATTGAAGTCTCGTCTGTCTCTATCCATGATTGTACTGCTGAGTCCCTGCCTCTGCCTCTCCCTCCTTCCTTCTCCAGGTCCCTGCCACTGTTCTACCTCCATGCACGAGTACCTAAAAAGGATTACCTTGATTAGAATCAGTGCATTGCCGGGGTGATGGGTAAGAGAATGTACTGGTACCAGTTTGCTCATTATCAGTATCTGAACCACTTGATATGGAGGACTCAGAGCAAGTAGTGTACTTTTTGGGGGATTGCTTTCCTTTGTAGGTATGATGCCGTGGAGGTCCTGTTGGTAGTAATCCCACGGAGGTAAAGATAGGTATTATATTTGCCATTAAATCTAATGGCATTGTCTAATTTATAGAACGTGCTAGTCTGAGTGATTTGCCCAAAGTCCTGAGCTGTCTTTTCCAGTTTTCAAGAGTCTCCTTAGCATTGGTTAATGTTTCATTAAGACATTGGATGGTGTTGGGGGTGGACACCACACTTGAATATGTACAAAAATTCACCAAAGAAATTGCTGATCTAAAGAAATAAATACTGGCTGTTGACACATCAATGCCTATCCTTACCTCCGTGAGGATTATTAGAAACAGAACATCCACTCGTCTTCCACTTCTGGCCTCTGTTTGGTGCGCTGGGCTCTGCCGCACAAGGTGTTCCGGTTGGTAAACAGTGTGACCGGATTATAATTCGGTCCCTGAACCCCACAGAGCCTTTATGCTATTTCGACAATGAAGGTCCGTATACAACTATTCGGGGTAGCCCTCCCTGCAGATGGAGGTGCAATTACAATCCAGTCTTTGATGCTAGCGCTGGGAATGTTTACTCTCTGAGAGAGGTGTCTATACTTCGAATTTATTCGTTCAGGCACCGTGTCGTGCATTACATCTGTCTCCCGAGGTAACAATGGTGCAGTAACTACAAAACCAGTAGTATCAATATCATGGGTATCAGCAATTGCAAGCTGTAATATTTCTAGGGGGGATAAGTTTCTCCCTAGAACTTTTCCGATTACCATAGTATACCCGTTGGACCCATAATATTGATTAGAGACGAAAATTCCTGGACCCAGAGCCTCTCGAATGTATGCTTAACATTCCTGACTGTTGTATTAGTACCAAACTCCCGCATGCCAAAAATCATCTAATAGTGTGAAAGCTTAAATTTCTTATTATCAAAAGAATTTTCCAAAAGAGTAAATCAAGAGTTTGGAGATGTCATAACACTAATGTGGTAGTACTATATTTCGTTTCTACCAATCTGCTTCAGCTCTGAATAACGATCTCTCTCTCTCTCTCTCTCTCTCTCTCTCTCTCTCTCTCTCTTCCTGCACACACAACTTTCTCCAGATCTTTCTTCATCTTCTCTCCCTCACCCTCTCTTTCCTTATATTCCATCTTACCTCTATATTGCACTTTATTTCCCTCTCTCCCTGTTTATCTATATATCTTTTTTCATTATTTCTCCTTCTTAGTTTCTTTCTTTCTTTCTTTCTTTCTTTCTTTCTTTCTTTCTTTCTTTCTTTCTTTCTTTCTTTCTTTCTTGTATTGTATATAGGATTCAAGCAGAGGAGGCCTGCATAAAGGTCACTTGCCTCCGCAACCTTTCATAATTCCTCTCCCAAACCTAAGTGAAGCATTAATATTCTACCGGGCTGCTCCACAGTGGGCCCTGCGTGGATGCACGTGGAGGATGCTATTGTCCATGTTTCGGTGGTAAAAAAAGACATTCAGCTGACAATAAATTTCGAAATAGTTTACAGAACACAGTGAGATGCCTTGCAATGAACACATAACTCGGGGAAGAAAGGCAATGATAGAAAATGGCTCATCCTGCACCTTGAGCTGCAGTTTTCATTTTGTTGCGTTCATAGCTTAACGATGTTAGAAAGGTCAGCCATGATGTGCCATAACAAGATTATGTGTGTAAGTAGGGGAAGATGTTGAGTGTAAAGCATAAATACTGATGACACCAGAAGACCTAATAGGGTTTAATAACACTTACTTCGTTTGGTAAAAAGTAATTACAAATAAATCACTATTCTGACATAAACGTGAATGGATGTATTAATACATTTCCTTATTTTAAATGTATTGTGCACTTTACGAGCCTTATGCATGTGTGCTCACCAAGGGGCATATTATCAACAACTAACGATATTTATCGCTAAATAGGCTTAGCGGCATTTTTTTTATCGCCAAGCATTGCCGGATTTTATCGCAGAGATAACGTGCTAATAGCAACATCTATCTCAAATGCAATAAAATTTCTGGCGTTAGCGGCAAAATGCGTGAATATCGCTGGTAATCCCGCGATTTTCACGCATTATCGCCAATGGGGACTTAGCCAGAATATCCACCTCCCATTGGATATAATGGCTAAGAACTGGTCTGAGCAGGCGTTAGGTTTTGGAGATATTCGCGCTTAGCGCGATTATTTCCATCCCTACGCCTGCGTTGATAATAGACGATAGCGATGTTAGCGACTGCTTTCAGTCACTAACAGGTGGGGTATGCCCACTTTGCATGTCATTAGCGATAAATTTCGCTGACATGCAAAGCGGGCCCCAAGCCGCTCGCTATCGCCTACAAGCTGTCGCTAACTGCTGTTAGCGACAGCTTGTTAATAGAGAGATGAATTATCACCGCTTAGCGGCCGAAAAAGTACGCTAAAGCGGCGATAATCTCTTATCGCCCGCCTTGATAATATGCCCCTAAATCTGTCCAATGTTTACATATTAGCCTATCTGGTAACGCAGTAGGATGACAATATGAAGAGCTGACGTAAACAAGCATTGGAAAAGGTAATTGGGCTAGTTTCAATGTTCTAAATTATGCAATAAATCACTATTCTGACATAAACGTGAATGGATGTATTAATAAATTCCATTATATTCGTTTTTTGTGCACTTTACAAGCCCTTTATATGTGTGCTCACTAAATCTGTCCAATGTTTACATATTAGCCTATTTGGTAACGCAGTAGGATGACAATGTGAAGAGCTGATGTAAACAAGCATTGGAAAAGGCAATCGGGCTAGTTTCAATGTTCTAAATTATGCAAACAGTGTTTATGTTTCTCCGTGTTTGCATGTCTTAGCGCAGAAAAGGCGCAACTATTGGCTTTACCAATACTACTTTGAAAAAGTAAGTTAAGCTAGAGGGATGGGAGCCTCAATAATATTACAGGCACATGGAGACAAACCTCGTTTGTTTTTCAATAGAATCAAGAAAAGCTTGCAGTACTTGGTATGTAAGATCTCTATTTATCCATCCTGGCACCTTCTTTTTTCAGTTCCAGTTCTTTTCTAGCTTGTGCCTTTACAACTATTTTGATTTTTGCTTCTCGCTTGGCATGCCCCTCAGCCTTGGCTTTGTTTTGCCTTTATCTGAATAGTAACTGTTCGGTGCTCGTCTACCTAATATATTTGACTGGAGCCAAATATTCACCTATTAAAGTGTCGAATAGATTGTCATTCATGCTAGCTTCTCTAGCTTCTCTGGGTTTGAAATGTCTCCTTACTCTCAAGTTTTAAATTCAGAGCCCTAGCCTCCGTACTGACGGTTTTTGTTCTATTGATATATGTATGAGTTCTACCCTATTTTCTGTTTTTTTGTGCAATAACTTCCTTTGGCTCTCGAGGTTCTGATGCCATGGGCTCTTGGAATGCTTCCTTTGGCAGAATTGAGATTTGCAGATCTATCCAAAATGTTTTGGCTTGATTGCGCTAAAACAGAAGTCGTTTATTTACTTTTAACAAGTCGTAGGGATAACATGGCTGACTAGGAATGCTTTTTGTAGTGTTCGCTAATCTGAGTTTTAAAAAAGACTCCCATCAGATTCTCACCCTGAGTTGTGTGCACCAAGCCACACAGGGACAGTTCATCAGATTATGGAAAAAATGCCCTCTCCCCATTTGGGCAGAACTCGTTATTGACATATGGAGGGGAGGTTTCAAGCTGTAGCTCCATCTTTCACTGCCAGTGGATCCAATGTGGGGCAGGGATCTATCTACAGACAGGTGCAGTGTAGGACAGCATCCACCTGTAGAAGGATGGCTATGGATTACCGGAATCACTGAGCATGTAACAATTTCTACATGGTACATAAATAGGACAACTCCAGCCACCTGTTTTGTCCTTGAACTCGAATCTGTACTAGAGAGGGGGTTCAAGAGCGCAGGACTTCTCTCAGTTGAATATGTTTCCACCCCCATGAAACTGAGAGAAACCATTCTTTGATCAGTCTGGAAGATATTTTGCACTATCTCAGTCCATATCACAGAAGAGGGACCACATGCAAGCAACCCTTTCAGTAATACCAAAGTGCACTCACACACACAAACTGTCCTATGGCACCGCGTGTAATAAGGCTCAAGGAAGGACTCTGCAGGAAGTTCCTTGGGCATGTAATGTAGGCCAATAATTTATCTTCTTCTTCCTCTGCCCCATGTATGTTTAGCCCCATGATCACATTAGGCTTCACCATCAAGCTCTGTTCTTTGCTCGATGCCTATCGAGGCTGTGACGACTTCGTAGCTTTTTGCCCCATTATGAGGTTCTGAGATTGACGCCTTATCTCTGCTGTCACACCGTTCTGGTTGTATGAGTAAAGTTTCAAGGAAATTCTCCTAACATTCTGCTTGATATTTACATTTTCAATACTCCATATGAACCTCTATCGTATTTATTTCTATAAGCTTCTAGATGTGTCTAGTGGGGATCATATATGCCACAACGACAACATTTAGATATGATCCCATCTACTTCCACTCCAGTCCAAGCAAATACAATTATAATACTACTCACTGACTGTTTTTTGGTCACTTCCCACAGGGACCTCTTGCCGTGATTAATTACAATATATCTGACCTAGGGTGGAAACGCACAGGGTAGACTCTGGAGAAAGACCATCATATGCTCCATTAGTTAGATAAACTTATTTCACTGATTCCCTAGGCCTTTTACTCTTCCCTAGTATTCTCCTCATAGATGGCCCAAAATTCCTTTTTGTAATAGAAACCCCTATGAAAGTAACCGCCAACCAGCTAGCAAGTGTTTTTTTCTGTTAATAAATCCAGAACCACTGTGTTGTAACCTCCCTCTTTCTCCCAAACCTCCCCTCTCCCATCTCCCCTCCTGGTACAGTCCGCTCTGCCTTCGGAAGAGCGCGTTGGAATGTTCGTTGTGAGAGACTGCCGCCAAGCTGGGAGCACCTGTTATACTTATGACAAATAAACTAAATGTTGGAACCCTTATCAGAAGTGGCTTTATTACTACATTTCTGGCGACGAGGACGAGGAGCTGAGCCAGGGTCAGTAAGGTGCTTTCCCCCCTGGATATGTGATGCTTGTGCGGAGCTTTGAATTGAAAAGGGAGACTCACCAGTTGATGATTGAAGATAACTGTTCAGCAGACGTATCGGCAATCCAGGCGGTAATCATTGAGGTGTTCCCTTGGGGGGACGTGAGATTCCCGATTCCGGAACATAAAAGGGAGTCGGGTGTGAGGCCTCAGAGAAGGTGAGCCGGTGCCGTGTGGAAAAGAGGAACGTTCCCTCCTCGTATAAGGTCTGACTGGCGACGGCGATCCGGTCCCTTGGCGGTATCCCGCGGTGGTGGAAGTAGCGTTCCAGGAGCAGCAGGAGGTATCGCCGGGACAGTTGGTTGGGACGCGACAGTGAAGAAGTTGTCCGGTAGCGGGAAACGGATCTGCTACCACGGAGAAAGAAGACGCTGGGGAAAGCGTGTGAGGAGTTATACCTGCTGTTGTTGCTGTGGAAGAATATTGCCGGACGGCTAGTGCTGTATGGTTCGGGCACGGTCTTCTTTCAATGTCAGTTGGACTCCAACAGTAGCTGGGTTTTCTACCACTACCGACCTGGTGATAAACGTGAGGCAGTCTTCTACCAGAAGGGTTACTGATTGGATGCCAAGGCTGAGCTGATAAGCCGTCCCAACCAGGGAAGCAGTCGGCTGGATAACACACCCCGGAGGAAGTTGAGGTACGACATCTTGAGGTGGGTGTCTTTCACTAGAGGAACATATGAGACAACAGTCTTAAGGTGAAAAGCTGCAAGTGGTTTACGAGTCTCCTTGAACTGAGAGGTTACTTAATTATTCGAGTAATTTTCTGCATAACGAAGGAAGGACTAGTGTGGTAAACATTGGATGAAATATTACCCTGTCGGAAGCACAGTGACTTTTTGGCATAATTCAAGGGTGTGCACCTATGAAATTGATTTGGAGGAGAATTGGAGTGAGGCTAATTTTAAAGTTTGACAGGCGCGAGTGTCAGTTACCACAGCTTTTAAGCTGAGCGGGCGCCACGTCGCACTGCCACCTTGTGGGCCATATTCATCAACGCACGCTCGTTTCCATCCGGGATCGTAGAGCTTAAGTAACATTGTGAGGAGCGTGGAGTGTAACACAGCGGGCTGTAATCTTATGAAATTGAACGGCAGCAGTGAACTGAGCTGTGTAAGGAAATATCAGAGGAACAGAGAGAGTTTAGCAAACTTTCGTTCCAGTTAGTGAAGATTAGAGGTGGCAACACGTTTAGCTGTATAAATTAACTGAGTTGAGTAAGGGAGGGAGATAACCCCTGTGGCCACGAGTGAAACGGAACAGTGTTGTAATTCTATGAAAGGTACGGCAGCAGTGAACGGAGCTGTGTGAGGAAAAATCGGATGATCAGCAGTGAATTGAGCTGGGTGAGGAAATATCAGAGGAACAGAGAGAGTAGCGAGCTTTCGTTCTAGTTATTGAAGATTAACTGTGGCAGCACGTCCAGCTGGATAAATCATCTGAGGTGATCAAGGAAGGGAGTTAACCCTGGTGGCCACGTGTGAAACGGAACGGAGGCGGCGCTGGGAAGCGGTGTGAGAAGATTGCAAAGGGTCAGGGAGTTCAAGGAACCCTTGCAGTGGAGTCTCTACAGAGTTTAGGCAGCCCGCCTTGGAAGGGACACGTAACCTTTTGGTATCTGTGTCCGTGGATTTACAAGGGCCTTAAACCTACCAATGGCACGAGCAAGGCATATTTAGTGATTTTTAGGGAGCCAAGAAGTGATAACAGGAGGTGGAGTAGGAATGCTTCCGCCCTGTTTAGAACACAAGTGCCCACGTCCTGCGCATTACTTTTAATCTGCTCAGGGAGACAGAGAACTCTACAAAGCGCACTTGCACCGCCACCTTTCGGGGGTGGTGGATATCACCTCTTCACGTGAAGTCCTAGAGCTAGCGGTGCATCCAACATGGAGTGGTGTCTAAGGTATAATTTTCCGCCACCAGTGCTGTCTATGGAGGTGGATGAAATTAACACTACAGAATGGAGTGTGTGGAAAGAGTATATAACAGTCGTAGAGGAAGAGGAAGTATTCCTTATACCGGAGGAAAAGGCTGAAGTATTACTTCACAGCTTAGGTACTGAAGGACGGAAAAAGTACCACGAAATGAAAAAAGTTTACACGAAAGGGTCCGTCAGAAATGTGAATGAAGACATCGTGAGTGCGTGGGAGGAATATAAGAAACAAGCCTCGTTGGTAAAGGTACAAAAGGAAGAAGTAAGCAAGGAAAGAATGGTTAGCCAAGAGAAAGATAATACTAGAAAAATAAACCCGGAGTTCACCATCCTCATAGGTGGAGTAGGGACGGATATGATTTTAGTTTCAGGATCACGCCATGAGTCGGTAAACAAGAGTGAATGGAATAGAGACTTTGCTAAAAAAAAGAATGGAGATGGATTCAAAGAGGCCAACATATCCTTAAAAAGGTACACAGGGGAGGACATCAACGCTATAGGTTACAAAGTAATGGATTTAATGCACAAGGAAAACAATACGTGGAGTACCAGATATATAACGGAAAGAGGACCCACCAGGTCAGGGTGGAAGAAGCAAAAGAAATTGGAAGCATCAAGTTATGGAAGAAGAAAAGAACACGTGAGTGAGCTGGCACAGATCCAAGGCATGCAGGGAACAAACAGTGAAGTATTGAAGACTCGTGCGTTGACATCAAAGGATTTGGGTGTTATTGAAGTAACTGCAAGTAATAAAGAGTATAGAAAAGAAGTTAATAAACATGTGAGAAAAAACAGTGAGAAAAAAAAGGAAGGAAAAGGAGAATTCGAGAGAAAGGGAGAAAGCAAAATTAGTACAGCTAAGGAGCGGCAGAGGATAAAATGTAGGAGTAACCAATTCAGTCACAAAGGGATGTTGAGGAGAACCACATCGTCTGAGCCCAAGACCAAAATGATGGAGGAATATGATGACAAACGTGAACAGGAAAGAGATACAGATCTCCACAGACCGGGGCGTGAGGAAGCTCTTAAAGGGAGAGCAATTGGCACGGATGCAACCAAGGGCGAAACATGGGTTGCTCGCACGTTCCCGTATAAAGGATTGGTAGTTTTTCGAGAAGCTGCAAACAGTAAAGGACGAGAAAAAGAAATAGCAAAGGACAAAATAGGGAAGAAACTTGAAATGTACAAAAGTTGGGTGGATGAAAGAGAATTACGTAAGAAATGCGAGAGAAAAGCCAGAGGAAGTGAAGCTGTGAAAAACGGAGAATTCGAGAAAAAGGAGGAACGCATAGTAAACGCAAGAAATGAGCGAGAAAAAATGAAATGTAGGAGTAATCTCTTTAAGTGCAGGGAGACGAGGCAAAGCACCACACCGGTTGAGTTCAGGACTGAAACAGGGGAAGAATATGTGGACTATGGTGGGCAGAAAAGAGAAAGGGACTTGAGTTTGTCGGAGGATAAGAGTGAGGAGAAAGCTAAATACTTTCAAAGGCCTTGCAGTGGTAAGATTGAGAGTGATAGTGGGGAAATGCTGAAAATGTCAAAAGGTCTCCCACTAAGAGGCCTGACAGGGAAGAAGGGTCCACTCGATAAATTCTTGGAGCAGGCAGGAGCGTCATGGCCCAAGAAACACTACGGAGTTCTTCCTGGGGAGTCAAGGAGGGGAGCAGAATGACAGACTATGGTCAGCAGAGACTGATGTTAATTTTCCGGAGCTGTTGATATGGAGTTCGAAAAGGTCTGGACTCTGCTCACGGCCAAGGTAAGGAGGGTAGAAGAGGGACCAGACCAGTCATCGAGGACGACATTTAGAGAGAGTCTTATCTTGTCAGAGGGAGCAGGCGGGGTGTGTTCGGGCCCCAGCTACTGCCCAAGGAAGAAAACAGCGTTATTGCCTATACACCCCCCTTGAGGGGTATGGAAAGAATAGTTTAAAACTGCTCAACTCCAGGGGGGAATAAACTGTATTTCTTGTTCACACTTAAGAAAAATAAGTCAGGTTGCACTCCTTCTTGCCCCTTATCCATGCCTTGAGACTTACCATGCAGAGGATAGAAACGCTTTGGCAGGAGTGGACTTCTAAGGACCGGCATACCTGCTACACTTATGGTAGCACCCAGGGTGCTTATCTCTAGGGAGAAAGGCCAGGACTCATTACGGATCCTGCAGGACTTGAGGAACCTAATGCTCAGGACTACCTCTTGTCAATCCCACACTGAGGTTAACGTGATGGTTTTATAGTTCAAGGTTTAATGTGTTCTTTGATGCAGCCCCAGCTTTCATGTTCTCTCTCATCTACTTCTTTTCCTGTCCCCTTGTTCCCTCTCCTCCCATTCCTTTCTTCCCACTCTCGTCTCTTTTCCCTCCTTTCCCGCCAGCCTGGGGCGCCGTTTTCCTTTCCTTTTGTTCTCCTTAGAGGGGAAGGTGTGTTGTAACCTCCCTCTTTCTCCCAAACCTCCCCTCTCCCATCTCCCCTCCTGGTACAGTCCGCTCTGCCTTCGGAAGAGCGCGTTGGAATGTTCGTTGTGAGAGACTGCCGCCAAGCTGGGAGCACCTGTTATACTTATGACAAATAAACTAAATGTTGGAACCCTTATCAGAAGTGGCTTTATTACTACACACTGTTCTGTGCGTAAAAAACTATGATGTTTCATTTGACCATACATCCACACATCACAAGTGTGAATGTTTTCATAGTGCAGGAGTGTGCTTTCACAACTATTACTTTAAAATGTTTCATATATATATTCAGAGTTTCCAACTGGGAGAACAAGATTCAGCCCATCTAATTGCCCTGGATTTTCAGCTTTTTGATCACTTGTTTTTTGACCTTTTACTGTGGGAGAGCCTCATAACCTGGGATTCAACAACTGTAAGCTCATGCTAAATAGACTGCACATGTTTATGGCTAGTGTCCTCCTGTTAGGGTCAGGTGGCAGGGACACAGCAAGGCTAGGAGGCACTTGGCTGGTTACACGTTAACCTGTGTGCACATGTGTGAGGGCTGTGCATGGGAGACTCCTGTGGTATGCAGCCTGGGAACTATACACAGGTAGCCTGGCACAGAGGGTACTCTGGAGGATTGGGTATCGACCTAGGCTAGGCCTCATAATATTAGTGCACCCTCAGAAAGAAAGTCAGTGTCACTTACTGTCTTGTCTGCAGAGACACTCCATTGTACACCCATGGGAGGACTGACTTAGAGTGCAGTTTCACTCCCCTTGGCCTGCAGACACTAGAGTCATATCCATTATAGCGTAACCTGTATTAGAAAATCAATTCTGCAGTCCCCACAAACATATCTGTACAGTTTATTGGTCATCTAGGAATGTCATAATTTGTGGCTCAGCTCAGGATCAGAGCCCGGGCCTTTTGTCGCCCTGCTGTGCTAAGTTAAGTACATTTCTCTCAAGCAGCTGGAACAAAGGTCTACCCAGACAGAGGGAGCAATTACCAGTGCTTCCCCCGGCCCCTGAGGAGGAAAGGGGTGGGGCAGAATGCTCTGCCTCAATCAACCAGCTGCCACAAAGTGCCTCGGATGGTCCTGCCCGAGACCAGTAAGCAAGACCAGACCTCTGGATCCAACCCAGGAGGAGGCTTCCTTTGAAGATTTGCTGGTAAAGGTTCTGGCAGTTATGTCAGGGAGGGGTGTAGTTGACTCCCCCAGAGCAGATGTTTCAAGTGACTCCTGGGTGACACCATTTTTAAAAGTCCCAGCCGGCTGCACAGAAAGGTGGGGATGGGGGCAGGGAGGTGATGTGACACGCTAGAATAGGGCAGAGGTGCATCCCTGCTGAAACCTCCCCCCTCCACTCAAAAGATCTTGTGCAGGCGGGAGAGTCTTCCTGCCTGGTGATTTTTCTATGCTTCAGTGCTGGATCCTGGGAGCACTATGAACAACTGAAAGGAGGAACCCCCTAATACCCAGACTCTACCCAGTTGACCCCAGGACAAGTGGGCCTCCGCAAGGGCAGGTGAGGCTGGCCCCCTTACACTCTCTGAGGACCAGTTGGGGGAAAGCCCTGGACATTTGTGTGCAGAAGCCAAGATCAGGAGGAAAGATGGTGCAGGGAGCCAGGAGAACCCTCTCCTTGAGGACTGCACTGCTTTGGAGGGGAGGAGGGTTGCTGCAACTGCCCCTAGTGGTTTTAGTCACCACCAAGAGTTAAATGAGCCCAGGATCATCAAAATCAGCTCAGCAGGGCCCGAGATATAGCATTCTCAAGTTTGGAAACCTTTGACCTTTCTTCTCATGGAGCATGATAAGCTCTGCTGCCTCGTCTGGTAAACACTCCAGAGTGAATCACTGCCTGGGCCTGGGGGGTCGATGTGAGGAATACTGGGCATTTATCCCCAGGGAGGGGGCTTCGTTCAGCGGCAGCGGTTATCATGCCACTGAACGAAATCTCTCCCTAGAGAGTACAAGTCAGGAGTTATTGGCAAATAAGTGGCGACTTGAGTGTATTACCTTTAAGACCGTTCTAAAGACGCTTCTCCAAACCTAATGGTGTAAGATCTTTATCTACTCTGTCTCAGGTGGATTGGGCCCTTTAACACTTCACTTCTTCAAGCATATAGTTTATCATCGCCGATTGGTTGGATATTTAAGAGCCCTGATGAAGTTCCCTTTTGGCACTACTGGGAACGAAACAGGTTGGCTGAGTGCCGGTTTTTAAGAACTGATTGAATAAAAGAAGTAATTTTTGAAACTACTGCTTATGTGTCTGACTTTGCTACAAGTGCACCTTCCGCCTTCTCTTGAAAAACTGTGACTGTGATTCTCACCTTCGGATGACGGGTGCAGGAAGTGTGTTGCACCACCCCGTAATTGACTGTGCATGTGGATTGGTGGAGCTGGACCTTTGTCTGCCATTTGTTTTCTTGTGCTAATAAGTTTAAAAAGTGTGGCTGGAGCTGCAGGAGCAGCTCAGCATCCACCCAAAAAGAAAAAGAGTTTGAGGAGTCCCCATTCTAAGTTGGGTGGGACTCCCAAAGACTAACCTTCCCATGATTTCCTCATGGCTTTTAAGCACTCCCAAGGTTGGAGCTTTTGTTCTACAGTTGGGAGTGCTGTCCCATCTAATAGTTAAATTTATGGCTGCAGTTATTGTGGCCTGAAGTTTGTAAAAAGCAATATAAAATTGTGCAACACTCTCTAGGGGTAAAACGTATGCGAACATGTGTTTGTGATCACAAGGTGATGTTCTCTAGGGGCTGAGTTTACCATTGTGCTTTCAGTTCTGCAAGTATTGAAAAGTAACCCATTTACACACAGATATTTCATTATGGTGAACTACTTTGTTGAAATAATTATTCCTAATCAAAGTACATATGCTTTATTGCCAGTATTAAGTGTCTTCATTCATGGTTGTTTTTGATTATTGAATCTACTTCTACAATGGTTATTTTCTTTTACTTTTGTTTTGGTGAACATGACCTCTGTAGGGGGTCAGAGGTGATTAAACAATGTCTTCAAAAGATATTTCCATCAGCCTTATGTATCTTTGTAAAGTACTGCGTAGCATTGAGAAGTGTGAGTGTAATGAATGTACGTTTTCTTTTTTTCAAAAGAAAACCAGACTGGACAATTAATTACTTAATATTATTGCTTGCCAGCAAAGATGATTATTAGCCCACATAATCTTCCTTGTGTAGGCCTTGGACTGCTTTGCTTCACTACCCTGAGAGAGTCAAGTGCTACATTGGGGTGTTTGGATTCCAGTGGAGGACAAATGTGGACAAATAACCTGTGCAGGACACACAACTAATGGCCTGTTTTCTTTCAGCAACACCTTGTGTTTGTGTAAAAGGTTTTTTAAGTGTAATAAAAATCATAGGGGGATATTTTCAAGAACGGGTGATAACCATTGCAAAATTAACTTAACGCAACTTTCAATATTGCAGTCTATCGCGGGAAAATAACGCTGTGTTAACTAGGTATTCACAACAAAGAGGCACCATGTGATAGGCCCCCGGCAACGCGTCAAATGTCCGCGATAAAGTCAATGCAAAGCCTCATAAATGCGAGACGCGAAATCAAAAAAACTTGAGATGGGGCCAATCGCGATACAAAAAGCAGCGAAAACCAGCGGCAGGCCTGCAAATCCCACGCATCTTGCAGGGAAATGCACTATAAAAGCAACCAAAAAAACACACCAAAATAAATTCAAAGTACGTAGCAACATGGATGCACCCGGACCGAGTGCAGAGGTGAACACGAACCCCACAAGCCCCATAGACCACCAGCAAGGAACAACGGGGTCGGGGAAGGCCAAGGAGAAGAGGGAGAGGAAGACGGGGTGCAGTCCGCAGGAAAACTATATCAATGTCACGGAGGTGACAGAACACTACCATTAACTGACCCACAATTGGACTATCGTGAATGCAGTCGGAGTGTCAAGGAGGTCAATGGAGGAGGCCAAGAGGCGCTGGCATGATGTGAAAACCAAACCAAGGACAAACCTGCTGCCAACAGGAAGGCAGCAATGGCGACAGGAGGTGGGAGTCCTGTACCACAGGAGGAGCTGGAAGAAACAGAGGCTACAGTGACCAGTGTGGACAGAGGTGGGAGTCGGGACACAGCTTGAGAGGACCTGACACAACATCAACAGGGCGAGAAACGACCAGGGACTGGGGTGACGGGGAGATGGGCACAATGGCACACATGCACAACGATGTGTAGCACACTGCACACCCACAATGAGCCTGGATCATGTCCCTGATCCCCGTGGCACACTGCCGCACACACAAACATAGCAAGAAAAGCACATCCACATTGACGACAATGTGGTACAATGTGCAACCCCAGAGGACACAACTGGCTCCATACATGCGCAGAAACATGCCAACTACATCTAACCAAGCAGGAAACTGTTTCAAAGGAAATTTTGACGCCTGTTAGGAAGGAAACAGGGAAGAAGAAGGAAAGATACACAAATATAAGTCAAATTTGCATTGAAGGACATCAGCTTAGCCATTTACTAGCAATATTCGGAACTGCAGTGGTGAAGTGTTGCCTGTTGGCGTGGACAATAAAAACAAGCCTATAGAACACATTTAGTGTGCAGTGCATTGATGGTCAGGGCGACTATCTGGCTGCTCTGTGAAGGTGGTGAGGGAGCCAGTGTGCATGTGCTTAGAGATGGGGCATGGGGGAGGGGGTAGCGTGGAGTGCCAGGCAAGAGGGTAGTTCAGACAATTGGTGCACCGAGCGTGAGTGTGGCGTCTGGGGAATTAACGCGTCTTGCCATAACTTACAGTGCTAGGCGCGATGTAGATATGGGAGGGTCGCGCGAACCCTATAACAACAGGGCCGGTGATGATGGGCTATTGCGTGTATCTGGACATACCAAGGCTTGGCCAGATAGTCGCCCTGACCGTCAATGCACTGCACACTAAATGTGTTCTATAGGCTTGTTTTTATTGTCCACGCCAACAGGCAACACTTCACCACTGCGGTTCCGAATATTGCTAGTAAATGGCTAAGCTGATGTCCTTCAATGCAAATTTGACTTATATGTGTGTATCTTTCCTTCTTCTTCCCTGTTTCCTTCCTAACAGGCGTTAAAATTTCCTTTGAATCAGGCAAATTAATCATTTAAGTCCTGAAGATGATCCCTTTATAATTTGAGAGCGGGATCGAAACGTCGACTCCTTTGAGTAGACATACGCTTTATTTTGTAAAAATTATTGTATGTATGTGTTACTCCAGGACACTCTGGAAATTTTGATTCTTAACAGTGTCCTGACAGCTCACCCTGTTTGCCTGAAATTCTTTCACTTTACTACTTTCTCACTTCCACTTCCCTTGTACGGTACAGGATTGTGCCCTACTGTATTATAATGCTTTGTTGCTGAAACGTACCTTTTTCCTCAAAATAATTGACATGATTATTAAATCCCCTGTCCGGCTGGACAAGGGACAGAAATATATAGTTGCCTATTGTGGTCTATATAATATATTGTTTTATAAATTTCTTATGCTGAGGACCTTTTGTTCCCTTAAAAGCACATGATACCCATGGTCCACAGCTACCCATTGGGTTCCCCTTGTTTTTTCAAATGAACCATATCAAAAACCAGCACCTCCCAGTCACAATGTACATTGCCATACAGTCTGCATGTAAACAAGAACAATGCACCAACATGCATGTCAACACAATTTCAACATGCATCTCCCCTTCACATTGCAGAGGGACACACAACACCTCTAGCAGAGCAGACCAGACAACTCATCAGTGAAGCTGGAGTAGACCACCACTCCTCCGACACCGACGCCCTACAACAGCTCATTGACATCTTAGACAACCCACCTCCAGGAACAGGGTAGCCCAGCTACATAGAGGAGACGCCAGCCCCTGCACAGACCACTTAGCAGGAAGAACCCACCACCATGGCTGGCTCCCAACACTTCACCGAGGCAAACTTCGCATACCGCTGCCAAGTGTCAGAATGCCAAAAGGAGGTGGCCGAACAGGTGCGTGTGGGGTCTGAACCCATGGAAGATGAACTAGATCACATATATGGGTGTCTAATACCCCTCAGGGACCACCTACACCCCACAAAGGAGACCCACACTGCTACAGAGACACATGCTTATGCACATTTCCAGTACAGAACCACGCCCAGAGGCACGCAATTATCATTCACACATCAACGTTGGCTCTGCGTATGACGGACAAGACCACTCCTCTTACGTATTGAGTGGGTGACGACAAAGCTACATGTCAAAACTCTAAGCAGCTGCCTGCAGTGACATGACTGCGTCCGCTGTTCACAGCACAATGTAATGCCGTAGGGCCCAGGGCCCTCATTGTAACGGTTAGCAACCCACAGATATCCCACGTAGAGAAACCCTAAGCCACTAACCTTCAGGTACTGGCCGGCGGGGACCACAGCGTGAAGAATAGTATCCCAGTTCCCCAATAATGCCCACTCTCCCTGCACTATACACATGCAAGGGACAGAAGGCACTCCAGGAAAAAGGGAGAGAACAACGAAGGCGGATGTTGTTGCGAAGTACCCCTCTTGGTCTGGTCACAAGGGAAGGAGGTCTTCAAGTCACAACAATACTGGGAAAACACAAACGAACAGGACATTAGTTCCCTGCCTATAGGTCGGAGACTACCATAGGATTTACGGAGAAATCCGTACTTACATAAATTAACAGGGGAGTTGCCCAAAAGGATTCTGGGTGATGTAGTATCGGGACGGTAATCCCGAGACTCAAGAGTTCTTTGACTACTAGGTATCCTGTAAGGATTACAGGGGTGACTTCGAAAGCACCTGCTAGTTACTGTCACTGGAGGTAGTAGACGAAGTAAGTCAACAACAAACTGTTGCTCCCCCTCTGGACTAAGGAAAGAAAAGGAAAACAGTTTCTCTAGCACGGCCGTGCTTAACAGGTTCCTACCTCTAAGAGTTCGAGTAGGAAATGATGCGGCGTCCTCCTAGCGGGAAGGCAAGCGTCCGCGCACATATGTGTCCGGCGTCCTCCTAGCGGGAAGGCAAGCGTCCGCGCACCACTTGATCCGTCGTCCTCCTAGCGGGAAGGCAAGCGTCCGCGCACCACTTGATCCGGCGTCCTCCTAGCGGGAAGGCAAGCGTCCGCGCACAGGCTCTCTCTCTCCTGACTCGAAGGCAAGATTGATAAGCACTGAGCTACGCAGGAGAAGTGCTTATGTCTCTGGTCCCACAACCACTTCCGGGTCGCCCGCGCCCAGGTCCTTCTGGGAGTTGTAGTGCCCTTGTGGTTTCCGCGTATTGCGGACCTGATTCGACCCCTCGAGGTCAGCAGCGCTACAGAGCCCCCTCTTAAGGACTGCCGACTCGGTGGTCGACCCGGTTTCCCCGGATACATCTCGTGGAAGCGGCCCACCAACTCTGGACAATGGAGATTCTGCTCAGGTTCCCATGTCCGTTCCTCAACACCAAACCCCTTCCAATGTACCAGATACTGAACCCTACCCCGGTAGAGCCTTGAGTCTAACAGGTCCTGCACCTCATATTCCTCCAACCCGTCTACTATCACTGGAGGGGGATGATCAGGCAGTCTCGTCCCTACGGGACAGGGCTGGAGAAGGGACACATGGAACACAGGGTGGATATGCCAGGTGCGAGGGATAGATACTCTCATGGCCACAGGGTTAAGCACTTCCTCGATACTGTAAGGACCTATGTACTTGGGTTTAAGCTTGTTAATACCCCTGAGATGGATATACCTCGTGGAGAGCCATACCTTGTCCCCCACCTCGTACACCGGCTCTGGGCTGCGTTTCTTGTCCGCATGTCTTTTCTGCGTTGCTTGTGCAGCTGACAGATGATGGATGGCGTCGACCCTTACAGCATGCAGATGAGCATGGTGTTCTTGGATGCTCGGCAGCTGGGATGCCGCAGGCCATTCAAAAGGAAGAATGTTCAGGTGATATCCCAAAAGACAAAAGAATGGGGAGCAGCCCAAGGTGGAGTGCTCGGTGTTATTATAGGTGAACTCCGCCATCCACAAGAGGGTGACCCAGTCCGTAGAGTTCTGCAGGGAAAAACATTGCAGGTACTGTTCTATGGTCTGGTTGAGGCGTTCCGTTTTTCCGTCAGTTTGGGGGTGGTAACTCGTTGAGAGCCGGGCATCGATGGTCAACGTTTTGCAAAGGGCTTTCCAGAAACGGGATGTAAACTGCGAACCCCTGTCGGTGATGAAGACGGATGGGATGCCATGGGCTCTCACAAGATGTTGCAGGATCACGAGCGCCAGGTCTGCGGAGTTTGGTAGCCCCTCCAACGGGACAAAATGGCCCATTTTGGTCAGATGGTCAACGAGAACCAAGATCGTTGTCTTTCCTTGACACAAAGGCATTTCAACAATGAAGTCCATTGATACAGTGTGCCAAGGTTTGGGGGGAATGGGAATCGGGCGGAGCAACCCAGCTGGTCGGTTATGTATCGCCTTGCTTTGTGCACACACTGAACAATTCCGGACGTATTTCTTTACGTCATTTCTGAGGTCGGGCCACCAGAAAGACCGTTCTATGGTGGCAATAGTTTTATATACACCCCAATGTCCTCCTAGCACAGTGTCGTGAGCCCACGTAAGTACTTGCATCTGTAGACCAGGGTCCGGGACATACAAGGCATGGTGATGATACAAAAGGTCGTTGTTTTGTGTTCGCCCTAGGGGTTCTTCTTGGAGCCAAGTTGGAAAATCGACGTCCGTCAAAGACACCCTAACGTCCTCGAGGAAATCAGAGGATGTGAGCAAAGCGATGGTGCCTTCGGGAAAAGCACCCTCAGACAGGATGGAAGGTGGTTCACTGTTGTCTGGGGTGTCTGAGTCAGGGATTTCCAGGTTCCTGGAAAGGGCGTCGGCCTTCCCATTTTGAGGGCCGGGACGATACTTGATCACGAAATCATAATCCGAGAAGAAGAGTGTCCATCGGAGTTGTCTTGGCGTGAGGGCCTTCGCCGTTTTCAAGAACAAAAGGTTCCTGTGATCCGTGTATATCTCAAAGGTGTGTCGGGCCCCCCACAAGTAGTGTCTCCATTCTTCACAGCCTCTCTTGATGGCTAGCAATTCTTTATCCGTGATGGAATAATTGATCTCGCTTGGGCTCAGTTTCTTGGAGTAATAGGCGACGGGGTGTATTTGTCCAGTTGTTGGATGACGCTGGGACAAGACCCCTCCCAGAGCGTATTGAGACGCATCGGTTTCCAGTATGAATGGTAGTTGGGCATCCGGATGTCGCAAAATGGGGGCTTGAGTGAATCGCTCCTTGAGGGTGCGAAAGGAGAGGTCTGCTTCTTCCCTCCACTGGAATGGTACGTTTTTTCGCAGCAGACAGGAGATGGGATGGATGATCCTAGAGAAATCTTTTATAAATCTCCTGTAGTAATTTGCAAATCCCAAAAAACTCTGCACGGATTTGACGTTCTGTGGCGTAGCCCAGTTCTTAATGGCCTCTACCTTCCCATTTTCCATCTGGAAACCGTTAGCGTTGATCACGTAGCCTAAAAAAGACACCTCAGGGACATGAAACAGACACTTCTCAAGTTTAGCGTATAAATTGTTTCGTTGCAGGCGTTCTAACACTGCAGTGACGTGTTGTACATGGTCTTGCATGGTCTTTGAATAGATGAGTATATCGTCTATGTATACCATGCAGATGGTATCTAACAATCCCCTTAGCACCTCATCCATGAAATATTGGAAGGCGGAAGGGGCGTTGCATAGACCGAATGGCATCACCCTATACTCGAAGAGCCCAAACTTGGTGCGGAATGCGGTCTTCCACTCGTCGCCTTGTTTTACGCGCACAAGATGGTAGGCCCCACGAAGGTCCAGCTTGGTGAAATAGCGGGCTCCTTTGATTTGATCCATCAGCACAGAGATCAAAGGAAGGGGGTACCTGTTTTTGACCGTGATGCTATTCAGTGCTCGGTAATCGATACAGGGTCTCAATTCATCGCAGTCCTTTTTCGGAATAAAAAATAAAGGGGATGATGCAGGGGAAGTAGAATGGCGAATGAATCCGGAGGCCATGTTTTCATCAATGTATTTCCGCAAATACTGGTTCTCCTTCTCTGCTAGCGCATAGACTCTACTGCAGGGTATCGCAGCCCCTGGTAGAAGATCGATACAGCAATCGTACACTCGATGCGGGGGTAATCTTGTTGCCTGCTTTTTGTCAAAGAGTTCATGAAAGCCCTCGTATTCTTTGGGTAAGGAGTTGGCCTTCTTTGGGGCATCCTCACAGGAGACGGCCAAATGATGTGCCCAAGGGATCTCATTGTTGTCAGTTGCCACCGGGATACTCGTGCAACAGTGTTCTTTGCAGTAAGCCGAATTCATCGTCACCGTTCGTGCTGACCAGCTCACATCAGGATCGTGGAGAGTCAGCCAGGGCATGCCTAGGATGAGGCGGAACTGTGGCGCCGCTATCAAGTCAAACTGGATGAATTCTTGGTGTTCTTCATGCTGCATGCGTAGAGGCACCGTATGTTTGGTTACTGGCCCTGAGGTCAAGGAAGAGCCGTCGACAGCTTTGACGTTTTCTGGCTCATTCTTCCGCTCCCACGCAATCCCAAGGGAGGCTGCATACTCGAGGTCTATATAATTCCCTGTGGCTCCCAAATCCAACAGGGCTTCCACGTGAGTGACATTGTTCCCGGCTATAAATAAGGTTACCGGCATGTTTATATGGGCCACTGCTGGCATCATAGTGTTGGCAAGGAGAGAGGAGATCGATGTCTGTCTCACGTCCAACCCAGCGACCTCCGTCTGGGCCGGACTTTTTAGTTTTCCGACGTCTCTCTGGTTCCCAGGATAACGGGTTTTCGTGGCCCTGCGTTTCTTTCGGGTGGTTGGGCCCTGGCTCGACATTCACGTATGAAGTGCCCCCCTTTACCACAATAAAGACAAAGCTTCATTCTTCGTCTGCGCTCTCGTTCTTCCGTTGTCAGAGGGCCTCGGATCCCACCGATCTGCATCGGCTCTACCCCCTCTGGATTCTTTGAGCCTTCCTCTGCTGATGGTTTGGGTTTGGGGTACCATCCTTTCATGTCGCTCCGATTCCGGTCTCCCCGCCTTTCCAGAAGGCGATGGTCGAGTTGCACGGTAAGATCTATCAAGTCCTCACAGTTGGCTGGCATTTGGACTACTTGAGACAAGACGTCCTTTAACTCGCTTCGAAGTCCCTGATAGAACAAGGAGGTGCGCTTCTCCTGTGGCCAGTCGGTTTCCACCACTAGTCTGTTGAACGCGGTGATATAGGTCAATAGGTCTTGCGACCCCTGGCGTAATGTGATGAGTTCTCTGTCCAAGGACAACATATGAGTCTTGCGGTCGAACAACCTCCGGAGGGCAGAACAGAAATCAAGGAAATGATGCAACACCGGATCATTCTTCTCCATCAACGGTATTGTCCAACTAGCCGCGTTCCCACTCATATAGGACATCATGAATGATGTTTTGGAGGCATCGTCCTGAAACACCGCAGGCTTACATAAAAAGTGGAGCCGGCATTGATTTAAGAATGTCTCAAATTTCTTCGGATCCCCATGAAAGCGTTCAGGTGGAGCAAGAGGGATCCCCGTGTTCTGTATGACATGCACCGCAGGAGTGTGGTCGGTGGAGGACTGAGGTATGGCATTGGGGACAAAAAACCCACCCCCAGATGCTCCCTGGGGAGGGGCTTGCGTGACTGGATGCCCTGGGGGGAGTAGAGTCGCTTCCCTTATGTAAGATCCTGTTCCCTGTCCTTTACGCACCATGCCCGCTACCTCTCTCCTCATGGTATTCATTTCTTTCTTCATCTCTTGGTTTTCGGCACGCGATGCGTGTACCTCGTGTTGAAGCGCGTTAATGCTTTCTACCAACGAGGCTAACATAACATTTGGCTCCATGGTCCGGGCTCGGCTTGTCTACTTGGGCTTATCAATCTGTAACGGTTAGCAACCCACAGATATCCCACGTAGAGAAACCCTAAGCCACTAACCTTCAGGTACTGGCCGGCGGGGACCACAGCGTGAAGAATAGTATCCCAGTTCCCCAATAATGCCCACTCTCCCTGCACTATACACATGCAAGGGACAGAAGGCACTCCAGGAAAAAGGGAGAGAACAACGAAGGCGGATGTTGTTGCGAAGTACCCCTCTTGGTCTGGTCACAAGGGAAGGAGGTCTTCAAGTCACAACAATACTGGGAAAACACAAACGAACAGGACATTAGTTCCCTGCCTATAGGTCGGAGACTACCATAGGATTTACGGAGAAATCCGTACTTACATAAATTAACAGGGGAGTTGCCCAAAAGGATTCTGGGTGATGTAGTATCGGGACGGTAATCCCGAGACTCAAGAGTTCTTTGACTACTAGGTATCCTGTAAGGATTACAGGGGTGACTTCGAAAGCACCTGCTAGTTACTGTCACTGGAGGTAGTAGACGAAGTAAGTCAACAACAAACTGTTGCTCCCCCTCTGGACTAAGGAAAGAAAAGGAAAACAGTTTCTCTAGCACGGCCGTGCTTAACAGGTTCCTACCTCTAAGAGTTCGAGTAGGAAATGATGCGGCGTCCTCCTAGCGGGAAGGCAAGCGTCCGCGCACATATGTGTCCGGCGTCCTCCTAGCGGGAAGGCAAGCGTCCGCGCACCACTTGATCCGTCGTCCTCCTAGCGGGAAGGCAAGCGTCCGCGCACCACTTGATCCGGCGTCCTCCTAGCGGGAAGGCAAGCGTCCGCGCACAGGCTCTCTCTCTCCTGACTCGAAGGCAAGATTGATAAGCACTGAGCTACGCAGGAGAAGTGCTTATGTCTCTGGTCCCACAACCACTTCCGGGTCGCCCGCGCCCAGGTCCTTCTGGGAGTTGTAGTGCCCTTGTGGTTTCCGCGTATTGCGGACCTGATTCGACCCCTCGAGGTCAGCAGCGCTACACTCATGCATACAACATGACCACAGGGACACACGTAGATAGTATGTGGAACTAGCTATGGGCATGTGCGTCCGGCCCCTTTATTAGCCGGGCCACATGTACAGTGACGCCTGTGCTGGATGTGTGTGTGGTGAGTGTAAGCCAGCCCGCATGGAGTGGATGGTGCTGGCAACAACTTGAACAGTGAACATCATTAACACGGAGACTAAAAACACCAGCATAACAGACACAACTGCTGAGCAACATGAAGGTAGCCAAAGCAAGTACAGAGGTCACCCAATATGTAAACAAAAGTGTCAGTGAGTTGCAGTGCACTGAGGTTGGCGCACTAGAGCTGAGTGCGCTCATGTGTACAAATTATCTAGGATTGTGTCCCTTCGAGATATACCTGATGCAGCTGCAGTGGGGTATGTTACACCTGCATCATCTTCCTCACCATCTTCCCTGGCCTCCCACAGTGCCTGAGGTGACATTGCTGTGCAGCCTCTCCACGGCACAAAACTCAATCAGTAACGGTCCATGGGTTGCGGTGCACTGAGTCAGTGGAACCTGGAGTGCTGAGCAGGGTATCAGGCAGTAGATGGCATCCACGACAGATGTGAGCAACTCTGTTGGTCTGCCAGTACAACTGTTTCCACTCTGGCAGATGGTGGTTGGAGGTGGTCTTGACGATAGTGGTATGTGTCTCCTGCGGTGATGCGGCGTCCGGGCCGGTCAGGACTCAATTTGATGAGTGAGCCCTGGTGGACCGCAGTTGAGGCAGGAGGCAGCGGACAGCGCAGGGCCACAGATACATGGCGTTGATGACACCAAGGGCATCGTCTCAGAGGCCATCCAATATTCAATCAGACAGGGTCCCTGACTTGAGCTACACAGAGTTAGTTGGCCCGGATGCACAGCGGTCAGCACAGGCACACCGCCACGGGACGTTGACTTGGGGTCCACTGAGGTAGGGCCACATGGACTGAGCGGGTCCTCGGCGATGTCCAAGTGAAATGTGGCGGAGGGTTGCGAGGGACAGTGGAAGGTGTCCTCAAGGGCATGATGCAGAGGGCAGTAGCCGTCTGGAAGCAGCAAATGGAGGTGTGGAATGCTACAGCCTCGTGTCCACCACTAATTCGGTATCAGATACATGAGGATGAAGACTAGTCCATAGACTCAGATGCCACCAAAGTTCAACCAGAGAGTGTCCATGAATGCCAGGGAACAGACTTAGTGGCACCGGGGCTGAGCGGGGATCCAGTCTGTGATGATGCCGGTACAATGATATGGACTCTGACATTGCTAAATCAAGACTCAGTCCCAGATGTGTGACCTACTCAACTGCAATGTAGGCCGGAGGCAACTGTCAGCAGTGGCCCACAGCCACGTGCCATTGGCTCGCGATACACAGAGTTAGTGACACCAGGGCAGTTGTCGGTAGTATTTGATCACCTCCGTAACGATTATCGTTTTTTCCTCCTGACCGCAACGCGTCATCCTCTTACACCTCCCCTTGCGTGCAATGATATGTACTCTGCCATTGAAAAATGGATGCTTAGTTACAATTGTGTGACCAACTCGACCGCAGTGTAGGCGGTAGGCATTTCCAGCAAGGGCCCACAGAAACGTGTGGTTGTGATGCTATACAAAGACTTGCTGGCACGACATCGAAGGGAGTATAGTGATTTAAAGTCTGCATTGCCGTGTTTACTCGGCCATTGCATAATCAAGACTCAGTCCCAAATGTGTGACCTACTAGTCCGCTGTGTCTGCCGGGAGAGTACGTAAACAAGAAAGGAGTATGATGGGCCTTGCTCGTGGAAGACGTGATGGTCGTAGCACGATGCCAGGGTTGCAGGCATCGGGCTTGGAGCTTGCACCGACACGTGGTGGGCCTTCTTCAAGACACCCCGGTGTCGGCAGGTGAGCATTGAGGCCTGGGTGCGCAGGTGTGGGCAAGACGGGTTCGGGGACCAGCGGCCTGGGGTGTAGCAGGCAGACAGGATCTCAGACAACACTGCTTACGGAAACGGCGTCAGCCTCATGGTGGGGTTACAGGCGCCACCGTGGAAGGACGTTGGGCATTCTGGAAGAGAACCACGCCCAGAGCTCTGTGCTTTTTATTCACACCCCTACGCTGGCCTGGCGTACTCCGGGCCAGCCCACTCCACTCACGCTTACAGCGGGGGAGATAACTAGCTACATTTCCGTGATCTTCCCCACTAGCTGGGGTGATATGGTTGCATCCACTGTCCACTACACTCCATACCCCAGTGGTGTATGTTGACATGGATATGTGTGTGGTCTGCATACTGAAGTCTGGACATCACATCCACGCCACACTTGGCATTTTGTACATTCTCATTCATGGGTCCCTTGCCTCCTTTGCACATGCCTGGTTTCCATCTCTCCCCACAATCTGCTATTGTGTGGCTGAGGTGCCATGCCATTGATAGCTTATGTGCATGGCTGGCCCAGGTTCCCACAGTAAGTTGTGCTGTCGTGTCTGGTGGGTGGGCATGTTGTATGGCATGTTGTATGTGAGTTTGTAACATGAGCATTCCCAGTGTTGTGAGTTGCATGATTGTAGGGTTGAGGTGTGTGGTGTGTTCATTTGGTACTTGACACCGAGCAGTGCATTTCCTTAGGTGCCATCCTGGAAGCGCTGGTTGATGATGGACTGTCGGTAGATGTGGAATCATGCACACTGCCTGGGTGGTTGGCGTCGATGTTGATGGGGATTCCTGGTTGGTCCACTATTGCCTGCACATTGATGGAATGCGTGTGCTTTCTGTTGCGGTTATTGTGTGCAGTGTTGCCAGGGGGCACAAGTGGGTCACGTGTGCAGTCAATTGCCCCAACAAGTGCTGGAAGCCAGCTATGGGGTAGACACCTTGCTTGGTCTCCAGCTGTGTGGGAAGTATAGATAGTGGGGTACCAAGTTGATGATTTCATCCATGACCGTTGTGAGGAACTCTGATTGGGCTGGCTGTGAGACTCCTCAGACTCTTGCAGTTGTTGGCTGGAAGGTACCAGAGGCCAACACGTGCAGCACCGCCAGCAGCTTTGTCTGAGGTGGGATGTTGGTTATCAGCTGTGTTGGTACCGTCAGCCTGTGGACAATGGTGGTCAAGATGCGGAGGATGGTAGTCCCTTTGAGCCTGTGGTGGGCAATGTCACTCTTTGGTGTTGGGTCTGTGAGTTTAGTGTGTTTTCAGGGGGTCACTGTCTTTGCCTGCGTAGCATTTGTGTTGGTCCGGGGTGAGGGTGGTAGGGATCCGAGGGGGTGGGGTGTGGTCCTCGGAGTGGTGACGGTGGGTGCTGTTGCCCTCTTGGGTGTCCAGGCTGCATGCTCAGTGGCTGCAAGGCATCTGTTGCCCTTCAGGTGTGGCTGGGGGCTGGGCTCCAATTTCTGGTGCAGGCTGTCACCTGACTTTCCACCAGGTCAGAGCAGGTGTAAATTTCATGCAGCTAATTCGCCTTATCGCATGTTTTGTGATCCCATGCCGATTTGACTGGTCATTGAGAATATTGCGGAGTAGTGTTGTTGCGGCTTTTTGTACGGGAACGCCTACTCTGCATCTCATTAGCGATAGTTGCCGAGGTCATCTGTGGCGATGTTCTTTGCTGTTGCTATCGCAGGTAAACTGGTGATATGGGCTGTTATCACCTGCTTGTTAATGGGGTGTTCGTTTTACCTCAACTTTGGCTGCGATAAATTGCCATTAACGTGGCGATAGTTGCTTGAGAATATGCCCCCAAGAGTTTTACATAAAAGGCCACTCAACTACTTCCCCTGTTCAAACTTGTTACACACCTTTATGTGTACTATTTGATGTTTGGAGCAGAACAAAATACCTCAAACTATTAGCAGAACTACACACATGTAAGCTTACATCTAATTATTTTGTTCAGCTGAACACAACTGTTTAATAGTACTTGTAATCTCAATATTGAGAAGCAATTTCTTGAGGATTGTTCAGTACGTTGTTAGAGTTACCTCAGCAGTGCTAGGCTAATCTGTATGGCTGGCAAGATTTAAAGACTTCACCTGTGAAGTTTCTCTTTCAAATTGTCTGACGTCATGAAGCTGGACCTCTGATGTTGTAGTTGTGGGGTCCACCTATGTCCCTCTTGCCAGAGAGAATCTCCTGTCTAGTCACAGCTAGACACCCTAAACCTGGGCTGGAATGTCTGTGAGGGGCAGCCAGTGCCTTTTTGGGGGTCTGTGGTCTGAAACCATTTTCCTTGGAATCGCCCTGACAAGGAAGGCAGGATTTGAATATCACATACACCTCGCAATCGACCAAAGCATGAAGTGGTTTCACAACTTGGGAGGCTGCACACTGCTGTTCTCAAAGTGTCAAGCAAAAATATTTAGGGTGTGACTCAAAAAGAGAAATGAGGGCTTTTGAGAGGGAAATATGACAAATGTAAAATCCTGAAACTGAACCTAAAATACTCATTCATTGCCTATTCCATTAAGGCTGTGTGCAAATTTCACATGGTGTGTGATGACCAGCAGCCCTATTGTGGAAAAACGTTTGTTGACTACTGACATAATTAGAAGTTAAAACCAAGGAACTTGCCAGTCCCCACAAAGTGCCATCTGAAAAGAGTTAGAAAGACCTCTCGACAAATAAAAATGCACAACAGCAGTTGAAGAAGTGGTACTGTGACAAGAGATAATGGGAAAAGATAGTTTAGTTTACTACAATTCAGTTGCTGACTTAAACTGGCTTGAACAGGCAACAGGCTCATCTTCCCCTTTTAGTGATGATCCCAAGTTGTGCTTTTTTATACTTACGTCAAAATGTTTTGTGAATAGACCTGAGCTTTAAAAAAGGTCCGAGTGCTCCCTTTCTCCTCCGTGTAAGAGCTCCTACAGTCACGGTGCTCCCTTTCTCCACCATGTAAGAGCTCCTACAGTCACGGGGCTCCCTTTCTCCACCATGTAAGAGCTCCTACAGTCACGGTGCTCCCTTTCTCCACCATGTAAGAGGTCCCACAGACCGAGTCCTCCTCTTCTCTTCCCTGTAAGATCTCCCACAGACCTAGTGCTGCCTTGCTCCTTCATGCAAGAGCTCCCACAGATGGAGTGCTCCTTAGCTCCCACAGCAGCATAAGCCCATGCAGGTAAGAGTAGTGGCGCTGGGTGGGGGGAGATTTCAACAGATGACGATGAGGGAAAATTAAAATATTAATTTAATTTTCCCTCTGGTCCTTTGCCGGATCCCTTACCAACCTGGCCCCACTGTTGCACCACTCTATCCCACAGACTGAGTGCTCCATTTTTCCTCTATGTAAGAGCTCCCACAGACCAAGTGTTCCCTTACTCCTCCCTGTAAGAGATTCCACACACTGAGTGCTGCATTTCTCCTCCCTGCATGAGCTCCCACAGATCGAGTGCTCCCTTACTCCCCCCTGTAAGAGCTCCCACATATCGGGTGCTCCCTTGCTCCTCCCTGTAAGAGCTCCTACAGACTGAGGGCTCCCTCTCTCCTCCCTGTAAGACCTTCTACAGACCGAGTGCTCCCTTAGTCCTCCCTGTAAGATCTCCCACAGACCAAGTGCTCCCTTTCTCCTCCATTTAAGAGCTACCACAGACTGAGTGCTCCCTTTCTACTCCCTGCAACAGCTC
Organism: Lissotriton helveticus; assembly: GCF_964261635.1. Classification (NCBI taxonomy): domain Eukaryota; kingdom Metazoa; phylum Chordata; class Amphibia; order Caudata; family Salamandridae; genus Lissotriton; species Lissotriton helveticus. The sequence continues at coordinate 335,130,399 of NC_136060.1, read as the reverse complement.
CCAAAGACCGAGTGCTCCCTTTCACCTTCATGCAAGAGCTCCTGCAGATGTAGTGACCTCTTTCTCCTCCATGTAAAAGCTCCTACAGACCAAGTGTCCCCATTCTCCTCCCCGTAAGAGCTCCTATAGACTAGGTGCTCCCTTACTCCTTCATGTAAAGTTCCTACAGACCGAGTGCTCCATTTTTCCTCCCTTTAAGAGCTCATACAGATGAGTGCTTCATTACTCCAGTGCTCCCTTAGTCCTCCATGTAAGAGCTCCTACAGACAGAATGCGCCCGTGCTCCTCCCTGTAAGAGCTCCTACAGACCGAGTGCTCCCTTTATCATCCATGTAAGCGCTCCAACAGACCGAGTGCTCCCTTACTCCTCCCTGTAAGAGCTCCCACAGACCAAGTGCTTCCTTGCCCCTCCCTGTAAGAGCTTCCACGGATTGAGTGCTTCCTTTCTCCTCCACTGAAGAGTTCCCATAGACTGAGTTCTTCCTTTCTTCTCCATGTAAAAGTTCCTACAGACCGAGTACTCCCTTTCTACTCCCTATAACAGCTCCCACAGACCGAGTTCTCCCTTTCTCCTCCCTGGAAGAGCTCCACAGACCGAGCACTCTCTTACTCCTCCCTGGTAGAGCTCTCACAGACCAAGTGCTCCCTTACTCCTCCCTGTAAGAGCTTCCACAGATTGAGTGCTTCCTTTCTCCTCCACTGAAGAGTTCCCATAGACTGAGTTCTTCCTTTCTTCTCCATGTAAAAGTTCCTACAGACCGAGTGCTCCCTTTCTACTCCCTATAACAGCTCCCACAGACCGAGTTCCCCCTTTCTCCTCCCTGGAAGAGCTCCACAGACCGAGCACTCTCTTACTCCTCCCTGGTAGAGCTCTCACAGACCAAGTGCTCCCTTACTCCTCCCTGTAAGAGCTCCAACAGACCGAGTGTTCCCTTACTCCTCCCTGTAAGAGCTCCCACAGACAAAGTGCTCCCTTGCCCCCCCTGTAAGAGCTTCCACAGATGGAGTGCTTCCTTTCTACTCCACGGAAGAGTTCCCACAGACTGAGTCTTTCCTTTCTCCTCTATGTAAAAGTTCCTACAGACCGAGTGCTCCCTTTCTAATCCCTATAACAGCTCCCACAGACCGAGTTCTCCCTTTCTCCTCCCTGGAAGAGCTCCACAGACCGAGCACTCTCCTACTCCTCCCTGGTAGAGCTCCCACAGACCAAGTGCTCCCTTACTCCTCCCTGTAAGAGCTGCTACAGACTCAGTGCTCCCTTTCTCCAACCTGTAAGAGCTCCAACAGACCAAGTGCTTCCTTACTCCTCGCTGTAAGAGCTCCTACAGACTCAGTGCTCCCTTTCTCCTCCATGTATGAGTTCCAACAGACCAAGTTCTCCCTCTCTCCTCCTTGTAAGAACTCCGAAAGACTGAGTGCTCCCTTACTCCAGTGCTCTTTTTCTCCTCCATGTAAGAACTCCAACAGACTGAGTGTTCCATGTTTCCTCCCTTGAAGAGCTCCCACAGACTGTGTGCTCCCTTACTCCAGTGCACCCTTACTCCTCCCTGTAAGAGCTTCTTCAGACAGAGTGCGCCCTTACTCGTCCCTTTAAGAGCTCCTACAGATGGAGTGCTCCCTTTTTCCTTACCGGAAGAGCTCCTTACTCCACTGCTTCCTTACACCGCCATGTAAGAGTTCCTACAGATCGAGTGATCCCTTACTCCTCCATGTTAGAGCTCCTACAGACCGAGCGCACCATTTCTCCTCCTGTAAGAGCTCCCAGAGCCTCTGTGCTCTCTTACTCCAGTGCACCCTAACGCCTCCCTGTAAGAGCTTCTTCAGACTGAGTGCTCCCTTACTCCTCCTTGTAGGACCTCCTACAGACTGAGTGCTTCTTTTCTTCTTCCTGTACTAGTTCTTACAGAGTGTGTGCTCCCTTACTCTAGTGCTCCCTCACTCCTCCATGTTAGACCTCCTACAGACGGAGTGCTCCCTTTCTCCCCCCTGGAAGAGCTCTTTCAGACTGAGTGCTTCCTTACACCTCTATGTAAGAGTTCCTACTGATCGAGTGCTTTCTTACTCCTCCATGTTAGAGCTCCTACAGACGAAGCACCCCATTTCTCCTCCTTTAAGGGCTCCTGCAGACTAAGGGGCAGATTTACAAGAAAGTTATGCATCTGTAGAGTTGCGTCACTTTCCCTGAGAAACCCTTGCGCCACCATATTTACAATACGGCGCACCATGGCGCAAGGATTGACAGATGCATCAGAAATTCTGATGCATCTGTTGACGCAAAGGTCTTGCATTGCTGAAGTTGTGTCGCAAGCACGATGCAACTGCAGCGATGCTCAGTAAGGCTTATACCTATTGCACTGCGTCACTCCTTGTGCCTGTTTCAAGCAGGCATAAGGTTTTGACGCAGTGGCGTCCTAGAAGTGGCGCAGTGAAATCCTGTAGATTTAACTGAGTCACTTTTACGACGCTTTCCAGCATAGGAACGCCCACCCTGCATACATTATACCTGACGCAGGTACAATGTGACATGGGGCTTTACAACATGGTGCATCTCAGTAGATGCGTCCCGTTGGAAATGGGCCAAATTTTTACGCCGCTGCTGCGTCACAAAAAGTGACGCAACGGCGGTGCAAAAAAGACGCAAGGGGCTTGTAAATATGCCCCCTAAGTGCTTACTTTCTCCTCCCTGTACTAGTTTTTGCAGACTGTGTACTCCCTTACTCTAGTTCTCCCTTACTCCTCCATGTAGGAGCTCCTACAGACCGAGTGCTCGTTTCCCCCTCCCTGCAAAGGATCCTACAGGAACCATATATGACAGGACGGTTATTGGTCCACTTCATAGTCTCTCCATGGTCCGGTCCATACTCAGTTTTCTTTGTTTAATTACTTGAAAACATAAGTATATTCACTCTGTCAAAGATCCCCTGCTGCGTCAGTATTGCATATCCTTGAACTACGGCGATTTTAGAATTGAATACATCTATTATTGAAAAAAAAAGAATGTTTCCTCTATCCCAGCCCGTCATTCAGATACATAAGTACAGGCCCTACTTTGGAACAGAAATGCCATTAATTATATAATTACTATAATTTGAAGCTACATAATATTGTATTGCACTATTGTCAATAGAGGAAATAGCACTTTATGCGTTTTTCAAACCTTATATTTAGGGTTAGCACAGTTCCTTTTTTCAAACTTCATACTTATCATCAGCATAGTTAATCTTTAACGCCTAACTTAAGATCTGTTGAGCAACTTTTACAAACTACTCGCTTCGGAAGAGCACATGGATTACTTCTGACTGGTTATGGTTAGCGAATTGCAAACCATCTGACTAGGACGGGTATCGTTCATCTTTCAAACTCCGGTTTAAACCCCGCATACCCTTTCTTACAAAGGCTTTATTTGGGAACAACACACTTCCTCATACAAGCCCCATGTTTAGGGGCATATTTCAGCGTCCAGATTGACAATTTATGATTAGACGAGTTCAAACTCTCTTGTCTAGTATTAGTAAAGTTTATCTTTCAAACTCCAGTTTAGAAACAGCATAGGTCATATTTCTAACTCTTTGATAAGGAACAGCAGAGCTCTTCCTACACAGCAAACTCATCTTTAAAAAGAGCAGATTTCCTGGTCCAGACTCCTTGGACAGGGTCAGCGAATCTTAAACTCTTGTCTCCTTCTCGAGCTCTTCGCAAAGATCAGCAGGATTATGAGTCCCTATCTCCTCTTACAAAGTCTGTATCTGGGACACCGGATGTCCTTGGAAGTTGGCTTCGTGGAAGTCAATCAAACATCACTTGCCTCACAAAAAAGTACTAATTTGATAACGAAATAAAAGCACAAAGGTTTGTTTCCACAAAAAGCAGTTTTAGGAAATCGTCCTTCCACGTGTCAGACAAGCGCCAGAAGTGATAACTGAAGCTGACAACGCTCCTGGCTGTGGTAACTAAATTCAGATTATGGCAGACGCGTCATGCTTGCAACTTGCAGGTGTATCTAACTCCACGACAAACCCAGCCCGCGCGAGGGCTGCTGTGCGTACTGTGCGCGCGCCAGACGGCGCCCAGGAGTGGGAGCATGCCGATAATAAACTACTGCTCAGATTTAGAGAGTAGGTTCCCTGCACAAGTCATGAAAATTGTGTTTTACTCAAAGTGGTAACTTTAAGAATACTTCCTTCCCCTCATTAATGACAGCTACAGTTACGTGCCATTTACCAACTCTATACGTTTTCTTTAAGGATGGGCATATATATACCCAGTTTCAGGCACCCATCTCAAGGAGTGATGGAGGCACTGACCGGTTTTAAGTGAGCACCACTAAAGTTCAGTAGTCAGTAGCCAGTGACCCACTTCCCTCGCAAATTGCGTAAACCTATCACACCGCATCACCTACATCTAAGCCAGGTTTGCAATCAGCGCCTAGGAATACACACAAGGAAATGGACCTGGTGGAAAGCGCGCACACACAACGACACTCCTGGAGACCCCTCCACAGGCGGGGCGCCCCCGGGCCGCAGCGCGTGGGCCCCCCTGGAGACACTGGTACCGCGGACAGCTCCTTACCCTCCTCATTCTCGTCAAACACCGGCGTCTTGTGGGAGTGGTTGGCGCCCATGTTACGCTCCAGTGTCTTGCACATCCCCAGACAAAAGGTGAGCAGGAACCTCCAGCAGCGGCATCTCCCGGGGTCAATCCAAGGAAGAGGGGCGGCATGAAAGGTATCCACAGACGCGGAGGAGGGAGCCCCGGGCTGCCCGGGCCCAGCTGAGCGCACCTTGGAGCGGGAAGCGGTCCTCTGCTGCGTCCCGCCGCTCCGCCCCTCCGCTAGGTGAGGAAGGGGATGCGGGCATCGCCGTCCCCGCCGCCCTCTGCTCCTGCACGTCCAGGCTGCAGGGGAGCGCTCGGATCAGCACATACACTGCCCCCTGCGCTGGAAGTCATCCCGCGCAACGAGAGCCATCCGTCTCCCTCTGACAGGAAGCGCTCTGCCACTTCCTAAACTTGATGCATATTTTATCGGCGACAGTCAGATGTTTGTTTGGGGGAGCGGGGGTGGCAGCTTTCGGAGCTCGTGAAGTGCGAGGGGTATGATGTTAGGAGCTGGCGGAGAGGGAGGGGCTTGTACCAAAGGAGTCTCTGAAGGGGGTGTCGTATCAGTAACTTTTGGCGAGGGAGAGGGGATCTGATATGGACAGGTTGGCAACAGGGAGGGGTGTGTGGAAAAGGAGCGTTGAGAGAAGAAAGGCTGCGAAGAGTGAGGGGTTCTGGAAAAGGAGTGTGGAGGAAACAGGAGGGGAGTGTGAGATGAGAACTTGGGAAGCAGGAAGTGGCTGTAAAATAGGCACCACTGAATAGGGAGGGAGGGTTTTGTGGGGTCGATAACTTCTGAGGGGGGGTCCCGACGCGTTCCTTAATTTTAAATACATGTCCCTGTTTTTCGGACAAAGGTCAAGTCACCCTGTAGAGGAGGATTTAAGGTATGCTTTCGTTATATAATTTTTTTTCAATGCACAGGGATTGATTTAGTTAGGGAACCTAGAGGCTAGAATCTAATAAACATTGGGTTTGAAAAATGCCTCTATGACCATAAATTCAAAACATATTATTCCAAAAGTAGGAAGAGTCTCTTGCCTACTTTGCTGTTTAACTAATGAACTGGATTTCTCGTCACCACTCTTTTTTGCGGATCAACAACCAAATCAAAACATAATCAATTTAAAGAATAGTCAATATTCAATTTAAGCATTTAATTGGTAAAGGTTTACTTCATAATTGTTTAATTTTTCTTTGTTTTTTTGTATTGGTATCAGAGTTAATTGGAAAAGAGATTTTGAACTCTCTAGTTTAGCCAACAAGCTGTGGTGTAAACTAAGACAAAATATACAGAGGTGTTCTCTGACCTTTAACCCCTTCCGCCAACGGGAGCATTCCCTCCCTGGTGCTGCGAACGGCCACAGTTGTCGCAGCCCCGCCCACCTTTTAGAACGCCCGCAACGCGGCGGAATTCCCGCTGCAGTTAAGGTGTTAACCCTTTTTTTGGACCACGTATTGATTTAGTATCAAGGATATTTAGTCAATATACCGATAGACGAGTACAATGTAGTAGGACCCATTGGTTTCAATACACTGTTCAAGAATAAGTGGTAGGATTTATATGATTTGAATTATGCACTGTTTAAAAGTATTTATTGAATTAAAATCATATGTAAAGTATTGTTAGAAGAGAAACTGTATGTATTTCAACTCAGATACCAGTACAAAAAAACTAAGAAAAATGAAATAATTATGAAGTAAAACTTTACCAATGAAATGCTTAAATTGAATATTGACTATTCTTTAAATTGACTGTGTTTTGATTTGCTTGTTGGCCCATAAAAAAGAGTGGTTACGAGAAATCCAGTTCATTAATAGAACAGCAAAGTAGGCAAGAGATTCTTTCTATTTTTGGAATAATCTGTTTTGAATTTATGGTCATCGAGGCATTTTTCAAAAACAATTTGTTATATAATGTGTCTGTTCCAGGCAGCACAGGTCGAAGTCTGCGGCATGCATGCTGCAGCAGAGGGGAGACAGAGAGGAGAGGCGGGCAGGGGTTCTGAGGCTAGAGGCTAGACGTCTTGCCATAGCTAATGCCATGTCAATGTACCTTGTAAGTGTGTGTGCATGTGTGGGTCTGTATGTATATATAGTGCTTTAAATGGGCCGGTACTGATTACGAGCACTTTTTTATTTTGAGAAGGAGAGTACCGGCACTTCTCAATAGAAATTTCATACTTTTAATTGGAGAGTCCCGGCCCTTCTCATAAACAAGCATGTAATCTGGCACAGAGTACCTGCACTTCTATTTTTCCATTTCAAGCAGTGTGTGTGTACACAAACACACATGCTCGTGCACACACACACACACACACACACTGCTTGAAAAGGAAAAATAGAATTGCAGGTATATAAATATTTGCAAAAATCGGGACAGAGCACACCAGACATAGAAGTAAGGTAGAAGGTTTTAGTACTACTTGTATGTCTGGCCTGTCATGGTTTTTGCTTCTAAAAATCTGGTCATCCTAGGTAAAAAGTGTAAGATCTTCTGACAAGGAACATTTTGTGAAAAGGGAGTTTGTGAAGGGACACCATATATGTCATTCTGACAAAGTAACTTGTGAAGAGGGAGGTATTGTGAAGTTGATAACTTTTCAAAGAGGAACTGTGAGATCGCCGGCCGCCGAAAAGAGGGGAATTTGTGAAAAGGGAAATTGTTAGGAGAGGTGTTGTGAAAACTGAGGTTGTGAAAAGAGAACCTGTGAACAATGAGTGGTGTGTGATACTGTAGTTTGTGAATATGGAGAGAGAGTTGGTGACAAGAGAGCTTGTGAAGTGGGAGGTGGGTGGTTGTGTAACGGGGGCTTGAGAAGAGAGAAGCATCAAGCTTATGAAAATGCAGGGGATAGTGAGATGAGATCTTCTCAGGACACTGGTCGAGGGTACATGAGGGTAGACTTGTTTACCCACTCTTTTCACACAGTGGATGCCGTCTACCCTGAGAAGAGGTTGGGCCCCACAGAACTATGCTAAACTTGTCCCAGTATAATTGTCAGACACCAGGACATATTTAGCAGCATCTGCAGGTTGTCTGCTTCCATTCAGAGTCGCAAGGTGCAGGAGGGGAAGGGTCTTATCAGATTCCAGCTTCACCCATAACAAAGGCTGAAGTTGAGGGGCCATCAGGCCTAATTTTTTTGGGGAGTATTCTGGCTGGGAGCTATTTCATGTCTCGTCTAAATGTAATGGAGTGGAAACAAAGGCACACAGCTTATCACTGCACAGGTACTTAAGATATGCATGCACTATAAGCATAACAATTTAAATACCACTAACCAAATTCCAATGCAGGCTGTCCAAGCTCTTTACAACACATATACATGCTATACATTGACTATAAATAATATTTGTGTAAATCAGTGCACAGGATGGGTTACATAAGATAGTGAGTCTTATAAGGTGTAGGAGCCACATGTACTTCACAGATCACTATGCTATATTATAAGGAAAACAATTTATGAATTGCAAGGAACAAAATAATCTCTGTATTAAAAGCAGTCAGCATCTTACCCAGCTACATAAAATAAAAATCTATCAACTGTGTGTTACATAATTTGCTTTTCAGGGGACACATTAACCCCCAATGCTACTTTGATTCAAAACTGGCACTAGAGAAAACACAGACCTCACCAGCAAATAGTTATGTTACCAATATTAACTCCCTAAGATTTACTGGGAACACTAAGATCTTTGCAGCAAGTTCCTCAACTTCATAGGATATTTTTAAATGCAGACTTTGCAACCAATTAAGCAGAACAGATTTACTGCCACATTTCTCCTTGTTGCCAATTTCTTTGTAACAGGATTAACAAAAATTAAATGCATAGGTTGAGACCCATATTTTCCGTTAGGGTTGAATCACTTTTTTTGGCACAACCCCGACACAAAATCTCATTTGTTAAATATTGTAATGCGCTCAAATGTACTCATGATAGACCTGCTAAACATATGCGCGGGGTCCTAAAATCTGATGTCACTTCCTGTGATGTCACTTCTTGTGAGGTCATGAGTTGTGATGCCATGTGCGTTGTCACACACCGTGATGTCATGCAGAGTGATGTCATGCGCCATGAAGTCACTTTCATACTGCCCATCTTGGTTAGTACCCCTACTTCTTTCTTTAGGATTTGTTCCCTGGATCTTAGGAAGCTGTAGATAATTGTAAAATGGGAAATTGTGCAAAGGGGTGTGGCTAGGAGCTAAAGAAGACATGAGTGTGGAAAGGGAGCTTGTGAAAAGCCGGGGGTTGTGAGAAGGGAGGCAGGCAAGCTGTGACTTCCATTGGATGTCCTAGCCTAAAACAATTCCATCTACGTCACCACCCCGATTTCCAAGCAAATCAAAACAGACCATTTTAACAGTATCGTATTAACACCAAACATAACTTATCGATTGCAGTCTCTTGCTAGAAACAACTATTGACATTATACTGCCATACAAGTTCATTGTGTGACACAGGGACAAGTTCAAGAGCAAGTGTACTACAGACCCTGGACTGCAACGTATGCATTTTCAATTTACCAACATATAAGCGTGTATATACATTTCAGATCAGTAAGAGAACGATCCCGTTCTGTTTAGGGCGAACAGCAGTGTTTATCGGAATTTTAAATATTTTACACATAACAATGCGAAATTGCCAGTATATAATGAAAGTAAACGGACAAAACCCATTTCCCATCTATCTTCACATCGTCTGCTCCGCTTTAGGATTTCAAGACGTTGCTACTACGTCTGACTGATACGATGTTGTTCAAGCCGTGTTTTTGTAGCTCAATAAATACAGAGCATGAGAGCGAAGAAGCGAACGGCAGGATCCGATAGGTACGATGCCCTACGGATTGTTTTACTGTTGATTTTAAGACTGCTCTCGTAGTCTAACCACTTCCTCCAATCTCTGCTTCAATGGATGTAGCATAGCATCAGGGATCGTTACGTTGTCCCACAGCGCCCTCCAGCGGTTATCAGAATTTTTCGAAATCGACTGGCCTCTGAAAAATGTAATTTCGCTATATTTTAAGGTATGGGCTCACATCGATCCATCGACCTTCTCCCAAGAGAGATGGGAGATTGCTTCTCTTAGTAAGGAGCATTTTACCATGTACGGAAATAGCTGCTCCACATGCAAATGGGGTTCTATGGCGAAATGATTCACCTCTCCCCAATGATTCTGAGGGTTATTGTAATTCTGAGAGTTTGTAGTGTCCTGCAGGACACGTTCTTGTGTCCCAGCATGGACTAGTTTACCATCCACTCCTCTGAGGGCTGACCTTCATATACACCCCATGCCCATCCAACACAGGCGTCAGGGGTAATGTAGGCCTGCTAATAAAAGGGCCTGAGCACACTGCTCAAGGCCAGTTCTAGATACAGTAAGCATGACTGTGTCATTCTTTCTCAAGTATGTGGGCCTAGAGCCAATAACTAACTAGACATTGGCGACGAGCTGGTTTCACCCCGCTTTGATATTCCTGTGGGGGGGTGGGGGGGTGGGGGGGGTTAGCCTATGTCTAAGGCATCACCGCACCAACTACCAGCGCGACAGCAACCGAAGCAGAAAGCAGTGCCACTGTCAAGACGCAGAGGAAGGATGCAGTGGCGGAAAGCTTAAATAAGCAAGCATTTGCAATGCAATGGGTCTCGCATTTGCAAGAGTTAGAGCTATTGGCACTGTAAATGACAATGTCTTTTATCTATGTGTTTTGGTTTGGAGTGGAATGGCTGTATGTGGTTTGGATGGAATTGTTAATTGTGGAATTGTGTGAGGTGGAACTGAGTGGTGTATAGTGTATTTGTGAAGTGGAAGTATGTGACACAGTGAACAAGTGGGATGAGAGCTAAATAGAATAGATAGAAAGGAAGATAGAGAGGGGGTAGTTTGTGCGTGAAGTGGTGAATGAGAATGAGAGAAAGAAGGGGAGAGCGGGCCACAGACACATAAAGAGGGAGCAACAAGTTGCAAGAAGTGTTATAAACTTTTAAACTATATTCCACTTCAAGTACACCACTTATACAAACCCTAAAACTTTGTGCTACTTTTGGAAATCACTCCCTCTCCTTACACAAGCCCCGAATGCATTTTGTCGAATTTCTCTGTTTTGAGCAGCACCAAAAGGCTCCAAATAGCCCACTGCACCGCTAGATCAATTCCAAAGAAAGTTCCTGTAGCATTGCAGCACAAAGAAAGTGCAAGGAAACCGCTGAACGGACTTCACTCCTAGCCCGCCTCCTAAATGCACTCCCACCTATGTAATTCTGACGTCTGACTTCTAACCAATAATATGCATACCTTGTTCATTCACTATATGGCTGCTTTTAGTGCCTGCATCGAACACATAATTTGAAAATATGCATCTATATTTTTTATAAATATTTATTTAAATTCTTTTTTCTGGTTTAGTGACATGTATGTTGTATGCCAAAAAAGTGTCATAAATCACAAAATGCTGATTAATAAATATAAGACATTTTTAACATGATTGTCTGTATCCTATTTGAAATTATTCAAATGTATTCACTTTTCCCAGGTAATGCTTTTCGAAAGTGAGAATATGGGCAGTTTCAAGATAGTGGTTTTACTAGCGAACCTTTGGATCTAACCCGGGCGGAAGGATGTGGTGGGGGAGGCAGGCACGGTGGAGATTAACGGGCACATGCATCAAGGGTTTTTGCAATCGCAAATGGTGCGAATCGCAAAAATCGTCCGTTTGCGAATGCAAATCCCTTTTTTGGGATGCATTAAGGTTTTGGCTTTTTTCACACTTTAAGAAATCGCAATTTATTTGCGATTTCTTAAATTGCGATTGCATTTAAGAAATCGCAATTTTGCGATTTCTTAAATGCAATGCATGATTTATTTAAAAATTGCGAAATCGCAAATAGGAAGTGGTAAATTACCATGAAGTTAACCTTCATGGTAATTTTCCAAAACTTTCAAAAATGCACAAAAGTGCATTTATGAAAGTTTCATTTTAAACACACACATGCCCTTGGGGCATGTGTGTGTGAAAAAAGTACTTTAAGGTACATTTCAGGGGTGCAGGGGGGGGTCCTTTGGACCCCCCTGCACCCTTGAAATTGCATTCTCATTTTGCGATTCCTTAATTGCGAATCGCAAAATGAGAATGCCTTCACATTCATTCCTATGGGCCTCTAGGCCCATAGGAATCAAAGGAAAGGGATTCCTTAATTGCGATTCGCAAATTGTGAATCGCAATTAAGGAAAATTAAGGAATCGCAAAAAAATTCGTGATTTTTTAATGCATAGCCATTTACAAATTTTTAATTGCGCTTCCTTAATTTTCGCAATTAAGGATTCGCAAACGGGAACATTGATGCATGTGGCCGTAAGTGAACTGCAACATGCACAAAAGCTTAACATGCACCCACAGTGTAACAAGAGCATGTAAAGGATGAGGAACGCCCAAAAAATCAAAGCACAGTGGATGTGAAGAGTGTGCCACGCTGAGCATGAGGAACACATTTTATTTTTGGAATAATCTGTTTTGAATTTATGGTCATCGAGGCATTTTTCAAAAACAATTTGTTATATAATGTGTCTGTTCCAGGCAGCACAGGTCTAAGTCTGCGGCATGCATGCTGCAGCAGAGGGGAGACAGAGAGGAGAGGCGGGCAGGGGTTCTGAGGCTAGAGGCTAGACGTCTTGCCATAGCTAATGCCATGTCAATGTACCTTGTAAGTGTGTGTGCATGTGTGGGTCTGTATGTATATATAGTGCTTTAAATGGGCCGGTACTGATTACGAGCACTTTTTTATTTTGAGAAGGAGAGTACCGGCACTTCTCAATAGAAATTTCATACTTTTAATTGGAGAGTCCCGGCCCTTCTCATAAACAAGCATGTAATCTGGCACAGAGTACCTGCACTTCTATTTTTCCATTTCAAGCAGTGTGTGTGTACACAAACACACATGCTCGTGCACACACACACACACACACACACTGCTTGAAAAGGAAAAATAGAATTGCAGGTATATAAATATTTGCAAAAATCGGGACAGAGCACACCAGACATAGAAGTAAGGTAGAAGGTTTTAGTACTACTTTTATGTCTGGCCTGTCATGGTTTTTGCTTCTAAAAATCTGGTCATCCTAGGTAAAAAGTGTAAGATCTTCTGACAAGGAACATTTTGTGAAAAGGGAGTTTGTGAAGGGACACCATATATGTCATTCTGACAAAGTAACTTGTGAAGAGGGAGGTATTGTGAAGTTGATAACTTTTCAAAGAGGAACTGTGAGATCGCCGGCCGCCGAAAAGAGGGGAATTTGTGAAAAGGGAAATTGTTAGGAGAGGTGTTGTGAAAACTGAGGTTGTGAAAAGAGAACCTGTGAACAATGAGTGGTGTGTGATACTGTAGTTTGTGAATATGGAGAGAGAGTTGGTGACAAGAGAGCTTGTGAAGTGGGAGGTGGGTGGTTGTGTAACGGGGGCTTGAGAAGAGAGAAGCATCATGCTTATGAAAATGCAGGGGATAGTGAGATGAGATCTTCTCAGGACACTGGTCGAGGGTACATGAGGGTAGACTTGTTTACCCACTCTTTTCACACGGTGGATGCCGTCTACCCTGAGAAGAGGTTGGGCCCCACAGAACTATGCTAAACTTGTCCCAGTATAATTGTCAGACACCAGGACATATTTAGCAGCATCTGCAGGTTGTCTGCTTCCATTCAGAGTCGCAAGGTGCAGGAGGGGAAGGGTCTTATCAGATTCCAGCTTCACCCATAACAAAGGCTGAAGTTGAGGGGCCATCAGGCCTAATTTTTTTGGGGAGTATTCTGGCTGGGAGCTATTTCATGTCTCGTCTAAATGTAATGGAGTGGAAACAAAGGCACACAGCTTATCACTGCACAGGTACTTAAGATATGCATGCACTATAAGCATAACAATTTAAATACCACTAACCAAATTCCAATGCAGGCTGTCCAAGCTCTTTACAACACATATACATGCTATACATTGACTATAAATAATATTTGTGTAAATCAGTGCACAGGATGGGTTACATAAGATAGTGAGTCTTATAAGGTGTAGGAGCCACATGTACTTCACAGATCACTATGCTATATTATAAGGAAAACAATTTATGAATTGCAAGGAACAAAATAATCTCTGTATTAAAAGCAGTCAGCATCTTACCCAGCTACATAAAATAAAAATCTATCAACTGTGTGTTATATAATTTGCTTTTCAGGGGACACATTAACCCTCAATGCTACTTTGATTCAAAACTGGCACTAGAGAAAACACAGACCTCACCAGCAAATAGTTATGTTACCAATATTAACTCCCTAAGATTTACTGGGAACACTAAGATCTTTGCAGCAAGTTCCTCAACTTCATAGGATATTTTTAAATGCAGACTTTGCAACCAATTAAGCAGAACAGATTTACTGCCACATTTCTCCTTGTTGCCAATTTCTTTGTAACAGGATTAACAACAATTAAATGCATAGGTTGAGACCCATATTTTCCGTTAGGGTTGAATCACTTTTTTTGGCACAACCCCGACACAAAATCTCATTTGTTAAATATTGTAATGCGCTCAAATGTACTCATGATAGACCTGCTAAACATATGCGCGGGGTCTTAAAATCTGATGTCACTTCCTGTGATGTCACTTCTTGTGAGGTCATGAGTTGTGATGCCATGTGCGTTGTCACACACCGTGATGTCATGCAGAGTGATGTCATGCGCCATGAAGTCACTTTCATACTGCCCATCTTGGTTAGTACCCCTACTTCTTTCTTTAGGATTTGTTCCCTGGATCTTAGGAAGCTGTAGATAATTGTAAAATGGGAAATTGTGCAAAGGGGTGTGGCTAGGAGCTAAAGAAGACATGAGTGTGGAAAGGGAGCTTGTGAAAAGCCGGGGGTTGTGAGAAGGGAGGCAGGCAAGCTGTGACTTCCATTGGATGTCCTAGCCTAAAACAATTCCATCTACGTCACCACCCCGATTTCCAAGCAAATCAAAACAGACCATTTTAACAGTATCGTATTAACACCAAACATAACTTATCGATTGCAGTCTCTTGCTAGAAACAACTATTGACATTATACTGCCATACAAGTTCATTGTGTGACACAGGGACGAGTTCAAGAGCAAGTGTACTACAGACCCTGGACTGCAACGTATGCATTTTCAATTTACCAACATATAAGCGTGTATATACATTTCAGATCAGTAAGAGAACGATCCCGTTCTGTTTAGGGCGAACAGCAGTGTTTATCGGAATTTTAAATATTTTACACATAACAATGCGAAATTGCCAGTATATAATGAAAGTAAACGGACAAAACCCATTTCCCATCTATCTTCACATCGTCTGCTCCGCTTTAGGATTTCAAGACGTTGCTACTACGTCTGACTGATACGATGTTGTTCAAGCCGTGTTTTTGTAGCTCATTAAATACAGAGCATGAGAGCGAAGAAGCGAACGGCAGGATCCGATAGGTACGATGCCCTACGGATTGTTTTACTGTTGATTTTAAGACTGCTCTCGTAGTCTAACCACTTCCTCCAATCTCTGCTTCAATGGATGTAGCATAGCATCAGGGATCGTTACGTTGTCCCACAGCGCCCTCCAGCGGTTATCAGAATTTTTCGAAATCGACTGGCCTCTGAAAAATGTAATTTCGCTATATTTTAAGGTATGGGCTCACATCGATCCATCGACCTTCTCCCAAGAGAGATGGGAGATTGCTTCTCTTAGTAAGGAGCATTTTACCATGTACGGAAATAGCTGCTCCACATGCAAATGGGGTTCTATGGCGAAATGATTTACCTCTCCCCAATGATTCTGAGGGTTATTGTAATTCTGAGAGTTTGTAGTGTCCTGCAGGACACGTTCTTGTGTCCCAGCATGGACTAGTTTACCATCCACTCCTCTGAGGGCTGACCTTCATATACACCCCATGCCCATCCAACACAGGCGTCAGGGGTAATGTAGGCCTGCTAATAAAAGGGCCTGAGCACACTGCTCAAGGCCAGTTCTAGATACAGTAAGCATGACTGTCATTCTTTCTCAAGTATGTGGGCCTAGAGCCAATAACTAACTAGACATTGGCGACGAGCTGGTTTCACCCCGCTTTGATATTCCTGTGGGGGGGTGGGGGGGGGGGGGGTGGGGGGGTTAGCCTATGTCTAAGGCATCACCGCACCAACTACCAGCGCGACAGCAACCGAAGCAGAAAGCAGTGCCACTGTCAAGACGCAGAGGAAGGATGCAGTGGCGGAAAGCTTAAATAAGCAAGCATTTGCAATGCAATGGGTCTCGCATTTGCAAGAGTTAGAGCTATTGGCACTGTAAATGACAATGTCTTTTATCTATGTGTTTTGGTTTGGAGTGGAATGGCTGTATGTGGTTTGGATGGAATTGTTAATTGTGGAATTGTGTGAGGTGGAACTGAGTGGTGTATAGTGTATTTGTGAAGTGGAAGTATGTGACACAGTGAACAAGTGGGATGAGAGCTAAATAGAATAGATAGAAAGGAAGATAGAGAGGGGGTAGTTTGTGCGTGAAGTGGTGAATGAGAATGAGAGAAAGAAGGGGAGAGCGGGCCACAGACACATAAAGAGGGAGCAACAAGTTGCAAGAAGTGTTATAAACTTTTAAACTATATTCCACTTCAAGTACACCACTTATACAAACCCTAAAACTTTGTGCTACTTTTGGAAATCACTCCCTCTCCTTACACAAGCCCCGAATGCATTTTGTCGAATTTCTCTGTTTTGAGCAGCACCAAAAGGCTCCAAATAGCCCACTGCACCGCTAGATCAATTCCAAAGAAAGTTCCTGTAGCATTGCAGCACAAAGAAAGTGCAAGGAAACCGCTGAACGGACTTCACTCCTAGCCCGCCTCCTAAATGCACTCCCACCTATGTAATTCTGACGTCTGACTTCTAACCAATAATATGCATACCTTGTTCATTCACTATACGGCTGCTTTTAGTGCCTGCATCGAACACATAATTTGAAAATATGCATCTATATTTTTTATAAATATTTATTTAAATTCTTTTTTCTGGTTTAGTGACATGTATGTTGTATGCCAAAAAAGTGTCATAAATCACAAAATGCTGATTAATAAATATAAGACATTTTTAACATGATTGTCTGTATCCTATTTGAAATTATTCAAATGTATTCACTTTTCCCAGGTAATGCTTTTCGAAAGTGAGAATATGGGCAGTTTCAAGATAGTGGTTTTACTAGCGAACCTTTGGATCTAACCCGGGCGGAAGGATGTGGTGGGGGAGGCAGGCACGGTGGAGATTAACGGGCACATGCATCAAGGGTTTTTGCAATCGCAAATGGTGCGAATCGCAAAAACCGTCCGTTTGCGAATGCAAATCCCTTTTTTGGGATGCATTAAGGTTTTGGCTTTTTTCACACTTTAAGAAATCGCAATTTATTTGCGATTTCTTAAATTGCGATTGCATTTAAGAAATCGCAATTTTGCGATTTCTTAAATGCAATGCATGATTTATTTTAAAATTGCGAAATCGCAAATAGGAAGTGGTAAATTACCATGAAGTTAACCTTCATGGTAATTTTCCAAAACTTTCAAAAATGCACAAAAGTGCATTTATGAAAGTTTCATTTTAAACACACACATGCCCTTGGGGCATGTGTGTGTGAAAAAAGTACTTTAAGGTACATTTCAGGGGTGCAGGGGGGGGTCCTTTGGACCCCCCTGCACCCTTGAAATTGCATTCTCATTTTGCGATTCCTTAATTGAGAATCGCAAAATGAGAATGCCTTCACATTCATTCCTATGGGCCTCTAGGCCCATAGGAATCAAAGGAAAGGGATTCCTTAATTGCGATTCGCAAATTGTGAATCGCAATTAAGGAAAATTAAGGAATCGCAAAAAAATTCGTGATTTTTTAATGCATAGCCATTTACAAATTTTTAATTGCGATTCCTTAATTTTCGCAATTAAGGATTCGCAAACGGGAACATTGATGCATGTGGCCGTAAGTGAACTGCAACATGCACAAAAGCTTAACATGCACCCACAGTGTAACAAGAGCATGTAAAGGATGAGGAACGCCCAAAAAATCAAAGCACAGTGGATGTGAAGAGTGTGCCACGCTGAGCATGAGGAACACAAAATGAAAAGAAAGCGCTGCAGACGTGAAGTGGGCGCCGCGATCAGCCAGGCAAAAAAAAAAACAGAATACTTATAAGAAGTGCTGCTTTCAGTCAGGGGAGAGTACACACAACCACAGTGAAACATGAGTAGGCATGAAATAAAAAAAAGGAGACCCCAAAGAACACCAACACCTAAAGTGTTAAGATACAGTACTTGGCTAGCGCCACATTGTAGGAAACAAAAAAAATAAGATACAAAGGATGCTATTTTATAAGATTGCTTTTTGGACAAAAACAGATTACGTCTGCAGATGATCACTGAAATTATCTCTTTAATGGCAAACCTCGATCTAACTCATTCAAGATCCAAGTAAGTGTGCTACCTGGTGGACTGGGTCCAGTCTAAAGGATCATAAACACAGAATGTAATCCTGAAACATTTATTTTAGTTTAACATTTCCAGTAGTGGCCATGCGTTGTTTTGGATGCATTTCTATAAAAATTAGCCCAATGATGCAAGTCATCAAACAGGGTCAGGCGAAAGCCAGTCTTTCCTCACAGGCAAATGCTATGTAGTAAACTTCAAAACAACTAGCTCTACAAGAGTGACACCTAAAGGAAATACAATGGCTTATTGACCATCATTTAGTTAGGAAAGGTGTAAAAAAGAAGCTGTACCGATACAGCTGAGAACTCAGAGACATGGCAGTCTCATGAAGAAGCAATACAGATCTAGTTATGGCTGTCCTTTTTCTCAGTCCTGGTCCGTCTCACACTCCAACTACGGCCCAATACCATGTCACTTGTAGAAGTTTTAATTAATTTTTGTTATCTCAGTCAGTCAGTCAAAAATCTTAATTTCGGCCTTTAGGACCATAAAAGCACATAAGAAGAATAATACATTATATACAATTTCTGTCAACATGCTTTAAATTATCTAAAAGATAAATAACACAGCTTGATTTGCTGATCAAGCAAGAAATCACTAAGTACAAAAATACATCTCTTCAAGAAGTCCCCGGACAAAGTCCTAGTTTGTATGTGTGTTCCAGAGACTGCTACGTCTTTTCTTTCGTTTTTGTCCCGATAAAGTGCAGTGTTGGATCAAAATAGCAGTATTAGCCATGATAGTGGTTTGATTACAATAAAGGAGATATCTTCCATTATCTTAAGGGAAAAGGCACCTACATAATACACGATTAGAAAAGAAGGGTGTCCAGGGACAATATAGTATCCCAATCTTTCAGAATTTGTAGTTAGCAGGAAAAGTGGCCAAGTGCAGTCTTATGTGGACAATCCCATGTTGTACTGATTAAAAAGCAAAAGACCAGATACAGAAAGTTAGCAGCAGTGTCAGATAAAACGTGGGGTTGTTATTAGATTGTCCTTTAAAACCATGTTATATACAAAATAAAAAAGACGAGAAAAGGGAATCCAGGCAACATTAATAGGGAAACGCGCCTGTCCTCTAAGTAAAATCATTAATGACTGATAATGGACATCATATCATTGTAGCTCATGGGAAAGTTGGCTGCATGTGATGAGGTTAATAAAATATTCTTTTAATACTTCATATTTCACATTATGCCTGAACCTAGATCTCCACTGATTGCCTCGTAGATGGATTAGATGAGGGTTTTTAGCTGGTCCTGTTATCTGTGGAGCACATTGAGAAGTATCAGAAGTGAAAATGCCTACTCTCCTAAATGGACCAAGCAACATGATTTTAGAAATACAGTGCTTAGCATGGACTCAACTAGTCTCCTCGAAATGTCCAGTGCTAGCTGTAGGCAGCAGACCTTATTGCAGAAGTTAGCAGGAAAGTTGCAATTAAATACAGTGTGTACAGTTTATCAGAAGCAAAACGGGCAATGTCGACTATGGAAATAATATGCATTTCATTTATGGTTGAAGCGACAGAGTACATAAAGTGCTGATTAAATGTAAACAATTATGAATTTTGACCCCCAATCAGATTTAGGAAAGTACAAGACGGAAAATAGAACTTATTAATGCATGCAACTGTACTGAAGTAGAGGTCAGGCTTTAAGAACCTCAGGGGTCACACAGATGCAAATGTTTGTCGGCAAAGCACTTTGATCTTTGGTCTTCAGTGTTGTCACTGCTACTGTTTCCCAAACGGTGTATAGTCAATGGGACAAGACTACTACAGAAGAAACAAAATAGTTCCTGGGATAGACGGTCTAGAACACCGACTGGACTTGTGCACATGGAAGTCGATGGCGGTTTTAAGGCGGCAGTGACAATCCTGCTACAGTTGTTGCGATAGGCGTAAAAATAAAAATTCGATATCTTACATAAAATGGCAATGGTAAGAAAAATACAATGGTTGCCCTGGTGCAAGCCAATGAACGGCACATCCTACGACGTCTTCTGTCAAGGGAGTCGCTATGGTGGTCCATGCCACACTTATCCTTACTGCGGCTATGGCGCTTTCATTTGCGGCTCCTAAAGCGACTGGGACAGTGTGACTTTGTTTCCTGTGACAGCTCTCCTTGTCACATTCCATAGAGTGAAATAAGCGATTTAGCTTCAAGCAAAAATGCCACCAAATAACAATAAGGAATATAACGTAGCTTAGATAAACTTAAGAGTTATTTTAAACATGTCATTGTCTATCCATGGGACCGTTGAGGAAATTAAAAGCTTTGGTACAAGTGCATAAAAACGCCAAAGAAAGGGTATGAGTGCAATCCTATTGCTTTGCTTGACTTGACTAATATAAGTCGTGTGTGCCTTCTTCTGGATTCCACAGTAAATCCTGGTGCCAGAAGATTAAACCTGGCACCCATTTTCAAAATGCATTTAATGCAATTTGCCTCAAAGATACACAGGCCTTTCATCACTTTTGCGCCGCCCGTGCATCACTGGTTGTGACACACCTGCGGGTAAAAAATTGAGCCTTGTTGCACCGTATTTACAAAGTGACGCATCTAGGTAGATGTGTCACTTTGTAAACCCCTGCGCCATATTATACCTGCTCCACGTACAATGTTTGCAGAGGGGCGATCCAATGCAAGAAAGGGTCTTAGAAGTGACGCAGTGAATTCTATAAGATTTCACTGTGCCACTTCTAGGACACAAATGACTGACGCAGGCACATTTCACATGGGACTTGCCCATGAGAAATGACCCATTGCTGAAGTTGCATCACTTTAGTGACACACTCCAGCAATGCGTCATTTTTGCGCCTACAGATACGTCTGAAATACTGACATATCTGTAACTCTTTGTGACATGATACGTCATACTGTAAATATGACGCATCATTGGTGTTGCAAGGAGGGCGCAATGAAAAGTGACGCATCACTGTTTTCTCGCAAAAATGCGTCACTTTTCATAAATGAGGCCCACAATGTTTTCAGGCAACATAATTTCATGTATTAATCACTATCCACTCCATACAACACACATTATGGTATCTACAAATGCCACTTAACGAGTGTGTTAAGATTTTTTTTTTAAATTGCCATAAAAATAACTAACAAAAAATAAGTCATAAAAAAGTAACTGGCTTTAACATCTCAAAGCTTGCACTCATAACCCATTGCATATAGGAAGGGCAAAATACTGTGCTTGTGCTCACTTGCCTAGAGCAACAGCTGTGTGCAATGACCCGCCAGGAGAAGACTCTTGCATCAGCACTTGCCCTTGCCACAAAAAGCAGCTTGGTCAATTATGGGGAGTGCGGTTACATTGCGCGGCTGGGTGTTTGCAGGCTACAAGGAGTGGGACTAACAATGAAACAACCACCTGTTAAACGTATGTGTGCTTTACCAAGGGGCACTGTTGAATAGAATGTAAGAAAGACACAACTCCTGCCAGCATTGTTACAGGGACGACCTGTTACTCTTTCCACCTGTGTATTAAGACTAGAAGTACTTCGCAAGACGCCTCCAACCTACTTGAGTGCCATCATTACCTCCTCGTCCTGTCTTCCTTGCCACAGTAATTACCCATGAGCCTCCGGCTCCACACAGAACTCCAAGCATAAAAAAACAGCGCTCTAGTCTTCCTCTCCCTCCTCCAAGATGGCCCCCAGTGGCTCCAGCCAATCCCATAAAGGGATACAGAAATACCAACACGACCTGTTCTTTTTTTCTGCACTTCTCCAAGTGCTGTGTTCCCTGCTGGTCAGGTGAGTGGGGCTAGGGTCCTGCTTGAGCAGTCCCCTTATGTCCTGGGTATTAAGTTTGGGGGAAGTAGTTTGATGGAGTGTTGTGTTTTAATGTTTTTTTCCCCTTCTTCTGCCTCCACGCCTCTTGTCCTGCTTAGCGGACTTTCGTGGCGTTTTGTTCTTTTCGGCTTTTGTCATTGTTTTATGATGTACAGGTCGCCTGGAGTCCTGCTTTGCCGGTTGTTTGGGAAGAAAGTTTTCCTTTCTGGCCGCACGTCCTGCTCAGCGGACGTAGCGCGGCTGGGTGCACTTGCTGTGGGGGCCGGAGGCTCCCGGTCTCTTGCCTACCTGTTTCCGGGGCCGGATGCGCTTGTTGTGGGGACCGGGGCCTCCCAGTAGCGTTCTTACCGCTACCGTCTCTGTGCAGGGAGCGCCTTTGGGTCTCCGTTGCTTCTGCCCCCGCAACGGTCTGTGGCTGCATTACGCGTGCGCGCGGCTCTGCATACGGCATTTATGGTGTTTTGAAAATGCCAAGGGCTAGTTTCTTGGTTGCCTAGCGACCTTGGTTCCTTTTTATACCGGGCATGTTGTCTCTTTCATTGCCTGTGTTTGTTCCACTCATCCCTCGTGTGTGGCTGTGAGGGAGCGCGATTCTCTGCTAGTTCCTGCTCCTGGTTCCTTGGATGGGGCTTCTGGTTCTGGGGTGGCGATTCCTTCTATGGGATTGTTGCGGCAGTTGATTTATTCTGCTGTGGCTGCTGCGTTACAATGTCAGTTGCCTGTTCCTCCTGATAACAGGGCGGTAGTTGATGGTGCTGCTGCTGCTGTTTTCTGATGCTGAGGAGGACATTGATGTCCGGGGTCGCTTTGTGCAAGGTGCCGACCTGAAGGAGGTGCTGGGTCACATTCGCGAGAACTTGGTGTTTCCTGCATCTGTGGTGCCTCTGGAAGACGATCTGTTTTCGCATTATCAGCGTCCTGAGCCTGATACATTGCCTTTACATTCTTCCGTTTTGAAGGTCTTGGATAATGAATGGAAGGATGTGGACAAGGGTTCCTTTCCGCGTTTTTTGGGTACACAGTACCCGCTGCAGAATTTTGCTGTGAAGTACCCTTCCTTGGTGAAGGTGGATTCTTTGATGGCCAGTATGTCTTCTCATGGGGATGTTGTTTCGGAGGATTCTTCTCCTGCTGACCCGGTTGACCGTAAAGTGGATTGTGCGGTGAAGCGCACTTTTGCGGCTGCGAAATATTCTATCGGGATGCGGCCTATTCCTCTTGCGCGCTCCTTTCCTTGATTAAGGGTTTTCAGTCTTTGGCTGAATTGTTGCACCAGGGGGACAATGTCTCTTCTACTCTGGCTATGTTGAAGCTGCTGGTTCGCCTAATTTCTGACTCTCTTTGATTACTTGGGGGTGGCGGCTTCTGCGGCGGGGTCTTCTGTCGCTGCGAGGCGTCAGTTGTGACTTCGCTCCTGGAAGGCAGATGCTGCGCTGCAGTGTCTCCTGATGACGATCCCTTTTTCTGAGGTTTGGCATTTTGGTTCACCTTTGGGGATGGTGATGTTGACGGCGGAGGACCGTGTAGTCTTTGCTCCTGAACGGGCTGGTCGATTCGTTCTGTTTGCTCTCGGAGGGCTTTTGGTCCTTCCGGGTGGGGTCCAGCTGGTCGGCCCTTTCGTGGGAGGGGGCGTGTCCGGGGTGCGCCTTCTTTTGATTGCTCCCGGTTCTTGGGTGCTTCTTCATCCTCCGCTCCCGCTTCCGAGTCCTGACGGGTTCTCTCCTGGTATGGGTCCGGTTAGGGGTCGCGTCACTTTCTTCGTGGTATCTTGGTGCTGGTCTGTGTCAGATCAGTGGGTGCTACAGGTGTTGTCAGGAGGTGTTCGTCTTGGATTTTCCCTGGCTCCCCAGACGGTTTCATGTCCACTCCTTGTTCCATTGACGCTTTCATGCGAGTGGCTCTTTTGGGAGGTGTCATGTCTCCTTGGTCTGTAGGGAGCCGTTGTTCCCATGCCTGGCGTTCAATTGGGGTTGGGGGTTTGTTCCATCCTCTTTCTGGTGTCAAGACGCTCATGGGATCTCGGACCTGTGATGGATTTGTAATGGGTGCATTCTCTCGTCCATCATTCGACATTCGTTTTGGTTTCCCTCCAGTGCTCCTCCCTCTGTTATCTCGAGTGGATTTACTGGCCTCCATGGCCTTGAGGGATGCTTATCTGCATGTGCCTGTTCACCCGGTTTCTCAGAGGTTTCTCTGTTTCTGCATCCTGGTTCGTCACTTTCGGTTCCGGGTACCTTCGCCCAGGATTTTTATTATGGTTCTGGCTCCTCTTATTGGCCAATTGCGAGGGCGGGGCATTGGTGTTTTTCCCTTTATGGCCGATATGTCGATCTCTGCTTCTTCTCTTCGGTGGCGGAGTTGCATGTCCGGTAGGTGTGCCTTGTCCTGGTGCCTCACGGGTTCCTGGTGATTGTTCCGCAATCCTCCCTGGTTCCGGCGCTGGTGTTGACTTTCGTTGGGGCTCTGTTCAGTCTCGGTTGGGGATGGTGTTCCTGACCCCTGCTCGGATTCTGTCCCTGGTGTCTGCTGTGCAGTCCCTGTTGTCGTGGCCTTCTCATCCTGTGAGCCTGTGATTGCGGGTTCGGGGTCTGTTGTCTGCATCTTTGTTGACCGTGCTATGGGCTCGCCTTCACATATGGGTGTCCCGCACTTTTGTTGCTTTTGGAACCCCTGTTCCCTAGATGTGAGTGTTTTGTTCCCTGTGTCCCCGGGGGTTCGGGTGGTCCTGGTGTGGTGGTTGGCCGAATGTCGTCTGTCCAGGGGCCGCCCGTTTCTGGTTGTTCCCTCCCGGGTTCTCACTGCCGATTCTGGCCTGCTGAGGTAGGGTACTTCTCTGGGGGATTCTATGAATCGGGGGTTTAGCCTCGGGCGGTGTTGTCTTGTTCTTCCGACTACGAGTGGCTGGGTCCTTCCTGTTGGGTCTGTTGGCCTTTTCGGATCTCCGCGGGGTCACCGTGTGTGGGTCGGATGGACTGTCACGTTCCCTCGGTTGCCTCGGCCGTCGGTTTGTTGTTGGGCGGAGATGAGCCTGGAGTCCCTGTCTGGGCTTTTCCTGCCTGGTCAGGAGAGCTTTGTGCCGGATTGTCTGAGCCGTGTGTTTCCGTCCATGGGGTCTTTGTCCCTGCCACCCTTGATGTTCGGATGGTTGCGGTGGATGTTTGGGTCTCTGATTGTAGACCTCTTTGCTTCCCGGACCTCTGCCACATTCCGCTGTTTTTACACGTTTGTGCATTGTCTGGATGCTTGGAGTGTGGTCGCTCTGTCGTTCCTTTGACCCAGGGGCCTGTTGTATGCCTTTCCTCCTGTTCCCCTGCTTCCGAAGGTATTGCGGAAGGTCAAGAGGGAGGGGTCGTTTGTCCTTCTGGTTGCTCCGGGGTGGTGCCGTCGTCCTTGGTATCCCCTATTGCTGGAATTGGCTGTATCTCCGGGCTGGACGTTACCGTTTGTGCCTTATCCTCTGTTGGGTCCTCTTCTGCCTCTGCCTGTGTTCCGGTCCCTGGGTCTGCGGGCCTGGCTCTTGAGAGGGGATCGCTGTTGCGTGCAGGTTCTTCTTTGCGGTGGCTGGCGTCGTTCAGCAATCTCGGAGGCCTTCTACTCTTAAGTCCTACGCTTAGCTTTGGGATGACTTTGCCTCTTGATGTGTGTGTCACAGGCTGTCGTTGGCTTCTTTGGACCCTGCTTGGATTCCGGATTTTTTACTTGAGGGTTACCTTTTGGGCTTGGCCATTTCCACTCTCAGGGCTCACTGGGCCGCCATTCGGGCATTTCATGTCCTGCCTTTGGTTCTGATTTCTCCTTTGGTGGCTCGGCTTTTTTAGTCGCTTTCTTTGCAACGTCCCCGTCCTATCTTCTGTTCTCCTCATTGGGACCTTCCTCTGGTGTTGCGTTCCTTGCAGTCGGCTCCTTTCGAGCCTTTGGAGGCGGTGGGCCTGAAGTTCTTGACACTATAAGTGGTGTTTCTTGTGGCTATTGCATCTGCCAGGCGTATTGGTGAGCTGGGTGCCTTCCTGCGGTCTGCTCCATTTTTGGTCTTTTTGTCTGATCGTGTAGTCTTGCGCCCTCATCCTATGTTTATTCCTGGGGTGGATTCTTATTTTCACCGTTCTGCTGAAGTGGTTCTTCCGATTCTTTGTCCTGTTCCTTCCTAGGCTGGGGATTGCCTTCTCCACCTGTTGGATGTGCGTCGTGCATTGTTTGTTTCTTTATCACGCACTTCTTCCTTTTGTACGGTTTACAATTTGTTTGTCAATTTTGGTTTGTCTCGTCAGGGCCTGAAGCCCTCCCTGTGCACTGTCAGTCGTTGGATTGAGGAGGCCATACTGTTGGCTTATGGTTCTGTTTCTGTTCTTCCCCCTCTGACTGTTCGGGGTCGGGCCACGGGATCTGTTTCTGTTTCGTGGGCCGCTTTTCAGGGGGTGTCCATGGAGGATGTTTGCCGGGCTGCCACTTGGTCGTCCCCGCTTACTTTCAGGTCCCGTTATCGCCTTTGGATTGGGGGTGGGGGTTCTGTTTCCTTGCCTCTTCTGTACTGCTGGCTGGGATTCCTTGAGGTGTATGTTTCTGTGGAATATTGTACCTCTTGTGGTTACATTTTGTTTCTCTGCATGATTCTGTGGAGTGTTTTCCTTGCATGAAGCTGATTGCTTTGGTATCGGCTCATGGGTAATTACTGTGGCGAGGAAGACAGGACGAGGAGGTAATGCCCCGGTTACTTACCGGTAATCTTCATTACTCCGGGTCCATGTCTTCCTCGCCACAGTATAGTTTCCCTTCCCTTCCGGCCCTGTTGGTGGCTTCATGTCTGCGGCTTGGTTCTTCAGGTCGTGTTGGTATTTCTGTATCCCTTTATGGGATTGGCTGGAGCCACTGGGGGCCATCTTGGAGGAGGGAGAGGGAGACTAGAGCGCTGTTTTTTTATGCTTGGAGTTCTGTGTGGAGCCGGAGGCTCATGGGTAATTACTGTGGCGAGGAAGACATGGACCCGGAGTAATCAGGATTACCGGTAAGTAACCGGGGCATTTTCCCATCTTAGGCCGCTACGAGACATGATTATTAGGACCGCTTGAGCCCTCTGCGCTGAGTGCCTCACCTTGTTTGTTTTTATTCAGGTTTCACTCAAACATGTCGCTATTGGCTCAGCGACTGTGACGGAAATCCCATAATCGATAAGAAGAAAGACACAAAAAGTAGTGGTAAGTCAGTCATTGAATAAGGACAGTTGTAGAAACTACATTCAGTAACCAGGAAATTCATGTCCCGTCAGGCAGTGTACATGCACGTAACAAGGTGGAAGGGGCAGCTCTGGTGCCGGAAGACTGGGAGGAGGGTGCAAAGCGAAACAAGCACAATGGAAAACAGCCTTTAACATTTGACCTCGGTCTTTGAATGCACAGAAAATATAACCAGATAAGAACATGATTTCCAGCCCTGTTTGCAGAAACGGTCCTAAGAGGACTGGAAACTGCCAGCACTCTGATAAAATGCTCTTAGAGAAAGGGAGAAGTAGTCCCTAAACACATGCTACAATGAGACAGGTGGAAATGTACAAGTACTGAGGCGCTGCTCCCTGGGAGTGAACAACTGAGGAAAAGGAGGGACAAATAGCAAACATTGACCATTAGCAAGGAAGGATTTTTTAAAGGATACTGAAATAAACCAATAAAAAGCTGTAAGCCCACAATATATAAGTATATACTAAAACATAAATACTAAAGTATATACAAGAGGTCTCGAAAACTCGACGTAAAAATGGTGGGGTGCGAATGCGCACAACTCACCATAAATTCAGGAGCTGGAATACGCCCGGACGGTACTTCTCTTTACTGTCCATGAGCTCTAAAAGGAAGGACTTCCTTCCTGCTTGTGGAAGACAACTCCAACCAATCCTGGAGCTGCTCTCATGCTGTGAAAGGAATTCCAGGATTTGTGGGAGCAGGCTCACCCAGCACTCATTTTAAAACTGAGGGTCAATGCCAGCAATCCCCACTCTATTTCACAGCCTTTGAATTGTTGGGTCTACAGTGTGCATGTCGGGCTGGCTGTTGCATGACAGTCGGCCAATCCGACACGTGCACTGTAGACCATTGCTGTCATCCTGCATTTGAAGAATCCAGCCCCACACACACTATTGTGCTGTACACAGCGCGAGCTGGTGTGGTGGCAAATAAATAAAATGGAATTGACATGCCATTTTATTTATTTGTGGAGTGCAGAAGGATGCCGGGTGACGCTCCTCCACTCCTGAAGTGGAGCCGCCTTTGAAAAATGTGCACATCAAGGTATGCCAGGGTCCTGACATGACAAACCCCATACCGGATGAAGCACCCTTCTGGCCATGCCTGTCACTGTCTATCCCGGCATGAGGGGAGAAGAAGCAAGCGCTCTGACCCCTTGAGGTAGGGTGGGCCCACACTGCCATGCCCCTACCTAAAAGGCACCAGCAGCTGACCCCGCATGCCGCCATCCATTCCAACAGGAGGGGTGAGGTGAGCCCTCCTAACGAAGAGGGAGCCACGCAGGCAAACCCCCAGTGAGTCCCGTAAGCATGAGTGGCTTCATTCCTCTGTACCGACTGGCCCTGAGAGAGAGAGATCAGTGAAAGGGGAGGAGTGCTGCAGTCAGCACAGTGCGCCATTGCCTATGTAACGTTTGTTCTTGTGTTTGAGTGTCCTCCATATATTGCAGTATTATACCTCTATGTTTACTTTGTACGCTTTTGTAACCTGCACACGTCACTTTTTCCTCCTGTAATGCACCGTTTGCTACCTCTTGTATTTTGTTGGCTCACGATTGTCACTTTTGCCTCATGTAATGTAACGTTTGCTTTTGTAATGTGTTCACTTGTAATGTTCTCATGTATCAGTTCTGTTCCTATTGTGAAGCGCTCTGACACCTTCGGGTAAAGTCCGCGCTATATAAAAACGCACAAATAAATAAATAAACACTCGATACCAGGACATGCAGATCCCCAACAACGCCTGCAGCTCTCCACCAGCAGGAGAGGCAATCAAGGCATCCACCAGCAGGAGAGGCAATCAAGGCAGCATGCCGACGGTGCAAGGCCCCCGCATCTGCAGCGAGCAACCAGTGCCCGTAGTGTTGGATAATGAAGGACTGCCTGCCCGAGGCGGCACACAGTGTCTAAAGAGACTGCTCAGTGTTGACCATGCTAAAGCAAACAAAAGAGTGGCAGCACGTGCCAACGTTACCCATCAGAAGGAATGTTGTGAAAAAACGGCACTACGTGTCCCTACCTGACGCTGGGGGAATTTCCACCCTCCCATGCTGCCAGCCCAGCAGCCTCAACACTCCCAACAGAGGCAGCAGTGTGCGTCCACAGTGGTGTATCATTGCACCACATCCAGCGAGTGACTGGAAGCAAAGAGGCCCGACAGGGCGAACATTACGTGAATGACGAGCTGCGCTGCCACAAGTTTCATGGATTCAATACCCCCACACCAGCATGGAAGGAAGACCCCAGCACCTCCAGCATCGCAGCATCAGTGAAGCTGCCACAGCACCAGTACAAGTACCTACAGAGCCACCTGGCAGCTGCTTGGTGCACTGCATCTTAGCCCCAGCCCAGGAGATGACTAAATGACTCACACAGAAGGGACCCTATGAGAAATAAAAACAAGTAAAGCCACCATGATTAATAATGTGGCTGCAAAGTCCTGCATTCTTTTACCAGGCATCAGGCACCTGCAATGTGAGAGAGGCCTCACTGAAGCACAAACACAGAAATTGTAAGAGATGGGAAATGAGTATCACTGCACACCCGAGTGGCCACCTCTCACTACTGCAGGAGGGAAAACGCACCGGTTTGCCTCCCACATCGTCTATATGGTACCTGTGCTGCGCCGCAGCCTCTACCAAGACAGCAGAGAGTGATAGAGGTTCCACTGCGGTATAACACCCTGCCAACAGTGTCAGGACCAGCAGGGAAAAGTGATCAGGGCGGGAGGCTCTCAGCTTATGCTTCCACCCAGAATGACTGATGCTATGTGCCCGGATTAGTCCTATGTAACAACGCTGAAATGTTTCTTACATTATCTTCTTTCTGCACAATAACATTTTACTGTGACCTTTTACCCATATTTGCATGCATGACAATGTTGGATACGTTTCTCTGAAACTGCTTTGCTTACACATCTGGATTCACACAACATATTCATGATGCCAAGAACATTTAGTATAAAACCTTTACGCTCATTGTGCAAATGTTGTTCTATCTTCATCCGGGGGCGACAGGTCTAGCTACAACATACCCATACCAACACCAATCTGCATATACAGCACAAGGATGCTTTTTATTATAAACTAGCAGCCCGTCCCGACGTTGTCGGGTATGAATTGCTGCCGGCCAGTAGTATATTGTTTTGTAGGATTTCGTTTTGATAGCATTTCTTATCTTTGACAGGCCTGTGAAACGCTTCGATTCACGTACACTGCTAATGCACTTAAGAGTGCGCGCTCAGTAGTATGTGAACTCGAGTTTCCCTACTTTATTTTTCCTTGCAATATTATATAGCGCGAACTCGACAACATGGGATGAGCACAATTTACATTACAGAAGAACACATTCATTTGAGGTAGGCACGGGAAGACAAAGCGATTTGCCTGGAATCACAGGATGTTGAGCTGATGCCGAGATTCCAACGTAGCTCCCCAGATCTAACATTCGCAATTCTAGAACTGGTGGCGGGAGGTGTGTCTAAAAGTGTATGTCGGTGCTGGCCATCAATGAGAGAGACCTGTGCATTTTTCAAATCAGTGGTGAAAAAATATGAGTATGTTGCTGGAGATGTGGGCCGCCGTGCCACCAATGTACTTACCGGGGGAGGGTAAAAACCCATTATTCCGCAACTTTTTTTCCGCATACCATCACTCCGCATACTTTCATTACGAAAGTACCATGACTCCGCAATGCCATTATAACGCATGGCATTACATTTTATATGCTTTACCATGCATACATTTACAACGAAATTCGTTGTTAATGCATAAATGGTAAAAGCATGTTTAAAAAAAATATTTGGATAAGGTAAGTATGGGTATAGGGGTATATGTTTTGGGGTACTGAGGTATATGTTTTGGGGTGTTTGGGTATTTTAAAGGTACAGATATAGTTTGGGGTTATGGGGTACAGGGGTAATTTTAGGGTTTAGGGATAGGTATGGGTTTTGGGGTACAGGGGTATTTTTAGGGTTCAGGGCTAGGTTTGGGTTTTGGGGTATAAGGGTATTTTTAGGGTTCAGGGGTAGGTTTGGGTTTTGGGGTACAGCGGTATTTTAAGGGTTCAGGGCTAGGTTTGGGTTTTGGGGTACAGGGGTATTTTTAGGGTTCAGGGCTAGGTTTGGGTTTTGGGGTACAGGGGTATTTTAGGGCTCAGGGGTAAGTTTGGTTTTTGGGGTAGAGGGTTATTTTTATGGTTCAGGGGTAGGTTTGGGTTTTGGGGTACAGGGTTATTTTTATGGTTCAGGGGTAGGTTTGGGTTTTGGGGTACAGGGGTATTTTTAGGGTTCAGGGCTAGGTTTGGGTTTTGGGGTATAGGGGTATTTTAGGGTTCAGGGGTAAGTTTGGTTTTTGGGGTACAGGGTTATTTTTATGGTTCAGGGGTAGGTTTGGGTTTTGGGGTACAGGGTTATTTTTATGGTTCAGGGGTAGGTTTGGGTTTTGGGGTACAGGGGTATTTTTATGGTTCAGGGGTAGGTTTGGGTTTTGGGGTACAGGGGTATTTTAAGGGTTCAGGGCTAGGTTTGGGTTTTGAGGTACAGGGGTATTTTAGGGTTCAGGGGTAGGTTTGGGTTTGGGGGTACAGGGGTATTTATAGGGTTCATGGCTAGGGTTGGGTTTTGGGGTACAGGGGTATTTTTAGGGTTTAGGGATAGGTTTGGGTTTTGGGGTACAGGGTATATTTATAGGGTTAAGATGGGTTTGTGTTTAAGGGTGTTGGGGTATTTTCAGGAGTAAGGGTGGGTTATGATTATGGGGTGCAGGGGTATGTAAAGGGAGCAGGGTAAACACCCGGAGGTGGAATGTACAGAACCTGGTAAGAAAAAACAATGAAATATTGGGCACAACGCTCGCTTTTTTTTCCCCGTAATCCCGCGCCCCGCACACGCCCCCAGCACACGCCCACAGCACAACGCAGACACGCCCACAAGGGACTACTTTGCTGGCACGGTTCTTTTACCTTTTAAATGTATATGGTGGGTGCCTGCATAGCCTATGTCCTTCTGCTGCAACTGCCCTTTCCAACGCTGTATTGGGTGTTGTGATTGGTGCTGTGGTTCCTGAGATTACCCGCCTCAAAGGTTTGGGCTCTCTCTTTATTATATTAGTATAGATAAAGAAGCATATCCGGGGGTTAGCAGAGGAGATACTTCAGTGGACGTTGAGGGTTCCCCGACTGCTGATGCTTCACTAAGCAACTGCTTACCATTGCTGTGAGGAGTGTTCAGTTCATGACCCAGACGGGGTCCTACATTCTTTCCCACCAGTTAATGGAGTTGGATCATCCCAGGGGGGAATCCTGGCTACACACCTACATGCACTCTAGACGCACATAGAGTAGGGATTGCATAGTAGAAGATGCCTGATTACCACTTTGTCTTATATGCCTGCATACATACACTGTTTTAGCAACATGATGGAACTATAGCTGCTATTCACTATTTTGGGGCTCGTAATCACTTTCATATGCCGCACATGTATTCTAAACAAGAATTACGTTGATTCAGTAAATATAATGAAAACTTCAGATTGTGTATTCTCTGTATATTTCTCTGAGAACAATAGTGCATGAGTGACTGGGCAAAAGGGTTCTGAATCTGTTACCATGATCCCAGCGAGGTCAGGGTTGTCATATTCAGAGGTTGCCAGAAATCATTTGTTCCCTGTTTGGGCTAGGGGGGCTTATGGTGGCATGGTGAGCTAGCTGGTCTCTAGGCCAACATATACTACAGGTGCATGGAATCAGTTAAAGCACCTCACCCAAAGTTTATGTTGTCCACAAACGCCCAGATCCTGTGGATGAGTGGGAACTGCACCTAATTGCGCCATCAACCTTGGTTGGGTTCATATTTTACGATCACCTGAGTAGTTCAAATGTGCCTTCTCGTAGAGTCCTACGCATCTTCAAACCAGAGATATCTGTGGTGGTAGGGAAATGCGCCTCAGCTGAGTAGGTAGACCCTATTTATTAGCTGTAGGTTGTTCAAGCTTGAAGGATATACTTCCCAAAAAATTGTGTTACCTTATCTCTATAAGTCATTTACTATTTTCCTTTTTCTTCAAAACATTTTAAAACAATGGCTGATGAGGAAGAAGAAGGGGCATGAAACATAGCAGAGAACTGCAGACATGTGGTTACTCTAAAGTTATTACATTTTGGTCTCCCAGCTATGGGTGGAGATGCTACCATTGTGGTTGAGGCATACAAAGCATTCTGGGCAGAGGTATTCTATTCCTGGATTACATTTCCAGCTGTAAATGCTCATACACAATTGTTTCATACCTACATTGTGGATAAAGAACAGGATGAATTCACTCCTTATGAGGATAGAGAAATTCCTCTATCTTACCAAGAACACATTTATTGGTTTAAAGGTGCCCTTCCACACACAACAGAGCACGTGAGACTCAGTCTGCTCAGTAAAGAGGGAGCGACATGGCCGGTAGTAGCTGCATACACACTGCATCATAACACTGCTAAATTCACTGCAACAGAAATGCATACACTATACATAGATTTAGTAAACATATACAGAAACCTCAAACAGTTCAAACTGCGAACACTTACAGTAAATACTGTGCGGACTGCTCAAACTGCACATGGTATTAGCCCACAAACACTGAATAACGTTATGGGAAAGATTCCCATCAGTCAGGAGCAAATTCCGTTCCGGATTCACAAAAAACAATCCAGCTTGAAGCAGTATAGTGCTTCTGTTTATACCAGAACTCATGGTCCCCCTTCTCAGGCTATTTTACTGGATGTATTAAAGCAGCTACAGAATGAGCACTGGGCAACACTTGTCCAAGACGTAGGGATGAAACTGATGGTCAAATTTGTTTCAGTATCCACCATTATGTTAAGTAACCTAAAAGGGGAGGCAGCTGCATTGGCTTTACATCAACGCCTGATGGATCTCACTCCTATACAGCAGGAGTTGGAATTGCCTAAGATTATTGAAGAAACCCATGCAACCTTAGGTAGAGATAATTTGAGACCCAGAAGTAGGAAACCACAACTTTAGAGTAATTCTGAGAAGGAAATCTCTAAGAAAGCACCCGACTCTTCGACGAAGAAGTGGTGGAATAATAAAAAAATAATAAAGACAAACACAGGTCAAGGGGTGGGTCTTCTCAGCAGGAAGCCACTGAACAAAGATATAATCTCAGAAACTGTGATAACATTAGGAAGCCTGGCAGGTATCAGGATACTGATACACATTCCCCTCATTCCTTTCAGGAGTCATCCGATACACGTTCGCAGAGAGGTGGATGGTCAGAGCGCAGATCTGAAGAGCATGTGAAGCTGAAGAAGGAATCATAACGCTTGTCTGACTACATTATTAATAAATAAGAAAAACAAAAGACTCCAAAACCTCAATTCAAAAAGAAAATGGTAGCCAGAATTTAAATCAGGGATGCCCAGAATACTGAGGACTCTCCTTCTGAACAGGGAATGGTCAGTGATGATTCTGGACAGCGTGGCAGAAGTCACATTAGCTTGCCAGAACCTGATGGATTATCTGGCAGCAGTAGAGCTAATTGAGCATATCCCAGTGGAAACACCGGATACCAGGGTAAGTGTTCCCCACTGTTTATATGAAATTACACTCCAGTTGGAAGGGGACATGCCCAGAAATATCAAGGTTCTCTTTTGGGAGAATTTGACGTATGGTTACAATATTCTTTTGGCTGAAAAAGAATGGCCACCTTAATTTGTAATAGAATGGCCAAACCGGAAAACTCATATTACTGACATTCTTCGACCTTGTTCCATCATCAGTGAAACATTCTTATGCCAAGGAGTGGCCAATAGCACTCACTTCTGTAATATACCGCAATAATGTGGGTGGGATGATGAGCCACCTCATCACAAGAGCCTGTTGAAATTGCGATTCTCATATCACCATGACTAGAGAATCTGGATTTCAACTTTAATGAACCCAGATTCTCTAGTCATGGTAATATGAGAATCACAATTTCAACAGGCTCTTGTGATGAGGTGGCTCATCATCCCATTAAAGGAATAATGCATAATGTCAGCCTCCGTGTCTTTAACACGGAGGCTGACATTATGCATTATTCCTTTAATGCAGTTCAAGCAGCCGCTTACATCACAATATTAAAAGGTTCCAGAATGGAACAATAGCAACAAATGAAAGGCATGAGCCATCAACAATCTGCCTCTTTTAAATGTGGAGGAAAATAAGTTCATGAAACTTGTAACATCCAAACGATCTTCTGATGAGCAGGATGAAGGAGAAGGAAGAGCGAAGATAAAACCAAAGGCCAGACGACACAGAGGTAAGGAGCGTTACCTGAAAAGAGAAAGAAGTAAATATCTCTTGAATGTAAAAAATAGTGTCAAGCTTATCAAGCTAAAAGGAACAAGAGATGAAACAAGTACTGTTAATAAAAAGTACAGTAATAAACTGTAACAAAAACAGCATTAAATCATTGTAAGACCACCATGGGGTGGGATGGGAGGGATAATGTCAGCCTCTGTGTCTTTAATGAAATACTGATGCTCTAGTCATGGTAATATGAGAATCGCAATTTCATTACAAGAACGGAGGCTACATTATGGATGTTGTTAGCTTTGTAAAACAACGTCAGACATATGTTCAATAAGCTTGCAATAATGACGCGCAAAGGTGCTAGCATTTGACCAGTCAGCAGCTTTGAGAATGTCATCCAACTTACCTCCAGACCAGAGATTGACTGGCCATAGCACCCCTCTAAGGGAGTGAGCTTGAAATTCCTTTAAGTCAATACCTGCTAAACTCATAACAGTCTTAACCCATCTAGCAATAGAGGTCGAGGTTATGCCTTTGTGGGGTTTAACAAAGGATATAAGTAATTGGTGAACCTCCTGAGGGCAAAGAGAAAACATTCTGCGATCATACTCTCTCATGCAGTCCACAACGCAATGTTTTGGACATAAATCAAAACATGGGTAAAAGATTGAATCAGACATAGTCTTTGTTCTATAAATCTCAAATTTGACTCCGAATATGTTATAAGATCTATTCGTAATCTCCACGGCTTTGACATCAGAGACCCTTCTGCATGAGATTAGGCATAGTAGAGTAACCACCTTAATGGAAAGGTTTTTTCTATTGAGGAGAGTATTAACAGGCCAGTTATTGAAAAGATCAAGGAATAATTTGACATTTAGGTTTACGAGGTCTTCTTAAACGAATGATTTTAATCACTCTACAAACAATGACATTTTTACCTACCGTTTTACCATTGACAAGGACATGACCATCAGAAATAGCCAATCTATAGCAATTGATAGTTCTATAGCTTAGGCCTTTATAAAATTGTTTAACAAGGAAGTTAACTATGTCAACAATAGGCGCTTCCAAGGAATCCAAGTTCCTTTCCAGGCACCAATGTACCCAGAGTCTCCATAGGTTGTTATATCTGTAGTGAGTGCCTGGGGCCCAAGACTCTCTGAGGAGAGTTGCAGCCCTCGTCAAAAGGCCTGAGATTTCACTGGATCTCCTGACACTCTCCAGGCAAGAAGGGTTAAACTCCTGTTCTGAATTAGGAGGTGAACTCCTACGTATATGTCTGCAAGAAGATTCTCTAGGGTCGAAAGTAAGAAGGGGGTTGCAAGCTAGTTCTAGAGTGGTGGGGAGCCATGCTTGGGATGGCCAAAAGGGAGTTATTGGGATAAGGAAGCACTGATCCTGTCTCACTATCTGAAGAACTCTCTGAATCATGGCAAAGGGAGGGAATGGGTACACCTTGGGTCCTTTCCAAGATTTTAGTAAGGCGTTGACTGCTAGAGCACCCGGGTCGGGCATCCAGCTGAAGTTGTTCTCCAGTTGAAATGTTAGTCTGCTCGCAAATAAGTCTATCTCTAGAGGGGCCCAGATCTTGTTTAGGGTACTGAACACGGAAACATTCAGTTTCCAATTGCTGTGATCTAAAGGGAATCTTGAGTTCCAGTCTGCAGAGATGTTCAATTTTCCCGGAAGGTATTCCGCTTTGAGAGCGATCTTGTGTTCCTGACAGAACATCCAAAGTTTATTTGCTAGATTCGAGAGGTCCAAAGATTTGGTGCCTCCCAGACGATTTATATAGGCTACCGCTGACATGTTGAATTTGAGTTTAAAACATTTATAGAGCGCACGTTCACCTGGCGGTTTCATGCGCTGTAGTGTACAGAACCCAAGGGCAAAGAAATCAGGGGAGAAGCAGAACAAAACAATTACAGTGGAAAGGCTTGTGCAAAAAGAAAAGTCTTTAACGCCTTTCGGAAGTGTGAATATTGAGTTGTCCATCTTTGGAATGACTGACCTCCCCTGGAGAGAGTATATGAAGCTCATGAGGGCGTAAAGCCCAGTTGTTTCTTCTAAATAATTTATGTGGTGAGATGTTTCCTCTTGTGACCAGATACCACCAGTGTTCTGATTGAGAAGGCAAGCTCCCCAGCCATGAAGGCTCACATCTGATTCTAAAACAAACTCTGGTTTTGAAACAGAGATTGCTTTTCCATTCCACAAGTCTAGGTTCTCGAGCCAACAGGCTAGTTCTGATTTGGCTTCTTGATCCAGACAGATTCGATCTCTGTACCAGAGGCCAGATCCAAAGGCTCTCACCTTTACCTTTTAGAGGGCCCGATAGTTGAGGGGACCGGGAAAGATGGTTTGGATGGAGGAGGAGAGGAGACCCAGAAGTCTGGCTAGCTCTCTCAGAGATAAGTCTTGCTGTTTCAGGACGTGTCTTATTTCCTTCCTGATTTTGGTAATCTTTTTGGAAGGTAGTAAAAGGAGACATTTCAATGTGTCTACTGTGAAACCTACGAACTCCGGAGATCTGGAAGGCGACAGAATTGATTTTTCTTTGTTTATGATGAATCCTAAACTTTCTAGGAGATCCATCACACTCTTCAGGTCTTTGGCTAGTTGAGAAGGATCTTGAGACATTATAAAAATCTCATCTAAGTAAATGATTAAACGAATGCCCCTTATTCTTGGAGATGAGGCAACAGCTCTCATGACCTTGGTGAAGCACCAAGGAGCAGAGGAGAGTCCAAAGGGGAGAGCCTGAAATTGGTAAAGGTGATTTTTCCAAATTGAAGAAAGGGTTGGTGGGATTCGGCCATAGGAATGGTGAAGTAAGCATCCTTTAGGTCCAGTTTGACTAGCCAGTCTCCCTCTAGAAGTGAATCCCTCAAGAGATGGATGTCCTCCATCTTGAAGTGCTGTAAACCAAATATTTTTTTAGTTATCTTAAGTTTATGACGGTCTCCAACCTTTGTCTTTCTTTGTTACAAGAAAGAGTGTGCTTATAAATCTTAAAGTTTCTAATGGGACCTCTATAATGGCTCCTTTCTGAAGCATAGAGGAGATCTCCTTCTCTATTATCTTTTGTTGCTCTGGAGAGAGAGGCATGGCTCTCGGGAAAGAAGTTTATAAAGGTATATGAGTCAAATCTATCATAAACCCATTAAGAGTGTTTAAGAACCAAGGATCTTGAGTGATCAATCTCCAATTGTGAAGGAAGTGTTTGAGTCTGCCACCCACTTTTTGGGGGAAAAAGGAGAAGGGAGAGAGGAGAGAGTTCTCACTTGCAGGGTTGTTTGAGATAAAGGTTCCACAGGATCTAAATCCTCTGATGTGTTGGCCTCTAATTTTCTGGGGTAAAATTGAGGCACGTTGTACTGCTGATACCCTCTTACGAAACCACAGGATCTTGGAAATGGCCTTTGATTGAAGCGACTGGAAGAGAGGCCCCGTCTTGTGGCCCGCACAAAAAGGTTAGGATTGAAAAATCTGCGCATATTTTGCTGTGCCTTGTCCAGGGCGGTGAAAGTGGAGACGTATTTCCCCAAGGATTTAATGAGGTCTTCTCCAAAGATTAACCTTTTGGGTTTTGTGAGGGTTCTTTATCCGCCATGTCAGTTAATTTTGGATTTATTTTAGTCAAAAAGACTCTTTGTCTTTCTGCATTAATGCTAGCGTTGGCATTACCCAGTAGAATTAATGCTCTCTGGATCCATCCCCTGTTGAGATTGGTGTTGAGAAGGGTGCCATTGATGTGGCTATTTTCTGCGGAATCTAGGATTCTGGCTAATGGTCCCAGTAAGTCGAGAAGACGTTCTTGGCACCCTTTCAGGGATTTTTCTATCCCTTTTCTTGGATCACATCCAAGTTTGAATAGGCATTTAATGAGTTCAGGGTCCAAATTGGGGGTATAGCAGCTTTTATCCTCAGTAGAAGGTCTAGAGCATTCAGTTCTAAGGATGTTACGAGTGTCCCTTTCTAAGAGGTTTCTTATCCAATGAATTTTGCGACGTGGTCTTGAGGGAACCACTCAGAACTTCTTGGGTGTTTCAGTTTTAATGGGGAAAACATTTCTTCCCTTAAGGGGTCAAGGATAATGTCCTTAGAGGATGCTGGGAGTTCCTCTTATGGACTATAACATTCTTGATCATCTTCATCAAGATCAAGGACATACTCATCAGGTTGTGTCTGAGGATTCTATATCATTAGATTCGTTATCTCCCATATTGTAAAGAGCATTATGATATTTGGTGCCACTAGGGACACCCAGATGTTTCATGCCACTAAGGACACCCAGATAAGTCGTGCCGCTAGGGACACCTTGGGAGTTCAATGTGCGAGGAACTCCATTAGAAGTTAAGGTGCTAAGACCTCCCTGAATTGATGAGGTGCTTGGACCTCCTATATTGCTCTTATCAATGTTTTTACTTTTCTTAAGACTTTTACCCCTTAATTCAGTGATCTTGTCAGAGTAGGGGTTTGGAATTTCTGAGATTTTGTCCTCATAAGGGAGTGACCTTTTAGAGGACATGATCTGACTTAAGGTCTCAAACATGCAGGATCTCAATTCTTATGAAGGATTTTTTGCACGGCTTCATTGTCTATGTTAGGAGTAGAGCAGAAGCCTTGTCTGAGTCAGAGTCAGACATGGTATATAGGAAATGTTAACTTGTAAAAAGTGGTAAAGCCCTTTAATGAAAGATAATTAGGGAGGATTTCCCTTAATAATACTGACACGTTTTATAGATGAAGGAATGTCAAGAGAATAATTCCTCTCTTATTATAATTAATTTTGTTATAGAATGTTGAAAAGGCCAGTTAAATGAGGATTTCCTGCAAAACCCCCTTTTTTTATAAATACGTTTGTAAAATATTAACTACTTGCGGATGAAATCCGAAATAATAAAAGGTAGTGATGCAGAGCCGTGTTGGAGTGCGCGGCCTGCATCGGTGAAAAGAGGTGAAAAATGGGAGTTAAACGAAGACATTAGGTAAGCTCATTATGGCGTGAGGAAGTAGAACAAGGATGAAATTGAAGAATAATCGTTTAGACAAAAAACAAAATATTA
This sequence comes from Lissotriton helveticus, assembly GCF_964261635.1. Taxonomy (NCBI): domain Eukaryota; kingdom Metazoa; phylum Chordata; class Amphibia; order Caudata; family Salamandridae; genus Lissotriton; species Lissotriton helveticus. Next base: position 335,089,879 of record NC_136060.1, on the reverse strand, counting down.
AGGTTCGATTAAACATCTAAAAATCTTTAAATATATTCAAACGTTAGAAACAGTACATAAACTGAAAGAAAAGGCAGGTTAATCTGGTCAGTCATGCAAGAATGAGACTAGGGAAGGGGGTGTAGGGAGATCTCCGTAAATTGGAGATCGGTATAGAGACAGTAGGAAGGAGGGTGGGGTCAAGCCACACACAAGGGAACTTCAAAATAGAGATAAAAATGAATATTGATATTGAAGGAAAATGAATTATCTGCTTGGAGCCGCATTTAAAAGAGGCAGATTATTGATGGCTCATGCCTTTCATGTGTTGCTATTGTTCTATTCTGGAACCTTTTAATATTGTAATGTAAGCGGCTGCTTGGACTGCATTAAAGGAATAATGCCTAATGTAGCCTCCGTTCTTGTAATGAAATCAACTCCTCAACCCGAAAGACAATCCATATCCATACTAATATTATAAAGAGAGAGCCCAAACCTTTGAGGCGGGTAATCTCAGTAACCACAGCACCAATCACAACACCCAATACAGCGTTGGAAAGGGCAGTTGCAGCAGAAGTACATAGGCTAGGCAGACGGATAAAAAAAAATTATCAAAAAAATTGCAAAAAACTACATCCAGAAGGCCGAGAGCCAAAATAACATCAAACAGGAAATGATGTAATAATGTGACTCACTATATTGAGACTGAGAGCCTGGAGCCAAATTGATCATGAAGAAGGGATATGAACTCCCGAAACGCGTACATTTGTGCCTGCCTGCTTGAGAAACTCCATGCTGTGAGGATTAAATAAATAAAAAAGCACATAAGTGAAGACAAGCGCGAGTTCGTCCCGTTTTTCTCCCAGCTGGGGGAATTGGTTGTGGATTTAAATGCGGCATGGTTCTGCCACGGGGATTTACGAACCGGCGAGAGAGCGCTGCAAACTCTGGCGAAAGGAACTGAGGGGTATCAATATTTATTCACTGCTACATTAAAGGGCTCACTCGAGAAATGGATGCAAATTTCTCCGATCAAGTGTCTCCTTCCATCGAGGGCTCAACTCTACGTTGTGATGTTTTGCGGTACGAGTCCAGCCGCAGGAAGGAAGCCAGCCGCTTCAGTGCGGACCCGTGATGGCCCCTTACGGCGCTATTTCCACACGGGAGACCGGTGTCTGGGAGTGGTTGGTCAAAGACAACAGGACACCCAGCAGTACAGTGCATCAGCCCACATGGGTTTTAAACTTTGTTTTATTCACTGCTAAATTAAAGGGCTCACTCGAGACTCACCTTTCATGCACTACAGGATCCAGAATTTCGCGCCATGCGGACACGCCCACCTGGGCGGGCCCTTTTATTTAAATGCATGACAAACTTTGACTGTATGCAGACGCCATTGAGAAAGGGACAAGATTCCCGAAACCGGTCTGGAGAAGGATAGGAGATGACTGTTTCCCCTGCGTTTCCTGCTGCAACTGCTCCCAAATGAAATGGATGCAAATTTCTCCGATCAAGTGGCTCCTTCCATTGAGGGCTCAACTCTACGTTGTGATATATATATATATATATATATATATATATCCATACTAATAGTATAAAGAGAGAGCCCAAACCTTTGAGGCGGGTAATCTCAGTAACCACAGCACCAATCACAACACCCAATACAGCGTTGGAAAGGGCAGTTGCAGCAGAAGGACATAGGCTATGCAGACGGCCACCATATACATTTAAAAGGTAAAAGAACCGTGCCAGCAAAGTAGTCCCTTGTGGGCGTGTCTGCGTTCTGCTGTGGGCATGTGCTGGGGGCGTGACAAATGCTGGGGGCGTGTGGTACGTTCCACCCTTTATGCCATGTGAGTCGTAATTGCACCGCATCAAGGGGCACGCTGGGGGCGTGACAAACACTGTGGGCGTGTGTCCACGCTGTGGGCGTGTGTCCGCCCTTCATGCCATGTGAAGCGCCAATTACGCAATTGCGCCGCATCAAGGGGCACACTGGGGGCGTGACAAATGCTGGGGGCGTGTGCTACATTCCGCACTTCATGCCAGCTGGGTCGTACATTAATCAGATCGTCTGCTGTGGCCGTGTGCTGGGGGCGTCACAAAGGTGTTCACCTCGAAGTGTGGTAAGTAACCATTCGCAAGACTCCCTTAGGGGACTGCCCGTTGTCTCACACATACTGGGGGTGCCGAATGCAGTGTGTGCCTTGGCCTGGGTGCGTCTGAAAGGGCCGAACGCAGTGTGTGGCTTGGCCTGGGTGCATCTAAAAAGCATTTGGGCCGAAGAGCGTCGGTGTGGGTCATAAAAAAATAAGAACAGCGGGAAACAATCATTCAAGACTCACATAATTCTAATTGTTAGACGGTCGCCGCTGGCCCTCAAGCGGGGGCACACGCGACTGAGCGTGTCTGCGGGGACAATTACTGCAGCCTCTCATGCACGCTGTTACTGAACTATCACATTAAACCAAATTACACGTGCCTGCTAACATCAGCCAGGGCTGTAGCCGGGCTCAGGTGGCGGATCACTACACTAATTACATGCGCCTGCTAACATGAACTAGGGCTGCAGCTGGGCCTCAAGCGGGGGGACACGCGCCTGCTAACATCAACCAGGGCTGCAGCTGGGCCTCAAGCGGGGGAACGCGCGAATGACCGTATCTGAATACACACATTACACACATTATATTTCATACCCGGACAACGTCAGGACGGGCTGCTAGTACCCAATAAAACATGAAGCTAAAAAACAAGTTAGGGAAATCCTAGAAGAGCTTGAATACCAAGGTATGATAAAAAATTGCACCACGTTAATGAATAATCCCTTGTTTCCCATAATGAAACCAGACAATTCATACCATCTAGTATTAGACTACAGACTACATATAACTACTTTGAATTGTTATATGTGTCTTTTATGATTTTTTATGATCGAATAAAGACAAATTTGAATTTGAATTTGAATTTGACTACAGATATTTTAAAAACATCTACTCGCACATTTGCAGTACAAAATGCACATAGTGCTGCACTAATGAATAACATAGTGAGGAAAAAATACAAAACACTAGCTGTCTCAAATGGATTTTTCTGTCAAAATATAGCACCGGAAGCAGATATTTGACAACATTCTCAGTGCTAAGCTCACAGAGGCAATTTTGTTGATTGCCCAGGGGTATAAGAATAGCCCTGGGCTGTTTTCAACTGAGTTACTTCAAAATTTGATGAGGAGGCATTGTCCTACATTGACGATATATATCTGACTGATGATGAATTATTGGAACACTTGGACAGAACAGACCACATAGTTCTTGCGTTTGCTCACCTGGGCTACAAATTTAATTTTTAAAAAATTACAAATTGCCCATCTCAATGTCCTATTTTTGGGATATGAATGGTCAAGTGACCCATTTTTTTTTAAAGATTTGCATTGCTCCAAACTCCAATGACTCTGAAAAGATTACAGTCCATTTTAGGATTTTAAAATTTTGGCAGAACATACATTTAGGATCACACAGAACGTATAAAACCGTTCTACGATTTAATAAGACCAGATTTTTCAAGCACACATAGGACACAGGAACACACAAACATTTTGTATTCCGTGCAAGCTGATATGATAGCTTTCAAACATGTACACACACATGTAAACACCACAAATCTGGTGATCCGTGTAGTCACTAGATCAACCGGATACATATATCACATTCAACGAAGGTGATGCAGTACCTACTGCACACAAATCACATTTGTAAACAAGTGCTGAAATGCGTTTTGCACCAACTGAGAAGATTCCCACAGCAGTACAGACTGCTGTAGTGAGAGAGAGAGAGCACTAGCCCAGGGTAAACGCATAATTGTCGTAATCCTGGTATCAACCTTAGAGTCCATCGCCAAAGCAAACGATGAATACAATGGGCTAACTATCGCACCACAACAGATGTAGACTACAGATTGGATTCTACATGTCAAACACAAGCGTTTTTGCAGTATGAACAAGAATATTCTCTGTCAAATGAAATAATGCCTCTAGATCAATATGATTATATCATCTATACTGATCGATTTGCCCACTCTGCTGTAGGGTCAAACACCAATATTTTGCTGCATGCATAATAGTAAAAGGGCACATGCATAATGGAGAATTCTATCCTGAAAAAAAAACACCTGCAGTCACTAGCTGATTGCACAGCACAGTTGGCAGAGCTCAAGGCCCTGATACTGGCACTGGAAAACGTGGATCATGGATTCCCCACACTCATAGTGTGTGGTTTGTATTACTGTGTACAGTCATACAATGAATACCTACATTACCTAAAGATTGGGGATCTGGTCAGTGAGAAAATTGTGGGCAAAAAAGAATTTGGGCCATCCTACAGAGAACCTGTACCTGTCCTGGCTCTTGAAGGTGCACAAACTATACTTCTTCCGCCCCTTACTAGTAGAAGAGACTAAAGATTTGTTTTCATTGATCTAATCAAACCACATTATGTGAATGATTCTCAACAGTAAGCCTTGTTGGACTCCTTGGTAACCACCGCTCTCATCTCACTACTACTCAGGAGGTTCAAATGGAATCTTTGATAACTACAGAAGATTCCTCTTTCCAACAACAAACCATCAACAACAATGACGTATTTCTTCTCCCTGTTTCAACTACTACAACTGTACAATCAACTAGTATGGAAATACAAATTTCAATAAGAAAACTGGATGACAATAAGTTCTATGTGAATATGCCACAAATTGAGCCATCTCCCGGTTCTACAAAACCCGCAGAGCTGCCAAAAATATACCGAATGGCATCTGGCTACTACATGGACTATGACAACTTCTCTTTGAATTCAACTGAACCTGAGACCCACGGCCACAGCCTCTTCCTTTCAAGGTACAAGTGCGTGCTCTCTATCTTTGACTGAATAAGACATACATTATTGCTCCTTGGTTGCACCTTCGGATTACAACTGGATTACTATTTCTGGTCCTCTAGATTGGTTTGGTAACTGTCTTTTTCCTGTTTCTGAATGAACATTATCTCCCAGAACGCGCTGCAGTCCAACTTGTGAACTTGGTGTTGAAACCACATGCATCATCACACCGTGAACAAAGAGATCTGCCCCTTGTTAACATTTCAGCAGTTCAAGTTCTCAAAGGAACAGTGTGGGATAGGGCATCGTATGATGTATATGGCCCAAATGTACTTTTCACAAATTCCATATTGGTTTAAAATTTCTTTCAATGATGTAATCACCTCTAGTACTATTTCTGATGATTGGAACACTGATACAGTGCATACTTTGCTAGAAGACCTAGAACAACCTGATGCATTTTCTTCTGCTGAATTGTATGATGGTACATCTAATTACAGTGATATGTTCTGTTATCAAAATTCTGGTCACCATTTCCTGCATAAAACAAGTATCCCACGTGCCATTTATAATTACACCCAATGGAAACACTGCCCATCACCAAGTTTAGTTATTTGTCTTGTTTGGACACATCAGACCCAATCTCATACTTCTACAGGCTTGCACCTACACCTGCAAAGAAAACTCTGCTCATCAACATTAGGTTCATATACTCTGCATCTTTTTTCCCTAGCTGTCTGTAAGGGTTTTCAACTTTTGGAAATATACAATAGATACAAAGTCTGTTTGGGTAACAAAAGATTGGCAGGTTCAGGGAACTGAGGCCTTGTTCAGAGCATGCTTAATATCACAGCAAATTATTTCCCAGAACAAAACTGTGCAACAAACATCATGGCTTCGAATAGCCAAGATAAAGGATTTGAATACACCTTGAATTCTCACATTTGTCCCGCTTGACAACTGGTAGCACTACTCACATAACAGTGAGGATACACTTGATGCCATGCTACGCAATGGCTCTTACTCTTCATCAGACCCCAATTGGAGGGGATGATTGGTTAGGCCTATAGACACTAACGGGTGTCAGTCCAGATTCATGGGTAATGCCATGGGGTTTAAGATCAATAGACCAGTCCAACTGTACAATCTGAACACTCTGGGGTGGTGACATTATACACTGTTGGGAAGTTATGCTTTGAGTGGCAAAAGACCTTGAAACTGTCTCAAGTGAAACAACAGTTATCCTTTCTGTCTCATAACCTGGATCATAGGGATTTCTTGTTAGGTCCCAGGAACGTACTTTAAAAGAGCTTCTTGTATGCCATATACAATAGACTGTGGGAAGTCTCTCAACAGGAAGCTGCTGAAAGGATGCATTAGATTAATAGAGTTAATCTATAATAGGCTCTGGCAGTGGTTGACAAATGCATGGCTACGTTATCATTTTGGATATATCAATTGGGCAACATAGTATCATCTGCAATCAACATAATGCAGCAGGACATGTCTATTTTACAGCCCGGACAGTCACAACTTCGGTTCATTCTGTCATTATGCTAGACACTATAAACCTTACGTTCTGGCCACGTGACGTGGTGTTATATTTACACCACTGATCTGTTTTCTTCATAAGACCTAACTGAATGGCAGATATTAATGGCACAGAGAGATGCAATGTATACCATGTTGCACATTGAAAAATTAGACCACTTACCTTTATCCATTGCCTAAACGCATTTGATTATCCATGGATACATTACCCTACCAGTCCCAACATTCTAATTCCATATTGTCTACAACATCACCAGGTAGGAAGGTATGAAGCATTAGGGGAACGATTTGTGCATGAATACTGTGAATTGCCTTTCAAGCTCAGAATGCTTTAAGTGAGGCCTCAGTATGCAAGGATATTTCGCTTCACGGGGCGTGAAATGTGCTGGTCACAAATTTGTTCTGCTATCTGAAGGGTTCTCCAGCTGCAGTGATTCGTCCACTTTTCAAGCTGCTCTCTAATGGGAGTTATATGGTGCTAAACGATCAAGGCTCTTGTGGAATGGAACCAGGCATCGCTTATCTTGTGACAGTAAATTCCATAGTCACCTGTTGCACACAAGCATTGCTATGGCCTTTGATAAATGTTTCCAACATACTCTTTGATTCTCTGAGCAAACTGAAAGCTATGCTTTTTCAAAAGGATGTTGCCTTGGCATCCGCCAAAAAGACGTTTGATCTCCAGGTTGCGAGGTTTTTGTCCAAAAGACAGACGCTACTACATACTAACTTCCCACTACATTTTGGGGAGCTGGTCCATCGTATCTTTACCATAGCTGACACAAAGGAAGTAGCGCACTTTTTTAAATGTATCGGCTCTGGATTGGCTAGCACCTTTTCGACAGTTTTTGGAGTAATCCCATCATTCATACACTCTGTACTAGGAAGCGCTTTTGGTGGTCTTCCGCTCGTCCTACTACTTTTAGCGGGGATTCTTATTTTAATTTTCCTGCTCCGTAATGGGCATCCCAGTTGAATGAATAAATAAATGAATGAGCAATTTGTATATCGCAAACAAAGCCCAAGGGCGTCAAGGCGGAAAAGAGACAGCACTGCCTGTGCTGCAATGCATTGAGTGCATGATACACTGCTTAGATACACCTCAGCTTTGAGAACTAAATGAGCATTGGTTCTTATCGTTCAATGCCCGAAGGGCTCCCGTGAACGGGGCTCTTTGTCGAAGATCTTTTTGAAGAAGCCGTTGGGTGCGTGCGGGTGTGAGGGCGGGGTAGTGCACGGGTTGGTGAAATAAAACAGGCCAATAGCAATCCTACTCTGGTATGACTTTAATTTTGAGGTAGCTCAAGCCTTATTAAAAGGTGTGGGTGCCCTCTGCGGATGTAATATTCCTAAAGGACTACCAAAGTGAAGTAGGTCAACATGTTTCGCGCCCAATTTGCCCCTAATGGGACAAGTGGCATTCATCAGGACCGAAGACTAAAGTGTAAATGGTGCACTACCGTCTGGTACTAAAATGTGTTTTTGACTAGTTGCCAGACACAGTATGGAGTACCCTAGTAGGCTTGTACTGGGGAATTATAGACCTGGTGAAAAGGGGGAGTAAAAGGAGAAGGGAGACAAATGGGGCAACCAAGTAGTCGTTAAAAACAAGAACATGTGGTACAGCGCTCAGTCGACAAGGATAACAACAGGTTTGGTTAACCTATGATGGTACGTGTATTTATATGTTAACCTAGGTGGGTTGATTACATTTGTAGACTATCAAACCTGACCAGGTAGTTGACTAACTGAATAATAGTAATGCTCTTCTGTGGTCAATTGTGGCAGTGAGAAGAGCATGCGCTAAATGCAACAGACTTGTGACACTGCTGGTTCATGCATTATTAAAAACACGTGAGAAATATTCACAATTGGCCTGTGCAGGAAACCGGTGTGAGATGATGCATACAGGTAATTGCACCTGTGTTTCACGGTTCATGCATAGCAAACACTCTGAGAAGACCGTGCCTGTGCTAGTACAGTCTTATACATTACTCCTGTATAGCAGGTTATTTACGGTAGTGACTTTATGGTACACCACATGGCAATTGGAGGACATGTGTGAATAAGATAAGCAAAAAGCGCAAGTTGGTATGCATCGCTTGTCAGAGTGCTGAAAACGCCGTGACTGATTGCCAGTCTCAATGCGGGCTATATCCGAAAATATCACGCAACTAGTCAAAACACATTGTAGTACCAGACGGTAGTGCACCATTTACACTTTAGTTTTCAGTCCTGATGAAGTGCCACTTGACCTGTTAGGGGCAAATGGGGCACGAAACATGTTGACCTACTTCACTTTGGTAGTCCTTTAGGAACATTACATCCTCACAGGGCACCCATACCTTTTAATAAGGCTTGAGCTACCTCAACATTACCAGAGTAGGATTGCTTTTGACCTGTTTTATCTCACCAATCCATGCACTAACCCGACCTCACACCCGCACACACCCAACGGCTTCTTCAAAAAGATCTCTGACAAAGAGGCCCGTTTACGGGAGCCCGTCGGGCATTGCAGCGCCGGCCCGACGAGGAGCAAGGCCCAATGATGAAGCATGACATCCTCTGGGGTGTGCGAGGGCATCACAAAAAAAGGACCCTCACGTCCTGCCAGGAACTGCACACCCGTCTGATACACAGTCCGGTTTGGGACCTAGTGTTCAGGACCTCTTTAAATATAGCTCCACCCCCCCCCCCTTCTTTGAATTCTTATCGTTCAAGCCTGTTAGGCCTCACTACATACAACTTGTATTCCTCTGCCAGCATTGCAGCCATGAATGTATACTGGATTTCTGCCTTGGATCACAATTGGCTGCCCCATTGGACACGGAGGTACTGATGGACCCTTGAAAGGCCCATGGGTACAGTTGTCCCTAGCATATTCCTTTTCTGCTGAATGCATTCTTTGAGCCACCCTGGGATGCTTTGGCCCCTAGGGAACTGGATACCGTCTCTGCAGTACACTTACAGTACGCAGTCCCTCCCTCAGCGGGTGCTGTAGGAGCTGTATGGCACCGCCTTTGCTCTATGAACCTTGAGGTACACCACTGGGAACATTGTCTGCAGTTGCTGGCAACAGTGATGTTGCAACTACCACTCGGAACACATAAACATTTAGCTATTCTGTTGCATGGGAACAATTTGGCCTCTTTTTTAACAGAATAAAACAAAATGATGATTATGTTTCTCATCTATCTATCACTTTACTTCTAGGCAACTTGGCTTTCTAAATGCTTGGCATTTCAAAATGTGTGCTTTCAAGAAGTTTATTTTGAAGATTGCTTGTTGGCGATTTTTAGAGTGGTTTTAGATTTTATAATTCTTATAATTGTATATGGCCTGCTTTTTTTAGACAACTTTTAGGTTGACTCTTAGTATGAGGAGTGCCCCCTTTGAATGGCAGGGTTCCAGCTTCCGAGGTGCCCCAGGGATGAGCTGGACACAGTGGGATTCATGGTGGGGGATGCACAGAAAAAGAGAGCCCGGATAGATGTCCTCTTTTGCCCTTCAGTTCCCCTGTTAGACCACCCTGCACTACCCATCATGCACGATGCTGGCACAGGCACTAGATTGCGCAAACTACACCTCACAATTATGAGCAACGTTTACCCAGAGGTTTCCTTCATTACCCCTCAGCAAGCCCTACAGGGACACACTGCTTCTATGTTGGATACTTTCGTATACTTCCAGCTGGAAGCTGAAATTTGTGGGCTGCATGTCTCATTTCCAGCGGCGCCCCTCAGTTTTCAAGCCCTTGAAGCCTTCCTTCCGAATCTGTCTAAGTGCAGGCTCATCACTAAAGTGCGGATATGCAAGCAACAGCCCCAGTGTGTACATCCTGCGCTTGATAGGTGTGGTCTGACGCCCTTGACATTCCCATATCAGAGGAGCAGTGGTGCTTCTTCTGCACCCAAGCACGAGCGCTATTGCCCAGCTTTTGGCTGCGCTTAGTCCACTTTGAATATTTACTTATATTATACCGCAACCCAGAACGCATACACAAGATGGGTCTCCTAGACAATATGCACTGCATTTGATGCTCTACACTGGGACTGCATGAGAGTAGGGAGGTTTTGGCAAGCAGTCTATGACACTATTGATGAGATTATTAACTAGCAACTAGAATGGATATCCCGAGTTGCCCTGCAGGGATAAGTTAATGAGATTTTCTTGGAGCAGCGGAAGCTGACTGCGCTCCTGTTATTGTTAGGTAAGAGGCGAGTAGCGATGCATTGTGACTGTCGCCCAGATGAATACCTGTCTTAAAGATGCAGTGCACTGTCAAGACAATCTCACTGCTTACTGGGAGCTGATGCTGGTGAGATCATGTCCTAAGGATATGTGGTCCCTCTGGAGACATATTTGGATGTGCTGGCTGGGAGGGAAGGAGAAGGTGCTTCCCCTGCTGCTCAGACAACAGATCAAGAACAGCTATGTCCAATGTCTGCGCACCCTTGGGAGGTTGCCCAGAGGAAAGTAACCCCTTTTTGCATGGTTAACCCCCACTTGTTGCCTGACATCTGATTCAACCTGACTTGATGTGCCCTGGGTCCCTGACAATCAGGTTCCCAGGGCCTGTGTTCATTCCCAAACATGTTCCTTTGTATCTACCATTGGCAAATCCTGGCCAAAGTTAAGTCCCTTATAAAAGGTGCCATTGGGACCGAGGGCACCGTGAGCAGGGACGGTCCTCGGAGGGCTGCAGCACCGATTGTGCTACCCTTAGAGGGCCTAAACCTTAACACACACACACTGCCACTACAGGCTGCGTGTTTTGGTGCAGACAAAAGTGAAGAGTTGACATGGCACCCATACCTGGGTGCCATGCCTGCAATCCACTGCCTGAGGCCTAGGTAAGTCACCCCTCTAGCATTGTGCACTAGCCCTAAGGTGAGGGTATAGAGGCATGAGCCCTGTACAACTACAGTGTCTTAGTCCATTTGTAGACATTGTAAGTGTAGTAAAGCCATAAAGAGTATATGGTCTGTGAGTTGAACATTACAAACTCCACAGCTCCATAATAGCTTTACTAAAAACTGGGAAGTTTGGTAGCAAACTTCTCAGCACATTAACCCCACACTGATGCCAGTGTGGGATGTAATATTAAAAGCACTCAGATGGCATCTTAGAGATGCCCCTTGAAAATCGACCAGCCTTGGTGTGGTTCCTGAATAGCTGCCACCATTTGCCTCCACCTGACAGGTTCCTGGACCCTGGGTAGAGAGCCTCTGCTTTCTTGGTCCAGAAACAAAGCCCATTCTGGGAATAGGTGTCATTCCTCCTCCTCTGACATGGGCTGGGTCAATGAAAGGGGAAGCTTCCACCTTTGGACGCTGTCCCTGCCTTTTGCTGCCCGCAACGATTCTGGCCCCCACTTTGGGCAGGAGAATCGGCGGGTAATCCAAGCTAGGAAGAGGGATGTTTCCACCTTTGCCAACCCCACCCCTCAGGTGAGAGAGGCGAGGTGAAGCACACATCTCAGTCCACACCATCTTGAAGATGAGGGGACTCATGCCCTCTCCCACTGGAGGGTGTCATAATATGGGGTGTGCCAACCCCAAAGAAGGGACCCATTGGTCCCAACCTGCACACCCCTCTAGCGCCTCTAAATTAGTATTTATGGGGAACCCTGAACCTTGTATAGACAAAATAGGCTGCTCCTAGAGTGCGTTTGTACAATTACAGAGTTAAACAGAAATTCAGTGCCAGTGGGGGCATCTCATAAAAAGTTATGGACTGGCCTCACACACCGCCCGGTGTCATGCTTCATCAACGACTGTCCTCGCCCTCTAAAAACTTGGTTTGATAGAGGGCGGGCAGACACCTGGAGACAGGGATGCAATCTAAGTGATTGCCATGGGGAAGTGATAAGTGATTTAAAAACCATTACATTTGTCCATAGACAACATTTTATTCAGGGAACCCTGAACCTCGCCTTCTCAGATATGAGGAAGAAAGAAGAAGGACCGAAGAGCCTTGCTGACTTAGGAAAGAGAAGAGGACGCCAATTGCCCTGGTCCCAACACCATCAGTCTGTCCCATCTACGAGCTGCCTACAGCAAGAACCCCAGCGAGTCCAGCAGCCAGCAACCCCCAGAGCCCGGAGGACCTGCCCTGCAACCTTCCCACAGAATCTGTCTCCCATGAGCACCGGATTTGCTCAACCAAAGACTCACCTCCAAAATCAGCATTCCGTCGACTCCGTGATTCCACACCCGACGCCTACGTCCCGAATTCAAGTGCCCCCACACCCAAGGAGATCTTCCCAGCAATCCTGACCTGGGATCCCTGACCTCCCTCAAGACAACGTCTGCAGCCTCAATCTGAAGGGTCCCCTCAGCCACGACCAGAGCTGGTAAGAAAACCCTACGCCAGAAGACACCCTTGCACCTGATGCCCCGCGGCCTTGGGTGGACCAACCAACAGTGTCCAGGCAACCCCCAAGACCCCAACTTACCTCTTCATCCAGTGGTTGCCTTCAGGACATTTCCCTGCCCGCGCCTGCAGCATCTTTCTGAAACAGAAGGTCTCCATTGGAGAGCACAGGGTCCCTGACGTCCGTCTTTTACCCTGCACCAGGCCACCCGAGTGCCGCTGGTGGTGCAGCTCCTGTGCTGGTCATTGGCCCCCGAAGTGCTGACCTTAACACCAAGAGCTTGGCTCCCAAAACTGAGTGGGCTGCTCATCAGCAGTCCCTAACCGAAGGCCCCCTAAGCCCCATTGGTTAACGTTGACCCCTGCTCTCTGCTCCCGGGCACCCCAGTGCCACTGGTGGTTCAGTTTGAGTGCCCATTTAGACCATGGGGAAGATTGGTCCCCAAAGCTCACCTTTGTGAGCCGAGTACTTACATTAAAAAACAGATAACCATATTTCTCACATAAGAACCCATGTTATAAGCATTTGGGCCTTAAAAGTGTCTAAGTGTGGAATTGCTAATGTATGCAAAAAAGTGAACTCAACTGCAAAGTATAAAAAGTCGTACTTACTTTATATGTAGAGAGTATAAGATATGGTATCTAGGCATACCACCCCCAGTGCTCAAAGTAATCCAAAGTAACTCAAACACTGTATGATACAAACTTCATTTTAAAATGATACAAATTGATTGTAATTTCAAGCACAATAGCATTACCTTGAACCGTTTTGCAATTTGAAATTATACATTACTCACCTGTGCTGCTTAGTTCCCTAATAAAACATAAGTATATCTTTTTTATACTTACCTAATTGGTCTGGATTATGTCTCTAAGTGAGTGCATCAGTCATTTGAGTGAATACACATGGGGGCACATGCATCAACCTATTTAGGAAGTGCAAACGGTGCGAATCGGTAAATTCGGCCGTTTGCACTTCCTAAATAAGTTTTTGGGATGCATGAAACAATTTTTAAAAATCCGCATTTTTTTGCAATTCCTAAAAATGCGAATGCATTTAAGGAATCGCATTTGTGCGATTCCTTAAATGCAATGCATGAATTTTTTTAAAAATGCGAATTTTGAAATAGGAAGTACACTCAGACCCATCTGAGTGTACAGCCTCTAAAGAATTCACTGAGTCTCTCACATCTTTAAATTTTGAGTCACACATCTCTGTCCCCACTCACTCCCGGGGTCATATACTTGACCAGGTCTGGTCCCTTAACCTTTCAGTTTCCCCGGTATCGGTTTCCCCCTGCCCTTGGTCTGATCACGCCCTTATTTCTTTTTCTATTTCTCTCTACCAGGTACCCAAAGCCCCCCTCGCCAAAAATACCTGGGCGCGGAATTGGAACAGAGTCGACTTTCCTACCTTGATGTCTCACCTACGGAACTTCTCTCCGTCTCTCTCCGGTCTCTCATCCGACTCCCAAGCCAACATGATTAACACCTGGCAGGCTAGAGGGTGCGACTCAGTGGCTCCCCTGCGTCGCATTTCCGTTCGGCGTCCCAAGGAATCCAATAGGTGGTTTAATGACCACCTAAAAGAACTAAAAGTGGCCACCCGACAAGCTGAAAGGCGCTGGAGGAAAAATTACTGTCCTTTACTAAAAACTTTCTATCTGTCATCACTCACCGACTACAAGACCGCAATCCTCGCCGCCAAATCCTCTTACTTCTCAACAAAAATAATATCTGCCGATAATAAACCTAGGGAGATCTTCGGCATAGTGCAGGACTTGGCTTACTCTGATAGAGCCTCACCTCAGATCCCCCCATCTCAGTCCCTCTGCAACCAACTAAACACTTACTTCCTCGACAAGATCACCACTATTAAGGCCAACATCCCCCCCCCCTCGCCTGCCTTTATTGACCCTTCTCCTCCGGCTATTCGAAACCTCCTTACCTTTATCCCTCCCCTCACTGAAGAGGCATTTTTGGAGATTCTCCCCAGAGTGAAATCAGGGTCTCCGGCAGATACCTGTCCGGCACGAATCCTCCAACAAATTTACTCCTCTTGTCCCGAACCCCCGATTGCCTTCCTTAACAGCTCCCTAGCGCAGGGAGTAGTGACCCCTACGCTCAAATCAGCCACCATAGTGCCCATTCTAAAGAAGCCTGGCGCTGACCCATCCATCTCAGCCAACTACCGCCCCATTTCCCTGCTGCCCTTTCTGGGCAAGGTGCTGGAGCGCCATGTCACCGCAACTCTCAGCACCCACGTTGAGGCAAATGGGGGGCTGGCTTCCCGCCAGGCAGGCTTTCGACCGAGGCACTCGACAGAATCAGTCGTGGTATCAGTCCTGGACAACCTCAGGAAGGGTATGGATGACAACAAACACCAGGCGCTGGTTCTCCTCGACCTTTCCGCCGCTTTTGACACGGTTGACCATACCATCCTACTGTCCCGTGTCAAGGCGGCCGGAATCGAGGGATCCGCCCTGGTATGGCTTTCCTCCTTCCTGAGGGACCGCACCCAGGCGGTCCGACTAGGAGATTTCACAACCACCCCACTCCCCGTCACGTGTGGTGTCCCCCAGGGTTCCTCCTTGTCTCCCCTACTATTCAATCTTTACATCTCTCCTCTTATCTTCACTCTTCAGCAGCTGGAGGTCACCGTGTATAATTACGCGGATGACCTCCAGCTCATCTTTGATCTGTCTTCTTCCCCTCTCTCTGTTTCCAGCTTTCAGCACACTATGACATTCATCAGGGACTGGATGAACCACAACCACCTCAAGCTGAACCCGGACAAGACCGAGTTGGTTCTTACCGGTGGTTCTTCCAGTCCCTGGAACCCCCTCTTCTGGCCTCAAACCCTTGGTCCTGCCCCCACTCCTTCAACCACGGTGAAAACACTGGGGGTTAAATTGAATAATCAGCTTACCCTTCACTCTCAAATCAGTTCTGTAGTTTCTTCTTGCTTCCTTACCCTCCGCACTATTCGCACTGTCTCCCGTTTCTTCACTCCCCAGGCACTCAAAATGATCATGGCCGCGCTTGTGATATCACGGCTGGACTATGCCAACGCCGTCTATAATGGCATACCAGCATATAGCCTAAGGAGACTACAGTTGGTTCAAAACCAAGCTGCCCGGCTGGTTTTTGGCCTTCCACGCTTCCACCACTCCACACCCCTCCTCAGGGAGCTTCATTGGCTACCTGTCAAGGAACGTTCCCTGTTCAAAACCGCATGTATGGTTTTCCAGGCCCGTCAAGGCACCGCCCCTGCCTTCATTTCTTCACTTATAAAAGATTACGCTCCCCCTAGAGAGCTTCGATCCTCCACTAAGTCCCTTCTTCAAATTCCACGCTTCAGGCGTAAAAAGTGGGGTGGGTCCAATTTTTCCACCTTAGCCCCCACTTTTTGGAACTCCCTCCCTGACCACCTTCGTGCTTCTACCCATTATGTATCCTTTCGCAAGGAACTTAAAACGTTTCTTTTTAAACAGGCCTTCCCTGCGTAACCCTTTCTACTTCCCGGCTCTACTACCGGTTCCCACTTTGTCTCAGTAGTTAAAACCCTCCTTCAGCGCCAAGAAACCGACAGGTGTACGCCGCGCTTTACAAATGTTTTAAATTAGAAATTAGAAGTGCAAATTAACACGAGGTTGACCCTCGTGTTAATTTGCGAAATTCTGAAAAAAAGCACAAAAATGCATATTGGAAAGTGTCATGTTACACACACACATGTCCTTTGGACATGTGTGTGTGAAACTTGCACTAAAACAAACATTTCAAGGGTGCAGGGGGGGGTCCTTTGGACCCCCCTCAGCACCCTTGCAATGCATCAACAAAATGTCATTCGTAAAAGAAAAATTCGCAAAAAGGCATTGATTCCTATGGGCCTCTAGGCCCATAGGAATCAATGTAATGCCATTTCTTAATTGCGATTCGCAATTAAGGAATCGCATTTTCCGAAAATTAAGAAATCCTAAACACTTTTAGGATTTCTTGATGCATAGGATTTTGCAATTCCTAAATTGCGATTCCTTAATTTTCGCAATTTAGGAAGTGCAAAATCCTTCAATGATGCATGTGCCCCTAAATGCTTAACACACACTCTGGATACGCCTAATTGCTCACCCACACTACCAAAAAGAGAGCTGTTGGTGCTTTTCTAATTTAGCCTCTGCTATACCTCTGCGGACTCCCTGGACTCTGTGCATACTATATACCTCATTTTGGTATAGTATATACGGAGCCAGCTCCTACATTGCCGCTCATGGTCACCACATTTGGTGCATTGTGATGTGATGTGATGTGTATTTGTATAGCGCACTACCACTCCAAGGAGCATCTTGGCGCTTTAACTCACACAGCTGAAAGATGGTTACAGCTACCCTGTCCCTTCCCCCTAGGAAAACACTGGTTCACATTAGTACTTTGCATACTGAGTCCAAATGCAAATAAGCCCTACCGGACTGTTAAAGGGCAAATTGGCACAACTAACTATAAAAAAATATTTTGGAATGCTGGTAACAAAGAAGTAATGAATGAGCAGATAGAAAGCCTCATCGAATCATGTTTTAACAACACTGTAATAGAAACAGGAATTGAGCAATGGGAATACTTCACTGGACTACTAATCAGAACTCAAAATGAATTGAAGCCAAATAATAAACGAAGAAGGAATGATTTATCCAGGGATAAGGATCAACAATTAAATCTGCCATATGCAATTACAAAATTAAAAAAAGATCGCAACAAGATCATTAGGTCAATGAAGAAACCAGATGTAATACCAGAAAATATGGGAACTTTGAAGCAACTAAATCAAAACCTAAAAAAATTAATATGGTGTGAGAAAAACAAAGTAAAACAAGAAAGCTGGGCAAAACTATTCCATGCCAGAAAGCAAAAGAACTCAAGAGACTTCTGGAAAATTATCAATCAATTGGCTAGGCCCAATAAGCAAGTAGTCTCATCACCGCTAACTGAGCAGGAATGGGAGATCTACCTGAGGAACCACCTGAATCAGGATAACACTGAAACAATCACGCCGGTTATGCCTTATGAGGATATAAAGGGTAATAACGTGGAATCTTCCACTCAGTATACTGATTTGGATATGCAAATACCAATAAATAAAGAAGAGATAAATAAACTGATAAAAAAACAGAAAAATGGAGCTCCCGGACCAAATGGGATACCGTTTGCACTTTTTAAGGAAAACCCCGAATTATGGGCGCCTATTCTTGAGAAATTATTCTTGGAAGTCATATTAACAGGAACTGTCCCCAAGTCATGGCGAGGTTCCCTAATAACACCAATTTCCAAAAAAGGTAACTGGGCACTGGCAGAAAACTATAGGTTAATCACCTTACAAGACTCGGACGCCAAGCTGTTTGCCAGAATCCTGTTGACCAAACTAACAGAATGGGTGTCGGACAATAGGAAATTGCCTCTAAATCAAACAGGCTTCATCCAATGATTGGGTACCACCACAAACATTCTTATTCTTACCCTACTTATTGATAAGTCAATTAGATGGAAGCAACCTTTATATCTATGCTTCATAGACTTCAAATCCGCATTTGATTGTGTAAGCAGGAATTTACTCTGGGATAAACTCAAGAGAATGAAAATACCATCCTCACTACTTAAACTGGTACACAGACACATGGGTGAGTGTTAGGGTGGGGGACGGCACCACATTATCTAAGGAGATTCCAGCAAAGGAGGGCCTAAAACAAGGCTGTGTTTTAGCTCCCCTCCTTTTTAACCTGTTTCTTGCCGACTTAACGCCAATATTGGATAATGAAAATGCGCACCCCCCGAAGTTGGCAGACAGGCGGCTCACAAACTTGTTATATGCGGATGATGTGATATTATTGAGCCATACCAAAGTGGGCTTACAGCGATTAATTAAGAGGACGCACACGTACTCTAAGGCAAATGGTATGGTCATAAACGACAAAAAAACCAAAATTATGGTAGTTACAAAAAATAATACAAAAAAACACACTATAAAAATGTATATGGATAGCATCGAGCTGGAGCAAGTGGAGTCATATAAATATTTAGGGGTCCTATTTGATTCAAAAGGCAATTTTAAACTACAAAAAAGGGACATCCAAAGGAAATCGAATGCATTGTCTGCTGCTTTCAGAATTGTGCAGAAATCCCTTCCCAGCCTAACTTACGGACCTCTTCTCAGTATTATTTCTGCAAGACTAGAACCGACTATCACATACGGTAGTGAAGCTTCTATGGGTAGGGATACTGAAATCCTGAATAAAAACATATCCAGAGTATATCGGGCAATATTTCGGCTACCAGCAAACGCTTTTCCAGCACAAGTAAGGTTGGAGTTCGGACTAACCAATCAGCGATATTCAAGACAAGCACAGTTCATAAAAGTTTGGAACCAAATAAAATAGGATTACCAAAATGAAATATCGCAACTTTTATGGAAAGAATTAAGTAATGACATGAACTCTCTGGCAGGGCTGTACCTAACGAAAGCGATTAAAGATATTGAGGTGACGTCAATATGGGATACTAATATAACCAAGTCATCATTTAAGAGGATAATTAACAAAACTGCAAGTTATCTATCTATTCTAAATGATAAAGCTATCCTTACCAAAAGAAAACACGCTTGGATAGTAATAAATGCTTATAAAAAGAAAGAGATCCAACAATATTTGGTGACTCCCTGGACGGAAAAAAACAAACAGGTGCTCCTCAATGCAAGATTTGGCAAAATGCCAGGCCTGTGCCATTGTCCACCTTGGGTAAGAACGGTAACGCAAACTGAATGTAGATTGTGCAACACCTATGAGGAGGATATCCTTCACCTTCTCTGTACTTGTCCGGAACTTTTCCCAGGAGAGAAAAACTTTGCTTAAGGTTCCTCTAAATGCACGAGGCATAAGGACATGCAGGCAGGCCCTAATAAGGTGTCTGGACTCGAATGATATTATTTTAAATGCTACGTTTGTAAAATTTCTTACGATAGTTAAACGGAAACTAGGAGATGTAACGATTTTAAATATTTAAATTGGGAATGATATTTTAACTGTTTTATGTATGAATATAGCTTTTATTGACTCCTTTTTCTCGAATATGTAATATTGTAAGATTTTAAATAATCAACACAATAAAAAAACTTACTGAGTCCGCCAGGCTATAGATCCATGTTTTAAGAGATTTCCTAAATTTCAGTTCGGAGGTGAGCGCGCGAAGCTGGTGGGGCAGTTTATTCCAGGCCCTAGCTCCTATTACCGCCAGGGATTTTCCTCCCTTAGTGGCCAATCTGAATTTTGGGACAATCATAAGGTTGGCTGTAGCGGGTCTATGTTCACGGGAGGGGTAGTATCGCCTGAAATTTTTGTGAAGGTACAATGGGCCTTGCCTATGGAAAGCCCTATAAGCGATTGTTAAGATGTTAAACAGAATTGGGAGATTCCGAATTGGGAGCCAGTGAAGAGCATCCAGCGCAGCAGAGGCCGAGGATTTTCTCGGCCCCCTGAGTACTAGTCTTGCGGCCGCATGCTGAATCATCTGAAGTCTATGCAGGGCCGATTTATTTGCTCCTGCATACAGACTATTGCAGTAGTCCAATCTAGATGTAATAAGCGCTACCGCGACTGTACGTCTGGCTGGCAAGGGTAGTAGATTAAAAAATGTCCTAAGGCCCTTTATGATGTTAAAACATGAGCCAGCTGCTTCCCTTGTTTGCTGTTTGAACGAAAGGGTCTCATCAAATTTGATCCCTAAGTTTCGTGCTGCTATGATAGTACTTGGCGGGGCTTCTGCATCCTCTGGCCAACACGACTGAGGGGAAGAAGAGTTGTTTAGACCGAACAGCAGAATTTCCGGTTTAGCGGAGTTACACTTAAGATGATTATTTGTCATCCACGCGAAAGTCGCAGTCAGACACTCTTTCAAAGTCTGTTCAGAACTGGTCATGTCCTCGTCCAAGACTAGGACTAGCTGCGTGTCATCAGCATAAGCTACTGTATGGATGTCAAATGAGGAGATTAATTCGATCAGGGGGACCATATACAGATTGAAAAGAATAGGGCTCAAACTTGAGCCCGTGGTACCCCTGACAACAATGCTTTCTCCTCAGAACAAAACTGCCCCAGCGTAATAACCTGCCGCCTGTGCGTCAGGAAATTTTTTAACCACTCTAACACGGTGCCCGCTATGCCCGCACTAGCTAGGCGATGTAACAAGATAGCATGGGACACCGTGTCAAAGGCTGCAGATAGATCTAATAGGATCAGAACTGCCTTCTTGCCCTGATCCAATGCAGTATGTATGGTCTCTGTTGTGAACAGCAGAGCAGACTCTGTGGAGTGATGGGCTCTAAAGCCAGCTTGATTGGGATGGAGAATATGTTTCTCCTCCAAAAATGCCGTGAGCTGCTTATTTACACAGGCTTCTGCCAGTTTACAAAGGACTGGGAGGAGCGAGATGGGTCGCAGGTTGGATAGGATCGTATGATCCTGCAACACCTTTTTCTGTAGGGGTTTTACTGCTGCAATTTTCCAGTGGGCAGGAATCTCACCCATCTGGAGCGATGAGTTGATGATGGAGTTTATCACAGGGTTGGCCTCCTCTATTATAGCTTTTAACAGAGCTGGGGGCAAGGGTCAAACGGTGATCCCGACTTAATTGAGGATATAGCTTGGAAGGAGTCCTCCAGGCTGATCGAGGCAAAGGTCTTCCAGCATGCTGAGTGAGAGTCTGTAATATTTATATTGTCCCTTGCCTCCAGTTCACCCAGCTTGACCTGAGGGAAATCTTTCGTGAGATTGTGTATTTTCTGTTCGAAGAAATCCACTATCTCGTCACATAGAGTCTGGGATGGCGGGATTTCCTGTGCTAGAATTTTAGGATTCCTGAAACTGTTAACAGTTTGAAAGCTTTCCTTCTGCTTATTTCCTATGGCTTCAATCAAAGATGTGTAATAAGAGGATTTAGCACGTTTGATCGATGCATGATATTGCCTCCTAGCTGTCTTGTACACCTCCTGTTCAATCCTATCATAATGGCGACGCCATCTGCGTTTCAAGACTCTCACTTCTCCTAGTGTTTCTTTTAGTACACTCGTAAACCAGAGGGCAGATTTTTTCCCTTGCCTAGATCTAGACGTGTTCCCTCGAGATTTCATCCTATCCCCTATAGCCCTCGTCCACTCCTCATACCTCTGGTTATCAGTCATAGTGTTCCCTAGCATGGAGGGTTTGCTCTCCATCACCCAGCTGTTGAGATCTGGATGTTCTATAAGTTTCCCCCAACGTGGAGTAGGCCTTCCATTGTTTTGTCCTACTGTTTTAGTGGCCTTATTAACATCTACCCTAAGGCTGAAAGCAATGAATTTGTGATCAGACCAAGTTTGTGCCAGGGGGGGTTCTACCTTCATCGTGTCCGGGTTGGAACGGATGCTGTACAATATATGCCCTGCTTTGTGGGTGGGTTCCACAGTTTGTATTGTCAGCCCCAAAACATGTAAGATCTCTCTAAAACACGACACATTGGGATCATTAACATTGTCCAGGTGAAGATTTAGGTCTCCCAATAAAGTAAAGTTGGCGAATTTAAGGGTCAGGTTGCTCAGGACTTCCCCCACACTTTCTAAAAACTGTGTTGGTTGTCCAGGAGGACGGTATATCAAAGCCCCAGCAAAGGTGAAGGAATCATGAGCCTGGATACTAAAGCCAAGGCTTTCTGCTCCTTTTATGTCTGATAGTTCTGTTGTTTACATGTTAGGGAGTCCCGGTGGATAATTGCCAATCCCCCGCCACGCTGTAAAGGCCTGCCCAGCATTATTCGGACACTCCTAATGGTGCTGCTGGTATAGCACTTGCAAGGTCTTAGCCCGCTCTCCGTGCTGAGTGGTCCTGTACCCACTCCCTCCCTCCTCCTAACTTTCTAAGATATGTTTTCTTTCCTTTCATTGGGAAGAAATTCGGCATGGAACAGCAATTGGTTAGAAGTTCTGTCATGTACAAACCCTGTTGATGATTGTACTTGCCTGGTAAAACATTGCCTATGCTTACCACTTTGTAAGTGTCTTTAAAAATTCAATAAAAAGAATATAAAAAATAGCTATTATTAGAGGCATGTACATATCGATTGGATGCAGATATATAGCAATGTATTTCTGTACAACAATAGTATTAAGTATGATGTATATAAGTGTGTATGTTATGTATATTACTCTACACAAAATTAGATCTAGATGTGAGGGTACGTCTGTTTACATGTTTATATGTATTTTATTTCAGTTATAGCAAAGAGGGAATACATCTATATATAGCATTAAATGTATATATTTGCATTACGTATATATGTCGCAGTACATAATAAATATATACATCTTGTGTACACACCATCTAAATGATTAAGTGCACGTATATGTCTCTCTCTCTCTCCCTTTCTCTCTTTCTCTCTCTCTCTCTCTCTCTCTCTCTCTCTCTCTCAATATATATTACCTACTGGTGCTTACCAGTAGGTAGTTATTGGCAGGATCATGTTTCCATAGGAAAAGCTTTTTTTGACTTCCCCATATCTTTGGTGGCGTTGTATGAATCTTCACAAAATGTTCCAACAAAAAAGTGGCAGTGATTCTAGTTGAGCATTGAAAGTTTCAGGGCGATCCATTAACTGGGGGCTGAGAAAAAGGGGGGGTTTCTAAAAAGTGAGATTTCTATGTAATTTTCCAAAAGGACTTTGAACATGACTACAATCGGAACTGCTAATTGTAATTACACCAAATTTGGGAGAAAGGTAGCTTTTGGTCCAGAAAGAGCGGCTTTTGTTATTAGGTGTAAATCTGTTAAGTAGTTTTTTTATAGTTATTAACAGAAAGCCACATTTGGATATCTAGAGGTGCAGATCCTTCACTAATAATGATGAGCTTGTGCAGAGATCTGCTAAGCTCTGATTAGCTGCCAAAGCTTCAACTAGGAAGTGTTGGCAGCCATCTTAGGACTTGCTTCAGCTAAGCCCTAAAGAAAAAAAACGCAAAACAAAACAGAAAAGGGGGCAGGGTACGAATACCCTAGCTCACTAGCTTTGGTCCTGATGTCCCACAGGGACCCCATCAGGACAAAAAAGCATGTTTTTGTTTTTGAATTCACTACGAAAATCAGAAATAAATAAAAAATAAAATAAGTGCACTTTCCAATGCTTGTTTTTAATGTACACCTGGTTCGGCCAGGACCTGGCGGCATGCAGAGTTTTCATTTTTTTAAATGGAGGCAGGTACATGGGGCTCACCTTCAAGGGCTTATTTATGCCCTAGTGACTCCACCTCCCCAGGGCTATAAATAAAAAAATTATACGGAGGCCACCCAGACACCCACAGGCCCTGGCAACCACCACCTCTCCAGGCTAAAATGAACATTAAAGAGGAGGTCAGGGCAGACCCACAGGGACTACCACCTCTCATTTAAAAAGAGCGAGAGAGCTGCATGTCCAACGTCCCGGGCCACATACGGCCTCGGGGACTACCACCTCCCTGGGGCCAGAGTGTGCAGAACAAAGGAGGGGGCTTTGTGGCCCCCCTCCTGGAGCCATATATGGCCCTAGAGACCACCACCTGCCTAAGGACGGCTCCTGCTGTCTCCACAGGTGCCCACCCTCAGGAGTTAGCAGTTTGCTTTTGCTTTGTGGGAGCTGTGAGAGCTCCAGTCAAGCAAAAGCAAACACTCTACTTTGAACACGTGGAGGCAATCAAAATGCTCCAGCTTGCTGGAAGTGGAGTTTTTATCTCTTTCCCTGCTTTCAGACATGCAGGCAGGGAAAGAGATGAAAGTATTGCTCTTGCACACAGGTAGCTGCAGTTCCAGAAGCTCCCTGTGTGTGAGAGCAATCCTGGCTCCCGCAGGAGGCGGGAAGCCGGCTTGGACTGTGGGGGGCTTGAAGTTTCCCCCGCGGTCCTCAACATGCACACTGGGTACCCTGGGTGGGATAAGGGCACCGAGAGAGAAGTAGCTGGGCCCCGTGGATGGGGTGTCCGGGGACGAAAACAGCCCGGGACAGGGGGTTCCCCTCCCTGTTTTCTTTAGTAGTATGTAACGGTCTTCCCACCTTTTTCCACATTTATTGACAGCTTAACAATAGATCCCTGAGCACATTTCCAGATGATTTTGGTGACGCTTTATTGATGCAGAGGAATACAAGGACATATCCACCAAAGAAGCACTTACTTCATTTAGTCAAGTGGAAGTAGCCCTATGTAGTGGAGAATCACCTCTTTGTCATCTTGTCGTCTTCTCTTGACAAAGATTCATGTTATCACAGATTTATGGATGAAAACACTTGAGGAATAAGCATTATTATCAAAATTAAATACACACATGGTCACTCGAGACATTACCCCATGGTCACTTACGCAGTTGTAGTGCATAATATGGATGAAACATTTACCTAACGAGGTAGCACTTACTAATTATCCAGAGGAAGGTACTCTAGTAGGGTAGAAGTTTTTTGCAAAACTTGTGACTCTTCTGGGAAAAAATGAGGTTCCAATCGGGCCCTGATGAACATTTCACAGAAATCAAACCTCAACAGGGAGCACTTACAAATATAAACATAGCAGGTTCCCCAGTTGAAGCTCCACTTCAGTAAAGCACAAATGTTCACAACTTGTTGGGCTTGCCAAAGGAAAATCAATTGTGTTTCCTCTCGTATTCCACGTTGAAAAAAAATCTGAAATAATTAATAGAGGTGAATGCATCATTGATATAATGGAGTGCACTCTGAAATGTATTGACTGTGATGAGTGGTTTCTTTCTTGTTGTCTCCTAGTTAGGGCAGAGTCTATGGTTCTCCCTTTTTAAGAGCCCAAGTATGAAATACATAAGTACTTACAGAGTCCAGGTGACAATGCAGCGACGACCTACCCCATCTCTGGTGCCTCAGAAATTAGGTGAATGGGGAAGTCTGTGGCTTATAACCGTGTGCTGGTCTATTAATGGCTTACTAGTGGTGACAATAGGCTTAGTGATCAGTGCTGCCGGGGGTGCATGGGTGCCATATTGAAGGCTATGTAAATACTTAACCTACGCTTTTCAGACTCTCCTAACACCAAAAATTCCCCTAGTGCCTTTTTATGTTTTATTTATGTTTCTATAGCACGCTATAATTTAGCGTGTTCCCAGTGCTTACTCGAGGAGGCATGCATAGTACCCAATTTGGGTAAGTGATCTGGCCTCGTTCATCACAGTGTATGAAAGCTTGCTTTCATTTATAAGAATGTCACCTGCTAGCATGTGTTCCATTTTATCTTGTTTGATCACCTTTGTGCGACATTATCACGGCTGGCAGCATGTCAATGGTTGCATGCTACACCATCAGTATAATATTCTTTATCTTATTGGATTATTCAAACTTGTTATACACATGTTTCTATTGCTTTTTAGCTCAGCCTTTAGGCAACTATTGTACGGTACATCAATGAAGGGGTCTTAGTGTTTGTATTAACATAAATGTAACCCTAGGTTCCAAATGCTGTGTAGATTAGATTCCACCAGTCCTGATGAATTGCCCCTTTGATCATTATTAGCTCCTCGACAGCTAGAAACATGTTGACATTTTAACCCTTTTTTAGGCCTCCAGAGATCTATGACTCTCCTGGGTGCAACCACCTTTTAAACTTCTTTTCATAGATTTGCTTAGTCTATTTTAAATCACTCCTTTTATACACCTATTTTCACCAGTCTACACCTTGGGCCCTATACTTGCACCTCACATACTGCATTGGGAAAAAGATGTCTGATAAAGAGCCCCCTTGATGGTGCCCCTAGGGTATTGCAGCGCCAGCCTGATGAAGAGCAAGTCCTATGATAAAGCATGACACCCAAATTGGTGTGTGAGGGCCCTAGTTCCAAAATGAACCTGTGTGTCTCACCTGATAATCTCCTTCCCATGAACTGCATACTCTAAGTTGATAAAGTTTTAGGCAGTCCCCACCGCTTAAAGTTCCATAAAAGTTCTCTCAATCAATGAGTCAATCAGGTGGTACTTGTAAAGCACAGCTTATTACCTCAGAGGGTATCCAGGTGATGATGTTCTGATGCCTTAGTCGAAAGGCGAGGTCTTGAGCCCACTTCTGAAGTCGGCAAGAGAGGGGGAGATTCGCAGGTAGCGGGGAAGGCAGTTTCAGGTCTTGGAAGTGAGGTAGGAAAAGGAACTACATCCACTGCGGCTCCGACGGTTGCGTGATGTGTGCCATGTGGAGTGAGATGGAGCAAAGCTCCCTGGTTGGTCAGTGGATTGTCAGTCAGTGATTGATGTAGGTGGGTCCAATGTTGAGGAGGGCTTTGTGGGCGAGAGTCAGCAGCTTGAAGTGGTTTCTCATGTGGACGGGAAGGCAGTGGATGGTTCTGAGGTGAGGGGTGGTGCTGGGTCTCTTGGGGAGGTTGAGAATTAATCTGGCTGTGGTGTTCTGAATGGTCTGGAGGCTTTGAGGAGCTGGTTGGTGTTTCCGGCAGAGAGTGCATTGCTGTAGTCAAGCTGACTGGAGACAAGGGCTTGGGTGGCCATTTTTCTGGTGACGATGGGGATCCATCGGAAGATCTTGCGGAACATGCGGAGGTGTAGAAGCAGGAAGAGGATATGGCATTCACCTGTTGCTTCATGGTGGGTTGGATGTCCAGGACAATGCCAAGGTTGCTTGCGTGGTGTGAGCGGGCCAAGTACCTTGGGCCACCAGGTGATATCCCATGGTGAGGAGTTGTTTCAGAAGATGAGCACCTCCATTTTGTCTGTGTTCAGCTTCAGGCAGTTGAACCTCATCCAGTGTCTTCCGTGATGGAGAGGATGTGCTGAGTATCGTTAGTATGTGATGTTAAGTCTGTGGGTGAGGACGATGTCAACTAGCTGCGTCATGTTGGTGTTAAAGAGGGTGGGGCTGAAGGAGGAGCCCTGGGGGACTCCGCAGAAGAAGCTTTTGGATTTGGAGGTGAAGATAGGCAGGTTGTTCCTTTGTGTTCATCCAGTGAGGAATGAGGAGATCCACTTGAGGGCGTTATCCCTGATGCCGATGTGGTGGAGTCTGGTGATGAGAGTGTAGTGGAATATGGTGTCGAAAGGTGCTGAGAGATCGAGAAGGATCAAGGCCGCCATGTTCTAGGAGGCATCTGATGTTGTCCTTTGTGGTGTCCATGCTATAATTGGATCATAAGTTGGATTGGGAGGCGTCAAGCAGGTTGTTATCTTCCAGGTGCTCTTTGAGCTGGTGGTTGATGGCTTTTCCAGGACCTTGGCGGGGAAGGGGAGTAGAGAAATGTGGTGGTAGTTCTTGTATTTGCTGGGGTCAGCGGATGGTTTCTTCAGGAGCAGTTTGACCTTGGTGTGCTTCCATGCGTCAGCGACGGTGGCAGTGGTGATGAAAGAGTTGAGGATGTCTTTGAGGATGCTGCTGATTTCTTTTCTTCCTAGGTTGCAGATGCGATGGGGACAGCGCTCCATTGGTGATCCAAAGTGGATCGAATTCATGATGATGATGGTGTCCTGGGACATGATTGGTTTTCAGTCGGTGAGCTGGTGGCTGTCGGCTGTGTTGGTGGGTGTTAGGAGGTGGGTGACGTTGGAGGGTTGTGGGTCAAAATTGCTGTAAATGTCTGATATCTTGTGGAAGTGGTCTGTCAGAGTGTTGCAGCTAGCCTGGGACAAGTGGATTATGTTTTCAGTGGCATCTGGGCAGGAGAACTCTCTGCGAATGCTGATGAGTTCCTTGACATCCTCAATGTGGTTGGTGAGGGTGCCAGTCTTGGCCTCCCTGAGGCGGTGGTGGTAATTGCTGAGGGCTGACTTGAAGGTGCTGAGGTTAGAAGGGTTCCTGCTGTAACGCTAATGCTTCTGCAATCTCATGCATTTGCCTTTCAGGGGTCATACCTAGAGAGTGAACCAGCTGGTGTGCCAGTGGCGTAGATCCAGTTGGAGAAGTTCTGGATGTCGAGAATGTTGCTGGGATTGGGCTAGGTGTCTTTGAGGGACGAGGTCCTGCGGGACTCCGTGATTCTGCTCCAACTTCAGCAAGGTGGACTGGGGCTATGAGGGGTTCAGGTGAGCCTGTCAAGGTGAAGTGGATAATGCTGTGGTGTCCAGGTAAGCTCGGTTACATGGGCAAACTTGATTCTGTCACTGGCTGAGAAAATGGGGTCCAGTTTTTGTCCTGCATTGTAGGTGGGGCTGGTAACCCCCTGCAAGAAGTAGACAGTGCTCATGCTCTCCAAGTGGTTGGCAGAGTTAGTGTTATTACGGTACTCGAGGTGGAATTATGGGTCTCCTTGGAAGAAGTAGTGGTTGAAGTCAATAGCTAGTTGAGCGATGAAGTTGGAGATGGTGTTGCAGAAGCTGGCGCAGGGGTCTGCAGGTCTGTAAACGCGGGTTCTTCTCATGGTTGTTTCCGCATCCATTATGATCTGAAAGTTGAGGTGTTCCACGAGCGATGAGATTTCCTCTTCGTTATGCATTGAAGGTGTCCTTGGGGATGATGGCAATGTTTCCACCGTGCTTGCCGGGGCTATCGTGTTGTAGCAAATTGAAGCCGAGGGGCATAGCAGTGGCAATGTTGGACATCGATGAGGGGGTGAGCCAGGTCTCTGTGAGGAACATAATGTCAGGGGTGAGGGTGACTAAGGTTTCCCAGATTTCTGCCGTGGCCAGTTCTCAGCGGTGAACAGCTCCGAACACTGGTGATAATCCTGAGCGAGTATGCTTCCTGCAAGAATAAAGGGATATGCTCCACGAGGCTGTCAGCTCTCTGTGCTGAATACCCCCACCTGCTCCGGCCACTAATCTAACTCTGTTTCTCACTTCAGGAGTTCAGAGACACGCCTGACCTTAATTACCATTTTCAAGAACTGTGGTTTGCCAGCGTGCTGTGTCAGAGAGTCAGTGACTGATAGTATGAATCTAAGCAAGCGAGCGAGTTGGATTGTTAGAACTGCGGGTATATTCCGCAAGTCTCTCTGCACCCAAGTCACCATAGGTTGACAATCGCCGATGCACACAGCCTACCGCAATAAATAAATGTGCAATACTTACGGTATTCAGATAGGGTCAAGTACTGCCACTAAATGGGATCTATCTTACAGTGGGTCAGATGGTTACCTGAGCAAAACCAAACACATATTAAGAAGTCATCATAAACAAAAAGTCGCCTTTAATCAGAAGAGAAAGTACACTACCACCTCTGATAACATGAATTTTCAACAACTAGATTTCAGAAATTGTTTCACTTAGAAAAAATGGAGGAATACTTCCAAAACCTACAAACATTGGTCATGTAACCTGCATTTTAGATGCAGGAATTTGTGTTTTTTTATCGGTATCAGTATGCAGCAAGCACATACAAATCCCCAAAGAATGTGTTTGTGTTATTATTACAGAAAGTGAATGCTTTGAAGAGGAAAAGCAATCTCCGGCACAAGGGCTCAGTCAGTGAGGGCAAGACTCGCCGCTTTAACATGCGGACTGCTGGCACGGCCAGCGCAGCACTGCTCCCTCCCAAAGTCAGGAAATAGAGCACCATCTGCAAAAGGGTAAGAAGCGGTCATTTACAGCACTTAGAAGCGACACAATTGCAGTTTGAGGAGCCATGTGAAGAGCACGGTATTATTACAAACTGCAGCTAAGATGCTTTTTTACTAATGTATCTATAACATATGCATTAGAAATGACTCCTAACCACTTAGGTGCAGGTGGATAGCTAAACGCCGATTAGCAAAACAGGTGTAACAACAGCATGATTAAGTGTCTGTTATGCCCGTTCATGGCGACCATTTTTACCTAATGGCGGATTCACATAACTGTGCTAATATGGTGAGTACTCCTTGCATTGTGTACAGCATGAATAAATAGAGGTATGACTGGCATTTCAAGTGTTCATCTGTAATCTTTTGATTGACTATCTGGCAGATGCATCAAAGTAAATACCGGGAGAAAACGGGCAGATTCTCAGAATCTGTCCGTTTGCTCCCGGTATTTTTGCATTTGGGATGCATCATCCCAAATGCAGAAATCGCAATTTAAGGAATCTCTAAATAGCGATTCCTTAAAATTCGCTATTAAGGACTCACAAAAGATAACTTTGATGCATCTGCCAGTAAATCTTTTATTCAAACAAATGCTTTCACTCGAATGACTTCCCATCTTGCAAACACCTTGTGATTTTTTGCCTGACCAGACAGCAGCTGTCTCCAGACACTTGGGTGAACATCACCAGAGAAGGGCTTTGGCTCCGCCCACATGTTGGGAGCCAGGAGTACATGTTTTGATTGGGCAGAAATGTTGTGATTCCACAGGTAAAAGTGCTTGCTCTCCACCAGCTGTGATAATTTTGTTTATTTATCAAGCTGACTAAGATTGAATTTTCAGGGGCAGACAGGACATTTCAATGATAATAAAGTGTCTTAGATAACCAGATGATTTGAGTCTGGCTGCAGTACAGATGGGAGGAGGGGAGTCATTAACATACATGGGTTTTAAGGTTTGGTGTGACAGTGGAACAGTCACCTGACCTTTTAAGCAATACCAACATTGCTCTGCAGTTCTTTGCTTCCATACAAATACATATGTATTCAGATGCTATTTAGTTGCAATTCTTCAAAATACCAGATAACATTCCTTTAACGCCAGGTCTCTTGACATTTCTAATGTTTGTTTGTGATAATCTGGAGCAGTTTCCCACATTTATTGCTGGTCTATAAAGTGCTGAAAGAATTGGAAATAATTTGACAAATGTTTATGAATCATCACTAAACTCAGACATCGTTGATGTTCTTCCCGCTGTTTAGGATTTCCTTGACTTCTCATTTCGCTGGTAACTGGTAACACCAACTGATGTAAAGTCGGGTGGAACCCTGGCACTTCCCACAAACCTAAATAGAGCAGGGGATGCGGAAGTTTGACTGACGGGACATGCGCTCCGAATGAACTCCTACATCTGAATAATCTATGCATGCGTGAATCATCTAGACAGACATTTTTGCTTCATTTGCATATAGATTATGTTTTGTAAATCAGGAAAATGTATGAATATGTGACATGCAACATTTTCTAACCCTAAATCTGAAATAATCATTTGGAATACAAGGGAAAAAACGCGGTGGATTTCATTTGATCTATTTAAGATAGCTAATTATTTGTTTTTTGTTTGTGTTGTAATTTAACCACTTCAAATGCTGAGACAGAAAATATCCTCCAACTGGCGGCCTCTTGTTCATGTTATGATGCTCATCAGAGCAGAGATAATTCTGGCACACTGAGAATATGCGATGATGGAAATGAATTTGATGAACCGCTTTCATCATGTTGTCTTTTCTACTGCTCTTTTTGTGACAGCTCTTAAATCATGAAGGAGAGCATATGTTTAGAAGGCCATGCTTAGAGATGCCAGTTTTAGACCATTACACTTGTAGAGCCAGATTTGGAGTTTGGAAGGTGGAATTACGTTTGCACTGTCGGCATATTTTGCATTTCCGCAATGTCAGGTGAATAAATACGACCAAATGTATACATGGACACGAGAGCTGCAGAGAATCCAGTCACAATGCCCATAGTCACCAGAAGATTTACTGCCGACAGACAAGTCCGTCAGAGGAATTTACAGCGATGACCGCTGTGAATTTTGTGTTACAAATTGCGGGAGCTTCCGATGCACCTTCAATATCAATACACTCATTGCACATTATGCTGTGGTTCTGTAAGTAATGTATTGTTTTTTTTACTCTGTTAGACCTGAGAGCCTTAGTGTAATCTTCCCCAAGCTTTTTGTCTGCCTCCCTCCATTTTTCTGTACATGTTTTTGCTCGGTTTAGGACTTTGCACACTTTACCATTTCTAACCAGAGCAAAAGTGCACGTGCTCGCTCCCTAAAATGTGGTAACATTGGCTCATATCCAATGGCATTTTTAATTTAAGTATAAGTCCCTAGTAAAGTGCAATACATGTGCCAAGGGCTGTGGAGTAGCAAGAGGGGGGACATGAGGGTTGGTCTGCCCCAGGTGGCACAGGTTTTGGGGGTGGCAGCCTCCTCTCCTCTCTTACCAGTGTTACCAGTGGCCATCACGTGGGATCGCCATCACACCCCCCGCTCTTACCTGCAGCCATCGGACTAGCCACGTCGCTGGCCCAGGGCCTGTAAAGTAATTACTATTTGTGGGCCTGCAGCACTGCTTGTGCCACTTACTTACGTAGCCCTCTCAGGCCTGCCATTGCAGGCCATCTGTGTTCCGTTTACTGCCACTTTGACTTGGAATTTAAAACCCTTGGGGAAACCTTAAACTCCCCGTTTGCTACACATAAGTCAACCCTAAGGTAAGCCCTAGGTAGCTCCTAGGGTAGGGTGCTGTGTTAGTAAAAGGTAGGACATGTACTTTTATGTTTTACATGACCTGGTAGTAGTGGTGGCTGGTGACATTTTAATGTGGTGAGGATAAAAGTTAGAGATGAGTGTTACATCACAAGCAGGCGATCTCAATTGACATAAGGATTGTGAACATGTATCTTAAAATTTAAAAAAAATGAAAAATGTGAGCCTGTCACATAATTTAAGGTGTTTAAACATTCCTAGATCCTTGGAAATGTGTGGCCGCTGACGGATTCACAAATAAAAAAAAAAAAGCAGAACTACCAGTCTCAGGAAAGGAATGCCTCAGCTCCAAGCCCCCGTGCTCCGAACTAGGGGTGGGCATCAAATTCCGATCCGCTCGCGGAACTTGTGAAATTTCGGCATTTTCGCAGAAAGCGCAGAACGCGAAAATGCCGAAACATCTGCGATCCGCGGCGGTACGGACTTCGGGGAGCATAACATGGGCTGTTCCTCATCATAAAACTGTGGTGGGTCCTCGTGGCTCTTTCTTGCCGTCGTGTCTATCTCAATCTCGATCCTACTGACTTGCTGGCAAACTTCCTCCATTTGTTCCCCAGTGAAATGAATCCAAAATCAAATGAAACTCTGTTGCTGGAAAAGCAGTCTGTTTCTTTCATTTTTGTCTTTCAAAGTGCAGCGTCTGGATGGAGACACTTGCAGGAGCCCAAGTGTCCACTTCTCTGCCTCTCTCCCTCCCTCATCCCTCTTTTTGGTCGCATTATCATGCGGACACCGGATCGAAATTTTGGTTTCCGGATGCTTTACGTGCATGGACATAGTGACTCTCCCTAGCACCGACCAACATTACTGCCTCGTTATTACACCTGACTGACCATTTACTCGCACTTCTGATTATTACCTTGCCAGGCATATTTTACATGTTCTTTGATCATCTTTGCTATCCACACCGGTGTGATACCGATCACACCCATAGTGGCAACTACGCTTTTCCTTTTTGGTGAACACCCGCTGGCTTGTTTACAGTCATCCTACGTCGTTTCTGAAGTACTCCCTTCAACGACAGTTGTGCTTTGTTCACCCAAACATTTCTTGTGCACTGGTTCGGAACGAGTTATACCCTATATTGATCGTCATTCTTCTCGTTACTCCATTCTACTCATCCATTCAGCCTTGAAAAAGTCATAGTACGGACTGTGTACCGACGAAACACGTGTTAGCTGTTGCCGTTGATGTTTTTGAATAAATGGAATAACAGATACAAAAGGACTTTGGCTCTACCATCCTGTCTCAAAAAGAAAACTTGTTGAAGATCTGTGTGACGTTATTGTTACCTTTGATATGTTACTACTGTGACTAATGGGTCAGAATTTTGACACCATAAATAGGACAGTGCTCATTCGACCCCTTTTTCTGCTCATCCCTCCCTCCGTCACTCTTGTACCATGTGCAGCAAGCTACTGGGCGACAGCCAGGGCAAGTGCTCAGCTCACTGTGCAATACTTTCCTTTCAGTACAGAGGAGGGAGTGTATCCCCACACCCTGCTCTTTGAGGCTTGCCTTTCACAAAGATTTCAATTTTGGTGCTCTGAATGGATTTTCTTTTTCATTTTTGAGGGAGGAGGGAGCGGCGTTAGGAAGTGGGAGGTAAGTTTAGAGCAAAATGCACACTCTTACTCTTCGGGATTAACTTTATTGTGCCCTGCCTATTTTGAATGGAAAGTGGGGGGCATTTTGAGCCTAACTTTGGTCCGTGCACCTACCTGCTGCCTCGCTGACCTGGCCTGTTGCTTCTGGGGGGTCGACGCTGTGGGTCTCCCTGCCGCTGCTTCCTGCCACCTCGCGGCCGGAGACTACAGCTCCCAGCGAGCTTTGTGGACACTTCCGGTTTCCCGGCAACATCGTGCCCGGAGGCGCTACTAAAGTGGAGACGCTCCCTCGGTGGAGCGGGGGGCATTTTGAGCCTAACTTTGGTCTGTGCACCTTCCTGCTGCCTCGCTGACCTGGCCTGTTGCTTCTGGGGGGTCGACGCTGTGGGTCTCCCTGCCGCTGCTTCCTGCCACCTCGTGGCCGGAGACTACAGCTCCCAGCGAGCTTTGCGGACACTTCCGGTTTCCCGGCAACATCGCGCCCGGAGGCGCTACTAAAGTGGAGACGCTCCCTCGGTGGAGCGGGGGGCATTTTGAGCCTAACTTTGGTCCGTGCAACTACCTGCTGCCTCGCTGACCTGGCCTGTTGCTTCTGGGGGGTCGACGCTGTTTGTCGCCCTGCCGCTGCTTCTTGCCACCTCGTGGCCAGAGACTACAGCTCCCAGCGAGCTTTGCGGACACTTCCGGTTTCCCGGCAACAACGCGCCCGGAGGCGCTACTAAAGTGGAGACGCTCTCTCCGCGTCACGGGACGCGTGCGGACGAGCGCCGGGCTAAGCCCGGGCAAAGGGCGGGCCGTCTGTGGCCGTCTGTGGCAGGCCGAGGCAGGGCGAGGCAGGGCAGGGCCACGGACTTTGGTTCTGGGACAAGCTCTGGTTCCCCCAAGGTAGCCCGCTTCGGCTTTGGTAATTTAGACTGTATTTGCATCTTCTCAGTTACACTCTTGTTTGTTTGTTCCCAGGACTGTGTTCCTTTGAATAATATTTTAACTGTATAAAGGAATTTCACTTTGTTCCTTATTAAGGCTTTTCGGATTTTTAATAATCGTTGTGAGCATTTTGAGAGAGTTAATCACGTCTAAATGTAACAATGTAAACACCCGTCCCGCCCTAGCTACTCTTGACAATTATCTTGTTAAAGTAGTAGATAAAATCAACAAAGAACGCCGACTATCACTGGGTCGGGGGAGCCCCTCTGTTCCATTACCCAGCCCACCCAAGTCACCTATATCCTTGTCGGCCTCTTTAGTCGATGTTAGTTGCAACTTGGAGTTCTCTGTACTTCCAACCACGTCTACTCCTATAGAATCAGAGCCTAACCTGGTCAAGCCTGAGTCCCCTCATGATACAATAGTATCTGGCTCCCCGGCTCCAAGAGCCCAGAGGGTATTAAGATCTGGGATGTGCATCAGTAGGATAAACATACCAAAACGAGGGGGGGGGGGACATAACAAAAAAATACCGGAGCCACTATCTAACAGTGCTGTAAGTGACCCAGCAGCTGTTACTAATAATCCTCAGGTTAAACTAGTTCCCGAACAGTTAGAGCTCTTGATTAGCATTATTGATGCAAAGTTTGATAAAATCATCAAACCTTTAATGGATAAACTTGACACCATTTCGGGGGAGGTAATGAGGTTGGGAGGCCTTTTGAGTTTACATACAGGGTCTAATGTTAGCTTAGAAGCTAGTTCAAGGGTTAATGGTTCTATAACGGAGATACCAAAGATTTCCAAAGAGGGATCATGCCCAGTTACTGTAGCTGTATCCAACCCTGTGCCTAAGGTGTGTTTAAAAACCCCTATTGCCATAGTCCCAGTGGATAAGCCAGGGCCAGTTAAAGGAAGATTAGGCGACATGGTTATTTGCAGCCCGACTTACCCCCAGACTGTGCACCATATGTGGCAGTTCTAACCAATGTTCCACCAGTCAGGGAGTCAGGGCCTTATGGCAATTTGGAAACACATGAATCCCTGAAGAATAAAACTGTGGGTTGGCTCAAAAGAGAGTGTGGTTTCCCAGTAGCTTTGTCTGATCAGATTCTAACCACCACTAGACCTAATTGGATAGGGAAATCACATAAAAATATTAGTGGTGACTGTGTAATAGTTAATTTTAAAAATCCACATCTTGCCACCACCTCTTTTATTAGAGCTACCTCCCTCCCACCAAATGATCAGGGAATTTCACTCAGACCTCTGGGGTTTTTCTATAGACATTTTTTTGCTCAGCCTACAAATGACTCTGGGGGTAGAAGAGGTAGTGCCTCTAGTATGTCGAGAGGTTTTGAGCTGGTAAGATCTAATCATCACCAACCTCTGAGTGGTTTAGATTCCAACGATTGACTGAACTCTGACCAGGTCCCCTCTCTGCCTGAAGTAAAAATTGTACCCTGTGGAGGAGAGTCAGAAGGAAATAATATAGGGCTCCCTGTCAATGTAAGTGAGCATTATGATTGCCGCATGATATGCAGTGCAGTGGGTGAACCTGTTGGGTGTATTGAGGGTCTTTCTGTAGTAGATAGGTTAACTGTAACCCACCCTAATTCTAACGATACACTGGACAATCATCGTATCAGTCCAACTATCACTACCGCTGAAATTATGCAAACATCCACTGGGCCCACGAGCTGTTTTATCGCCAGTTGGAATGTTGCGGGTTTAACGTCCAAAGAGGATTGCCTGGGGTGGACAGAATTTGTTGATCTTTTTGATATTATCTGCCTCCAGGAAACTTGGTGTAAAAATATTACCGGTTATAACGGTTTTGTTTCTTACCAATTACCAGCTACGGCATCAACATCCGGTAGAGCTAAAGGAGGGCTTTTGGTTTTGATTTCTGTTAAAATCCCCATAATTGTTAAAAAACATGTTTTAGTGGGGGCTCACTCTCAAATTTTATGGTTGTCACAAGATGAGGGAAGAAACATCCTTCTAATCAATTTTTATAATAACATTTTCGATGGCACCAGGCATTTGGTGATTAATGCCTTAGAGAGTGCCCTGGTTGATATCATAGAGGGTTCGAATGTTATTTTTGAAATTATTTTGGCAGGGGATTTTAATATTGCAGTTTGTCCCCTCTCCCACCAAAGTACGTGTGGGGTCACCAATCGTTTTGGGGATGCCGATCTCCATTTCCCCCATAACATGTACGGGGAATCCTTGAACAACCTGTTAGCAGCACATGATATGGAAATTTTGGTGAATGAGAACGATTTAGGTGAGAGTATCCCCACTTTTTCAGGTAGGGGGGAAAATACTGTTATTGATTTTATATGTATGTCTTCTAATCTTATCCCCTGGAGTTTGGCCCCTAGGTCGTGGATGTCATGCTTAGCGACCACAACTGTATTACTATTGAGGCCACACTCTGGAAAGAAAAGCCTGTACCTGATTTGGATGTTATTGTTAACATTGAACCCCATAGACCTAACGGTACTAGGTTAAGATGGAAAGGGTATAAAGCTGAAATGACGTCTGATTCAATCATAAATAGCTGCTTATTAGAAATCATTGCGATCCTTGAGCAAGCTAACGTCACTGTCGATCCTATTGGATATTTTACTAGAATTAACTCCATCATTGACAAAAAGTTTACTAAAACAGCTGGGCGCAAGTCCGACCAATGAAGGGGATGGTTCGACAAAGTAAGCACTATTGCGCCTAAAGAGCTTAAAGAGGCTCTGGCAGCCAAACCTAGAGATAGGAGCCAGTAAAGGGGGAAAGGCTCAGGGTCCTGATGGGGTGCCCATGGACGTTTATAAGACAGTCCCCGAGGTATGGGGCCCACTGCTGGTTAAAGTTTTTAACGCAGCGGTTTGTCATGGGATACCCCCAACCTGTGAAGAATCAATTATCATTCCCATATTTAAGAAAGGCGACCGGGGGGATGTGAAAAACTACCGTCCAATTTCCTTGTTGGATTCCTCGGTGAAAATTATGAGCCGGGTACTTCTGGTTAGACTGGAAGAATGGGCAGAAACCAACGGGATCCTGGCTAACTGCCAGTTTGGGTTCAGAAAAGGGCGTGGGACAATTGAACAATGCTTAAATCTCAAACTTTTGATCGGGAATTACACCCAGGCCGAGAAGGGCCCTATCTATCTCTGCTTCGCAGATTTGAGCAGCGCTTTTGATATGGTGGACCAAGCAATTCTCTGGGCAAAATTGATTGAAATGGGGGCACCTGAGGGTATCGTCTTTTTTTTGGCCCGACTCTATGTTAAATTACGTACAAGCGTTCGATATGGCTCTAATGGGGAGTGTACCACCAAATTTAAGATCAGGAGGGGTATAAGGCAGGGGTGTGTTTTAGCCCCCTTTCTTTTTACACTTTTCATTAATGAAGTGGACTCGGTTCTACAGACAGTAGTGGCAGATGCCCCAAGAGTTAATGATTTTAACGTCCCGGTATTACTCTATGCGGACGATGCCGTGCTGCTGTCTAGGACCCCGATAGGCATTCAACGCTTGATGGACGGGTTTTCACAGTTTATCAAGAGTAGAAAACTTGTGATTAATAAAACCAAAACCTATGTTATGGAGTGTGGGCCAGGGCTGAGTAAGCCCCAATCTTATCATATAGAAGGTCAAAGGGTCCAAAAAGTCGACAATTTTTGCTACCTTGGCATTACCTTTTCTAAGAATTGCAGCTGGGCCAGTGAGCATAAGAATGTTAGGACTAAGATGATGAGGAGCGCCAACGGGGTGTTTACTTTTGCCACCAAATTAGGGGACAAACGGATTAAAGACATGCTTAAGATTTTTCAGTCTAGATGTCTCTCCCTTGCCCTCTATGGGGCAGGGGTTTGGGGTCTGGCCCCGGCTGGGAGCCTCCAGGTGGAGGAGAACGTCTTTTTAAAAAGACTTTTGTGTCTGCCAAAATCTGCCTCTAACGATTTAGTCCATAGAGAACTCGGAATCCAATATTTAAATGCTTTGATTCTCCTGAGACCTCTTCTGTTGTGGCTTTCCATCTGGCTGAAAGAAGAGACATCTCTAACTAGAGCTATCATTAACAACTGTCTCACGGTTGATAACCATTTAAAGATCCCATGGATTAAATATATCATCAACAGCTTTCAGGACTTCTATGGCCATAATATAATTACCGATAGATATGGGGCTTCAGACTTATCTAAGTCTGAAATTAAGAACATATTTTTGAATTGCAAATCAGAGAGGCGGATATGTAACGAAGGCAAGTTATCCACCTGCGTGTTTTACAGCAGTATGAATGAAAAAGCCGGCTATCAACCATATTTGACCCAAGTGACCAGAGTTTCCCATCAGTTTGTTTTAACAAGGTTAAGGATGGGGATTGTGCATAACCTGGTTGCTTTCCCTTCCCTGAATAAGCACCCTGCTGGTCGTTGCCCGTGTGACAATATCTCTGCACAAAGCACTATGCACTTTCTTCTGCTGTGTCAATTGTATGGGAATTTCCGTAAAACTTTTTAAAAACCTATTTTTGTCAAGTTTGGTGTCAGGACAGTTCATGATTCTATGAAATTGCTTTCTAACTTGCACCATCCTGATGTTTGTTTTTTTACTGCTACTTTCCTGCTTAAAGCAATTAGTGTCAGGAAAAGCATGAGTTTTTAAATATTTATTCTGTCCTCGCCTGTATATTATGTTTTTTTTAAACATTGACTGTCTAATTGTAAATGTAATTGTATTGTAACTGTTATTTGATTTTTAATCATTATTTGTGTGCTTTTATGGACATTTTTTTTTGCTCCGAATAAAGCCTTATGAAACGAATGCAAAGTAAGTTTCCAGCTTGTAGCTCAATGAAAAACAACATTTGGCAAGCCTCTCCCAGTAAACGATGCGTTTTAGAAAATGGAGACAGGTGCTTGTTTTGCTGTTGCTTTTTTCATTCTATCCTATTTGGCTCTTCACTTCCCCCCACCTTCCCCTTTAGCTCTGGGTGCCCCTCCCTCCTGCTTGCCCTGTGCACAGCGACTGCTACAGATTTTCACTGCTCTGCAATCATTGCAAAACTGGAAACAGGCAACTAGAATTAAAGATACTTTAGAAAGGCTAGATTTTAGTTCATATTTCGGACTCATGGGGGCATGCAAGTTAGAACCTGACAAGAGAACAAATAGTCCTCGCCAGACACAAAGCGAGCTGTATAATGGGACATGAATGATCACGCGTCAGAAGTGTATGTTGTTATTTAATGTTTGCTCATTACCTAACTAAGCAAGTCATGTCGGCTATCTGGCCAGCGCTTATAGCTGTGTATTATACAAAGAGGGTGGCATAAAAACATATCAAACTCCTAATACTAATATGTGTCTACAACCATCTGTCACAGCTAGGCTTGAGATAAAAGGTGCATCATCGGATCCTGTTAATTTTGTGTTTCTTGATTTAACACAGAACTCTCCTTAACTTCACTACCCCCTCCCCCGCACAAGCCAGCTGAAATTCATTGTCCCAGTGCGGATTGTTTGAAATGTATTTGGGCTGCGTGTTGTAGAATAA
Organism: Lissotriton helveticus; assembly: GCF_964261635.1. Taxonomy (NCBI): domain Eukaryota; kingdom Metazoa; phylum Chordata; class Amphibia; order Caudata; family Salamandridae; genus Lissotriton; species Lissotriton helveticus. The sequence goes on along the minus strand of NC_136060.1, from coordinate 335,048,618 downwards.
ATAGCTATCTTTGCTGGAGTACAGGATCATAACACTCCAATTATGTAGTTGCTTTGGCTGCCAATCCGCATAGTGTTTGTTGTCACAGCTTTTGAAAAGGGGGGGCCCTCGGCCCCCCCGCACGCATGGCGGCGCGGCGACCGTCTCACCTCCTTTCCCCTCGTGTCCTTCGACGGTGGGGGCGTGCCCTGGGGGCGCGGCCCACCGCCGATTGGCCGGCGCCCCTCCTGACCCGGATTCAATGGAGTGGTTCCGGGTCGGGGGGGGCGGGCGATAGGAGGGGCCACCCGGCCCCTCGGGAATAAGAGGTAGGGAGCGCCCAGGAGACCCCCTTGTCCCTGGACGCTCCCTCGCTGAACGTTGTGCCCCCCGGTAAGGTCATTATCGGTGAGCACATATTTGAGGTCTGAGGGGGCGGGCATCATCCTATGGAGGTTCCCGCCCGGGGGGAGGGGCCTGCGGGCCACTCCCAGTACTCCAGGGGCAAGGTAATATGCAAAGGAGCGCGGGTAGGAGTAGTTCACGCTTTCCTTAGGCTGGTAGCCACCCCGCGCGCGTGGACTCATGACGCCACCGGCGCAGAGTAAGGGCCCTCCTTTAGTGGGTAAATGGAGTTTGGGGCGTAGACCGGGCAATTCCCGGGGTAACACTGCGCATGCGCACTTCTAGGGGGGAGGCGCAGCTTGTAGGACCTGACACCGGTAGTGACCCTGCCATATGGCCAGAAATGTACAAAAATCAAGGTAGGATGTTTAGTTTAAGCTAGGAACAACTTGTATTAGAGTTTTGTTAAGGTCAGGCTCTCAAACTTGTTGATAACAATTGTATAACTGAATGTCCTGCTGATTTTTGTATTCATTGTTGATTATGCAATTAAAACCTTTTTTAATTTCATACTTTAATAAATACGGCCGGGCGACTAGCGCCCGCCTTCCAAAAAGTAAAACACGTCTCGTGTCCACGTTCCTGGGTGTTGGGTGCCGGATTGGGGGGGAGGCGGCAGCTAGTCGCTGACCATGATAACCAATGGCTTGTATTGACTTTACCTTCAGTATAATGGCGTGAAAACTGAACGCTGCAGCAGTTTTAAACCTCCATGTCTTAACTTTCGGTTATTATGAAGAAATGCATTACACAGCGGCAGACAGTGTACACCATCGGCAGGGCACATTTGGAATGTGAATGTGCCATATTACAGGCGATACTTTCGCTCCATACCCTTTATAAACAAGAGGCATGTGAACTCGCAAACTGAACAGCAAAATCTCTGCGAACACGCGAAATTCGTGCTCGCAGACATTTCTTGCCGGTTCGCGGAATTTTGCGAAAGGCAACTTCGCGAATTCCGCCCACCCCTACAAACACAACAAGATGAAAAAAACAGAGTGCTTTATTCATTATTCAAATTGCATGGAGATCAGCATTGTATGCTTGGGTGAGGTCAGCCAGGCCAGCATGATCTGAATTTACACACACAAGCGATTAATAACAAGGCCCTTTGAAATGTGATGGATGTGCAAGGTGCTGCAACACTCGAGCAACACTCTGCTTGTTGTGTAAGTTAGTACAGGGGCTTCAAACGCACACGTACACACACGCGCACATACATGGCATAGATAGGGACCACACAAACACAGACATAGAGAGCACAGGCTCGGAGAGACTCCTTGCTCACAGCACAGTTTCAGATTCCCTAGTGCACACAGCACTGCACTTGAGATAGCCATGTTGTTTAAGCCAAAGGAATAACAATGTCCTCTGTCACATAGATATACCACAGGCTTTTAGTGCACACCTACCCCATTTTGCTCGAGCAGTGCACAGGTAATAAGAGGATCACAAACATTCCTCATTCCGCATCATGTATGCAGCATGGACATCCACTTGTGTCTTTGTGTACACCACAGGCACTCACAGATCCTTTGTGAGCTCACAGCAGGCACTTGTAGATATATGTGGACACATTAGAGGCACTCACACGTTCTTCCACACCCAGATCTCATAAACCCTTCCTCTCAATCATGGATTACTGACCGTGCTTGCAGATTCAACATTGTTTTTCTAAATCAGTTCCCGTTTGGAGCTTAATTGGAAAAGATGCAAGAGTAAACCTGCCCATTTCACTGGAAGTAGTGGGAGTTGGTTCAGCCAGTGCGAAGGTTACTCAGGGATGGGACAAGGGCAGAAGAAGGGGACAGGCCGGTATCCTTGCGCAACCGAGTGCTCTTCACATGCACATGTTGCATCAGATTTACCCCATTCAGATTTGTTTTGTGAGGTATCTTTAGAAAGTGTTCCAAGCCAAGCAGGGGGGCAAACCTTTGCACATGACAGCCATGGTGCCACATGCTTGTTCTTTCGCCTTATTTCATGATTATGAATATCAGGCAATGCGAGGCTGCTTTGCATGCAGTCATACGCTAGTAGCGAATATATTACAGGGGATTCTGGCCCGTGCAGTGAAGCCGTTAGAGAGCAGGAACCACAAACTCCATGCCAGAGAAATATGACTGCTAAGTCGCCCCATTTGTTTTCTTAGGACAGTGAGGGGGTTTGCGGATCATAAAAGGACCGTGTTCATGTACACCAGTGGCCCGTCTTCTCCTTTCTGACTCTTTCGGAAGTAAAATTGTGCATAGATCTGACCTATTCAAGCAGAAAAAAGTGCAGTAAGGAGGTGAAAAGTGAGAGGCAGGTAGTCAGAGATCTCACCCTGTATTAAGGTAGGTAATATTTTCGGGTGTCCCCGAGGCAAAATGTGGTCCCTGCATCTGGATGTATGCTCCTCTCGTACAGGCAGCATTTTACTGGGACTTGCACACACAGGACAGCTGCCTTAGCCTTGAATGGCATTAAAAAACTAAGTATATGAAGACATCAGATGTAGCACCAAGTGTGGGCCAGAGAGAAGAACATCATTCCCACCAATCCAGGAGCTTCTATCATGCTGCTTATAATAGTAATCTGTATGATTGAAACATCTGGATTGGCTAGAGCAGGCCTGTTCAGCTCTCCAAAAGGCACTGGAGGCCTTGCCTGCTCTCTACCCAGCTGTATAAGACTGGAGAGGTTTCAATTGCGCATGTCAAGATGACCATCACAAAATAGCCAGCCAAACTGACATGTGCACTTCAAACTGAAGTGGCCAATCCTCACTGCTGCCAATCAGCAGCAATGACGAACTGGCCCACCCCACCCTCACACTCTGTTCGTCAGAGAGTAAAAAGTAAAATGGTCATACAATCATTTTATTACCATTTTATTTTTCACGCTTTCTGCAGCAATGTGTGGGGGGTGGAGTTATGCTCCTCTGCTCCTATTGAGAAACCACCTCTCCTTGGTAGTGACAAATCACCCAAATTTGTTTTTCACTACTGTGAGACCTACTGCTCCCATAGGCTAACATTGGAAAGTCCTTAAAATACCTTTAGGCTGTAATTCCTGATTAGAAAGGAGCAGCTGCATCATGTTTCATATGTCTGGAATGGTTATGTTGAATCCACTCTACTGGTAAAGTTGGATTTAACATTACTGTTTTAGAAATTCCACTTTTAGAAAGTGGACGTTTCTCTGCTGGTACTTATCTGTGTGCCTTAAATCCTTTCTCCAATACACTTCTAGGCTGGGTGACAGTTGCACATTCTGCATTCCCTCCAGACAGTCACAAACAGAGGAAGTCTTGGTCTGGCTGAGTACCCATCTACATACATTTGCATTCTGATTGCCCTTCCTGGGGTGGAAGGGAGGAAGGGGGTAGCACTTACACTTCAATAGATAGTGGCCTGACCACACACAAAGGACAGATTACCCCGCAGATAGCCTGGCAGACATGACTGGGTTGAAAGTGTACTGATGCACTTCAAAGCCACTCTTTGAAGTATCTCCCACTTCAGAGGCATATTTGGGTGTAGGTAGTGGGTCTCTGATCCAGGCCCGGACTGGCCGTTGTGGGCACCGGGCAATCCCCCGGTCGGCTGCAAGGGTGGGGGCCGGTTTTGGGCCCTGGGGGCCGTTTTTGTTGCAGAGCCGTTTTTGCAGCATAGCTGCAAAATCGGCCCTATAACAAAATCGGCTGAAAAGTGGCCCTGGCAAAGCGCTCGCCCCCCTCCCGCCCGGGGGGGGGGGGGGCAGCCGAGCACTTTGCCAGGGACGGTTTTGGTTCCCAGTCCGGCCCTGCTCTGATCCCACCAAATGAGTATACTTCTGGACCTGTCACTTCTCAGCCTTGCAGTGCGTTTGCCTTACTGACTCCAAGAGCTTGCTGGTTTGCCCCCTGTTCTTGAAGTCTCAGGGCTTCTACAGTTGCTAGACTCTGCCAACTGTGAATCCTGAACAACTAAGAGGTGCCAATCAGGTCCTGGGCCTCGAAAGTGGGGTTTGCAGTTGTTGTTCTGCAGGAATTGATGCAGTGATGACTTTGCATTGATCGGAACTGACACAGTGATCTTTCACGCTGACGCAGCTCTGATCTGAGGTCCTGATTGCGAGGTTCGCCGACGACGATGACGACACAGCACTGATCCGAGGACACCACTTTGAGGCTCGACGATGATGCTGGGAGCCTGAATCGTAAGGGGTTCGATGACAATGTGAGACCTGACTGTGAGGCTTAACTTTGACTCAATGGCCTGACTACATGATTTGGAACTGTCGCATCAAGTCTTCGGCATCAACACATGTTCCATCCGAGTTACTTTTTCAGTGAGCTTGTGTGGGTCCTTTAGCCGGCCTGCTTTCCATCATGGGTAACCTGAACTTTGGATCTACCCCAAATTAGAGCGACCTCAAGCAACCTTTCAGCACTAGATTTTGGATTTAATCTTTAAGAATTCATATTTCAAGTTTTACTTGTTGGATTGCTGTCATTTTGGCCTTGTTTTACACAAATAAATATTCTCTATTTTTCTAAACTTGTGTGCAGTCAGTTTGGGGTATTTTCACTGTGTTACTGCATGAGTTATTGCAAAAATACTTTACACATTGCCTTCTAAGTTAAACCTGCTCTGTACCAAGCTACGAGAGCTTGAGCACAGGACACTTTAGGTTGTGCTGTAATTTATCCTGACTAGGATCTTGGTCACTGCTTGTACAGGGTGTATACCTCTGACAACTAGAGATCCAATTTCTAACATTGGTAGCAGCGGTACGATAGGACTTGTGTTTTTGCAGTGTCTAGCAGTAATTTGGTGTACACTACCATCCACACTAAGGACCATTTTGATTTTTCTTTATTTTTCCCTGCTTTGCATCTTTTATCCATCCTACACATCATGTCTCTGGCTAGTTCAGCAAGGGAAGCCATGGAGTTTGGGCTGCCCAAGCTGGAGGAATATAAAGTAAAGCAGTTGAAAAGCTTCTGTAAGGAGATGGTGGTACCTGCTCTAGGAGCCACCAAGAAGGTGGAGTTCCAAATGGCATCGAGGGCCTGGGCAGAAGTCCGCGTGTTAGACCTGGCATCTTTGGCGTGGTTTCCCCTGTCTTTTTGCGTCTACCTCCTGTATTTTTGAAGCTCTGCCACCCACATGAGGAGCCCTAAAATCGTGTTTCAGGCCTGCCACCGTAGTGCCTGTGGGCAGTTGCTGACTGCCATGCTGCCATGGCCAGTGTTCGCACTGGCCAGGCCTAACCCTTCCCTTTCTGTACACATTGGACACCCCTAAAGAAGGCTCTAGGTACCCCCCTCCCCCCCCGGGCAGGATGCAGTGTATATGAAAGGCAGAGCATGTGCTGGTGTGTGTGACATGCTCTGGTAGTGAATTACAGCCATTTTCGTTTTTCACTATTGAGAGGGCTATCTTGCCCATTGGCTATAATGGGGATTGCTGAGTATAATGTTTGCCTGCATATCTTCCCATAGGAGCCAGATAGAAACTTAAAGTCTGATATCCCTGAACTCAGAATTTAATAACACATCTTTTAGGAAGTATGTTTTTTAAATCCTGTGTTTGAGAACAGCACTTTTAGAAAGTGGCTGTTCCCTTTCTGTGTGCCTTGGCCTGTTTGTGAATTGACTGTCTGGTGTGTGAGTGACAGGGGCTGGGGAGCCCCAAGGATGGTGGATGAGTCAGCCCTAAGCTGAATGACTGCATCTGCATCTTGAGTGGTGGGAGGGGATAGCACTTGGGCCTGAATAGGGCTGTGCCTGCCTTCCACAATGCTGACTCCGCCTCCTTCTGGGCAGCTGATGACCCTGCCCCTCTCTCTGAAAGGAGAGGAGAAGACAGAAAAACAAAGTGCTCAGGAACTGACCTGAACTGGTTGTGACCAAGCCAAGGCCTCTCTGCCTCTAGAGAACAAAGGAAAGACTGGTATAAGAAGGGCTACCAAGACTACAGAAAATTAGATCATCCTGGAATCAAGAAGGAACCTCTGCCAAGGAGAAAGCTGAAAGACTGAAGAGGAAGGACTGTCCTGCTGTGTGTTTGTGGGATGACCTGCAGTTGCTTTGCTGCCAAGGAGAGTGGAAGGTCTTTGTTGGTGCTTAGTCCCCTTGCTTGAAGAGATCTCCAAGGGCCTGAAGTGAGCTGGACTCCTGTTAAGAAGTCCCAGGAACAAAAGGACCCCCAGCTTCCCCCCTGCACTCTGCTGAGAGAGTTCTGCCCTTCCTAGAGTGCTGAATCCGATTGAGAGCCCTCTGGAAGTTGTGGCCTGCTGTTTAGGAAGCTGGACAAGGATAAACTAAGACAATCTGCAAATTTTCACTCATCGCTCGCTTGCGAAGCGCATCCCCAACAGTGCAAGGAAATTCCCGCCGTCGCAAAGATCAAGATCGTCGCAGCGCCTGTTGCCGCTGCAAGAGCCGACGCATCCTTCGCTTGCAGAACGCATCAGCCCGGTGCGGGAAGATTACTGTCGCTGCGAACATCGTCGCAGAGCCTGTCATCGTTGGGTGAGATCGCCCCACCGCTTGCTTGCAGACCACATCATATCAATGCGAACATCGTCGCAGAGCCATCGCATCGAGGGGCTGCGAGAGGAGAAGATCGATACAGCACCGCTCAGCGCTGCTGCACCTGAGATCGTCGCCGTCCCGAAGATGAACGCATCGTGCCTTTGCGAGACGCTTCCTACGGAACCTGCGCACTGGAATCCATACAAGGTATCGCATCCCTCCCCATACAGACCGGATTCGTTGCAACACGCCAGCTGCATCGAGTGGGGCTGTCGCATCGCCTCCCCAGGGTCTCAGGAGTGACGCATCGCTTGTTTTTCAACGCTGCCGCTTCCATTTGGAACTTTTGGCGCATCTAAAGGTACTTTTGGCTAAATGTGACGCAACTGTGGAATATTGTAACACAAACCCTAGAACTCTTTGAAAATCATATTCTTGAACTGTGTATGTTGGATTTTTGTTGTTTTGGTCTTGTGTAGTTTAGATTAAATAACCTTTTTCTAAACTGTTGTGGAGTCCATTTGTGATGTTCTCACTGTGTTACTGTGAGAGTTGGTACAAATAATTTACACATTGCCTTTGATAAGCCTGTCTGCTCGTGCCAAGCTACCAAGTGGGTGAGCAGGGGTTATCTGAAGAGTGTATCCCCCTTACCCTGACGGTCAAAGCAAGGGTTCCTATTTGGACAGTGATACCTACCTCTGCCAACTAGAGACCCCCAGATCTAACACCGCTCTAAGGAGAATGGTAGACTGGGAGATTTGGGAATGGCTCTTCTGAGGAACAACCTGCAATGGATGAGTGGGGCAGCCCCTGAATTTCAGCTCCCAGCAATAGCAGGAAGCAAGGTCTCCTCCCATGGCCTACCTCCAGAGGAACTGCCTGAGAGGAGGGACGAGAGAGAGTTCAAGAAGCAGCTGGCTAAGTTAAAGATGGAAGCTAAGGAGAAAAAGGCTGAGAGAGAAGGCAAACACACTAAGGCGGAAAGAGATTTAGCTGGGAAGAAACGTTTGTTGGCTCATGATTAGGCCTGGGCGGTGAACTTCGCTCCATTTGCAGAGTTCTCTGCACTTCGCACTCCGCAAAGTTTGCGGTGTGCAGAAAACTCCGCTTCGCGATGTGCAGTAGACTTTTTCTCGCGATCCGAACGGTAAGTTCACGATCACAAATGGTAAGTTCGTGAGTGCGAGCTGCCGCTCGGATAGAATTTTTACCCGAGCAGCAGGATTACCAACACAAACTGCAGTACGCACTTCATTCTGCTACTTGCAGAACTTCGCAGGTTTTTTTTGTAATTTTGTGGAGTTTCACATAGGAGAACCCTGCGAACTACGCCCAGGCCTGCTCCTGAACTGAGTCTAAAGGAGCTGGAGATCAAGGCCAGGCACTCTAATTCCAGCAGTGATGGTGGCAGCATACATACAGTACTTGATGGAGATAAGAAGGTTTGCATACTCAAGGACTTGGTGCCCAGTTATGTGGTGGGAGATGACATTGACAAGTGTTTGTTGTTTATAAAGTTGCACTGAACTTACCAGGGTTCCTGAGGAGCACTGGGGAGTGGGTTTGTAGAAACACATGCCTACAATGGGGATGGACACACTTCTGCCCTTAGAGGTTGTGGACCAAACCAGGTACAGCGCCATGAAAGCCATTTTAATTACCATATTTAGGCTGATTCTTGAGAAGTATCGGTAAAGATTCAGGGACAATCAGAAGCTCCCCAGCCAGTCCCGGGAAGATTTTGTTGATTACTCCAGTGAGACACTGAAAGGCTGGGTGATGAGCAGCAAAGTAAATTATTATGTTGGGTTTTACAATGTAATCATGAGAAAGCACTTGCTCAGTATTTGCTTTACAGAGTTGCGCCAGCATTTAGTTGACAGTAAGTGAACTTACCCCAAGAAGCTTGCTGAGGAGGCAGATCTTTGGGCTAGCACCAGAGTGCCCAAAAAAGTATCTGGGTGATGGCCACAAAGGTGGTCAGGGTTCCCAACAGAAGAAAGAGGGGGGAGAAAAACTTAAAAATAAGGAGTTCTCAAAAGGCCCCCAAAATAATTCCCAAGAGAATACTGGTAACCAGTCCCAGTCTAATCCAAAGACGAAGTAGTTCTTTGACCATAAGACAGGGTGGTTTGTGCCACAATCTACAGAGTGCTATAAGTATGTTCCCTCTAAGCGAGACTCCAAATGTCTCAAGAGGGCACAGGCCCCTCACTGATAGGTAGACAACTGGGTTGGGGAGTGTAGAGTTTGGATAGGAGGTAGTCCCATTTAGTTTTGGGAGCAGACAGAGGTGGCTCTGGTTTCCCTGGGGAATAGAGAATTGGTGCCAAAAGCCCACATGCCTGAAAGTACTTCCAAGTATAGGTAGTGAGTAACCTTTAATGGGCAATCAGCAGAGACTCTCCATGACACAGGATAACAACTGTCAAGTGTCAGCTGGTGACAGCTGAGCAGGGCCTACAGAATACATTCCATCAAGTCAAAGTTGCTGAAAATTGTGAGAGCCATCTACCAGTGGTTCTGATTCCTTTCGAGTGGTGGGGGGAGGTCTCAGTTTTTCTGAAAGTTGCTGTGAACCCTGCCATGCCTGTATACCTGGAGGGAGATAGAGCTTCTCACTTGGAGAGGATGGGATTGCCTGAATGGGTCTTTATGACTACCGGCCCATGGATGGCCAGGAAGGGAGTCAAAGGTGGCTGTAGCCTGGAATAACGGCCCACACAGCTGCCAAGGACAGGGACAGGGGGCATGGGAAACTATCCCCTGAAGTTTCCACAGTGGAGGTTCATGGGATCCCTGAAGAGGATGCCCCTGAGCCAACGTGGGAGGACATTGCCACCCTGGGTGACCTACCCGAGCTTGCTGGCTGGTAAGTTGATGGTGGACCAACCTGGCAATGAATTCAGCAAACTACAGAGGGAGTGTCCCACTCACGAGGGCTTGAGGTGGCAGGCCTCAGCCCATGCAACAGGTGAAGCCACTGGGGAGAATGATCCTAAGTTTCCTGGTGGTGGAGCAGCCTATGTGCTGTTGGTCCTCCAATGTTACCTGACCTTCCTACTGGGTTTGTCTCACAACATACCCCTGGCAGGACATTTTGGGCAAGGCAAGAGTTTCACTCATGTCTCCCAATTTTATTGGACCAGAATGAAGACAGCCTCAGATATATTCTGCAGAACCTGTCACACCTGCCAGGCCAGTGGGAAATCAGAGAAAAAGCAGAAAGCTTCCCAGATCCCACTTCCCGTTGTTGGCACCCTCCTTGAAAGTGTGCGTATCAATGTCATTGGACCCTTCGACCCGAAGACAGCCTTAGGCAGCAGGTCTTGGTGGACCATGCCACACGCTACCCAGAGACCATCCCTCTGCAGATGATGACTGCACCTTTGGTGGCTAGAACGCTGATGGGGAACTTTACCTGTGTTGGGTTCCCCACAGAGATAGTGTCTGACAGACGCCCTAGCCTCATGTCTACATACATGATGCGTGTGGTGTAACTTACAAGTTCACCACACCCTATCACCCCAAACCAATGGCCTGGTTGAAAGATTGAACAAGGCCTTGAAATGCATGATTGCGTGCTAACTGAGCCCAGGAGGCATAATTGGGACACCTTCTTGCCATTCCTTTTCTAAGCTTACCGGGAGGATCCACAGAAAGGAGTAGGTTTCAGTCCCTTCAAACTTCTCTATGGCCACCCTGTAAGGGGACCTTTGAGAATTGTAAGGGAGGGGTGGGAGAAATCTCCCAGTAGCCACCCCCCGGATGTGGTTACCTATATGCTTGCCCTACGCAACCAGATGCACCGCTTCTGGAAGAAGTCTAAGAACATTCTCTCATTGAGATAGGAGGTAATGAAATGCTAGTGCGACTAGAAGGCCACTGTGGTAGACTTTCAACCTGGCCAGAAGATATGTGTCATGGAGCCAGTAGAGTCTAGAGCTCTCCAGGACACTAGACTAGCCCATACAAAGTCAAGGCCCATGCGGGGGAAACGTCTACTTGGTGGACCTCCAGACCCCTAGAAACCCTGAAAGTGTGCTCCATGTCAACATGTTAAAGCCTCACTTTGAGCAGGCTACTTGAGACACATGAGGGCATAGAAGAGGATAGTGAATCTCTCCCTGACCTACTCTCTGCACAGGAAAACAATGGGTCAGTGGAGGGTGTCAACCACTATGCCACACTGACCCCAGAACAGCAAGGTGACTGTTACCAATTGCTGGAACAGTTTTCCTCACTGTTTTCCCTCACCCATGGACTCACACATCTGTGTGTCCATGATGTTGACATGGGGGACAGTCCCCTGCAAAGAACAAGATTTACAGGTTGTCAGATAGGGTGGGAGTCTGCATCAAGGAGGAAGTCTCCAAGATGATAGCCTTATGGGTGATTAAGCCCTCTTACAGTCCCTGGTCCAGCCCTGTGGTGCTGGTACAAAAGACTGCCCCAGCGGGCACAAAACCATAGCTACGGTTCTTCGTTCACTAAAGAGGTATCAGCTCAGTAACCAGGACTGATTCCCACCCATCCCCAGAGCAGATGAACTCATTGAAAGGCTAGGCATGGCCAAATGCCTCAGTACTTTCGATTTGATGTATGGGTACTGGCAGATCGCCTTGATTGAGGGGGCAAAGGAGAGGTCAGCATTCTCAACCCCAGAGGGTCATTACCATTTCCTGGTGATGCCCTTTGGATTGAAGTATACCCCTACTACCTTCCAGCGGCTGGTTTATAGGGTCCTGGCTGGTAAGGAGGTGTTCTGTGCCCCAACTTTGATGACATTGCTGATTATAGTTCCACCTTGGAAGAACACCTGCATCAACTCCATGTGGTGCTTCAGGCCCCACAAAAGGCAGGCCTGACAATCAAGGCCAGCAAGTGCCAGAATGGGCAGGATTCAGTGGTGTGTTTGGGACACATGGTAGGTGGAGGCAAGGTGTAGCCTCCTCAGGCCAAGATTGAAACCATTATGGCATGGGAACCACCTAAAATGCAAACAGACGTGAAAGCCTTCCTAGGCATCCCCGGTTATTACTGCAGATTTGTTAAGGGCAATGGCACCAATCTTGCCAACTTAACTGAGCTGATGTCCACGAAGCATCCCAGATTGGTGATCTGGACAGAGGATTGTCAAAAAGCCTTTGATGTTCGCAAGGAAGCCATGTGCACTGCACCTGTGCTCAGGGCCCCTGACTTCTCCGAGGAATTCATCATGCAGACAGATGCTTCAGAGCATGGTATAGGGGCAGTCGTGGCACAGCTGAATGAGGAGGGCCTAGAGCAACCAGTAACCTTCATTATTGGAGGATACTTCCACAGGAACAGAGGTAGAGTGCCAATGATAGAGTAGCTTTGTCTGTGGTCTGGGCATTTAAGAAGTTGAGACCATACGTGTTTGGAACTCATTTCTTGGTTCAGCCAGCCCTCAGGCCCCTCAGATGGCTCATGTTGATGAGGAGTGAAAATTCCAAACTCTTGAGGTGGTCCATCTCACTACGGGAATGTACTTTACAGTAGAGCATTGTTCAGGGACTGACCACGCAAAAAATGATGGTCTCACCAGATTCTTCAGCCTTAGTGAAGAGTGCTCCCAAAGGGTTGGGTAGCTCTCCCCTCTTTCAGCTGGGGATGATGCATGTTAGACCTTACCGCCTTAGGGTAGTCTTCCCTCAACTTTTTACCTTTCCCCCTCCATTTTTCTACACTCATTTTTGCTGGCTTCAGGACTCCTCGTACTTTACCACTACTAAAGTGCATGTACTCTCTTTCTAAAACATGGTAACAGTGACTCATATTGAATTGGCATATTTAATTAACTGATACGTTTTTAGTAAAGTGCACTACATGTGCCTGAGGCCTGTAAATTAAATGTTATTAGTGGGCCTGCAGCACTGCTTGTGACACCCTCCTAAGTAGCCCTCTAACCACGCCTCAGACCTGCCACTGCAGGTCCTGTGTGTAAAGTTTACTGCCACTTTGACTAGGCATTTTAAACTCTTTGAGAAGCCTTAACCTCCCTTTTTGTTATGCATAGGTCACCCCTATGGCAGGCCCTAGGTAGCCCATAGGGCACGGTGCTGTATAAGTAAAAGGTAGGCCAAATACTTTTATGTTTTGCATGTACTGGAAGTGACAAACACACACATTTGTTACTTTAAGCTGTAATTCCTTATTAGAAAGGAGTAGCCCAATAATGTTTCATATCTCTGGAATGGTAATGATAAATCCTCTCTACTGGTAAAGTTGGATTTAACACTAATGTTTTAGAAATGCCACATTTAGAAAGTCGGGGCATATTATCAAGAATGGCGTTAAAAATTATTGCTGGTCGCGGCAGAAAACTGCCGCTTAAGCGGCGATAATGGGCTTGATAATACTTGATAATATGCCCTTGAGAATTCCAATGGAAGTCCATATTCTGGTGTGAACGTGGGCTTCTATTGGAATTCTCCAGGGTATATTATCAAGCCCATTATCGCCTTTTCTGCCGCTAAACCGGCTATTATTTTAACGCCGTTCTTGATAATATGCCCCATACACATTTCTCTGGTCTTGCTGTTTTGTGTGCCTACAGCCTGTTGTCAATACATGTATGAACTGGGTGTCAGTGACCCTTTGCGTATTCGCTCCAGACAGCCACAAACACAGGAAGGCCAAGTGTGGCTGAGTAACCATCTACATACATATGCATTCTGATGTCCCTTCTTGGGCAGCAAGGGAGGAAGGGTCTAATACTTAAGCTTGAATTGGTCGTGGCCCAACCCCACACAAAGGACTGATTGCCACCCCGTATAGCCTGGTAGACAGGCCTGGGTTGCAAGGGATATTGGTGCACTTCAAAGTCACTCTTTGAAGACTCTCCCTCTTCAAAGGCACATTTGGGTTGCTTATCCCACCAAATGAGTACACTTCTGGACCTGTGTCTACTCTGCCTTGCTGTGCTCTTGACCTGCTGAGCTGACCTGCTGAGCTGCCCTGCTGCCTGCTGTTCTCCTGCCTGCCTGAGAAGGACTGTGCCTGCCTCACTTGAACCAAGATTGATTCCAAGGGCTTGCTGGCTTGCCCCCTGTTCTTGAAGTCTCAAGGCCATCAAAGACTGTCTTCAGCTCTGCTTCAGCTACTGAACTCTGGCAACTGTGCTGTCCCCCCAAGAGGCGCCAATCTAGTCCAGGGCCTTGAAACTGGGTTCTGCAGCTGTTGTTCTGCAAGAAGCGATGCAGTGACTACTTTTGTGCCAATCAGAACTGATGCAGTGCCCTTTAACCCAGCGCAGAGCCAAGGACCCGACTGCAAGGCTTGATGATGATGCACCACCTGCATTGTAAGAGGTCCGATGATGATGCAAGACCTGACTGCGAGGCTCAACTTAGATTCATAGACCTGACTGAGTGAAACGGAACCGACACATACAGACTTCAAGGCCGAAGCTTGCTCCATCCAAAGTACTTTTTCAGTGGACCATTTGTGGATGCTGTAGCTGGCCTGCCCTTCATCGTGGTCTGCCTGAATTTTGGATGTACCCCAGTCTACAGAGACCTCAAATAACCTTTCAGGGCATTTGACCTCTAAGAACTGTTTTTGTATTTAATCTTTAAAAAATCTTATCTCAAGTTCGACTTGTTGGATTTTTGTCATTTTGGTCTCATTGTACTCAAATAAATATTCTCTAGTTTTCTAAACTGGAATGGAGTATTTTTGTCGTGTTTTCTCTGTGTTACTGTTTGAGTTATTGCACAAATACTTTACACATTGCCTTATAAGGTAAGCCTGCCTACTCTTCGCCAAGCTATCAGAGGGTGAGCACAGGATAATGTAAGTTATGTTGTGAATTACCCTTAATAGGATTGTGGTCTTTACTAGGACAGGGTGCATGCCTCTGCCAAATAGAAACCAAATTTAAAACATACCAATTTGTGGTATTTTTGTCAGTGTACGCTAGATATAGGCATTTAGAGATGTATACATTCATTATGATTTAGTTTCTCATAGGAATATACTGCCATATTTTTGTGGTTGATTTTCCAAGGCCACCTTCCTATTAATTATGCACTTAGGGCCTTATTTGAGGTTTGCAAACAGGATACTTGATCACATACTTGGCGGATGCCCTGGCAGCCATATTACCAGTGCATTATGATCGATGGTGTCGGAAATTAGGATCTGCTTCTTATGGTTACCCCCACTTTTTTCTGAATGTTACACTGTTTTTGACTAGTCTGACTGGGATCCTGCTAATCAGGACCCCAGTCTATCTGCTTTCTCCCTAAAGTGTAATGACATGTACTTAGGTACACTCCAGGTTGGATATTGGCGTACTCTTCTAAGTCCCTAGTATATGGTACCCTTGGACCCAGGGCATAGGTACCCCAGAGGCCTCCCACGGGCTGAAGCATGCATTATGTCACCCATGAGAGGCCATGCAAAATGGAAATATAGGTCTGAAATTGCAGCCTGTGGAAGCTGGTGGAAGCACCACTTACTTTAGTTATAGGTTTACTACATCTATAGGTCATCCAGGTATTCCGTTTGTTTGATGCAGTTTTACACAATCCAATAATGGACACGGACCACACTTTGGTGCTTCTAAGAGTTTATTCAGTGCTCGTGAACGCCATGACGAGTTTCGGCCCCTCCCTCGAGCCTTGCTCACATGTCACTACACTTAAAACTTATAAGTCACCCCTATAGCAGGCCTTAACAATCCTGAAGGTAGGGTGCTGGGTTTTATGTGAGAGGGTGCCCCTACATGAGCAGAGCCACTCTGAAGCCTTCGGAGACCATTCTCCCAGGTTGTCTGTGACTCAGCCAGACATATAGGTAGAGGTGCATTATAACCTCATGGTAAATGCTATCTCGAAAACGGCTGAAACACAACATGGCATGTTTAGTTTCAAACACCTTGGAATCATACCTCCCCACTGGTAATCGGTGTGGGAGGTATGATTCTACCCTTCTGAAGGGAGCTTTGTGGGGTCACTGGTCTTTCCGGTACTAGCCTTCTCGATCCGGGCAACACAAAATGGTTGCTGTCATCCAGAGACACATTTCTGCCCTCCTGCTGCTGAGTCAAACTCGAGCAGGAGAAGGCAGGACAATAGGCATCCTGTCACAGGGAGAGGTGACCACCTCCCAGACAGGATTTTGTGTATAGGGGCTGGGTGGGTGCACTCCCAAAGTGCCTGAAAGTCTGCATCTGGGGCACACTTTGTGCCCCTGTGCATAGTCCAGTTCAAACTAATTCTGGGAGCCGTTGGCTCCTGCTCTGGCACGAAACTGGACAAAGGACATGGGAGAAACCTCTCTTCTGTCCTGACCCTCCCTAGGAGGGTCCCCATAATCTGTCCAACCACTCTACTTGGTGTGTCAGAATCCATCAGGCAAAAAGTGGACAACGGGGAGACAGTGGCACTCATTTTGCTTGATTTGAGTGCCGCATTCGACACCGTCTCCCATTCCATCTTGTTGTCCACCCTGAGAGAGGTGGGTGTCGATGGTGCTGCCCTGGCCTGGATCGCTAACTTTCTTTCCAATCACACGTTTCAAGTCTTCTCCTCTACTTCTGTTTCTTCTACTTTTCCCTCCAATCACGGTGTTCCACAAGGCTCTATTCTCAGTCCTCTCTTTTTTAATTTATATGTGAGACCTCTTGCTTTTCTGGCGGAACAGGCAGGTCTCTCTATTTTTTCCTACGCCGATGACACTCAAGTCATCTACTCTCTCTCCACCAACAAGCACCTCCCTTTGTCCTCTCTTCAGGCTGGGCTCAAACAGATCTCGGCATGGATGTTGGAGCACAAACTAAAACTAAACGGGGAGAAAACAGAACTGCTTCTGTTTGGCTCAGACATCTCGCTCTGGGGCCCACAACATTGGCCGCCGGAGATGGGCCCTCTTCCCACTCCAACTCCTTCTGCCCGTAACCTGGGGATCCTCCTGGACAATCAACTGTCTTTCAGGCAGCACGTCGTGAAAGTCTCAGCCACCTGTACCACCATCATCAGGTGGCTTAGGAAAATCTCGTGGATGCTGCCTGCGGACACCTTGAAATCTGTAGTCCAGGCTCTTGTCATCTCACGCCTGGACTATGGTAACATCTTACTTCTGGGTGCCTGTAAGGAGGTTACGAAGAAGTACCAGGTAGTACAAAATATGGCTGTTCGCCTTATTTGTAAACTACCCGCCAGATCCTCAGCCTCTTCCCACATGCGTAACCTACATTGGCTGCGGATCGAGAGCAGGGTTAAATTTAAGGCATTATGTTTCATGCACAAAATCATGACCGGAAAAGCTCCTCCCTACTTGTCTATTCTGGTGCAGCAATATCTTCCTCCGCGCACACTCAGGTCTTCCACCCAGAATAAGTTCAGGATTCCACGCGTCAAGAGAGCAAAAATGGGAGGTCGCTCATTCTCTCTGCTGGCTCCCTCTCTCTGGAACTCCTTACCCCTCCCTCTGCGTTCTGAAATGTGCTTCCTTACTTTCCGTAAGGGAATCAAGACCTGGCTTTTTAATATGTAAGTTCACTGATTTGACTCCCTCCTCATTTGGCATACTGTTTTTTACTCCCAGCGCCGGGAAACCCACGGGTAGCTGAGCGCTTAAGAAATGTAATAATAAATAAATAAATAAATAAATAATCTCCCATGGGTACATAAGGGCTTACCTGGCTGTAGGACCTTAGTTTCTGCACAAGAAACCACTGACCTTTGACCGTCTGGACACTCTGGACTTTGCTGGACTTCGATTGGGCCTAACTTTGTCCCCCTCTCCGTCTAAAGCATTGTATGTGCCTGTACACCATACAGGCTCTGTGCAGGACCTGTGGAGCATCAAGGACATCTGAAGAATCTCCCTCGAGGTAGAGGAGTCACTCCCCTGCATTCGCTGGCACTGCAACGCAACTGACCGGTTTGCTGATCCTGAGCTCCTGCCGACTCCAGCAACACAGGGTGTGGGTTTTGATGTTCCTTGAGGTTGAGCTGCTCTCTCACTGAGTTTGAGGCCAGTAACCCAGTGTGGACTGCATAACCCGAACCCCTGTGCACTGAGTTCTTTTGCAAGTGCATATGCTTGTTGTCGATTCCCGAGCTTGTGCATTGGCCTCCGTGTAGTCCTGACCCTGAGCGGTATTTCTACCAAAGAACTCCAGCCTCCTACACCGACTGCTCCGTGGGCTGGTACTTTGTGATCTTGCTTGAGGTCCCCTCGCGACTCCTGGTCATTCGGCCTATGGGTCCTCCTGAGGGTCATCTTGAATTCTGTTGGGCTTTCCTGGTTGCTCCAGACGTTACCTGACTCCCCATCGCTTGGTGAGTCCCCTGGACCTTGCTGTTCCACACCGTAACCTGCTTGACCTTCCTGCATCGGTTGCCACTGCCAAGGCATGTTGGTGCTTCAGCCAAGCACCGACCACTCAGCACTCAACATCCTTTATGGGACAGCTTGCATTCGGCTCCCGGTCATCCTCGATGTCTCTAGTTCCTCGCGGCTGCAGAGTCAAGCATCCCTTCTTCACACCTGAAGCACCCAACATCGGTGGGCTTTCTTTTACTGAGCCCCTCGTCACCCTGAATTGAACCAGACTCTGTCCCCTCTGCTTTAAGGTTCCTTCCATCACGAACCCACCCTTGGATTTCAACGGACACTTTCTTCCTTCCCGGCAGCAGCTCTTCTTTGAAGCTCTCCATTAAAAATGACTGTGGTTGCCAACACCACTCCAGGCCTATGCACCCAGCTCTCCTGGGATAGGTAACTCGGATACTCTGGTATCCACGAGTCGGGTGGCGACTTCCCCATAGAACTGTATGGTCCTGCAATCGTATTAGCACACTGCACCCTTCCTCCATGGGTCCCTGTTTACTCACCTTAGGAGGTTCCTTGGGGTACCAGGATTCTACTCTAGACACTGTCTCGACTCAAGCAGCGGTTCTTATACCACTATTTTAGTATATGGTTTAGTCTCCCTCTGGAGCCCACTGTGTATTGTACTACTTACAACTGTTTTTTGCTAAAGTATTGTGTGCGTGTAGAGGATACTAGAGAGTGTTATATAAATAAATACATATTTCCAAAACTACTGGGTGGTTCTCCTTTCATTTAATTAATACTAAAGGTGTTATTCTGCTAAAACAAGCTGCTTTACATTCCTGAAGGCTGCTCTCCACAACTACCACTAGTTTAGCTTTCTAAAGGTTATATCTTACCTCATACATCATAAGAGTAGTTTGGACTGGTACAAGGTGCCCACTTTAATTAGTGGACAACATGTACCAGGCCGACTGCTCACATATGGCACTTGTAATACTCTGGAGAGGCTATCCTTCATGTTTTGTCAGAGTATTCTGTGCGCCACACTCTAAATAAGGTCCCCAGTCTCTGCTCTTGAGGGTAAACGTTAATCTGTCCCTTCTCTTAGAGTCTTTGTCTACTTGTGAGTCACACATTTAATTGGAGCTGGCTGTGGTACGTTATCATGTTTCACGCTAGAACCCAATTCTGCTCTAGTAACAAACATACAAAGCCCTATTAAGTAAAGCTATAATTGGTGTTTCACGCCATCAAGATCTTAGTAATGTGAACATAGCCAAATACAACTATAATGACACATACAGACTGGTATTAAAGTCAGTGTTGGTTATTCTAAAAACCCCAATGACACAACTAATTTACAGCAATTATATCCCAACTACAAGCACATACAACACTCCTCAGAGGAGATTAGCAAACAGCACACGCCACAGCTTTCAACACATATTAGTAATTGAAGGCAAACTAAAAATGCAAAAAAGTTTAGGTTCCAGTACAGAAACTCAAGGCTCGTTCTCTGGAGCCGTAAAAATGATACCCACATACAGATGCTACAATATCGGTTAAAAATATAAACCAAAGAAGAAATCAAGCACATATCCTATTTAAGTTCAGAAATTTTAATTGAAGCAATAGAGGTGTCAACATACAATACAGAATATTAAATTCTTTCATTACATTACAATGCCAACTTAAAAGGATTACTCAGATCGGATCAGATAATAGAGAAGGAAAAAGTAACCACTATAAATGAAATATAAGCAACATTAGAGTATAGATAACTTTAGGAGCATTTGGGAATTCAAGGTGATTTAAGGACCTCCTGTTGGGATGGCTGTAGCAAAGCGTATTGTTTGCGCTTGCATCAATATACATTGTAACAGGTGACCATAAGTTTAAGCGTCTCGTTGCTAAGTGTATAGGATAAACAAAAGAGGTGTCTAACCTATGGTTATGACACACGGCATACCACCAAGCCTTATAAGAAATCTTTGTAAAGTCTTTCTTGTTTGTTGGAATTTGCTGAAAGGCAACCACAATTAATAAATCAATGATTTTGATATTAAACATAGAATCCTCCCAAATATTTGACAAACTTCCTAGAAAAACATGAATGAAGGAAAAAATAAACTTAGTACCATAAATTCGGTTAATTTGGGACCAAACTTGTTGCCCAAAAGTATATACACATAGACAGTAAAATAACATATGGAATAAATCAGGATTTTACTTTGAAGATGAGCATGTCCAGCAGATGTCTGGTACACTGGAAGAGGTTTTACTTAAAGTGGCCGGTGTGAATAAAAGTTTGTTGTATACGAAGAATAATGTTTGTGTTATATTAGCTGCTCTGGAAAATTTGCGTAATTTCGTCCAAATATTTGCCCAGAGGGATAACGGCCAAGAGGTCATGAGGTCTTGTTCCCACAGTTTTTCTACTTTGGACTTTGGTCTGTCAAGGCCAGTATTTTGTAAATAGTTATATATTGTGGAGGCTTTAGGTCGAGATTGTAGCAGAGTGTGGAGATGCGAGGAAGTGTCTGGTGTGCTGAGGGTGACAGCTGTAGTAGAGAGTCAGGTATATGTGTTAATCGCTGCTTCTTTAAGCAGGTTGTGTTTATGAATGAATGAGTTCGGGAGATTAAAGGATTTACTCAGTGAGATGAATGATAAAAAATCAGGACCTAAGAACAATTGATGAACCCATGATAGTCCCCGCTGTCTCCAAGACTTCCAATAGAAGGGCTTGTTGCGGATAAGCACGTTTTTGTTATGTCAAATTAGTGAATTAAGAAAAAAATTTATGGTAATATCAGTGAGGTTGGCTGGTGTTTCCAAAAGCTTGGAAGTGGTCTTAATTATGGGGGTGGAGAGAGACTGAGGTTTCCGTGAAAAGGAAAGATATTCGCAGAAGGAAAAGGGAGATAAAAATAGACCTGCCAGTGAAGTCCAAAGAGGGCAATTATCTGCGGAATTAAGTAACCAAAGGGAAGCTTGACGTAGTAGGAAAGCTCTCTGATATGCCGGGAAATCTGGAAAGTTAACTCCACCTTCTAATTTAGGTCTAGTTAATTTTAATAAACTCATTTGGGGTTTCTTATTACTCCACAGGAAGGAAAAAAGGATAGAGTTAATTTTCTTAAATAGGGTAGCAGGTATAGTAACTGGAATGTTAGATATAGTATATAAGACTATTAGTGTCAACATAATTTTTATGGTGTCTAAGTGTCCCCACCAAGATAGGTAAAGAGGATGCCACTTGATAGTTCTGAAATTTTTTTAATACACTTATTCATACATAGTATGATTGTGTCTGATAATTAAGCTGTGAAATGTAACCCTAAATACTTAATAGACTTAGGACTCCATGTAAAATTGGACGCGCTAAAGTATGGTTTAAAAGTATACACTTGTCGTTATTCAATATGTAGCCAGAGATTAAGAAGAAAGATTTCACTTCCATTAAAAAAGCAGGAATTGACTCTTCAGGTTTGGATATAAAAAGCAGGATACCATCAGCATGAGCTGCGAGTTTGATACGGGAACCAGATGTTTGGAAACCATATACATTTGGATTTTGGCATAATTTGCACAGGAAGGGCTCTAGAGCCAAATTAAAAAGAAAGGGAGAAAGGGTACACCCTGTCGTACCCCTCTGCCTAAATCAAAAAAAGGAGAAATTAAGCCATAAGCGCACACTGCAGCTCGTGGGTTGGAGTATAAAAGGGAAATCAAAGATGTAAACTTAGGGCCAAAGCCAAACCATTTGAGGGTCTAACATAAGTAACTCCATTCGACTCTATCAAACGCCTTTTCCACATCAAGTGCAATGGCTGCCAAGGGATATTTTAGGTGGGATGATTTAGATAAAACATTAAAGAAAAGTTGTTTGTTGTCTGTTATAACACGTCCCTTAACAAAGCCAGATTGCTCTTTACCCAATAAGTAAGGTAGATAGGAGTCTAAGCGTATGGCTAATGCTTTAAAGAAGATTTTGTAATCAATGTTGACTAGGGAGATAGGCCTGTAATTTTTACAATATTGGGAGTCTTTTTCTTCTTTAGGAATGAGACATGTGTGCTTTTCAAAAGGAGCCAGAGGACTTAGTTAGTGAACATAACGAGTTTACTAGGGTATATAGTTTGGGCATGAGGAGTTTAGAGAAATGAAGATAGAATTCAACAGTGAAACTGTCTGGACCAGGTGCTTTATCTTTTTTATGATGAAGAAGGGCTTTAAGAAGTTCTTGGTCTGTTATGTCAACTTCCAAAGAGGATAGGTCAACAGGTTTACTTTGGGTTTTTTGGATGTTAGAGAAAAAATGTGATAATAATTGATCTGTAGGGTGTGATTCAGATGTATATAGGGATTTATAGAAAAGGGAAAACACATCCAATATCTCAGCATCCTTAAATTTAAGAACAGAATGTTCATCAAATATAGATTCAATGTTCAATTTGTTGGCGAATTTTTAAATAATTAGCCAGTATTTTCCCTGTTTTATTTTTGCCTCCATAAAATTTTGTCCTGGCCTTTAGAAGGTATAATGAGGCATTGTTAGTGGCAGTTTTGTTGAATTGCAGTTTGGCATTCATAAGAGTTGTTAAGCAATCTTTTGAATGTGATGTATAGTATGTATGCTCCAGTCTCTTAATGTTAAGAAGAAGGTCATTTATAATTTTACGTGCTGTTTTTCGTTTTTTAGCCACATATCCAATAATGAAATCCATAGCTGAAGCTTTAAAAGCATCCCAAACAGTTGAGAATGACAAAGATTCATTGTCATTTATAGCAAAGTACTCATTAAAAAAAGTGACAAAGGAGTCTGTAAAAACTGGATTGGGAAGGAAAAAGTTATTAAAATGCCACCTTCTAGGTACATTGACTTTAGGTAGTATGTCTAGTCTAATTGAGACAGGGGCATGATCTGATAGGAGAATAGGGCCAATTTCTGCGTGTGTGAGAGTTTGCGAGATATTATGTGATACAAAAATATAGTCTATTCGTGACTGAGTGTGATGGGTTGGCGAGTAAAAGGTGTATTCTCTAGTCATCGGGTTGCATAAACGCCATGCGTCTAAACGTTTATGTTGAGTGATTGTGTGAACAAAAGATTTATGGGGTTTATTGGGACAAAAGAAACTTTGGAACATCTGTCCACAGATGGAACATAAATCTGATTGCAATCACCAGCCAATATAAAATTGTCTTCAAAGCAATGAGTAATTTGGTTAGCTATGTTATGACAAACAATAGTGTCACCACCAGTGGGTGCATAAACATTAAGAAGAGAAACAGAAACACCTTTAAGGGATAATTTAACATTTAGCCATCTACCATCAGCATCCGAGTCTTGTGAAATGAGTTTAACTGGGAGTGATTTATGACAAAGTATCATGACTCCATTACGTTTGCCATCTCCTTTAGAGCAAAAAACTTCTCCTATCCAACCTGTTTTTAATCTTAAAGATTCAACCTCAGTAAGAAGTGTTTCTTGTAGAAAAACTATATTCGAATCTAATTTAGCTAGGTGAGTTAAAATTTGTTGTCGTTTAATAGGAGAATTTAATCCCCTAACGTTCCAAGAAATTAATTTTAAAGACACCAAATTTCAGAAAAAAAGGAGGGTACAAGAAAAATGACAAATAAATCCGATCTGTTGAAACCATCAATGTAAATATATAAGGAAAAGGAGTAAGGAAAATAATTAGCATAAACAGAAGATAAAGCAAGAGGCATACATTTGAAAGGTTATGTGGAAAGTAAAGGATAGAAATGATAGACCACAGTAAAAGGAGTGGAGCTGAGGCAAAAGAACAGAGAAATTGATAGTGGCAAGCCTATTGATAGTTTTGAAAGACAAAAACAGTACTAATGTAGACACCTAAAGAAGAAAAGATAAAGAAGAACTGGACAAAACAAGAAACAGAAAACTAAAATAGTAACATACCTACATAAAGGAAACATGGGTGTGGGGGTAGGTAGAACCACATGGAGCAGACAAGACGTCCAGAGAGGGCTGGGCTGAATCGGGGGAGAATCACGTCACGACAAGAAAACAGCTGTAAAACAAAGAGCAACGATTTAGCACTTTCTAAATAATGAACGATGAACAAGATGATAAGAACAATTAACTTGAATTGATAACAGTAGAACCAAAACTTAATTGTAGCACTATTAAAAGTAAGTTGGTAACAGATCTTCAAAATATTAGCACGTTCCTGTACTCAAAGAAACAATTAGAAGAAAGAAAGAAAAATCAAGGAAGTCGTGTGGCATGTGAGAAAGAGGGTCATGAAGAATCCATAAGATCTGTATTGTGAGAGTTGATGAAGCTTTGAAGATGTAGTGGATTTTCATATGAAGTTGTTTTATTATTATAAGTAACTTTAAAGAGACAAAGATGGTAAAGTCCATATCTAGCTCCCATGGAGCGCAGGTCGGGTCTCATATGGAGAAAAGCTTTGCACCTGGTTGCTGCAGCCTTGGAGTAGTCCTGAGCAAAAAACAGCAACGATGTTATATGTGGTATATAAATAAATAATACCGGATCTAGGTTTGTCTGGACTTAGCAATAACAGATAGCTCAATAAAATAAGAGTCAAGATTCGAGGTAGTAGGAGTTTGCAGGTTTATTACAGCATAAAGGACAGGAACAGGACAACCTGCACAGGAATAGGATGGCAGCGCTGCCGGGGGCAGAATCGGGATCGGCGTAAGGGAATGGGTAACATTTAATAACAGTGCACCAATATATATACTAAAACAGTTATATTACAATACATACGATAGGCGGAGCAGTAGGTGTGGTCAATAGCAGTCGCGAAAGATAAGGGTGAAAGTAGGTGTAACAGAGGCGTATACATAGACATGTGATGCAAACGTAACAGAATATGTCATAAATGGGGCGGAAACATGGAGGGGGCTACCTAAGGAGCCGGGACCTCTGACCTAATGGTGCGCGCAAACTGGCAATGACGTGTTACTAGGAGAAGCTGGGGGCTATGAACTCTGTGCTAGGAGCAGAGACTGAAGTCTGGAGAGTCAGGGCGACATGTACCTAAACAGTATCTAGTATCTGATGTTTTGAGAACATGTTGATATGAACTAAGAGTCAGGAGGGGAGAGGCTAACAGACTCTAAGACTGGAGCATGCATTATTCTACATGTAGTGCGTGATGAAGAATATTAAATGACCATTAATACAGTATTTCTCTAACGTGGAGACGTAAAGGCTAGACAATGACGGAAACTATTGATGCGATTCAGTAGCTTTAGGAATGCAGAGAAGGAGGACTGAACTGATAACTGGAATCATAACATACTCTTGGCAGACTCAGAGGCAGAGCCAGGCTGAGCCGGGCACTGTGAGGCAGGAAGTAAGTGAAGGGTCGAGGATACAGGTGGGGGCTGTATCGCTCCTCAGCGAGGCTTCAGGAGTCAGGAGCTGAATCTGGTGTCCAGGCCCTTTTGAGGCCTAGAAACGGGGACTTTACAATGGAATAACGTGTACACTGAGAAACGTGGCAACGTAGCTTTACATAGGCCTGATATTCGTAGTATTCACGAGAACTGGAAATTGGCATACTAGAGGTGGACACAACTATAATTGCGTCTTTAATCGAACATGGGGAATACATATGCATATTAATCATGCGCTCATAACATATGATGGATGATACGTAGGGGCACAGAACATGGCAAAATTTACTTTTCCACATTCCCTCCTTGTCACTACGTTTCCATCAGGAAACATCAATATTCATGATACCATCTATCATTTCATACAGTATCATTTGCTCGTCTCGAATTTTCTGGGAACGGGTTTTAGAACGGGACTTGGGACTAGGAATACAAGAGGTAGCACAAATGCCGCAAATCGCAGGGCCACATTGTATACAGAGGCAGCAGCTAAATATGATCGCTACTGCAATACCTAGAAAGGACAAGACTTTCCATCCCCAGGCGGAAATTATATTCCAGAACCAACCGGACCATGTCCAGGTGCCTGGATCTTGGTGTAACAGATGGGCAATTTTATGGAGTCTGGTTATAGCTGAATAAACAGACGGCGCGTTATTAGGAATGAAAATGCAGCAACTAGATCCGATGACTCTACAGGCCCCGCCCCTATCGGCCAATATGACGTCAAGGACGAGACGATTCTGTAAAACGACAAATCTCATAGCAGATTGCTCTTCGGTTAAGTTACCTAGGGCAGAGGCAGTCTCATTGACTACTGCTTCAAGGGTTCTGGTTAACCTACGAATTAGCTTACTATTCTGGATAGGTCCTATAAAGAAGAAGAAACCTCTATTGAAATCTGTATACTGTTCTAGAGCAGTTTCAGTATAATCGACAATGGGGGACTCGATCTCCCTTCTATGTCTAATGTGTACTAGATGTGTGTTTCTATGATAATCAGATGGGGCTAGGAAAACAGGTGGCAGTAGGAAGGCAATGTAACAGGTTCCCTCCCAATCGAGGGGCAGACGAACATATGCGGTCTGACCACAAATAAAATAAGAATGACGTGAAGCTTTGAAAATAGATTTCCCACTGTCACTATATTTGACAATAGTAGTACAATCGCTATGTCCTACATGTACGGAACCATTATTTCTAACACATAATTCGCCTTTGACTGGTAGTACTGAAATAGCAGGTAAGTCTGGAGTGGAATCAGACTGAACATTCAGGACCATGAAATTCGAAGAATAATTACCTAAATTGTAAACTTCGTTTTCTAGATCTAACCCTGTTCTGTGGGGAAGACCTTGCTTGTCTGGGAAACATGTACTGTTAAGAAAAGACATATCTGTTGAGGATGACGTTAACGTGGACCATGCTCCACACGAACCATTATGTGAAAATGGATAAGGAAAGAGTGGCAGAACTCCCTTCGGGGTCTGGAAAGGGGGGAGTCGACCACACACCCAACAATTAGTGGCATTGCTGGTCTGGTGTGAATAATGTAACATGCGGATGAAAGAATTGTTACGCATAGCGAGGCGGTAAGAGAGTTCATGAGGAGGCAGATCACTAAACGTGTGCTCTACTGTAGCATTAGAGGACTTATTTACATGAGAAACTGGAAAATACAGATAAAATGCATAACTGGTGCAGGAAATCATAATACTGAGAAATAATATGAAACATAGAAAAACGATACATCGGATTGAGTTTTGATTAACTCTCTCACTATGGGGGTCTATTTTATACATGTCAGAAACCGGTCTAACCGTTTCACCTAGGGGAGGACTTAGACAATCAAACTGGCTGACTTACTTTACTAGACCTTAGCTTTTGCTTATACTCCTGTTGCGGAGTTGTCTCTAACAGGGAGGGTGTAGTATCAGTGTCTTTTGCGGGACAGTCCTTAAGAATAGTACTTTGGCAGTCCTTTGAGTCCTCGGAAATGTTCTTTGATACTGGTTTCAATCCATAAAATCTTTTGATATGCGAAAGATGCACCCAGCCTTTGCGTCCCTCCAACTTCACGGCTGTACGGGTGGCCAGGAGGACCTGTCGGGGCTCCTTCCAGCGAGGCTCCAGCGGACTTGAGCGATCGAAATTTCGCACTAGGACCATGGATCCGGGAACGATTTCATCCGGTGCCACCTCGGTATTGTCTGGAAATGCGGCAGCAACCTGTGAACGACAAGAGTTGAGGGCAGACATCAAGGAAGCTAGGTAATCTGTCAGCATATTACTGGAAACATCGGTAATACTTCGGGGTCTAGGAGTACCCCACATGTTAGGGGGGCGGCCGAAAACGACCTCATACGGGGACAGACCTGATCTGGAATGTGCGACCATGCGCATATAGAACAGGGCGACTGGCAGAGCTACTAGCCAGTCCACACCTTTCTCTTGACAAACTTTTGCAATTCGAATTTTCAGGGTCTGATTATGTCTCTCTACGAGACCGGCTGCTTCAGGATGGCGTACACAATGGAACTTCCACTGGTACCCTAACAAAAGGGACACATGCTTCATGAGTTCAGATGAGAATGGCTGGCCGTTGTCAGAATATACGACCCTAGGGAGTCCATAACGGGGGAAGAACTCACGAACCAACTGCTTGGCAGTGGTCGCGGCTGTGTAATCTGGGACTGGATATGCTTCTGTCCACCTGGACAAAGCGCATACAACTACAAGGACATACTTGAAACCTCGACATCGCTCCATCTGAATGTAATCCATCTGGAGGACTTCAAAAGGGTGGTCAGGGGGCTGGAAACCACCTTGTTCCACCGGGACACTTTTACCTGGATTAAACTGGCAACATATCATACAGGTACGGACTTTCTGCTTGGCTGCAGCTCGTAAATGCTTGTTGAACCAAATATTCTGGATACTGTCTAACATAGCTTTTTCTCCTAAATGTGCTGGACTATGTGCGGTATTAATAATGACTTGAACCATAGAGTCGGGGAGAAACCATGTGGCTCTACCCTTCGTTAACCATCCTTGATCTGTCTGGACCCCTCCTTGTTCGGACCATTTCTTGATTTCATCGGGAGTAGCATGTAACTGGATATCTATGACATCTTGAGTAGGGTCTTTAACTGTCATACAGGTAGTTGGATCTGGAATGTATGTCGGTGTCTTATTTACTGGAATGTCTGGTGTCTGAGCTGTAAGCTTGGCTGTGCGATCTGCTAGATCATTACCCTGGGAAATAATGTCAGTAACTTTCGTATGTGCTTTGCACTTCATGATAGCAATGGATGTCGGTAAATGTATGGCATCTAACAGAGCTTGAATAAGGAGACCATGCTGAATCTTGGTTCCATGAGAAGTCATGAAACCTCTCTCCTGCCAGAGCACTCCGAAGTCGTGTACAACTCCAAATGCGTAACGTGAATCTGTGTAAACATTAACTTTCAGGTTCTTGGCGTGTATGCAGGCTTGTGTCAGAGCAACTAGCTCTGCTGCTTGAGCAGACAGGGTGTCAATACGGTGTGTTTCAATAACTTCAGTGTCAGTAGTCACTGCATACGCGGCGACTAGTTCTCCTGTACTTGTTCTCATACATGAACCATCCACATAAAGTGTCAGGTCGGGATCTGGTAATGGAATATCTGTCAGATCTTGTCTTGGCTTTGTCATGATGTTAACTATTTCCACACAGTCGTGTGTGGCAGGATTCAAAGTAACTGATGGTAACAATGTAGCAGGATTTAAAACGTTGCAGCGTCTGATTTCTATGTGTGGCTGGAACAGTGTCAATTCATAACCTGTTAAACGTGCAATTGTCAAGTGCTGAGTTTGTGTTCGGTTTAAAAGAACTTCCACGGAGTGTGGGACTTGTACTGTCAAGGAATGTCCTAATACTATGGAATCACTTTGTCTGATAGCTAGTGCTGTGGCTGCAACTGACTTGAGGCACGCAGGCAGAGCCTGGGCTACAGGATCTAATGTGCTCGAGAAATAAGCACAGGGCTTGTACTGTCCTGCTTGATCTTGTGTGAGAACTGATAATGCTGTACCTTCGCGTTCAGTGACGAAAAGTGTAAAAGACTTACTGTAGTTCGGTGTTGCTAGAACTGGGGCTTGACATAGGGCTTTCTTTAACTCATTGAAACTAAGTGTATGTTCAGATGTCCAAGGGAGAACAGTCGATACGGCTGCCTCCTGTGTCGTTAACTGTATCAGTGGCTTGGCTAGAAATGCATACTGAGGAATCCATTGTCTGCAATAAGAAGTAAGGCCAATAAAAGCACGTACCTCCTTCTGGGTCTTGGGCTGAGGAAGACTCGCTATTAACTGGATTCGGTCTGGTGTCAACTGCCTACCCCTCTTGGACAGTAAGTGTCCTAAGTAGACCACTTGCTGGACACAGAATTGAAGCTTCGAAGGGGACACCTTGTGTCCCATCTCGGCTAGGAAATACAAGACTGTAAGTGATGCTCGCTCGCAAGCACATTCAGAACGGGCTGTGATCAGGAGATCATCGACATACTGGAGCAGGGCAGTGTCAGTTGGCATGTGAATGTTGTCTAGTTGTCTCTTAAGTGCTTGACTGTAAATACTAGGACTTTCTGTGAAACCTTGAGGAGCGCGTGTGAACATATAGCTCCTTCCATTTAAACAAAATCCGAAAAGAAACTGGCTGTCTGGATGAATGGGGACACTAAAAAACGCGTTCTTGAGGTCTATGACTGTAAAAAATGAGGCTTCGGAATCAATGGCTGTCAACAGGGAAGAGATATCTGGGACGACTGGATACTGGGGAATAATACATTTATTAAGTTCTCGGAGATCAATCACTAAACGATATACTGGAGGTGCATTTGGGTCAGTACGTTTCATGACTGGAATGATCGGAGAATTGCATACATTGGAGTCGGTTTCTACAACTACTCCTTGAGCGATGAGCTCGTCAATAATTTTGGGTAAGGCTGCTACAGCCTCAGGTGGCAATCTGTACTGTCTGATTCGTGGCAGGACTACACCTGGCTTGAGAGTCACACGATGGGGTGTGATTTGCATAAAGCCAACATCAGTTGGACCTTGCGCCCATAGATGCTGCGGAACATTAGACAATCTCGGATCAAAATCTCGTAATACATAGTGACCCTTGAAGTCACGTAGGAACAATCGTATTCCCTCTGGGGAACAGCATATAACTGCACCTAATTCTTTCAGTGTTTTAATACCTAATAGATTTTCTGGACATGACTTAGTAAGTAACAGATCAGTAGTGCGGGACAATGGACCTACTTCTAGAGTAACTGGCTTTGATATTTCATTTACAATAGGTTTTCCTGAAAATCCAAGGGAAACATTTCTTGAGCCTGAGAGCGGAGCCCCTGGAACTTCGGCGTGACTTATAGTGGTCCTACTTGCCCCTGTATCAATCAAAAACTTTCTGTCTTTCCCTAATACTTGACTATGAACATAGGGACCTTCTTGATCTACAGGTATCTCGATGAGAGGCAAGTCTACCTCCCTCTCTAGGCTGTTTCATGAATACGGTTGATACTCTGGATACTCAGACTGTGCATACTGGTACATCTGCTGTGTAACATGCTGTGTTGCAGCGATAGGCTGCGGTGCTGTAACTGTCTGTGGTGCATTCTGTGACTGAGGAGTCTGTGTAACTTGTTCTTGTCTCGGCGGACGTGGTCTTTCTTTAGTCTTACCGGTAGCTATGTTGTGTTTCAGAACTGCACACTCGTTTATAAAATGACCTGGCTGTTTACAATAATTGCAGTTTCCTTTAACGGGAGCTGCAGGATGACTGGCTTGATTTGGACCCCTCTTCTGACTGTCTTGAGGAACAGATTGTGCAACTAGTACTTTCATTTTCGTGTCTTTCATACGTTTTCTCTCGTGATCTTGTTCTTCTCTGATTCTATTCTGGTGATATTGAAGCATCTGTAACATTTGGGACGGGGTATTAGCTTGCCAGGTACTTTCGACTTTCAAAACTCGGTTTTTAATTTGTGGACTTGAATTCTCGACTAATTTAGTAACAAAAAGATGAGGGTATGACTCGCTACTCGTCTTGAGGCCACTGTTTATGGTAAAACATTTCTCAAATCTAGAATAATAATCACTAATATCTTCGTCTTGTTTCTGTTTACAGGCTGAGATTGCATCCCAGTCTTCCTTTCTAGTTGTCAATAATCTGGGTAAAACTTGTATTAACAATTCTGGTAATTCTTTACATTTATCTCCAAGACCGGTACCTGGTACTCGTGCCTTGTCTTCAGCTTCTAGAACTGCCCAATCGATCTTTTTCTCTCCCACCTCCCATTCTTTTTCCTTGAGTTTCTCATATACCCCTGCGGGCAACAAGACCTTTAACATTTTAATAACGTCTGGATACGTGTATTCTCCCATACGGAGCATGTCTTTTAATTCTCGGTGGAACCCTGCTGGATCTTTATCATGACAGGGAATTAACTTTTTCATCTCTAAGAGTTCCATCTTTGTGATCGGGGTGTAAACAAACACTCGTTGCATTTCACCACCGTCTGTCTAAACTGGATGCACTTCTCGTAACGGATTCTGTCTATCTATGTAAAAGGGTTTACTTTCTGGGGGTGAGACATGAACAAAATGCGGGTTCAAAAACAT
The DNA here is from genome assembly GCF_964261635.1 of Lissotriton helveticus. Taxonomy (NCBI): domain Eukaryota; kingdom Metazoa; phylum Chordata; class Amphibia; order Caudata; family Salamandridae; genus Lissotriton; species Lissotriton helveticus. The sequence goes on along the minus strand of NC_136060.1, from coordinate 335,016,319 downwards.
ACTATATTTGTGGCGCTGTTCTAGAATGACACTAATTAAATCAGTACCTAAACCTTTCCATTTGTACTGGAGTAACTCGTTCAGGACATCATGTAACGGACCTGGATCAGAATGTTGACCCTCATACAATGTAATGAGGTGCTGGATCATATACATACCCGCCAGTCGTTGCTCGGCTGGGGGCATTTTCAGAAACATTTGTGCCACTATTTCGTCTGGAAAAGTGGTAGAATCAGTAATCCATCGGACTGCTGATCGGACTAGTTCTTGTTCATGCATGGTACTTAACTCGCTATAACCGATTCGTAATTTCAGAATGTGATCGGTAGCTTGGAATACTTGTTCTAGAGAACCTTGTTCTGGTGCTGGATGATGAAAAATTGACTTGTGTTCTAGGCGCAAATGGCGATCTGGAAATCTAGATTTTCCTACATACGCTATTCTGTCGGGATTCTCGTCCTCTACCTCTTCTGTAGAAGAGTCATTTTCTTTCTCGCTTACTTGTGCTTCTTTACGTTGTTCATGTACCCTTATTATTTCTTTACGGATTTTCTTGTACATACTCTCTATACTACTGATAGTCCTGTGCTTACCCTCGGCTATATTATCACTCCACCTTGTCAGGACTTTCATTTCGGCTCGATCTTTGGTCGGATAATCTTGTTCCCTTATTAGACAATTAATCAGAAACTTTAATAGCATGAGCTGGACTTCAACTTTTCTTTGGCACATGACGTCACTAATACTTTCTGGATCATTCCCTGTACGGATGAAACGATATATTCTGTCTAGATCTTCTTTCATATCTGGTAGGGTGACTAGATACTCGGTCACCTTTCTCACGCGTAATGAATATAAAACCATATTATCCTCGCCTGGGACTGGATCATAGCCACATTCGGTAAGGGCTTTTCTTATTTCTGCAACAGACTGATACCTGGGCGTACGCTGTGATGCTTGTGCATGTAATTCGGCTAACGTTAAACGCTTGTGTGGCGGCGGGGTTTGAGGAGGACCTCCCCCTGCGGCCCCTAAACTAGAGTCGTCTACTGATGCTCTTCGTCCTGGCAGAGTGGGAAATGGAAATGCAGGCTGGACTTGTATGGCGGGCTGGACCGGGGGTACCGTAACAGGTACTCCGGTGTCTGGAGGAGCGGGAAGTGCCTGATTTACAGGGACTGGCGGAGTAGGAACAGGATTTGCATATTCTGGGACTGTGTCGTCCAAATAGGACGAAATGAAAATATCAGCTGCGGTCGGTTTGTGACGTAGCTTGGTCGGAACTAGTGGTGGCGGGAAATTACTGGATGCCTCTGGGGTCGCTTTTGGCAAGCCCTCGGCAAGAAGAGGATACATACCCTTAATAAGAGCATGCCTCTGTCTGTCTGACTGTTCGGTTTTAACTCGTTCACCAATCTCGATTAGTTCCCTTTCCTGGGCTCGTTCTAAGGATTCTCTACTTACTTCAGATTTTCTGATTTCTTTTTCGGTTCTTTTATGAGATTCTTTGCGCCATAACTCGATGGCATCTTTCTGTGACTGTCTGGCTTTCTTTTTCCATAATGCTTCTTCTACTCGCATGATGCACTCGGCATCCCATGTACCCGATACGGGCCATCTATACTTTTCTTCTAACTGTTTGGTATACTCTACCCATAAATCTAGATACAATATGGCGCTTATGCCATGCTTCTGATACATGAAATGACCTGGACTGTCCCTAGGCGGGACAGGAACTGCTTCTTCTAGCAGACCCTTTCTAGTTTTTAACTGACGTAATCTTGAAAAGAGGGACATTGCAAACTTGAATCTGAACACAATACAATACACGAGGAACAATAACAATTGAGAAAACAATTCAGGCATACCACGACATTGAAAATACATTGAATAACATTATGGAGCAACAGTTCGGACAGAATACTACCTGGAACACTGAGAACAGAAACACATGAATTTCTCGAGAACGGAACAGACTAGAATTACTGGATGCGCTGCTGAAACAGCACGGAACATACCGGTCCCATAAAGGGACGCATCAAGACCCGTATCCACCTAGGTGAACACTTCGTTTCAGATCTGCGTACCCAGACCCATCGGACCAGAGACAATTTAGATTGACCCTGTCTAGATACTACCCCAGCAACGGTACTCACCGGGCAGCAAGAACGGAAGGCCTCGAACTGGACTGGACTGCTTCGACGCCGGACGGACGAACTTCGGACTTCTGTTACGGGTGGGCCTCCGGATACCTCGGACCTTGGACTCTCGGCTTGGGCTCTGGTCGGGACTCGCCGCGTTCCTCCACCGTCTCGTCTGGATGCTGGACCGCCTCCTCCGTCTCCTCCGTGGGCCTGAGGGATACTTGAAGCAGAAATATCTGCCGGTGCGCAGAAGAGTTCCGTCACGACTGCAGAGGGTCAGGGGGTCGGCGTGGCTTCACCGACGCGTGGGGAAAGGGCAAGTCCCTGTTCGGGCGCCATTATGTGGTATATAAATAAATAATACCGGATCTAGGTTTGTCTGGACTTAGCAATAACAGATAGCTCAATAAAATAAGAGTCAAGATTCGAGGTAGTAGGAGTTTGCAGGTTTATTACAGCATAAAGGACAGGAGCAGGACAACCTGCACAGGAATAGGATGGCAGCGCTGCCGGGGGCAGAATCGGGATCGGCGTAAGGGAATGGGTAACATTTAATAACAGTGCACCAATATATATACTAAAACAGTTATATTACAATACATACGATAGGCGGAGCAGTAGGTGTGGTCAATAGCAGTCGCGAAAGATAAGGGTGAAAGTAGGTGTAACAGAGGCGTATACATAGACATGTGATGCAAACGTAACAGAATATGTCATAAATGGGGCGGAAACATGGAGGGGGCTACCTAAGGAGCCGGGACCTCTGACCTAATGGTGCGCGCAAACTGGCAATGACGTGTTACTAGGAGAAGCTGGGGGCTATGAACTCTGTGCTAGGAGCAGAGACTGAAGTCTGGAGAGTCAGGGCGACATGTACCTAAACAGTATCTAGTATCTGATGTTTTGAGAACATGTTGATATGAACTAAGAGTCAGGAGGGGAGAGGCTAACAGACTCTAAGACTGGAGCATGCATTATTCTACATGTAGTGCGTGATGAAGAATATTAAATGACCATTAATACAGTATTTCTCTAACGTGGAGACGTAAAGGCTAGACAATGACGGAAACTATTGATGCGATTCAGTAGCTTTAGGAATGCAGAGAAGGAGGACTGAACTGATAACTGGAATCATAACATACTCTTGGCAGACTCAGAGGCAGAGCCAGGCTGAGCCGGGCACTGTGAGGCAGGAAGTAAGTGAAGGGTCGAGGATACAGGTGGGGGCTGTATCGCTCCTCAGCGAGGCTTCAGGAGTCAGGAGCTGAATCTGGTGTCCAGGCCCTTTTGAGGCCTAGAAACGGGGACTTTACACTGGAATAACGTGTACACTGAGAAACGTGGTAACGTAGCTTTACATAGGCCTGATATTCGTAGTATTCACGAGAACTGGAAATTGGCATACTAGAGGTGGACACAACTATAATTGCGTCTTTAATCGAACATGGGGAATACATATGCATATTAATCATGCGCTCATAACATATGATGGATGATACGTAGGGGCACAGAACATGGCAAAATTTACTTTTCCACACCATGAGATCCGTTGAATAGCTTTGGCTGCTGATAGTACTTTCAATAAATCCGTGTATTCAAGGAAGTAGAGGATGACCCCTCTTGGCCATTGTGAAGAAGCTCTGTTAGTGGAAGCTCTCCCTAATCTATGGGTGAGTTGGATGTTTAACGCAGTGAAAGGATTTGAAGAAGCCGATGGGGTCTGTACCCTCCGCTCCTTCCACCAGGCCGCAAATACGTATGTTGTTCCTTCTGTTGCGATTTTCAAGCTCCTCTATCTGCTTTTGAAGTGATGACACTTGTGTTTGCATGAACGATACAGTCTTGGTGGTGTCTGTGAAGGAGGACATATTATGTTCCACTGTTGTAAGTCTTGTGTTGAATTGAGACCCCTTATCCGATAGGACCTGTAGTTTGGAGTTCGTTTCCTCAACAAAAGGTCTGAGGGCCCTTATGTCTTCTAACAAAAACTGCATCGAGACTTGAGACGGTGGTTTGGGTGGCAAAGGTAGGTCTTTTTTCAAACGCTTAACGTTAGACTTGCCTGACGTTGCTGGCACGGAATACATTATTGTGTTGTGCTCTTCTGAGACTAATGTGCCAGAATCTTCTAATTTAGAGAGTTCCGAAAAGAGTTTTGAATTTTTAATGAAGGAGCGCTTTAGCTTAGTAGCAGTGTGAAGAGAGTCCTTCGTCCTGCCCATTAAGTTATGATGTAAGTACAGTGAGAAGTTCAGACAAGCCGACTGTAAAAATTAAATGTTCAGTCATTGAGGCCTTCCAGCACAGGGTAAGTAATGCAGCCAAGAGAATTGCGATAAGGTATCATGCTCTATGCACTAATAAAGCCAGGCTCATTATATTGTCCTCAGCGATATAAGCAAATATAATATATGTTGTTCATTTCCCTTGAAACTATGTGAAACACAGGAAAAACTGCTCTGCAAAGTAATATGTATGGACAGACATCCTGAAGAGATTTAAATTCAATAACAAGAGTGAGGAATGCAGCCAAGGGAATTGCAGTAATATATCATGCTCTATGCATTATTAAAGTTCAAATGAAAGCCAGGCTTATTGTATTGACCTTGGTGATATAAGCAAATATAATATATATTGTCCATTTTCCTTGAAAACTTAGGAGAATACAGGAAAGAAGCTTAGCAAAGTCATATGCATGGGTTAAATTCCCTGACAAGAGCTTCCTGCTCATCGAGGTGTGTGAGACTTGAACACTCCACAAAATGGCACTCAAAACCAGCTTTTACACTGCATATATTAGTGTGGTAATGAAGTTTACTGCTTCACAATTTGAAGAGAAACAATGGGATAACAGTTGCAGGCATAGCGGGATGAAGCGTTGAACAATTTGTGGTAGTTCTGCCCCTTCTGAGGCAAAGAAGATTAGGCGCGGTAGAAACGAAAAGGAAAAATGAAACAAAATGGCAGCCGCGGTAAAACGGCACCACACTTGGGCGTTTACCTTCCAAAAATTGCCGCTTTGTTGCTGTGTGAACCGGCGGGTAAAATTGTTTGAAGACGAGCACTTATTCAGGCAAGTGTTCCTCCCGTCTGCATCGCGCATAGTATCCCGTGAACGCGGATTCACCGCATCGGTTCAAAGAGCCTCACTCGGTCGCTGCCATACTCTGTGGGCGCTAAGCCCCCCACCCCACATATCCTATTTCAACACACTCAAGTGATGGCCACTGAGTAACAGCACACACAATGTCAGCACATGATAACATTGATTGAATATTTTGAACATTAGAGCAGCCTTCAACTCAAGCAACAAAATGCTTGTACATATAAATATCATCAAGCTTGTATTGATTCCTCTCAAAGCAGCATTGATATAGAAAACATGTAATGGCTATTAAATCTGCATCCCTCACTGAAAACCCAAACTCTATCCTGGTTGCACTATGGTATCAGATTCAGCGGAGCCATTGCATAAAGCCATCCAATATCCACTTAGGCAGGAACGAGCCGTGCTCTTATAGAGACAATCAGGCCAATATTATGAATGACCAACTTTCTTAGACCAGGCGCAAACCAAGATGAGCAAGACAGACATCTCTGGGATCAGCAAAGCGCTAGTCACAAAAATTACTATTGAGACGCAGGCACTAGAAAGACTGAATGGTGCTTTGCAGTACCTTCAGTCAAAATGGTTTGGCCTACTTGCTGTATCAGTGCCTCTAGTATAGCACTCTACATTCTATTAGGTTATCTAGGAACTGATGACCACTTGCTACAATTAAAGCAGTTATCCACAGCCTCCCATGACACAGCCACAGGGACACAACAGAAAGACAACAACCACTGATGGTGATGTTAGTGAAACTTCCTACTTAAGCAGTTGAAGCCACCAAGATGCTCGAATTAACTAAAGGTTAAGGGGCTCATTTATGGGATTTTGTCATAAGGCAGCACAGCAAGGAATCCTGCTGTACTGCCCCACGCCAAAGTGAAAGGAGAGGAATGCCCCATAGTTATGCAATACGGTGCATTTTTGTCTTTTCACTCTGAGCTGATGCTGTTTGGCATCAAACAAGGAAGGGCACCTGCCCTGTAATTTTAGAAGGAAGGCCTACAAGAGGTCCAAAACACTTTATATTACACTCTGAACCCTAAGTGGATATCTCTCGAATGAATAAACACATATGTATTATCAAACCTATTTATTAGGAATTCATTTTTTGCATTTTCATTTTATATTTTAGTAGTATCAACAAACATGTTCAAAAAACACAATTATACATATACAATGATAAAATATTAGAAAAAGGGATTAATTCCTATTCATAGCCCATACTCCCACGAAACATGCTACCAACACACAGACACAATCATTCACACATCATGCAACACTTCACACGATAGCCACAGATGCATAGGATGGATTGGGGACAGATGACATGGAGTCCCAGATGGTTTAGTAGGTTCCTAGAATCGAACAGACGCCGACGCGCGTTTCGGTATATAGCCCGGCGCGGGCTACACCTTCATCAGGGCAGAGGTGAGGTGGTGGGAGGGAGGGCCACAGGTGAGAGAAGATTTTCTGTAGGGACGACATATTTAAAACAACATTTGTTTAGAGAACATCAAGTTTTTCTATAGGGACGACATATTTCAAACAACATTTTTTTAGAGAACAGTCAGGGTGGGGTTCAGAGTTTTTTCAAAATTCATAAGAGTACATTTTTTAGAGATAGCACAAAATAACAGCTACATCCAGGAGTTTCAAAGACTAGTTAGGCCCATACGGACATTAGACTTAGACTACACATAAATACAGTCACATATAAGAACTCACACATTCCTGGTAAATGAACGAACCTATTTAGAAATATATATATATCTTAAAATTGGAGTGGGAAGTTAGACGAGCTGTAATTCCCTGCTCGCTAGGTAGCTATAGACCCAATTCACCATAGAGATTAGCTAGATGGTACAAAACAGATAGCTATGGGTTAGGGGGGGTTATCCCAGAGGAATTCATTCAAAGGACCTACTAGCTAAGAGGCTCACTCATACCATAGCAAGCCTGGTAGGCTTCAGGGAATAGGCTGTCCACGGGGTCGAGAGATTCAAGTTCTGGTCCCAAATTCAGATGTCAGGAGTTTAACGGTGCTACAAGTAGAAAAACAAGGGAACCAACTTGAAAATTGCAGACAAGGTTCTAAGACATGGAGACACTGCTTACCAAGACTAGAAAATATGGCTGGTGTAGGAGTAAGGTGGACCTACCAAGGGAGATGGTTATTTCAACAAATCCAATCTGACTTCTTCGTTGGGTTAATGTGCGAAGCAGCAGAATGCTTAATTTCCGGGTTTTTTATCACCGTTGTCTCATTATTTGTGCTTCATATCATGTGTTTACATTGGACCGGGTGCCTTCCCAGTAACTAACCAACCCATTCCAACTTGGCCGCGCCTTTGGAGCCACCCTGAGGGTCCTTGTTTCTATGGCGCTTTACTGCCTTCCATGACCCCTTCAGAAATTCCGCTACATTTCGTCGGGGTCATACATTCGGCGATGATACAAATAGGCCTCCCTGTGCGACTTCCGTCACCCGCTCAGCCCTGAGTGTGCGTCCCGTACGGCCAGACGGAGAAGCGATCCCCGCCATCCGTTGTGGTAAGAGAGCCCCCTTCGCTCTACTCTGCCCCTGCCCCCGCATTTGGCAGTAACTGATCTCTGTATCCCCTGTGACGCTACTAGACATTTAAGAGCCGTCACTAGCTATGTATATTTTTTGTCTGTTAGGTGTCATCACATCCAACCTGCCTCCCCCGCCGTGAGTACATAAGAGAGCCTGTATTAACCTCTCTGCATCCGCCTATTTCGGTAGGTCCCCCATGTCTGTCTACGGACCGTATAATGTAGGATACTCCACCTAGTTGGCACCTTCATTCCTAATTAAGCAACCCCAAATCCAGCACAAAATGGAGTCCCCGTACTGTTTTTCTAAACCGTATCCTTTGACCCCCAGGTGGCCTCTGTCCCGATCGCTCCGGCCATAATCGTACAAGGAAGTCAGCGCTCTCCCGTTTGTTTCCACCCAATTGGTAAGTTCTGTAAACTTTACTTCGGATCACTTAGCGTGCAGTTAATCTGGGGTTTAGCCAGCCTGCTAATATGGGGAGAATAGCTCCATATAAACTATCTTCGCAAGGTACCCCACTTAGCCTTTCACTTTATTATTTCAGTCATCCTTTTGATACCATGGTCTAGATCTTCTGCTGCTTCGCACATTAACCCAAGGAAGAAGTCAGATTGGATTTGTTGAAATAACCATCTCCCTTGGTAGGTCCACCTTACTCCTACACCAGCCATATTTTCTAGTCTTGGTAAGCAGCGTCTCCATGTCTTAGAACCTTGTCTGCAATTTTCAAGTTGGTTCCCTTGTTTTTCTACTTGTAGCACCGTTAAACTCCTGACATCTGAATTTGGGACCAGAACTTGAATCTCTCGACCCCGTGGACAGCCTATTCCCTGAAGCCTACCAGGCTTGCTATGGTATGAGTGAGCCTCTTAGCTAGTAGGTCCTTTGAATGAATTCCTCTGGGATAACCCCCCCTAACCCATAGCTATCTGTTTTGTACCATCTAGCTAATCTCTATGGTGAATTGGGTCTATAGCTACCTAGCGAGCAGGGAATTACAGCTCGTCTAACTTCCCACTCCAATTTTTTTCTAAATTGGTTCGTTCATTTACCAGGAATGTGTGAGTTCTTATATGTGACTGTATTTATGTGTAGTCTAAGTCTAATGTCCGTATGGGCCTAACTAGTCTTTGGAACTCCTGGATGTCGCTGTTATTTTGTGCTATCTCTAAAAAATGTACTCTTATGAATTTTGAAAAAACTCTGAACCCCACCCTGGATGTTCTCTAAAAAAAATTTGTTTGAAATATGTCGTGCCTATAGAAAAACTTGATGTTCCCTAAACAAATGTTGTTTTAAATATGTTGTCCCTACAGAAAATCTTCTCTCCCCTGTGGCCCTCCCTCCCATCACCTCACCTCTGCCCTGATGAAGGTGTAGCCGGTGCCGGGCTGTATACCGAAACGCGCGTCGGCGTCTGTTCCATTCTAGGAACCTACTAAACCATCTGGGACTCCATGTCATCTGTCCCCAATCCATCCTATGCATCTGTGGCTATCGTGTGAAGTGTTGCATGATGTGTGAATGATTGTGTCTGTGTGTTGGTGGCATGTTTCGTGGGAGTATGAGCTACGAATAGGAATTAATCCCTTTTTCTAATATTTTATCATTATATATGTATAATTGTGTTTTTTTAACATGTTTGTTGATACTTCTAAAATATAAAATGAAAATGCAAAAAATGAATTCCTAATAAATAGGTTTGATAATACATATGTGTTTATTCATTCGAGAGATATCCACTTAGGGTTCAGAGTGTAATATAAAGTGTTTTGGACCTCTTGTAGGCCTTCTTTCTAAAATTACAGGGCAGGTGCCCTTCCTTGTTTGATTCTTATTTTCCCCGTCTACCTGCCCTAGATTGATGTGGGGTCCCCCGTCTTTTTGATGATGCTGTTTGGCAGCCTAGCACCAACGTAGGGCACCTTTGCACCATATAGATAGATAGATAGATAGATAGATAGATAGATAGATAGATAGATAGATAGATAGATAGATAGATAGATAGATAGATAGATAGATAGATAGATAGATAGATAGATAGATAGATAGATAGATAGATAGATAGATAGATAGATAGATAGATAGATAGATAGATAGATAGTAAGGCGCATCCACTTTGATTCTCATTAGATTTACCTTCACGTTAGGCCTTGTTTGACAATGTTCTCTTCAATGCTGCCAGTGTGTTGATTCCCTCTTCTGCATGTGCCTAATGACACTTAGCTAGTTAAAGGTTTATTGTCCTGTATTAGAATACTGATAGTGAGGCCTGGGTGGACAAAGTTGGCAACACATTTAAAGCAATGATGGTGAGAGGAGGGCTTCTGTTCAAGTAGTCACAGCAGGGTGCAACATTCGAGGTTATCAGCTGCATACCTAATTCTGAGGCTCTTGGTTTTGGGAGCGAGATATTGATGTTCCTAAAGCCACTGTCTGTATTTAATTGGTGGTTCCACAGTTAATTAGGCAGACTTTCCCTTGACTTCAAGAGGGAACACATCTCTCTCTGCTGGGCTTCTCTGAGTTGAAGCTTCATGCTGGACACTCTTCTGATTTCACTGAACTTCTACTGAAGTTCGACCCTATGCTGAAACCTGTAATGTTTCCCTGTTACGAATACCCCTTAGAAAATCTTGGTCTCAACCTATGTTTAGATTAGAAAAGGTGAAGCTTCTTTATGGAACACCTTATTGCGACAATTGGTTTTCTGTGCCTTGTGACTGTTGCTATTTTGTACCTTATTTCATTACGTTTTAACTTGCTGGCACATATCGGCCTTCAAGCTATATTGTTATATCTCTAAAAAGTATTCCTACTTTGAATATATACTGATTGGATTCATGTTTTACAATAAATCCTAATGTTTGATCTTCATTGTGGAGTCATATTTGCTTCACAAATTTGAAATGTGTTTCAGATGTTAATTCCCCTACAAACATTTCAAGTAGGGGTGGGCAAAACGTCAGCTCTGCCAGTGGAGTTTGCACAGTTTGGCCCATTCACATTCCACTTGGAATGGAAAGTTCTGGAAAAACTCCCCCAACAGCAGCATGATGTCATTTTTTTCTTGCAGCTCTCCATCGTTAGGATAGCGAGAGAGAATGTGCATCCCCTAGCATGCTTTTCGGTCACCTCCCAGCAAGATTTCTCAATGCAGGCAGTCAGGACATATCATAACAGTTGAGAAAGCTGCCACGTCAATAGAAAATGTACTCAAGTGGCAGAAAGAAGTAGCATGGTGTCATTCACACTGATTTTACAGCGCGGAACGTGCTCCTGGTGCTTAAAATCAGTTCGAGCATAGCAACGTGCCAAATTCCGGCATGTCACCGAACTCCGGAGAATCTCGCAGAGTTTTTATGCAACTCCTCGAGTTCTGCCTGCCCTCAAGTCAACTAAGAAAGCTCCATATGACCAATGGGTAAGTATATTCAAAGATTTAATTAAGAGGTTGAGGAGCAGCTAACTGCGCTTGATCACATGTGATATAATACAAAAACAAAATGTTTAAATGGTTGCAAACCAAAAAATCAAATACTTTCAGATTACACATGGCACGCTACAGCACCTGCCAAAGCTCCAACTGCACTAACGCAGCATGCCCCTTGCTTTTGAACCACATACTAGAATGGGTGTTGGCGGGTCGATATCTCAACATATTGGCACTGATTGAGATGGCAGTCAAATGTATGTGGCCATTTTTTACATGGATATTGGCTCTGTGGAATGATATAAAAATTAGGTAAAAGTGATAACCGTACAACTATTAGCTAACTGCTCTCTGCACTTCCTTCCTAATACAACTGCCTGCAGAGTAGAAGCCAAATTTACACCTTGTATACCGGCTGTTGTGGAGCTGCAAGGGAAAGGTTAGAGTCCTGTGAATCGTTGACACTATTTTCCACTATGCCACTTTGCATGACATACCCAAATGTAGCTAGCAACCTTGAGAAATCCTAGACTCCAACTGGACTGCATATCAACACATACATCCTGCTGTATTACTAATCATGTCAAGAGGGCACTCCAACTTGTTTATTGCTTAGCACCTCAGACAAATAGTGTATGAATGTTCATCAGTGACCTTGTCCACCTTCAAAGTTTATATGAAATCAATACTGAGCTCTGACTGGTAATATTTCTTCATATTACGAGAACCTCCTACCACAACCTATGTTCACTAACTTCATGTTCTTCTGATATTTAGGCCTGATGTTTACACTTTTTTTATCCTACACTATTAACTAAAAATATTACCTAAAATGTTCTAAGAGAAAACCTTGCCATTGGAACAAAGAGCAGCACATCCAACAGCTATGTTAGGCGCAGAAAGGACATGGGCATGCATGATCCTGAAGTAAGACACAAAAACTCACAGAAAAATGCTTTGTGAATGAGGATCGGACATTTAGGTGTCGTGCAAATGAAACAGGAGTAAGACACAATTGTTAATAGAAAAAGCGTTGTGGTACTGAAACTCATAGTCCCCAAAAGGGACAACACCTACACACCATGAAGATACACGCCCTGACCTGGCGCAGCCCGTGCCAGTAAGAGCGGCAAAGCGTGTTGTGGCGGGGAGTTGGCAGACGACGAGGGAAACTTAAATTTAAAAAAAGAAAACCACTTACCTTGCGCTGGCCGCATCGCTGACTGGCATCCCTGCTTTTTGGAAATGGCTGCGCCGCAAAATTTGCTGCAGCGCCGCGATGTGCCATTTTCTTGTGCATATGCCCCTTGATTTTTTTAATAAACAAAATGAAACCTGACCATAGCTCATTTACCTGGTGAGCCTGCAGATTACATAAAGAACGCAGCCATGTTCTACGGCAGTGGTCTTCAAACTTTTTGATGCTGAGACCCCCTTGTCAAACCTTTTTAGGCGTAATGACCCCCTTATGAGAAAAATTTCTAGAGCTTGGTACTCCTCATTATCGACAGATATAGACAACCATAAGTGCCCCCATTTCCCACAGAAAATAACTTTTATAGTGGGTAAATAATATTAAACTGTGTGCAGCAAACCAAAGGTCAGTAAGCGTGGGGGTGTAGTCAAAGGTGTAGCTGAAAACAAAGGTCTTCATTTATGAGGAATTGGCGAAGGGCAGCATTGCACGTCTTCTTGCTGCGCTGCTCTGCGCCAATGTAAAAGGGAATGCAGCGTACTTATAAAATACGGTGCATTCCAGTCCTTTTCCCTTGTGTTTGCACACAACTTGCAGCCTAGCACCAACATAGGCAGGATTGTTTTTGTACAGGAAGGGGCACCTTCCTTCACAAAAAAATCCTGAGAAGGTTTTTCCTCTTTCTATGTGAGTTGCAGAATATAGGCCACATGGTAAAGGAAAAACGCTGGGGAGACGTCCGTTTTTGGAGCTGCCCCAGGTTTACGTGATTTTGTAAATATGGGGCAGCATCAAAATCCTTGGGTGTTGCGTGGGAACCCCTCCCAAAGCCCATGGAACCCCTCCTTGACGCAGAGTAAGGCAGTACAGTGACTTACGCTGCTATGTCTCATATCTATGAGGCCATGCAAAGCCATGCAGGTGGCTTTGCACAGCCTCATAGGTACGGTTGAGACGCTTGCACCGCTGGAGCCTAAACAAAAAGTGATGCTCTGGAGATGCAAGGCTCTAATAAATAACCCCCAAAATGTTCTGCTTGCTTTTTAGGTCTTTCACTATCAGATATCTACATATAAAGTAATGGGTAGCGTAAATAAAAATACATTTTAAATAGTTGTTACTCAGTGGCAAATGCACTGTAGTTCATTATGAAACCTCTATTAGTTAATGCACTGCAGAGGTCTCAGTGTAACCAGAAAGCCACCGAATTAAGGGGCACATTACGATCGCGGTTTTCCCGCATCCTCCGGGCCGGCGGAAGCCACTGCCGGCCCGGAGGATGCGGGAAAACCGCCGCGGAGCCTCCAAAGACCCACCGCCAAATTAGGATGGCTGGTGGGTATTGGTTTATGTCCGCCGCTTTTCCGCCGCAGTCGGCTTACAACCGCGGCGGAAAAGCTCTTATATGGTGCCGGTGTCTCTCAGACACCGCCAGCCATATTAGGATTGCGTATCTGATATGCTTTTCCGCGGCGGGTTCTTCGCCGTGGAAAAGCATACGGATGTGCACTTCGGGGGCCCGTTGCGGGCCCCCAGGATGAAGAGGGGTGGGGTGCACATGGGGGGTACCTATGGTACCTCCCTGCATTTTCATGCAGACAGTGGCAGGCACCGCGCGATGCCTGCAGCTTTCTGCATGTAAATGCAATGCGTGCTTTTTTACCATTGCGACGGGTGCAGCTTAAAGCCGCACTCGCCGCAATGTTAAAAAATAGAGGATGTGACCGCCAGGATGGCGGTCACATCCTAATTGCAGAGGAGGGAACGCCGCAGCCCATGCGGACGTTCCCTCCTCCTCAAGGGTCACGGACGGACTCAAGTCCGTCCGCGATCCTAATGGGCACCTTAATCTTGATTTGTGCAGTATAGAATAGTCATGTGTATTTTTTATGCTACAAGGTCACAGCATGTGATAGAAAGTACTGTGAATATTAGGCCATTATTTTATACTTGCATTACACAAAGTGTAGGATACACTGCTACAAAATGCTCAAAATATTTTACCATGAAATGGTGCTTCCAAAATGGAGATGTTAGTAATACCAGTGCATATGTATTGCAAATAGTTTTTTTTTTTTTTACATAACTGCTCCTTCAAAACCTTCTTAGGGGTACTTAGAGCTGTGTAAATGCAGTTACAATTAAAAGCACACACATCACAGCCCATTTGTTAATTCTTTGCACTACCACTCAAAAAAACTAAATCTTTGTCATCCCAAAGCGTGGAGTGATTGCATCAATTAAAGCAAGGGCCAGCTGCAAGCCCCCTTTACACTTCTTGTAGATTAACTAATAGTGCACATTTGCATTTCATTCAGGCAAGCAGGCATACTGGCAGGAAGGCTGTTCACACACAAAACACTCAACAGATGAAACTTCAGCTGTTAACGATCAAATTTAGCCAAAAGGAAAGCAAACATTTTGAATTGCAGGCACAAGTGAAGCTGGGGGATGCAGAACCCCCTTCCAGGACTCCCGACTACCCTGGGGGTCGCAACCCACAGATTGAAGACCTCTGTTCTACGGGGAATTTAAAGCAGTGTTCTCCTGTTGGTTACGCTGGAAGTTACCGGTCTGTTTTTCTAAAAATGGAAAGTCAAGGTTCTGTGCGAAAATTGGGATTTTGAAAGGTAGATTTTGAAGGCCAGTACAATCCATCAGTGGAAGAAATGTTGAAGGGGCGGACTTTAAGGACCCAACAAATCTAAAGCCATGGCACGTTGGATAGCTGCAAGGTTACTGCTTTACAATAATGTGTGTTGCTGGACAGAGGCAAGGTCACTTGCTCCTGCATCTTGAAATGACATATGTTGAGTCATTTCAGCCTTTAATCGATTTTTGGATAATAACGCCCATTTGTAAAACATGCCACGCACCTAAACACCGTAGGAAGCTTGGTATCTGTCCAATTAACTGTTCTCACAAGGGAGAGTCATGTGCGTGAGTGAGCAGACACTGTTACAAACACACAGATCACCTGCATTTACGTGTTTCACGTTCACGCTTTACAAATCAGGCAACATTTTTTACAAGCTAAAGCAAGACTAGGTAGAAAGTTGTAAGTCAAGGCCAGAGCTTTAAAAATACTGGGAACATTACGCCACATCCTGCATGGATCCTGGCTGCAACTATTGTCCAAGTTCCAAACAAGGACTCTCTTTTTCAAAAAGCGTTGATACCATGATATGCATTTTGCAACCCAAAGGTGTGCACATTGCTTAACTGGGTGGCACATTTTGCGCTGCAGCTGTTATACTAACCCGACACAACAGAGTCAGTTTCAAGAATATTCCAAGAGGTGAAAAAAATTGCTGCTTCATGGATATTGGTGGGGCTGGTGGCATTTTGTGACCCTCCAAGAATGGCTGGGAAAGATGGAATGGAGGCGTGCTGTGGACAGAAACAAGGCTTCCAAAACAGATCCCCTTTGCGAATCAGTTATCACTCCACTTCAAGTTTTTGTAACTACTCAATGGTGTGGGACAAATTGCAGTCACAAAATATTCATTCATACATTCAATTGTGACAATTCAGGATGCATCTTACAGAGCCCCCTCCTTTACTATTAGGATAGGGTCGCAAAACCCCTTTTACGAGTCAGAATCACTTTTCCAAGTCACAAAAGAGGTCTTGAAAACAGTGAAACACTCATTTGCAGTCGCAATAGCACAATATTTAGGACCTGGGGATCCTAGCCAGAAAGCCATTGCAGGTGAAACTTCAGGCTATAAGCTAGACTCTAGTCTAAATTCGTGTGTTGTAGTGTCAAACGTGAATTTATACTCAGAAATGCATTCACTCACACATAATATCATGCCAGCCTGGTGTAAATTGGGCCTGGAAACAATAGGCACCAACGGGAGGGGAGTGTATAAATTCACATTTGTTTGTCAATCAGCTCCATTTCGGCATGTGGAGGTCTTTACTCCCGTCAGTTGTGCCTGTCACTCTGAATGTCATCATCTAAACTAAGATGAACCCTTTAGCTTTCTCAGTGACAAGTGATTCTTTCCACACAAAGAATTTGATCATAAGCGTTTACATCTTTGCACTTTTAATAACTTTTCAAAAGTTTAATGGCCAGTCATTGCAGATAATTTTTCAGACATTGAAAGGAACCGTTGTGACGACTGTTACTATCAATGTACCTAGTTGCCCTCAGTTCCAGCAGACAGCTCTAAATTTGGCAGGTAGAGGTTCCTTGGTAAGGTAGAAGTAATATCTGTCCTCCAAATGCTAAAAGCCCTAAATACTGATATATTGCCGCTGCTGAATTAATACACAAGCTGAGGAGTTCGCGTCTTGCATCTCAGTAAACCAGCCCTAGAGACTAGTTGGCATGCCATAAATTCCCTTAAGTAGGCCCTGCACGAAGATGACGTCTCATTTAACATTATTATGCTTGCCAAAGATATTTGAATAAAGGAGTAATGAAATAGAAGTATGCCATCAGCAGTTTATACAACGTAGACGCACAGACGCACCAATTACCTTAATCATATTTCTCACTTCCAGCTGAGTTTTGCAGCTTGAAACCGTGCATTATTTAAAGCGCGCTGTTTTATTTTAGCATTATTAAGTTTTATTAGCTCATATGCTGACTAACTGTGCCTTGTAAGAAAACCATTTCCCTTGTGCATCCAAGATCGCATCAGTATTGGATGTTGGAACATCTGCCATTAACTGGAAGTGATATACATTAACGAAGAGTATAAAAACACAGAAGATGCATTCAGAAAATAGGTAGACTTTAAATTGATATAGTTATAGGTTTGCGCGACCCTCACTTTAGTCCATCACTGTATATCAAATGTATGATGGGACTTTCTGAGACATGTTTAATATGCCTTACAGAATTTAGTGAACTTACATTCTTGTCCCATAAATCAGGAAACATCGGAGTAACTGGCCTTCAATTTGTTTATTTTCTTTTTTTGGAAAGTTTGCCGCTGATTTCTTTGTAGAAACAAGCATTTGCAATGCAAATTGGTCTCGCATTTGTGAGAGTTAAAGGTATTGGTTTTGTAAATGACAAATTGTTTAACCTACTTAAGGAATGAAAGAGGAAGGAATATGTAAACACAAAGGATGCTAGAGAAAGGAGGAAAATTACATGGAGTAGTAATGATGGAGCCGTACATTTTTTTTAGAACAGTGTGCAAAAGCCCATTTATAGATAGAGGACTAGCAACAAGTTGTAGCTCCTGAGCCCTTTTGATAGTAAAAAAAAAAAAAAGTATAAAAAACTCTATAGGAAGAGTGGGCAATGGATAAGATGGGGAGTTTAAGGAGCGCATATACATTGCTGCCAAGAGACGGATTCAAGTACGCTGGCCACAACAGATGGACTAAATGTGTTCCTCGCAATATATGGGCGCGGTGCTATTTAAGTTCTAATGCCCTGCTATGGAAGCAGAGTACTACAATGCACTATGAACCAACTGACACTGTGGTTTTCTGCCACAGGGAACGAGGCGCAACCAGTTGCCTCTTACAGGTGGGAATCTGTAAGATTTTGGAGAGGTGATCCTGCCTTAGAGCACGTCCTGTTACCTTCCCCGAGGAGCAGAATCTGCAGGTCCTGCTTTATGGCTCCGGTTTGCCCTCCATTTCCAGCACGCTAGGAGCTGAACTCCATAGCTGCCAAGGTTTCAGATTGCTATGTGTGACATTTTCATAGTTCCAGTGTAATTATGAGTGACCTTTCAATGGCTATGAGTGACACTTTCGCACAAGCAAAATCCAACAATGAAGACGAGAAAAACATACAGATATTAGGAATTAGTCCCCTCTGAGCAACAAAAAACTCTAAGGATATCTTAAAACTGCAAAGCACCAGAAATGGATAGACACTAACGAGAGTTAGACTGCTTGGAGCAATGCTCAGCAACAGGGGGCAAGAACGCACTGCAACTGCTCAGAAGATGATCTCAGCCGCACCATGCAGATTGTGCGATATTGTTATATGTGACACTTTGAAAAGAATTAGACAGCCCCCAATAGCTTTTTTTGTTTTACGTTTCAGACTGCCGTGACCATACAAACCCTTTCGACAATAGCTTTCACCAATAGAATTTCCTTTTGCTTTACAGACCCAAAATATATTAACATTCTTGATGGCTGCAGATGTAGGTAGTTAGCAATTTAAACCAGTGCTACTCATTAAGACCAAAAATATAACTCAATTTGGATATTAATGTCAGAGATACATATTTGGTCAAAGGTCGAAAAATATACCTCAAAACAAATGCACAATGCTGCTCATTGGCACATTATTCTGTTTTACTGACCTGACTTAATTATTATTGCGGTCCCAGGATTGCAGCTGTTCCCGGAGCTGTCGCAGGGCTGTTTTTTGCTGCTGAAGACGTGGTACAGAGGGCTGCAACTATTGTCCAAGTTCCAAACAAGGACTCTCTTTTTCAAAAAGCGTTGATACCATGATATGCATTTTGCAACCCAAAGGTGTGCACATTGCTTAACTGGGTGGCACATTTTGCGCTGCAGCTGTTATACTAACCCGACACAACAGAGTCAGTTTCAAGAATATTCCAAGAGGTGAAAAAAATTGCTGCTTCATGGATATTGGTGGGGCTGGTGGCATTTTGTGACCCTCCAAGAATGGCTGTGAAAGATGGAATGGAGGCGTGCTGTGGACAGAAACAAGGCTTCCAAAACAGATCCCCTTTGCGAATCAGTTATCACTCCACTTCAAGTTTTTGTAACTACTCAATGGTGTGGGACAAATTGCAGTCACAAAATATTCATTCATACATTCAATTGTGACAATTCAGGATGCATCTTACAGAGCCCCCTCCTTTACTATTAGGATAGGGTCGCAAAACCCCTTTTACGAGTCAGAATCACTTTTCCAAGTCACAAAAGAGGTCTTGAAAACAGTGAAACACTCATTTGCAGTCGCAATAGCACAATATTTAGGACCTGGGGATCCTAGCCAGAAAGCCATTGCAGGTGAAACTTCAGGCTATAAGCTAGACTCTAGTCTAAATTCGTGTGTTGTAGTGTCAAACGTGAATTTATACTCAGAAATGCATTCACTCACACATAATATCATGCCAGCCTGGTGTAAATTGGGCCTGGAAACAATAGGCACCAACGGGAGGGGAGTGTATAAATTCACATTTGTTTGTCAATCAGCTCCATTTCGGCATGTGGAGGTCTTTACTCCCGTCAGTTGTGCCTGTCACTCTGAATGTCATCATCTAAACTAAGATGAACCCTTTAGCTTTCTCAGTGACAAGTGATTCTTTCCACACAAAGAATTTGATCATAAGCGTTTACATCTTTGCACTTTTTAGGTCTTGCGCCTAGCGTTGCACTGCGTAGCAGTGCTTCGCGCAGCGCGAGGCATTTTGTAAATGAAAAATGGGGTTTCAGCAGTCACTTTGGACTGTGAAACGCTTGTGCGTGTGCTTTTTTGTATAGTGTTACCCCATTGGCCTTTGCGTGCGTCTTATTGTAAAAGACTGCACGCAATTGGCCCAAAGCACGCGCATAGCTCCTCCCATGGCCTATTGGTGTCTATTATGCGCACCAAGCGTGTAATCGACACCAATAGGCCGTGGGAGAAGCTATGATTGTGCTCACAAAGGCGTGACGTGCGCGCCATTTGTTTTATTGAGTTTCTCCGAACTCAACCACAACGTCATGCTTCATTTAGCGGCTACGCCCACTTTCAAGGTAGCGGAACAAAGGAGACTTCCAACCTCGCCACCGCTGTTTTTTTCTTTCGAGGAGTTTGCGTGTGTGCTTTTGGTTTCATGTTTCATCATCGCGATGCGGAAAAAAACAAAACATTCCCTATCAGCTTCTCTTTATTGCGCTCATTAAACAGGGATTCGATCACGCGTGAAAATTGTTTTTTTTTTTTTGTAGGACACCGAGGCTCCAACCTGATACCCAAACTCGAAAAACAGCAGGTTAGCCGCACGGAAACATCCTCACCCTTTTGTAGCAAGGAAGCGTGTAGTTGGGCGAGTCATGTGTACGCAGGGGGCCGGGGGAGGCAGGCAGCCGAGCCCAGAGCAGGGGCAGAGCCTCAAAGCATGGGAGCTCTGCCTGGGGGTGCTCAGAGCAGGCGGGATGCGAGGCTGAGCGCGAGCGGGATCCGCGCACACCACCGCGCACACCACCGCTTCCAAGCAGCCAGCCCGATTGCCAACATGGGCAACGGTGCATTTTAAGTCTTCCCTCTCCTATGTTTCCCTGGGATACCTGACGGCCTGTACCAGCACAGCTGACATGCTGTGGTACCGGGGCTCGCTCAGAGGAGCCTGTGTTTCCCCATAATTCCGGTGGCATATTATTGATACATCTGACAACAGAGGCCGCATTTCGGCAGTAAACGCAGTGGGTGCATACTTTTGCCAAATCTAACAACGGAGTCAGTAACTGGCCTCAACCCGATCGAAGGGTGAGAGGGGCCTCG
The DNA here is from genome assembly GCF_964261635.1 of Lissotriton helveticus. Taxonomy (NCBI): domain Eukaryota; kingdom Metazoa; phylum Chordata; class Amphibia; order Caudata; family Salamandridae; genus Lissotriton; species Lissotriton helveticus. The sequence continues at coordinate 334,995,408 of NC_136060.1, read as the reverse complement.
CACACCGGGAACAAGGGCTTAACAATGAGAACAACACGTTTTAAAACGAGCAGCCTGTTTCAAAGTAAATTTCCATACGTCTTAAACGCTTTATAGCTATCCTCGCTTGAGTGGAGATTTAATTCATTTCACTTTGCATGTTTGATATCTTTCCCAACCACACATTGCTTTAAACTACAGAGGCTTAGTAGTTACAAGTTAGTTATAATGGAAAGTGTATACCGCTGTGTTCTTAGGGGCGTGATACTCCTGGGGCCCGACTACCCATGTGCGCCCAGTTGCTGACCACCTCGCCTTTTCCCCTTTAGGCGGTAAAGAGGAGCGAGAGCCTGGGAGGCTGGCGGGGGAGTTGTCGTCCTCGGAGGAGGTAGAGCCTGAGGAGCAGGACCTGGGAGGCGTGTTGCGAAGCACCGGTCATCGCAAGTGGTTCGGTTGAGTAGGCAAGTTTTACCTAAATGTGTACACAAGTTATGCTTTCCATTCAACCAACCATTGTTGTAATTAAAAAATATGTAACTTTCTAATGTAATGTATGTATACTTGTAAAGCGCACTGTTACCTCGTTACATGGTGTCCTGGTGCTGTATACCGCTGGGGAACCCATCCTGGCTTTCCCTGTGAGAGGACACCCCAAGGTGAAGCCAGGCATCCCCGGCGTTGCTGGGGCCGTTGTGGAGATTAAGCAAGCTATTGCCCAGAGTTGCAGAGTGGGACCCATGGTTAGCGTAGGGACCTAAGCGAGAATTATCGAGTCCGCGGACATTGACCCAAGACCCTGCCGCGTCGGGAATTGAACCCTGGTCCCGGGCCGACCTCTGCTTCAGGGTCTGCCGCTTCTAACCAGTGAGCCACACTTCTCCACTCTAACCAGTGAGCCACACTTCTTCTTTCTAGTTTGGCCGCCATGAATCCTGTTGCTACATTAATGGTGTGTGGGCATTCAGCATAGTCCTCCTTTTAGGTCTCCACATGCTTTGGTGGGGCTTTGACAGTGTTGCTGGTTGCCTGTCACCCATGCCAGATCTGACTCCTCCTGCCTCTTCCGGGACGGCAGCAAAGTAGGAGTTCAGGCGATAACATATCTTTCACATAGCTCTCGTGCTCCTGTCCTCCCCCCCCACCCACGAGGCAACATAATAACTGTGTCTCTGATGCCGCTGGCCGCCCTTCTATGTGGCTCACACCCAGGGAGCTGAGTGGTAAGATTTCCTTTATGGATAAAAGTACATTTTCACCCGCCCTCTGTACCACGTCTTCAGCAGCAAAAAACAGCCCTGCGACAGCTCCGGGAACAGCTGCAATCCTGGGACCGCAATAATAATTAAGTCAGGTCAGTAAAACAGAATAATGTGCCAATGAGCAGCATTGTGCATTTGTTTTGAGGTATATTTTTCGACCTTTGACCAAATATGTATCTCTGACATTAATATCCAAATTGAGTTATATTTTTGGTCTTAATGAGTAGCACTGGTTTAAATTGCTAACTACCTACATCTGCAGCCATCAAGAATGTTAATATATTTTGGGTCTGTAAAGCAAAAGGAAATTCTATTGGTGAAAGCTATTGTCGAAAGGGTTTGTATGGTCACGGCAGTCTGAAACGTAAAACAAAAAAAGCTATTGGGGGCTGTCTAATTCTTTTCAAAGTGTCACATATAACAATATCGCACAATCTGCATGGTGCGGCTGAGATCATCTTCTGAGCAGTTGCAGTGCGTTCTTGCCCCCTGTTGCTGAGCATTGCTCCAAGCAGTCTAACTCTCGTTAGTGTCTATCCATTTCTGGTGCTTTGCAGTTTTAAGATATCCTTAGAGTTTTTTGTTGCTCAGAGGGGACTAATTCCTAATATCTGTATGTTTTTCTCGTCTTCATTGTTGGATTTTGCTTGTGCGAAAGTGTCACTCATAGCCATTGAAAGGTCACTCATAATTACACTGGAACTATGAAAATGTCACACATAGCAATCTGAAACCTTGGCAGCTATGGAGTTCAGCTCCTAGCGTGCTGGAAATGGAGGGCAAACCGGAGCCATAAAGCAGGACCTGCAGATTCTGCTCCTCGGGGAAGGTAACAGGACGTGCTCTAAGGCAGGATCACCTCTCCAAAATCTTACAGATTCCCACCTGTAAGAGGCAACTGGTTGCGCCTCGTTCCCTGTGGCAGAAAACCACAGTGTCAGTTGGTTCATAGTGCATTGTAGTACTCTGCTTCCATAGCAGGGCATTAGAACTTAAATAGCACCGCGCCCATATATTGCGAGGAACACATTTAGTCCATCTGTTGTGGCCAGCGTACTTGAATCCGTCTCTTGGCAGCAATGTATATGCGCTCCTTAAACTCCCCATCTTATCCATTGCCCACTCTTCCTATAGAGTTTTTTATACTTTTTTTTTTTTTTACTATCAAAAGGGCTCAGGAGCTACAACTTGTTGCTAGTCCTCTATCTATAAATGGGCTTTTGCACACTGTTCTAAAAAAAATGTACGGCTCCATCATTACTACTCCATGTAATTTTCCTCCTTTCTCTAGCATCCTTTGTGTTTACATATTCCTTCCTCTTTCATTCCTTAAGTAGGTTAAACAATTTGTCATTTACAAAACCAATACCTTTAACTCTCACAAATGCGAGACCAATTTGCATTGCAAATGCTTGTTTCTACAAAGAAATCAGCGGCAAACTTTCCAAAAAAAGAAAATAAACAAATTGAAGGCCAGTTACTCCGATGTTTCCTGATTTATGGGACAAGAATGTAAGTTCACTAAATTCTGTAAGGCATATTAAACATGTCTCAGAAAGTCCCATCATACATTTGATATACAGTGATGGACTAAAGTGAGGGTCGCGCAAACCTATAACTATATCAATTTAAAGTCTACCTATTTTCTGAATGCATCTTCTGTGTTTTTATACTCTTCGTTAATGTATATCACTTCCAGTTAATGGCAGATGTTCCAACATCCAATACTGATGCGATCTTGGATGCACAAGGGAAATGGTTTTCTTACAAGGCACAGTTAGTCAGCATATGAGCTAATAAAACTTAATAATGCTAAAATAAAACAGCGCGCTTTAAATAATGCACGGTTTCAAGCTGCAAAACTCAGCTGGAAGTGAGAAATATGATTAAGGTAATTGGTGCGTCTGTGCGTCTACGTTGTATAAACTGCTGATGGCATACTTCTATTTCATTACTCCTTTATTCAAATATCTTTGGCAAGCATAATAATGTTAAATGAGACGTCATCTTCGTGCAGGGCCTACTTAAGGGAATTTATGGCATGCCAACTAGTCTCTAGGGCTGGTTTACTGAGATGCAAGACGCGAACTCCTCAGCTTGTGTATTAATTCAGCAGCGGCAATATATCAGTATTTAGGGCTTTTAGCATTTGGAGGACAGATATTACTTCTACCTTACCAAGGAACCTCTACCTGCCAAATTTAGAGCTGTCTGCTGGAACTGAGGGCAACTAGGTACATTGATAGTAACAGTCGTCACAACGGTTCCTTTCAATGTCTGAAAAATTATCTGCAATGACTGGCCATTAAACTTTTGAAAAGTTATTTTTTCCTTCAAAAACAAACCCCTAAAGTTGGAGATTAATTTTGGAAAATAAAAAGTTAATAACCCCCAAGCCCCAGGAGTCTTTTCCTGTCTGTGAGGGCCATTGATTTTTTCCTCTCCTGAACAGGGCAGACAGTGTCCTTTCCCCAATTACTGTGACACTTTTGGGCCATTGGAGGCAGTATTCCATTGATGAAGCCAACTGGGGCTTTCTTAAAAGAATACTTATGGTGTGACCGACTCTAAATGAGCCGAGTGGGGCATCAGTTTGTGTACAGGGTACTGTCATGTTTGCGATAGAGTGCCTTGTCCACCAAAATTAAAACAAGATCCTTACTATTAAATGTATGGCTGAAATTGTGTGCACATGGCTATATATATAGCTGAATCAGGGCATTGGACACTGAGGGCATGGAGTCCTGAGGGGAGGGTCAGCCAATCTACTCTTTGGGGACAATGAGGAGGATACGGAGGGCAAGTGGAATTTGTCACCATGTTTCAACTCTATAAATGAGGCACGAACAGAATGTGACAAGAAAGCCACAGTAAGTAGAGGAAGGGATAAAATGATCTCAACATTATTACCTTAGGTCAGTGGTTCCCAAACTTTTTCGACCTGTGGCTCCCTTGAACTAACTGGCAGCTGGCCGTGGCTCCCCATCATGTCACTTTTTTTTTTACCAGTTGGGGATGGAAGCCCGACCTTTGGAGTTCTTCCCGTTTTCTCCCTGAAATGAATTGGGGTGAAGCCGATGAAGGTATTATAATTAAATTTGTAACAAAATTAAAATATAAGTCGTTTAATAAAAACTATAATTTGTTAATTGAGAAATGATCCAAAGCTCTCGCTTGCTATGAGTTGTGAGATAATACTCATCATGATGTAAAAAAGACAAACTACAAGCCCCAGAATGCACTGCCTTAAACGCTAAAAAAGAGCCAAAGAGCAGCCGTATGCATGCCTGTTCTGTGCATTAAATGAAGCTTGCATTGTTGAAACCCCTGCTGTATCTGTTTATGGTCAGTTAATGACGCTTTGGGAAACTTTCAATAATGAAGAATCTAAAGCATCTTCTATTCCCTCATCCTTTACGTTTCTCTTGTTGCTGCCTTTCCTCTTCAGACATTCTTTTTCTCCCTTTCTCTGCCTTTATGTCCTGCTTTCCTTCTCTTCCCCTTTGATTCTTTCACACTTTGCTCTACCCCTGTGTATTCCTTCTTCCACCTGCTGTATTTCTCTCATCCAAGAAATAAAACAGGTGGGCAGCCCAGTCTGGGGTGATTTAACAGCCTCTCTGATGCCCAGGTTGCTGCAGTCTGAGCTGCGATGTTTTGTCCGAGGTAGCAAGCACGTTATCCTTGCAATTACAATACAATTCAAGAGACCTTATTAAAGGTTTTATAATACTTGCGCATTTAATTTGAGAGGCCTTACTCTTCTTGTCATTAACATGGAGAAACATAGGGAGGGAAGAATGAGGAACTTTCACGGAGGTTGAGAAGTAAACAGGTTAATACAGTAACGGGGTTATTACATGCATCCTACCGGGCCTTGGCTAAGGGTCAGATTGGGGCCGGGATATGAATCCTGTCTGCTATGCGGCCTATTTCCACAGCGAGTTTGCCCACTTAAATTTTAGGCTTGTAAAATCCAGCACAATGTTTCCTCACACGAACAAAGTGCAGGAACAGCAGCCAGCATATAAATACACGGGCTGCTTGGGGGTCACGAGTTGACATGTTCCCCTTCTTTACATTAAAGTAATATCAAGTAACTTAAAGCAGGGAGTATGAGTGTGAAAACTACCTACTTGTCTCTTGAGAAGATGTTCCCAGAGGCATGACAGAACACAGGCGGCAATAACTTTCAACAGTCATTGCTGCAAGCACGTAGCCGCGCGTACGACGGCCGTGCACTCTTGGGTCAACCACAATTCATTAATATACTGATGGCATTTGTAACACCCCTGTGATTTGAATAAGCTTTGGTTGCTGCCTTCAGGCTGACGGTAGGGTAGGGCGTAAAAAGACGCATCATTTTTTAATTGTTTACAGTCTCACATGATTTCAAGCTGCCTCGGCACAAGCTCTTTCCCTGATCGTGCACGGCACCCCTGGTTACTCCTAACGGCGCACCAGGGAGTCGCGGCGCACAGTTTGGGAACCACGGCCTTAGGTGAAATAGCCCACACATTAAGAGGTGGAGAGACAACTAGCGCACCAACACCCCTAGGGGCAGGTGGTGAACAGAGTGGCACACAGGCAAGGATCTGAAGGGGTAAAAACATGACAGGAAGCAGGCTAAGGGCTGATAATGCTCACAGGACAAGGATGATTATTGAAGGCAGCCATATGTGGATCTAAAGACATACTGGATCAAAAGGCAAGGGGTTTGGGACATGGCTGCTGAAGGGGCATCAAGGGATGTAGGAAGACAGAAGAGGAGTAGGAAGAGATGGCAAAGGCACAACCCAAAAGAGACCTACGTGAGTGTGCAATAGAGACAGCCATGCAGTCACAGGTGGAAATGAAAAAGTACAGTTTGGATAAGCAAACTCTGGGCTGCGATGACATCATTTGGCAGAGTTGCTCCTGGACAGGGAAACATTGAGGAGCTAGATTTCAATAACTGAAGGGACACAGGAAGAACAAGCCAGGAAGTAGGACCTGGATGGGCATATGATGTGAGCCATGGTCCTTGCAGGGACTTTTAAAGATCCACACAGCAAGAAAGGGAGATGACCTCAGCCATGATTGCATATTACAGACATCAGAGTAGAGAAAAGAAGTTAAGCAGTGGGAGAGCTGTGGGTGATTCCAATAGGGCAGAGAGAAAGGAATATATGTATATATTACCTACTGGCGGTCGCCAGTAGGTATATATAGTTAGGACCTAGTTACCATAGGAAATTCTGAACATTCTATTGGGAATAAATTTGGCGCCGATTGAGGGATCTGCCTGTAATTTTCCTTAAATTTGCCTCGCTCCTTCCCTGAAAGTTTGGGGGGATTCGTCAAGCGGGGGCTGAGAAAAAAGGGGGGTCCCAAAACGTGTTTTCCCCCATGTTAATTTCCATAGGGACATTCTGACAAGGCTACAGCTCGAACGGCTGAACAGAATTACACCAGATTTGGCAAAATGTTAGGGACTGGTATGCAGCAGTGCCTTTTGTATGTTTGGTGTAAATCCCTCCAGTAGTTTTTGAGAAAATTGAATGTGAAATTAAGTCCAATGCAATTTTCCATAGGACCTTTAGACATAGCTAGAGCCCGAACGGCTGAATGGAATTACTGCAAATTTGGGAGAATGGTAGAGCCTGGTATGCAGAAGTGCCTTTTGTATATTTGGTGAAAATCCCTTCAGTAATTGTTGAGAAAATTGACTTTTTTCAAATTATATATCTATAGGCGGGGCACGGAGCGCGCACGGGCTTGCATCGTCCCTGCACTGTCCTTGCACGTGCGCGGACCTTAGCGTGCGCGCGTGGAATTCTGATTGGCTGTTGGACGTCTGTCAACATTCCAATCAGTCGAAATGAGGAAGTGTTGTCCGCCATCTTGTTTTTGTGGCAGATGATAGTGGTTGTAAACAGAAGTGTAATAGTTGACAAGGAGGCAGGGTAGAGATTCCTGAGCCCCCTAGGTTTTGTCATGGGGTCTGTAAAGGACCCCGAAGATTGAAAAAAGTAAAAAAAAAAATGTTTTTAAAATCGCTGGGTCCGCGCACCGTGCGCAAACTACGGTTCAAAAAGACAAAAAAGAAATACATTAAAATAACAAGTTTCAGTGTTTAGATGTTGGTTGAGTGCAACATTGAGTGATGACTCTTTCACGTTTGGGTTTAGGTAGGTGTTTTGTGGAGAGTTAGTATGGTAATTGGTAGAGAGCATTGGGGGTAGGTTGAAGATGATGTGAGCTTGAAAGTGTTGATAATTTGAACCAATTAAAATGTTACTTTGGTTTTGATTTTGTGTGTGATAAAATGTGATTGGCTGGGTATTTGAATATGTATGAAAAATGAGAGGGAAACACAGCCATTTTGAGATTTTAGTGTTTGAGGTATACTTCTGAGGTGTGAGATTCAGACAGAATTTACTGGTTAACAGTTTTCTAGAAGATGAGTTGTTAATTTGTAAGGAGAACTCTGTTGTTCACTTTAAGTTGATAGGAAAAATGTTTTCTGTTAGTTATTTAATGTTTTTCTGTTATACTTATGGATTGAGTAGGGCAACATCAGATGCAGTGCTCTATATTTCTAATTCTTGCTTGATACTATACATTGTCCATGGAAACACGGCCATTTTGTGACTATAGTGTCTGAGGTAGTTTTGTGAGGAAATTTTGGTGTTCGATTTCTGGTGTGAGATTTACACATTAGTGACTCTTCTAATAGAATGTAATAGTTTTTTCTCTGCCCTATCTCACTCTTCCTCTGCACCATCTCACTGTCTTTCTCTTTCTTTTAATAGTACACTAACATCAATAATGGCTGAAAATGAAGAGTCATTTGACATCGTTATAGAAATTTTTGTGACTGTTATTGAGGATGTTCCTGAAGGAGAGCTTTATGATGGAGGAGATGGCTTGGATGATTTCTATGATGAATCCTTGGATTCAGATTTAATAGAAGCTTTGGAGTTCATTGAGTTTGAGGATTTTTTTGGGGAGATTTTTTATATTGACATTGCTGATGATGCAATCTTAGACAATCATTTAAATTTCGAAAATTTCCAACAATAAATTTAAATTTAGTAAATAAATATTGTATGAGAATTTATACTTATCAAAATGTAATTTATGAGGTAGTAGCAAACTGATAATTTTTGGTGTTACATAGTACGTTTACTCATAAATATTTCCCTTCTCCCCCAAAATTTTCTTAAATGTGTATTTGACATCTCTTTTTCATGTCCTGCATCCTTTCTCTCACTGCCTGTCTCTGATGCACAAGATTGCAACATAAGTAAGTTTAAAGAACAGCAAGTGTGTCTCACCAGAGCAGGAAATCATGCAGTAAGCGCTGTTTCTCTTTCTTTTAATAGTACACTAACATAAAATGATGAATGAAAATGAGGAGCCTACCAACATCTTCTTTGAAATAACAGCAACGTTTATTGAGGCAACTTATTCTGTGGTGTATATTGATCGTATAGATAAAACAAATCATGAAGAACATGAAGGAGATACCATGGCAGATTTTTGGGATGAAACACTAGATATGGAATTAATGGAATGTGTAGACATTGTTGAGTTTGACGAATCATTTTCAGACACTTTGATGGATGAAATTCCTGATGAAGAAATGCTACAAGTTCTTTTAGATTTTGAAAAGTCTGATAAATAAATTTTAATTTAGTAAAGAAAGATTGTTTTGAAAATTATACTTATTTAAATGTAATTTATGAGGTAGTAGCAAAGTGATACAATTTTGTGTTCTTCATGTCCTGCATCCTTTCTCTCACTGACTGTCTCTGATGCAGTAGTTTACAACATAAGTATGTATATAGAACAGCAAGTGTGTTTCACCAGAGTAGGAACTCATGACCCCCTACGCCAATTCTGACCACACATTGAGAAAGGAAGGAATCATGTGAAAAAATCTGTTTCTGCTTTACTGAAAGACTACAGTATGGATTCAATATACCACAATAACTTTCATTACAACATGCAAGGTATCTACAGAGGAGACGATGTCCATTTCCATTTAGTTTTTGTTTTTTTTTAAAAATCCAATAGGTCCGCGCACCGTGAGTGCTCGGTGCATGCACTGTGAGTGCTCGGTAAATGCACGGTGCGCGATCCCTATTGCCGCAATTTTGTGGTTTCAGTAGAGAGTGAAAAATATAACTTAAAACGTGGGAAGGGGGTAGGGTAGAGTGTCCCTGACCCCTTAGGCATTCTCAGGGGGTCCTTCAAGGACTCCTAAGGTTAAAAATAATGTTTATTTTTTTAAAAAATATCAGAAAACACGATACGTCCGCGCACGGGGAGTGCTCGGTGAGTGCTCGGTGCGCAGGCCTCGGTAAAAATTAATTAAAAAAATTACGTTAAAAATCATATTTGATTGTTTACATGTTAGTTGGCTCTAAAAAGAGCTGTTGTGTTCATTGTGTTTTTTTAGTACCTACAAGTAAGTACCAATGCAGAGTCTGATGTTACAGAGAAAGACTTTGTTCCCTTCATCAGTGAAATGTACACCATCTGTCCTATAGATGCCTTGCATGCTGTAACGCAAGTTGTTGTGGTATATACAACCCATTCTATAGTCTCTCATGTATGCAGAAACAGATTTATTTACATGTTTCCTTGCTTTCTCAATCTGTGGACAAAATTGATTGGACCAATTACATTATTGTCTTTGGCATATATTGTAATAGACAAAGGCAGTTTGAGGAAAAAGTGACATAAATTGTCCAAAGATGTCCTTCAATAGCATTTCCAGACCAACCCCAGTCAAAGTGCATAAGTCATTTCCACCACAGTGCACAATTATGAGGTCAGGGTGTGGGAGATGCATGAAGGATTTCAGCAATGGTATCAATTGGTGACATTTCAATCCTCTCTGGCCAATCCATAAAATATCCACATTTGGTAAATCAAGGTTTAAAATTCCTCTGTTTGTTGCATACCTTTTAGACCAGAACACAAAACTGTGTCCTACAAACCATACTGAAGGCATGTTTCAGGCAGGTCTGGTTGTACTCAGATGAGGGCTGTAAATGAAATGGCAGTTGGAAAGCTTGCAGTTTAGAAAAAAAAGAGGAAGACATTCACTGCACTTGAAGCTTAAGAAATGATTGGTGCGTTCTGAAAATGCAAAGGAGCATATTAGGGTGCATAGTTTTGTTTTTTAAAAGAAGCAATTCTAATGGTTCAGAAAAGGTCATTGAAAGGAACATTGCACATGATTAGCTGTTATATTGAAAGCTCTAACAACCTTGCTGTATTCATTTGCAACATAGTATGATGAACTTTTAAACTCTGTTCTTCCTTAGGTGGGAGTTACCATGGTAACAGGTTGAATGAGCAGTAGGGGGATGGGTGAATATTATGTGAGTTTGAAAGTGTGGGAATGTAGAGCCAATTGAAATGTTAGTTTAGTTTTGAAATAGTGTGGGAAGAATGAGTGGGAAACTGTGACATTTCTGTTTCCAGTGTCTGAGCTGCAGTTCAGGGATTCTGTTTAAGAAAATCTGGTGTGTGTTTCACACTGTTGTACATTTTCAAAAATGATTTTAAAGGTGAGTAATGGTTCTTTTAATATAGAGAGAGTGCTGTTTGCAGTATTGGGAAGTATACCAAGCATATTGGGCTTCATTACTGTTGTATTTTGAAAATGAGTCAGGTTTCTCAATTTATGTGATTAGTAAAATCCTTTCTGCATCTCTTATAGCATTTCATATTCTTGTCTGTGTGCCAATTTTATTACTCTGCATGCATTTTCTGCTTGCACCCATGGCAAACATTGCGCAAGGGGCTTGTAAATATGCCTCTCTTTTTTGTATATTCTATCTCAATTTATGCCATTAGTAAAATCCTTTACGCATCTCTCAAGGCATTTCATATTCTTGTCTGTGTGCCAATTTTATTACTCTGCATGCATTTTCTGCTTGCACCCATGTCAAACATTGCGCAAGGGACTTGTAAATATGCCTCTCTTTTTTGTATATTGTATCTCAATTTATGCCATTAGTAAAATCCTTTACGCATCTCTCACAGCATTTCATATTCTTGTCTGTGTGGCAATTTTATCACTCTGCATGCATTTACTGCTTGTACCCATGTTAAACATTGTGCAAGGGGCTTGTAAATATGCCCCTCTTTATCTTACATTCCATCTCAATTGATGCCATTAGTGAAATCCTTTATTCATCTCCCACACCATTTCATATTGTTTTCTATCAGCTATTCCTATCCCACTCCATATATTCACTGCTTGCACCCATGTGAAAGGTCGCGCAAGGCGCTTGTAAAAAAGGAGCATATTTACAAGCCAAATTAAACTATTAGCAGTATCTCTGTACCAGCATTGAATTCAAGCATGAGAAACACTTTAAAAAGAAGTCTACCCTGTAAGCTAAAAGATACAAACTGTGAGCACACACAGCTAACATTATGGAAAAAGATGAAAATATAATTCCTTAATTCACATACACACTCAGTGTGTTCCTTGTCAAAAAACTTAAAGCCAGACATTTCAACAAAAAACATTTAGTATGGTAAATCATTGTAGACACAGAGAGTGAGATGAGACACACACACAAACATACAGATGGTGTAGGCAGAGATTGAGATGACACACACATACAAACAGAGAGATGGTGGAAGGAGAGAGTGAGATGAGGCATGCAAAGAGGGAGATGGTGCAGGCAGAGAGTGATATGAGACACACAAAGAGAGATGTGAACTAGTGTTTATATTGTTTAGTTAATGTAATTGCTATGTGCCATATTGGTAGTGATCTATAATATGTCATATTTTTCTTTTCAACAGATTGTAAATATCTACAGAGTCATAATAGATTATGCCTACCAAGAACCGCAAACAAAGACTTTATAAGCAAGCTTTATCAATCAAGAGGACTCAATTAGAAGATTAATTCAGAAGACAATCTTCAGAGAAAAGAAAAAATGCTCCTGGTAATGCACTTGTGCTTCCTGTTTTTTTGGAAGATAAGTTGAATGGACTCTTGTGCAAAGGTTATTAGTTTCTGGCAACGAATGCATTGCATCATCAAATTGTTAAGTTCAGGTTGGATATTTGCAACCATTGATGCTTGCATTGGTGGTGCTGTTGCTTCAGAAGAAGTGCTGGGAGCAGAGCCCTGCTCCTCTGATCTTTTCATTACAGCTTTACTCCAATTGTTTGGGTGTATATTCCGGACATGGTGTTCCATGCTATAAGTTCCAAAGCTGTACTTCTTTTGTGGATCCCCTCTTGAAAGTACGGTGTCAAAGATTTTACATGTGACAAAAGGCACATTTACCTTTTTCTATTTTTCTGGTTATTTAAAAAATGTCCGTACTATGGACTCTCTCTGTGTTCTAGGGGTTTCTCAGGTTCCTGCTGTTCAGCCATTTCAGTAGATTTTTCAAGAGGAAAGTGCTGATGAAAAAAGGTGTTGCTTCCTCGAAAGCCAAAGAAGAATGATGAAGATGGGAGGGGTCTTTCAAGAATTAGAGTAGGAAGTATTATAAACCAATAAAACCTTTTGTTATAAGGTCACATGGTTGGACGTAAGCTTACGGAGTGTTTACGGAACGTTTACGGAGTGCTCACGTAAGCTTACGTTGCGTTTACGTTTTATTTACGGAGCGCTTACGTTATCTTATGATGTGCTTACGTGGTACGCACCCTCGTGAGATTTATAATTTTTAACTAAAGTTATATATGTTGTTTAAAAGTTTAAAATAAACATGTTCTTTATTATCCCAGTTAATATGTTCCTTTATATTGTACAATGAATATGTAGATATAATGATTTAGCACCCTCGTGAGATTTATAATTGTTTAAATAAAATTATATATGTTGTTTAAATGTTTAAAATAAACATGTTCTTTATTATCCCAGGTAATGTGTTCCTTTATATTGTACAATGAATACGTAGATATAACGATTTAAAGTTAATAAAACTTTCGGAGGAAAATAATGAAATCCTGTGTACATGCATATCTGTGCATGTACATTTGTGCCATGTGGTACACATACATGCCCTAAAACCATGTATGTGTGTGACATGGCACACAAATCAGAATCAAGGGTGCAACAGGGTGTCAACATGGTGTCAAAGTCAATTCTGTAATTTTACCGATTCGGTATTTACTGATTCGGTAATTGCCATTGATTCCTATTGGCCTCAAGACTTATAGGAATCAATGGTAATTACCAAATCGGTAAATACCGATTCGGTAAAATGAGTGAATTATACAGATTTGGTAATTTCAAAAGAGAAATTACCTACATCCGAATTACCTACTCTTAAATATTGAAGTGGTATGATTTGGTATTTATGAGTAGGTAAATCGAGACTATGTACATCTGGCCTATTGAGTTGTAACATATTTATATAAATATGTTACATTTCAGTGCTTTGGAAGTAGTACAGTATACTATAGGTAAACACCTTATAGGTTTATGCTGTACCACATCCTTATAGTTTTGCACTTTGATATTCAGTATGACAAACTTTTACATACAAACATAGAAATTTAGTTCTTTTTTTAACCAGTAGAGGTAGTTGTAAAAAGAACTGTTTGGTACGCACCCTTGCGAGATTTGTAATTGCTTAAATAAAGTTATATATGTTGTTTAAAAGTTGCTTAAATAAAGTTTTATATGTTGTTTAAAAGTTGCTTAAATAAAGTTATATATGTTGTTTAAAATTTAAAATAAACATGTTCTTTATTATCCCAGATAATGTGTACTTTTATATTGTACAAGGAATATGTAGATACAACGATAAAACTTTCGGGGGTAAATAATGAATTCCTGTGTACATGCACATCTGTGCATGTACATTTGTGCCATGTGGCACACATACATGTCGTAAGACCATGTATGTGTGTAACATGGCACACAAGTCAGAATCAGGGGTGCAACAGGCTGTCAAAGTGACAACCTGTCCCCCTTGACAATTCGGTAATTTTACCGAATCTGTATTTACTGATTTGGTAATTGCCATTGATTCCTATGGGCCTCAAGGCCCATAGGAATCAATGGCAATTACCGAATCGGTAAATACCGATTCGGTAAAATGCCTGAATTAAACAAATTCAGTAATTTCAAAAGAGAAATTACATACATCCCATTTACCTACTCTTAAATATTGAAGTGGTATGATTTGGGACGCGATGTAGGTAGGCATTTACCGGTCGGTAACGGCTGAATTTGGCCATTACCGACTGGTAAATGCCTTTTCCTATGTAGGAGGAATTTATTTACAGATTTGGTATTTTTACCGATTCTGTATTTACCGAATCGGTAAAATTACCGAATCGGTAAATACAGACTTGGTAAAAATACCAAATCTGTAAATTCTAATGTAGGTAGCTCTGTTGATCGTGCTAGAGGCGTCTAAGAATTCGTTATTTACCACTCAATACAATTGGGTGGTAAATAAGGAATTCCTGTGTACATGCACATCTGTGAATGTACACCTGTGCCATGTGGCACACATACATGCCCTAAGGGCATGTATGTGTGTCACATTGCACACAAGCCAAAAACAGGGGTGCTACAGGGTGTCAAAGTGACACCCTGTTCCCCCTGGCAGGATTCGGTATAAACCGATACCGAATCGGTATTTAACATTGATTCCTATGGGCTTCAAGGCCCATAGGAATCAATGGCAATTACAGATTCTGTAATTATCGAATCGGTAATTACCTAATTTTACCGAATCGGTAATTAATTCAGTAAAAATACCTACTTCCCCATTGCCAGTTCTTAAATACCGAATCGGTATGATTCGGTATTCAAGAAGTGGTAATCTGGGATTACCTACATCGATCCCTCTGTATTTATGAGTAGGTAAATCGAGATTACGTACATCTGGCCCATTGAGTTATAACATATTTATATACATATGTTAAATTTCAGTGCTTTGGAAGTAGTACAGTATACTATAGGTAAACACCTTATGGGTTTATGCTGTACCACATTCTTATAGTTTTGCACTTTGACATTCACTATGACAAACTTTTACATACAAATATAGAAATTTAGTTCTTTCTTTAACCAGTAGAGGTAGTTCTAAAAAGAACAGTTTTTTTGTTTTGTTTTTGTTTTGCTTGAAAAACGATGTAAACAAATATACTTTTTAAGGCAGATAATTGTTCAACCAGAACAAACTATGAAAAATAAAGAAAACAATTATGGGGTGCACCTGTGCTTCCTGTTTTTTTGCAGGATAACTTAAATGGACTCTTAGTTGCTGGCAACGAATGCATTGCATCATCAAATTCTTAAGTTCTGGTTGGATAATTGCAATCGTTGATGCTTGCATTGGTGGTGCTGTTGATTGAGAAGAAGTGCTGGGAGCAGAGCCCTGCTCCTCTGATGATCTTTTCATTACAGCTTTACACCAATTGTTTGGGTGTATATTCTTGACATGGCGTTCCATGCTAAAAGTTCCAAAGCTGTACTTCTTCTGTGGATCCCCTCTGGAAAGTACTGTGTCACAGATTTTGCATGTGACAAAAGGCGCATTTACCTTTTTCTGTCCATCTGGGAATTAAAAAAATTTCCAAACTATGGACTCTTTCGGTGATCTTGGGGTTTCAGGAACAAACTCTTCTGAAGATGAACTAGAAGAATTCTCAAGTTCCTGGTGTTCAGAATGCTCAGGTTCCTCATGATCTAAATGCTCAGGTTGCTGCTGTTCAGACATTTCAATAGATTTTTCAGGAGCAAAGTGCTGATGATAAAAGGTGTTTCTTCCTCGAAAGCCAAAGAAGAATGATGAAGATGGGAGGGGTCTTTCAAGAATTGGAGTAGGAAGTATTATAAACCAATAAAATCTTTTGTAATGAGGTCACATGGTTGGACGTAAGCTTACGAAGCGTTTACGGAGCGTTTACGGAGCGCTTACGTAAGCTTACGGTGCATTTACGTATTATTTACGGAGCACATACGTCTTCTTACGGTGCGCTTACGTAGTACGCACCCTCGCGAGATTTATAATTGCATTAATAAAGTTATATATGGTCTTTAAAAGTTTAAATTAACATGTTCTTTATTATCCCAGATAATGTGTACCTTTACATTGTGCAATGAATACGTAGATTTAACGATTTAAAGTTTATAAAACTTTCGGGGGTAAAGCTCGAAGCTTTTACGTTGAGCGGACGGAGCTCTTACGTTGCGTGCACGTGCGACGTACCCTCGCGAGATTTGCTACTACTTCAAAAAATAATATACTGTTGTTAAAAGTTAAAAAAAACATTTTCTACATTAAAGCAGATATTGTCTACCTTTAAAATCTACGTTAAAAACGTAGATATTATGTTTTAGAAATGTAAAAAATTTGTCGGGGTAAGAGCTTGGAGCATTTTCGGTGTGCTTACGGAGCGCTCACGGAGCGCAGACCCTGTAATCATATAAAAAAAAAAAGTGAAAATAAAAATGATATATATATTATATTAAATATATATATTCACTGAAAAAACCATAGGTTTCAAGCCTTACATAGTTAGGTATTAGCAATTAAAAAACCTTGCATATTCACTGAAAAAAACATAGGTTTCAGGTCATATATAGTTAGGTATTAGCATTTAAAAAACCTTGCAAATTCACTTAAAAAAACATAGGTTTCAGGTCATATATAGTTAGGAATTAGCATTTAAAAAACCTTGCAAATTCACTGAAAAAACCATAGGTTTCAGGTCATTTGAGATGTCATCAGTGATTTCATCAGTGATGTCACTGATCATGTCATGAATGATGTAATATGTGACATCATCAGCAGTGGATTGTGGGTGCGCGAAATATAGTTAGTACAACTAACTATATAGGAGCAATTTCAATGGTTTTTTAAATGCTAATTCCTAACTATATATGACCTGAAACCTATGGTTTTTTCAGTGAATATATATATACATACATATATATTCCTTCCAAAAAATGTTGTCCAAAAACAGAGACACACTCCTCATGCAGGTTTACTTTTATTTACGGCTAAAACAAATCCAGTGGTTTACAAAGCCATCATTATCTTTTCCTGACACGTTTTGGACTTCTCCAGTCCTTGTCCACAGTCTAGATGTGTGGCACGCCTACAAAACAAAAAGAATTATCAATTAACTTGCACACTGCCAATATTGGCCTCTGGTGGGCCTCTCAAGTGAGCAAACAGTCTAAATGCATGCTGGGATTGGTAGTTCTCCATAGCCCATTATTTACCCTTCGGTTAATGTACGATGCCGAACAATCACAATTAATAAACTCATCTAGCCCTCCAGTGGGTGCGATGTCAATGCAGGGACAGTACTGATTTCTAACGCACAGTTCAAAACATCAATTGGGAAAATTCCTATTCCATGATTACCCTAGACATGTTTGCTACAGTCGTGCATTGAGCAGAGGATGGGAGTTGGTCCATACATGTATTTCTCACCTATTAACCATGAAAAGTCACACACGCCTTTAAAAAAGGCACACAAAGCAAATGTATTTACATTTCCATTGAATGCACAAATACTTTCCAAAACATAGTTGCTCTTCTGCAGTCCAAAGGATTTCACACTACAATCAGCAGTAAACTGATGGCCATGCTACGCACCATTCCTCATTTACATCACATATACATTCCATTTCTCAAAACAAAACTGTGATTCCCTTGATGTACATTTTTCTAACATGCACAAGAAAATAATATTGCTTTCTGAATGCCACTTGTAACTTGTTGGGCTTTGAATCTACCACTCCTGCTACGTTCCGCGCTTCAATGGACTGCCTACCAATCTGCCTGTAATTCTTGCTAAACAATAAGGGTATTATTTAGACTCCAGTGGGCAGCTTCCTGGCCTGCCAAATTACTGGTTGCTATGGCTTCTTCTTGCCTGGCAGATTACGACCCGCTATACGTAGAGCTCCCTGCGAGGCAGGTGAGTTCTCTGTGCCTTCAGCAGAGTCATTTCTGTACGATTATCATTGAAGGCATTTAAGCTATGCCTGAGAGACCGCATATTATTGTGTTAAAAAAAATGTGAGTAAGAAAAAAGAGGGAAGGTCATCCCAACCTAAATATGGCAGATGACTACATGTACCTGAAAGCCCTGTGGTGGACCGGCCATCCAGTCAAAGGTTTAAACTGGCGTGCCAGCAAATGCACTGCTAGTGTGAACATAGTGCTCCACCTGACTTGAAATATAATGGGGTCTGAGTCTTGGATGGTACTCTGTTTATCAGGATGGTGAAATGCATTCCCCATCATCCTGAGGAACAACCATTTATCAGATTTAGAGTGGTCAGTTCTAGTAATTAAAAGGAACCACCGTCACAGAACTTCCTTTTATTGTACAAAAAGATTGGTGGATGGTCGCCATCACTTTTTACAGCTGTTGATCTCATTTTTTCAACATTTTAGTTTCTTCAGAAACACACTCCCAAAGCAGGAGTTTGCTTCTGAAAGGAAAAAATAATGATCACCACACCATGACAATTTCTCCCAGGTTGTTAAGGGGGCGTAATCGTTATTTTTTCTGCTCCTCACAGCCAGATTTTCCTGGCGGTGACAGAAAAAAAAAAGACATTACACTGTCCACCCTAAATAGTGAGGGAAGTGTAACAACCTTTCTTTGATGGCCACTAGCATGTTGGTCCATAAGAGGAAGTTTTCCGTTAACAGAGCCAATAGGGCTGCCATTGAAGCAAAATGTAAGGTCCGCCTATCTCTAAAAAAGTACTCTCAGCACCAAAAGTTTCAGTCTCGGCTTCCTGAGTTTTTTGAGGTGGTCTCAAGCTCACATGGCCTTGGAGAACAACATATATGTTGTTCTGTACTTCACAAAAGTTGCTTCCTGTCTCTATGTTTAATTTTGGTGTTTCCAAGCAAACCAATCAGACCCGGCTGGTTCAAAGAAGGCAGTGGCCTTTGCTGATGATGTTTATAACTACAGCTTGCACAAAATAAGTCTCCTCGTTGCTCCTTTCCTGGTAAGGCATAGCATTTTGACATATTCCCCCCAGGTTTCCAAGTAAATATATCAGACCAGGCTAGTTTAGAGAAGCCAGTGGTCTTTGCTAATGATATTTATAACTATAGCTTGCACGAAATAAGTAATCTGCCAGGAACTCAAAGACTCCTGTCTCTCTAATACATGTCTGTATCAAGCTTAAATTCACTATTCTGGGTATTTAGAAAAAAGGGCTCTTTCATTGAATGTCACGTATTCAAACCCTCTGAATACATATGTGAATGATGGATGCTTTATCACACTATTGTGAGGTAAATGCTCTATGTTACTGTAAGAATTTGGATTTGTTGTTGAGAGGAGTAGAAGCCCCATTCAATTAATAAACAGAAACCTTGTCTGTAACAGGGATTCTGCGCAAACACAGAACTGTGCACTGAGACTTAGGACCTCAGTGAATTATGGTGTGCCAAAACTCACCTTAGTACCCAAAATCCCCTACCAGACTAGCAATCAGTGTCACATTAGCTCTTCGTCCTATAGCAAAGAAACCAATGATTAGACAACCTAGAACATGTGAATTAGAACCATCTCAGGAATGGTGGGAAGTGAGAACACTCTTTGGTTATACGTTCATACCATTCCACAACAGGAGTAAAATAGAGACATGGTAAAGTTAAAATGTTTATTTTAACGACGTGATCTCAAGCGCAGTATTTTAATCAAGGTCACAATATAAACCTGTGCTTAATCTTCTGATAGCTTGGCACAAAAGCAGTCAAGCTTCATTTAGAAGCAATATTTAAAGTATTTACGCAGCACTTAAACGTAATGGAGTGAAAACACAACATGAGAAAAACCCCAAATTAATTTAGAAAATTCAGGTAAATTTAAGAAATTAAGAGTAAAATGTAATAAATAGAATTACACAGAGATGACAAAACCTAGGGCCAGAGTTATCAATATTTCATGCAACGCAGCAAGACAATTTGCTGTGCTGCGGGAAAGGGAGGGGGAAGGAATGCACCATATTTACCAATACATGGCGCACTCTAGGTCTCTGCCTGCACTGAGTGCAGCATAGTGCCAACACACACACCCTTGTGCCATGGTGCAAGTGTGCCTGCATTATGGGCAGGATTGTTTTTGTGCAGGAAGGAAGACCTTCTTGACCAAAAGCCATACATTGAGTCTTTTTCTTCTCTCTAAGTGTGCTGCAGAATGAGCGGAAACAACAAGGAGAAATAAAGATATTCCTCCTTGTTGCTCCTTTCCTGGGTAGGTGTAGCATTTTGACATATTTCCAGGTTTACAAGTGTTGTGACAAAATCCATGGGTGGATGTGAAGGAACGATCACTCTCCAGCTGTGGAACACCTTCCCAGGGCAGAGTAATACAAGAGAGTGACTTGCTATGCCTTGTATTACTCTAGATTTACCAAGCCTTGCAGGGCAAAGCAAGGTGGCCTTGCATGGCTTGGTAAATCTGACTTCAGTATTGTGTTGCCCTTGTGACACAATGTGAGATGCAAGGGCATTGCATTGCAATGATAAATCTGGGCTTCAATCAGTAGAACGGGAGATATGAGTTTTTAAAGTTATAGGTGAAAATAGCCCCAAAAAAGCACAAAGTGCCACTCTCGGGTGGGTGAGCTGGACCGGGGTAAAGTCACAAGTTTAGGCCGACCACCATGGAAAGCTGATCTGACACAAATCGGGTTCTTCCCACTGAAGAGTTACGTTTTCAAGTCTGTGCGAGAAGCTGCCTTTTGCATTGGTGAGGGCTATTAGGAGCTTGTTGTCGGCATGAAGAGCAGGTCATGGGTCATAAATAGTCGCTGTAATAGAGCGAAGAGGCGCTCATCACTGGAACTTCATTTTGGCAATCAATAAGGGTTTTCGCTGTCAACACGAAGAGCAGCTGGAGCTTCATGCTAGCAGTTCTTGTGGATAGTCACTGATGGCGCAAACAGCAGCTCCCACTGGAGCTTCGATTTGGTAGTGTGAAGAAATCACAAGAGCAACCAAAAATATCTGTATCTCACTTTGAGTTTAAGAGATATACAGGCTGATTCATGAAGCAAAATTGCGCCCGCAATCACTGCGAAAATGCAATTGCGGGCGCAATGTCCGTAATCGGCATTTAACATGAAGTCGCAAACACATAATAGCAAATTCGCGATAATAATCGCAGAATCCCGGTAGGAGAGCATTAGCGAATCGGAAAATGCGAAAATCCACGGATCCTGCGAAATAAATTGCGAATCCGCTATACAATCGCAATCGGTATTCATGAAAAGCCACAAATAGCGAAAAACCCAAAAATCGCAGTTTGCGCGGCGCAAATTAAGGACAACTCAAAGCAGGTGGTAACCATAAAAGCCATTCAAAAATATTTTTCAAAAAACCGTTGGCCAATCAGTAACAGGTTCAGGCCTGACCAATCACACATAAGGACAATCAGCAGCAGAATTAGGAGTTTCACAATGCCAGGAATGTACATGGTGGTCAGGCGGCGAAGGCTACAGCGAGCAGCACGGAGGAGAGGCCGGATCCAGGACAGGATATTCCGCCAGCGGGTCACCTTGCTGGGCCAAACCAGAGAGCAGATATATGCTAAATACAGGCTGAATGGGGCAATGATAATCCAGCTGATACATGACCTTGACCCCCTGATGCAGCACCCAACAAGGCGTACCAATGCGGTGCCTACACATGTGCAGGTATTGTGTAGACTGCACCTCCTGGCCTCCGGGAGCTTCCAGGGGATAGTAGCGGCTGCTGGGGGGATATCCCAGCCCACCATGTCACGCTGCCTCAAGACTTTTGTTGACGCTATGCTTACCCAGCTACACCGACACATCAAATTTCCCACCAGCCAACAGGATTTGGACTTGACCAAGCTACAGTTCTACAATGTAGCCCATTTTCCACATGTACTCGGATGCATAGACTGTACCCACATCGCCATCTGCCCACCAGCTGCCACGGAGTATATGTTCCGCAATCGCAAGTCCTACCACTCCCTCAACATACAGATGGTCTGCAATGCCAAGACATACATCACTGACATTGTGGCCCAGTACCCAGGGAGTACCCATGACTCCTACATATTCCGGCACAGCGGCCTCCACACACGACTGGCCAGGGGAGACTTTGGGGAAGGACACCTACTTGGTAAGTACACTTTGTCGACAATGTCACATTGCTATGAAGTAGCAGCGCAGCACAGGCACTCACCCTTTGCTCCTCTCATTCAGGTGACAGTGGCTACGCCCTCGGTGATTACTTCCTCACCCCATACCTCAACCCTGCTACACCCCAGCAACGGCGCTACAATGTTGCACACATTCAGACAAGGAATTGCATTGAAAGGACATTTGAGCTGCTCAAGAGCAGGTTCCGCATACTGCACAAGACAGGTGGGGCCATGTATTACAGTCCTGCAGTGTTCTGCCGCATTGTGGCTGTCTGCGCAATACTACATAACATTGCAACCAAGCGCCGGATACCTGTCGACATCTCTGGCAGTGAATCTGAAGGGGACGACCGGCCACCTGCACATGCACGCCATGCACGCGGGGAGAATCCAGCTGAAGGCCACAGACGTCGCAACCACATCACACTGAACAGTTTCTAATGCACCCTCTTCCCTCACCCCACAAATCACAAATGCATGCAAAAAGTAATAATGACACAACGCCAATGTGTGCTGCTAAAATAAATATTATTGTTTCATTCACAATAATGGTACCACTGTAAATGTTGTCATTGCTAACAGTATTTCAGCATACTGCTGTGTGAAAGGACAGGGCAGGCTTATACTCAGCCTGTGCCTGTAAGAGTCATATGAAGTCATGTGCGCCTCCTGCGCGTACCACCCAAGCGCCTCTGTGGCTCATCCTCATCCAAGGCATGTGCAGCTGCTGTGGGCCTGGTGCTGCGCCTGAGTGCCCCTACGTGTGAGGCAGAGTGGCTGCTCACACTCGATGTCCCCTCACTGGCATCATCACCCCCAACAGTGGCAGGTAGAGCAGGAGGGTGTAGTGCTATCACGGCACTGGTCAGGTGCTCAAGGACCCTGGCCACATCCTCGCAGCACTGGATGAGCTGCTGCTGCTGCGCAAGGGACCGCCGCGACAACTGTGATGTGGCATTGCCTATGATATAATTGGACCTGGTGTAGGCGGTCAGCCGGGTCAATAGCTGACGGTGGCGGCGGCGTGCTGCGTTGCGCTGCAATGTATTTGCAGCAGTGCTGGCCTCCATGGCTGCAGTCATGCGGGCCATACCCTCCCCCACACCTGCCATGGCTGCAGTCATGCTGGCCATTCCCTCCCCCACACCTTCCATGGCTGCCGTCATGCGGTCCATCCGGTCCCCCACTCCGGCAACATTGCGCCCATTGTTGTACAGCTGTAGCTGTATGGCACCTTGCTGGCGTGCTTGCAGCTGATGTATACGGAGCATGCGTCTTTCCACGCTCACTCTCACCAGCTCCTGTCCATGCCCCCTCCTGCTGATAGGTGCATTGGTCTGCAGGCGAGGCCTGCCATGCCTGCTCTGCTGGCCTGACACAGTGGGTGGCCGCTGTGTTGCCGCTGTCGCAGGCCCTGATGTTGAAGCACCAGCTGCTGGTGGTGTCACGGCAGGCGTTGTTGGTGCGGCAGGGGCTGGAGGCACCCTGGTAGTGGACCTGGCTGCGGGAGTAGTTGCTGCGCCAGACGCAGGAGGCACACTGGTGGTGGACCTGGCTGCGGGAGTAGTTGCTGTGCCAGACGCAGGAGGCACACTGGTGGTGGACCTGGCTGCGGGAGTAGTTGCTGGGGCAGGGGCTGGTGGCTGTGTATGTGGCGGCACCTCCTCCTGATCCTGTGCCTCCTCATCTATTTGCAGCCTCTCGCTGTCGCTGCTGTCTGCACCACCTGTGAGGGGAAGTGGACGTTCATTAGTTGCATGTCTCTGTCACACGTGCAGTTGCTACATGCATGCTGGGTGACATTCCCTGACTGGCTATGGCTTTGCGTACTTTGGAACCTGTCTGGCTGCATTGTGGTACATCTACATTGTGGCCACACTACATGTCCCACAATGCTTCAGGGCATTACCTGATGTGGAACGATGGCATGACTATGGAACAATATGGGAGGCTAATTGGTCATGGACATTTATAGGGGACAGGGTCGCAGTCGCATGCCACTTACCTTGGTTGTCTTGGGTGGTGCCGGATGAGTCCAGATGAGTCATTCCGATGACCGCCTCTGTCTCCAGGGTGTTCTCTACTTGGTCCTCCATGGGGGTGTTTGGAGGGACTGTAGGTCCTCCCCCTCCAGTGCCCGATGACTCTCCAAGGCGCTCAGCCACCCTCTCTTTGGCACGACCTCGGAGGTCGTACCAGCGTTTTTTGAGTTTGTTCAGTGACCTATCAGCCACACCCACGGAGTTCAACGTGGATGCTATACCCTGTCAGATCCTGCGTTTTTCCTGTTCCGCCACCCTCCTAGAGTCCTTCCCAAACAGTTTTGAGTGGTTGGCCACCATCCCTTCTATTAAATGCTCCAGCTCCTGCTTGGAGAATTTTAACTTTCTCTTCCGCCCTGTGGTGTTGCTGGGCCCAGGAACTGCATCCTCAGACATTGCTGCACTGTACTTTCTGAGTTGTATCCAAACAGTATTGCAGGAGCTCTCCCAGTTGCTGACTCGAGGTCTGCCTCACTGTGGTGAATGGGGGTGGGCCCTGGCTGCTTCCTGGTTGTGATGTCATCGCTGTGCTCGACATGCGACTTCCCGTTTTCCCGATCTCGCGCTATTTGCTGTCCCGCTATTGACGAACTCGCTATTAGAGAATTCGCAATTCCGACACGGATGTAGCCGGTAATAGTGTATTTTATGCGATTTTCGATAATCGCAACCGGTATTAGCGGCCGCGTGCGATTCGCTTTACTTTCTCTAAATTAATCATGAATACCGTTTTGCGTGTCCTTGATAGCGAGTCACTATTAATCGCTATTAGGGCCACGCAAAACGTCCCGTTGATGAATCAGGCTGATAGACTCTTATGCCAGTCAAGGGCCCAGGGCCTGAGGGCACCTCTTGGGGATGACGCCTAATTTCAGCAGAGGTCAGCAGCATGTCCAGGAAGGTCCTGTTAGTGCTGATCAGCTGGGCATTTGCAGGGAGGCCTCTGGTAGCTTATTGTGTCCCTGTAGCTCAAACCGGAGATCAGCCTACTGACCCTTGAAGTCATTTCTGGGGAGCATGGCCTCAAGGCAACCAGGTCCAGTCTTGCTTCTTCAGACAGCAGGGCAATTCTTTTTCTGAATCTTCCTCAGATCCAGGAGTATTCTGATATGAGGTTCTACAGGTGTCACTTTTATAAATGACACCAAACTTTGTGTTTGTTGAATTTCCCAGGCCTGCCCTCAAAACTGTTTTTAGTAATTTTTTCCCCTTCTCTGATCTTAGCTCCAAACTGTCTATGGAGACAAAGGCATGGACAGGCCTTGTGTCAGCTTCTTTTGTGGCACTTACTATCCCTGTTGAGGCACCGAAGAATTTTTTGGTGATTAGCATGATACCTTAGATCCCAAAGGAGGATTAGTAGAGGGAAAGGTAAATTGTTATTTTCAATGGTAGTAGTGAAGAAAATTGAGTCTGCAGTGTCCCATATCAGGAAATAATATACAAACTACAACAGGAGACCCATTCACAGTCTTGTGACACAAGACAGTGGTAGAAAGTTACATTTGTTTAGACAGATTATTGTCTCATTCACAAATAGAGCTATAGCATCTAGAGAAAACTTTAAAGAGATGCATGCCAAAGGCAAGCCCGTCTGCGCCCATCAGTGCCCGGAACGCGACCAGCGCCAGAACCCCTGCCCTTCTTCCCCCAGGACCATACGGTAGGCAATCACTGCTACGCCTAAGAACAAATACTAGTGCCCCGCACAATATAATCCCACAGACTGTCAGTAAAGTAGGGGCTTATTGCCTAAACTGCGCTTTCAAACTCCCAGCTAGCACTGGCGTGGGATTTTTGGCCACAGCCATTTCAGGGAAAGGAGTGAAGGATAACAAACCTTTTACTGATAGAAGTAGGGGATCTAACGAAAGATACAGGACAAGGGGACATATGAAGTAGAACAGCAAGGAAACAGCAACAGAATATGCTAAATGCCTC
Organism: Lissotriton helveticus; assembly: GCF_964261635.1. Lineage (NCBI taxonomy): Eukaryota > Metazoa > Chordata > Amphibia > Caudata > Salamandridae > Lissotriton > Lissotriton helveticus. The sequence goes on along the minus strand of NC_136060.1, from coordinate 334,969,031 downwards.
CTAATTAATGTTTTCTCGATAGCCAAGCATAAATATGAGCTGGAAGACCTTATCCAACTTGCCCTGCCAGATTTAGTCTTTCTAACCGAAACCTGGGCAGATAACTCCTCAGTGCCCGACTGGAATGCTGCTATCCCAGAGGGGTATGTGTACCTCTCTCAAGAAAGAGCGACAGGCAAAGGGGGAGGGATAGCGATTATTTATCGCAATCTTCTCAAAGTACAACTCAAGATGATCTCAACCCTCCCGGCGGAAGCATTACACTTCCGCATTAAAATTAACAACTTTCAGATCTTCCAAGGGATACTGATTTACCGCCCACCTGGAACTAGAACGGCCTTCTCCCAAGCCCTCTTGACGCTTCTAGAATCCTATACCGACTCACTCTCCCTTACTATCCTAGGAGATTTGAACTATCACCTAGAAGCAAATAATAACATTGATACCGCTAGGTTGCTAGACAACCTAGAGGCTTTTAATCTTAGACAACTGGGAATAGGACTCACGCATCTAGCAGGCCACACGCTGGATGTATAATAATATAATATATAATCCACATTTGTAAAGCGCGATCAATCACCCGTAAGGGTCTCTAGGTGGTGGGGGCCGTCAGGAAGATTAAGCAAGCTATTGCCCACAGTCACATCGTGCTGGGCTAATGTGCCGCCGGCACCGGGGATCGAACCGTGATCCCCAGATTCCGGAGTCAGTCGCCCTGGCCGCGGCACTACACCTCTTCTTTTTACCAGTGATCCTGATATTACAGTTTCTAATACACAAGCTTTACCTTGGACAGATCGCAAGGCCATTTAATTTAAACGTAAACATGCTCTACCACAAACTGGAACCCAAGCTAAAGTCTCAGAGGTATTAATTAGGCGCTGGGACAAAGTCAAAGACAATGAATTTGAGAAAGCACTCAACCTTTTCCCGATGGCATTAGACTGCGACAGTAATAAAGCAGCCAGCAGTTTGATGACTGGCTAATATCAGCAGCCGATAAAGTTGTGCACAAGAAGCTAATAAGAGTAAAAAGAATCAAAACAACTTCGCCCTGGTATACCTCAGAACTGAAAAATGTAAAAATTCAGTTGTAGAAGGGCGGAGCGCCACTGGCGGCAAAACTTTGATCACTCAAAAAAGTTCATATATAATCAGACGATCTCAATATACAAAGAAGCAATCATCGCCGCAAAAAAACTGTTTTTTATTGTAAAAATAAAAAAGGCAGGAAATTCCTCTAGGGAACTTTTTAAATCAGTCAATCTACTGGCTAAACCCCAGCAAGATAAAGCATTTAAGCCAGAAAAAAATCTATGCAATAAAGTGCGGACTACTTTCAAGAGAAGGTGCGGGAAATTTATAATAATTTTCCAAACCCGATCAGATCTCAAGACACGGTGACGCCCATAATCAGCCCTGAATGCAAGCTGACTCATTTCCAGCCAATGAATAATGGAGAGGTTCAAAAACTGTTACTCTCCATGAAATCCGGTGCACCAACTGATCCCTGTCCTCCCTCTATCATGCATCAAATAACATACATGATCCACGAAAATCTGGCCACTATTTTGAATCAAGTCCTAGCCACCGGTAGTTACCCTACCATTTGGAAAAGGGCGGCCATTACACCACTATTAAGGAAACCAAACTTAGACCCCAGTGAGCCTGAAAATTACCGACCCATAGCTAGTCTACCTATCACTGCAAAAGTGCTAGAAAAACAACTCTGCAGAGTGCTGACAGATTACCTTGATGTAAATAATCTGCTGGACACCTCACAGCATGGATTTCGTCCACGCCACTCCACTGAGTCGGCACTAATTCTTGCAGATGAAGGGATCCGTAGGGCGGTGGATGAGGGAGGAAGGGCGGTCCTCGTACTGCTTGACCTGTCAGCCGCTTTTGACACCGTAAATCACACCGTCTTGGTGCAGCGGCTGAGGGATATAGGGGTCGGAGGGACCGCCCTGTCCCCACTATCTTCCTTTCTTGAGGCAAGAGAGAAAAAGTTGTTTTGGGATGGCATGCAGTCAGAGAATTTCCATCTTCCCTGTGGAGTACCACAGGGATCGGCGTTATCGCCAGTCCTGTTTAACCTATATGTCACTTCCCTGGCTAACCTACTAAGGAGACACGGCTTAGGGCTGGTCTCGTATGCCGATGACTCTCTGCTTATCATATCTATTACAAATCAACCAGAGTCCACAACAGCTAGGTTTTATGCCTGCCTTACGGATATTATGACCTGGATGGGCCAGAACTACCTGAAGATCAACACAGAAAGAACTGAGGTGATGGAGTTCGGGCCAGGCCAATTCCTTTGGATTCAGGCCTGGTGGCCGCCAGAGGCGGGAGAGTGCCCCCATCCAGTAGAAAAGGTCAGAAACTTGGGGATCATTTTTGACAATAAACTAAATTTTGGCGCACAGGTAAACAATCTCATCTCCTCATGCTTTTTCATTCTAAAAAGTCTGCGGAAAATTTTCCCTTTCATACCCTAAGAGCTTCAAAAAACAGTGATTGTAGCGCTCTTCTTGTCAAAGCTTGATTACTCTAATGCATTATTTTTGGGAAGCGATAAATTTCAACTACAAAAATTGCAATCCTTACAAAATGCGTCAGCCAGACTTCTTTTGGGGCTGCACAGAGGACAGCCAGCACCAGCAGGAATTAGATTACTCCACTGGCTGCCCATTAAACAGCGCATTGAATTTAAATCCTTAACACTGGTAAACAAAGCAATTAATGGTGTGAGTGCAGCGGATCTCCAAAAACTTTTTACATCATATGTTCCCCCACGAGCTCTTAGATCGGCAACTCAAGGCCTTATAAAAACGGCGAAGTTCAGATGAGCCAGATGGGGGGGCCGGGCCATAACACACTGTGTGGCAAAGTTGTGGAATAAACTGCCTCTGTCCTTGAGACGCCAGCCAAATTTCCAGCTATTCAGAAAACACCTGAAAACTTGGCTTTTCACAGCCACATAGGCTTTGGCCACCACTCCTATTCTACTCTCTCACTCCAGCGCCAAGACGCTTCGGCATTCGAGCGCTTTACAAACAAACAAACATAAACATGTTGGCTGCTGCCTCTTAAAGAAGTGAAACTCTCTAATACTAAAAGCAATATTGTGCTGAGCTGCTGCTCTGTGAAGCAGCCTCTGTGATTTGATCTCCAGCCTGATGGCCTCCAGAACTGGTCAATGCTCCATCTCCCAAGGAATCATCAAAACATTTGGGAATTCTCTTTAATATCACATTGTCCTTCATGAAGCAAATCACCACCCTCACCTTAACATAATTTTTCTATCTTCCTACCTTTATCAACCATTGCACTCTCTCCTCTCTAGGACTTCCCAAGAAGTCGTTTTCTTGGTTCCAAATGATTCCAAGCATTACGGAACCTGCTGCCATTTCCCCATCGCCACACATCTGAAAATTAAATGTATGGATTATTTATCTGTCACGGGGCCTTATATAAATGTAGCTTTGTTTTAATTGCAGTCAAGGATCTGTTCTTCTGCTCTCATCTGGAAACTGCATCTCTCAGAGGCCCTACTGTTATCAAATTCTCACATTTTCCGTATGAGACAATGTGGAGAGTTTTCTTTTATCTCACTCTGAAACTGGAACTTTTTACCCGACAATCGCCATGCCAAACCCAACCATTTTAAAATTCACTAAGGCTTATAGACTTTGGTTTTTAGCAAGTTCACTTTGTGATCTTCTAACCTAGCACTTGTGCACAGTTTTCTGGATAGCTGTTTGTGCCTTATAAGTATTACTCATTCATATCTTCATTTTATTCTGATTGAAGCAGGATATCCATTGTGGTAAACCCTAGAAAAATGGGACAATACATACAAATAAGGATTGCTTCAGACGACCATGTAATAAAGCATTATTGAAGAAGGTGTTTTAAGCTACTACTGGATAAATTCTTCTCTACAATGAAGAACAAAAACATAAAGCAATGTTAGGTGTAGTATCTGAGTTAAAGGTCTAATTGTTTGCCTAGAATGTGACTGCAATTCGGTGGTGGAATGTTTAGGATTAAAGCTAGCTAGTTGATGTTTACCAAGTTGACTGGTGGATGGATACTCTTTTTTCATGATTAAGACGTTTTCTTCAAGAAGCATCCTGTTAGATAGGTCAAATTCTTGATGTGCATCACATTGTCTTTTTGATAATAGTAACATTAGTGCTAATGTTAATGTTAGCAAACTTGTTAATCGCACTGCTATCCAAGGGTGTCCTGTTACTATGATAGATACAGACATCAGATTACACAAAGAGTCGATGTTTCCATTGCTTTTTCCAATGGGAGCAATTGTGAAATATAGAGAAGGCAACAAGGTAGAGTTTTACTCCTTTTAGGTGCTCAGACAAAGAGTCACTATCCAAACTGGCAAATTTCGGAAGCACCAATAGGTGGGTGTTAGAAGGGTGCAGTTTTACAGACCAGGGCATAGTGCTTGATTTTATATTGGAGATAAACTAGACAAAACTCGAGAAAAATTAAACATGCTGCATTAAGCAAAATGTGTTTACCCACAAGTAGCCATTGACGTTTGCTCAGTGAGCAGATGCAGAAGCTCTTACAGGCAATTAGAAGGGCAATTTAGCTTACAACGGATACAAGGGTGGGTCAAGAAACATTTTTTTACAGTAATCCAGATGGCCTAGTATGCTGGCCTGGATGATTGGAGCTCCGTTTGCTGATGACGACAAAGGCAGGATTTTTCCACAAAGCTGGTAAGAGCATTATACAGGGACCAGAAAAGTCATTGACGTGTCCTTCATAAGTTAAATTGGCCTCCAAATGGACAACGATGTTCTTGACTGACTGGACTAGGTACGGAAGTGTTAAATTTCGTGGACCATATGTTAGATCAAAACAGAGATCAGGGGGTTCAGGAAGGTTCTCTACATATTCTCAGTTTTATCCGAGTTGAGTTTGAGTAAATTGTCAGCCGGCCTAAATGTACTTTTGAAGCCTGGCTGTGGCATCAACTCTGCACTCTTTACAAGCAATAATTAGCTGCATCTTCATAACCCAGGAATTTGAAGTTGAAGGAACAAATTAACTGTGCTAAAGGGCGAACATATACATTGAAGAGGGTCAAACTCAGGGATGTACAATGACGCACGCCCCGCACTAGTTTCACAGCCTCAAATCGCAAAGGCAGCATGTGGACTCCTTGGATTCTGTCCTGTAAACATACTTTCAGCGAATTTAAAGTCATACCTCCTACTCAATCTTGCCAATACCCACTAGTGGGATACCATGCTGATGGAGCAAGGACTTGTGAAAAAGAGACTTGCTTGAATGCAATCCTCTCCAGTAACCGTTTGTAGTGTAGTTCCTATATTCCCAATAGGCTCTGCGCATTCGAATAATATATCCTATAGATTAGACGTAGGACTGAGGTCAACTAGGTCTCTATCGAATATACTAAACTTAGTTTTGTGTGTGCCAGCTAACTCAGAGGTCACTAGCAACTTTCTTGAATACACAAGAAGGGATTAGTTTCTGACAACCGCATAAACATTGTTTCCCAAGAATAAAAATATATCTCTCAGAGTCGCGGAAACAATATATAAGTATTTCACTCAGTCAAGTGTGCATGCTTAATTTCTACAGAGTTGCAGAGAAATAGTGAGATGGGCGTTTTCAATACAAATGGTTTATTGAACAGTCTTCTTTCTCATGCAAGAGAGGTGAACTGCTACGATGGTTATGCAAACTGAAAAGTATAATGCGTACAGCGTAAACAGTAATATAAAAATAATACTGTAAGAGCATTGTATGGTTTCTAAGCCATATAAAAATACATACTTAAATAACATTGACTAAAATACTCAACTGGTGCTACTGAAATATGCCTACCCCAATGTACCTAACCTAAGTCTAGTATGAGGGAAGAAGTAAGTATTGTGTAGCAAGAATCTACCAAAGGTTTCTCTAGGTTCTAATCAGCTCCATACCTTGTTAGAATGAAGGAGGTTTGGTATCTCTGTCTCGGGACTCGATTTCCTAACACCCCGCAAGGGGAGTCAGAAACACTGGAGCTGGATTCTCGGCAGGAGAAGGGCAGCTTCCTGATCAGTGCGTCAGCTGGAGAGTCAGCTTCCTTCGGCACTTTCTGTAGCGAGCTGCGTTGGGCAAGTAGGTCTTCGAACTGCTCCGAACCACTGTATCTTGCTATTGCAAGTGAAGGTATATTTACACCTTGATGGTGTTTAGGAATGCCATGTTTGACGTAAAGCCGGGCATATGAACTTCAGGAAAGAACCCCTAGGGAATAGTTGTTCTTTGTAAAGTAACTGACTTCTTGGAGAAATCAATTTTCAAGCAAGGAGAAGTCCCTGACTGTTTAAGCTAATTTTCCAAGAAATCGGTGTGGCGTTTAGTACGGCTATGCCTAAAGAAGGGCTTGATTTCTATGCCTATATAAAGGCAATGTGAATTGTACCTATATAAGGGCATGAATCGGGAAAATTCACTCGGAGGTTAAAACGGCACACAACACGTTAACCATTTTTTAAGATTGTATTGTGGAACTAACATGCATTTACATGACACCTGAGTAATAGACTGAAGCTTGCCTATGTGATTTCCTAACAAGCAAACCGAGAATGAAGCTAAGATGGCCGCTAACTGAAATTCTTTAGTGCACATGCGCCAACTGCAACTAGGTAGTATGACGTAACTATGCTTGGAGGGAAACTTTCTGCACTTTCGCAGTAGCTAATACAATGGCAGCTTGAAACACACATGCTTGCCACCTGCTTGCTGGAAAACTAAACTCAGCTATTGTACTTAAGCTAATGCGGGAAGAATAAAAATAGATAAATGGGATTAGAGTAGAGATAGGTGGTATACAGTGAAATCATTTATTGTTGATTTTAACATGTGTATTTTGACTCTTTCTATAGTGTTTGTTATGGGCCTTATGTCTCAGTCTACAGTCTGTTTCCTCTCGTTTTGCAGAACATGTGCAGTGAACTATATATCCGTATATGCGCCAATGTACTTTTCTCTCTATCCTCTTTTCCCTCATGCAGTGTCATTGCAAAGTATATTTAAGTGAGAATTTGATTAATTATCTAAAACTTCTTTCCTGAGAAGAGATGAAGTTTGTTCTGTACTGTGTAAGTGGTTTACATTAATTTAATCTAAGATAACATTTTAAAAGACATCCGGACTATGTGATTATTCCTGAATGTGTAAGTACATAAAAACTCCAATGTCATCTTCACCATCAACTAGTTCCAACTAATGGTCCATTGACCAGAGGAAAGAACTTTTGATCAGTGAAAGATTAGTTAGGGATGAAAAAATAACTAATCTTGTGACTTATAAAACCTGACTCCCAGCAGATATTACCAGTGTGCTGTGAATTAATTTATGGGCCCAGGTGAGTATGTGGGGTTAGATTACCTGTTGCTGCTAACCCGCTGGATCAGTTTTCTACAATATTGAGGCTACATGTGAGTCCTAATGCTGTCAGCTTTCGCCGGTCATCCAGTACTGCCACCGCTGTAGCCATCCAATGTGATGGATGGGACCCAGATTATGCCTCATCAAATGTATTGTTGTTTAAGTAAATTGAAAATGTATTTATTGATAGCCTTCTCCAAGATATTTATGAGGAAGTGCAGTAAGGAAATTTACCACACTTCACTTCAAACAGCTGAATCAGCTGAGGGGTCTTTATCAAAGGAAAAACAACAGCAATTTTCCTCTGAGCTGGTATACTTCCCAAGGATTTAGAGATACTGCAACTTTGCTTCAAAAGGTCTAAAGATGCATAGGCAACAGTCTTCCAGATTGTGATGGCTAGAGATAATAGAATTAGCCATTTTATGAGAAAACTCTTTAAAAATAGCCAACATAAAAGAGTGGATAATGTGAGCTGCAGATTCTGAACTGGTTAAGGAGCACAAGTCCACAGAGGCATTCGTAAATCCTGCAGAGATTTTTACGAGAATATTTTTGGGAGGGAAATGGGACAGCTCTTGAGAAAGAACAAAGGACTGAGCCATACATGGAGGGGACTATAACAATATAAAGATAGCAATGGCCTCTTTTGATGCCATTTGAGCCTTACTAATCTTATCAAAAATATCATTTACATTTTAGCATGTTTAAGGGATCATAACAGTACCACTATTTATGCTTAAAGTTTTTGCCAGCTAGCTTTGCTTCCTTCATGGAGAGAGTAGACATAGGCAGAGTAGAATTATGAGCCCTATTAATGCAATGAGAATAGTTTGTCAAACAATCAATCAAGTGTCTTGTAGAGTGCGACTACTCACCCATAAGAGTCTAAAGGCACTGGTGTGAACTGCTGATCCATAGACGGCACTGTGGTTCAGTCAATGAGCCAGGTCTTGTGGCCCTTTATGAATTGAAGCAGTGACAGTGATTGCCTGAGGTGGAGAGGCAGGGTGTTTCAGTTCTTTGCTGCAGGTAGTAGAAGGATCTTCCTCCAGTCGTGATCTTGCGGATGCACGGAATGGTGGCCAGGGCCAGCTGGGTAGAGCAGAGATCACTGGTGAGTGCATGGAATGTGAGGTGGTGGTTGGGGTAAGCAGATCTGTGTCGTGTAGGGCCTTGTATGTATGTGTGTGAGGAGCTTGAAGGTAATTCTTTTTTGACTGGGAGCTAGTGGAGGTCTCTCAGGTGGCTGGTGATGCGGCTGTGGTGGGAAATCTTGAGGATGAGTCTGGTGGAGGCATTCTGAATGTTCTGCAGTTTCTTGAGGAGCTTCTGGGTGATGCCGGCATGGAGTGTGTTGCGGTATCGAGTTGGCAGCTGATGAGTGCGTGGGTGACCGTTTTGCTGGACTCAATGGGGATCCACTTGAACAGCTTTCAGAGTAGGCACAGATGTGGAAACAGGCTGATGAGATGGTGTTGATCTGGAGATTCATAGTGAGGGAGGAATCCAGTATGATGCTCAGGTTTTGTGCATGGCCTGTGGGTGGGAGGTGGTTCTCAGGGTTGCGGGCCACCAGGAGCCATCCCAGGTGGGGGGGTGGAGCCCAGGAAGAGGACTTACGTCTTCTCCGAGTTGAGCTTGAGGGAGCTGTTCCTATATCAGGTGGCGCCAGCCTTCATCCTGTCGTGGAAGTTTTTCTTGATGACTGTGGGTTCGTTGGTGAGGGAGAAAATCAGCTGGGTGTCATCAACGTAGGAGAAGTTGTTGAGTCTGTGGTTCCTGACAATGGCTGCGAGCGGGCCATTTAGATGAAGAGATTGAGGCTCGCGGAGGAGCCCTGAGCCACTCCGCAGTTGATCTCCCATGGGTTCAGAGTGGAACAGTGGTAGTCTGATACTTTGTGTTCGGCTGGTGAGGAAGGAGCCAATTCATTAGAGGGCTTTGTTGTGGATGCTGGCGCCATGAAGTCTTGTGCATTAGGGTGTTGTGGGAGACAGCATCGAAGGCGCAGTGAGGTCTAGGAGGATGAGGGCTGCAGTTTCTCCATGGTTGAGGAGGGTGCGGACATCGTCTGTGGTGGCAAGGACAGGTGTCTCAGTGCTGTGGTTGCTTCAGGAGGCATCCAGGATGTGGTTCATTTTGATGAACTCGGAAAGTTGGGCATTGGTGGCCTTCTCAATGACCTTGGTTAGGAAGGGAAGTAAAGAGATGGGTCTGAAACTCATGAGGTCTGTCAGGTTGGCTGAGGGTTTCTTTAGCAAGGGGTTGATATCTGCATGTTTCCAATCTTCCGGGAAGGTGGCGGAGTTGGTGGAGTGGCAGCGTTTAGGAGTGATGGACCTGCCGGTTCTTTTGAAGATGTGGTGCGGTCAGGGGTCCAAGGGTGCTATAGAGTTGAAGCTCTTCATGATACTGAGGGTGTTGTTGGCGGTGAGTGGATTCCAGCTGAGCAGTGACTGCTGGGGTCCGGTGTCATTGGGTGGAGTAGTTGCAGGTGGTGTGGGAGGGTCTTGGGTATCGAGACAGTTGAAGCTGTCATAGATCTCCTTTATCTTGCAGTGCAAGACGGTACAAAGATTGTTGCAGAGGTCTTGGAAGGGTGGGATGACTGTTGTTTCTGTGCTGGGTTTGGTGAATTCTTTGACCACAGCAAAGAGTTCTTTGCTATTTAGTGTGCTGCCATTGATCCTTTTTTGTAGAGCCACTTTCTTTGTTGTTCTAATGAGGTGTGATATTAGGTGACAGCTGCTTTGAAAGCTGAGTAGTCTTCTGGGGTCTTGCTGCTCCTCCATCTCTTCTTGAGCCTCATGAAGGCGGGCTAGAGCCAGCTGGCTTTCCTGGAGTGTCACTTGTCTGGGGCTTTTTTGAGGGGAGCCAGCGTGTCAGTGCAGTGGGTGATACATCAATGGAGATTGCGTGCTGAGGTGTTAGCGTCCGTGGATGTCGGTGCTAAGCTGTTTTTTTGTGACCTTGTTCCAGCTTCTGGGAGGGTAACAGTGGGCCTATTGTAGGCTTTCTCTTCCGCATTGAGGGGTATTCCCAGATTGTCCAAAGACTTAAGGCCTGATTACATTCTTGGCAGATGGGATACCCCGTCACAAACATGGCAGATATCTTGTCTACCATATTACAAGTTCCATAGGATAAAATGGAATTATAATACGGCATACAGGATATACGTCACGTTTGTGAAGGAGTAGCCCTGTCCGCCAAGATCATAATAAGCCCCTTCGGGACTGATTCACAAAGGATCCAGCTTAATCCAGGGTTCTTCTTGGGTATGCATTCTGGGCATGTAACAAGATATCATGCAATGGATAACCCTGCAAGCTCAATCATTAATTTTCCAATTACAGACGAAAACACCAGGCGTGCAGTCTTTTGGAGGTTCTTGGTTAGCAAAAAATGGGATTTATTAGATGTAGGGGCAGTAGATTGTTGGAAAAAAAGTTTTACTCCAGTTAAGCATGATATGTTGAGCCATTAGCCGAACACTAAAAGTGCAGTGAGGCTGTAGGAGAGTTTTGAGTTTGGTTTCCGGTAACTAGGCAAAGATCTGAGGGTCGGAAAAAAAGATTGGAATTGAAAGCAAGAAGCTGATGACTTAGGTGGGTCACATTGGAAGTGAAGAAAAAAAAGTGGCAAGAAAGAGGAAGTTTGAAATGATGCCACTCATTTGTAAAATGAACCAGAGTTCAAGCAGAAAAGCAAAATACTTAAAATAATTGGGGTAGTCTGAAGACAAAGTTAAAATACTGTGGCCTTGTAGAAGACATATGAGATGGTCACAATAAAAGTTCACGACCAGATATTTCAGAAGTACACATAGGGAAAATAATTTAAATCAGTATGAAATACACTCCATTGCTTCCACGTCACTGCCACAATCCGTTCCAGTTAGAGAAATATATAAGCAGACTGGCATAGATAAGCCAACCTGGCTTTCAGTTGTTTACGCAAGAGTTTAATAGATCACTTCATTTAAGGATATTAGGTGAATGATTACTTAGTTCAGGGCCTTGGTGGGAGTTTATTTTGAAACATCCCAGGGTACATTCTGACTCCTGAGGCACCGCTATAAGACTGACCAAAAGGACAGTGAGAAAAGCGTAAATGCAACTTCAGGCTAATGAAACTGCACAACCAGCTGGCATGTATTGAAACATGTCACCTCACCTGATGGGAGCCCTACATGCATCAACCTGTTGTGAAGTAGTGGTGGGCCACTACCACTAAAATGAAATGTGCAGTTAGCGAGACGCCTATAATAATCCGAAATTACTAACCGTAGACAATAGACATTGGTTCCTTATGACGATCAGGCATCTCTCCTGCAATGAGCATTCGAGATGTTTTAAAGATGATACAGCATAAAACCATTTGTATACACTAGTTACAGGTCTAGAATTATTGTGATAGGTGGGGATTTCCCACCAGTCAGTTGGTCAGTGTAGGACATATCAATGATGAGAAGCCTTTAGGTATCTGTTGATACCCTATCTTGACGATTCTCTGAAGAGTCCCATATTTTTTGCTCTCATTTTGAGTGTCTAACAGGCCTTTCTTCATTATAAAAGATATGTATGTGTAACATACACAGACTATCATGAACCAGTCAGCATGGTACTCTGTTTTTATTATGCCTTCCCTATAAGTATTGGAGTGTGACTGGCATTACTATGATCATTTGAACAATGTCTGTGTTTTTGTGGTATGTTATAGAAATATAAAGATAGCAATGGCCTCTTTTAATGCCCTTTGAGCCTTACTAATCCTATCAAAAACGTAATTTAAATTTTAGCATGTTTAAGGGATCATAACAGTACCACTATTTAAGCTCAAAGCTTTTGCCAGCTAGCTTTGCTTCCTTCATGGAGAGAGTAGACAGAGGCAAAGTAGAATTATGAGTCTTATTAATCCAATGAGTATACTTTGTCAATCAATCAATCAAGTGTCTTGTAGAGTGCGACTACTCACCCATAAGGGTCTAAAAGCGCTAGTGCGAACTGCTGATCTATCGAAGGCACTGTGGTTCAGTCAATGAGCCAGGTCTTTTGGCCCATCATAAATTGAAGCAGTGCAGTGATTCCCTGAGGTGGAGAGGCAGGGTGTTTCAGGTGTTTGCTGCAGGTAGGAAAAGGATCTTCCTCCAACCGTGGTCTTGCGGATGCATGGAACGGTGGCCAGGGCCAGCTGGGTAGAGCAAAGATCTCTGGTGGGTGCATGGAATGCGAGGTGGTGGTTGAGGTTCGCATGTCCTATGTAGTGTCGGGCTTTGTAGGCATGTGTGAGGAGCTTGAAGTTAATTTATTTGTTGACTGGGAGCTAGTGGAGGTCTCTCAGGTGGCTGGTTAAGTGGCTGTGGAGATGTTGAGGATGAGTTTGGTGGAGGCGTTCTGTATGTTCTGTAGTTTCTTGAGGAGCTTCTGGGTGATGCCGGCATGGAGTGTGTTGCAGTAGTCGAGACTGCTGCTGATGAGTGCATGGGTGACTGTCTTGCTGAACTCGATGGGGATTCACTTGAACATCTTTCAGAGCAGGCACAGATGTGAAAGGCCAGAAGTATTGACTTTATAAATGACTATTTCTCTTTGTGGTTCATGACTTTATACTCTCTGCGTTCTATCCCTAAACTAGGAAAATATTCAAACTTTCTTCTAATGGTTTAACTTAGTGTGAATAGATCAAAATAAAGCAGGAGCTTTAAAACTGATATACTTAGTAATTTGGTGTGGTGTACGGGGAGCCAAAAACCCCTGCAGCCATGGCCGATTACCTTTCTGCGGGGAACATCGTTTACAACGAAACTTTTACCACGCACTACCATTACAACGCAGGAATTACAACGAAAGTCGTTACAACGACTTTTGCTGGAGGGCGCTGTTGGATAGGGAATAGTTTAATTTTCTATCCAACACCTTCCCTACTATCCACGGGGACTGGAGTTGGAATAGAAAATTAAACTATTCCACTATCCAGCGCCCCCCAATGCAAGTCGTTGTAACGACTTGCTTTGTAATACCTGCGTTGTAAAGGCATGCGTGGTAAAAGCATGCGTTGAAATGTCATACAACCCCTTTCTGCTATTCCTGATCTTTCAAGGGCAGTTTGAAAATAGAAAATACATACTATCAGTATATTTACTTCTCCTTCGTCTGACCAGGACCAGAGATACCAATCATTCAGTCACCTACTTTGCCTAAAATGTGTTAGATGCTTAAGAACTGTAGATAGAGTAGAACTGAGGTAACTGATGGATAGACAAGTCATCCGCCAATAGACTGGATGATTCTAAAAAGAAGCGAAGAGGCAAGCCATCCACTATGGAGGAGATGAACAACAGAATTACAAGTACCCATTGGTGCCTTCTGAATTTTCAGGGCTTTATGACAACACTGTGCACACTGTACCTTCACCTCCAGTGGAGAAAGAAACGTTCTGTGATTGTTATCCACTGCAGATTACAATGGTGTTGGAACTGGCCCTTCTTGCAGGGTCATCCCCAAACTTTTTGCTTCTTCCTCCCTTTTTTTTCCTGACCCGTGGCTGTTGGCAATAGGACTCTGCGCACTTTACCACTGCTGATCAGTGCTAAAGTGCATATGCTCTCTGTGTAAATTGTTATTCTGATTGGATATACATGATTGGCATATTTGTATCACCAAGAAGTCCCTAGTAGAGTGCACTGGGTGTGCCAGGGCTGGTGAGGACAAATGCTACTAGTGGGCCTGCAGCACTGATTGTGCCACCCACATGAGTAGCCCTAAAATGGTGTCTCAGGCCTGCCACCGCAGCGTGCAGTCTGTGAACTGCCATGTCCTCCTGGTCAGTGTCCCCACTGACAAGGCCTAACCCTTCCTTTTTGTACACATTGGTCACCCCTATGAAAGGCCCAGGGTACCCCCCTGGGCAGGGTGCAGTGTATGTGAAAGGTAGAGCATGTACTTGTGCAGGTGACATGCTCTGGTAGTGAATTACAGCCATTTTCGTTTTTCACTGCTGCAAGGCTATCTTGCTTCATAGGCTATCATGGGGGATGCTGGCTACAGTGGCTACCAGCATATCTTCCCATAGGAGCAAGATAGGACATAAAAGTCTGGCATCCCTGAACTCAGAATTCAATAACACATCTTTTATGAACGGTGTTGTTTAACTCCTGTGTTTGAGAACAGCACTTTTAGAAAGTTGCTGTTCTCTTGTCTTGCCTTTCTGTGTGCCTTGGCCTGTTTGTGGATTGACTGTCTGGTTTGAGAGTGACAGGGGCTGGGGATTCCCCAGGAGGCTGGCTGAGTCAGCCCTAGGCTGAATGACTGCATTTGCAACTTGAGTGATGGGAGGAGATAGTACCTGGGCCTGAATAGGGCTGTGCCTGCCTTCCACAATGCTGGCTCCACCTCCTGCGGGGCGGCTTACGACCCTGCCCCTCACTCTGAAAGGAAAGGAGAAGCCAGGAAAACAAAGTGCTCAAGAAACACCCAGAACTGGTTTAGACCGGGCTCAGAGCCCTCCTGCACAAAGGGAACAAAGACTTTTAGGGGTATAAGTACAGGACCCCTGACAACAGAAAATTAGATCATCGTGGAATCAAGAAGGAACCTCTGCCAAGGAGAAAGCTGAAACTGAAGAAGGAAGATTGTCCAGCTGTTGCTATGCTGGATTGCCCTGCTGTTGCTTTGCTGCCAAGGAGAGGTGAAGGACTTTACTTTGTGCTGTGTCCCCTTGCTTGAAGGAATCTCCAAGGGCCTGAGAAGAGCTGGCTCCCTGTTTTGAAGTCCCAGGAACAAAAGGACTTCCTGGAGTGCGTGGCCCATGTGTGGTGCATCTGGAAGTTGTACTTGTGCTGGGAAGCTGGAAACTAAGCTTTAAAGATTTTGCTACAGAAAAGTTGTCGCATCGCTCGCTGCGGAGCGCATCCCCGACAGTGCGAGGAAATTCCCGCCGCTACGAAAGCCGAGATCATCGCAGCGCCTGTTGCCGCTACCAGAGCAGTCGCATCCTTCGTTTGCGGGACGCACCAGACCGGTACCGGAAGACTACCATCGCTGCGAGTGTCTTCGCAGAGCCTGTCGTCGCTGGGTGAGATCGCTGCACCGCTTGCTTGCGGACCGCATCACGTCACGGCGAACATCGTCGCAGAGCCATCGCATTGAGGAGCTGCGAAAGAGTGATCGCCACTGGATCGCGCATCGTCGCCCCGGAGATTGTCGCAGCCCCTACGAGATCGACGCATCGTGCCTTTGCGAGAACAAACTTCCTACGGAACCTACGCACCGGAATCCATACAAGTGGCCTTCCTCCCCATACAGACCGGATTCGTCGTGACACGCCCGCTGCTGCAGCGGGGTTGTCGCATCGCCTCCCCCAAGGTCTCAGGAGCAACGCATCGCTTGTTTTCCACCGCACCAGCTTCTGCTTTTGGAACTTTCTCGCAACTAAATGCACTGCTGGCTAAACGTGACGCAACAGTGAACTGTTCACGCATCTGTGGATTATTTTTATCGCAACCTTAAGAACTCTTTTGAAACCATAATCTTGAACTGTGTATGTTGGATTTTTGTAGTTTTCGTCTTGTGTAGTTTAGGTTAAATACCTTTATTTTTATAAACTGTTGTGGAGTCAGTTTGTGGTGTTTTCACTGTGTTACTGTGAGTCTTGGTACGAATACTTTACACATTGTCTTCTGATTAGCCTTGACTGCTCGTGCCAAGCTACCTAGAGGGTGAGCGACCATAATGCAGTACAGCATGGAGTACAGCTGAGAATGGACTGTATGGGTTGGGACAAACGCATACCACCAATTGGGGAAGGCATGACAAGACTCTAAGCAATGCTGATTGCCCGTCAAACCAGAATACGGTGATTCGATGTAGCATTGCCACCCGTTCTGTGACATTCACACACGTATTACTTTGCAGCCACTTATGGCTAGTGGGGGTTTTGAATTTGGTAATCTTGCTATGAGGGGGTTGTACTTGGCAGGCATCCATTAAGTAAGGGAAGGGGGAGGGTATTGGGGACTGTAGGAGTTGTTGTCTATGCAAGTTTTTTTTTGCTCTTTTCTCTCAGTGCTATGCTATATTGCCTTTATCATTACACATTGCAGCAGGTAACGGTTACATTACATGGCATGCTATGCAGACGTTACATTCATGACCTGGAATTCTAGGGGGCTAAACAACTCAAGTAAATGTAGGCAGGTACCACAGTATTTATGTTGGCCTACAATGTATATTGTGTTCCTGCAAGAAACTCATTTAGTACCTACTTGCCCACCTATGTTTGCCTCTGCTCTTCTCTACCTACAGCTCTTACTCATGTGGGGTCTCCATACTAATACATAAAACGTTGCCCTTAAAGCACACATCCACTTTAACTGATGCCGAGGGAAGATACCTGCTAGTAGTGGGTCATCTCTTGGGGCAGAATGTCCTACTGGTCAACATATACTCCCCAAATATTGATAATCCAGAATTTTACCAATGCTTGCAATCGTAAATAGACTTAGTAGACACATATCACATGTTTCTGGGGGCAAGTAATATCCTTCTGGACCCAAATGTAGATAGTTCTGCCACAGCCCCAGTCAACAAATCCCGATCTTTGACTGCTCCATGCAGGCTCCATCCGACACATATGCATTGAAAGAAGCATGGCGTCATCAACGCCCCCAAGCACAGCCTATTTACACCACTTGACACAGCATGACATGTGTACGTATCTAGACTATTGGCTCCTATCGAGCACCCATATACCATGGCTCCTGGATATAAAGCATCTCCCCCACACATTATCAGATTAATCAACAGTGGTTTTGACTATGCGTGTCCCTGGAGTGGGAAGGATTAAGCGGCAGTGGCAGTTTTATAACATGCCACTACATGGTGCAGTGTTCCTGGCAGTACTCCGTATGGTGATAAGAAAATATTTCAAGCTAAACAAGGGATCAGTCTCATTGCAGGCAACCCTGTGGAAGATCTTCAAAGCGTACATAAGGGGAGTCTGTATCTCCAAGCATTCTGGGATACTGATGGATCTCTGGCATACACTGTTGCAGTTGGAGGGAGAGCTGTTGGCTTTAGATCGAGAGCAGATTACAAGCTGGTCCACAGATTATTTGCCACAGAAGAAGTTACTTGCCTTTTGTAGCACATGTTCTGTTATTATCTAATCGCAGATTCTTAACTACCTTTCTCCTCATTTTGTAGAATGGACTCTTTCCCATCTGAAAAGCTCAGAAATTAGAGCTCTGTAATCAGGCACACATTGGTTTTTAAGCTCTGTATCCAAGGGCAAGAACAGTGTCCAGAAAGAAACTGATGTCCATGCTCTTGGGTGGCTCTTTTATGCTGCTCCAGTCGTTACTTCCAGGATCGGGCAGGGTGGACATGGAGCTGCGGGCTGAATAAAATCTTCCAGATCCAGCCTAGCACTTGGGTATAATCTACAGGACAGGAATATGCAGTTAGTTTCCACCAGAAAGAGAGTTACAAAGGTTCAGCCCACCCACATAATGGCAAAGTAGTAAGCCACTTGCAAAGCTTCATTTTATGTGTACAAATACAGGATGAGAAGCCAGCAGCAAGCCTAAATGTCAATGCGTTTTTCAGGTTTTAGAAGTAGACTTCAAGGAATAGTCTTGGAGAGATCTCAAGAAGTGGCAAGAGCTGAAATTAAAGTAGTAAGTAGCTTAAGAAACTAGGTTAGTTTATGGAAAAGTGGAATAGGGGAGAGGAGTTGGCCTAACGGCTAGGGCGCTCGACCTCGGACCTGGGGATCTGGGTTCGAGTCTCTGTAATGACGCCAAAACCTCCTGTGATTCTGGGCAAATCACTTAATCTCCCCGTGCCTAAAATGAATGTGTGTCCGTCCTCATGTAACGTAACTGGTGCTATGTAAAGCGCTCTGATACCTGATTCGGTTCGGGTCTAGTTCGCGCTATATAAAACTCTGCAAAAAAAAAAAAAAAAAAGGCGGGTGGCCCTACCGTCCAACTATCAGCAATCGTTGGAGAGGGAGGCCCGCTTTTTGGGGAAACATGCTAGGGACTGCAGGTACGGAGAGGGAGGGAGGCCAGGGGATACCGGTGACATTTTCAACTATCTTGAAGGAGTTGCAATGGTGTGGTTTACGACCGCACTTGAACAATTCCTTTGCGAACACTTCACCACCGAAGAAATCATACAAGCTATGGATAGCACCACGGCACCGGGCTTTGATAGCTTTTCTGGGACATTTGCAAAGCGTACAAGCACTTATTTGCACCATATCTCCTAGAGGTGTACACAGAGGCATTGAAGGTGGGAGTTCTCCCCCCTGCATTCAAAGAAGCAGTCATAATTATACTTCTAAAGCACCGGAAGGTATTGTTACAATGTGGCTCTTACAGGCCATTATCTTTGTTAAACTTTGATAATAAAATATTAGCCAAGATAGTAGCAAGCTGCCTGTTACTGCTAATGGGACAGATAATTTGACCCACTTAATCTGGCTTTGTATCGCATAGATCTACTGGGTTAAATTTACAGATGTTTTTTGCCCTAGTCCATAAGAAAGCCCCTACAGTTCCAGATGTAGCAGCGTTGCTAGACGCCGAAAAGGCTTCTGCATCCTTGAAGTAGCCCTTACATGCCAATTTGCGGAAATTAGGGCTGCCTGTGGGATTCGTGTCCCTCATAACCTTGCTATTCACACGACCAACAGCACGCATCAGGCTTAATGCACATTGGCTAGTCCATTCTGCATTTCTTGTGGAACTAGGTAGGGCTGTCAGTTATCGCAACTCCTATTTATAATAGCGATGGATCCCCTGGTACGGCACTTACAGAAAAATCAACTTCATCGAGGGCTATAGTTTAGGGCTGGCCCCTTATTAATAACACTATATGCAGATGACAAGATACTTTACATGAGACACTCAGCTGATAATCTTGCACCTGTGTCAAGTGGCACACTTTGGGAACTCTCACGGCTACATATTAACTGGAAAAAAATCTGATATCTTCTCATTAACAGAGATTAGAGACCGAATGTGAGGCGAGTTTCTAATGACCTGGTGTAAGGCAGAGACATGAAATCTGGGAATATACTTGCATAGGGACAACAAACATGTACTGTGGCTCAATTACAAGCCAGTGGTGAATAAGCTGAGTGCCAGGATAGATAGATGGCTCTGACTCCCACTAGCTGGTTGTATAGCCATCATGAAAATGATGGTTCTACCCCAACTCCTTTGTTTGTTTAACAACATCTCTATCCCTTTAAAAAATGTATTCTTTGCTTAAATCCACACACTCTTGACACAGTTCATCTGGGAAGGCAAACAACTCAGAATTTGCTGGAGTACCCTTGTTCTTCCATACACGTGGTAGGGGGGTTTGGAGTCCTAAATATCCGTCTCTACTACTTGGTTGCACAGTGAAGCTACACTCGACACTGGTACTACCCAGATGCACACATCCCTTGTGCTAAGCCAAAGATGGACCTTGCGGCCCCAACGCCGCTAAGAGCACTACTACAAGCTGGACTGCTGTGAGACCAAAAAGATATTCAAACTGTGTCCATCACAAGTTGGGCATGGACGAGTTTGCTACGAATCACGGGCGGCACAGGACTATATTTGCCAGCTTTCCCTTTAGCAGCTAACCAGTGGTTACCAATTATGCAGGAACACTTGGTGAAATGCACCCTCCGATGGTATGCATTACATAGATTTGGGGACCTCTTTTCCAACGGCCATGTATTTTCCAGCACGGAAGACACTCAGGGCATAATTACAAGCCCCTATCACCACAGGAATGACACTGTCAATGACCTTCTGTGGCGATATGTGCTTTGCTTATTTAAAAGGCAGCGTTAAGCTACTTAACTAATGTGGCTTAAGGGTGCCTTGTAAATGAGGCCCCATTCACACTATACTTAGCGTCACAGGGGTGGACAACGGGTGTTTTGTGGCGTTCCACTGCAATACCCGTTGATTTTTTGACGCTGCCCCCTAGTTACTAGGTTGACCTAAATAGGAGGCAGCACCAAAATGAAAACCAGAGAAAACCTGGTCTTAAACAAGCGCAATGAGGAGAAATGCTTAATTTCTCCTTGTTTTTGCTGTTTCCATGTGTGCTGGGTTGTGCAGCACACATAGAAACAGCAAAAGGTCTTTGATTGTTATGTGCAGGAAGGTGTCCCTTCCTGTACATAAAAAATCAATAAAAAAAATGTTGTTTTGCAACTTCTATGTGTGCTGCATTAAGTAGTACCCATTGAAGTTTCAGAACGCTATTTGAAGATTGTTTATGTCCAGGAAGGGACACCTTCCTGCACAGACACAATCTTCTCCTCAATGCAGACACCCTTGCACTATGGTGCAAGCGTGCCTGCATTGTTGCTAATTGAATTGAAAGTAAACTTATAAACGCGCAACTTTGCCCGGAGGCATCAAGGCGCCTAACAAAGAAAATCAAAAAAGAAAGAAAAAGACTAAAACCCAAAGCTAAGGGTATGCTCTGCCAAAGAGCCAAGTTTTTAGAGCTTTTCTGAAAGAAGACATTGAGGGTAGGATCCTGATCTCCAGAGGAACGATATTCCACCATCTTGGAGCAAGATTAGAAAAAGCTCTGCCTCCCCATTTAGTTATGCGCACCCGAGGCACAGTAAGGAGCAGTTTCATTGAGGAGCGAAGATTCCTCTCGGGAGAATACAAGGAGAGGAGATTTTTTTATACCTCCAGTCTCCTTCTTGTTTAAGGCACCATACACCAGGCATAACACTTTGATGAAATTCTGGCGTCGATGGGGAGCCAGTGCAAATATTTCCTGGCAGCAGTTGCAGACGACCTTTTCGGAAGGGCCAGAACAAACTTCGCCACAGCATTTTGCACAGATTGAAGGCCTCGCAGCAGACCTTTATTAGCCCCGGCATATAGAGCATTGCAATAGTCGAGCCTGGATGTTATCAAAGCTACGACCGTCTGTTTCCGAGCTTGCACAGATAGATAGTACTTGATTTTGCGCAAGATTGCAATGATGCCCCAGCAGGTGGAGATGGTCCGCCTTACCTAAAGAGCCATGTCAAGGGAGGGTTCGATCATAACCCCCAGATTTCGTCCTGCCCGCGTTGGAACCGGACAGGTCCCCAGAGATTCAGGCCACCATTCCGCCGACCAGATGTCTTCCTTCTCGCCGAATACGAGGATCTCTGTCTTTTTGCCATTTAGCCGCAGTGAATTGTTGATCATCCAGAGGGCGACTGCCTCCATACAGAGTCTAAACTTGGAGGCAGAAGAGCTGACAGACTTGGCGAGAGACAATAAGATCTGCGTGTCATCGGCGTACGACACTACCTCCATCCCAAAAGATCTAATGAGCCTGGCCAGGGGGGTCACATAGATATTAAACAGGGTTGGACTTAGCGCCGACCCCTGTGGGACCCCCCAATTCAGCGGCAGGTATGGAGATAGGAACTCTCCCAGCTTCACTCTCTGTTCCCTCCGGTCCAGGAAAGAGGCCAACAAGCTTAACGCTTGCCCCTCCACCCCTATCTCCCTCAGACGAGATGTTAAAACGAGGGGAGACAGGGTGTCAAATGCAGCTGTGAGATCCAGAAGGATCAGCAACGTACTTCCGCCCTTATCGACCGTGGTGCGGATGTTATCAAGCACCACGGTCAGGGCGGATTCCGTGCTATGACCCCTCCGGAAACCATGCTGCGAGTGATCCAGAAGACCGGCGGAATCCAGAAAGGAAGAAAGGTGCTGGTGTAGATGGATTTCCAGCATCTTAGCTGGGGCTGGGAGCAGCGAAATGGGGCGGAAGTTTTTCAGCACTTCTGGGTCCAATGACGGCTTCTTCAAGAGCGGCTTCACAACCACTTTCTTCCATTGGGAAGGAAAAGTGCCTTCGCTTAAGGCCTTATTCATTATTTGAAGTAGCGGGGGCAGGAGGGTCTCCTTACATTGTTTAAGGATATGAAGAGGACAGGGATCAAGGGGAGAGCCAGATTTGGTTTTATTCAAAAGGACTTCTAGTTCCTGTAAAGAGAGTGGAGGAAAACTAGACAGCAAGATCGAACTTACAAGTCCGACTGGCTCAGTATAGAAGGAGATCTGAGGAACGGGCGGGGCAGGTGGAGATGCAGAGATCCTTTGGAGCTCAAGAGTCAAAACAATATCATCGATTTTATCCTGAAAGAATTCAGCTATGTTATCACAGAGCTGCTGTGAATTATTAACAGGATCAGGGGTCTTCAAGTTAATTAAAGAGTCAACGATGTTAAAAAGCTCTTTCGGTGAGGTGAGAGCCCCAGTGAGGTTTGAAAAATATTCTTGTTTAATTCTGATGAGCTCCGTCCTGTATTCCCTCAAAAGATTTTTATGAGATTCTCTATCCTGCATGTTCCCACTAGATCTCCAACACCGTTCCCGCTTTCTACAGGCTTGCCTTAGTAGCCTTAGGGATTCAACATACCAGGGGGCCGATGGCCTTTTTCTAGCACTGTAGCGCAAAGAGAGAGGTGCAAGCACATCCAGCGCTGCGGAGGTAACATCTTCAAACCTCTGCACCGCGGAGTCAACGTCCTCATCTCTTAGAATCAGAAGGGTAGAGGTTAAAGGTGCCAAGGACTCATTGGTCACCTTCCTCAAGTTCCGCTTAAGTTCCATTTTACTGGGGCCCTTTGGTATATTATTAGTAAGAATCGTCTCCAATAGCAGTGGAACGGCGAAATGATCTGACCAGGAAAGCGGCATGGGTGTTTCTACTGACAGCCTTCTATCATTTGTAAAAACTCCATCCAAGGTATGGCCCGCCTGGTGAGTGGCGCCCTTGACTAGTTGCTGCAAGCCACAGGCAGATAAAGTATCTAGGAGGCATTTGGTGTCATTTACCTCAAGATTTTCCAAATGGAAATTCATGTCTCCCAGAACTGTCACTGACTCGGATCCAAAATATGGTTCCAGAATAGTGAGCAAATGATGGGTGAAATCCACTCTGGGCCCTGGGGGTCTATATATAAGCACCCCCTTGAACGGAGTGGAGTGAGGTGCATTGATGGAAAAATGCATAGCCTGGATATCCTCACCCGGAGCAGATAAAGGCGGCATATGACACGAATAGGAGTCCTTATGCAGGATACCAAGCCCTCCTCCAACGCGTCCCACTCTATCCAGCCTAACCAAGGTATAGCCATCTGGGACCGCTTCAACGAGATCCGTCCCCGAGGATTCTTTGGCCCAGGTTTCCGTTATAAAAACCCAGGAGGGGTTATTTGCCTCAACAAAGTCTTTAAACGAAACATTATTCCTGATCAACGATCTAGCGTTAATCAGGTACCCAAGCTCTCTGGTAGTATCTAAAGGATGGTCCGCCAGGGGAATTATATTAGGATATTCATATGGGGGCCCAGCAACAATACAGTGTGACCTGCAGCATCCACAAATTGAGGCCGAGCGTACGGCCTCAGGGGGAAACGTGTAATGGCAGGGTAGTCGCGCTGGTTTCAAATCTAACTGAGGAAAATGAAATTTTGCCTGACCAAGATGTCCCCTACGTGTACCCTATGTTACATGTATGTGCATGTCACCCATGCATATTTCTCTTAGTGGCTTGAATCACAAGGCCTCTGCATTTACGTCCTGCATTAGGATGCCAGTCTTCAAGTCTCCCATGTAAGAAATATTAAGTTAGCATTTAAGGCCCATGTATTTGCATTGTGCACTTTTAAATAAGTCACGATGAACCCTTTTTGTGGTTCAGTCTGAGCCACTTTCTGAATTAGGGTTTTCATGGCTCCTGACACACTGCAAGCTGCAGTGACGTAACTCTGACCTCGCATACTTCTAGCTCAGCCGAAAGAGACCCAGCAAGGGTTGCCAAGACTGTATTATGAATAACAGTTATCTGCCTGCTGTACAGAGTCACATTCCTGCCCAGTGAGGAAGGTAAACAGAACCTGTCCGCGGAAGATAGGGCCTAGCCTCTCTGTCTCCATTGAAGTAAATCACAGTGCTTGCATCCATAAAGCTCACAGCCCCCACGTAATGCACAAAGAAATATATGCTTTTCTGATTCTTAGCGATGAGCAACCTTTGCTTCAGATAATACATCCCCTGACTTAAGATATCAGTTAGTACCAGACGTGCTGGTCGCCTTGACACTAAAGATCTCTCTACTAGACTGAAAGTCAGCTCTCCTACCAGTTACACGTCAATTGCACGTCCTGCTCAAATTGCGTGCACAAGTAGGGCAAAGTTCCAGCCTGCTATGTAACTCCTCCTCTATGTGGCCACCCACCTGTGACTCATCAAGTGTACACCCTCATGCACGCCCACATGCTCTTATCTCTTTCTTTCATGCTCTGCCTGGAGCGCTCCTCCCTACGTACAAGGAAAAATGTATATATGTGTTGTTCTTCGTAAATAATGTTAGAAGACCCTTCCTGAACCTCAGTGGTGATGGAACAGATTCTCCCTTAACTCGAGTTATTGGAATAAAGCCCTTTTAACTTGGACACCACGGACTCTCTGCCTCTCATTTGATACATGCTAATTGTTAATGCCTAGAAATTATGCCAGGGTAATATTTTATTTACCACATTAATTTGGCGCCCTTACAGGGACATATCCCTTTCCCCACGCGCCGGAGTTGTAGGTCCAGCTTTGCCCCCTTCTACAGCCGTGACGGACTTTAAAGTGTACACGCCATCGGGATTTCCCGCTACTCCCTCAGGCCCAGGAGGAGCACGGACTGTGGAAACGGTAAAGACGGGTTCGCGTTATTCGTGAAAACGGTAAAGACGGGTTCGTTCACACGAGCACGGTCAAGACGGGTCCATGGTAAACGTGGGCACGGTAAAGACGTGTCTCATTTTTGAGACCGGTATGGTTGTACTGTATTCCAGTGCATATAGTTTTTCAAGTACATGTTTAGTTCTCTGTATTGGTTTAGATCATGTTTGTTTTAATGTTATGATGTTTTAGTGTGAATGATTGTTGATTGTTTCAGTCTATTTTTGTGTATTGTATTTCCATTGTGTTGGTTTCAACATGCCACTGTTTTCAAAATTGCGTCAGATAGGGACCAGAAAAGGTATACTAGAAGAGTCAGTTAACATCCCGCCTAGAGACACACCTGGTCATTATATGTATAATAAGCATGGATTAGACGCCATCTTGTTTTTAGATTTATGGGTAGACTATACAAAGGACCTGGAGGAAAAGTATAGATGGCCTATCTCAGGAACATGGGATTCAGAATGCATTATGAGAGTAGAGGAAGCGCTATGGAAAAGGAAGTCAAGACCCTCTCAGAAAGATGCCATCGAGTTATGGCGCAAAGAGTCACACAGAAGAACAGAGAAAGAATTGCGAGAGGAGGGGGAGCGGGTCAAATCAGAACAGACTGATAGAGAAATAAATGCCGTTGTTACTGGCATTTACCCCGTCCTCTCAGAAGAACTAGCTAGAGTGACCCCCTCAGAAACACCCAGTAGGTCGCGAACGCCACCACCTGTACCTTTAGAGTATGTAGAAAGAAGCCGACAGCATCAGAGGCTGTGGAGTTCCTTGTAAATAGCTCCTTGTAAATATGGTTTATGAAGAGCATGTCATTATTATAACTTGTTGAGTTTCTTGTAAATATGGCTTGTGAATAGCGCCATGTAGTTATGGTTTGTGCAAAGCATGTTATCATTACGGTAGGCAGGAGAGAGCTGGATCTCTTTCAAGTGCTTGGAGAAAACGTTTTGAAGATGTGCGTACGTGTTCTGTGATAACGTGTTATAATGATGAGTTCATGACTTTCCCATGTACTGCAGTCATTGGGGAAAGATTGTGCTTCAGCTGCCAAAGAGTTAATATCTTGTATTGAGAAGGCAGTATTTGTTTTAACATGCTGTTTAACAAGGTGTTGAGGGATTTTGGCGTTTTTTGGTCGAGATTTGGCCGATTTATGGCTGTTTTTGGTGTTTGGGGGGGGCGTGTTTTTGAGCGAAAATTCGTACCCGTTCCAGTGGATGGATTTGGTTGCTTTTTGGTGAGGATTTAGGAAATCGCTTGGACTACTGTGATGCCAAATTTGAAAAGGATCTGAGCTGTGGAAGTGGTGGAAAAAGCATGTTTTGTGCGGAGGTGCGATTTGCCATGTTATCCAATGGGTGTTTTTCTGAAAATTGAGAAATTATTTTGGGGGTGTTCCAGGTGCGCTAGGGGCCCGGGGGTTGGATCAGCGGTAGAGGAGGTGGATGGCCAGGTGTGCTGAATTTTGGGGATTTTTGGCTTGGGCGGAAGGGTGTGTTTGGCTAGTGTGTATTTTTGGAAAATGGAGCTGTTTTGATTTGTGCGTGCTTTTAGGCCGAGATTTCGTGGTGTGCTAAATAGTTCTTAACTGAGTCTGCGGGATCAGCTGAAACTTAGGAGTGTCTAGTTTTGCGGCAAAGTAGTTTGAAGGAAATTAGTGGAGGGAAAGGTGTCTTTTTGGCGTAGTTTGGAAGTGCGTTTTGGCACGATTTCATGGCTGTGTAGCTCACATGCATGGTTATGTGAGCTGACACTAAAAGTCAGTGAGTATTTAGTTGATTGATGGTTTGATTTTTTACTTTTGTCATTGGTTGCAGGGTCTGCCTATGTGCTTTGTCAGTTTGCTGACTGAATGGTAACGTCTTGCATGGAGATTTAATTTGTTTGACTCAGAGGTCAGTAAGTTGTAAATAAACCAGTCGGATTGAGATAAGGGTTTGCACGGAGGGTGCTTTAATGTTTTCACAGTTGAGAAGAAAATATAAACCAGAACCCATCATAGAATGTGCTTTTAATTAGTGTAATGCAACCGTGTGTTTTTTTTAAAAATACAAATTTGTTCTACAAAATATACATTATTATTTTTTACCCAATGCAAGCTGCCCTTTAGAATAGCGTGTGACAGTTAATTCACTCAATTAGAAAACATGGCTTTTTGAAAAATGATGTACCTGGCCTTTTTAATAGGTAGAATAGAAGAGCTTGCACACTTAATTATGAAAATCTTGGTTCTGCAAAATGCAAAATTATGGTGTTTCACATGTTATTTTCAAAAAGTAAAACGTGATGTGTTTCCATGTCATGTTGTTCTGTTTCTTTTTCTTTCCTTTGCAGCTAGTAACAATATTTTATTATACAATTATTTTAAAATGCTAGCATGTGTCTAGGTTACAAAACAAAATATGTCCTTATTAATTACTGATTTTAGGATGCTTTTTTATCACGTTTTGAATTTGTTTCAGTTAAGTTAGAGAAAGTTGCTTTACTCTCTGGCCTGGGTACAGATGTGTTTTGAATTACAGAGAATGTGTTTTTCGGCCTGGCTCCCGGGGAAAGATATTTTGTAAAGGGAGGGCTTTTCCCTCTTGGAGCACCGAGCAGTGCCTGTCTTGTTATTATTGGCCATACCCCAATTCTCTTCCGCGGACAGTTATTGGCAGTCCTCCAACTGACTCAGGCTTCCTTCGCATGCAGATAAAGGATGCTTGCAATTTGAACATCACGATGAAGGGGAAGGCAGTGTAGAGAAAAAAAAACTTGATGAGCCGCGGAGAAAATGTTTATAAAAGGTGGGGGTCAAGTTGCTCTTCCTTACAGCCAGCACTGAAAGCTTCATTGGCTTCAGATAAGGCATGCTTGCACTTGAATAGTTTTTCCCTCGTAGTGTAAAGAGAATAATTGGCAGGAGTTTCGCTCTTGCAATGAGTCCTAGCATTTATAGTCAAGCATTGAAAAGACAGCTGGACAGTATTTACATGCCTCCCGACACTGCTCTACTCCAGACGACATCCTGATTACAGCATGATCAGAACCAGACTGCGAGAATGCATCACTGACAGTTTTACATTTTCTGGCTGACAAGGGGCACAAGTTGCAATTCTGTGAAAAGCAAGTGGTGTACCTTGGACACTTACTTTCCAAGGAGGGTAGACAACTAACACGAGAACGCATACAGCTCATTTCTAACCTTTCACAGCCCAAGACACAGAAAGAAGTACGTGCATTTATTGGCCTCACTTCATACTGTAGGCAATGGATTCCCCAGTATGCCTATCTAGCCAAACCACTCATACAATTGACAACACAGGAGGCAGCCACTACGACTGTCCTCCCTTGGACACAAGAACATACCTTGGCATTTGAAGAATTAAAAAGAGCATTATGTCAAGCACCAGTTTTAGCGACTCCATGTTACAGCAAACCTTTTATGCTTTTCGTAACTGAACGAGATGGAACAGCGTTATCTGTCCTCACACAAGATCAAGCAGGAAAACACAAGCCTTGCGCCTATTTTTCTAGTACACTAGATCCAGTGGCCCAGGCTCTGCCTGCGTGCCTGAAGTCAGTTGCAGCAACAGCCCTAGCCATCGGACAAAGTGACTCGATAGTGTTGGGACACCCTCTGACAGTACAGGTACCACATGCAGTGGAAGTTCTCTTAAACAGGACACAGACACAACATTTTACTATAGCGAGACTGACAGGATATGAACTGACATTGTTTCAGCCACACATAGAGATCAGACGATGTAATATTCTAAACCCTGCTACACTTTTGCCCTCAAGTACAGTAAATGCACCGCCACACGACTGTGTGGAAGTAATGAATATAGCGACGAAACCAAGACAAGACCTGACAGATATTGCACTTCCAGACCCAGACTTAACGCTCTATGTAGATGGATCATGCATGAGAACAAGTGCAGGAGAGTTAGTAGCAGCATATGCTGTGACCACTGCTACTAAAGTCATGGAGACACAGAAAATAGACACACTATCAGCACAAGCAGCAGAGCTCATCGCTCTGACACAAGCCTGCATAAGAGCTAAGCACTTAAGAGTGAACATTTATACTGACTCACAATATGCTTTTGGCGTAGTTCATGATTTCGGGGTACTTTGGAGGGAGAGAGGTTTCTTGACCTCCCATGGGACCAAGATCCAGCACGGCCAGCTCATTCAAGCCCTGTTGGAAGCAATACATTTACCCACAGCCATTTCTATCCTGAAGTGCAAAGCTCACACCAAAGTTACAGACACCATTTCCCAGGGTAATGACCTGGCAGACCGAACAGCTAAACTTACAGCCCAGACAGCCCAGACAGCCCAGACAGCCCAGACACCAACAGACACGACAAGGACAGAGGTACCATTATTGACAACATGTATGACAGTCAGGGATCCCACTCAAGATGTACTCGACATACAGACACATGCCACTGCAGATGAGATAAAGAAATGGACTGAACAAGGAGGGGTCCAGACTGAACAAGGTTGGATGACTAAGGGAAAAGGTACATGGTTTCTTCCAGATTCTATGGTACAAGTAATCATAAACACAGCACATAGTCCAGCACACTTGGGAGAAAAGGCAATGATAGACAGCTTGCAGAATATCTGGTTTAACAAGCACATGCGTGCAGCAGCGAAGCAGAAAGTACGAACATGTATGATCTGTTGTCAGTTCAATCCAGGTAAAGGCATTCCGGTGGAACAAGGCGGATTTCATCCTCCTGACCACCCTTATGAGGTCCTCCAGATGGATTATATCCAAATGAACATACTTGAAAATTCCATTGTGTAAGACACCCTGAAGCAGCAGGCCTTGTAGAAAGACATAATCAGACAATCAAAACAAAACTTGCTAAGATATGTGCAGAAAAAGGCGTGGATTGGATGGTAGCTTTACCGGTTGCCCTCTTTTACATGCGTATGGTAGCTCATTCCAGAACAGGCCTATCCCCGTATGAAGTAGTCTTCGGTAGACCGCCAAATATGTGGGGTACGCCTATGCCTAAAAGAATAACTGATGTTGACAGTAACATGCTGACAGATTACCTGGCTTCCTTGATGTCTGCACTACTTTCTTGTCGTTCACAGGTTGCTGCCGCCTTCCCTGACAACACCCAGGTCAAGGAACATACCATAGTCCCTGGTGATTTCGTGTTTGTGAGGAACTTTGATCGTTCAAGCCCCCTCGAGCCTCGCTGGAAGACCCCGAAATTAGTGCTTCTTACAACAAGGACCGCGCTGAAGGTGGAGGGACGAAAAGGATGGATTCACGCCCATCACTGCAGAAAAGGATACTTTGGACAATCTGGAACTTTGATAAAGACATTAAAGACTTTGCGCCGCCTGCGCCGCTTTTACTAGAAAAGACTCCACAGCAGGAGTATAGGTTTAAGTTAAGATCTAGTAAGTCAGACGTAGTTTAATTGTCTAAGTCCACTCGGTGGTGAATCGGTTAGACTAGATTTCTGACATGTATAAGATCACAGACGAGAATAGTAAGAAAAACAAGATGAAAGCAAAATACTGCAAGTTATTACACAGTAGATGTATAGTTACTTTGATCATTCTTTTTATTCTGTGCATTGTTATAATCTGTGTCAGTTTATTACTACATGTTTTCTTTCCTATTTCTTCACATATACACTCTTCCAGTAACAGCACCATAGAGCATACATTTAGTGAACTGCCACCTCATGAATTGTCATATCGATTTGCATTGCGTAACAATACTTTTATTCGAATGTTACACCATTCTCACCAGACCAGCAATGCGACTGATTGCTGGGTATGTGGCCAACTGCCTCCTTATCAAAAGACGAAGGGAGTTCTGCCCTTCTATCCTCTACCGTTCTCACACAATGGAGCATGGTTTGCCTTAATGACCTCAATAGATAGAAAGTACATAGCTTATCCAGGTGGCTGGATATATGGAAACCTGAATAAAGTAATGAATGAAGCATGTTTTCCAGACAAAGACGGATTTCCCCAAAGGAAGGGAACCGATCTAGAGAATGAAGAGTACGAGCAGGGAAATGCATCCGTTAATTTTATAATGTTAAACGTTCAGCCCAAGCAAAATACAGGTCCACCGTTCATTTCAGTTCTACCAGCAAAAGGTGATTTATGTGTTAATAAGAAAGGCTCAGTACATATGGGACACAGCGAGTGTAAAGTTGTAGTTGAGTTTAATGATAAAGGACTTTCTTCTTTCAAAACATCACGCCATACCTATTTCATTTGCGGTCAGACAGCCTATGTACATCTGCCCTTAGACTGGGGTGGGACTTGTTATATAGCATTCTTATTACCACCTGTATTCTTGGCCCCATCCCATTATCATAGAGATTCACGACTAGAACATGTTAGAGTAAGGAGAGAGACAGATGCCTCAGGGATTGATCAGACTGAAACAGCTTGGGAGCAATATACAGATTTCAACAAAGGATTCTTTTTCTTCATAGGTCCCGTCCAAAACAGTAAACTGATACGCAGGTTAAGAAGGACTCTTGAGGCAGTAGTGAATGTGACTGCATCTGCCCTGGCGAACTTGACCCAGGAACAGTCTGCTATGAGACTTGTTGTTCTTCAAAATCGTCTCGTTCTAGACGTCATCTTGACGGATAGGGGCGGAGCTTGTAGCGTGATCCGATCTAGTTGTTGCGTTTTCATCCCAAATAATGCGCCATCTGTGTATGCAGCGATAACAAGGCTCCACAAGATTGCTCATGGCATACATCAAGACCCAGGCACATGGACTTGGTCCAGTTGGCTCTGGGGTGTGATATCTGCTTGGGGATGGAAAGTGTTGTCCTTCCTAGGAATGATCCTACTTATGATATTTGGTTGCTGTCTCTGTCTGCAGTGTGGCCCGGCCATTTGCGGCCTGTGTGCAACTGCATGTGTTCCACATCCAAGTATACAAAGGGTTAAGGACGAACAAATGATGCTGTATGATCAACTATACGGTCTCATGAATATAGATGTATCCTGAAGGGTTAAGTAGGGGACAAGGAGGGAATGAGGAAAATTAAATGTTGCCTGACCAAGATGTCCCCTACGTGTACCCTATGTTACATGTATGTGCATGTCACCCATGCATATTTCTCTTAGTGGCTTGAATCACAAGGCCTCTGCATTTACGTCCTGCATTAGGATGCCAGTCTTCAAGTCTCCCATGTAAGAAATATTAAGTTAGCATTTAAGGCCCATGTATTTGCATTGTGCACTTTTAAATAAGTCACGATGAACCCTTTTTGTGGTTCAGTCTGAGCCACTTTCTGAATTAGGGTTTTCATGGCTCCTGACACACTGCAAGCTGCAGTGACGTAACTCTGACCTCGCATAGTTCTAGCTCAGCCGAAAGAGACCCAGCAAGGGTTGCCAAGACTGTATTATGAATAACAGTTATCTGCCTGCTGTACAGAGTCACATTCCTGCCCAGTGAGGAAGGTAAACAGAACCCGTCCGCGGAAGATAGGGCCTAGCCTCTCTGTCTCCATTGAAGTAAATCACAGTGCTTGCATCCATAAAGCTCACAGCCCCCACGTAATGCACGAAGAAATATATGCTTTTCTGATTCTTAGCGATGAGCAACCTTTGCTTCAGATAATACATCCCCTGACTTAAGATATCAGTTAGTACCAGACGTGCTGGTCGCCTTGACACTAAAGATCTCTCTACTAGACTGAAAGTCAGCTCTCCTCCCAGTTACACGTCAATTGCACGTCATGCTCAAATTGCGTGCACAAGTAGGGCAAAGTTCCAGCCTGCCATGTAACTCCTCCTCTATGTGGCCACCCACCTATCACCCACCTGTGACTCATCAAGTGTACACCCTCATGCACGCCCACATGCTCTTATCTCTTTCTTTCATGCCCTGCCTGGAGCGCTCCTCCCTATGTACAAGGAAAAATGTATATATGTGTTGTTCTTTGTAAATAATGTTAGAAGACCCTTCCTGAACCTCAGTGGTGATGGAACAGATTCTCCCTTAACTCGAGTTATTGGAATAAAGCCCTTTTAACTTGGACACCACGGACTCTCTGCCTCTCATTTGATACATGCTAATTGTTAATGCCTAGAAATTATGCCAGGGTAATATTTTATTTACCACATAACAATACCTGGAGAGGATACCAGAGTCGCCTGGCATGGCTCCTGAAGCCGTTAGGTGTCCCCTTGTCCAGCTCGTCCTTAGCGCGGACGACCGCAGACGGGCTGGACTCTGGCGTGACTCCGGCATTACTGCGGCACACACGCCGTGCGCATGCGCCGTGCGCTAGCATCCCTGCAGTGATATAGGGCTCAGGCTAGTCAACCTGACTGCTGGAGCGCTAACCTGCACTGGCCTCAAGCGTCCCTTTCTGACCCCTAAGATGGCGGCAAGGGTGACGAAGAGCACACAGAAGACCCGCTAAATCGCGGTGAGGACCCAATTTAAATGCAAGTATGTGGGCGATATTTTTAAAAGCAGGGTTACTTTAAATAAAAGTCAAAATAAATACAAAAACGGGCATTTAAAAATTTACGGCGCTTTGAGCACAGCGGTAACACGCAGCAAAGAGTAGCCTTATCAAGCTAGGCTGCTAAATTTAGCACCAGCACAGGGGGGAATGCAGGGCTGCTCCATATTGTTTTAATGTAGAGCAGCCCTGCGTTTCAGAAGTGGCAGAGCGTGGCGTTAAGTCATGGAGGCTAACACCACACACCGCCACCTCTCTAGTAAATATGCCCCTCATTTTCAAAACGCCCCTTACCTTGACCATTTTGTCTTGCACCGACTCCAGGCCGCACATAGGAACAGAATAGAGACATACCCGCTAGAACAAGATAATTTCACACCACTCACCCTGCTCATCAAGGATACAGATGGAGACCGCCTAGTTTCAATGGTGTTTCACGTATGCTTAGAGTGCATTCCCGCATGGGACACTAATTTGAGAGCGGCATGGGAGGTGGAAAGGGGGCACCCACTCATAGTCTAAAAAAAATAAAAGAATGATAGCCTAGTACAAAAAAAACGAATTTATGCAAAAGTTGAAACACATTCTAAAGTGCAATTCTAATATGGTCTGCAAGTTGAAACTTGTTTTAAAAATTAATTCTTTACAATCTCTTCCACATATGTTATGGTGGACAGTAATAATACAAACCCGTTCATCATGAGTGATGATATGTCATTTGTGATGTCTTATGTTAATTCATAATAACTCCACTGGTTCAGTTATTGCTGCGTAGCTTACCATAAATTGTGATTATTGGTGGTTTTGTATTGAAACCATACTGTTCTTTTAAAAGAGGCTATTTCTCTGATTTATTTTGATAAACTACTGATCCAAGCATCTAACTAGGATATTCTTCTTCAGTATATGTTTTATTCAGCTGAGGCTAGCATATCCAAGTAGCAACTGATACTGAGGACAGGGCATGGCCCATGTGTTATACTCTGCTACTTGTGGAGAGTGTGAGTAAGGACTAGAGGTAAGTAATGGTTAGGCCTAGAGCTATAGAATACCGGGCCTAGAGCTATAGGATACAGGATTGAGCTACACCTCACCTTACTTCTACACTCTCTTGTATATGACTCACATTACTTGTATTGCCTCTATAAACTGTCTGTGGGCTTAGTGACTAAATAGTGCCAATTGTGTTGGGCAAATCTTATTTTCGACCCCTATTGAGATTGCTCCAACCGTCTCTGGAGGTAGGGTGTACACACTTTGCATCCGCCTACATTTCTTCTCCAAAATGATGTCTACAAACTCCATGGCAGCCATCGACTTTTATGCAACATCAGAAAATGATGACCCGATAAAATATTGCCTCCTGAACAGACAAACTGATTCAATGGATATTAAAAAAAAATATGAAAACACAAAATGTAAGGAAAATTAACACCAAGAGAGAAATACATTTTGCAATTACTACTGAAACACTTCTAAACAAATGCATACCAATTAGAAAAACTTCAAAAAAGAAACTAATGGCCAGATGTATGACCATGTGATTTAGCGACTCGCAAAGTGCTTTCAATTTTGAGTCGCAATTTGCGAGTCGCTTAATGTCATGTACAACAGTGTCTGAGACACTCTTAGCGATTCCCAATGGGGTTACAAATTGCATGCCTCATGCATATTAATGAGGCACTCGCAATTTGCGACCCCATTAGGAATTGCTGGCCCTCCCAGGTATGGTGGCCTGCTGGGCTCAGCAGACCTCCATGTCTGGGACTGCTTTTAAATAAAGCATTTTTTTTAAATACAGCCCGTTTTTCTTAAAGGAAAATGGGATGCTTTTAAAAAAAGAAAAATGAAACGTTTTCGTTTCATTTTTTAAGGACATGTAGTGGTCCCTGGGACCACTGTCTGCCCCTAAAAAAATTCTCCCCTGCATTCACAAAGGGGAAGGGCTCCCCTGGGGACCCCTTCCCATTTGCCAGTGCTTTACCACCCTCTTGAAGAGAGTGGTAATTTTGCAAGTGTTTTGCGACCACAATTGCAGTTGCAAAACATTCCTACATAGGCCGCTGACTCGTTATTCGGAAGGGACGCCCTTGGAATGCCCCTTTCTAATAGTGACTCGCAATTCCTATCTAGTGAATCACAAAAAAATTGCGACTCACTAAATAGGGATTGTATATGACATGCGCAAACGGGTCACAAACCCGTTTGCACATGCAAAATAGGGTAGTGCATCTGGCCTTTAGAGCCCAGTACATTCCAAGTAAGATGGCATAAAACCCAGCAGCTTTTTTCTGAAGCCCAACTCAGAAGTCTGTTTGGGAGTTAGAATAGAGAGGAAAAAAAGTGATCCTGCTGAGGTGGTTTTATCTATCTGAAAGAGGAAGATGCCAATAGAGACACTAGATGCTGATCACAGAAATATAGCCACACATTGGAGAATGGACAGAATGTCCTATTACTTACTGGTAACTTTCATTACTCCTGGTCTTGTTGTCCTCGTCCCATTACTTGCAAGTGGAGATAACCATCTCGTAGACATAAAAAAAAGAACATAAGGAATGCTAGCTCCCCATACCCCACCCACTCCCTGCCAGGAGTGCTTAACCAGTACTTATCCAGCATCTGTTCTGAACTACCAAGCCCTCCATATGAAGGCTGGCTGTTGGGGAGGGGGTTGGGGCATAATGAAATGAATGAGGACACCAGGATGAGGAGTAATGAAGATTACTGGTAAGTAATAGGACTTTAGCCCCAGATCCCTAAGTCCTCATCTCATTTATTACAAGTAGAAATCACCCAAAGACCCGGCCTGCATAGCCCAAATAATAACATCAAGGACACCATAACATAGAGCAGCATCCAAAGTGATTTATTCAATACAGCAAAGGGGAAAAACAGGAGCACACAGTCTGCAACATTCCCAATGCAAAAATAACATCATATCCAAGACGTTCTGGAGCTGATAATGGTGCACAAAGGTATTAGTGGACGCACAGGTGGCTGCCCGACAGACCTCAACAATGGACACCTGCCGCAACTCTGCTAAGGAAGCTGTCCACTAACCTTGTCGAGTGACCCTGCACTCCTGCAGGAGGATGATCCCCAACCAGTGAATAA
Source organism: Lissotriton helveticus (assembly GCF_964261635.1). NCBI lineage: Eukaryota > Metazoa > Chordata > Amphibia > Caudata > Salamandridae > Lissotriton > Lissotriton helveticus. The sequence goes on along the minus strand of NC_136060.1, from coordinate 334,932,206 downwards.
GCTAGTTCAATCACCTACATGAGCCACATACTGATGGACTGCGAGGCCGGCTTAGAAGAAGAGCCAAAAGAAAACAAAAAAGGCTTCAGCTTTCTAAATGACCTAGTCTGCTCCAAATAGACCTATAATACCTTCTTCACATCCAACAGGGACCAATTCAACCCAGCCTCTGAACTAGAGTCAACCATAAAAACAGGTACTGAGAAATTTGGAACTGAGAAGCCACCTTGGGCACAAACTAGACTTTGCCCTCTGAAAATGGTAAGTAGGGCTCCCTGACCATCAGAGCCCCAAATTGGTGGCCACAAAAAAAAACCTTGAGTGTGACAAACTAAGGGGCACATTACGATCGGGGTTTTCCCGCATCCTTCGGGCCGGCGGAAGCCACCGCCGGCCCGGAGGATGCGGGAAAACCACTGGGGAGGCACAAAAGACCCACCGCCAAATTAGGATGGCGGTGGGTCTCAAAATCGGTCCGCAGCTTTTCCGCCGCTGTCGCCTTCCGACTGCGGCGGAAAAGCTCTAACATGGCTGGCGGTGTCTATCAGGCCAGCCATATTAGGATGGCGGAAAACAGATGCCTTTCCGCGGTGGATTCTCCGCCGTGGAAAGGCATACAGTGATTTCTTTGGGGGCCCGTTGCGGGCCCCCAGGGTGATTGAGGGGGTGGGGGGTGCACATGGGGGGTACCTATGGTACCCCCCTGTATTTGCATGCACGAAGCGGCAGGCACCGCGCGGTGCCTGCCGCTTTGTGCATGCAAATGCTAAGCATGCATATTTAACCTTGCGGCAGGGGCTGATTCAAGCAGCACCCGCCGCAATGTTAAATATTGAGTATGTGACCGCCAGGCTGGCGGTCACATCCTAATTGCACTAGAGGGACCGCCGCTGCTCCTACGGACGGTCCCTCCTCCTCTAGGGTGGCGGACGGACACAGGTCCGTCCACCATCCTAATGAGCCCCTTAATGTCTACCAACTCTAAAGGCTCAAAGCGAAGAGACACCAGAACTTTTAACACCAACGGCAAATCCCATAAAGGAAACAGGGGTTTTCACAAGGGCCGTGACAGAGAGAAGCTGTGCAGCAGCTGAGCCACCAGATCATCTACATCAGCCAGTTTATTCCAAGGGACCCGAAAAGCCTTAACAGTCACCCACTGGGCCTGCAATGTAGAGACAGCCAAGTGTTTCTCAGACCCATCCCACAAGAACTGCAACACATCCGTCAATGAACACTCCAGGGGAGACAGCTAAAGGGACCCACACCAAGGCAGAAAATTCCTCCAATGCCACTCATAGTATTTCAAATTTGAAGGACGATAGGACTGCTGGATAGCCATAGCTTGATGTCGCAGAAGCCTGCAGTTTTGCAACCCCCTCCTTCCAATTTCCAAACTGACAACCAAAGCCACGGGAGAGTCAGAGACAGGTCAGCATGTAGAGGAGAGGGGAAGCAAGGAATCATCCAGGGCCCCTGAACTGCCACCAGCTTAAGAGTGGGAAACCACAACCAGTGGGGTGGTCAAAATGGCATCATCACCACAACCACACTGAACTCCATCCATAGACGAGCCAGAAACCTGGGAAAAAGAGCACTCAGCGAGAAGGTATAAAAAAGGAGGTCCGTCTAAGGAATTGTCAGTGCATCTACACCCCCCCATTCCCTTTCCGGAGGAAAACGAGAACAAAGCCGAAGAACCTAAGCATTGTGCCCGGAAGCAAACAGGTCCAGGAAAGGTACACCAAACCTCATGCACTTTTGACAAAAGACCCCGGGTAAGAGTTCACTCATGAGAAAGAGGAAAAAAAGGACTGAGGGCATTCCCTAAGCCATTTTCCACCCCTCCAATAAGGGATTAAAGATGCTGCCCCCCCACTGGAGCAAGGAGCCACAGTATTGAGGGACCTGGATCGAATCCCCCCCTGTTTGTTCAGATAAGCCACAGTAAACTGATTGTCAGACTGAACCACCAGGTTGTGTCTCTCCGCCAGATGCTAAAAACCCATCAGAGCCCTGAAGACCACCATCAGTTCTCTCCAATTGGAAGAACGCCTCCCAACTCGAAGAGACCAATGTCCCTGCAGGGACCTGTTCCCAAGAGTGGCCCCCAAACCAACGGCAAAGGCATTCATTGTCATTACCTGTGTAGGGTCCAGCTGCAAAGGCATTCCCTGAGACAAATGTTACAGCACAGTCCACCACCCCAGCAGTGGAGGAACCTCTTGCGAAACTCCCACCATCTGGCGGAATTTGCCTGATTGAGGATTCCACACAGACAGTAGATAAAACCACAAAGGCCAGAAGTGAAACCAGGTCCAGGGGTACCATAAAAACTGCTTTTTCCATGTACCCCAAAAGGTGTAACCACTGATGGACAGGCAGGCAGGTCTTGCTTATCAAATTCCAAGCCAGAGACGGAAACACCTGAATCCTCGGAGGGGGAGGAAAGAACACTCTGTTGAGGTTGGTCCTGAATCAAGCTCCAATGTATGTCATCTCCTGAAAAGGCATCAACTGACATTTCTCCCAGTTCAGGAAAAGTGCATGAGGGATGCACACAGCAGCTTCAGATGGGAAAGAAGCTGCTCCTCAGATAGAGCATGGAACAGCCAATCGGCGAGATATGGGTAGAGGTGAACCCCCCAGAGATGCAGAGATGCTACCAGTGGGGCCACCACCTTTGTAAACACCCTTGGGGCTGATTGCAGGCCAAACGGAAGCACCAGGACCTGATAATGAACCCCCTGTATGCAAAGCTGCAGAAACTTCTAGAACTGTGGATGGATTGACACATTGTAATATGCATCCTGCAGATCCAAGGTGCACTTCAAATGCCCCTGCAGCAGCAGAGGAATAACCATCTGTAGCATCTCCGTCTTGAAGGGAAGCCGTAATACGTACCAGTTCAGTGCCTTCAAATCCAAAACCAATTGGAAGCTGCCTGTAGGCTTTGCAGCCAGAAAAATGAGGGAATAGAACCCTCTGCCTCTCTCCAAAGGGGGCACCAACTGAATGGCCTTCTGCAGCAAGGAAGAAATTCCCTGGGCTAAGTCTGCCTGCTTATCCTTTCTGGACGGCCAGACCCCGGGTGCTGAAGGGGCCATCCCAAACTCAATCCGCTACCCCATGTGACAATGTACAACATCCAGATGTCTCAAATAGATTGCTCCCATGCCTGGACCACAAATTCCTGGTCCACCTTGTAACCAGGAACTATGAATTCTGAGGGGGAGACTTTGCCTTCCAATCCCACCCCCTTCCTGCCGAGAACTTCCCGTGAGGCTGTGGAAACCTTCTCCTGGAGGATGGGCGAAAATGAGTTAGGTTTAGAGGATATTTTTCACCCCCTGACACTTTTAAAGAAGAAGAATGTTTTTTCTCTTTGAACAATTTTTTCAGCTTGTTCTCCAACTCTTCCCTAAACAACAGAGACCCCTGAAATGCAAATGAAAAGCATAAGCCTTCAAGCAATACTGGGGAGCAGCCACACATGCTCCTCCAGACAAAGTCGAAGCCTAAACCAAATCAAACGACACATCTGGCAGATATTCCACCTTCTGCTCAATACATTACAGTAGCCCAATGCAATCAGAAACATTGTCCAAGGAGCTAAACAATGTCTTGATATCCGTATTTAAGGATTGAGCAAAGAAGGTACCATAAATCCCAGCCCAAAGCGCAAAATGGGAGCTGGAATACACCTATTGAAGGGAGACACCCACCTTTTTATCTACACCAATTGATAACTGCATCTTCCATTAAGGATGTCCTCCCCACCAGACTAGCCACAAAGAAATCAATTGGAATGGAATCTGGCAACTCCTTCTGCATATCCTGCAGAGGGTACAGTTTGGCCATAAAGCGCAGCAACATAATACTGTCCAGATCCCTCCATTCGTGCTTCAGGACCTTTGTAATATAAGGGAGGCCCCCAAAAAGACGTTTCAAGCTGCTCCCCATCTGGAATACCCATGTTAGCCTTTACATGCCTAATTAAGTCAGGCCACATCTTTTTAGAAACCCATTTGTACTTCTGCTCCTCAAGACCATGGCTCTCCTCCTCTGAACCCATAGGAGGCGAAGAAGGGAAAGGCACCGCCCTTCTGGGTTTACCAGAGTCTCCCATCTTCATTAATTCCTCCTTGATCAAGCACCTCAGCTTGGAGTCCTGATTCTGTCTGCGATGCTTAGCGGCTGGATGAGAAAAAGAAGAGGAGGAAGAAGTGGGGGAGGAAGAGGAAGACTCTGCCACATGCTTTCTCTTCCTAGAGTACTTGCCCACTGTGCACTCTCCTCTCAGCAAACACGGCAAGCAGCCGTGGCCCGTGAATTTCGTAGCGCGCCCTGCATTGCATTTTGCGATGCAGGGCACCGAACGAAATTCGTTTTATTAATTTAATTGTTTACTTACCTGTAATCATCCATATTCCGGTGTTTATCACCCCCCACCCCGTCTCTCCCCCGCCCCGCCTGCTTGCCCTACCGCAACTCCCTCCACGGGCCGCGGCTGACAGCAAGATGTAAAATTGCCCCCAAGAGCTGCAGCAATATCAGGCTATTGACACTGGAGTATAACAGCCGGAGAAAATGCTCCCTAACACGCACTCCAGACCCAACACTCGTGCATTTCAGCCATCTGCCCTTGCTGGAAGCCAGGCAAACCAGTGGCCCACCCTGGTTCCTGCTCCAGAGCCCAAACAAACACGCATTTGCAATGCAATAGGTCTCACATTTGAGAGACTTTGAGCTATTGACATTGCAAATAACAATGCCTTTTATTTTTGTCTTTGTTTTTAAAATATAAATAAAAGGATTGTCATTTACAATGCCAATAGCTTAAACTCGGGGAAATGCGAGACCATTGCAAATGCTTGTTTGTTTTAATTACTGTAGTTTCTTTCTTGGTCATAAAACAGCACGGATGACCTGTTTGCCTGTGACCCAGTGGAAGCCAAATAACTGCTTGACATTGCCCTGGGATTTAATCGGCCCTTCTCGTCATTTTATCACCTAAAGTTTTAGCCCGTCCGAGGCCCATGCAGTACCAATATTTATGTTTAGTACTGCTTCAACCCACCCCGACAAGTCTGACTATGCTATGAGGTATCTCTGCCAACAATAATATAATTTATATTACTTGTAGGGAAGGCTGTGTGACCGCTGGCTGTAATGGGAAGCAGAGTAAACAAAACATGAACATTAATTAACATGGCGCCCAAAGTAAATAAAAAAACATGAGGAAAGAACTGCAACGGAGATCGTGTGTTGCTCATATTAGAGAATGTATTTTAGTTTTGGTGGATGTGAATGTGGCATCGTTCTAGTTGTTGGCCAGGAGCGCCGGATCCGGAAGCCCACATACCGGAACCGGATGGCGGCCATTTTGTGTGGCGCCGACCGGCTTAGCGAGCGCACGCATATCCCGGCGCTCCGGGAATAAATGATTTAAACTCGCAGCCTGACTCTGAGCCTCATTGGGGGTAAAACGGAACATTTTACAATGGAGACGAGACGGGATTAAATCCAGTAATGACTACGCTGGTCCCGCAACGAACAAAAAAGGAAAACGGAATATCTCCACACTAATTGCAGGAGAGGTTCCCGAACCCACGGAGCACCCCAGCACAGAGCCTCAGGCGTCGTCCTGGAGCGCGGCAGAGGACGTCGGACAGTGCGCCAGCCGACGAGCAGTCAGCATTAAAGCCGCCCCTCTATGCAGGATACACACTCCCCTACCAGTCTTTGAGAACGAACACTCGGCCCATCCAAGAGGCGGCAGGTGGGGACAAGTGCGGGAAAAGGGCCAACATCAACACGCAGCGCTGAGACAACGTGATTAGCCACCACGAACGCAGCCAAGGGAGGTGGCGACACCCGGCGAGTAGCCACCCCGCACCCAGGCACGCTGGCGGATCAGCAGGAGAGAGGTGAGGCACCCAGCAGAGCAGATAGTGGTAGACCACGCACAAACCAAACCTTAAAAGGAGCCACAGGTGGTGCTGGCGGTAGTGAGAACGACGAAGAAGACAGCGAGACCAGACAGGCTCCAGGCAGCCCGCCTAACCACGCGGTTCCCGCCCAGGCAATTCCAAGGGGCGACGGCAGGATGGCGACACCATCCACTTCCCTCACCCACATGGTGCCTTTCCTTCCGAAGAGGGGAGAACCCACGATGCGATGGGAAGACTGGAAGGGATACTTCCTTAATTACTTGGAGGCCTTGGAGGACGAAAGTGAGGCCGCCTACACGAGCCCAGGGAGAAGGAAGATACTATTGCACAATTTGGGCCCGGAGGGATTGAGAGTATACGACACCATCGTCAAAGGCACCAGGGACGCGACCGACACAGACGTGTTCAGGCATGCCATAGAGGACCTGGACGCGCACTACAGACCTGTGGTATGTGTGGCCATCGACAGACACAACTTCTTCCACAGAAAACAAGAGAGTGGTGAGACAGTGGATGAATACGTGGCGGCTCTGCAAAAGTTAGCCCTCACGTGTAAATTTGGTGCCCTACATGCGAATTAGTACGAGATCAAATCATAATGCACACGACGAGCACGCACGTGCAGGAAAATCTGTGGGTGAATGGAGACGCTCCCCTGAAGGAGATGTGGGCCATGGTGAAGAAGGCAGAGATGTCCAAACGATGTGCACAGGCAGCCAGGAAGGACGGTGGAGGCACAAAAACAGTCTGCAGAGTCATGGTACACAACAAGGGAGACAAACCCAGGCAACGAGAACCAACAAGGGACCCAGACGCCAGGAGACACCAACAAACGGGAGGAGAAAACCCGAAGACAGGCAGAGGAGGAATACCAAGCTGCTACAGGTACGGAAGCGCGTCTCATCTGGGCAACAACAAGGTGTGCCCAGCGTTCAGGGCGAAGTGTGCGTTCTGCGGCATATTTGGGCATTATGAGAAAGTGTGTCGTCGGAAATCCAAAAGACCCACCGTCAAGTACATAGACCAAGGAAACCAGGAACAAGAAGAAACGCAAGAGGAGGAAGAAGACCCGGAAGAACTCCTCTACATCGATGTCCAAGTCCTAGAAATGGGAGGCAAAGAGTCGGATAAGCCAAGACTCGACATGCACATGGGAGGAGTACTGATTGAAATGATAGCAGACTCGGGAGCCCCCATCACGATCGTCCAGAAACAAATATGGGAAGAGAAGTTCATGACTAAAATAAAGGCAGAACTGCACCCCATGGACGTGAGGCCTGTCACCTACACGGGACAGAGAATACCCATGCTAGGGTATTGCCCATTACTATTCGAATTCAAGGGGAGATAAGCCAACTGCAAACTATACGTAGCAGAAAAAGGACCATCGGTACTCAGCTGGAAAGATCAAGGTGCCCTGGGCATCCTGTTAAATCCTTGAGGCATAGAAAAAGTGTTGCTCATGAACATGGAGAGAGAACAAGAAGAGGATGCTTGGCACAGAGAATATCCCAAGGTGTTCAGTGGGCAGATCGGTGAGCTGGTCAAGTTTAAGCACATGATACGGTTGAAAGAAGGAGCGAAACCCGTCATCCACAAGGTCCGGAACATACCATTCCGATGCAGAGAGGCAGTGCAAGACGAACTGGACAGGTTGGAGAAAAGTGGGGTGATACAGGCCATAGAGAGTGCGGAGTGGTTATCGCCCCTAGTGGTAGCCCAGAAGCCCAACGGGAAGGTGAGGCTATGTGTAGACCTCAGAGAACTTAACAAAAACATTTTAATAGACAAATTCCTGCTCCCACGCATCAACGAGATGCTGGCTATGACAAAAGGGGTTAAGTGGTTCTCGACGGTGGACCTGTCATCAGCTTACCATCAAGTGAAACTCCATCCGTCCAGCAAACATCTTACATCCTTTATAACACCCTTCGGATGTTACAAATTCGTGAGAATGCCGTTTGGGCTGGCATCCGCGGCAGCGGTATTCCAAAAACTGATGCACAGACTCTTTCAAAAGGTGGAGGGAGTTCAATTCTTCCAAGATGATATCCTCGTAGTGGGGAAAACCAAGCAAGAACACAATGAGAAGCTCCACATCGTGCTACGCACATTACAAGAAAACGGACTTACGGCGGAATGGTCCAAGTGCAAGTTCGGGGTCCCGTCCGTCACCTATTTGGGTCACGAAATAAGCGAGAAAGGGATTGAGCCAAAGAGAGCCAACATGGAGGCGATAAAGAACGCACCTGCCCCAGGGAAAAAGGAAGACGTCAGATCGTTTCTGGGTATGGCCGAGTTTTATAGCAAATTCATCCCCAATTTCGCAACCAAGACGCACTGCCTACGCCAATTGCTGAAGGAGAGAAACGGGTTCAAGTGGACCAAAGAAGAGCAGGAGGAATTCGAGACTTTGAAACGGGAAATGGGAGAAGCCATACCACTTGAGGGTTTTGACCCGACAGCTGATTCCATACTCACCACCGATGCCAGTGACCGGGGCCTGGGAGCAGTATTAATGCAAAGATCCGACAAAGGAGATCTATCAACAGTCAGCTTCGCGTCCAGATCCCTGGCACCAAACGAAGAGAAGTTTAGCATCATCGAAAAAGAGATGCTGGCCGTGGTGTGGGCGATGGAACGCTTTAGACAATACCTGTGGGGAGCCAAGTTCGTGGTCCGCACGGATCATAAACCCCTGATAAAGGTTTTAACGTCTAGTGGACATGCGCACGCCACCCCGAGAATAGCCAAAATGACACTAAGACTATTAGATTTTGTGTATGAGGTGGAGTATATACCGCGGCCTCAGAACAAAGTAGCAGACTTCCTGAGCAGGGCGGCAGCCTTGGAAGGAGCGGAGGAACAGGAGAAACCTGGATGGGAAGGCTACGTGGTGGCGACCGTGCAGGACATGGAGCAAGTGATTAGTGCGCAAGAGTGGGCAGAAGCCTACAGGCTGGACGAGGACTTGGAGGTGATCAAAGGATACGTTACTCATGGGTGGCCTGAGAAGAGGCATCTGAAAGAGGAATTGAGGAGATGCTGGGAGGTGAGAGAAGAGCTGTCTCTGGGGCAGGACCCCCTTTTCCTACTCAGAGGAGACAAGGTCATTCCCCCCCCAGGCCTAATTGAACACTTGATGGCGCTGTTGCATGAAGGACACCAGGGGATCACGAAGACCAAGGCCCTGGCCCGACAGGCGTACTGGTGGCCTGCGATTGACGCTCAGGTAGAGAGGTGAGACAATGTGACTCCTGCTCCAAAGCGGACAAATCCCAAGTAATGCTGAGACCACAGTTGGGAAAGTTCCCCATGCCGGGAGGACCCTGGTAAATGGTGTCCATCGACATAATAGGACCGATCCTGGACATTGAAGGAAACCAGAAGTACGCTATAGTATTGATGGATAGATACTCCAAGTGGCCGGAGGTGGAAGTGAAGGACACAGTAGACCAGAGGTCTTCAATCTGTGGGGCGCGACCCCCAGGGGGGTCGTGGAGTCCTGGGAAGGGGGTCGCAGATTCTGTTGGAGCGTGCAGCAGTTCCTGGCGTCAGGCTGATTGAGGCCGGGTGATCACGGCGGAGGCCTAATTCACGCCTCATTAACAAGTAAAGGTCTTCTGAAGACCTGTGAAGTACTCGGGTGTGCCTTTCTGTGTGTCCCGGAGCTGTTTCAGCCGGGCTCACTTACACGTGCTGGGGAGTGGGGGGGGGGGGGGGGGGGGTCTGGGGGAGGAGGCTGTAGCCCTTTGAGTTCAATCAATGGACTTAGCTGTGGGGTTTATTTTTATTTTTAACGTTTTATATAGCGCTAGCTTAACCCGTAGGTATCAGAGCGCTTTACAAACACACATAGTAAACAGCAGAAGGACATTAAAGTCATTGGTTCAAGTCCCACGAGCCCTCATACCTGGCGCCTGTGCAGGAGAAATGTGCCTGACACTGTTCTTCACGGTGAGGTGTTTATACAGCCTGTCTGCTCTCCCCCCCCCCCCCCAAGCAGGGAAGCACAGAGATGCCCTCCCATGACAGAGGAAGAAGAAGGAAGAAGACGCAGAGAGATACTGACCCCACCCCCATGAGAGAGGCACAGAAAAGGTGGGTGGATGAAGGATGAATGTATGTGTGGATGGAAGGATGAAGGGTGGGTGGATAGATGGATGGATGGAAGGAAGGATGACGGATGGATGGGTGGATGTAAGGATGAATAGATGGATGTGTGAAAAGGTGGGTGGATGAATGATGAGTGGATGGATGTAAAGATGAAAGGGTAGATGGATGGATGAAGGATGAATGGATGGATGTGTGAAAAGGTGGGTGGATGTATGATGAGTGGATGGATGTAAAGAGGAAAGGGTGGATGGATGGATGAAGGATGGATGGATGTGTGAAAAGGTGGATGGATGGATGAAAGGGTGGATGGATGAAGGATGTATGTATGGATGGACAAAAGGGTAGATGGATGAAGGATGGATGTATGGATGGATACAAGGTTGCATGGATGAATGATGGATGGATGGATGAAAGGGTGGGTGGATGGATGAAGGATGGATGGATGAAAGGGTGGATGGATGAAGGATGAAGGATGGATGGATGAAAGGACAAAAAGGTAGATGGATGAAGGATGGATGTATGGATGGATAAAAAGGTTGCATGGATGAATGATGGATGTGTGAAAAGGTGGGTGGATGAATGATGGGTGAATGGATGGATGAAAGGGTGGCTGGATGAAGGATGGATGTATGGATGGATGTGTGAAAAGGTGGGGGATGAATGATGGGTGGATGGATGGATGGATGAAAGGGTAGGTGGATGGATGAAGGATGGATGGATGAAAGGGTGGATGGATGGATGGAGGATGTATGTATGGATGGAAGGACAAAAAGGTAGATGGATGAAGGATGGATGTATGGGTGGATAAAAAGGTTGCATGGATGAATGATGGATGTGTGAAAAGGTGGGTGGATGAATGATGGGTGAATGGATGGATGAAAGGGTGGCTGGATGAAGGATGGATGCATGGATGGATGTGTGAAAAGGTGGGGGGATGAATGATGGGTGGATGGATGGATGAAAGGGTGGCTGGATGAAGGATGGATGCATGGATGAAAGGGTGGATGGATGTATGGATGGAATAATGAAAGGGTGGATGGATGAAGGATGGATAGGTGAAATGGTGGATGGATGTATGGATGGAAGGATGAAAGGGTGGATGGATGAAGGATGGATGTATGGAGGGATGGGTAAAAGGTTGCATGGATGAATGATGGATGGATATGTGAAAAGGTGGGTGGATGAATAGATGGGTGGATAGGTAAAGGATGGACGTATGGATGAAAGGGTGGATGGATGAAGGATGGATGTGTGAAAGTGTGGGTGGATGAATGATGGATGGATGGATGGATGTGATGAGGTCTAACAGGCGCATTTATGGTTGTCGATAGTTGTTGATGATGAGGAGTACCAGTTTCTAGAATCTTTTGTCGTAAGGGGGTCCTACGCCTAAAAAGGTTTTACAAGGGGGTCTCGGCATCAAAAAGTTTGAAGACCTCTGCAGTAGACTCTGATGCAGTGATCGCATTCTTGAATGCAGTGTTCATAAAGGAAGGAATCCCTAAGATCATAATGTGCGACAATGGGCCCCAGTTCGTCTCGGCCAAATGGAAGGCCTATGTGTCCAGAAATGGGATTGAAGTAAAACACACCCCCATATACCATCCAGCGGGAAATGGCCTGGTGGAACGTTTCAATCGGGTAATCATGGGAACAATCCAAGCTGCAATAAATGATGGACTTGATTGGGAGAAGGAATTGCCTAAGATGCTATGGGCCTACCACATCACGCCGGGCAGCACAGGCTACAGCCCCTTTATGGTGTTAAGGGGAAGAGAGCCTTTCACCAAGGACAATATTGCATGGAGGCAAATGGTGGTGCAAAGCAAATGGTCACCAGCAATAGTAAGGAGGAATCTGGAGAAGGAGCAAGAGACATACACAGAACAGTTCAACAAGAGACGAAATGTGCAAGGAGTGGCACTTGAGAAAGGTGACTGGGTGAGAGTGAAGGTAGCGACCCTGAAGAGGAAAGAAGAGAGTAAATTCACACCGCCCCTGCAGGTGATTGAACCATATGCCCGATCAGCATTACTCAGTGAAGGCAAGGTTTGGTCGCAGGACAGAATGGCCAAATGTAGCAAGATACTAAAATGGACGGCGGGAGCGGACGAAGATGTAGAAGGAGAAGCAGAGAGAGGGGATCTGGAATGTAGTGAAAAGGGACAAGAGCAAGTGGATGGAAGGACACAGCACGTGGAGGAGAAGGAGACCATGTACGGCGGGAGCAACAGAGAGAGCGAGGAAGGTGGCAGTGCGAATAGGAAAGGAGATGGTGAAGAGAAAAACGTTGGAGAGGGTGTAGGAAAAGAAGCCCGAGGATGGATCGCTATAAAAGACACGCAAGGAGATGAGAAGGTAGAGGGAGTAGTGAGGACGAGAACAGGAAGAATCGTGAGGACTCCCAAGAGGTTTAAGGGCTATGATATGGACATTAAGTAAGAGGTTGTATCCTTATTTCTATTGTTGATTGTATAAAGGGGGGAGATATGTGGCATCGTTCTAGTTGTTGGCCGGGAGCGCCGGATCCGGAAGCCCACATACCGGAACCGGATGGCGGCCATTTTGTGTGGCGCCGACCGGCTAGGCGAGCGCACGCATATCCCTGCGCTCCGGGAATAAATGATTTAAACTCGCAGCCTGACTCTGAGCCTCATGGGGGGGTAAAACGGAACATTTTACAGTGAATTAGTGCCGTGCAGGAATGTAACGTGTGTATAGTCTGGGGTGGGAGGTGGTGTTGGGGGAAGGCACAGGGAGATTAAGTGAATTGGAAGCAGCTCCCTGGCAAGGGAAAGGGGGGAAAAACATGCTTAAGAGCAGTACTTTTATTTAATAGGTAATTTACTTAGCCGTAGTATGTAGCTAGCAACCTTTAAACAATCAACTGGACATGCCAGGCTACTACCCGAAAAAGGCCCTGGGGACTCCATCCCCTAGGGCCAAATTGTTAAAAAAGATTAGGGCGCAGCCCCCTCCCCGGTCTACGGCCAAGCCCTGTGGCCAACCTCATATATGGCCAAACGGCTTGTGTAGTTTGAAGTTGGCTGCCCGCTGGAGGGTTGTCAGAGGCCCTGTGGCCAACCCTCTACCGTACACGGCCAATAGCGCATTTGTGCACGTGTCATGTGCAATGTGTTTAAAGTGATACAGCTAATACCCTGATAAGTGACAGAAACTGTTGTTAATAGCAGTTTCACAGGTGTCACACCAGTCCCCTTTACATATGCTGATCCATCTGATATCGGTCCAGATCTGTGAAGAATGAAGCCCCTGTAAAGTGTGCGGAGCCGGGGGTGTCAGAGTTTTTTTTGTCTTAGCTGGTAATGTCCAGGTGATGTCCAGATCAGGCCAGATTTAAAGACGCTCCATATTTTCAGCATTGCTCCGGCTGCAGCCGCACGACAGAAGAGCTCAACGCCTTTCCAGTTAATTATTTTCGAAATTGCGAGACGCTATAGGTATCCTTAAAAAAGCCACCCAGGGGCCGGATTGCCTCCTGTGCTCTTACGCTTTCATGCAACATTCGGTGGCCTCACTGACCCCAGTTTTTGCCGTCACAAAATGAGCCTACACTAAAGCTGCTGTGACAAGTGACTATTTTTGTCTCGAATTAATCTGTTATAACCTGCGCCCTTAATAGTACTTTGTACTTAAAAGAATAATTTATGAAGAAAAATGGACTGCTGTCATTGATTTAACAATGAAGGTAAACAGTTGTACTTTGGAATAAAAAAATGGATTCTATTCTATTGCTGATTTACGTCTGAATTTAAACCTACGTAGTGTAACACGTTTTAGTGTGTTTCCAGTGGTTTTAGTGTGTTGCAGCCTCCTAGCGCTCGAACGTTGTGTTGTGCACTTTAAATAGAGGTTAAAAGGCTTCGGAGATTTGACTACCTGCCATGCATAAACATGTGCACAGAGACGTCATCTAAAAAACGTCCGTCATGGTTGGCACTTGGCACTGTCAGTGCTCATTTTGAAACGGGCATTTATTCTCCCAAGTTATATATCTGCCTGGGTGTGCTGAGGGGGCCGCCTGCAGCTGGGGTCCATGGGGTTGCGGGGTTCTGTGTTATGCCTCTGCGACAGCAGGAGGGCAGGGGAGAGAGGGGCGAGAGAGCACGGACAGTGGAAGGGGAAATCATTGCGAGCGGTGCGGACAGGGCAGTAACAGAGGGCCCGGGGGCTGCGGCTCGGACATGGTGGGAGACCTACAAAACAACAAAGTAGTCCGTACAACAAAAGATATTGCCTTGCAGTGAAAGTCTACTGTAGTTGGTCGATGCTGCTTCCTGCAGAAACGGAAGAAAACGGAAGTGACAGATAGGACCACTAGCCAACAATGAGCGAGGTAAGATAAGCAATGCCAAATTTCACCAAGGGCAAGCGACAAAACAAAGAGAAATGCAATGGGTGGAGTTTCACTAGTATTACTGATTACTTGATGCCTCAGAGAGGCAGCGCAGAGGCTGTCTGTGCGAGACCTAAAATGCGCAACCTTCTTCTGGCCTAGCTTCAAGGAAGAAGCGCGGTGCCCCCCAACCCAAATCTTGTGCCCAGCTACAAAGGGGCAGACATCATCACTCAAGCCTCCTGGCAAGTCCAGCAGACCGGGAGGCATGAGAACCACCGCCATCACACAGCCCAGCAAGAAGGTTGGCCCAAGAGAACACCGCCACTCCTGCTCAGCAGGAGCAGCTCCCAGCAGGCCTAGTACGGCAGACAGAAAAAAGAACAGAACGAATGCTGGGTAAGTACTGGTTAAGTATTCCCAGGTGGAGGGGGTGGGATAGGGGGACCAGCATTCCTTATATTCTTTTTTCTGTCCAGGAGATGGTTATCTCCACTTGTAATGAATGGGAAAATGAGTTAGGGACCTGGGGGTACTGTACCTCATAAAGGAGCGCCTGCATTTTCATTTTTGCATTTGTTCAGTTCAAAAAAGAGACCTGTGGCCTGAAGAAGGGCCTTGTCATAAATGTAAGGGTTGCTTCCAGGTCCTCCGGTAGGCGCTCCATGCATAAAGTAACAGAGCGGGTGATCTTGGTGGGGTACTATCCATTGTATTCCATGAGTAATGTGTATGGACAGGCACCTGCTGATGTTGTCAGGTTTACACACCTCCACTCACCCCAACTGTGGGAGCATATTGATATGTACAGGTCTTACAGTTATCAGGTTGCATTGCAAACCCTCAATGTCATTTGAGAAATCATGTGTGATATAATTTGGGGCGGAGGGTGAGTGGTGCATTATGGGCATTATGGGCAGTTAGGCAATCATAACTACATTTGCAGTTATGATTGTCTAACTCACCACAACTGTCGGCTTCCACACTTTTCTTCCTATTTTGTATCATTACCATACTGAATGCTTAGTGAGAATTGTTTAGAATAATGTGTTTAGGAAGTTATGTCATGTGACAAATAGCTGACATGCAATTAACAATTACGGGTTTTCACGCTTGCATATGTCATCCAATGTGGTGTAAATGCACTTTCAAATTGTATGGATGCTTATTTGTGAACTTTTTACGAGAGGTAATTTTTTATATAAAAACATTAATTATACTACAGTATATTCATACATTGAGATGTGTTGGTTCAAATAAAAGCGAGGCTGCAGCGTTAAAATGCATTCCAGGCATGTTTAACCTGTCTAACACCCATGCTCGAGATTCAAAAAGGATGTGGCAAGTAATTACTTCCATAAGCTGGCTTTTGATGTAAACCTCTCTCTTCAAGTAAATACGTTTGTTTTTACGGTGCTTGGGCTCTTAGAAACGTTATGAAATGATTCACTGATGTTTAAAACATGAAATACAACCTTACGAAGGAATTTGTTTTTATTGCGGAAATTCATGAAGGTCTGCCCGAGGCTTGTGCTGCAAAAATATAAATACCCACCCATTCATTCCAACGAGGCAAGTTGAATGAATACCTAGCCGTGCTCCCTTTACAGAGTGTGTATGGAGTTCTTGTATTTTTCCAAAAACACATTTTCTGTTTCAAGGGTTCAGTGAAGTAGCGTTACTTTTAGATTTTTGATTTTACGATTTAACGGATGGATACGTCTTTTTTCCTCTCCGACTCTGAAGTCACACAAACGAAGGCCCAAGCATAAGCATTCACATGTTAATTTCAGTAGTTGTTATGGACTTTCAAAAACTCAGATGCATTTCCACTTGTGCTGGGGATACCAATTAATTTCACTCTGAGATAGAAAAGTAGCTGAATTAGCGATCTTTTTCTGATGACTATGTTCACATGGTCAGCGACTAGCTGCCGCCTCCCCCCCAATCCGGCACCCAACACCCAGGAACGTGGACACGAGACGTCTTTACTTTTTGGAAGGCGGGCGCTAGTCGCCCGGCCGTATTTATTAAAGTATGAAATTAAAAAGGTTTTAATTGCATAATCAACAATTTATACAAAAATCAGCAGGACATTTAGATACACAATTTTCATCAACAAGTTTGAGAGCCTGACCTTAACAAAACTCTAATACATGTTGTTTCCTAACCGAGACTAAACATCCTTATCTTGATTTTTGTACATTTCTGGCCATATGGCAGGGTCACTACCGGTGTCAGGTCCTACAAGCTGCGCCTCCCCTAGAGACGTGCGCATGCGCAGTGTTACCCCGGGAATTGCCCGGTCTACGCCCTGAACTCCATTTACCCACTAAAGGAGGGCCCTTACTCTGCGCCGGTGGCGTCATGAGTCCACGCGCGCGGGGTGGCTACCAGCCTAAGGAAAGCGTGAACTACTCCTACCCGCACTCCTTTGCTTTGCAGCATCCATTACCTTGCCCCTGGAGTTCTGGGAGTGGCCCGCAGGCCCCTCCCCCTGGGCGGGAACCTCCATAGGATGATGCCCGCCCCCTCAGACCTCAAATATGTGCTCACCGATAATGACCTTACCGCATGCCCCATACCTAATAAATACGACGACCTATGGGAAAAAATTCTAAAGGACAGCTACACTGGCTAATAAATAACAGTATCAACGTATAGCTACAAAGGGAAAAAAGGCCTAAAGACACATGGCATAAAATACAATTCACTTCACACATAGTTTGCTAAAAAAGGGGAAAAATTCCTAAACAAAAGCATCACAAAATATACCAACAGATCCATCTCTACTACCCTGTGAGACCTGTGGACCGTACCTTCAAAACTTACCATTCAACCAGACATAAGAACTGCCACAAGACTTTTGTTCCAAGGGATGGTGGGTGGGAAAATAAAGAAGCCCCGAGCGCGGGGCACAACGTTCAGCGAGGGAGCGTCCAGGGACAAGGGGGTCTCCTGGGCGCTCCCCACCTCTTATTCCCGAGGGGCCGGGCGGCCCCTCCTATCGCCCGCCCCCCCTGACCCGGACCCACTACCTTGGATCCGGGTCAGGAAGGCCGCCGGCCAATCGGCGGTGGGTCGCGCCCCCAGGGCACGCCCCCACCGCCGAATGACAACAAAGGGGAAAAGGGGGGGCGACGGTCACCGCGCCGCCATGCGTGCGGGGGGGCAGAGGGCCCCCCCTTTTCACATGGTCAGCGACTAGCTGCCGCCTCCCCCCCAATCCGGCACCCAACACCCAGGAACGTGGACACGAGACGTCTTTACTTTTTGGAAGGCGGGCGCTAGTCGCCCGGCCGTATTTATTAAAGTATGAAATTAAAAAGGTTTTAATTGCATAATCAACAATTTATACAAAAATCAGCAGGACATTTAGATACACAATTTTCATCAACAAGCTTGAGAGCCTGACCTTAACAAAACTCTAATACATGTTGTTTCCTAACCGAGACTAAACATCCTTATCTTGATTTTTGTACATTTCTGGCCATATGGCAGGGTCACTACCGGTGTCAGGTCCTACAAGCTGCGCTTCCCCTAGAGACGTGCGCATGCGCAGTGTTACCCCGGGAATTGCCCGGTCTACGCCCTGAACTCCATTTACCCACTAAAGGAGGGCCCTTACTCTGCGCCGGTGGCGTCATGAGTCCACGCGCGCGGGGTGGCTACCAGCCTAAGGAAAGCGTGAACTACTCCTACCCGCACTCCTTTGCTTTGCAGCATCCATTACCTTGCCCCTGGAGTTCTGGGAGTGGCCCGCAGGCCCCTCCCCCTGGGCGGGAACCTCCATAGGATGATGCCCGCCCCCTCAGACCTCAAATATGTGCTCACCGATAATGACCTTACCGCCACAGGCCAGCATTGTTAACCGACGATCTGGCCTCCCCCTGCCTTGACCTACCCTAGAAAACTCTCACTTTAGGAAAAAACCTTCCAACCAGGCCCTCACATTATCAGACCCCAGGACCTTCCCCCCCTCCGTCTGGCAATCCCTCCAACCAGGCCCAGCTACTGTCAGACCACAAGACGTTACCTGCTCCATTCAAGTGAACTCCATCCCCCACGTAATACCGTCCACCCCCCGACACGCCCATGAGGTATCGTCTGCAACAGGGGGGGGTTCGAAACAGCTTGTCCAACTGTGTGTCGATCCTCTTTACCGAGTGATTCAACGCCCTGACCGAATCCCCCGCCCACCCCTGCGACAGAGTTATGAGTTGCGACCATACTACCGTGCAACCCGGGCAGATCCTGGCACTCCACCCTGCAGTTGAGATAATCTCCTCAATCAGAATGCGCCTTCCCAGTTTAGCCAAATCATTCTCCCCCAGGTGAAGTATCACCATTGACGGGGGAAAGTGCCGGCGCGCTAACAGCCCTCGGAAGTAATCCCTAAACTGGTTGAGACATAACCCCCCCCCTCCAGAAGAATGAGATGTCCAGGAGACCCACCCGCAGTGGAGATGAGCTCATCACTGAGTATTCGCCTCCCAAGTTTG
Organism: Lissotriton helveticus; assembly: GCF_964261635.1. Lineage (NCBI taxonomy): Eukaryota > Metazoa > Chordata > Amphibia > Caudata > Salamandridae > Lissotriton > Lissotriton helveticus. The sequence goes on along the minus strand of NC_136060.1, from coordinate 334,913,277 downwards.
GCCAAGTCATTCCCCCCTAGGTGAAGTATCGCCACTGACGGGGGGGTCGGGCTGCTGCGCTAAGAGTCCCTGAAAGAAGTTCCTGAAGTGACCAAGGCACAGACCCCCAAACCAAATCTACCCTGTCCCGTGTCCAGCCTGTTGCTTGTGCTGGCACGTTGTAGCTCCTCCCCATCCGGTGATGCGTTCCTCCCCTGCGTCACAGGTTTGGGAAACTGCAATAACCAGGAAAAGACCAAGAAAAAACCTGGGGGACGATTCCCACTTCCACCTTAGGGAATGGGTAGCACTTACACCTGCCAGCAATACTTGGGCCCTTGGTGTCCTTTTTCTCGACGTATGCTTCCCTTTTGACGTCCACCCGCTGCTGATGTTGCGGTGTGGAGCAACCCCTCCGGTATCCGCCATGGACCCAGCCGTGACTGACGTAAGCATCCTTTGGGCTGTCCACCTGTTGCAGCTGTTGTGATGTGGAGCACTCCAGGTATCCACCATGGACCCGGCCATACATAAAATGGAAAGATAAACACACACCATTAGTGTTTCTGGCGATAACTGCTGTCCACGTGCTAGTCTTACATTACCCTCAGTTGCTAATTTTTAGATAATAATAGCGCCAGATGACTACTCATGAACACGTTGACAGTAAATATTAAGCATAGCCTCAGTTTGTGCTCCCTGTATTGCGATTGAATTAGTGCTACCAAGAGTGCCCTGTAGAACGACCTCCATTAGGCGTAATACCCCGTGTGCAGTACAGTGACCCAGCGGCAGTGTCACACTATCCCGTGTGCAGTCAAGTGACCCAGTGGCAGCGCCACGGCACATTTATGGTTCGTAAAAATTCTGCCGTAAACCAGGACATCACCTCCTGTTCCTGGTTTTCCACCCATTTTCCGCATAGGATCTATGTGTGACACAAGACAGTCTACTTAACAGTGCAGCATCACAGTCTTTAGCTAAAACAATTAGCACAGCCCTAACTCCGCCAGGCCATACGCTGGCCCAAGGGCCTTTTTGGCTCGCCACTTTGGCTTCCGGGAAATATCATCCTAGGCAACCGGACATGATCACAAGCATCCCCAGAACTATGTGATGCCGCAACTAAGCTCATGGGCACCTTTTTATGTGTGACATGAGGGTGTGTATGATTAACAGGACCCCAAGTAGTTTTTCTATAGGCTCTAGGCCCCATCTGTATGCCATTCGTTGTACCCCTACCACATTATTAATATATGGCTGTGGTACACCCCTAGAGTACCACGTATATGGTGCTAAATTACTGTGTGCCTTTAGCTTCGGAAAGGAACTAAAGGGATGTGTGTGGAACAAATACATATATTTGTTATACACCTGTTCTTTTTTCATTTACCCATTCCTGAAATTATAGACTGGTAAAACACGCTGCTCCACATTCCCTCAAGACTTAGCCTGAAGGCTGCACGCAATACTGCTACCACTAGGATAGCTCACTAATAATGTTGACTTTAACCTATCATCCTTGAAGGGCCGTTTGGACTGGTGTAATGTCCCCCCTGGAATAGTGAACAGCACCTCAGATGTTTATTACCTTCACAACGAAATAAGTCCCTCGTTTGGCTTTCTGCTTTAGCTCGCCAAGGAATGTGGGCCCTGATAGACTGGCTTCCACAGTCTCGTCACGCCCTACCCTTAGATGTGCGTTAATCCCCAGGAGGACCCCAAGAGAAGGGGGGTATACCCTATTCGTGAATCGTTCCACGATTGTTCTAACTATCCCCTCAGCAGACACCAATAATAGTGATTATAGAGTGTCAACATTTTAACTTATGTCAATGGTTGTTCCTTGCGCAAGATAACTAAGCATCAATCATGGCTTGGATAAAATATTGCAAGTGCCTGGAGGACATCAGTAAAGAAGCCCAGGAATGAACCCAAAGCGCTTATTTTTCCCGATGGACAAAAAGCATTTCCAGGCAAGGTCTGAGAAGGGGGGGAATTATTTTGAAAATGTCCCTAGCACCAAACATTCTATGCAATATGAATGCATTATACGCTCGCTGTGCAGGGGGATCCTTCAGCACGTTCAGATACAGTCCACTACTAAACCTGCATCCCATACATACGCATTGGGGAAATCCTTGAAATACCTGTACAGCCACTTATAAAGCTGTAACCCCAATATGCATTGATAACAGTGCCCTGTCTCCATATCTATGCCAAAATGTCCAATGGAGCAGACGGGTAGTTCATGAATCTCGCAAAAGGCAGCGCAAACTGCGCTGTGTTTAAAACTCATCCTTCCCCACCCTGAAGTCATTAGCGAAGCAAGGAGAAATTCTTTTATTTCCCCTCCTTTTTTGCTCTTTCTGTGTGCTCCGCATTCTGCGGCACAGACAGAAAGAGCAACACGCCCTTAGTAACCGTCTATGTGCAGAAAAGTCTCCCCACCCGCACACAAACAATCACCAAATAATTACGATTTGCCCCCTCCATGCGCGCTGCAGCACACATAGAGGTAAACAAATCATCACCACTGATTGCCCATGTGCAAGAAGAGACCCCTCCAGCACACAAGCAATCATCCCGTCCAACACAGGCACCCCTGCTCCAAGGGTGCCTGTGTTGGCACTAGGCAGCCGATATTAGCACTCACGCTAGGGAAACATATGGGTGAACGTATTGTTGTAAATATGGTGCATCTCTGTGTTTTGGAAATGGAGCCTGGCGCTGCCAGATGTGGCGCAGCTCCACGCTCTGACTTTTCCTTGTACATATGACCCTCGTTCTGCAAATCCCACTGCTTGGAAGACTATACTGTCGGTCACTCCCATAGCCTTACCATCTTCCTGTCTGCACTTGTCGTGTGTCTGATGGACAAGGGGGCTCGACTTGCATATTGTCAGAGGATGCGAGGACTTTCAACCATGGAGAGGAGAGCGGTCCTCCTCGAACCTCGCTGTGTTCAGAACAATAGCAGTCAAAGCCATGTGAGCGAGCCGGGGGAATTTGCTAATTTATCTTATGCCATGTCTTATTATGCTATTCCATGTTTTTATATGTGATGTTGTGTCATATTATAATATGTCACGGTATGTATTGTTTTGAGCTCCATGTGATGATTAACTCTTTTTTCTGCTGCCCCCTGTCCTGCCACTCCCTCAGTTCATTCACCTTTTAGTTTAAAACCTTGTTGATATAAGATAGGCATTACGCAGAAGAGTTGGCATAAACCAAACAGGTTCCCTTGGAATTTGTCCTCATTTATCACCCATTTTAACACTTAACAAGTCGCTGAGCTCAGACCAAAACATGGCATAGGTATCTATACCCACCTTTACATTTACATACATCCTTTTATTACTGTTTGCGCCTCAGATCCCTGGCGTTTGATATCTAGAGAAAGCCTTTCCATTAATCCATAAACTTGTTGCTTTATATGAATAGCTCATTTGGTTCTTCCTTTTCCTTTCTATATCTGTGCTCCTCACTCTTCATACAGCGCTAGATTACCGGAAATGACGGTGTATTTTAACCATGCCGAATGGAAAACTCATATTTGATCGGCCGGAGATTGAAGCATACGTAAATGGAGATATGCTGCCTATCGTGACAGATAGATTGGGACACAAGGGACGGTCTCTGCACAATTCCTGGGTTCCCAAATACACTAAATAATGTCTAAGGCTATATTTCAGCTTCACCGTCGACCCTACAACATGTCAACTACAACAGCGGCGTTGGCTTTCGATTAATGCCACTCCATATCAGAGAACTTTACTAGTCTCGGAAATCCCTCGAAGCCATCATACACTACAGACTGTTTAAATATTGAATGGATTCATTAGAACATGTATTACTCTGCTGTCCGGCACTCTTAGACGCCCGCCAAATTGTACTGAGACCAATTTCCCTAAAACAAGGCACCTGCTCGGCTAAAGAGGTTGTTCGCCTCCTATGCATTCTGGAAAACCGTGGCAGGCATGGCCAAATTCGGTAAATGTATATATTACACGTGGCCATGTTAAAGGAATAAATGGCCAATAAAGAGAGTGGCCTACCTAACAAGTTGCACTAACTAGCGGACCCTAATAAGTGTCTTGCACTTTAATGTTCGCCATTTTGCTCCAAAATTACTAATTGCACTTTATTCACGTGTCACTCATGAATGCACAGTTATGCAGTTAAATTTTTATTATGTTGCACTAAAGACTGCAATTGCCACCTTCGCTTTCTTAAAAGCCTGCCGTAGGCCTACCGAACTTTGTTCACATTTTATCTCATGAGTCTACTACAACTGCATACATTTCTGCACTGATTTTAAATTAACCTAGTATTTTATAACATGATATTTTTAATTTTTAATCTGTACGAATTTGTAATGCTTTGAAGTGATCACACAATAAACTTCCTGTGCCGGGACAGAGAGAGTTCCACCCGTGCACCACATGTGAGGGGGGGGGGGGCGGCCATTCCTTACTGGGCATAGCGAAAGATGACCGGGGCAATAAGAAGGACTGGGTTGGAACAGTACAATAAAGCCCCCGTCAACAAATGCCTCAACCGAACGTGTGCGCTCCCGCAAAAAATATACACGCCAATCAGTCCACAGAATCCGCATGATCCCACCACTGCGCATTCACATCCCTCCTGACCCAAGGAAACAACATATATGCAGCCACCAGCAGCAATGATTCTTATTATGCACAACTGCATACACGATGCACACTGGCATCCATGACCTCGCATTTCGACGATTTCACACAATACTCACAGCTGTATCGGGGCCGATGTCAGGCATGCAGAAGGCAAACCCAGCAAACCACTGCGTCAGACGGCCAGCCTCTACCGGCCGCTGGACCGATCCCGAATCCACCGAGCCCTGTGGTGAGGCCCGAGCGGGCAGGGAAACCAGCGCAAATTCCTCTGTTGGCCTCCCCAGCCTGCAGCCTGCAGGGGAAATACAACGAAAAACATTACTGTGCCCACCGCGGGGCAAGGAGCGAGCCTGAGACCAAGAGGCCGCTCCACGCGTCGGTGATCCCCAGAGCAGTCACGACGCCACCTCGGCCGTAAAGGGGAATCCACAACCGCCAACAGGAGAAAAACGCGCGAACTCCGAAAACCTGTAACAAAAGACAAAAACATTAAAAAATAAAGAAGCCCCGAGCGCGGGGCACAATGTTCAGCGAGGGAGCGTCCAGGGACAAGGGGGTCTCCTGGGCGCTCCCCACCTCTTATTCCCGAGGGGCCGGGCGGCCCCTCCTATCGCCCGCCCCCCCTGACCCGGACCCACTACCTTGGATCCGGGTCAGGAAGGCCGCCGGCCAATCGGCGGTGGGTCGCGCCCCCAGGGCACGCCCCCACCGCCGAATGACAACAAAGGGGAAAAGGGGGGGCGACGGTCGCCGCGCCGCCATGCGTGCTGGGGGGCCGAGGGCCACCCCTTTTCAATTGAATGGATACAAAAGGTAGTAAACAGGAGAACTTTCGCTAAAATGAAGCTAAACAAAAGCACAACCCTGCGCATGATATTTAGAGCCCCCAATTCTTATAACCTGTGCATCTCTCAGGGACCACACCCATCACCACCTTTGCTTAAAGTAATCCAGTGCATCTCCCACATCTCGTTGCTTGCGACCAGGCTCAATGTACTTTTGCTCGACAAGCCCTGCGTCAGGCACAACCAATTACGTCCGGTACAACCAATTAACTCCTTATTACTTCTAAACGCTATTTTTTGCATTCCATCTAAATATTCACATCTCGACTTCTACTGATAGAATTTTTGTCGTTTTGGTCTTGTTTTGTTTATAAAATTATTCTTTATTTTTCTAAATCAGTGTGGAGTCTTTTTGTGATGGTTTTACTGTGCTACTGTTTGAAGAATTGCACAAATACTTTACACATTCCCTCCTGACAGCTCTATGCAAAGCTACCAAAGGGGGAGCCCAGGTTGATTTAAAGTGTGTTACTGACTTACCCTGATTAAGATTGATGTTCCTGCTTGTACAGGGTGCATATCTCTGCGAACCAGAAACCGAATTTCTAACACTTAACAAAGTGTCAAAAATAGCAATTTTAAAGCAAAAATGCGTTTCACTTTTAGGCAGAGTGAAAGCAGCCAGTAGCTGCTATTAGTAACCAAATGTCAGATGGCATACAAAATAAATGAGGGACCAAGGAGAAAAATGTAATTTTGTGCAATCCTATATTAACATTTTCCTTACTAAGAACACAGTTTGACTGATTGCTAACCTTATAGAAAGTTATATTGGAGCCACACATATTTCGCATAACTAACATAGTGCTAGCTTTGATAATCTTTTTATTACTATTTCAGCCTTAGTATACTTTTGGTCATTTACAAACAAAGCTGCATTAATGGTGAGTGAGTGATGCGTTTGTCCTAACTGTAACTGCTGAATCGAAAAATGTCAGAGAGGCACAGTCATGTGTAGCATATCAACCCTCAAACAGACTAAAAAGGCATGAGGGGAGCCTGAGGAAAGTACAGTAGGCACATGAAGTGGAAATGAGAAGGGATATGAGATGTACCAAAAGTGGCATGTAAGCAAGGATTGTGGTTCATAGAGGTCACACCTAAGAAACTGAAAGATGAAATGGCTAAGGGAGGTAGGAATCTGGCGGTCTCACCTGAGCAGAAAGGCACAACTGACAATCCCTGCATTAAGAGAAGGATAAAGCTGCGGCATTAAAGATGCAGACATCAGTCCTGCCTTATAGCAACCAGATAGATTCAAAATAATGTTTTGCTATTTTCATATTTATTACAGCTTTTGAGCTTTTTTATTGTGGACATTCATTATTTTCAAATTTCTAATAAAATGCAATCTAGTATATTACTTTTCACATAACTACTCCTGGTGCACTCACCAACAAAGTAAGCAGGATGCCAAAGGCTAGAAGCCACAGAACAGTCATTGCACTGCCAATGATACCTGCCTTATGCTTTTCACATGTGTCAATAATGAACTTGATACAGTATACTGTGGCACAATCTTTCCTGGTATAATGGAAATTTCTTGGTATCTTTGATGTAAATACCACCAATGCAGCATATAACTGCAACAGTGTTTCATCAATGTCATTCTCTGCTCTCAGACACTACCCCTCCCTCTCAGTTGTAAAGTTTGTTGTTTACATTAAACTCTCCAAAGCTTTGTAAATTACCTTTGAGTCTTATCACTCCATGCTCGCCTATCTGTTTTTTATCTATTTTATTTTACCAAGGCCTTACTCTCCAAAATACCAAATAAAAAAAATTAAATAACATGCATTGCTTACTAATTGGTAAATTTTTATGTTTTTTACAAGAAAAGTTGTCGCTTTAACATTATGAATGATGTAGAGTTGTCCTTTTAAGAAGGTTTAGGCGAAAATTCAATTACATCGTAAATCCCTACATTTTGCATTATGCGAAATATGCTGCATTACTTATTTTGTATAATTTTTACCCATGGTGAACTAGTTGGCAGAGAAAAAATGTGAGAGAGACATTTTCTACTTGAATCAGTCTCTTGACAATATCTTGCATGCCTTTGTTTACGTGGAGTATGTTCTCTGGTGAAAAAAAGATGATTTTCACTAAATTTCTGAATAGTTTTAAAATAAAAAAAATAAATTTTGAACACTTCAAATTTTGACATAAGTTGTTATGAGGGTACTGAAAAGAGATACTGCAAGGTCATTCGTTCTGAAGCAATTTGTTCTTTTGTACTCAAATGTTAGGAAGGTACATGAAAATGTAGCAAACAAGGATTTCCCATTTGTCAAATATTGAGGATTTATAGTCACATAGTAAAAATACTTGCCAATAGCTATACATCATCTTGTTTCCACTAAAACAGGAAGAGGCCAGGAAGGCAAATAATTTAGACACTGACAGAGGACACCATGTAGAACGTATGTCATGCAGATACTGTTTAAGTGGAGCACAAATTAAACAAATAAAGGTCTTGATTAGGGTTGAGGCATACATACATAACTCTAAAACATTTTAAGATGTCATTGTTCTGTTTCTGTCATTTCTGCAAACTTCAAAAAAGGACTAACTTTACCAGAGTCAATATTTTTGTGAATGTAGAGGCGGTGCGTCGATCCTCTCCACGCAGTGGAGGTGATGCAGCAGGTCCGATGCAGTACTCTGGAGGCGATGCAGCGGGCCCAAGGGCGATGTGTCGATCTGGTCCCTGCCACGGCAGGATTCATTGGTTCTGATTGGCACAACAAGGTTGATGTGTGGGTTCTGGCAGATGAAGCAGCTGATACTCACTTCCAAGGTCCCAGGACTGGATATGCACCACTTGGAAGAACACCGCACACAGCAGACAGATTCCAGGTGCTTTATACAGGTTAGAGTGAGAAATCTTTCATATCCCTGAGACTTCAGAATCAGGAAGAAAGCCAACAAGCCCTTGGAGATACTTTGGTTCTTGGATGTAGAGATGGAGGTCCAGTCCTTCTCACTCCCAGGCAAGAAGCAGCATGCAACAGGCCAACATAGAAAATAAGTTCAGCAAAGTGGCAGTCCCACCAGCAGCAGAGCAGTCCTTCTTTCTGGTAGAATGTCCTCAGTTACAGGAGTGTTCTGAAATGGTGGTGTGAGAGGTCCAGTGCCTATACCCAGTTGGGCCTTTTGAAGTTGGGAAGACTTTAAAGTGATGTTTTAAAGTGCACAGAGTCCCTTTCTTTCCTGATCCCAGGCTCACTAAGTGGGGGTATGCAACTCTTTGTGTGGAGACAGGACATGGCCCTTTCAGGATTAATTGTGTCAGCTCCTCCCTCCGAACCTGATCAGGATGACCCATAAGCATGCAGATGGCCACACAGTCACACCTACCCTTCCCTTGTGTGTGTGTGTGTGTCTGTCTAAAGGGAATGCAGAAAGCCAGCTGTCACCCACCCCAGATTTTTATTCCAGAGACAGGCAGAGGTACCAAATGGTTACAGTAAGAAAATCCCAACTTTCTAAAAGTTTCAAAATAAACTTATAGGAGTTGGGCCAATTTTATGTAAGCAAGGGATGCCAACTTTAAATATCAAATACAAATAAAGAGCCAGTACTGACATTGCTTTACTCAAACATTATTTTATGTTCCTGAACATGGAACTCAATTAGAGTGGTCACCATGTATGTTGTCATTCTTTTTTCAGCAGATTTGTATTAGTTTGTTTGGTATCTGTCATAGACATAGAAACAAACAAACAACACATTTTAACTTCAAAGAATACTAGTTGTAGCTTATGTGACATACAATAATGTTTGTTTGAAGGAACATCAGTACTGCTCTTGTTTTGTATTTGAACTTTCTATAAGTGACATTTTCAGAATTGCAATTTAAAAACCAACGTAACCAGAAGATGTGTTTTTAACTTGTGATTCCAGAGATACCAAATTTGGGGGGATCCCTTCTCTACCCAATTGTAAATAACACTTTTAAAATGAAATAAGGCAATCCCAATGTTATCCTAAGTAAGAGATAGGCCTTGCATTAGTGTAAAATGAATTTAAGAGTATTTCACCACCAGGACATGTGAAACTTAAATGTACATGGCCTACTTATTAAATACACTACACCGTACCGATGGGCTGCGCAAGGCTAACTTAGCGGTGACGTACATGTAATAACAAGCATTTGCAATGCAATCGGTCTCGCCTTTGGGACCTTATATGTATTTAGCTATGCAGCACATTAGCCTGGGTACTGAAACATCCACTGTTCTTTAACCTGGAGGGAAAGTAAGCACCAAACTGTGTGGCACGCCAGGTATGGGAACACATGGAGAGAAATGTTGCCTTTCAGTGGTAAATGGTACAGTCCAACGCTCTGTTTTTAATATAAAATCAGGGCCTTCGGTGGTCCCAGCCGGGAGCGCCACCACCGAGAGGCGCAGCAGGACAGAGCGCCGCTCGGCACAGGCCTAGGAGCCCAACCCACGGCTTGGAGAGCATCACTGCAAGGCATCAGGAAGCATGGACACTCTGGCTCTCGCCACCATAGATTTTTCCTGCCGCTCTAGCCCAACAACGCAGACTGTGTGACTCGCACCGAGAGCGAAATGAAGCCCTCCCACCCCCGCTCAGTGTGATGAAGTGGTCTTGACTGAATGGGGCCCTCTGGAGCGTTATAGCCCCCCCCCCCCCCCCTCCTATGCGCAGCTTGAGCTGTTAAATCCCTGGTGCCTTGTTGCACATACCAACAATTACTATGCACTTTTTCACGAAGAACAAGATTTATACGTTTTCATGCAACCATACTAACTTTGACTGTACATATTGTGTTAGTATATATTATTTACATGCTGTATCTTTTTAATCTTATCTTTTAAAATCTCGTATTATTAACTCTAAATAAAGTGAGTTTCAATTGCAGTTTTGTGCTCAGAATGTGATTCCGACAGTCGCATACTTCCTGGATCTCGGTCTATCTGGACAACATTTTAAAATATCCTACCTAAAGCCAGGGACTGCAGAGGCCTTGGAATAGATTAAGGAGAACTAGTTAGGGGTGGGTGTGAACTCATTCAGCAATGTTTAAAAAAAAAAAAAAAGTTTTATATAGCGCTAGCATAACCCGTAGGTATCAACGCGCTTTACATACACACCGTTTTACCTCATCAGTAGCGGCAATACTCGGATAGTACCAGCTTTACCTGCTAAATTCACTCAGTGAAAAAGTGCGGCATTACACACGTCGTAATCCAGATTCAGAGCGCAAACTCTCGTTTGCTCAGGGTTCCAAATTGGTTGTAACGAGGCAGATGTCGGACTGTATTCAAAACCCACTGAGATTAAACCCACAAGCAACAAAAAAACGAGCGAGTGCCTTCCTCGCGGCATATTTAAATTAGGGAGGGAGCCCACTCCTCGTGTGCCTTTAATTCACCACCGCAGCCCAGGAGTTTCTTCAAGTCCCCGCCGGGCCGCCGCGCTGCCTGCGACGACCCGGAAGCGGTTGGCAGCCGGCCAATCCCATCGCGGCCCCAACCGGAAGTCCCGCCCCATCGCGGCGAGAGAGGGAGAGAGAAACTACTGCCCGAGGAGCCACGAAGGCTCCTGATTGAGTCCCGGTCCCGAGATGGGGGACCGGGTGAAGAGCGGCCGGGCGCATGGGGAAGGCGGGGCTCTCATGTGGTGAGAGAGCCCCGCAAAGCGCTACCGCCGCCGAGCACCGCCAGAACAGGTGAGTGTGTTGAGGGAGAGGAGAGGTGTGTGTCTGTTTGAGTGTGTGTGTGCGTGCGTGCGTCTGTCTGTCTGTGTGCGCGTGTGTCTGTTTAAGGGGGGGTGCGTGTGTATGCAGTGTGTGTATGGCTGTGTATGTGCGCATGCGTGAGTGAGGCTTTGTTTGCGAATGGAAATATGAGGCACGGTGACGTGCGCGCTCCCGAGGTTAAATCTCGGCCAGGAGAAGCGCGTGGAACTCTGCTGTCCACATTCCCCCAAAAGTAACTACATAAGTTGTCTCGCCATAGACAGCAAAGCTTTGATTTGCTTTCGTCTAGGCGAGACCTAAAAAGGAAGGTTTAGTCCAGGCAAGTAGGCTAACTTGCCAGGTGAACATGGCTGTTTAAAACTGCACATACAGGCTCTGCAGTGGCAGGCCCGAGACATGTTTAAAGAGCTACTTAATTGGGTCCCACAAGCAGTGCTGCAAGCACACTAGTAGGATATGATTTATAGGTCCTGGGCACATGCAGTGCACTTTACTAGGTACTTATAAGTAAATCACATATGCCAACTGTGAATAAACCAATGATACCATGTTTAAAGTAAAGAGAACATGCATTTTAACACTGATTGCCAGTGAAAAAGTGCCCAAATTCCTAAACCCAGCAAAAACAAAGTCAGCAAAACAGTCAAAAACAGGAGGTCAGAAGGCAAACAGTCAGGGGAAACCACACCAAGGATACCTGAACTAAGAGTAAGTCAGAATGAAGTGTGTGTAAAATATTTTTATAGCTGACAAAGGGTCACATCTATGATGTAAGCTTGAAGGAGATTTTTCCCACTTACATCTAAAAAAACCAAATATGTCTGTAAAGCACAATGTTGCGCAGAGGAAGTAGATGCCAGTGTGGTAAAGTGCATCATTGGTTCAACACCCAATTTTGCTACAATCTTCAAAATTGCAGCGTTTAGATAAACACAACACAAAATCAATAGACAAATTAGATTTGTATTATCTACATGCCTTCCCTATGGTCTATGGGCTTTAATTGTAAACTCCAGATTTGGCGGAGATCCTTGATGCTAAGTACTAAAAGCATTAACTACAGTGTTGTAAAGTCATCCTGGGCCCTGGGCATCCCCATACTGGTGGTAACTGACGCTGACCAACCAGGCCCAGGGCCAGTGCTATGTTCGAAACACAGTGAAAACACAGCAAAAACACACACACATTAGGGTGCACTATGTTTGCTGGCCTGTTCTCTTTGACCCCAAGTATCACTGAGTGGTGTGTGCACCACATTGACACTGGTGACAGCCCTCCTGTCAAAAAAAATAAATTGTTCAGGTTATCTGAATATGTCAGAACCAGCATTAAGGCAGAGGTAGCTGTGATGCTGGATTTGGGGGCAATTAAGCCTTCTGGCAGTCCATGGGCCAGCCCAGTGGTGCTGGTGCCTAAACATAATCCCCGGGGGAAACCGAAGGAGTTAAGGTTCTTGTGGACTACAGAGGAGTTAATGCAATCACAAAGACTGATGCTCACCCTATGCCTAGAGAAGTAGACCTTATTGACAGTTTAGGGGCTGCTAAATACCTGAGTACATTTGACTTGACTTCAGGTTACTGGCAGATTGCCCTCACAGATGGAGCAAAGTAGAGGTAAGCATTTTCCACACCGAAGGGACGTTATCGGTTCAAGGTAATGCCCTTTGGCTTTCAGAATGCACCTGCCATCTTCCAGAGGTTGGTGAGCAGAACCTTTTCTGAGTTGGAGCAGTTCAGTGCAGCTCATCTGGATGAGATAGCGGTATACAGTTCCATCTGGGGAAATCAATTAAGCCGGCCTGACTTCTAAGGCACGTAAGTGCCATATAGAGAGAGTTCTTTGTTTACCTGGACCATCTAATAGATGGATGCCATGTACAGCCTCTCCAGGCCAAAATTCAAACCATTTGGACTAAACTGCTCCTATTACCCAGACTCAGGTCAGAGCATTCCTAAGACTAACTGGATACCATAGAAGGTTTGTTCAAAAGTATGGGACCATTGTGGCTCCCGTGACAGAACTGACTTCTAAGAAGAGGCCCAAGAAAGTGGATTGGACCCCAAAGTGTCAGAAGGCTTTTGACACTCTGAAAACTGCTGTGCATTCAGCACCAGTGTTACTGTCTCCTGACTACACAAAGGAACTTGTTGTTCAGACAGGTGCTTCAGAACAAGAGATTGGGGCAGTGTTGTCACAGGTGAATGAGGAAGGCCTTCATCAACCAGTTGTCTTCATTAGCAGGGAACTTCTTCCCAGAGAGCAGAGGTGGAGTGCCATTTTGAGAGAGGCTTTTGCTGTGGTTTGGTCCCTGAAAAAGCTGAGACCATATTTGCTTGGTACTCGCTTTTGAGTTCAAGCTGACCACAGGACTCTCAGATGGCTCATGCAGATGAGAGGGAAACGGGGAACATCCTTTACAACGAACTTTTACAACGCAGTGCTGTTACAACGCAGGTTTTACAACGAAAACCATTACAACGCATTGCGCTGGGGGGCGCTCTAGGATAAGGAATAGATTTAATTTACTATCCAACACCTTTCCTAGTGTTCATGGGGACTGGAGTTGGAATAGTAAATTAAACTATTCACTATCCAGCACCCCAAAGCGCTATGCGTTGTAAAGGTTTGCGTTGTAATAACTGCGTTGTAACAGCATGCGTGGTAAAAGCATGCGTTGTAACGTCATACATCCGAGGGAAACATCCCAAGCTACTGAGGTGGTCCATTTCCCTACAGGAAATGGACTTTGCAGTGGAACACAGAGCTACGGTTGCACATGCCAATGCAGATGGACTCCAGGTTCTTCCATTTAGCTGCTAAGGACTACCAGGGTGTAGGTTAGTAAGCCATCATCTTTCTTTTTTGGGAAGAAGGGGCTCTGTTGATAAGTCATCCAATGCCCTCGCAAACCCATGTCTTTTGCTGACTGGTAGTGGTGGTAACTGACTCTGGCTGCCCCTGCTATGTTGAAAATACAATGGAAACACAGTAAAAATGCACACATTAGTGTATACTTGTTAGGGTACCCCTTGATTGACATGCCTTACCATATAACTCCCTAGTATGTAATAGGACAAGGGGATTAAAACTATCTTTGAGTCCCTAGTATATAATATGTTATGGACGTTTGGAGTCCAGCAGCCCATTCTGCACTTGCATGTGTGCACTGCTGAGAGTCTGAGGTTATTTTAAATACAGCTCTTTGTTGCAGGACTGCTTTTAAATGTAAAATGTGCCCAAACTCGCCTTTGGTGGCAGGCGCACTTAATAATTTATAAACTTCAATATTATGGCATATTAGGTACCATAATGTTCTCCCAGGGGTGGGGGTCATGTACCTATAAGGAGGACCCTTATAAAATATGTCTTATATGCCCCTGGGGATGGAGCAATTGCACATTTCACTTCCCCCATTGCAGTAAAATGCTTTCCAAAATTGACTTTTGTGCTAGCAGCACTGTGGAATGAGGATCTACATTATTTGTGCATATTCATGACTCCTAAAGTCTCCCCTTGATGTCCCAGAGGTAGAGGGTCATGTAGCTATAAGCAGGGTCCTTATAAAAGATGATTTATAGGCCCTGGAGTTGGAGAAACTCGACATTTCATGTTCTCCATTGTAGATCCCCAGCCACATAGGTTAACATTGTAATAGTTTATGAACTCTTAACTATCGCTAAGAATTCATGCAATATATAATTCAAGGACGTAGGGGAATGGTACTGATGCTTTTGAATTTATCTTAGAATATACAGAAAATAAGTTATAAGACTTTTTTGTCTGTAAGCCAAAATGTAGCCTTCCTACCCTCTTCCATGTTTAGTCAAAGTTAACAGGATTAGCCAGGCCGTTTTGATGATGTGATAAGTGGCACCTGGGGAGAGAGGCTATCTGGTAGGAGAGGGCTCTGCTACACAGGAATTCCAGAGCAGGGGGAAGGAGTCGCAAAGCATGACCTTAGAAGGAAGAATGGGACAGGCAGGAAAGGCCAGGTCCATCTATCCCCATTCCCTCTGAGGCCAGCCAGATGGCAGGTTAAGGAAGGAATGTACAGATGTAAGGGGGAGGAGAGCTTAGGAAATGAGCCATACTGGAGGTTGGTTTAGCTAGTTCTTGCTCCTCTGCTGAGACTTCAGTCATATTGAATTTTGGAGGAATAGTGCTTGCTGGGAGGCCATTGTGCCACACTTTGGAGGAAGTGGGCATGCTTTGGGGTGTTGCCCTGCACCTCATTGGACAGGAGTGTCCTCCTGCTTTACCCCAGAGAACACTGAATACGTATCTGAGAGGAGCAGAGCCTCTGAGATCTGCTGTTTGAAACAAGGAGAAGAAGAAGGGTCCATGCTGAAAGTCTCATTTGCATCAACCAGAAACTGCACTCTGACTGACTGCACCTGCTGCACGATCTGGAACTACAGCCCTGTAGACCTAACTGGCTTCAAGGGGAACAAAGAGTGGGCTCCCTACAAGCTACATGTTAACAGAGCTCACTTCGACCATCACCACCAAGAATTCCAACCCTGGAGTGTGTCCATTGGATGGTTAAGCGTTTTGTCCAAGTAGATTGTGGGAACAGATGTCCCACATTTTCAAGGACCATCTTGGAGATTATAGACTCTTGGATTGTGTTTTGGACATGTTGTGCCCCCAGATGAACTACAGGAAGAAGTTCCAGAAGTTTGGAGACCTTTGGAACAAAGCTCCTGAACAGGACCGACTCGACCGCGAGAGCCAAGCCGGCGACCTTCAACCTTTAGCCGGCCAGCTCTGCTGGTTTGGCCCGCTGAAAAGCTCCAGAGGTCTGACTTCCAAGGTTTACTGGGAGCTCCTTGCAAAGCAAGCAGACAAACCCTCACCAAACCCGGACTTGTGAAGAGCATTGAAGGACCCCAGCAGAAAAAGCTCCAGAAAAGTTTCTAAGTCCAAAGGTAAAACTTTGACCGAGGCCTATTGCAAGGATTCGTCGTGCAGGGCCCCATTGCCATCAGCAAAAACTTTGACTTCATCACGGTCTACCACGACCAGATGTCCCGATAGGCTCTATAGGTTTCTATATGCTATACAGTGCTAAATCTTTAAAAAAAATGCATATCCCCGGTTCTTTACATTGGAGTTTTTTCATTTTGGTGTCATAAAAATAATTCTTATTTTTATAAATTGGTGTTGGATTTTTAGTGTTTGTTGTGTCTCAATTATTTACTGAATTGGTGTTTTTAAATTCTTTACATGCCTGTCTCTGAAGTTAAGACTGCCTTCTCACATCCAAGCTACCAAGGAATAGGCATGGGAATAATTTTCTGAGACCTATTATGAGCCCTGGACTGTGTTAGGTGCCTTATTACCAGTGGTAGATATATATTTACCACTAATAATAACCCAATTCCCAACATACAGAAACTGCTTAGAGATGGTGATAAATAGGAGGGAAAAAGTTCTAGTCATTCTGAAAGGAATAGAGAGCTGCATGTTCAGCTTGACCTGGTACTACTAGGTTCACATACTCCCCATAGCCGGCAGAAAAACTCATAAAGTCCAAATATGAAAATGTTAATCTGGCTACTGTCCATATTGCTAAATCTGGCTAATTTTTATTTAGGCCCTTGGTCTATTTGTGTGGAAAAGATTACCCAGCATAGTTGAGCCCTTTTTTTTTTTTACCGTAGGTGGACTGGATGATACTCTGAACACAAAACTGGGCCTTCCGTGGGTAAAGAATCTTGAAAACTGGAGTAGGACAGAAGGAAATAAAGGTGCCGTTAATTTTTTTTAGCTTTTGTACCAAGGACTCCAGGAATAGCTGTTGCTGAAAAGCACTTTCCTTAAATAGAAACTGAAACACTGTGTTAAAATGATTAATAGAGGAACTGCAGGAATGTTAGTTTGATTTGCCTAGGGATTGTCACCAATCAAAATCTGTGTCCACCGTCCTAAAACACCTTCATGAGCAGAGCTACCTGTGGAATATGAAAAAGCAAAAGATTTGAATTTCCAATCTGCCTCACAGAGAACTGTAGAGATTCTTTTGGCTCCAGTTCTATTATGAATTTCAGCAATTGCAAATTTGCTGCATGGACTATGAAAGATAGCCTTTAGCTGGCCACCAAGGACAATAGAGTTCCGATCCTATCCAGCAAATTCCGCTTGCTTATGGAACGTCTCTCCTGCATCTGTGTGTGCATGGAGTCTCATTACTAGAGGAAGCTGTTTTTGTCTGGAAGAGGAGCAAAAGACCAGTTATGTTCATCACCCGGGTCTATACAGAGGGAAAGGCCTTGCAGGCTAGGACATTTTTGGAGCTGCTGCAGAGGAATTCAGGAACCAGTTGCTACAATACTTTTTTCTGTGGACTGGAAATTGGGCTATGTGGAATATTCTCACAAAGGTACCAAGCAAAGAAGGCAAAAACAGTTTTCTAAAAGCTGGACTTGGACATTTCCTATCTGTGGAGTACCCAGGCAAGGTACCAACTCAATCTGAAAAACATGTGACCTTACCTGTTACATTTTGGCAGTTTGTACCACTCAGAAATTTTGACAGCAATATTCAAGGCTATTTGTAGACTGCGAAAAAGAGATAGCTTCCTGCTTTGCCCACTGAGGGCCAGATGTAGGTAATTTTTTTTTACCGATTCTAAAATACCGACTCATACCGAATCGGTATTTCGGAATCGGAAAATGAGATGTAGGTAAAAAAATCGGTAAAAATTACCGATTCGGATTCACTCGGAATCTGAAATCGGTATTTACCGAATCGGTATTCACCGACTCGGTAAATTCCGAATCGGTAAAACCCATACATTCCAACGGGCCCATGGCCCATAGGAATGAATGGGTTTTACCGAATCGGTAAATACCGTACCGGTAAATACCGAATCGGTAAATACCGATTCGGAAATTTGAAACTGACAAACATGTGAGCCTGTGAATCAATCAGGAACACCAACCACACCCAAACCCAAAGGTACAGTGGAATCAACCAATCAGAATCAAGCACCCCTCCGCAGTACCTGGGAGTGGCCACGCCCATGCAGGTGCAGAAACCAACAGTCAGGAGAGCAGGAGGACAGACTGAGGAGCAGGCTTCCCTGAGCTTACCTCTACAGCACCATTGAGAGTCAGGATGGACAGAGGGATGCTGCTGAGCGCAGAAGAAAAATGAAATTCAGCCCTGAAGAACTGCAGGTGCTTGTTCCAGAGGTTGTCAGACATTACAGCAAGATCTTTGGTAAACAATCATTGCATGTTGCTGAGTCCATCAAGCTCACTACCTGGATTGACATACAAGCAAAGGTAAATGCCATTGGTGTCACCCACCGTGAAATAGACGATTTGAAAAAAAGGTGGTATGACCTTCGCATCATTACCAAGAAGAAACTAGCTGCCCACCGAAAAGAAGCTGCAGCAACAGGGGGAGGAAGAAACCGAGCACCACGACTCACAGACATTGAGGAGCTGGTGGAATTCACCCTTGAGCCTGAATCCATCCATGGCATTGGGGACGCTGACAGCTCCGCAAGAGCTGCAAAGAAACAAGGTAAGATGCATGTACATTGTCATTAACCCATTTACCTATTCCCCTTGCCCACATCACACTCCAGAACAGGTTTTACCAATGCCCAGCAATGCATCATGGGAGATGTAGTCATAGGTAGATACCTCTATGCAGTCAGCATACCATACAGCAAGGGATGCAACACACTACTAGCATTAGCAAATGAGGGGCAGGCAAATGTGTGATAGTAGCGTGTTTAATCAAGAGACACAGGTGAACTACTCCACTGACACAATGTCCATGTCTGTCCACAGGAGAGTCATCGCGCAGCACAGTAAAGGACAGGGAGAAGAGGAGGGAAGAAGCTGGTCCCAGCACAGTACACGGAGGGAAGGACACAGCGCAAGCAGCCAAGTCACCTGAGGATACAACACCACCACAGCCTCAATCTCCTCTTTTGTTTTTGAGTCAGGAGTCAGGAGCGGCTGCACAGTCCCCCACCCCGACAACTCCGTCCCCAGTGCTGGAAAGGGCAAGGTGGCTTGATGTGCCCCCTCCCCGCATACTGGAAACATCTTAGGAGGAAGAGGATGAGGGTGACATGGCCATTAACCCCTTCGATGCTCATGACGGAACGGTTCCGTCATGAGCGACGGTTGAGCTGTGCTCATGACGGAACCGTTCCGTCACGACCACACCCGTTTCTTAGAATGCTCAGCACAGCGCGAAAATTCGTGCCGCGCTGAAGCGGTTAACCCAACGCTGAGCAGCTGCCCACTCCTAGAGCTGTGCGGGCCAGTGTCCGAGGACGAAGGTCACGGGAGGCAGCTGAAGAGCATCGCGGTCAGGGGGTCTTCTGCGGTCTGGAGGCCGCCATGGTCGAAGTCCAGCGCCTGCAGGCGAAAGCAATGATCAGAGGCAGGCATGCACCACCAACAACAAGCTGGATGACATACGCAAGGGCATAGGAGACATTTCTGAGAGCATGCAGTCAATGGCATCTGGCATTACAGACATGACCCAGTGCATGACTGTCCTGTGCGACAAGTTGGACAGGGACCATTTAGAGAGGCGCAAGGCTCGTGTGGATGTGCGGCAGCAGACAAAAGCCCTAAACAGATTTGCGACTGCAACCTCCCTGCTGTGCAGACGGTCAGTGGCGATGCAGGATCCTATTGTTCAGTGCTGCACCAATTTATCTGTGGGAATGGCCAGAGTGACCTCTGACATGGAGCTAATGCTCACACAACAGACTACCACTAGAGGCGACACATGTGTGGCTGAAAGTGAGGAGTCCACCAGCAGGAGTGGCGCAAGCACTCCTGTACCAGAAATACGCAGGAGCGGCAGGCGTCATTCGACAGAGACAGGCCACACCGAGAGCCATGACACACAGCCACATCAGTCCCAGCCTGTACTCCGTGGACGTAAACATTGACTATGCCCTCCACCCAAAGGACAGGTCACGGTGGTGTTAACCCTGACCACACAGTCATGGACATTTATATTTCGTGTAACCATTGTGTGGTATCATTGCACTTGCGTAGTGAAAATTAAACTACGTACGTCATAATCTTTGCCTGTCTGTGTCTCATTACTCACTCAGAAATATTGCTGTGTGACCTCCGCCCGTCTCAGTCTCCCATCTGTAGCAGGTGCCGCTACTGTACCATGGGGCTCTGCCAGTTCTGTGTCATCATCAATGTCCTCATGATGTGTGATCTCCACCTCTGTGCCTTCCTTGGTGGCGAGATTGTGTAACATTGCACAGGTCGCAATGATTTTGCAGCACAGGATTGGAGTGTATTGGCGTGCCCCTCCACTCTTGTGGAGGCAGCAAAACCTGCTCTTGAGTAGTCCAAATGTGCGCTCTACTACGTTGCCTGTGGATCTGTGTGCCACATTGTACCGCCTTTCACTCCTGGTGGATGGGTTGAGGTACGGGGTGAGCACAAAGGACCGCAGGGCATATGCACTGTCGTCTAGGGGGGAGAAAGATTGACATTAGTGGCATGTACATGATCCATTACTCTGCTGTGAGTGTCAGGGTGTGTCAATGTCATTTACCTAGCAGGTATCCGTTTCCAAATTCTCCGGAAACTAGGCGCGTGTATATTCCACTATTCTGGAATATGTACGAATCATGGGTACTGCCAGGGAAGTTCGCAACGATGTCTGTGATGATGTTGCCAGCGTTGCATATGACCTGTACATTGATGGAGTGCGTTGACTTGCAGTTCCTGTATATGTGTTCTGTGGCTGCAGGTGGACAGAGTGGTACGTGGTTGCCATCTATGCAGCCTATCACGAGAGGGAAGTGTGCCAGTTGATAGAAATCAGTCTTGGTTTTTGCAAGCTCCGCAGGTGTGTCAGGGAATGAAATATAATGCTCCATCCTCTGCATCATGGCATCAAGGAACCTCCTGAAGAAGCGGGACAGGCAGCTCTGGGACACACCACCCACTGCAGCTATCACACTCTGGTAGCTCCCGGAGGCAAGCAGGTGTAAGCTACTCAGCACCTGCACATGGGGTGGGATGGCGTGGGCCCTGGGTGTTGGGTGCTTCAGGATTGGGTGTAGCTCCCTGATCAAGTCCTGGATGGTTTGGGGATGCAGCCTGTACCTCTGGAGTATTTCAGGCTCTGTCAGTTGGAACAGTGTTATCCTCTGCCTGTACACTTGTTCCTCCCTTTGCCATTCCCTCTCTTCTGCTGCCTGTAGTCTCTGCCGCCTTGCAATGACATAGAAAGCCGCCATTCTGGTTCCACTGTTGCATTTTGGGATTTTTTTAAAGCCTTCACCTGGTTACCACCTGCATTCAATCCATGGTAAATACCGACTCATAAATACCGAATTTCCGTGAATTCGGTATTTTTCTGGTTTCCTACATCTCCATGGCCATTTTTTACCGTTTCTTATTTACCGATTCGGTAAATAAGAATTCGGTAAATATGTATTCGGAAAAATCCGCTTCGGTAAAAAATCGCCTCATATTTACCGAGTCGGTATTATACCGACTCATAATTACCGAGTCGGAATTATACCGACCCATGTTTTCCGATTCGGTAAAAAATAAGCTCCTACATCTCAATTCATGGATACCGGTTGGTAACGGCCGGAATTACCGATTTTCGGCCGTTACCGACCGGTATTGGGCAACCTACATCTGGCCCTGAGTATTTTCGATTTTCATAGATTTTCCTAATCTGAAGGTGAAATCTTTGACTGGGACAAACTATGACGCAAGCTAAACTTACGTCATCAATAGTCGGACTTGAAAGGTACCCACATCCTAGTCTTCCATAACCTTTGATTGTGGTGAACCACCACATTTTGTCACTCACTACTCTATTGTCCTATCAGCTACAGAGGGACTTTGGTTCCAGCCTATTTCATGTAGATTGAGTCCCGTAGCTTCTTATATAATTATCTTTTTTAATAACTACTGATCATTATATCCAATTGCTTTCATCTTAGTATTATTTTGTACGTTTTTTTCCCTAATACATCTCAATTGGTTTGGGATCTTTCAATCATTTATTTCTTATTGGTAAATGTTGAATTGTTCTTGACACACATGTAGCGTGTGAAGATTTCTCAGAGGAAGATTTTTGCTTGTTCCAGGCTACCATGATTTAGCTCAGTATTCCTCACAGAAACAAGTGTAGTTAACACAACTCAAACGGTTTTTACTTTGAGAAAACCCAGTCACAGCTCACATTGACTTGTGACCTCTCTGTGCCAGGGTTCACAATCCAGTTTCATACACTGTGTGACAAGGACTTGTTTGTGTCAAATAATTACCAGACAACCTTAGCAATAAAGACATAAAAGTCATACTTAGATTTTTCACTTGCATATTTCTGTTATTTGAATAAATTTTTTTAGATAATGAAGACTCACGTGGCTGTGATAACAGCCCTGCAAACAGTAGAAATAAGGGTTCTGAACCTTGAAAAGGAGATCCAGAAGAACATGGAAAAAGTGACGCCTGAGCTGGGGAAGGCCCTCAGAGCCTTTGAGAAGACAAACACACAAACTAGCACATGCATCAAAGCTTTTTGCGATCACAAACAGGGCGATTCGCAAAAATCGGGCATTTGCGATCGCAAAATTATCTTTTGCGATGCATCATGGGTCAAGGCCCTCGCAATTTGAGAATTCGCAATCAATTGCGAGTTCTCAAATTGCTATTGCATTTAAGGAATCCCATTTTGCGATTCCTTAAATGCAATGCAAGCACCACTTTGAAGTAGCATTTTCCCTACTAGGGGGCGCAAATTACCATGAAGTTGAACTTCATTGTAATTTGCAAAAACTTTGAAAAATGCACTAAAGTGCATTTTTCAAAGTTGTAGGTTACACACACACGTCCTTGGGACATGTGTGTGCGCAACATTTGTGCAAAGATCAATTTCAGGGGTGCAACAGGGTGTCCTATTGACACCCTTGCACCCTTGAAATTGCAATTGGTACTCGCAAATTGCGCATGCAATTTCCCATTCATTCCTATGGGCCTATAGGCCCAAAGGAATGAGTGAGAAGCCATTCCTTATGTGCGAATGGCTATTTGCGACTTGCAAATAAGGAATGTGTAGGAATCGCTATTTTTATAGCGATTCCTACATGCATAGGCTTTTGCGAGACCTTCATTTCGATTCCTTAATTATCGCAATTAAGGACTAGCAAAATCTTAGCTTGATGCATGTGCCTAAAAGGCCCTTACTACTGGTGGCCCAAAAAAATTACCATATTTCCCCCATCCCCTAACTAAATAAAACCATGGTGGTTACTTTGGATGTGTGGAAAATAAAATCAATGCCATTATGAGTTGTTCCCTTAGGATCTCCTTAGAAATGAAGAGTTACCAGGGTAATCTATAATTCCAGATCCAATTCCATTGGAAATTCCTTATTTTTCCTGGATTTTCACACAGAGATGTTAGCTGCTTTCCGCAAGAACACCATGGATCTCATAATTTCGATGGGCTTTCTGGTTGAAGGAGCAGGTGCAAGCGGAAGTCAGAAACTAAGGATTACACTTTTGCTTTAATGTATGAGATTTCCATAACACAAATCTAGCCTACAGGTAGAGGAGTCTTCCAGTACATTTCTGAAGGAGAGTTATTACAAAGCAGCCCAGGTCTGTAATTTTATTTTTTTCGAAAAACAGCCAATGCAATATATATAATATAGCCTTATAGCCCGCCGTAGCGGGCTATACCGGCTGTTAAAGGCCCGCTGGATCGTTAAAGGCCCGAGCCGAAGGCGAGGGCCTTTAACTAGCCAGCGGGCCTTTAACAGCCGGTATAGCCCGCTACGGCGGGCTATAAGGCTATTAGAGCATTGGACCGTGGCAGCAATTACCTGACACGTAATTCTAAAACGGCAACAGCTAGGTCTGCACATCGTGCGCGCGTGCAGGATAATGACTCGTCTCAAACCTACCTTTCAACTGACGCCATGTTCTCTGCCTCTGTTATCCAAGTGATGTGTTGACGCCATGTTGTGGAGCAGAAACGGCAATGACGGGGCATTCATTAAATCGACGTAAAAAATGCCAGGCATATGAAACGTTTTTTCAACGTTTTAAATTACGGGATTTGTTGATTATTTTGCGCATGCGCCTGCTACCAAGAAAAAAAAGGAAGAGCCCACCCCTTATTCCGGAAGCTAGAAAGAGCGCCGGTTTTATTTTCGTTTTTTGTCAGAAGGGGCTTTGCCGATTTGAAATACAATCATCCTGCCACCCTCACTCTAGCTCATACACTGAGAGGTGAAAACAAAGCCTTATTTGAGGCAAATGGGAAAGACATAAAAACGCCTACTATGTGGCTGCTTAGTACAAGGTGAAACGGTAAACCTGGATAATTTGCAGCTTTCCCACCTAACTCGTGTGATCGTGCCGATCTTTAAGTGCAGTATAATCATGAGCTGCAGAAGATACATCGCACATGGAAGGTAATTACAAAATAAGTGTTTAATTTATAACTTGTGCTCTCGTCAGTGAAAAGATAAATGCCACCACCAAAAAAGGCGGTTTGAAATGTGTCACAGACCTTCCCAGGCTAGATATTTGTTTTTTATTTGTTTAAACCCAGTTTTAGATTTAGAAGAAAAACAATACATGTGTTGGCAGTCTCTTACAAACTGTATATTTCAATGTATTTATATTTTGAATTTAAAGGGGAATGTTTGACATTAGGCTACATAACACGCCCTATGCCTGACCTACATATCCAACTGTGAAACAATTTAAACTTAATGTTGAATTTGGAAAGTAGACTGGGGGTTTAAAATACTGAGGGGAATTTGACAAAAGAAGACATTGAACCTGTATATTACCATAATGGCAACTGAGCTGGGTAAGGGAGGGTTCAAATCTCTGCAACGACGCTCAGCATCCTGTGATTCTGGGCAAATCACTTAAACTTCCTGTGTCTTACAACAATGAATGTGTCCATCTGTAAAAGAAACTGGTGCACACGTAAAGCACTCTGATACCTGATATTTTCGGGTCTAGTTTGCGCTATATAAAACTGTATTCAAATAAGGAGAATAAAAAACAACAGACCGTTAAGTTTGTGAAAAAATATTATTTATTACACCATTAACATCACCTTGTACTACAATTTCAGTACTAAATCATGGAATAACAAGTTTCAAATTTAGGAGTTATACATGCACACTAATACTTTTGGAACAGAAGGAAGTTTGCAAAGCATGACAACCATTAGAAATAATTTGTTACAGAAAGTTTTCAATTATAAGGTTTCATTTCATTACAAATTGTACATTGCCATTAAATGTGATGTTACAGTGAGAAAAAACATCTTTAATAATTTTTTCCTTATTGTGATCTGCTCTGCTCCCTGGCATCTTCAAAGAAGGATTGCCTTCTATTTCTGCATAAGTTTCAGGGTCATTTATGTTTTTGTCAGAGATTTTTTTCTTGGTATTGTCACCTGCATTTGCTAGTACAGTGGACCATGTATTTCGATCTTCAGATGAAGCTTTCCAGTAACTCTGTACACTGGTTTCGCTTTTGTGGCCAGTGACTGCCATAATCTGTCGAGCTTCTAGACCATTATCTGCAAGCAATTGCACAGCTGTAGCGCGCAGACAATGGTTTGTGTAAATGCGACTTAAACTTGCTTTTCTGCTGATTTCTTTCATAAGTCCTCCAATTGTGTTTTTTCCAAGTGGCTTTTTGAAATACCAAACAGTGGCACATGCAGCATCCTCCACAGTAAGTTTCATTGGTTGAACATAGAAGTATGTGCAATCTCTGGGCAATTTTGAAATATAAAATTTTAACGATTTCACAGGACACATATCATTGTTTGGCTGGGCATAGATGCGACCTCTGTTTTGGTATCTTAATTTATCATCTATTTCTTTGTGGTTTTTTGTTTGTTCGTTAAAAGTTAAGGTTGCATACTCTTGGTTGTTTTCATCTATTTGGAAGGTGAAAGCATTTTTAGGCAACTCCCGTAATCCTTCCCTGCCACGTCTTGCAAGGTGTAGTTGGGTATCAAAAAAAACTTTGTACTGCAGTGAAATAGGTTCATCACATTTCAAGATACCACAGTGTTTTATCAATGACAAGTCCTGTGCTGAGATAAATTCCTTTCTTATACTGATATCTCTGCCTTCTCTACGTTGTTTTTTTAAAATTGCTACTAACACATTGTTTGCGGGTGAAAATACAGCATCATGCATGATATTAACAGCTCTGCTAAAAGGAGGATTATTAATTTGTCTATTTAGTCCAGCCCTTGCTGATATAAGGCTTTGATTACTGTAACATTCCCCCTTAGCATTTCTTACCTCTGCATAAAAATGTCTCAGAAGGCTACAGAGTTCAGGCAGTGGTTTCATCTCAAAGTCCGGCTGATACCCATTTTCTACTAACCAGTCTCTGAATATTTGAGTCGCCCATTTTGTTGCTGTTCTAGTGCTGGTTTCAGCCCTCTGCTCTTCAAGTATATCCAGTTCATGTGCAGCAAAGTTTTGGTGACGTTTTCCAGTCTTCTCCATTTGAACTCCAGCAGATTTATTTACCCATTCATCAATGGAAAGGTGTCCAAATAAATTGAAAGATATTTGTTGAGGTTTTTCACAAAACTGTACATATCTTTGAGGATTTGCCATTGCTACTGCTCTGCTCTTCACCTTGGCTTGATTGTTGAGCTAACTGTGATTTTAAACAATAGAATGGAATGCTCTTGGCAGCTTGTGGAGATTAGAACACTCAGTTAAGAGGGCCTTTACCAGTGAATACAGATCTCTGGAGCTGCATTGTCTTCAATGGAGCTCTCAACATTCCAATGCTCTAATAAATATTAGAACATTGGAATGTTGGGAGCTTCATTGAAGACAATGGAGTGCTCTGGGCTTCTAATGGCTGATAAAACACGGAGCTCCAACATTCCAATGTTTATTGTTTACAGGTGTTCCTGTGAACAAAGGCCTCATGGAGCCCAAGGGGATTTAAATCCCCTCATGCTCTCTGATGCCTTTGTTTTAATGTTAGAGCATTCAGCCTTTTAGTGGCAGAATATTCTAATAACCTTATAGCCCACCATAGCTGGGCTAAAACGGCATTAAAGGCCCGCTCTCTTTTTAAAGGCTCTCGCCTTTTGGCTCAAGTCTTTAACCCTGGAAAAGGGCCTTTAATGGCTGATATAGGTTATAAGTCTATATTGTTGCCAAACCACCTTTTGCTACTAACTGTGTCTTCTTAGTTGAACGAATATCATATGGGAAACAACCTTTACAATGCAGTCATTACATCACACTACCTTTACATAGCAGTCATTACATAGCAACATCCTTTACATTGCATGTCATTACAATGCAGCCATTACATTGCATGTTACCACAACACATGTCATTACAATGCATGTCACTACAGCGCAAGCATTACATCGCAAGTCATTACTGTTAGACCTGTCTGCCTCTGGGAGTGTCCTACCAATTATTATTTATTTGTGTCCCCCTTGGCTTCCTGGTGTTTCCTTATTTTCTTGGGTCTACCAGGATTCTTTTTCAATGTTGACAGGGGGCTGGGTGTTCCTTGACTATGATGTTTTTCTTTTCTTACCTCTGAGGCCTAGTCAGCCTCTTGAAAATCTAGGGCCGCCTAAAATGGTGCCCAGTAACTGTCACAACTGTCACCGCGTGAGGTCACCCCATTGGTCTTCATGGGGAAAGTTCTGGAACCTCCTAGTAGGTTCTGATGGTCAGAGGCTAGCTTATAAAAGGCCGGTGACAGAGCGGCCATTTTGTGTAACAACAGAAGTGACCAGTGAGGAGGGAGGCAACTACAGGAGGAGGGCTGTGCACTGGTGGGGACAAGATCGACCCGTGGGCCGGCTGTGAACCTGCTTAGATGTGACCACTCTTGAGCTGACCAAACCCCACTGAGGCAGAGATCCACTTGTGCACCAGAAATCTATTTTAGCACCTTAGAAGCACTGAAAAACCTAACGGTGTGAAACCAGAGAGCAGCGGGGGATTAGTACACCTCAGGAACCCCCCCGACCAAAAGTAAACTCGTTCTACCCCATTGGTGGCGCTGCAGGAGAAAGGACCAAGCGAGCTGTGAGCGCAGCCTGGTGAGACCAACTCACTGTGGGAAGAGCGGCGGAGACTGCGGCAGCTAACCTGACAGAAGTTGGCCATCACACTTTGTCGTCCCTGAAGCGGCATTGTTGGAGCCGAGGCCCAGCTGTTCCGCGGTGACGTCGTGAGAGGAGACGGACCAGCGTTGGAAGAGGCCGGGTGAGAGGAGGAGCGTCCGTCCAGAGGTATCGTCAGCGACAGGGAAGAAGGCGGGTCCACGTCGAAAGAGGCCGGGCGAAGGCGGGACTTCCTGTGGTGATCCCCGCGGCTGAGGTGAGAGCAGCGGGCGCTGTGCCGCGCCTCCTCAGCATCGAGGGAGAAGACAGCTGATCCGAGCGAGCCGGCGACGGGGAACCCAGACCACTCCCAACCGCTTCCCCAGTGCAGCGGCAGATCGAGACTTCAGCAGAGTTAAAGTAAGCTGGGTCTTGTGCGGGCAGAGGGCGGAGGCAGCACCAAGGGAAGCCAAACTTTGGAGGGTGTCAGACGTGGCCAGAGCTCATTTTCCAGACCATTGATGACTTTAAAGTGCCTAATGACATACGAATAAACAACCTTCACAATGGAACTGAGTAACTATTGAACTGCCAACTAAACGGAAGGGAAAGCTAAACGTGGGGAGTAACGAACCACAATTAGTGAACAGTCTGGTAGAGGCAAGAGAGAACCAGGCTGTAGTAGGAGTTCAGGGTGGCATGAAGAAGAGAACAAACCAGGCATTAGCGTTTTACTAGAGCTGTCCAAATCTTATTCTAGAAGGAGGGGAATTTAAGTGGGGGTTAAAGGAAGTGAATTTCTAACCTATTTATTCTTTTCTAGTGGTGCAGCTGTGAAAAGTACTGACAGAGTTAATGATCTTTTAGCCTGTGTGTGTCCCTGCACGACTGGGGTAATGTATT
The DNA here is from genome assembly GCF_964261635.1 of Lissotriton helveticus. NCBI lineage: Eukaryota > Metazoa > Chordata > Amphibia > Caudata > Salamandridae > Lissotriton > Lissotriton helveticus. The sequence continues at coordinate 334,884,041 of NC_136060.1, read as the reverse complement.
GACCACTATCGTAAAGGAAGCTTCAAATTGAATAACTCTTGTGCATTAAATATTGTTCCACTCTCATTAGGCAGGGGGAGAGACAAATTATCTTGTATTGTGACAGGGAAATGTTCGGGATGCTGATGAAAGAATATGAAATGTGATCATATTGTACCAAAATGTAAGGGGTTGTACTTAAGTGAAGCAATTATTCAGAACCACAAAGAAACCAGATGCAATTTTTATAAAGTACGAACCGTATTTTTCTAAGAACTGGTGTGGAGTCTTTATTTTAGTGTTGAGTCATTGAGTTACTTGGAGTGGTTGTTAAGCATTACACGCCAGCCTTGGGGGTTTTAGCGACTCCCCGCTCTGTGCCAGGCTACCCTATGTAGTCTAGGTTTCCTAGGTCTAACATAATTGGTGTGCAGTGGCGGGATACGGGTTTGTGCTTACAACCACTTATTAGTAACGCAGTGCTTACCATGGGCCTACACCTGGAGTTTTCTCCAAGCGGACTGACTAATTAGAATTTTGCTTTTTCCAAATTCCTTCCTGGTGGTGGGTGGAGGTGATCCTTGGGTACTGTCCTTACCTACTTCAGAGTGGCTATCCACAACCCCACTGTTAAGATGGAGTCCAATTATGAGGGGTTGGAGACCTATACTGTGGCGCAACTCAAGGACTTCTGTCAGGAGAGGGGGGTGTTCTACAGACGAGGGGCCGAGAAAGAGGAGCTCCAAACTAGTCTGAGGGCATGGGTGGAGGCACACCCGGAGGGAACGGTTTAGGAGGACAAGTCGTAGAAGAACACTGTCATCGAGGTAGATGGTGTGTGCCCACTGGGGGTGGGGGATATGTCAATTAGCCCCAAAGTAACCTCCCGGGAGGGTAGCAGTGTCTTCACGAGGATTAACCGAAACTGAACTAGCTGACCGGAGGGAGGAGAGACAGTTAAGGTGGGAGTTAGCTAGGTTGAAGATGGAGAGGGAGGACAGGAGGTTAGCTCATGAACTAACTCTTAAGGAGCTGGAACACAAGGCCCAGCACATAGGGACTCCCAATCCAATCAAAGGTGGCAGCGAAAACAAAGAGATCACCAGAGAACCCAGACCCTACTTACCAAAGGATGTCATTGCTAGCTACACCCCAGGTGATGATATTGCTAAGTGGCTAGCCGCCTATGAGGTCTCCTTAAGGGCCCATGGGATCTTGGAAACCCACTGGGGGGGTGGGCCGTATAAGTACATGCCACCTGCTGGCAGGGATACCTTGTTGGCCCTGGAGCGGGATGAGCAAACCCACTACCCTACAATGAAAGTGGCGCTGATAAGAAAGTTTGGACTAACTCCCGAGAAGTATAGGCAGAAATTTAGGAGTAGCCACAAACTAGGCACACAGAATTGGGTGGATTTCCTTGATTACGCAAAAAAGGCCTTGGAGGGTTGGGTGAAAGGCAGCGAGGTAGGGGACTATGAAGGTTTATATGACCTCATACTCAAGGAACACCTACTCGAGAAATGTTTTCCCGAGCTGCGTCAACACCTGGTGGACAGTAAGCTGACCAGCCCCAGGAAGCTTGCTGAGGAGGCGGACATCTGGGCTAGTACCCGGGTGTCCTCGAAGGGGACTGGAGGGGATTCCCAGAAGTCTGGACAGGGCGCCCCCCAGAAGAAAGAGGGGGGAGATAATAAGAGGGAGTTCTCAACAGGTCCACAAAATACTTCTCAAGGAAGGGGCAGAGGATTCATCCCTAAGGCTAACCCACCCCGAAACCCTAATCCTGGCCAAAGCCAGCAGCCAAGGGTTGTCCATTGCTTCGAGTGTGGTGGTGTGGGACACTATAAAGGAGACGTGAGGTGCCCAAAAAGACCACCCCCTCCCACTGGAGGAAAAGCCCCGGGAATAACTAGTGTAGTGCTCGGGGAGGAGAGGCCTCTGGGTAAGGGAGGGGAGCGGGCGGGTGTCACTTTAGTGTCCCTGGGAGATAAGGAGATGGTTCCAAAGACCCAATTGCCCTCAAATACTACCAAGTATGAGCAATGGGTCACCATCAATGGCCATAGAGGGGAGGCTCTGTGAGTATGACTATGATGAGAGGTCATCTGGTGTCTCCAGAGCAGGTCATCCCAAATGTACTCCATCCCGCTGTGATGGCTGACAGCAGATTGGTCCACTATCCAGTGGCCGAGGTTCCCTTTGAGTGGGGAGGGGTTGCAGGTTCACTTCGAGTTGCCGTAAGCCCTGCCGTGCCTGTTGATTGCCTGTTAGGAAATGACATGGAGCACAATGCTTGGAGGGAGGTGGAATACCAGACTCATTCTGAGATGCTGGGTACACCTGACTGGGCCTGTGTCAGCACAAGGTCCGCGACTACCCGGAGGGGGAGTTCGCTTACGCTGGAGCCTGGAACAATGGCCCAGCCCGCTGCCAGAGAAGAGAAGGACAGTAGGCAGGAGGAACCTGCCTCAACATCTCTACCTCGTGAGATAGATAGGCCACCTGCGGAGGTGGATCTGGAGTCCACGGAGGAGAATGTTACTTCCTTGGAGAACCTACCCATTCCCGCTGAGTGGCATGTGGAGGGAGGTCCTTCCAGGGAGGAATTCTGCAAAGCACAGAAGGAGTGTCCTACTCTTGAGGGGCTGCGGCAACAGGCCAAAGCCCAGGCAGCAGGGAACGTTGTAGGGAACTACCAGATTTATTGGGAGGATGGACTCATCTACAGTGAGCCCAAGGCACCCGGACATGGTTCATCCCGGGCCTTGGTGGTCCCTCAATGTTTTAGAGCCTTTCGTCTAGAACTGGCTCATGAGATACCCTTGGCAGGTCACTTGGGTCAGGACAAGACCTTTACCCGGCTTGTCCCCCACTTTTACTGGCCTCGGATGAGAGTGGCGTCTGATACCTACTGTCGGACGTGTGTGACTTGCCAAGCCAGTGGGAAAACATGGGTGAAGCTGAAAGCTCCCCTGGAACCACTTCCTGTCGTTAGCACCCCCTTTGAAAGGATGGGCATCGACATTGTAGGGCCATTGGATCCACCAACTTCAGCTGGTCACAGGTTCATCCTGGTACTGGTGGATCATGCCACCCGGTACCCAGAGGCAATTCCTCTGAGGACCATCACTGCACCTGCAGTGGCAAGGGCCCTGATGGTGATCTTCACCCGAGTGGGTTTCCCCAAGGAGGTTGTGTCCGACAGGGGGGCCAACTTCCTATCAGCTTACATGCGGGCTATGTGGAAGGAGTGTGGTGTCACCTACCGGTTTACCACTCCTTACCACCCACAGACCAATGGTCTTGTGGAAAGGTTTAATAAAACCCTGAAAGGCATGATAAGAAGTCTGCCTGAGAGCCTGCGGAGGAAATGGGACGTCCTCCTACCCTGTCTCTTGTTTTCCTACAGGGAAGTGCCACAGAAGGGAGTGGGATTCAGCCTCTTCGAACTTCTGTATGGGCACCCTGTACGGGGTCCTCTCAGTCTGGTGAAGGACGGATGGGAAAAGACTCCCAGGAAGCTTCCCCAGGACGTGGTGAGCTACATGCTGGCCTTCCGGAGCCAAATGGCCAAGTTGTGGAAGCAAGCTTCTGACAACTTGGAAGCCAGCCAGGCTGTAATGAAAGAGTGGTATGACCACAATGCTCACCCAGTGGAACTGGAGCCTGGACAAAAAGTGTGGGTGATGGAACCTGGAGAGCTAAATGCCCTCCAGGATCGCTGGACAGGCCCCTTTGAGGTATTGGAGAAAAAGGGTAAGGCCACTTACTTGGTGGACCTTAAGACTCCGAGACAACCCCACCGGGTGCTTCATGCCAATCGCCTCAAACTACACCATGAGAGGCCCGAGGTCGTCTTAATGATGGTGACCGATGGAGCAGAGGAAGAGGAAAGCGAGCCTCTCCCTGATCTTTTCTCGTCTCAAGAAAAGGATGGGTCGGTGGAGGTAGTAATTCTCTCACCATCCCTGACTCCTGAACAGCAGAGAGATTGCCGCCAGATCCTGGAGCAATTTTCCTCACTGTTCTCCCTTGTCCCGGGAAGAACCCACCTGTGTACCCATGATGTGGACACAGGAGACAGCCCACCTGTGAAGTCTAAGATCTACCGGCTGTCAGACAAGGTGAAGGCCAGCATCCATGGCGTAGTCGCTAAGATGCTGGAGCTAGGAGTGATCGAACCTTCCAGTAGCCCTTGGTCCAGTCCGGTGGTTTTGGTACCAAAAGCTACCCCGCCGGGCGCCAAACCCGAATTGAGATTCTGTGTGGATTACCGAGGACTGAATTCAGTAACAAAGACTGATGCTCATCCGATCCCAAGGGCGGATGAACTCATTGACCGGCTGGGAGCTGCCCAATACTTGAATACCTTTGACCTTACTTCAGGGTACTGGCAGATTTCCCTTACTGATGGAGCAAAGGAAAGGTCAGCCTTCTCCACGCCTGAGGGTCACTACCAGTTCTGTGTGATGCCCTTTGGGCTCAAGAACGTTCCTGCCACGTTTCAGCGACTGGTGAACGAGGTCCTCTCTGGAATGGAGGCTTTCTCTGCTGCTTATCTGGATGACATTGCTGTATTCAGTAGCAGTTGGGAGGACCATTTGCAAGCTGTTCTCCAGGCCCTGAAGCAGGCTGGCGTGACAATCAAGGCCAGCAAGTGTCAGATTGGGCAGGGGTCGGTAGTGTACCTAGGCCACTTGGTGGGCAGGGGAACAGTGCAGCCCCTCCAGGCAAAGATCGAGGCTATCATGGCCTGGGAGCCCCCCAAGACTCAAACTGAGGTCCGAGCCTTCCTGGGCCTCACTGGATACTACCGTCGCTTCGTGAAGGGGTAGGGCACCATTGTGGCCCCCCTCACTGAACTTACTTCTAAGAAACAACCCGACGGGTAGTCTGGACGGAGGCTTGTCAGCGAGCCTTTGTGACTTTCAAACAAGCATTGTGTACTGCTCCAATACTTAGGGCACCTGATTTTTCCAGAGAGTTCATTGTCCAAACAGATGCATCAGAACATGGCATTGGGGCAGTGTTATTGCAACTAAATGATGAGGGCTTGGATCAACCCGTGGTCTTCCTATCCAGGAGACTATTCCCCAGGGAACAGAAGTGGAGTGCAATTGAAAGGGAAGCCTTTGCGGTGGTCTGGGCACTGAAGAAGCTGCGACCATACCTGTTTGGCTCGCACTCCTGGTACAGACCGACCACCGACCCCTTCGTTGGCTGATGCAAATGAAGGGGGAAAATCCCAAGTTGTTGAGATGGTCTATCTCCCTACAGGGAATGGACTTCCAGGTGGAACATCGGCCTGGAGTGGACCACGCCAACGCCGACGTTCTCTCTAGGTATTTCCGCCTTAGTGAAGAGAACTCCCAAGGGGTAGGGTAGTTCTCCCCACTTTCAGCTGGGGGGGACGCGTGTTAGACCTGTCTGCCTCTGGGAGTGTCCTACCAATTATTATTTATTTTTGTCCCCCTGGGCTGCCTGGTGTTTCCTTCTTTTCTTGGGTCTACCAGGATTCTTTTTCAATGTTGACAGGGGGCTGGGTGTTCCTTGACTATGATGTTTTTCTTTTCTTACCTCTGAGGCCTAGTCAGCCTCTTGAAAATCTAGGGCCGCCTAAAATGGTGCCCAGTAACTGTCACAACTGTCACCGCGTGAGGTCACCCCATTGGACTTCATGGGAAAAGTTCTGGAACCTCCTAGTAGGTTCTGATGGTCAGAGGCTAGCTTATAAAAGGCCGGTGACAGAGCGGCCATTTTGTGTAACAACAGAAGTGACCAGTGAGGAGGGAGGCAACTACAGGAGGAGGGCTGTGCACTGGTTGGGACAAGATCGACCCGTGGGCCGGCTGTGAACCTGCTTAGATGTGACCACTCTTGAGCTGACCAAACCCCACTGAGGCAGAGATCCACTTGTGCACCAGAAATCTATTTTAGCACCTTAGAAGCACTGAAAAACCTAACGGTGTGAAACCAGAGAGCAGCGGGGGAGTTAGTACACCTCAGGAACCCCCCCGACCAAAAGTAAACTCGTTCTACCCCATTGGTGGCGCTGCAGGAGAAAGGACCAAGCGAGCTGTGAGTGCAGCCTGGTGAGACCAACTCACTGTGGGAAGAGCGGCGGAGACTGCGGCAGCTAACCTGACAGAAGTTGGCCATCGCACTTTGTCGTCCCTGAAGAAGCATTGTTGGAGCTGAGGCCCAGCTGTTCCGCGGTGACGTCGTGAGAGGAGACGGACCAGCGTTGGAAGAGGCCGGGTGAGAGGAGGAGCGTCCGTCCGGAGGTATCGTCAGCGACAGGGAAGAAGGCGTGTCCACGTCGAAAGAGGCCGGGCGAAGGCGGGACTTCCTGTGGTGATCCCCGCGACTGAGGTGAGAGCAGCGGGCGCTGTGCCGCGCCTCCTCAGCATCGAGGGAGACGACAGCTGATCCGAGCGAGCCGGCGACGGGGAACCCAGACCACTCCCAACCGCTTCCCCAGTGCAGCGGCAGATCGAGACTTCAGCAGAGTTAAAGTAAGCTGGGTCTTGTGCGGGCAGAAGGCGGAGGCAGCACCAAGGGAAGCCAAACTTTGGAGGGTGTCAGACGTGGCCAGAGCTCATTTTCCAGACCATTGATGACTTTAAAGTGCCTAATGACATACGAATAAACAACCTTCACAATGGAACTGAGTAACTATTGAACTGCCAACTAAACGGAAGGGAAAGCTAAACGTGGGGAGTAACGAACCACAATTAGTGAACAGTCTGGTAGAGGCAAGAGAGAACCAGGCTGTAGTAGGAGTTCAGGGTGGCATGAAGAAGAGAACAAACCAGGCATTAGCGTGTTACTAGAGCTGTCCAAATCTTATTCTAGAAGGAGGGGAATTTAAGTAGGGTTAAAGGAAGTGAATTTCTAACCTACTTATTCTTTTCTAGTGGTGCAGCTGTGAAAAGTACTGACAGAGTTAATGATCTTTTAGCCTGTGTGTGTCCCTGCACGACTGGGGTAATGTATTGACCACTATCGTAAAGGAAGCTTCAAATTGAATAACTCTTGTGCATTAAATATTGTTCCACTCTCATTAGGCAGGGGGAGAGACAAATTATCTTGTATTGTGACAGGGAAATGTTCGGGATGCTGATGAAAGAATATGAAATGTGATCATATTGTACCAAATTGTAAGGGGTTGTACTTAAGTGAAGCAATTATTCAGAACCACAAAGAAACCAGATGCAATTTTTATAAAGTACGAACCGTATTTTTCTAAGAACTGGTGTGGAGTCTTTATTTTAGTGTTGAGTCATTGAGTTACTTGGAGTGGTTGTTAAGCATTACACGCCAGCCTTGGGGGTTTTAGCGACTCCCCGCTCTGTGCCAGGCTACCCTATGTAGTCTAAGTTTCCTAGGTCTAACAATTACAACGCATACCATTACAGTGCATAGTTCCCTTGCACTATTCGACTCTTACCCTACTGTTGCACTCACTGGAGTTATAATAGTAATTTCTATCCCAACACTATCCAACACTTACCCTACTGTTGCACTCACTGGAGTTAGAAAAGTAATTATTACCTCTACACTATCCAACACTTACCTTAAATGCAATGTATGCATTGTAATGGTATGCGTTGAAAAGGTATAATGCGATATAATGGAATGCGTTGTCAAGGTAGTTTCTGAAAATGTGATGTCTTGGCATGCTATGTAAAATAATGTGTTGTAAAGGATGTTGCGATGTAAAAACTGCATTGTAAAGGCATTCATTGTATGTAAATGTATGAGTTGTAACATCATACATTCATGTATTCTGTCCCTTGTACCATAGAGGTCTGAAGTGGGCGCTAGTATCAGCCTATCGTACTCTAGGTATTATTGAGTCAATAGCTGCTACCCATTGTTATTTTTACTGTTTGAAAGCCCTTTTAGTGGATGACAGATTGCTTCAAATGTATATATCTTTCATGTACCTCACAAATGTTCACTTCAAATGTACAAAGCAAATGTAACTATTTTTGTACTATTACCAACCAACCAACTATGTATATATACGAATTACTGTACTGTTGTGCTTCTTTTCCTCTCAAATGTACTTATATCTGGCTCATTATGGACACAGCATGGGCCTGAATCATAAAGGGAAACACCTTTTGTATGAGTTTACTATTTATGTGGCATTCAGAAACTACGAGTTCAATAGTAATTTTGCAACTGCTAGACTACGCACTTAAAAAGGTAGGGGTGTCTTATCTTTTTATGTGCGGAGACTCCGCAGTCGTAAAATTACTGTTAGCAAAATGAAACTTGTAGTTTGTGAATACCAAAAAATATTGAACTTAGGGTACGTTCGCTTTGAGAATCCGGCCCATACATTCAAGTACCCCTTTCATATCCTGTGCAAACCTAATGATATAAATAAACCTTTGCTGGGCTGCCCTCTGTATTCTTGCAGCGCTATATAACAACTAAAAGGAAACTGAACAGCCTCAGTGTAATGGGGACATGGAGCACGATTTATGGCTGGAGTCAATGTACTGTGATTTGCAATCCCTGCTATCTGATTTCCCAGGTGATGGCAAATGAAAGTGTTCAGTGCACCTTAAGTGAATTTGTGAAATGTCAAAGAAGCTTGGAGGCAACACTTTCAAGAAGCAGCAAATTTGTTCTGCAGTTATTACAGCACGTTATGAATTAGGAGCACCATTGGAGTGGAGAGCCTGATGCCTAGCTATTCTTCTAATCTCTTCCATAGGATTGTAAAAATCATGTTATTATTACCTGGCTTGCTTCGCGCTAATGTTTGAGAGCCACAACTGCCCCCTTGAACACTCTAGGGAATTGAGCAATCGAAGTGTCTATTAGAAAATACATTTCGGATATATAATGAATGTGTGCTCGCGGAGCACAGCTGTGCACCTGATTTTTATGCGCCTGAACAGACTAAGGGGCAGATTTATGAAGGCCTTGCGCCGCCGGTGCGTCACTTTTTCCCATGTTAAAAATGACGCAACGGCGGCGCAAGGCCTTCATAAATCTGCCCCTAAGTGCATACATTTAACTCAGAATTTCTCAAAGTTGGTGCAGGAGCTGCAGACAGCATCTCAGAAGCAGTGTTACTCCTCTCTCTGTTTCTGAGCTGTCTGATTCACTAACTTGAAGAAATTCTAAGTTGAATGTACGCTCTCTAAACAGTGCGTGTTGGAAAGTGGGATATTAGTAGTGGTAAATATGCATCTAACACTGGCAATAAGGCCAGTAACATGGTGCAGGGCTCAGTATAGGTCTCAGTAAATTATTCCCATGCTCAACCCTCAGTAGCTTGGCTGCGAGCGTGCAGGCTTAACTTAGGAGATAGGTATGTAAAGCATTTAAAAGCACCAATTCAGTAAATAAATAAGACACAACACACAATACAAGCATTGGCATAGCCAATAGGTCTCGCTTTTGGGACCGTATATGTTTTTAGTTATGCAGCACAATATCCTTGGTGCAACAACATTAACTGTTGCATGGTTAAACACTTATATGGTCCCAAAGGTGAGACCTATTGGCTATGCCAATGCTTGGTTTTGTTTAACATCCCAAAGAAGGATGAACATCGGAATCCGCCCTGTCTGATTTGAAACTGCAGTTTCCCACTACTGGTTCGGGATGATTACGTCAGTTGTTACTTAACAAACAGAAATTGCCTGCTTGAAGCAGAAATAATGATACAAGTGAATGTCATCATCAGATGGGTTGGTGTATGTACATGAACTTTTTAAAGAGTGTTCCTCCTACAAACAAACGCCTGTACAAATACAAAAAGTGTATATATACCTGGCCTTCTTTCACTAGGGCATAACAGAGCACAAAACGGAGCCCATCTCAGAGGGTACATCCTGAGTGGCCAATAATGGCATAACTTGCATTTTGTTTTCCGCCACAAAGCCTGAATGTAAAAACACCAGCTAACATCTTTACGCATAGTGTCTGAGAACTATAATCTTTCAAACTCTTAAAAGATTAGTGGTTTCCTTAAATTACATGTTACCAGAGTGCAGGATACAAGTAATTAGCATCCACTGTCTTTAATTGATGTCAGGCAAAAGTGCCACTTTGATGTGGTCTCCATTCATAAAATCTTAATATGAGTATCTGTAATACAATACCATTTCTGGGCACCAAAAAAAATCCCTATTAAAAATGATTCTGATATGTGTTTGTATAGTGCTTACTTTAACAGGCGCACTGCACTGCCTTGACAAGCTGACTTATTATGGAACTCACTCGATATTTTGTGTTTAACATCCCAAAGAAGGATGAAAACCGGAATCCACCCTGCGGGATTTGAAACTGCAGGTTCTCACCGATTTCTGTAGCATGTTCATTCAAGTGTCCATGGAGGAGTCGAAGATCCTGAAGTTTTAAATCTGTGCGTTAGGTGAATAGTTTTTATTTGCACATGTTCCCAGTTCTGGATATTTGAAAATAAAACAATTTCAAATGAAAACAAGTGATACCTGAGACGGATATTGGTGTGTTCTGCACGTGATTCAAACCTGCGCACTAAATAATTTGGGCACCTTGCGCCACTGGAGTTTTTCACTAGTTATCCCTTTTGCATGGGTCTGTGCAGGCAGCAGTACCTGTCTGTACAAATGCAGGAAAGAATGCAGATTGCACTCAGCACCTATAGTGAGTCAGTACTAAAGTGAGTGTAAACGCAATGCTGCCTCCATTTTAGCGCAGCTCGTGGACCCAAATGACCCTGTCAGAGACATAGCAGTGAAACAACGCCGCGGCAGAGCAGGGGAAGCTGGCCTTTCACCAAGGCATGCTCTGGTATAATTATTGCCTTTGTGCCTTGGATTTTCTGAAGGTTTTACACCTGCCTATTTGCCTGCCACGGCAGTTATTAAAGGCTGTGAACTGAGAGCGCGAGCACTGCTCGCAGAGGCACATTTCCGTGCATTAATGCGCCGGCGCCTGCTGTTTTATGGAGTAGTTTTATTTCTATTTTAGGCTGATAAAGAATTAAAGGGAGAAAATATGATAGTTCTGCAGAGGATGTCACTGTATTGAACAGTACACACAACCCTCCTCGGGGTTACGTGTTTAAGTCCGGTACAGGGTTCGGTAGAACACATTGCTTTACCTGGTATTCAAGGCGCTGTTCTTTCATGAAGAGTCTGGTAAAGCAAACTCATAATAGGAACAAAGGAGGAGTTGAAACCGACAGTGGAAAATAGAGGGAAAACACTGCAATCTCCGAATAGAAATGGAAAGTCAAGCCTGTCAGTTATTGCCACGTCCTTCAATGTATGTGACGTAACAAGCAACCAGTTAAAACAAGCATTGGCCGTGCTGCAGTAATAGTAAGGCCGCGCGGCCGTGAAAGAGAAAGTCATCGTGATCACGATCGCTGTGAAAGCGAAAGTGATCGCGATGACGCACTGAAACACGCAAGGGATGCACGCGCAGCATTCGTGCTTGTTGCGTGTCCTAGCAAGCTGTTTGCCGCTTTGAGAGCACTTCCCAAAGCCACTACTAAATGTCTCTCCGAGCAGCGCATGAGCGCTGACTCAGCGAGGCCTAAAAAATCGCACACTAATTCATCAAAGTAGGACATATTTTTATCCTTAAAATGACACCAAAATGACAAACATTCAATGTAGAGAATCACTAAAAATTCATGCAAGCATATACATTTAGATACATAGAGTGGCATTGGGTTAGCCCTTTTCTACTAGTGGTCTGTTTGAGTATTATGCCTTCCTTGACAGTAAAAAGCATAGGACAGTGGTTGAGCCCACTTCAGCCACTGGCTCTCTTGCCCTGTGAGTGACAGCATTAGTCTGATCATATCTGAAGACCTGCCTGAAACTTATTGCACTTCAGTGTTAGTGCAGGTAGATCAAACATTTAATTTTCCATTTTCTTCTGTTATATGTCCACTTTCATGTTTTTTCTTCTCCTCTTTTCATTCTCAGAAGCATACTACAAATCCTCAGAGACTGTTCTTGGTCTATAAGCTTGATGCTCATTTCATTTGCAGTATGCTGCTTCCCATAAGACCAGTGCTACATGCCCATTATAGAATGGTATAGTCCATAGTAAGGACAACTTGAATTATGCATTCGCAGAGGACCAAATTGCATGGAAATGTTAGCTAAATAATGAGGCAAGAAAAGTAAGCATGGGTGTAAACTCCAGCGGAGTGTACAGAGATTTGCCCACTCCGTGCTCCGCTGGGAACGTGGAGTATATATGGCAAAACTTGTTTAACATCCCAAAGAAGGATGAACATCGGAATCCGCCCTGTCTGATTTGAAACTGCAGGTTCCCACTACTGGTTCGGGATGATTACGTCAGTTGTCAGATCGCAGCGGATCAGAGTGAGCCAGCCCGCCCCCCCCCCCTGCAAAAGGCTAGCCACCACCATCCTCCTAATGAAAAATAGTTACAAACTAATTTAAAATGAAATAAAAACACACCTGCACTGTGGCGTTCTCGGGCTGCCCTCCTCCTCCTCACCGTCTCTCCCCTACGTGGGATGTACATTCTTGAGAGAACTTCGCGACATGCATTTCTCGCAAGACATCTTGCGATAAATGCTCTTGCTCATGCGGAATATATGGTGAATGTGGAAATTCCATAATTATGTTGAAAATGCAGCTCCACAGCCACAGAATCACATACTTCCAGTGGCCCTGTCAACAGTGTATCACTGTTTTATCAAGTCAAAATAGCCACTATATTGGCTCTAAATGTGGCAGCCATAATGGAACTATAAAACATCAATGAATTATGTACAATACCATTGCACTATGGTTTCCTGCCACTATGTTTCATTGTATTTGTTATTTACATCATATCTTCACCATGTTTAAATAGCAACATGCTTCCTTTCGTCTAGTTTTACTCTTTTAGTTTATTTCAGTTCAGTGTCAAAGGAAAAGCTGAGTGAGATGGGGGAAGAAGGAGGGTGGGAGGAGTCCCAAACACAACATACCCCTCCTTAAGCATCTACAGATTGCAGTTCCATCATCAGCACACTGTGACAGTCATCCTAATCATGTATTGTAGGGCATTTACCTAAATGGGTGTGTATATTTAGTTCAGTGGGCTGCCATGTACGTGTTCCTATCCCATCCGGATAGCCTCTGCCACTCTGCTTACGCAGCGTGAGCCATATGTCTGGTTCTGCAGTGCCCATAACCAGCTGCCCAGTTCTGGAGCCATGGCCTCTTCCAAGCCATTTCAATGCACATTTTAATCAGAATGTACCCCAGATCTGTAAACTTCATGCTATATTTATTATTTTTCTTCAGATCAGTGACGGTTCCTCCGCTAAGGCAGAGGAGCATCGCCCCACTCCTTTTAAGCAGTGTAGCTAAATGGAAAATAAAATGCTAATAACTCAATGTTATAATCATTTTATTTGTTCCTGCTGCTTTGCTGCCAAGCCGGGCCGGGCTTCTCTGCTCTCAATGCAGGGCCAGGGAGGAGTGGTTTGCCAACTCCAAGTGGGCATGAATGTCTGACCGGCCCTCTCGGGTCCGCCAAACAGTCATGCACCCATTGCATGTTCTCCACGCAGGCTGCAATGCAGCCTGGACTGAGAACATGCCCAGGCCCCCAGTCTCTGTCTGAGTGCTGAACCACGGCGCTCAGACCAATCACAATGCTGCATTACATCATTGTGATTGGCCAGGGGAGCCTGAGTGCTTCCTGGGTGCTTCCAGTTCCGGCCATAGCCTGACGCAGAGGAGAGACGTGGAGACTCGGCAATAGGGTACGTTTTTTTCATTTATTTTTATTACATCCCTCCCCCCTTGCTCCTGCCCTACCACCCATGATCCATGCCGGCTGCCACTTATTCTGAGCAATATCCCCAACAAACATGCAAGTGGATCAATCTTGAATGTTTTTCCAGCTATTTCAGCAGTTTCTTTCGCCACCAGGAAGATAACTAGGAATGTGGGAGGTAGGACCAATTATTGTGACTCATCTTATAAATGCTTGAAGATTCAAGGCTTGTGCTGCATGTAGTCAGCGTCTCAGAGGCATCGCGTCTTGCTTGGGAATCTTCAAGCATTTATAAGGAGAGTCACAATAATTGGACCTACCTCCCAAATTCCTAGTTATCTTCCTGGGACTTACAGATAACACATCGGTGATCTACTACCCTGGCCCTCCTAGACATTGGATTCAACGCAGTCCGTGAATCACTGAGGGGGGTTATCTAGAGCCCTACAAAAGAATTCTGGGTTGCCCCATTCTGTCCTGATGAAGACCCGCACGGCCAAGGTCTAACCTACCCACATGGCCCTAACATGGGTTGAAACGTCGACGCCTATTTAAAAAAACAGCCTGGACCCTCATCTTCTATACCTAACGTGCCACATGGGAATATATATCCCGATGTACAGAATTGTGTGAAAATATAATTTAAACTGCAACCTGTGGCCAGGCCATCAAGGACGGTGATTGATAACCAGTCTGCATTTTTAGAACTGTATTATCTTTTTTGTCACTACTCTAAATACCCTCCTTACCTCACTGCTACACACTAGTGCACTCTTTTTTCCATGCACGTTCCTACTTTGGGGCACCTAATTTCATACGTAATAACCATTATTGTAAAGTATTATTAATTAATATAATTTTCACCAATTGCAATGAAAATAAATTGCGGTTGGACTTAGAATCTGGCTTTTTCCCTTGTATCTTGAATGATGTATTGAATACTTTGAGCTGACTTGCCTTTTTTTTCCCCAGCATGCTCCTAATTCAATGTACTGAATATACTAAGTATTTTGATTGATTTGGCAATTAAATAAGGTTTAGGTCATTGTTTATTGTACCAGACTACACCCAGGTCCAGGACCATTTGGGTAACAACAATTTCTGTAATGGCCAATTATTTAGTGTGACGTTTAATCCTTGGGCCCCACCAGCCAGTCCAGCAGGGGCAGCCCCACAACTCTCAAAGGATTCTTTCCTTCCCAGGGTTAGGTGTGGTCGATAGCCATTGTAGTTTTGCACCTGCATAATAATGTTCATAATGCGGGACCCCAAGACCTCCTTCCACTAGGGGGTTGTTAAATTTGTGTAAGACTGCTCTTTTCCTGCCCACACCTCAGATCAATTCAGAGTATATAATGTTTAATTCTTTGAAGAACCCGTTTGGCAATCTCACAGCAAGCCCGTGAAAATGTATAGCCTGGGTAAGACTAACATCTTGGCTATTGCCACCCTGCCTAATTGGGATAGTGGGAGGGGATCCCAGAATAGCACTGCTACCACGTTACCCAAGTTGCCCTGTATCAAATAATCATCTGTGTAATACATGTTCAAACCCAGGTACCTAAAGGTGTCAAACCTTCATACAGTTGAGTCAGCCACACCTCCTCATGTTCTATTTCTTTCATATGTCTAATTGGTGACAGGCAGGATTTGGCCATGTTTATTTTCAGTCCTGACATTTCTCCAAATTTGTCCAGCATACTGATCAGCCCTGAAAAAAGGTCCAGGTTCAACTAAGACGATATGCAATTAATGTTTTCATTGGCCCAGAATGATGACTCAGCATCCCCTTTCCTAGGCCCCTCTCTTAAATCGGTTGCCAAGTGGATGGGAAGCTCCTTTCCCAAACTGAATGCAGACAAAACAGAGCTGATGATCCTGGGGACCACATGAACCCATCTCTCGACATTAGTTGGCCTGACTGTCTAGGTCCTCCTCCCATTGCTAAATCAGCCATAAAAAGTCTGGGAATGTGGCTGGACATATCTTTAACATTTGAATCTGCCCGACAGGCCATATGTCATCGACACTGGCTCCCCATAGCAGAAATTATCAAATTCAAGTAACTGTGTACTGCCCACAGGGCCTTACGTGGGAAAGGGCCTTTGATTTCCCACCTCCTGTTATCTTTTTAAACACCTTGGAGATCGCTGCATTCCACTAATGCCTTTATTGCAAAGATCCCTGTCATCAAGAGAGTGAAATATAGAGGGCATTCATTTTTCTATAATGCAGCCAAAATATGGAATTGCCTCCCTTTCTCTTGTTGCTCTCTTGAAAAGGAACTTCCCTTTTCGAAAAGCACCAAAGACATAACTCGCTGTAATTCCCTTTACTACTCTGTGGTGTGCTGACAGCACTGATATGCCTCCGAGTAACTACACACTATATAAGCTCCAGTAGAATAGAATAGGTCAAATTAACAATTGTGACTGATAGGAAACTGCTATGCCCTTTTGTACCTAGCAAAACTCAGATTGGTTCTGGATGATAAGGCACTCTTTCATTCAGTCAGTTAGTCAGGGGAATGGTTGCAGACAAGGGTAGTATCTATCCCAGATTGCAGCGAAACCAGGAACCTGACAAATGGTCCTTCCAACACTGTAAACAATAATGGAACAGAAATCTGAAGATGAAACCTTCTGCTGAACAAATAGCTAATGTTAACACACAATGGGGCATATTCACAAGGAGCCATCGCAGAATTTGCGGCACTTTATCGCAGCCAAAGTCCAGATAGATTTACCCCACCATTCACAGCACCAGTTTTTCTGTGATAGTAGGCGCAAAAAACATTGCCACAGAGGACCCCCGCAACTATCGCTAATGAGATGCAGAGCAGGCGTTCCCATGCAAAAAGCTGTGACAACACCACACCTCAACATTCAAAACGACCAGCCTGATCGGCGATAAGATCACAAAACACGCAATAGGGTGCATTAGCAGTAGGAAATGACCACCTGCTCTGACCTGGTGTAAAGTCAGACCACAACCTGCACCACAAAAGGGAGCACAGCCCACAGCCACACCTGAAGACAAACAGATGCCATAGAGCAACTGAACATGCAGCACAGACACCCAAGAGGGCCACAGCACCCACCAACACCAGACCCAGGGCAGCAACACTCCCCTCCCCCCGCCGGACCACCCCCAATCCTGGACAAAGAAACGGCACACCAACACCACAAATCCCCAAACAAATATTCTACCTGATGTCGCACAAGCAGGAAAATCAACATACATGCGTGGCCAGAAAATGGAGATTCAGTCATACAGCAATGCAATCACCAACACAAAACACCATACAAACAAATGCCAAAACAACCATTTGCATGAGACCTAGCGGGTCCTCACTGGACAATCCATGGTACACAGCCTGGATCAATAAATCCAAGCGAAGAAGGTGTGCCATGCGCCTAACAAAGGAAAGAGAGGGAGAGAGCAAGGGAGAGACATGGAGTGATATTGCACAAGAAGCGCAAGGCCTTGCAGGGCACCTAGCTCCACATGCCAACATGTGTGTGTGCATCGCTCACCGTACACCATGATCCCAAGGCTGTATTCCAATCTCAGCGCCAAAGCCACATCACATTCTGAAAACGCAAGTAGAAGTCAGATAAACATCAGGGATGAAAGTTCCATTGTAGCAATGCAGAAGGTGGGAGGACACCTGCACCTCTGACCTTGGTCCAGAACGCGTCTGGAACACCCTGAGAGAGATGCCATGGCAGATGTGGATGACTCTCACACCACACACAGTGCAAATAAACTACCTGACTCATCCACACCCCACACACAGAAGCCCCTGCCGGAAGTACCCCCACATGGGATGCCCTTGACACTCACAGAAACAGCAACCCATTCAGCCAACGTTACACGCACATTTGAATCATTGCTCAGAGCTGTGGCATATACTCCACACAACTGCCGCAGTTCAGAAGAGTGCCGGTTCCACGAGGCGCACCAAGGCAATGGCATGCCATACTGGGCACATCCACAATCCCCAACATGTGAAACAATCCTTTGCACGTATGCTGCATTTACTGGACGAAGTGCCACTGGCAGTGCTGCGGATCAGTTACCGGCTCAGCTTCTGCATTGCCTACATCACCTGCATCCAGCCCTGGTTCCACTGTCGAACATGCACATTCGAGTGTCCCATGGAAGTTTGCCTATACAACACAACAGTAGTTGAATTGGACTACACACTGGGCAATGGGCAGACGCCAAACAACACATGACTCATCCAGCAAGTCAAGGTGGGCTGGGAGCATTGCCATCCGTGATGACTGTTGTTCATTTTTGCACCACTATTTCCTGAACTTCGACATGTACCCATGCTGCGTACAAGTGTCTTAAGCAAGTCCCTAACTGTTGTGGCTGTTGCCTCATCCACACTGACACACACATCCCAATAAAGTCTGTGTCACCCCACTGGTGTCTAAGGGTGAGGTGTGTTGATTTGATTGTCCACTCGTATGCCACAATGAGCCTCGTCCCTACACAGGGAAGAACTGACTGACGCATGTGCAATTGGGGTGGGTCCCTTTTGCAAGCACAACATCTGTGTGCCAGACATTGTTATGGGATAGGTGCTGGCCGACATGTGCACTGAAGTGACTTCAGCGATGTGAGTATGGTGTCCAACCTCTGACCATGTGGGGCAATTTTATATATCATTACAGAATGTGTCCACACAGATGTGTGTAAGTAGGTATGCGTTGTGAAGTTCTGTTGTCACATGTGATGTAGGACACCACTCCTGGCCTGCTACCGATTTGGTCAGTCCTGCACACAGCCCTATTCAATACATGGACGTGTGCCTACATTGAGGGTTTGTGAGATTGTTGTTGATGTGCAACGGGGCCACAGCTAGTACTCACCTTCACTGTCATCCAATTTGCCATGTGTCTCAGGGATTCACATGCGCATAGATGTCAGTTACAATGGTGTACCTTTATGTGCAATCATTGTCCCTACATCCAGCTACACTTCCATACGTGAGTAAACATAGTAATGACACATCTGTGTGATTCAGAATGTTTTATTCACATTCAGGTGATTGACGGAGCTGGAGCTGTACATGGCGATCCAAGTAAGCATGGGTGTAAAATCCGTTTCGCGGGCGAATTTGCGGATTTTTGACAATTTCGCGGTCCACGAATCGCGCAAATCTGCCCCAAAATCCGCAAATTCGCAAGTTGCAAATTATTTCGCTTGGTGGCGCTTGAAAAATACAATATCGCGCGTGTGGCGTTGACTTACCGTGATTCTGAGTCCGCCAAGTTGTTTTTCTCCTGGTTTGCGTGTGCTGCGCCATTTTAGATCTTGCTGCGGGATCGCACGTGAGTTTTTCGACCGCAATTACGTCATCGCGGTTTGCCATCTTGCACAGCGAGAGTTTGACAACGCGAGTACGTCATAAAGGCCCACGATCACGCATCGCGGGAGTAAACAATGCCGAACACGTAGATGCTTTCAAAAAGGGGGTGGTGATGGACAGAGTATCTGAGTTAATCAGAACACTCCTACCCAGTCAACAGATCAGGGCTTGATCCATCACCGTTTTTTAGCTCACTGCACCATCCCAGTTCAGAACCTGGCTATATGCAAATTAGTCTGTCGCTGGCCCAGTGCATCATGGGAACAGGGCAGACCAAACTACCAAGCCAATTCTTCACTGGAAAGGAAACAAGCTTCCGGGGACCGGTTTCTGGCATTACAGCCGTCTTCGGCCCGGCTTGCTTGAATCCTGATGGTGCAGTGAGCAAGGGACTCATGTCTGAGCATACCCTTCCACACTCATGGTGGCCAAAATAATTTCAAAAAGGGGGTGGTGATGGACAGAGTATCTGAGTTAATCAGAACACTCCTACCCAGTCAACAGATCAGGGCTTGATCCATCACCGTTTTTTAGCTCACTGCACCATCCCAGTTCAGAACCTGGCTATATGCAAATTAGTCTGTCCCTGGCCCAGTGCATCATGGGAACAGGGCAGACCAAACTACCAAGCCAATTCTTCACTGGAAAGGAAACAAGCTTCCGGGGACCGGTTTCTGGCATTACAGCCGTCTTCGGCCCGGCTTGCTTGAATCCTGATGGTGCAGTGAGCAAGGGACTCATGTCTGAGCATACCCTTCCACACTCATGGTGGCCAAAATAATTTCAAAAAGGGGGTGGTGATGGACAGAGTATCTGATTTAATCAGAACACTCCTACCCAGTCAACAGATCAGGGCTTGATCCATCACCGTTTTTTAGCTCACTGCACCATCCCAGTTCAGAACCTGGCTATATGCAAATTAGTCTGTCCCTGGCCCAGTGCATCATGGGAACAGGGCAGACCAAACTACCAAGCCAATTCTTCACTGGAAAGGAAACAAGCTTCCGGGGACCGGTTTCTGGCATTACAGCCGTCTTCAGCCCGGCTTGCTTGAATCCTGATGGTGCAGTGAGCAAGGGACTCATGTCTGAGCATACCCTTCCACACTCATGGTGGCCAAAATAATTTCAAAAAGGGGGTGGTGATGGACAGAGTATCTGAGTTAATCAGAACACTCCTACCCAGTCAACAGATCAGGGCTTGATCCATCACCGTTTTTTAGCTCACTGCACCATCCCAGTTCAGAACCTGGCTATATGCAAATTAGTCTGTCCCTGGCCCAGTGCATCATGGGAACAGGGCAGACCAAACTACCAAGCCAATTCTTCACTGGAAAGGAAACAAGCTTCCGGGGACCAGTTTCTGTCATTACCGCCGTCTTCGGCCCGGCTTGCTTGAATCCTGATGGTGCAGTGAGCAAGGGACTCATGTCTGAGCATACCCTTCCACACTCATGGTGGCCAAAATAATTTCAAAAAGGGGGTGGTGATGGACAGAGTATCTGAGTTAATCAGAACACTCCTACCCAGTCAACAGATCAGGGCTTGATCCATCACCGTTTTTTAGCTCACTGCACCATCCCAGTCCAGAACCTGGCTATATGCAAATTAGTCTGTCCCTGGCCCAGTGCATCATGGGAACAGGGCAGACCAAACTACCAAACCAATTCTTCACTGGAAAGGAAACAAGCTTCCGGGGACCGGTTTCTGGCATTACAGCCGTCTTCGGCCCGGCTTGCTTGAATCCTGATGGTGCAGTGAACAAGGGACTCATGTCTGAGCATACCCTTCCACACTCATGGTGGCCAAAATAATTTCAAAAAGGGGGTGGTGATGGACAGAGTATCTGAGTTAATCAGAACACTCCTACCCAGTCAACAGATCAGGGCTTGATCCATCACCGTTTTTTAGCTCACTGCACCATCCCAGTTCAGAACCTGGCTATATGCAAATGAGTCTGTCCCTGGCCCAGTGCATCATGGGAACAGGGCAGACCAAACTACCAAGCCAATTCTTCACTGGAAAGGAAACAAGCTTCCGGGGACCGGTTTCTGGCATTACAGCCGTCTTCGGCCCGGCTTGCTTGAATCCTGATGGTGCAGTGAGCAAGGGACTCATGTCTGAGCATACCCTTCCACACTCATGGTGGCCAAAATAATTTCAAAAAGGGGGTGGTGATGGACAGAGTATCTGAGTTAATCAGAACACTCCTACCCAGTCAACAGATCAGGGCTTGATCCATCACCGTTTTTTAGCTCACTGCACCATCCCAGTTCAGAACCTGGCTATATGCAAATTAGTCTGTCCCTGGCCCAGTGCATCATGGGAACAGGGCAGACCAAACTACCAAGCCAATTCTTCACTGGAAAGGAAACAAGCTTCCGGGGACCGGTTTCTGGCATTACAGCCGTCTTCGGCCCGGCTTGCTTGAATCCTGATGGTGCAGTGAGCAAGGGACTCATGTCTGAGCATACCCTTCCACACTCATGGTGGCCAAAATATTTTCAAAAAGGGGGTGGTGATGGACAGAGTATCTGAGTTAATCAGAACACTCCTACCCAGTCAACAGATCAGGGCTTGATCCATCACCGTTTTTTAGCTCACTGCACCATCCCAGTTCAGAACCTGGCTATATGCAAATTAGTCTGTCCCTGGCCCAGTGCATCATGGGAACAGGGCAGACCAAACTACCAAGCCAATTCTTCACTGGAAAGGAAACAAGCTTCCGGGGACCGGTTTCTGGCATTACAGCCGTCTTCGGCCCGGCTTGCTTGAATCCTGATGGTGCAGTGAGCAAGGGACTCATGTCTGAGCATACCCTTCCACACTCATGGTGGCCAAAATAATTTCAAAAAGGGGGTGGTGATGGACAGAGTATCTGAGTTAATAAATAATTTTGTCCACCCTAAGCGTGGAAGGGTATGCTCAGATGTGAGTCCCTTGCTCATTGCACCATCAGGATTCAAGCAAGCCGGGCCGAAGACGGCTGAAATGCCAGAAACCGGTCCCCGGAAGCTTGTTTCCTTCCCAGTGTAAGAATTGGCTTTTGTAGTCTGGTCTGCCCTGTTCCCATGATGCACTGGGCCAGGGACAGACTAATTTGCATACAGCCAGGTTCTGAAACTGGGATGGTGCAATGAGCTAAAAAACGGTGTTGGATCTAGCCCTGATCTCTTGACTGGGTGAGAGTACTCTGCTTAATTCAGAGACTCTGTCCATCACCACCCCTTGTTGTAAATAATTTTGTCCACCCTAAGCGTGGAAGGGTATGCTCAGATGTGAGTCCCTTGCTCATTGCACCATCAGGATTCAAGCAAGCCGGGCCGAAGACGGCTGAAATGCCAGAAACCGGTCCCTGGAAGCTTGTTTCCTTCCCAGTGTAAGAATTGGCTTTTGTAGTCTGGTCTGCCCTGTTCCCATGATGCACTGGGCCAGGGACAGACTAATTTGCATACAAACAGGTTCTGAAACTGGGATGGTGCAATGAGCTAAAAAACGGTGTTGGATCTAGCCCTGATCTCTTGACTGGGTGAGAGTACTCTGCTTAATTCAGAGACTCTGTCCATCACCACCCCTTGTTGTAAATAATTTTGTCCACCCTAAGCGTGGAAGGGTATGCTCAGATGTGAGTCCCTTGCTCATTGCACCATCAGGATTCAAGCAAGCCGGGCCGAAGACGGCTGAAATGCCAGAAACCGGTCCCCGGAAGCTTGTTTCCTTCCCAGTGTAAGAATTGGCTTTTGTAGTCTGGTCTGCCCTGTTCCCATGATGCACTGGGCCAGGGACAGACTAATTTGCATACAGCCAGGTTCTGAAACTGGGATGGTGCAATGAGCTAAAAAACGGTGTTGGATCTAGCCCTGATCTCTTGACTGGGTGAGAGTACTCTGCTTAATTCAGAGACTCTGTCCATCACCACCCCTTGTTGTAAATAATTTTGTCCACCCTAAGCGTGGAAGGGTATGCTCAGATGTGAGTCCCTTGCTCATTGCACCATCAGGATTCAAGCAAGCCGGGCCGAAGACGGCTGAAATGCCAGAAACCGGTCCCCGGAAGCTTGTTTCCTTCCCAGTGTAAGAATTGGCTTTTGTAGTCTGGTCTGCCCTGTTCCCATGATGCACTGGGCCAGGGACAGACTAATTTGCATACAGCCAGGTTCTGAAACTGGGATGGTGCAATGAGCTAAAAAACTGTGTTGGATCTAGCCCTGATCTCTTGACTGGGTGAGACTACTCTGCTTAATTCAGAGACTCTGTCCATCACCACCCCTTGTTTTAAATAATTTTGTCCACCCTAAGCGTGGAAGGGTATGCTCAGATGTGAGTCCCTTGCTCATTGCACCATCAGGATTCAAGCAAGCCGGGCCGAAGACGGCTGAAATGCCAGAAACCGGTCCCCGGAAGCTTGTTTCCTTCCCAGTGTAAGAATTGGCTTTTGTAGTCTGGTCTGCCCTGTTCCCATGATGCACTGGGCCAGGGACAGACTAATTTGCATACAGCCAGGTTCTGAAACAGGGATGGTGCAATGAGCTAAAAAACGGTGTTGGATCTAGCCCTGATCTCTTGACTGGGTGAGAGTACTCTGCTTAATTCAGAGACTCTGTCCATCACCACCCCTTGTTGTAAATAATTTTGAACACGTAGATGCGGCGCGCAGCTGACATCCGGCGGGAGATTTGAACAGCTCGCTTTCCCGAAATTGCAAAAATTGCAATTCTGCACAAGAAATCCACCGCAGGATGCATAAACCTTCTGAAAATCATGATTTTGATCGGAATAACTCCTCAGATTGAGATTTGGCTGGACTTTTTGGTGGAAGGAGTTCATTTTTAGGGGGGGTGGGAGGAAGGAAGTGCCCCAGAGTCTCCAACTTCCTGTTCCTGTCCAGCAGGCTCCTCCCAGTGCTTTGTCCATCTCCTGGTCACTTTTCATTTGGATCTGGATCTGGAGCTGGAAGGATTACTTTTTGTGGCTGCTGCTGGATATTTGTATTTGAGGACTTTTTGGACTTCACTTTTGGATTTGAGATTTTACAAGTAAGTTGGTGTTGTTTGTTTGGGGCATTGCAGTTGCTGCAACTACAATTTTAAAACTTTTTCACAACTTTAAAAAAAATATATTGCGGGTAGCCACAGTATCCAGTAGGCCCAGGGTTAGTCATGGCTGCATGATACAACTGTTTCTGTGAGTTTTGTTGAACTTAAATCTCATTTATGTCATTGAATTTTAGCTCACTATATGTCAATTTTTATTTTTTATTTTGGGGTGCCTGTAAAGCCACACTATCCAGTAGGCCCAGTGGTAGTGAGTGGTGCATGGGCCAAGTCTTTCTTTGGGGTGTCTTGAATTTAAACATCTTTGAGGGCATGGGTGGCATTGGATTGTGGTGATTTTTGTGTTTTTCGACTTTTTGGGGTGGTGTTGGGGCCTGGCCATGTGGGTGGGGGCCATTGTGAGGCCTGGTCCAGGCAGGGCCTGGCCATGTGGTGGGGGTCAATGGGCCTTTTTGAAGCCAGACAGTGTGCTCAGGCCTGCACCCACTTTGCCTTGCTTTCAACCATTAGGCCCAGGGGTAGTGAGAGGTGCATGGACCAAGTCTTTCTGTGGGGTGTCTTGAATTTAAACATCATTGCGGGCATGGATGGCATTGAATTGTGGTGCTTTTTGTGTGTTTTTCGACTTTTTGGGGTGGTGTTGGGGCCTGGCCATGTGGGTGGGGCCATTTTGAGGCCTGGTCCAGGCAGGGGCTGGCCATGTGGTGGGGGTCAAGGGGCCATTTTGAAGCCAGGCAGTGTGCTCAAGCCTGCACCCACTTTGCCTTGCTTTTAACCATTATGCCCAGGGGTAGTGAGTGGTGCATGGGCCAAGTCTTTCTGTGGGGTGTCTTGAATTTAAACATCATTGAGGGCATGGATGGCATTGGATTATGGTGATTTTTGTGTATTTTTTGACTTTTTGGGATGGTGTTGGTGCCTGGCCATGTGGGTGGGGGCCATTTTGAGGCCTGGTCCAGGCAGGGCCTGGCCATGTGGTGGGGGTCGAGGGGCCATTTTGAAGCCAGGCAGTGTGCTCAGGCCTGCACCCACTTTGCCTTGCTTTCAACTATTAGGCCTAGGGGTAGTGAGTGGTGCATGGGCCAAGTCTTTCTGTGGGGTGTCTTGAATTTAAACATCACTGAGGGCATGGATGGCATTGGATTGTGGTGATTTGTGTGTGTTTTTCGTCCTTTTGGGGTGGTGTTGGGGCCTGGCCATGTAGGTGGGGGCCATTTTGAGGCCTGGTCCAGGCAGGGCCTGGCCAAGTGGTGGGGGTCAAGGGGCCATTTTGAAGCCAGACAGTGTGCTCAGGCCTGCACCCACTTTGCCTTGCTTTTAACCATTAAGCCCAGGGGTAGTGAGTGGGGCATGGGCCAAGTCTTACTGTGAGGTGTCTTGAATTTAAACATCATTGATGGCATGGATGGCATTGGATTGTGGTAATTTTTGTGTGTTTTTCTACTTTTTGGGGTGGTGTTGGGGCCTGGCCATGTGGGTGGGGGCCATTTTGAGGCCTGGTCCAGGCAGGGCCTGGCCATGTGGTGGGGGTCAAGGGGCCATTTTGAAGCCAGGCAGTGTGCTCAGGCCTGCACCCACTTTGCCTTGCTTTCAACCATTAGGCCCAGGGGTAGTGAGTGGTGCATGGGCCAATCCTTTCTGTGAGGTGTCTTGAATTTAAACATCATTGAGGGCATGGATGGCATTGGATTGTGGCGATTTTTGTGTGTTTTTCGACTTTTTGGTGTGGTGTTGGGGCCTGACCATGTGGGTGGGGGCCATTTTGAGGCCTGGTCCAGGCAGGGCCTGGACATGTGGTGGGGGTCAAGGGGCCATTTTGAAGCCAGGCAGTGTGCTCAGGCCTGCACCCACTTTGCCTTTCTTTCAACCATTAGGCCCAGGGGTAGTGAGTGGTGCATGGACCACGTCTTACTGTGGGGTGTCTTGAATTTAAACATCATTGAGGGCATGGATGGCATTGGATTGTGGTGATTTTTGTGTGTTTTTTGACTTTTTGGGGTGGTGTTGGGGCCTGGCCATGTGGGTGGGGGCCATTTTGTGGCCTGGTCCAGGCAGGGCCTGGCCATGTGGTGGGGGTCAAGGGGCCATTTTGAAGCCAGGCAGTGTGCTCAGGCCTGCGCCCACTTTGCCTTGCTTTCAACTATTAGACCCAGGGGTAGTGAGTGGTGCATGGGCCAAGTCTTTCTGTGGGGTGTCTTGAATTTAAACATCATTGAGGGCATGGATGGCATTGGATTGTGGTGATTTTTGTGTGTTTTTCGACTTTTTGGGGTGGTGTTGGGGCCTGGTCATGTGGGTGGGGCCATTTTGAGTCCCTGGGCCAGGCAGGGCGTTGCCATTTGATGGGGGTCAAGGGGCCATTTTGAAGCCAGGCAGTGTGCTCAGGCCTGCACCCACTTTGCCTTGCTTTCAACTATTAGACCCAGGGGTAGTGAGTGGTGCATGGGCCAAGTCTTTCTGTGGGGTGTCTTGAATTTAAACATCATTGAGGGCATGGATGGCATTGGATTGTGGTGATTTTTGTGTGTTTTTCGACTTTTTGGGGTGGTGTTGGGGCCTGGTCATGTGGGTGGGGCCATTTTGAGTCCCTGGGCCAGGCAGGGCCTGGCCATTTGATGGGGGTCAAGGGGCCATTTTGAAGCCAGGCAGTGTGCTCAGGCCTGCACCCACTTTGCCTTGCTTTCAACCATTAGGCCCTGGGGTAGTGAGGGGTGCATGGGCCAAGTCTTTCTGTGGGGTGTCTTGAATTTAAACATCATGGAGGGCATGGATGGCATTGGATTGTGGTGATTTCTGTGTGTTTTTCGACTTTTTGGGGTGGTGTTGAATCCTGGCCATGTGGGTGGGGGCCATTTTGAGGTCTGGTCCAGGCAGGGCCTGTCCATGTGGTGGGGGTCAAGGGGCCATTTTGAAGCCAGGCAGTGTGCTCAGGACTGCACCCACTTTGCCTTGCTTTCAACCATTAGGCCCAGGGGTAGTGAGTGGTGCATGGACCAAGTCCTTCTGTGGGGTGTCTTGAATTTAAACATCATTGAGGGCATGGATGGCATTGGATTGTGGTGATTTTTGTGAGTTTTTATACTTTTTGGGATGGTGTTGGGGCCTGGCCATGTGGGTGGGGGCCATTTTGAGGCCTGGTCCAGGCAGGGCCTGGCCATGTGGTGGGGGTCAAGGGGCCATTTTGAAGCCAGGCAGTGTGCTCAGGCCTGCACCCACTTTGCCTTGCTTTCAACCATTAGGCCCAGGGGTAGTGAGTGGTGCATGGACCAAGTCTTTCTGTGCGGTGTCTTGATTTTAAACATCATTGAGGGCATGGATGGCATTGGATTGTGGTGATTTTTGTGAGTTTTTTTTACTTTTTGGGGTGGTGTTGGGGCCTGGCCATGTGGGTGGGGGCCATTTTGAGGCCTGGTCCAGGCAGGGCCTGGCCATGTGGTGGGGTTCAAGAGGCCATTTTGAAGCCAGGCAGTGTGCTCAGGCCTGCACCCACTTTGCCTTGCTTTCAACCATTAGGCCCAGGGGTAGTGAGTGGTGTATGCGTCAAGTCTTTCTGTGGGGTGTCTTGAATTTAATCATCATTGAGGACATGGATGGCATTGGATTGTGGTAATTTTTGTGTGTTTTTCTACTTTTTGGGGTGGTGTTGGGGCCTGGCCATGTGGGTGGGGGCCATTTTGAGGCCTGGTCCAGGCAGGACCTGGCCATGTGGTGGGGGTCAAGGGGCCATTTTGAAGCCAGGCAGTGTGCTCAGGCCTGCACCCACTTTGCCTTGCTTTCAACCATTAGGCCCAGGGGTAGTGAGTGGTGCATGGACCACGGCTTTCTGTGGGGTGTCTTGAATTTAAACATCATTGAGGGCATGGATGGCATTGGATTGTGGTGATTTTTGTGTGTTTTTCGACTTTTTGGGGTGGTGTTGGGGCCTGGCCATGTGGGTGGGGGCCATTTTGAGGCCTGGTCCAGGCAGGGCCTGGCCATGTGGTGGGGGTCAAGGGGCCATTTTGAAGCCAGGCAGTGTTCTCAGGCCTGCGCCCACTTTGCCTTGCTTTCAACTATTAGACCCAGGGGTAGTGAGTGGTGCATGGGCCAAGTCTTTCTGTGGGGTGTCTTGAATTTAAACATCATTGAGGGCATGGATGGCATTGGATTGTGGTGATTTTTGTGTGTTTTTCGACTTTTTGGGGTGGTGTTGGGGCCTGGCCATGTGGGTGGGGCCAGTTTGAGTCCCTGGTCCAGGCAGGACCTGGCCATTTGATGGGGGTCAAGGGGCCATTTTGAAGCCAGGCAGTGTGCTCAGGCCTGTACCCACTTTGCCTTGCTTTCAACCATTAGGCCCAGGGGTAGTGAGTGGTGCATGGGCCAAGTCTTTCTGTGGGGTGTCTTGAATTTAAACATCATTGAGGGCATGGATGGCATTGGATTGTGGTGATTTTTGTGTGTTTTTCCACTTTTTGGGGTGGTGTTGGGGCCTGGCCATGTGGGTGGGGGCCATTTTGAGGATTGGTCCAGGCAGGGCCTGTCTGTGTGGTGGGGGTCAAAGGGCCATTTTGAAGCCAGGCAGTGTGCTCAGGCCTGCACCCACTTTGCCTTGCTTTCAACCATTAGGCCCAGGGGTAGTGAGTGGTGCATGGACCAAGTCTTTCTGTGGGGTGTCTTGAATTTAAACATCATTGAGGGCATGGATGGCATTGGATTGTGGTGATTTTTGTGAGTTTTTTTCACTTTTTGGGATGGTGTTAAGGCCTGGCCATGTGGGTGGGGGCCATTTTGAGGCCTGGTCCAGGCAGGGCCTGGCCATGTGGTGGGGTTCAAGGGGGCATTTTGAAGCCAGGCAGTGTGCTCAGGCCTGCACCCACTTTGCCTTGCTTTCAACCATTAGGCCCAGGGGTAGTGAGTGGTGTATGAGTCAAGTCTTTCTGTGGGGTGTCTTGAATTTAATCATCATTGAGGGCATGGATGGCATTGGATTGTGGTGATTTTTGTGTGTTTTTCGACTTTTTGGGGTGGTGTTGGGGCCTGGCCATGTGGGTGGGGGGCATTTTGAGGCCTGGTCCAGGCAGGGCCTGTCCATGTGGTGGGGGTCAAGGGGCCATTTTGAAGCCAGGCAGTGTGCTCAGGCCTGCACCCACTTTGCCTTGCTTTCAACCATTAGGCCCAGGGGTAGTGAGTGGTGCATGGACCAAGTCTTTCTGTGGGGTGTCTTGAATTTAAACATCATTGAGGGCATGGATGGCATTGGATTGTGGTGATTTTTGTGAGTTTTTTTACTTTTTGGGATGGTGTTGGGGCCTGGCCATGTGGTTGGGGGCCATTTTGAGGCCTGGTCCAGGCAGGGCCTGGCCATGTGGTGGGGGTCAAGGGGCCATTTTGAAGCCAGGCAGTGTGCTCAGGCCTGCACCCACTTTGCCTTGCTTTCAACCATTAGGCCCAGGGGTAGTGAGTGAGGCATGGACCAAGTCTTTCTGTGGGGTGTCTTGAATTTAAACATCATTGAGGGCATGGATGGCATTGGATTGTGATGATTTGTGTGTGTTTTTCGACTTTTGGGGGTGTTTAACTGATGTTCCTCTGGCTTTCATTGCTTTTAGGTGCTCAAGAGAACCACCAGTGCCAGGAAGAAGTCCTGCAGCGGTGTGTGCAGCACAACGTCACGTGACGTCACGTGTGGCCACAGACAAGACAACTCTGCAACTCGTGCAACTGCGGCCCGCTGTTCTGACATATGAAGAAGATGGCCCCAAAGAAAGGTGGCCGTAGCGCCTCAGCGAAAAAAGTTACCAGCGCCACTGCCAGTAAGAAGGAGCAGAAGAAGCAAGTGGCACCACCTACCAAGGAGACTGGTGTGCCCACCGACACCTTTTTTGGGAAAAAAAACTACGCCTGCAGCAGCAGCGGTGTCCGCCGGGGACCAAGCTGGAAGCAGCTCCTCCGCTTCATTCGGCTCAGTGCCACCACGCCAAGTTAGGCCTAGTACATGAGTGCCGCAAAGGCAGCCACTTTGGTTGTTCAATCACCATCGACCAGTGATGTCGGCTCATCACAAGAAAGTACCATCCAATCAACGCAGGGTGTAACTCAGCTGATGAGTGTTCAACAACCACAACCACAGCCGCAACGACAACCACAAGTGCAACTAGTACAAGCGCAAGTACATGGGCAAGGAGAGGCGCAAGTACATGGGCAAGGAGAGGCGCAAGTACATGGGCAAGGAGAGGCGCAAGTACATGGGCAAGAAGAGGCGTAAGTACATGGGCAAGGAGAGGCGCAAGTACATGCACAAGGAGAGGTGCAAGTAGAGGTGCATGGAGTGGCGCAACTAGAGGTTCATGGAGCGGCACAACTGCCTACCAGTACTTGTTCCACCAGAAGTAGGGGCACATCAGGAAATTGATATTCAAGTGGAGGTATCATCCGAGGAAGCCACTCCTCCTGAGGATGATCCATTGTCTTCCAGATCCCCAGCAAGAAAAAGGTCAAGGAGGGGTGCTACTACTACTACTGCAAGTTCTACTTCAAGCCCCCTTCATTCTGATGACCTTGATCGTGATTGGAACCCAGCAATGCAGTCTGACAGTGAGGCACGCCATGAGCCAACAAAGGTAGCTAAGCCTAAAAGGAAGGTCCCCGCAAGGCTTCGACTTATGGTTGATGACGATGAATAAGAAGTGGTGTGTTCTGCTGCTGATAAACAGTCTGACGATGACCCAGTCATCACAGACGTCACTCCAGCCACAGCGGGCATGCAGCAGACAAACGTTTTCACCCTATCCTGAAACGATGCTGAGCGGGATGTGGGCGGTGTGGCACTGGTACCACCACCAACGCAGTTAACTACAACACCAAAACGACCTACAGCTCCCATATTTTCTCGTCAGAATGGCCGGCAGGGACCTCCATCCAGCTCGACCTCCATTACCTCAAGTAGTGGTGCTGTAAGTGAACAACAGAAACAAATTCAGCCACGCCCATCCTTCGCTTCATCTGGCAGTGCAAGTCAAAGTAGCACCTCCACCTCCAGCAGACATTTCCAGTCCCCGGTTTGGGACTTCTTTACTGTTAGCCAAAAGGTGGAAAACATGGTCATTTGTTCGATTTGTAAAGTATCAGTTAGTCGGGGTAAGCTTGGTACCAACTATGGTACCGTAGGCCAGAGAGGTCATCTCCAAAAACACCACACTATCCGATGGGAGGCGCACCTAAGAAAGATCCGGGAAAACCAAAGTAGAACTGATCCAAATGTATCCATTCACATTGTATCTGATGCTGACGAGGGGCTGATTGTGCAGGGGGGGAAGTCAAGAACCGACCAACATTTTTTCTGGTACACCCAGTACCCCTGGCAGCAGCATTGCAGTGGTAGCGCCCACACCCTCTACCCCTACAACATGTATGAGTCACACTAAGAGTCTGGGAGAGACACCAATGTGAAAAACTGCATCAATGAGCCTAACTGTTTTGAAGTCTGCATCATCATCATCATCATCACGTAAAACGGCCCAGCCCACCATTAGAAGCATGTTTTGGTCGGATGCGCCATTTGAACGCAACCACCCAACGGTACGTCTGTATAACGCAAAGCTGGCTAAAATGCTAGCGCTGGACCTTCTCCCTTTCTCTTTCGTGGAAGGGGTGGGTTTTCTTGAATTGATGGCAACAGTCTGCCCTAAATGGAAGGTTTCTAGCTGGTCCTTTTTTGCCAGGGTTGCTGTTCCAGCACTACATCAAGATGTGCTGGAGGTGATTGGCGCAGCTATTCTGAAGGGTGCTGTTCACACTATCCACATGACAACAGACATGTGGACCTGTTGCCAAGCCCTTGATTACATGTGCATCACTTCACACTGGGTCTCTTTTGCAGGGGTCGTACAACAGTTAAAACAAGCAGGTGTTGACACGGAGAAAGTTTTTCAAGCTACTCGCAAACACGCAACAGTAGGCACACTGCACGTAACCTTTTGGAGGAGTTTAACAGTAAGGTCTATGAATGGCTGCATCCAAGAAATCGCATAGTTGGTTATGTTTCCACGGATAATGGCAGTAATATAGTTAGGGTCATGACTGATGGTGGATATTTCAGAGTGCCGTGTTTGGCGCACAGTATTAACATCGCGGTGCAAGAATTCTTGAAAAAAGAAGAGCCAGTCATCAAATTACTGACCATCTGCCGAAGAATCTGCACACATTTCAGCCATTCTTTTAAGGCCCGGAAGCAGCTGAGGAGCATTCAACATGAACGTAAACTGCCAGTCAAAGGACTAATCCAGGAGGTGGCAACACGTTGGAACTCAACCTTTTACATGATTGAGCGTCTGTCTGAGCAGTGGGGGGTATTAAATGAGTATGTCTATAAACTGGGTTCTACTCACAAAGAAATGAGGCTAGAGTTGGAGGAATGGAAGCTAATTGCAAACCTGACAGACATGCTTTGTCCTTTTGAGGTCTTCACGCGTAAAGTCAGCAGGGAGGACTGTTCTTTGGGCAAAGCTATCCCATTGTTGGTCAGGCTAGAGCACCAACTGAAGGAGGTGTCTTCAACGTTCAGAGATCATGCTGAAAAGCGAGAAGCATATGGTTTGGCAGAGAGGTTATTAAGGCGCCTACTTCACGATGAAAGGCTTCAAAACATACATACAGAACAACATTACATTTGAGCCACTATTCTGGATCCACGGTACAAAAAGACAGTGGCCAGCAAAGCATTCATTCCTTTTGATGAAGCAGATGTTTTAAAGTACAAACATTGGCTCGCTGTGTCAGCCACTCCGCTCGAAAAAGAGCGGATGAAATTGCATGGAGACAGCACAAGTACAACTGAATCAGCAGGCCATTCGGCGTCAAGTTCCACTTCTGAATCCGTGGCCGAAGGGAGTCACTTTCCCTCACAGCCGTTAACAACACTAGCAACCGTGTCATCATCATCCTCACCTGCACCAGGCCCCAAAAAAATATTGTCGGAAGCGGATTGGCTAACTCAGCATGGGTTTGCTCGGTCCACTGCTGCAAAGGCCACATATTTTACGCAAAGTGGAGCAACCCTGGAGAAACTTGAGTCGGTGGTGCAGGCCTATCTGGATGACCCAACAGAGGTCTGTCTTAATGAGAACCCATTGGTGTATTGGTATAGGAAAAGGTCTGGATGGCGACTGATCAGCAACCTGTCTCTAAATTATTTGTCTTGCCCACTCGCAAGCGTGTCTTCTGAATGTGTTTTCAGTGCTGCTAGTGCCATTGTAACTTCAAAAAAGACCCGCCTCTCGCCCAAAAATATGGAGAGGTTAACAATAATCAAGATGAATCAGCACTTCATACCACCTGATTACAAAATACGTGAATGCACGCAGGAAGAAGAGGACACCGATTTAGGTGATGCCGACGGAAGTTCTTCTCTGTCACCAGAACTACTCCCATCTCAATTCATAGACTTTGAGGACGAGCTCTACTTCCCTGACACCGAGTCTGGGAAATTACTTCCTTTTTTTTCCATACCTATTCACTTTAATTCCTGTGTGTCTGTCTTTGTTTTGCAACTTTTACCACAACAAAACTCTAATCACCTAATCACAACAAGTCCGTCATCAGCACTGTCTTCATCTTATTTTCCTTATTGATTTGAAGGTGCCGCAGTCTGCATGCCTGATGTTCACAAGTTCACAACTCAATCATGCTCCTCTATCCTCCTCCTCCAGACTCCCCCTATCCATTTCCCTCAAGGCAGATGGATGGATTATGGAGAATAAATAAACTTTGTCTTTGTAGACGAGTCCCCTCAAGTGGGACTGAAATTACTGACTGACTACATGCTTGCTGATTGTTGACAGACTTACTTCTGAAATTGACAGGAGAGGCTGTCCTGTGGGCCTTCACTTTCCGAAGAAGATGCGGACAAAAAGTAGAACAGGTAATGAATAATGAGAAGATGGCATGCAGTGGACAGCAATGGCTGTCTGTCTCTGTTGAAACCAATTGCTGGTTGTTTTTTGTGAACAGCGCAATTTGCCATGTTTTGAATATACCAGTATTGCAGGTTTTTGGGGGTTTCTTTGGGGGTGTTCTAGATTTGCGGTGCCGGGTCGGGGGGTCTTGGAGCACTGCTGGGAAGGTCTAATTTTGATTGCAAGTGGTTTGAAGAAAATCCATGGTGGAAAAGGGGAGTTATGGCCTAGCTGCAGAGCGCGTTTGGACAGAATTGAAGGCAGGCCGAAAATATTCTAAGTATGAGATTATCCATTTTTGCTTTTTGCCTGTTTGGGGGGTTTCTGCTTTTTTGCGGGTGGGTTGATGGGTCTTGGGGCATTGCTGGGAAGGTCTAATATGGGAATCAAGTGGTTTTGACAAAATCCATGGTGAAAAAGGGGGGTTAGGGCCTAGGGTTAGAGTTAGGGTTAGGGTTCTGAAATCGCTGTTTCCACTTTACACATAGCTTAAGGGGAAAGATCTGTAAATTTCGCCCACACTTATTTATCCTTGAAAAGGAGACTCTGAGTACGCACTTTCGAAATGATGCTTGTATGTTTTGTAATACTGTCGACTCTGAAACTAAAAGTGTTATTTTTGCACTACACAGCGTACCGTATATTTTTTTCTCTGTGGTGTTTAAATATCACTTCCTGTTTTCCCATCAACAATTACAGGCCGGCTTTTACCCTGTGCAATGACAAAAAGGATGACCTCAGGCTTAGCGACCCGCAATTCAGCATCCGCCAGGCAGTCAGTGGACAAGTTGTCTTCTGGTACCCAACATTGATCGGCGGAGCATCAGATGGAATGGAGGAGTACCGCGAAAGAGGAATGGCTGGATGCATGCAACTTCCCAAATTCAACAGGACAACTATAACAACATCCAGTTACAGTATCCATCTTCATGTCAACTTATCTTTTAATTAATGTTATTGCTGTGAACTACTGTGAGTGTGACACTGTGCATTTGTTTGCTCTCTGCTTCAATTCATCCCTCCAGCCATTGTATACTTTTTTCTTTTCTATTTTTTAAACTAATTTAATGTACGAAGTGGTTCTTCTCTCTGCGGGCAGATAGGCAAGTGAAATTACGTAACTACTGCAGCCCTGTACTGTCAAATTGTTGTTTCTTCATAGTACATTGTAGGAAGTACTACTTACTTTACAAAAACCTATCCATTTAGATAACAACTTCATGCATGCAGTAGTGCATGCACTTCCTTTATGTCCCTTAAAAGATTTATGAATAGCTTTGTTTCCAAAGATTTGTTTATCTTCATTTGTTGTTTGTCCATGCTGTGTTTTTTTTTTCCTCTCTCCACAAAACTTTACCCACAAACCCCATTCCCATCCAAGTTTCAAACCCTAACCCTCTTCCCCCGGACTGTGTGGTTTTCATTGAGGTGTGAGCAAATTACAACAATAATTCCACATACTTGCTGGGGAGGATAAGGTGCAAGCAACCTCCTCAACTCAATTTTAAGGCAGCTAGATGAATCCTAGAATATTGTAATTCTGGGTAAAAAAACAACAATGAGTATTTTAAAATAAATTCTAAATTTCATGCCCACCATCTATTGGATCCATCGTCAACATCATCCTCCTACATGTCAAGAAGACTTGTTGTGTTACGCTGTTGTGTCACTGTTCTTGTTGTAGCCATAATCATCCATGCAATTCTTTTTTCCCCATACTTATCTTCAGCATTGCTTAGGCTACTGTTCCTTCTAATACTCCTCTCAGGCCAGTCAATGTCTAATTTTTTTACTTTGTTTTTCATATGCTGCTACTGCTAGTGTGGTACCACTCCTACTACTAACACCACAACAACAGAATTTTGGTCCGGGATGGTGTAATCGCCATTTGCCATGCAGCCAATGCTGTGCCTAGCTCTGTTCTCAAACACGAATCACAGGTAAGATAAGCATTTTGGGGAGGTAGAAAGATGGGCTAGGATGCGGAGGAGAGATTGATAGTAGTACAAGTAAAGTACTAGTAGGCCAATTGAATTCCCTAACTCTGTTATTGGCTTTTTTGAACGTTTTAGATAATTCATGCTGGTCATTTTGAGGAAAACCAAACGTGCCGTAACTCCCGCCCACCAAACCACAAAAGAAGATCAAAGCGTACACTATGTTGAAGTATGTAAAATGAATAATGTATTTCCCCTAACAAAAATAAAGTAGTACCACCCCTCCCTAACCCAAACAATTGTCCATTTGAAGTAGTCCAAAAATAAATATTTCCCCAACTCCCGATTCCAACCCCCCCCAACAGTCTTTAAAAAAGGGGCAAGGGACACAGTCACTTCCGGCGGTGTTTGGGCAGGCGGTCCTTGCGGAGGCCCGGAGCTGCTTTTCAAGGTCGTCCACCTTGCGCTCTAGGTCGTCCACGCTCAAGCTTAGGCGGCGCATGCGTGCCTTCCAGGCTCTGAGGGGGCCAGCTGCTGATGGTCTTGCAGCTGAGCGGCGGCGGGGGGCTGTCCGAGACCGGCGGTGGGATGGAGGCTGCTGGCTGGACACGGTGGCTGTGCTGGAGGAGGTTGGTGGCGTTCCCTCCTTGTTCTCCCGAGCCCACAGCCGGCAATATTCCACTTGAATGGCCTCCATCTCCCGGGCCCTGGCCCGGACAGCCATCTCCCCCCTGGTGAGCATTTTGGGAGCATCTATATGAAAAAAGAAAGAAAAGTAATGTAACCAATACTCTTTAAGAATAACACAAAATAATTCAACAGAAAGTTGTTTTCACAGTAACACTAGCAATTTGCAAGCACAGTACATTTTGGCATGTATCTTTCCTCCATCTTTGTAGGCCAGTAACAGTGGGAGTTTCAGGAATTCTACTACCAGGCAGCACTATGGACTCAATACATAGTCAGAGAGTACACCTGTTTTCTTCTTTGTTTCTCTACTTTTGCTAAAGAAATTAATTACTTGTACGTGATCTTGTGGTAGCCGGCATAATGCCAGCTCAGTCAGCTTGCACCCAAGAAAAAGAGACACAAGCCATGATGACGCAGACTTGCATGCATTACTTTAAGCAGTATATGCAGGTGGGGATGGGAAGCTCTTACTTTTGTATAGGGGTGGCACTGGCCATACTCAGTTACATCAAGGGCTACAGCTCAATGTAATTTATATTTTGCACTGCCCCCCCGGGCCTTTAGTACTACAAAAGGAAAATGAAGATTATTAATTTCTGATCATGTCTCCAGCCGATCACATGATCTCTTTGCTTATGTGATGCATGACTTTAGGTGCTTTATTCTGATAGATTGAGTGAACAACAGCGATAGTCCACCCATTATTAACACAGCAGAAAGAAAATTATGAACATAGGGAGTGAGTGTGGTAACCATAATTGCCGGAGGAAGGGACTTGACTTGATATAATTGTCAACTATACAATACATACACAATATATGATGTGCTTGCAAAGTAAACTACTGTACTGTTACTTTAGGCAAGGGAGAGTTTCAGAACAATCACAACTTGTAGCATTTGGATTTCCTCTGCTTTGCTACTCTGGCACGAACATGCTGTTCGAACAAAGTAACACTCTTCATGCACTGAGAGTCTGCTCTACATACACCTCTGCTATGTATGAGGATGAAGATACCATCCAGGCTTCCAAAGTAAACGTCTATCATTTTTCTTAATGTCTCAACTGTAACAACTTTACTTTTTCTCAACAACCAAATAACACCCTTTTCATTTTATTTGGTAAACCACCGTCTTCTTGACTTGCATTTGAGTTTCACCCAAATGATATATTGCAATGCACACCACACATGAATTTTCTGATTGACCCACACAGGAAGTCATTTTTTTTCTTTCTCCTCCAACCATCCTTGCTTCAAGCAGCCATGCATCTGATTCCTTCCTATCAGCCACCTCTGCCTGCATTCAAAAACACGTATCATTCTTTAGTCATAAATGTTACGACTCGCTAGTCCTTCCATTGACCCTAAGTTCTTTCCCTTTTCGTTCATCACATCCCTCAAGTTCATCTGATATGACTTGGCTTCACGATAAAAGTTTCCCAGCTGATTTGAATTCAAATAGATGGGGCCATTGCTTACTCGAGAATTACCACCGCTAATGCTATTGCTAAGTCAAGGGTGACTGTCTTCTCCATGATTGGCTAAACAAAAATGTAATTCTAAATCAGTAACTGTTCTTAACAGTACAGTGCACTTGTAGTAGTGTACTTTCTACTGTACAGTACATCATACACTCCTTTGCGAGCCTACTCTGAAATGTCAATAAGTAAGGAGTCTAATAATAACTTACCACTGTCCGCCGCTGCTGAGCCATCCCCCTCAGCTCCTCCTGGTGGCGCCGCCGCTTGAGTGGACCCCTCCGCTCTGCTGGTACCGGCACAGGTGGTGGCAAGTGCTGCATCAGATGTTGTGACGCCTAGAAAAAACATGTCATATTTTTAGATTCCATACACCACCCCCTACTTCGTCTTGTAATGGAAGAGAACATGTTAAACAATTTTTAATTATTGGGAGTGAAAAGAAGTCATGGTTTTGGGGAGGTGTTAACTTATATGCTTAGCCATAACATGCAACTCTTTTTGGCACAACTGATTATAATGCTTGCTCTTTAACGTGCAACATGTTTATAATTACAGACAGAACCAACTACTCCTCATCACCACCAGGAGGACTTGAAGTTCCAACAAGGTGAGGGCTCCCGAGTCCCGCACAGTTACTTCTGAAAGAGGTATGTGGAAAGTCGAACTGCACCTATCATCAACAATGTCCTATTTCTCTTGTCCATACTTCTGGATGTGCAGAATAGTCCCTGAAATAATAGCGTTATGGTATGTGCTACTATCAAATCAAAAAGACAACTACCAGCTTATTCTTGGTGGACATTGACATTTTGTTGTCGGAAATTGTCAAAGCAATAACATTAAGAAGACTGGAATAGACAGCAAGGGCAACCCAGAGGACTGCACTAAGTGCCCCTAGAGCTATTGCTGGATCAGAGTTTTGTTTAACACCGTTTGAGGACTAGGCAAGCTTAGCTACCTACACAGACCGACTCAGAAATAATAGTAAATAGTAGTAGCACAGAGAGTGATGGTAGAGAGGCAGGATAAGAATGAAGAAAAAGTGTACAAAGAGATCTAAGACTATTTTGTAAACAATAGAGTTAGGGAAGTATAATTATATTAACAACAGAACTACTTACTGGGGCCAGCAGAAGAGCCTGCAGTGGACCGTTCCTCCTGCCCACTCTGTTCCGCCGGAGTCTGGGGTGGTACTGTCCTCTTGCCCCTGGGAGGTGCTGATGATCATGAAATAAACACAAACATGGATGATTGTTTTTTGGAAATATTTGATTTCTTTGACTACAATCCTAAATTATCTCGGGGAAACAAATTAGCAAGAATTGCACTACATGTATTGACCTATCTGATCTGGTCAACTAGGAGGATACTAGTACAGTATTGCTGGATTCGCAGACCGTCTACTTGGAAAGTTATGTAAATCACTAACTAAACCAACAACAAAAAGGTTCTACTACAACTGCCAGCACTCAGCAGCACGTGACGTGACAGACACAGTCCGTCATCATGATTGCAGAGCACTAACAAATGTCCTACTACTACTACTTATAAAAAGTCATAATAAACTCAACCTGAACCTATCAATCCATCAATATCTCTTCTTCTTAGTGGCAGCAGGAGTACAAAGGAAGGACTTGACTTGAGTCTCTATTCTCTCTAGTATTACGCAGTTCTGTAAAGTACTACACTCATACATATTCAGGCCAAATGAGCACAAAGTTGCAAACAAGTAAGCATAGTAGCAACGCCACTGAGCAGGCGAGCACCTGCAATCACAGAAGCTATTTAAACGTTAATTTACCTGCAATGTAATCAAATTGGCAGTATTCTTGCTCTTCGGGAAAAACATATATTAGCAATATAACACAGAGCAGAAGAAAACAAAGTAGTTATTAAATAGCTACTCACCAAGGCCAGGGATCTCCACACCGAGCAGGTGGAGCAGGTCCTGCTCGCGGTCAAGGAGGTCCGACCACAGGTGCATCGCTTGCTGGTAGGTGCGCCGGACCCCTGACTCCCTCCGCATGGCCCGGCACACCTTTTCCCACAGCTGGCGACGCTCCCGGAGGACATACCCTGCCGTGATCCTGCCCCCTGCTGCCACGGTCTTAGGGAGGTGGCGCTGCACATAAAAGATCACTGCAGCCACCTCCACTGCGCTGAATGTCTCCCTGGCCATCACTTCCTCCCCTCGCAACTGCCCGCAAGGAAGCTGGGTACGGGGTGCGGGACCCTTCCCCTTCCCCTTCCCCTTCTCCTTCCCGGCTCCCTTTGCCATGGTCCTGTACAGCAGAAAGAAAAACAATAAGGAAAGAATAGGGAAAAAGTAAAGAAAAAAAAAGTTTAAAAAAAGTAGCTTTAAAAGTAACCAAAAGTTGAAAAAAACACAAAATATAGATCTAAAAAAAAAGAGGGATAGATATAGAGTAGAAAAGATCAAAAAAAGTCCAAAGAAACAAAGGATTGCACAGATGAAAGGAGGATTAGAAAGCATGCACAGAACCATAGCAATGAATGAAAAACAAGATGGCCGCGCCCATTGAGGCCGCGTGGGTAAGTTTGTGCGATTTTTCCCCCGCGAGCACGCCGCACACAACGCGACATTGCCAATAGCGCCCGGAAACGGAAATACGCAACGCGCACAAGATGACCGCGCCCATGTACGACTGCATGGGCAACCTCGCGGTCAATGCGCTGCAAGCGGTCCACAAACAAGCAAAAAAACGTGCGAACACGCAAAAAAAAAGAAATTCGCAAATTCGCACAAATTCGCGAATTCTGCGGATCGCAAATTCGCTTTCGCGCGATTTCGCGGACCGCGAATTTGCAAATTTCGCCCATACTTACATCCAAGCCCACATCACATGGAAGCCCAGTGGTGGGCAAACCACAGTCCCTTTGGGGATTGAGAAGTGATTAGGGAGTGGGAGGGTGCAGTCTGCAGCAGGATTGCTGTGTAATTGGCCAGCAGTGATGAAATGGGAGTCTGTGTCAAGGTCCGGGTAAATGTCGCTGAGTGTTCCGGGGGTCAGTAGGAGGTGTTTCCCAGGGCATGATGCATAGGTCATCACCAGGCAGGGACAGGGCATATGGCGGTGATGGATGCTACTGCCTCCCTCCTCACACAGTAATTCCATCCCCTTCTTACTCCCCTGATATGGGTTCTGTGTCCAGTGTGTCTGGTGTGTGTGGCGGGGTGATGGGTGCATCAATGTGTGTCATTGACAAAACAGACTGCGAGTGTGATGGGGCAGCATCTCTGTGTGCCACAGACACATCAGAGGTTGAAGCTATGTTCCAGTCATCTGGGAGCGGCTCAGTGGCAGCAATGGCAAGATAAAGTACTGCAGGGCATTGAAGTTCCCAGATACTACTTTCTGGTGTCCAGCCATGGGAGACATACTTCCAGCCTGCATTTGCTCCATGGTCTCCATTGGCCTCCGCATCTGTGCCAACTCTGTGCTGTAATCACTGTTGCCTGTCTCACCAGACAGTTCTTGTAGTAGATACATTGCCCCAGCGAGGTAAGCCAAGGTCTGTGGCGGAGCATGGTACGTACAGGGGGTGTCCGATAGGGACTGTAAGTGGTCCCTGATGGGACTCAGACACCCACGTATGGCATTGAGTTTGGCTGTCATGAGTTCAAAACCCACCGCAGCTGTTCAGCCAACTCCACCTGGCAACTCCACACACGTGGTTGGAACTCCATGTATTCTTCGGGGGTGCTGGGAGACAGCCGTGGTGGTGTGTGTGTTCCTACTGTGTTGTCTGTGCAGGTGGTGGGCTCACCTCGGGGCAGCTGGCCTGCCCTGCTCCTGGGGATTGGGTGCGGAGGCTGTCCATTATCCTTTGGAGGGTGTCTTGACATATGTGCAGGTTGTCCTCTTCATCATCAATGATGTGAGGTGGGGTGTGCCCTGGAAGAGGTGTTGTTTGTCCCTCTGCAATGTGAAAGGTGAGATGCAGGTTAACAGAGTAACACATGTATGTTGGAGTTTTGCAGATGTTTACATTCAGACTGCATGCCAATGCACAATGGGCCCGATTACAGAATGAACTTAAGACTAAATCCTAAACTTACTACTATTTGGTATTCACAGAATGCACTTACTACTTTCGGGATTCACAGAGTGAACTTACTACTTTCGGGATTCACAGAATAAACGTACTACTTTCGGTATTCACAGAATAGATTTAAGACTACTAACTCTAAGTCCGAAATCGGGGAGTAAATTCCGGCCCGGAAGCGGAGCTTCCGCCTTGGGGGTGGAGCTTGCGGCCCGGAGGCGGAGCTTGCGGCTTGGAGGCGGAGCTTCTGGCCAGGAGGAGGAGCTTGCGGCTTGGAGGCGGAGCTTCCGGCTCGGAGGTGGGGATTTTTGCCATGCTGAAATCTCCAACTCTGGGCCGCAAGCTCCGCCTTTGGGCCGCAAGCTCCGCCCCCAAGCCGGAAGCTCCGCCTCCGGGCCGGAATTTACTCCCCGATTTCGGACTTAGAGTTAGTAGTCTTAAATCTATTCTGTGAATACCGAAAGTAGTAAGTTTATTCTGTGAATCCCGAAAGTAGTAAGTTCACTCTGTGAATCCCGATAGTAGTAAGTGCATTCTGTGAATACCAAATAGTAGTAAGTTTAGGATTTA
Organism: Lissotriton helveticus; assembly: GCF_964261635.1. Classification (NCBI taxonomy): domain Eukaryota; kingdom Metazoa; phylum Chordata; class Amphibia; order Caudata; family Salamandridae; genus Lissotriton; species Lissotriton helveticus. Next base: position 334,841,177 of record NC_136060.1, on the reverse strand, counting down.
GTCTTAAGTTCATTCTGTGAATCGGGCCCAACGTCACTGTTTTGGTGGAGCTGGCTATTTGATGGCAGTCAGTGTATTTTTCCACTACATGACGGATGTGTGGTAGTACCCGTGCATTATCATCATACAGTTTCAAGCAATGCCAGGTCTGAGTGGACAGTTACTATGCGGGACCTGTTGTGAGCCATGGCCTATACTGTTGGTGTTGCACTTTGTACCACATTGCCGTCATTGCTGATGTTCTGTGATTGCTATGTGTGTGTGCTGCATTGTGGGGGAGTTGCCCCTGCAGCTCTTATTTCATGTTGCCTTCTCCCTTTGAGGAAGAGTGCCTTTGAATTGTGTGCTTTTAGGGACCTGATTTGTTTTTGACTTGGGTCATATGTGCTCTTGGACAGATTTTGTGACTGGGTGCATTGTTCGTCTGTGGTATGTATTTTACGGCATGGGTTGTGTGTGCATGTGGACATGTCAGAGTGTGACGTACTCCTTTACGGATGTGATCCACACTGGGCTACCTCCATGTTGATACGTGGGCCATCTCATGTTTTTGGGCTGCTGCTGTGCTATCAGGCATGCAGTGTTACTTGCATAGTCAGTGTGGGTCACAGAGCCACTGCTTTGCTGGATTCAGCACATGTGCATGGGTCGGTTGAGATATTGGTGATCTGGAGGGGGCCCCTTTGTACACATTGTGGATGGGGGCCTACTTGGCGTTTCTATGTGTGCTGCAGTGTGCCAAGGCTATCAGTGACTTGTTCCACAATCATTGTGGGTGTGCAGTGTGCTACACATGATTGTGCATGTGTGCCATTGTGCCCATCTACCCCCATGCCCCCGACCCTGGTCATTACTCACCCTGTTGCTGTTGGGTCCAGTCGTATTATGCTTGTGTCCAGGCCCCCAATTCCTGCCACCGTCTCCACACTGATGAATGTGGCCACCATTTCCTCCAGCTCATCCAGCTTCTCCTGTGTTGCAGGACTCCCACCTCCAGTCACCCTTGCTGCCTTCCTGTTGGCAGAGAGCTTCTCCTTGGTTTGGCTGTGCACTTCATGCCAGCACCTCTTGACCTCCTCCAGTGACCTCCTTGACACTCCGACTGGATTGACGTTGGTGACGATGGCCTGCCATATTTCCGTTTGGGTTGCCAGTGCCGCGGTGGAGGTGCTGAACAGTTGTTGATGGTGTCCTATGACCTCAGTGACGATGATCCGGTCTTCCTGCGGACTGACCATGTCTTCCTCTTCCTCTTCTCCTTGCCCTTCCCCAAACATGGGGTTCCATGCCGGACCTCCGTGGTGCTTTTGGGGTTTGGCTTATCCACTGCACTCGGTGTGGGTGCAACCCTGGTGCTACACAGTTAGAATAGTTTCTTTTTTTTTCATTCTTTTATAGTGCATTTTCCCGCAACACGCGTGTGAATTGTAGGCCTGTGGCTGGTTAGCTCTGATTTTTGTCCCGCATTTTGCCTTATCCCATTATTTTTGCATTTGAGTATCGCATGTTTGCAGTGTGGCGTTGACTTTCACACGGACATTTGATGAGTTATCTGGTGTTTTTCGCATCCTACCGCCTTGTTGTAAATTCCACGTTGACGAGGTTATTTTCCCGCGATAGGCTGTGATGTTGAAAGTTGCGTTATGCTACTCTTGTGGTAGTTATCACACGTTCTTGTGAATATACCCCAAGGCCTTTAGGCTCTGGATATTTCCAAGAGATTTGCTCACACGCATGGTGAATGAGGGGAGTGAAAACAACTGTAACTCGTAGTCGAAGCACAGGGAGGAACACTATCTAAATACAACCTAGGTACATGAAATGTGAGGGGGATGGAAACATGAATTAAATTACACCAAATATTTACTTACTTCACAAGCACATATCCCATACCTTCCTCAGAAATGCAAAGACTAGCCAGGTGATGAAGAGGACAGATAATAGGCACAACCTGCTCGCCATATGCTAGAGGAGTGCTAATGTGGATATCACCTAACATTCCATTGGCAATACAACTTAAATGTACAGACCTAGAGGACAGATATGTGATGGTGGAAGGGACACTGGATGGTGAACCACTTTCTCTGGTGGCACGATGCCCCTAACAGCGATTAAACACGGTTTTTAGATGGGCTTGCACCCACTCTGGTACACAATTTTGCAGCATCCAGCATTTGAAGTGGCAAAATGAGTTGTGTACTTGATATTGAATTAGACATGTTCACACCTCGTTATATGGATCCCCAAGTCTGAAAATCTCACCATATTTTAAATCCTGGATATTCAACAATTACAAAATGTGTGCTGCCTTATGCTACTCATACAACTCCCCAGTACATTATTTGCATACCAAGTTGGAATTATTTTTATGCAGTGAAGGAATGTGCTCTAAAATTCTGAACATAAAATATCTGTCTGCACCCACTTGGACTACAACTCACTCAAATGGTTTTGGCATGGGCAGACAAAAGTGTGCTAATACCACCTGGAGACTTTGCGTCTGGGTACTGCAGGACATCTAGTGCAGAGAAGCTATAGAGGCATACATATACCAGGGGTGGGGTGGAGGATTCGCACAGTTAGAGATATCACTCGACATCGAAGTTGTTAGATAGAATGGGGCTGCTACACACATCTTTAACCAGTTTTTTTATATGTAGGAGCACAATAAAAAGGAGCCCGGTATCATCAATAATGTTTGCAATGGCTATGGAACCTTTGGCATGTTTGTTCAAACAGATAGGTCCCACCTGGGTAATACAGGTGAATAACACCTGGGGGATTATCTCAATGTTTACCTTTGAGTGGAGGGTGCAGAAGGCCAGATGGGTGGAGGGGGAGTGAGAGAGGGAGGAAATCTCCAGTGTGTCAGGAACTTAGCAATTCGATCGTAATCTATGTTCCTCAGGAGCAGTACCCAAAATTCCACATTCCAGCAGCTGCACTTAAAAAGTTCCGCAGAGGATCAAAGTGGCTGGCCGAGGGGAGGTAAGGATGGGTACTGAGGGGAGGGAGATCTGGAACGAGAAAAAATAAAACAACTGGAACACGTGACCACTGACACGCTGATGAAGGGACTCCTTGGATGACTTAGACTCCAGTTACCTAAGGAAAAGACTGGTTAGGTTAATCAGGGTTAAAATTATAGTTATCCTAATAAACCTTTAGTAACTCTTCAAACTCTAGATTATAGCTTCGTGACTGATTACTACAAGCGCTAGTTGAACTTCTTTTCTGTTACACCTTGTACCGAAATATAACAACTATGTAAAGTATCATTCAAAGAAACACCATAAGCATTTAACCTCATGCATAGAAGTGTTCCACATCAAGTACTGGTTTCATAAATAGAAGATTCAGTAAAGTTCTAAACCTTCCAAATAACGATATATCCAAGATATCTAGGAGCTCTTAAATTGTTACTGTCTGAACTCTCGATCGTAGTTGTTGTCCTGGAAACGTTATAATCACCAAGTTCGGCTTTTCAGAGTTCGAACTAAAGAATCTCAATATTGCACACTTGCGTGTTTTAATAATGGCATTTCGTTTTGGGATTAACAGTGAACACGCAGCATTATAAATGACTGCCGAGCTCAATTAAGATCTCCGCTTCAAGAAATGAAAGGCGCACCCAGCCGGGAGCCTTTACCGACGTGCAAATTAAAATGCTCTCGTGCACTCAAAAATGGTAGGATCCTACCTGCATCTTCAGTCAGCGTATCTCGTGGTAGGACATTACCAAGGTCAGGAACTGCAACGGAAAGCCTCCAGAAGGGAACTGCAAACACTGGAACGGACCGGGAACCAAGACGTCTTCTCTCTGGAAAACTCTGCAATAATCCGCATGGATTCCAGGGCGTGGCACTATTTATAGGGCTGCATCCAAGCTACCGATACTGCAAAGGGACAAAAGAGCTCCCAGCAGAAACAAAATAACGAATGAGCCCGGATATCAGAAAACAAGCATTGGTACACTAAGGTCAACAAACAAGCATTGGCACTCATGAGAAACAAGCAATAAGCATTGGTACTTTCAGCAAGAAAACAAGCATTGGCACAAGACATAAGTCAAAGATACAAGATCTTAAAACAGAGGAGACTTGGAAACACATAGATCAACACATAGATCCTGACACAGTGGGCCAGCTCTGTGGTTACAGCCCCCCAGGAATGACCCTGGTGACACCACTTCTGGTTAGGGAGGTCTTCATGCATTGTCAGATGGGCAGGGGTTAGGAGATCAGTGCTGGCAGACTTTCACGCAACTCATGAGATATGTATTACTTTTCGGGGGTGTACTCCGCAGGGAGTCCTGGCTTGCCAGACACATGCTCAGCTGCAGGGTGTAGTACCTGGGTTGGGAGGACAGGTTCAGGATGACACCCCTGGCCGGAGGGAGCGGCGACTGCTAGCAGTGGCCCTACCATGTTATCTTCTGGGGGTACAACACCAGGTGGAAGGATGCCTAACTCTAGAAGAGGGGGAGAGGAGAGGAAGGACTCATCCTTGACCCTGGTTCAACCTAAGGGTACTGACCCTGGGTTGGGAAACCAGTTGCATGGTGGAACCCCTGAACTAGTGGGAGATTTGTGCAGGACGGCTGACAGCAGCACCCTGACAGTTCTGGATTCTGGGGGTACCACTCCTAGTAGGAGGGTTTGGAACCACAGAAAGAGGTGTAGGGAGGGAGAGCCTCTCAGCTGCCCCCTGTCCAGCCGAAGGGTGCAGTCCCTAGGCTGGGGGAGCAGTGGCAGGGTAGAACCCCTGCACTGGTGGAGGTAGAGTGGAGCAAGGATGCTTTGCACTTGGGGCTACAGCCCCCAATCTGAGAGATTCCGGGGACCAGAAACCCCTGGATGGGATGCAGCCTGGTTCTAGCCATTGACAGCAAAGGAATCCCAATAGGTTAGCTTAGTTTGTCCTGACACCATAGACAGAGGGTTCCAACTGGGTTCAGAATGGCATAAACCTGGAACGTGCCCCTGCAGCTGAGGGCCAGGGTGCGTGTTCTGTCTCCCCAAGCCAGGAAGCCCATCAAGGTATTGATTAGTTCACCCTGGCTTTAGGCTGAAAGGGGTTGTGTTAGACTTGGCCCTTTTTGCAGGGCTTTTTCCAAACTTTTGCCTTCCTACTGTAGTTTTTTTCAGACCTGTTTTTGTTGGCTTTATGACTCTGAGCATTTTACCACTGCTGACCAGAGATGAAAGTGCATCTGATCTCTCCTTTAAACTTGGTATGAATAGCTTACACCAGTTTGCCATATTTAATTTACCTGTAAGTCCCTTGTACAGTGGTATTCCATATACCCAGGGCCTGTATATTAAATGCTACAAGTAGGCTTGCAGCGCTGCTTGCGCCACCCACAGAAGTAGCCTTTTAAGCCTGTCTCAGTCAACTGACACAGCAGGGCTTGCGTGTGCAGTTTGCCTGAAACTCCCCTTTTACTACATATAGATAGGCCCTATGTAGCCCTATGGGCAGGGTGCTATGTAGGTAAAAGGTAGGACATGTGCCTTGATTATGTAGCATGTCCTGGTAGCGACAAACAGCGTATTTGGTTTCATTGGGAATTCCCTGATATGTGTTTCACTGATAATTTCTTTTCCTTAAGGAGTAGTGTTGGCTTGTTTGGTATGTTTGGAATAGTGGTGTTAAATCTTGCTTATTGGTGTAGGTATATTTTTTATTACTATTTTATAAATGCCACTTTTAGAAAGTGTATGTAACAAAATGGGCAACCCAATATACCTGAGTGGGCTTAGGTAGATAAGTATTGGGTAATGTTGCCAACAAGGGATATATTTACTCGTAAATATATCCCTTGTTTGCAAAATTACCTGATACTTTTAGAAATTGGGAATTTCTATGTGCTTATGTCTGTTTGTGCTTTGCAGTCTGACTACACTCCATATCTGGTTTCGACTGACAGGGCCCTGTTGGGAATTCACTCTAGACAGTCACACAAAGATGTTGAGGTGTGTTCTGCATATCCTGATGGCCCATCACCCAACTGATAGGCCTTCCTGAGCTAGAGTGGTAGGAGTCGTTGTCACTGACACCTGAATAGGGTTGTGCCTGTCCTCTCAGAATGCTGTCTCCACCCGCTGTAGTGTGTTTGGAGCCAGGGCTGGGAACAAATGATCAAGTGGTGCACACTTCTGAAAAATGTTTGAAGTTACCTCCACATCAAAGACATTTTGAGTTAAAGTACAGGGGCTCTGACCCCATGTTTTTAGACACTGCGTGGGACTTGTTACCAGATGCTGCTGGCTCTAAATACTGCTGTGCTGTCAGGAGGAACCGCCAGACTGATTTCGGCCTACTGATCGTTGGGCTGCAGAAGGGTCTGCCACTTTGCACTTGTTGCCTTATGTGCTGGCCTGCTGCCTGCCCTCTGCTTGTGCCCCCAGTGCTCTCCAGGGGCATGTTGGCTCTTGCTACATCAGTGCATGGTGAGCGCTGCATTTGGAAACTCTACCTATGCCAAGATTAGTCATTGCAGAGCACTTTATACTTTCCCGGCAATTAGCACATGTGAGTATTTCATTGGTGCCAATCTGCTCAAAGTGAGACGTGTCCAGCGCTTTCATCGCGCACTGGAGCAGCATATTCCCTAGCCAAAGCATGTGCAGTGCACTCAGCTGACTGTCAGTCAAGCCCAGAGTCGCTCGAAAGCCTCCAATCTGCGTGGGGATTATTGACGCTGCAGCACCTGCTAGGCGGCCCCATTATCACCTTCACGACTCAGAGAGCTGTGGTCGTGACTTTGGGCCTGGGTCCTCTAAGGCCACCTGAATCTCTGATGCTTCCTGCACAGCTCCAAGGAGTTCCCAGGGCCAACAGAGCTTTCCCCCACCCCTGAGAAGGCACCGGGAAGTTGCAAGAAGCTTTGCTCAGGTGAGTGGATTGGGGCCAGTGAATGGCTGCATTTGGAAGCAGCTGCACTGCGCTTTTGCAGGCAGCTGCCTGTGATCACTCTTAGTGCAGGAGGACCCAACGAGGCCTCTCGTATATCTACAGTACGGGTGCCCCACACTTGCTAGCTTCTACTTTTGTTTGACACTGATGTCAATTGTGTGGATAATCCTTGATGGAGGCCCCAGTATCATTAAGTAAGGTAGCTGAAAATTACTGTGTCCCGTGCAATAGGCACACTGGTGCTCTGGGCTCTACTCTTAGTGATTTTTTACCGTATAACCCATAATAAGTAAGCTTCAACCTATAATTTTATAGGGACATTGGTGATCCATGTTGTTACAGTGACAGGTGATGATTTGTGGGATTTATTTCATAACCTGTTGCATTTTTGGGCCCTGATGTGAGGAAGTTTGTTGTGTTTATGCCTTGCACAGTCAGGATAATTAGGACTAATGCAGTATTGCCTAATATGCACATCATGTATGACTCTATGTGATCTCCCTAACCTAACTACTGCATTTACTACCCTGATGTTATGATATGTGTTGTTTGATGCCTTGCAATGACAGCATAATGAGCATTATTTCAGGATCTGCATAATAGGTACAGTAATGGTGTTTGCATGACCTGTGCAACATGTACGTCTTTATCTTATTGCACTAACTGTGATGTTATGAAAATTGCCTAGCTGGCAAAGTGATTATTGGTTTATGATGATTTGGTGTATGTTCATATGCAATACAGAAACATATTTTTATATACCACTGTGTGCAGTGCTTAATTTGTAAAATTTGAAGTCCAGGTGCTCAAATGTTTTTCGCTGGCCACACCCATTTTTCTCTGGCTCCACCCACTTCCTACACTGGGTCCACACACAATTAATCCTACGTATGTAAATCACCATACATGAAATCTTACATAAGCCAGGTCCAGAGGACTACAAGTTGTTGGAGTGACATGTCCATATGGGTAGGCAGTACAGCTTAAGACTGCTTGATCTGGAGAAGCACAACCTCTGAATTGAAAATGGAACACCATACTGGAGGGTTCTCTTTAATATTAAGAATTGATTTCTACCCAAATTAACACTTTTTGCAACATTAATCTATGCCCTAACCTACATTTTGAACTGTGCATGCAGTTCTTTGACGCCAGTTAATAATTTACTGTTCTATGTTAGTATTTTTAATTTATAAACAGTAACAATGGCTGTCTCTTAGAAAAGCAGTAACCCACTGACCTATTTACATTATGTGCACTTTTCATCTGCATGGTACGAATTCTTTACAGCAGGCACATTAACCCTCACCTAATGATGAGTCAAAAAACCTCTATTAGACACAATTCCCATCGCTCTCCATGAAGGACATTAATGACTGAGTTATCTTGGCATCTTTATTGTTGCCCCGGAAAATTGCTGAAGACAAGGAACCGGGCAGCAGATGCTTTTCAGTGTGAGACGATCCACTGGGGCCCTGCCCTTGAAGTAGCACAGAAAAGCCAGAGCTACACGTGGCTCAGACACGTTGTGGTGAGGAACATTCACAAACCAGTAAGGGAGGAAAAGGCACCGTGTGGCCTCGACAAGCCGAGCAGGAAGCTGCCCCTAGGGTGGCTGAGCACCCGCTATCTAGAATCGCTCTTCCTCAGAGAAAACTGTAGAAGCGAATCTGGGTGCAGTCCAGCTTTTAGCCCGCGGGTGCCGCTATGAAGCACCAGTTCCTGCCACGGGTTTTACGTCTCCGACCCCAGATTAAACAGTGGCAAATGAAGCCTGGAGCCCCGAGAAAGGTTCTATTTAGTCGCTAGAGCAGGAAGAGCAGCATGTTACTGAATCTACAGCCAGTGCTGCGTGAGAGTCGTGAATTGCCGCTGGTGGGCTCAGGGACTCATTTTAGAATAATGGAACTCACTGTTAGCAGCCTGGCTGGCCACTGAGGTGAAAAGACCGGACGGCGTTGTTATAGCATCAAGCGCATTTCCTCTAAATTAGCAAAAAAAATGGAATTGTTGATCTGACTGGCTTCATGCATATTTGTTTTACAGGAAAAAAATACAACTATTTCACCAATGAAGTTCCCCACAAAACGCAAGGGTGCCCTACCTTATATGTAATGTGCCGCCATGAGGAAGGCTACGGAGCCGGACAGTGCCGAGTTTGGTTGTTTATGAGAACCGAGCTGTCCAAAGGATTATGCAACTGCTCTTCTGCAGTCCTGCCCCGCATCGCACCCCCAGAGCAGGGCACAGGGCCTCTCTACATACATACATGGCATAGTGCGTACTGCTTTGATTGTCAAGGCCACCGAGCGCAGTAGCCCGGTCCGGGGGCGGCCTGTGTGTGCGTCGCGCATCCAGACTAGTCCCTCCTGGCACGTACTCCTGCCTGCCGTGGTACCTCAGGTGCCTTTCCACGTGGACTCTGCAGATTCCGCACGACAGCTGCCCCTACACAGCACGCAGCGGCACCGGGAGGACGGGAGGCAAACCAGAGACAGGACAGGGCCCACCTCCCCAGGCACTGCGCCGGCCGCCTACACCCTTCCCGCACAGCAGCAGCTCGAGCCTGGGGACCTGCCCTCTAGTCTTTTGCCCAGTTGTACATGTCCTGCACTGGGCGCAAACTGCCACTTCCTGAAAGTGGGGAGCGCCAAACTAATCAGAGAGTCTTGCCTCAGGTCCCCTCAAGGCATCCATGGAACTCTATCAGGAGCTCTCCGGAGGAACTAAGTGCTGTGCTGAGGGAGCCCCCTGGAGCTTGAGGCCCCCCCGCACTGCGGGGCCCTGTGTTACGCCCCTGACCCACCAACACCACATCTGCCAAAATTTGCCTCGTGGTAATTATACTCAAAGTAAAGTTAAACAGACTTCGAGTCCGGTGGCATGATTGCTCAGACTCGACTGTTTAACTTTACTAAACACGGTGACTGTCACACCACACGGCACGCAATGAAAAGCATAGTTAATATTTGGGGCCTTACTTGTTTACCGGTGGCACTTCCTTTATACGTCATGCTGAACTGGCAGTGACTCCAGCAGTGAGTGTATGCAGGCGTTGGAATAAAAAAAAAATGTTACGCACACGCACGCTGCTGGCGCCCCTACCCCACATAAAATCCAGCCCAATCATTCGCCTGCCCACAACAACACGGAACTGACGGCAAATTTGCACCGAACCACGATATGGATTTATTATCGCTACAACAGCAGCGTTCGCGGGGACTATGATAGTGTGAATTACTCTGTAGTGAGTCAATTATTTATACTGCTATATATTACAGGCAGTTCAGTCATTGACGTGAGTTGACACAGGTGTAGACCCGGCCCTGAAAAATAAGGGCCGGTGCTAAGCACCGGAAAGTACCGGCACAAATTAAGCCCTGACTGTGTGGTATATTCATTGTGTCACTGGTGTGTGTGTGTGTGTTGCGCAAATGCATTACACATTACCTCTGGAATAAGCCTGACTGCTTGTGCAAAGTTACCAGGGGGATGAGCAGGGGTTATCTTAGGTGTATAACTCTCTTACCCTGACTAGAGTGGTGGGTTCTGCCTGGCTTAGGTGCATACCCTAGACAACAAGAAAACCCATTTCTAACCATCTTCAAATTAAATTATTGAGATCTTAAAGGGAAGCACGATATCAGCCAGGGGTTTCATAAATAAATTAAAAAGGAAGTGGCTCAATGAGGCTCCCGGGGTACACAGCATTTTAGGGGGAAAATGTCTGATGTACAATCCCCCCCAAAAAATCTGAAAACTTGTGTCTCCGAAGATGGACATTAGCCATACTTGTGCAGTACTGGTGACTCCAGCACTCTGTATTCTGTTCATGAGTATATCAGGACTTACAGTGTCAAACGCTGAGCTGAGATTTAAAAGAATGATTCGAGTTGATCCTCCCTGATCAAGAAGCTTTTTAGCTTCTTCAATCACTGTCAAGAGAGCTACAACTGTGCCATGATAGGACGAATTCCAGTCTGTGTTGCATGTAAAAAAACTGCTTTCCTCAAAGCCTCTGAAAACTGAGAAATGACATGTTTTTCAAGTGTTTTGCTTATCCCAGGCAAACGAGATATAGGTCTTTAGTTCCGGGGCATAACATAGGCCCCCCCGCAGTGCGGGGGCCCCCCGAGCTGCAGTGGGACCTCAGCACTGTACTCACACCGGAGCGCTCTGGAGTGAATCCGGAGCGGGGGCCCCTCAGTGTGGCAGGGGGGCGCTTTCAACTTTCGTTACACCACTGTATAGTTCCTTAAGTCCTTGGGGGTCAAGGTTCAGCTTTTTCAGAAGAGCTTTAACCATAGCGTGGTTAAAGAGAGGTTAGCCAGTTCAAGCAGTGAGGGGAAAATCACAAACCCTGCTTTGGCTAAAATAGATTGGGAAATCGGATCCTTCGGGGAGCCTGATCTGATTTTACTCCAGAACTCAGAGAAGCTTTGGACAGGGGGAAAATATGGTGAGTTTGGCCAGGTTTGCGCTGGTCATATTTTTCTTAAAAATACAGTATTTATATGTGACATAGATTGTCTGGATTTTTCTCTGGAAGAAGGATGTCAGACAATTTGCACCGTGCTGAGGAATATTGTGGAGCTTGACCATTTGAAGGGGGCTCTAGAAGAGTTTTGACCACACAAAACATTTTGTGTTGGGAGCTAGAGGCACAATTTATTTTCTCCTTACAATATACCACCTGGGCTTTTTTGATTTTGTCCTTGTAGGCTCCAATGGTATCTCACTATTTCTGCTTGGATAACTCCCCATAATCTTGCCTCCAAATCCTTTAAGCTCTTTTACCCTTTTGCTTAAGTGTTCGAAGATGAGGAGTATACCAGGGGGCAGATTTTACTTTAATGTTGCTGGTATAGGTTTTTTCGTGAGTACGGAGTTGAGTGTGGACTCCAACCAGTTACAGATTCTGTCATTTGCTAGGGACGGGACAGACCCTAGCAGAGGTCTAGAAGACTGAATCGCATGTCTACAGGAATCAGTGGAAAATGTGGACCAGTCTTGGTTTTTCTTGTGGGCAGATTTGGTGTTGGCGGATGAGTGCCAAACATCCAAGGTAAACGGTATTAGGAAGTGATCCGACAAAGTAGTATGAAGACGTTCAAGGGCCTTTAACATATTATCCATGGAGAAGAGCAGCTTGAGCAGGTGGCCCTTCTTGTGTGGGGGTCCTGACACTCTTTGTGATAAATGCATAGTCTTCAAATCCTGTAGAAGGCCGATGGCCTGAACATTAGTTAGGTCCTCGAGGTGGAGATTCAAATCCCCTAAAATGGGAGAAAGTTAATCGAGTACTAGCCGTATCTCAAGCTACTTCTAGGAGAGAGTGACAAAAGCTCTCACTTGGACCGGGGAGTCTATATAATAGAACCCCAGAGAATTCATTTGTAGAGGAGAAATTCATAGCAAAGGACATACTTTCGTAGTCTGCAATATGTGCGGATTCAGTGATACAGCTAAGCACATCCTTGAGAATCATTGCTAGTACTCCTCACTTCATGTGCTCGCGGTCTTTGCCTGTTACATAGTATCCTGTGGGAATGGCGTGAATAAGATCCCGTCCAGACTCACCATGGAGCCAACTTTCTGTAAGGAAAAGAGCATCCGGTTTCTTGTCATCTGTCAGGGCAAAAATATCTAACTTGTGAGCTGCAAGAGTTCTGCAATTGATTAGGAACATACCTTGACTAACTTTATCAGAAGTGTGTTCCATAGCAACCTGTACACCTAGGATGGAGAAAGAACAGTTTTTACAAGATGTTTATCCAGTATAAACATTGATGGAGTGAAGACAACTTTCTTTGATGTTTCTTCATGAAGTGATTATTTGAAAGGATGAATAGACTAACTTATTTACTGGGGAATAAGCAGGGTTCCGGTTTCTGAACAGTGAATGAACAGGGGCAGACAGGCTTTCCTTTGGCGTGCCTTTGGTGCCCCAGCGGTGCCTCCGCACACCGCCCCTCATTTTATAGGAGAGGCAAATGCTGGACCTCAATGAATAACCCCCTCAGTCTTTGTACCTCATTGATGTGCCTAGGTATATATTCAATTTCCCCTCCCTGCACAGACCATGGGCATTGGATCTTGAGAGCTGTAACATTAGGTCCTAATCTCTGCAATTAGGCAAGCTTGCCACTATGGCCTCAGGGCAGCCCCAAGTGGGGGGCAATCCAGACCCGGTCTGCCCGTTCAGTGGAGAAGAATTTTGGTACCTTGCCCGACAAGATTTTCATCTTTCCTGCAGGTGCATCTCCAACCTCAGGCATTCTTCTCTCTGCAGCAGTTCAGTGATCCTAATACTGTTACACCTAGAGAGTCCTTCGGCGTCTTCTGCTCTCTAGTGAAGTCGGTTCAGATCCTCTTTCATGGCCTTCATCTGGCTTGCACCACGGGATGTAGCAATGTGAGGGCTGATTCATTATTTTCGACCCTTTGCACTAATTTCCTGATGTTGGCCCTCAGGAAACCTATGTATTTCGGCACTGCATCTATTTTGGTTTCTAAAATATATTTTGTATCTCATATTGCTTGCAATATTTTATCAATTTTCCCGTTATGCTTATCCATTGTCGATTCCATTTCGCGCGGAAGATCTGCAGAGTCCGATGAGTAAGACAGCTTAGTGGTCCCCCTGGTCTGCATCTGTTTGGTGTTTTTGGGCTTCACCATCAGGCTGCACTCTAAATCAGCACAAATTTGTTTCCCGACACCTCACATCACCTTCTCACATACTTGTTCTTACCCAACAGTCGAGTCGGACCCTAATCAACGCCATCCCCTGAGGTCTTCGGTCCAAAACCCAAAACCCATACCACCCTAAATCCTAACAATACCTTGTCACCCTAAATCCTAAAAATACCATTGCCACCCAAAAACCCATACGCACTCTAACCCGAAAAAACATTCTTACCTAAAACTTACATTTAGAATGCATATGCCTTTACCATTCATGCCTTTACAATGAAATTTGTTGTAAAGGCATGCATTGTAAAGGCATATGCATGGTAAAGGTTTGCATTGTAATGGTATCTGCATTGTAATAACTGGGTTGTAATGGCATGCATTAAAATGACTGGGATGTAATGGGTGAGGAGATGGTTACGTCTCCTGCCCTCCCCTGACGAGACCCGCATGGAGTCCCTGATAGCCGTGGGGGAGCCTGCAAAGAGGCGCTATCTTGCAGTAATGGCAGCCTCTGGGCACATAAGGCCCACTAAAGAGGCACCAGCATTTAAAAAGCTACAGCACTCTGCATCACTGGAACATTCTTGGAGAAAATCAGAATAGACTTGTAGAATTGAGTGCCCCATCTCCTTCGGGACTCTCAATGTCTGCTCTTAAAAAATGAGTCTGGCAATGAAGCGCATGATCAAGGGACCGCTCAGTGGACCCTCCCAATAGGACTGTAGCCTGTGAGGAAATATCATGAAACCATCAACTTCTATGCAAGGGGGATCCTGTCCTGCTTGAGGTGAGAAGAGGCAACAAGGACCGACTTAATGGTGTGTCAAATGCAGAAACACGATTGCCACTAGCCGCCTGCCTAATACACATTGGGGAGAGCTCTGTTCTGTGATGAATATAAGAACCCCCCCGTTGGTGCCTTTTTTATAAGCGGTAGTCTCTAACTGATGCCTCAGCCACAAGATCTATGGAACAGCATACTACAGCGACCTACTGTATTTTACTCCATCTAAAACTATGAGCTTTTCTAATAAATGGTGCCTGGACCGAATGCTAATTCCTAACTATAACATGTCTGAAACCTATGTTTTTTTCAGTGAATTTCAAAGGTTTTTTAAATGCTAATTCGTAACTATAACATGTCTGAAACCTTTGATTTTTTAGGTGAATTTGAAAGGTTTTGTGAATGACGATTTTTAAATATATTAATTCTTATATTTATTTGTTTTATACTGATTTACTACACTTTTAAAAACTATTTATTTTTAGATAGTTTATTTTTTAAATTACATTATAATTACATTATACATTACATTACAAAATATACTTTCTTAGAATTAATTACTTTAGTTTAAATATTTTGCAAATAGGCAATAGACTTTTAAGTACAGTCGTTACAGTTGTTTCAATGGGCAACACAATTTCAAACACAATGCAACATTGAGCTCAAGGGGAATTTCTAGTTAAATGCAATTAGTTACTTTATGGATTACTTTTCTAACCACAGGACTGGATCCTAGATTCAGTCCTGGGACATCTCCTGTAAACAGTTCAGTAAAATCGTTTTGGTTACAGTAGTGATTTTTAAGGAATAATATTGTATTTTAAAAGTTGGCACTTAGAAACTTTTTCACATAGAATCACCAATGTTATCCTATGGCAGGAAATTCACTTAGCAAGTAAGTAGTGTTATCGTTACTTTTTCTTACTCAGAGGGGGATCCTGGATCCAGCACTGGTGCATATCCTGTAAATAGTTAAAGAATGCGTTTAAGTTATACAGGCGATTTTTAAGGAATATTTGTAGTTTGTGAAAATCGACGCTTAGAAACTTTTCTTGTGAAAAACAGACAATGGATTCCTATGGAAAGAAATACAAGTTACTGGTAAGTAAGCTTAGAATTACTTTTCAGGGTCAGTGCTGGGCTAAAAGATGCAGCACTGGGTTCTCTCCTGATTACAGGTGAGTAAATCGGAATTCGTTGTTCGAATGATTGAGGTGAATATTTAAAAGTTCGAAAACTCCACACTTAGAAGAATTTTCAAGTGAAACCAGTCAATGTTAGCCTATGAAAGGAAATACAAGTTACTGGTAAGTACGGTTGGAATTACTTTTCAGGATCAGTAATGGGATCAAAGATGCAGCACTGAGGTATCTCCTGATAACAGGTGAGCAAATCAGAATTCGAAGTTGGGCTGATTTTAGAGGAACCCTTGTTGTAAATGAATCTAGGACCCTAGTGTAAATTTTCCCGATTCATGCCCTTATATAGATACGGATTATCCCATCCTTATATAGGCATAGAAATCATTACCATATTGAGACTGAGCCTATGCAGCCCAAATACGGCATGGCTACTTCCACCATGTTCCAAGAATCAGCAACGATTTCTTAGAGAAACCCGCCTTCAGTAGCTCGGGACATCCCCTTGCCTGAATACTAATTTATCTAAGAAATCATGGAGTTTTCAAAGCACTGAGTCTTCTATGATGTTATTAAGTCCAATCACACGTCAAACTCGGCACCTTCATAGCATAAATATGCCTAGATTTGCCCAAGCAGACACTCGGTGGTTTGGAGCAGATCGACAAACTACTTGCCCGACGCCCTGCAGCAGCATGTGCTGAAGGAAGCCGACCCTCCAGCTGACGCACTGAGAGACTCTGTCTTTTCTCCTGCTGAGAAATCTAGCTCCAGTGTTTCCAGGCTACCCTTGCGGGTTGCTGGGAAATTGAGTCCTGAGAGAGAGATACCAGAACTCCTTCATTCTAAACCAAGGTACGGAGCTGATTAGACCCGTAGAGAATTCTTGATTAGATTCTTAGCAGAAAATACTAAACTTAAACTACTCCACACTTACTTCTTCCCTTGTGCTAGGCTTAGGTCAGGTACACCGGGGTAGGCGTATTTTAGAAGAACCAGTTGAGTACTTTTAGCCATCATTTTATCACTGTATGTATTTTATACGTTTTGAAGCAATTTATGGCTTAGAAACCATAGCATGCTTTTACAGTACTACTTTATAATACTGTTTGTATTATATACTCTGTACTTTATTACCCGTATTACGATTGTAGCAGTACATTTCCTATGCTTGAGAAAGAAGACTGTTCAATAAATACTTTTTATTGAAAACGCCTGTCTCTCTATTTTCTCAGCACCTCTGGTGAAACAAAGCATACACGAATGACTGGGTAAAATAGCTGTCTATTGTTTCCGCAATTCTAGAGATTGATTTCTTATTCTTGGGAAACAAAGTTGTCATGTTTATGCGGTTGTCAGAAACTAATCCCTTCTTTTGAATTCGAGAAAGTTTCTAGTGACCTCTGAGCTAGCTGGCACTCACAATTAAGTCTAATAGATTCGGTAGAGACCTAGTCGACCTCAGTCCTACGTCTAAGCTACAGGATTTATTATTCCAATGCACAGAACCTATTGGGAATATAGGAACTACACTACATGGCGCCCAACGTTTGGTAAGGCCATAATTTAACGCTAGATATTAGAGTAACTCAGTCGTGCTTTTCACACAGACACCTTTTTCCCGTAAAAACCTAAAATAGACGTCTGGAGTGGGTAAAAGGTTAATATCCGCCAGAACTGAGTAGGACGAAAATCCTATGTATTAGTTTTTGGTTTGTTCAACGTTGAAGGATACAGTGTTCCAAAATATTGTGCACCTAATCTTTGTTTCCTTGAAACTTGTTCAGAAAATACTAAACTTAAACTACTCCACACTTACTTCTTCCCTTGTGCTAGGCTTAGGTCAGGTACACCGGGGTAGGCGTATTTTAGAAGAACCAGTTGAGTACTTTTAGCCATCATTTTATCACTGTATGTATTTTATACGTTTTGAAGCAATTTATGGCTTAGAAACCATATCATGCTTTTACAGTACTACTTTATAATACTGTTTGTATTATATACTCTGTACTTTATTACCCGTATTACGATTGTAGCAGTACATTTCTTATGCTTGAGAAAGAAGACTGTTCAATAAATACTTTTTATTGAAAACGCCTGTCTCTCTATTTTCTCAGCACCTCTGGTGAAACAAAGCATACACGAATGACTGGGTAAAATAGCTGTCTATTGTTTCCGCAATTCTAGAGATTGATTTCTTATTCTTGGGAAACAAAGTTGTCATGTTTATGCGGTTGTCAGAAACTAATCCCTTCTTTTGAATTCGAGAAAGTTTCTAGTGACCTCTGAGCTAGCTGGCACTCACAATTAAGTCTAATAGATTCGGTAGAGACCTAGTCGACCTCAGTCCTACGTCTAAGCTACAGGATTTATTATTCCAATGCACAGAGCCTATTGGGAATATAGGAACTACACTACATGGCGCCCAACGTTTGGTAAGGCCATAATTTAACGCTAGATATTAGAGTAACTCAGTCGTGCTTTTCACACAGACACCTTTTTCCCGTAAAAACCTAAAATAGACGTCTGGAGTGGGTAAAAGGTTAATATCCGCCAGAACTGAGTAGGACGAAAATCCTATGTATTAGTTTTTGGTTTGTTCAACGTTGAAGGATACAGTGTTCCAAAATATTGTGCACCTAATCTTTGTTTCCTTGAAACTTGTTCTGCAAACTCTTCAATCAGTAAAAAAATAATGGTTACTGACGAAGAATTAGCTGCAGCAGCAGTACAAACAGATTTAGATGACAGAAATAGGCTACAGAATGACCCAGATGCTATAATCATCCCGGCAAACGTAAGGAAAATTATACAATTCAAACTCATAAATAATGGGGTATCATTGAGAGGTGGTAAAGTAATCTTTGTTATAGAGGCACATGAATATCGGCAAACAGAGGTATTCTATTCATGGATTCACTTTCCTCCAGCAGATGGAGGAACACACGAGTTTCCCTACTACAAAGTAGAGGAACCTCCAGAGGAATACGTTCCTTACGAGGACATTGACATTCCATTAACTTACCAAGAGCATCAGCTCTGGTTTAAAGGTGCCCTAAAACATGAAAATCACATTACCAGGCTCGGTCCACTAGGTAGACCAGGAGCTACATGGCCAGTACTAGCCAGCTATACACCACATCCTGACAGAAAAAGTATGACAGGTAGAGAACTGCTAGCACAGCTGAAACAGTTAATTAAAATACATAGACAATTGGTTCAATATGTTATGCGGACCTTAACAGTACAATCTACTGTAAGGATTCCACAGCACACCCCTCATCAGGGGAACACAAACAAAATCACACCACAGACTATACAATCAGTCATTGGTAAAATGCATGCCAAAAGGGAACAAATTCCGTTTTGGTTAGCACAAAAAATTACTCAAATTGAGGCAGTATTCCCTGATAGTACACCTCATGAGAAACACAGAATTCTGACAATCTGTTTACCAATGGGGATAGCACCACATATGGAGGACTGTGACACTTGGGGTACAGTCTTTGCTTCAATCTACACAAAAACACATGGTGTACCGCCCATGGCGGTAATACCAGAAGTTCTGAGACAGATTCAAAATGAATACAGTCCAGAACCGGCCTTAAATCTAGGTATGAAATTGCTGAAAGATTTCAAACAGGTCTCGGCTATACTATTAGCCAACATCAAAGGTGAAGCAGCATCCGTGGTAATCCGCCAGAAGTTAAAAGAAACAGATATAGCAGACCAACCATATGAGCTTGCAAGAATTATTGAAAAATCATATGAAGAACTAGGAAGAGATAGTTTGGGAGGGAAACCATTAATACCCCAGCTAACTGAAAATCCTGAAAAGATATTTATTAAAAATAATCTCACTACTACTAAAAAGAAGTGGGAAAATACTAAACAGACACTTCCTAAAGAGAAATATTCTCAGTCCAGAGGAAGATCTCCCCAAAGGGGAGATAGGTCTCCCCAACGGGAACCCTCTGAAAGAAGGTATAACCTTAGAAATAGGAATACTTTAAGAAAGCCTGATAGATATCAAGATACTGATACTCGTTCCTCTCGTACCTTTCAGACTTCTACGCAGAAATCCGAGAGGAGAGAACGATCGGAAAAGAAAGAGGAATGCGTGAAGTCCAAAGAAGAACAGCACGTTCCAAAAAATAAGAAAACCCAATCCACAAAAAAGAAGGTAGCAAGCATAAAGATCAGACATGCCGAGGATCTTGAGAACACAACTCAAGAACGGGCAGTGGGCCCAGACAATGCTAGACAGCGCAGCAGAAGTCACAATAGTTTGCTGGATCCTGATGGATCATCTGGAGACAGTGGACTTGAATGAATGCATTCAGGTTGAAACTTCCGACACCAGGGTTAGTGTACCTCACAAGTTATAAGAAGTAACACTCCGGATGGAATGGGACATAACTAGAAAAATAAGGGCACTCTTTTGGGAGAAGCTCTCTAAGGGCTATGAGATACTTCTAGCTAAAAAAGACTGGTCACATGAATTTTTAGGGAGTGCCCTCATGGCGAGGAAGTAATATGCCAGCCTTCTCAAATTACATTCCTATTCATAAAAAATACACATATGCCAGAAAATGGGCTGTGCTCCAGCATTATTTGAAAATCATACAGGATGGGATGAGGATTCCCCTCACCATAAAATCCAGTTAAAAAATCAACCTACTGCACAATGGCAGTATCCAGTTAAGCAAGAAGCTAAGAAACAAGTCAGGGAGATTTTAAATCAACTTGAATACCAAGGGGTGATTGAAACATGCACCTCGTCAATGAACAATCCTTTGTTTCCTGTCTCCAAACCAGACAATTCATATTGTCTAGTTTTGGATTACAGACACTAAAACTCCTGTTGCAAAACATTTGCAGTACAAAATGCAAATAGTGCAGCACTGATGAATAACATCGTGAGGAAGAAATATAAAACTACATTAGACATTTCAAATGGGTTTTTCTGTCAAAACTTTGCACCTGAAAGCAGGCATTTGACCGCTTCCTCAATTATGGGGACACAGCGACAATGTTGCCGTCTCCCCCAGGGATTCAAGAATAGTCCAGGGTTATTTTCAGCCCGAGTAACTGAGTTACTACAAACGTTCGATGATGAGGCATTATCATATGTCGATGACATCTATCTTACAGATGATGATTTGGACGTGCACTTGAAAAGAGTGAACACTGTAATACTTGGGTTTGCTTCTGAAGGGTAGAAATTTAATTTTAAGAAATCACAAATTGCCCACCTCAACGTCCTATTCTTAGGATACGAGTTATCAGGTGAAGGCAAAAGCCTGGCAGCAAACTTTCTAGAAAAATGTGCGCTGCTCCAAACTCCAAGAACGCTGAAGAACTTACAGTCAAATCTAGGTTTCCTGAATTTTGCAAGAACATATGTTCTGAATTACGTAAAAAGGGTTAAACCTCTCTACGAACTATTCAAACCTGATTTCAAACCAACGAATTGGACTAAAATGCATACAGGAATTTTGCGTTTAGTGCAAACAGACATATTAGCAAAAACACAATTAGATACACGTGATAATACACGCAACCTTGTGATCTGAATCATCCCAGGGAGATGCGGATACACGTACCTGACTTTTAATGAAGGTGAAAAGGTACCAATAGCATACAAATCACACTTGTACACACAAGCGGAAATAAAATTCACTTCTACAGAAAAAATTCTGACAGCGGTTCAAACTGCAGTAGCAAAGGAGAGAGCCCTGGCACAGGGTCAACGCATAATGATCGTTACACCTGTACCTGCCTTAGAGGCAGCGACAAAAGCAAGCATTCCCAATGCAAAAGCTTTACATCCAAGATGGATACAATGGGTTAATTATCTTGCTGCAACAGACGTTGCATACGTTTTTGACCCCTACTTAAAAGCACAAGAATTCCTACAATAAGAGTACGAATGTCCCCTGCCGACCGAGATTCTGCCTCTAGAACATTACGGTTGTATAATCTATACAGACGGATCAGCGCAACTCGCAGTTGGGGGTAAACAAGCCTATAGTGCTGCGTGCGCGATCGTTAAAGGTCGTTGGCACGAAGGTCAATTCAGACCTATGGTCACTAAAACTCAATCACTCGGAGACTGTACAGCTCAGTGAGCTGAACTACAAGCTTTCAAGATGGCCCTTGAAAACACTGATCGCGAATTCCCCACACTAATAGTGTGTGATTCGTATTACTGCGTACAATCTTACAATGAGTATCTACAGAACTGGGTTCAAAAAGGTTTCAAAGACGCAAAAGGTGGCACAATTAAGCATAAAACGCTTTGGGAACAAATAGTTCTTTTGCAGAAAGAACTACAAAAGACTCACGTGATTCATACACTGAGTCATCAACGTGATGGCTTTCACGTTGCAGGGAATTAATTGGCTGATGGAGCCGCGAAGGCAGCTGTGCAAACGGCTTCCGTAGCTGCGATCACTCGGTCAAAAACAAAAATAAACAGCGAAATAATGCAAGCTGTCACTGCTTCAGTCAAAGACAGTGGTAAGACACTCCCGAAAGGCTTTCCAGTAAAGTACTCATATATAACTGATGCGAATAATGTTCCTTTTGCTCAAATCCCTGGAGTGGGGGATAGGGCAATTCCAAACATGGAACATAGGTTAGGACTAAACTTAGCAGCACATGAAGGACTAGCGTCTGCACACGCAGGGGTTTCCGCCACAGTATCATTATTAAAACAGAGATATTGGTGGCCGTGCATGAGGAAACAAACTAGAAATTATGTTCTAGAATGTGAAATATGCCAGAAAATAAAAGTTTCCACAGTGAAACGACCTGCACAGACGCCCCTTCTTATTTCAGATAAACCACTCGCATGCGTTTACCTGGACCACTGTGGTCCCTTAACAAGGGATGGCAACTATACATATATCATGGCCGCAGTGGATTCCTGCATAAGATTTATTTGGGTGTGGCCCCAGCGCTCGGTTGACGCCAGAACTGTTATACAATACAGCTGCAATACAGCCCTGTGGCGCCTACTGGAGGTACCTGGTGGGCTAGTTGGCCCCCAGGAACACCCAGTATTGAAGGAGAATTAATTCCCCAATTTAAAACGGTGAGCAAAGGCGTGGAGGCTGAAACGCGTTGGTTGGGTCGTTTTTGTTGAATAAACAAGTTCAAGGACTTCTACTCCGGAGTGCTGTGCATTTTTGCCCGCAAAAAAAAAAAAAAAAAAAAAAATATATATATATATATATATATATATATACCCATTTTGCACTTTTTTACACATGGTGTATTTAAAATAAACTAATTAACTTATCTTACTGTCGTGGTGCCGTGACTTTCGTCGTGAAATCGGAGGACGTGAACATTCGAAGAGATATATATATATATATATGTTCAAATCGTAACTTGCCTCGCAATGAAAACGCCACACACTGGTGAGTGTTGACTCCTTTAATCGCCGACCACAAAGTTGCAGGCTTCGTCACCACAGCCAGAATAATTCCACAATCGCCCTACGTGTTTCAGACAGCGTGTGTCCTTGTTCACGGGCATGGAAGAACAAAACAGGAGCAGTTTTTGTCGGAGGAACACCTGATAATTATATTTCAAAGTCCCGCCCCAGTGGGCGTGTGCTTGATTGCATCCTGGAACTTGCAGTCCCTTCGCATTGCCCCCAATTGTAGTTTATATAATTTCCCCCTGTGGGTGATGGGGATAGGAAGAAACAGCCACATTGTCCATTATTATGTATGGCGACACGGATCTTACCATTCCCAATGCGAATTGTATTGCAACTCGCTGGATCTGTAAAGTAGCAGCAGGGCGTTTTTGCGGTATTGGCTAACCGCTAAAAATTCAATCGTAACTTGCCTCGCAATGAAAACGCCACACACAGGTGAGTGTTGACTCCTTTAATCGCCGACCACAAAGTTGCAGGCTTCGTGACCACAGCCAAAATAATTCCACAAACGCCCTACGCGTTTCCGACAGCGTGTGTCCTTGTTCACAGGCATGGAAGAACAAAACAGGAGCAGATTTTGTCGGAGGAACACCTGATAATTATATTACAAAGTCCCGCCCCAGTGGGCATGTGCTTGATTGCATCCTGGAACTTGAAGTCCCTTCGCATTGCCCCCAATTGTAGTTCATATAATTTCCCCCTCTGGGTGATGGGGATTGGAAGAAACTGCCACATTGTCCATTATTATGTCTGGCAACACGGATCTCACCATTCCCAATGCAAATGGTATTGCAACTCGCTGGATCTCTAAAGTAGCAGCAGGGCGTTTTCGCGGTATTGGCTAACCGTTAAAAATTCAATCGTAACTTGCCTCGCTTTGAAAACGCCACACACAGGTGAGTGTTGACTCCTTTAATCGCCGACTACAAAGTTGCAGGCTTCGTGACCACAGCCAAAATAATTCCACAAACGCCCTACGCGTTTCAGACAGCGTGTGTCCTTGTTCACGGGCATGGAAGAACAAAACAGGGCAGTTTTTATTGGAGGAACACCTGATAATTATATTACAAAGTCCCGCCCCAGTGGGCGTATGCTTGATTGCTTCCTGGAACTTGTAGTCCCTTCGCATTGCCCCCAATTGTAGTTCATATAATTTCCCCCTGTGGGTGATGGGGATTGGAAGAAACTGCCACATTGTCCATTATTATGTCTGGCGACACGGATCTCACCATTCCCAATACAAATTGTATTGCAACTCGCTGGATCTGTAAAGTAGCAGCAGGGCGTTTTCGCGGTATTGGCTAACCGTTAAAAATTCAATCGTAACTTGCCTCGGAATGAAAACGCCACACACAGGTGAGTGTTGACTCCTTTAATCGCCGACTACAAAGTTGCAGGCTTCGTGACCACAGCAAAAAAATTCCACAAACGCCCTACGCGTTTCAGACAGCGTGAGTCCTTGTTCACGGGCATGGAAGAACAAAACAGGGCAGTTTTTGTTGGAGGAACACCTGATAATTATATTACAAAGTCCCGCCCCAGTGGGCGTATGCTTGATTGCATCCTGGAACTTGTAGTCCCTTCGCATTGCCCCCAATTGTAGTTCATGTAATTTCCCCCTGTGGGTGATGGGGATTGGAAGAAACTGCCACATTGTCCATTATTATGTCTGGCGACACGGATCTCTCCATTCCCAATGCAAATTGTATTGCAACTCGTTGGATCTGTATTGCGAGGCAAGTTACGATTGAATTTTTAGCGGTTAGCCAATACCGCGAAAACGCCCTGCTGCTACTTTACAGACCCAGCTAGTTGCAATACAATTCGCATTGGTAATGGTGAGATCCGTGTCACCAGACATTGTAATGGACAATGTGGCAGTTTCTTCCAATCCCCATCACCCACAGGGGGAAATTATATGAACTACAATGGGGCCAATGCGAAGGGACCACAAGTTCCTGGATGCGATCACGCACGCGCCCCCTGGGGCGGGACTTTGTAATATAATTATCAGGTGTTCCTCTGACAAAAACTGCTCCTGTTTTGTTCTTCCATGCCCGTGAACAAGGACACACGCTGTCTGATACGCGTAGTGCGTTTGTGGAATTATTTTGGCTCTGGTGACGAAGCCTGCAACTTTGTGGTCGGCGATTAAAGAAGTCAACACTCAACTGTGTGTAGTGTTTTCATTGCGAGGCAAGTTACGATTGAATTTTTAGCGGTTAGCCAATACCGCAAAAACGTCCTGCTGCTACTTTACAGATCCAGCGGGTTGCAATACAATTCGCATTGGTAATGGTGAGATCCGTGTCGCCAGACATAATAATGGACAATGTGGCAGTTTCTTCCAATCCCCATCACCCACAGGGGAAAATTATATGAACTACAATTGGAGGCAATGTGAAGGGACCACAAGTTCCAGGATGCAATCAAGCACACGCCCACTGGGGCGTGACATTGTAACATAATTATCAGGTGTTCCTCCGACAAAAACTGCTCCTGTTTTGTTCTTCCATGCCCGTGAACAGGGACACACGCTGTCTGAAACACGTAGGGCGTTTGTGGAATTATTTTGGCTGTGGTGACGAAGCCTGCAACTTTGTGGTCGGCGATTAAAGGAGTCAACACTCACCTGTGTGTGGCGTTTTCATTGCGAGGCAAGTTACGGTGAATTTTTAGCGGTTAGCCAATACCGCAAAAACGCCCTGCTGCTACTTTACAGATCCAGCGAGTTGCAATACAATTCGCATTGGGAATGGTAAGATCCGTGTCGCCAGACATAATAATGGACAATGTGGCAGTTTCTTCCAATCCCCATCACCGACAGGGGAAAATTATATGAACTACAATTGGAGGCAATGCGAAGGGACCACAAGTTCCAGGATGCAATCAAGCACACGCCCACTGGGGCGGGACATTGTAACATAATTATCAGGTGTTCCTCTGACAAAAACTGCTCCTGTTTTGTTCTTCCATGCCCGTGAACAGGGACACACGCTGTCTGAAACACGTAGGGCGTTTGTGGAATTATTTTGGCTGTGGTGACGAAGCCTGCAACTTTGTGGTCGGCGATTAAAGGAGTCAACACTCACCTGTGTGTGGCGTTTTCATTGCGAGGCAAGTTACGGTGAATTTTTAGCGGTTAGCCAATACCGCAAAAACGCCCTGCTGCTACTTTACAGATCCAGCGAGTTGCAATACAATTCGCATTGGGAATGGTAAGATCCGTGTCGCCAGACATAATAATGGACAATGTGGCTGTTTCTTCCAATCCCCATCACCCACAGGGGGAAATTATATGAACTACAATTGGGGGCAATGCGAAGGGACTGCAAGTTCCAGGATGTAATCAAGCACACGCCCACTGGGGCGGGACTTTGTAAAATAATTATCAGGTGTTCCTCCGACAAAAACTGCTCCTGTTTTGTTCTTCCATGCCCGTGAACAAGGACACACGCTGTCTGAAACACGTAGGGCGTTTGTGGAATTATTCTAGCTGTGGTGACGAAGCCTGCAACTTTGTGGCCGGCGATTAAAGGAGTCAACACTCACCAGTGTGTGGCGTTTTCATTGCGAGGCAAGTTACGATTTGAATATATATATATATATATCTCTTCGAATGTTCACGTCCTCCGATTTCACGACGGAAGTCACGGCACCACAACAGTAAGATAATTTAATTAGTTTATTTTAAATACACCATGTGTAAAAAAGTGCAAAATGGGTATATATATATATATATATATATATATATATATTTTTTTTTTATTTTTTTTATTTATTTATTTATTTATTTTTGCGGGCAAAGATGCACAGCACTCCGGAGTAGAAGTCTTTGAACTTGTTTATTCAACAAAAACTACCCAACCAACGAGTTTCTGCCTCTACGGCTTTGCTCACCGTGAGCAGTATAACTTGCCTCGCAATGAAAACGCCACACACAGGTGAGTGTTGACTCCTTTAATCGCCGACCACAAAGTTGCAGGCTTCGTGACCACAGCCAAAATAATTCCACAAACGCCCTACGCGTTTCAGACAGTGTGTGTCCTTGTTCACGGGCATGGAAGAACAAAACAGGGCAGTTTTTGTTGGAGGAACACCTGATAATTATATTACAAAGTCCCGCCCCAGTGGGCGTATGCTTGATTGCATCCTGGAACTTGAAGTCCCTTCGCATTGCCCCCAATTGTAGTTCATATAATTTCCCCCTGTGGGTGATGGGGATTGGAAGAAACTGCCACATTGTCCATTATTATGTCTGGCGACACAGATCTCACCATTCCCAATGCAAATTGTATTGCAACTCGCTGGATCTGTAAAGGAGCAGCAGGGCGTTTTCGCGGTATTGGCTAACCGTTAAAAATTCAATCGTAACTTACCTCGCAATGAAAACGCCACACACAGGTGAGTGTTGACTCCTTTAATCGCCAACTACAAAGTTGCAGGCTTCGTGACCACAGCCAAAATAATTCCACAAACGCCCTACACGTTTCAGACAGCGTGTGTCCTTGTTCACGGGCATGGAAGAACAAAACAGGGCAGTTTTTGTTGGAGGAACACCTGATAATGATATTACAAAGTCCCGCCCCAGTGGGCATATGCTTGATTGCATCCTGGAACTTGTAGTCCCTTCGCATTGCCCCAATTGTAGTTCTTGTAATTTCCCCCTGTGGGTGATGGGGATTGGAAGAAACTGCCACATTGTCCATTATTATGTCTGGTGACATGGATCTCTCCATTCCCAATGCGAATTGTATTGCAACATTCTCAATGACCAGTAAGATCGGTGAAGAGAACACAAAACAGGTGATAAGGTGCGTTAGCACCAGGAAGTTTACACCTGATCTGACCTGGTGTAAAGTCAGACTACAACCTGCTACATGAAAGGGAGCCCAGCCCACAGCCGGACCTGAATGACAACAGTTGCCATGGAGCCAACGATCATGCAACTCGGACACCTAACAGTGCCGCCACCCTCCGCCACCACCCCCTTGTCCGCCGTCCCCCCTCAAGCCCCCGACAAACAAATGTGACAGCAACCTTCCGAAATCTAGAACGTAACAAATTGGCTGATGTTGCACAATTATAACAATCAAGATGCATGTGAGGTTGGACAAATGAGAATCACAATCATCTATGGATTTTCATATAAAACATTTTATTTAAACAAAAACAACAAAATAAAAGTAGGTACAGCCATGGTGAGTCATTCCTTGACAATCTGTGACTCACAGCCTGCAAGACAAAAAGCAAGATAGATTGTGCATCCTGCACCCATCAAAGGAGAGGGAGAGAGAGAAAGAGGGAAAGAGTGAGAGAGAGACAAAGAGAGAGAGAAAGAGAGAAAGAGTGAGAGAGAGGGGACAAGAGAGAGAAAGAGTGAGAGAGAGGGAGAGAGAAAGAGTGTGAGAGAGAGGAAGAGAGAAAGAAAGTGGGAGAGAGAGAAGAAGAGAGAGAGAAAGCGTATTTGAGAGAGAAAGGAAGAGATGGAGAGGTAGTGCCGACACTGCAGACAAACCCCTCACAGCTCACCTTTCCGCCACTGGTGTGTCTCCAACCATGTGCCAGGACATACTGCAGCCCTCAAGCTCACTCATCTGAAACATAGTATAGAATCAGTAATGGCAGAGTACATACAACTGCACACGCCTTCATCGCTGTCCCACCCCTCCGCACCCAGGCCGATGCACCCCATCCACTCCAGCCGCCCAGAAGTGTCTGCAAGCCCCTGCACACCCAAGCTGCTGGACTCATCATCTCCCACCGCCCAAAGGTATCTGCCTGTCCCTGCGCACCCAGGCTACTGCACACCATCCACTCCTGCCGTCCAGAGGTGTCTGGCCACCCCTGTGCACCCAGGCTGCTGCACCCCCATCCACTCCCACTGCCTAGACGTGTCTGCCTGCCTCTGTGGACTCAGGGTGCTGCACATCATCCATTCCCACTGCCCAGAGGTGACTGCCAGCCCCTGCGCACCCAGGCTGCTGCACACCATCCACTCCCACCACTCAGAGGTGTCTGCCCGCCCCTGCGCACCCAGGCTGCTGCATGCCATGCACTCCCACAGCCCAGAGGTGACTGCCCGCTGCTGCGCAAACAAGCCTCTCTGCTCACTTTCCACCACCGGCGTGTGTCCAAGAGGGCCCACCACGTGCTGAAGTGAGCTCCAAGGCAGGGCCCGAATCCTAGGCAGCCAGAAGGTCTCACATTTGATTCTGGGTCTTGATATCGCAATGGCCAAGAACATATCAATGCAACGCGCTGAGGAGTCATCTTTGTGTGGCGTACATGTGGCCCACCCGAGCTCACTATTCAAATCAGGTATTGATTGCCAGGATGGTGTATCGAGGCCTACGCATCATCGCAGGTGGCACACCCGCTCAGCTTTGGTGGCACTAACTCAGCGGAAGTCAAGTCATCGCCACGTGGCGGGAGGCCCGTGTCGGGCAAATTGCCTCGGCTGACACCTACTCTGTGTACTTCAAGTAATGGGAGAGAATGGAAATGGCCTCCAGCACGTGCTCCTGGCCCTTTTTATTGGAAGGGTCACATGTCCTGTGATGCCTGTGCTGCATGGGTGTGGTGTGGGTGTAAACCAGCCATAAGGGAGTGGCTGTGGCATGCTGATAACTAGACCAGTGATCAGGAGATCACTACGGGGAAGACCTGGGACATGTAGCGTTGTCGTTCCTTCCCTGTAAGAGTTAGCGGAGTGGACTGGCTGAAACGCGCATCCTTCACGACTTCACCAATATGGCGGTTTGAATCCGAGCACACACCGAGATAGGTACACATACACGATGAGTGTGCAACTCCACTTTTATCACAAAGAAAAAATATATATTTTAGTATTTCATAAAAAAATAAGACATTATATACTTTTAATAACAAACACAAAAAAATTACAAAAACTATTTTTAGGATATTAAAGTTACAAAATATCACCAATTTCTTTTTTAAATACTGAAAAAACCATAGGTTTAATAAACATTATAATTAGAAATTAGCATTTAAAAAACCTATTGAAGTTCACAAAAAAAACATAGGTTTCAGGGACGTTTGTTAGAAATTAGCATTTAAAAAAACCTTAGAAATTCGCTGAAAAAACCATAGATTTCAGGGACGTTATAGTTAGAAATTAGCATTTACAAAAACCTTGGAAATTCACTGAAAAACCATAGGTTTCAGGGACTTTATAGTTAGTTAGACATTTCACTCGTACAAAACCAGAGAAATTCGGCTGTTATAGTTAGTAGAGCTAACTATAACTCGCGCTCCCGCATTGCACTGCTGATGACGTCACAAATTACATCATTCATTACATGGTCAGTGACATCACTGATGACATCTCAAATGACATCACTGATTACATCATCCAGTGACTGTGTGTTTCTATAAAGTTTAAATATGTTTTATATATATGCCAAGGTGTATTGAAGAATGAGTGGGTGTATAAGTGTCTGGGTGGAGGATATAATGGGTGTGTGACTGACTGTATATGTGAGTGATTAATTGTGTCTTACTGAATGCATGGGTTAGTGTGACGTGGGGGACCCGGATGAGGGGCCCCCTGGTATGCCTATTAATGTTTCTACCCTTTTTGTCCAGCATACAGAGGCATGGAATACACCTGATGTCATACGAAGACGGCCCGATGCGGAGAACCGACAAGCTTACCCCTTTAAGGGGGCGGATCTGGAATGGCGGCACGCCCTCCCCGAAGAGGTAAAACCCATCCCGGAGTCGATCCAGGTGTGCGAGACACCCGGAGGTGGAGTAGGAGACTGGTGGCGTGAGTGGAGAGACAGCGGAGTGGAGTGGACGGAAGAGGACGGCGATCGGAGGGCGGAGGAAGGACTGAGAACAGAGGACGAGGAGGAAGGAGAGCGTAGTACGGAAGCGGAGGAAGTGGAGGAACATCGCAGGACATACGAGGGAATACCAGCGCGACCTCGGAGGAGGACGGGGAGAGAAGGAGAGGCGGAGCGGAGCTACGAGGAGACTCCAGGAGAGAAGGCGACGACAGGACCGGAGGACGAAGCTGAGGGCGGCTACCGCTATAAGCCAGGAGGCTCTGTGGAACGCCATCGCCCAGCCACACTAACACGGAAGTGTGGCTCGACCAGGTACGGTCCAAGTTCACAGGGTGGGCAGGCATCAGGCGAGGGAAGCCCCCGTAAATGCACGAACCCCCTCTGCACACCCTTGTTGTTGTTTTATGAGCACAAGGGGTCACGTCACTGAGCAGGGGTATTAGCGTGCACGTGTGTTTTCCTCACCCCCTTTCCCCTACAAGAAGTGTCTTACCGAACTCTTGTACTGAGACGGATTTTCTTTTCTTTATCTTATACCGGCACAACGAGGACATTGAGACGGCGGGGAAAAGGCCTACAACTCCCAGGAGACCTTGGGATCGACGCTCCGGAGGGGGAAGAACCACGACGGAGGAGGCAGAACAACCCCTACCCTTTTACCGTGTGCCTGTACAGAAACGCAGACTATATAAATTAATAAAACCTGCACTACCCGACAACCCGTGTGTGCGAATCTATTTGAGACCCCCCCTGAAGTCCCACAGTTAGTGACTAAACTGTGTGATGAATTTCGTTGCGCGCGCTGCGTCGCCAAATGCGATGCAGTGCGCGCAACGAAATTCTTTTTTAAAGTTTGTTTGTGTACTTTCCTCTGTGCGGCCGTATTCCGGAGTTTACTTCCACCCACCTCACCTCTCCCCCACCCCACGTCAGCGTTCGGCAGCACTCCCAACATGGGCCAGTACTGATCCATGGTAAGCGTTTGCGTTGAATGGTAATGCATTGTAATGGTATATGCGTTGTGATAACCGCGTTGTAATGGCACACATTGTAATAGCAAGCGATTTAACGTCATACAACCTTGTGATGTCCTTTGTTCCACTTTGGTCTTGCCTCCCTAGTC
The DNA here is from genome assembly GCF_964261635.1 of Lissotriton helveticus. Taxonomy (NCBI): domain Eukaryota; kingdom Metazoa; phylum Chordata; class Amphibia; order Caudata; family Salamandridae; genus Lissotriton; species Lissotriton helveticus. The sequence continues at coordinate 334,809,250 of NC_136060.1, read as the reverse complement.
CACAGCTGGACATAGAACAGGTCCGTGCTCCAGCGATTTTGGATCTCTCTTGGTCTACTACATGACCATCACTCATCTTGGTTCATGCCTCGGCTGCAGGGCATTCGTGGCTACATGCAGAGGAGGGCTTGACTCCCTGCTGTTTTTGGTTGAGGGGCAAATCTGCCGATTTCAATCCTGAATTTCTGATAGGCGCCAGGTTTGGCACAGAGCTCTGCAGAGTGTGTCCCAGTGTAGCCGCCATCGCCATGCCCTTCACCATTTCATTCTTTTAGTGTGTTGTGCATAGGTTATTGAGTTTGTGTTGGTTCTTTATGTAAGTGGGTGAATGCAAGAATGAGTATGTGGATGGATGTTTGCACATATGGAAAGATGCGTAACAAAGTGAACGCATGACTTACTGAGTGCCTAAACCCATCAGTGACAGAAAAGGCACTTTAATACGAAAGTCAAGGTTATTCACATTGCCAGTGCTTGTTTACTGCATTCCATTTCATTGGAAAATCTAAGGCATGCCCGGATTTTGGCAATGCTTGAAACCGAGGCTCAGGAGTAAGCAGCGTGGTGGAACATGGCCAAAATGTTGTGCTTTTTTCCCTGTTGACATACTGTCGCGGGCAGTATAAATGAATGCACACGGACATTGAATCCATCACTTTTCAGCAGGATTTCGAACTGGAAACAGCGTGTTTCGGATACTCCCGCACAATGAGGCTGCTGTTGGCCTTCGCTGTAGTGAGCCTAGCGTTTCTCTGCACGTCTTCTGCTCCTCCGACGTGTTATTCCAGAGTCTTGACTCTGAGTAAAGAAATCATGGACACTTATCAAATGCTGCAGAAATCTGTCCCAGTAGTGAGTATTTTTAAATAGTTGATATGAAAGGGGTGATTTTGTCCTCTATTTTTACATTTTTAAATTAAAGAACGCACTTGCTGAAATGTGTTTCGCTTTTATTTGTATAATAGGGGCCTTGCATGGAGGCAGTTCCTAATCTGTACTTGGACATACATGTAAGTATAAGATTTGATGTGGGACCGTCGTAGGCATGTTTGGTATTTTTAGATTAGTATTTTCTAGCTGCAGCTGAGTGACTCCAAGTGATGTGAGATTCTGCTTATTACTAAAATATGGATTGTTTTTACTATAGCACTATTACCTTGATAATGTATGTATTCTACTGCTTGAAAATTAAGATATTTTTAGTTGGGTTTGTAAAAGCAGACTCGTTAACCTGTTCTTAAAACATGTTAAAATAAGTTAGTAGCATATATACATAAAAGAGCACGAAATCACACCCACACACGTCTCACCCTCCATAATAGTTTCATCGATGAATGCTAGTTTCATTTACATTTATAATTTTTAAATATGTATTTGACTTAAATACCATGGGTCACATTTATTTTTGCTGGAAAAGAGGTGTGTGAGCGTGCGTACGTGCTTGCGTGTGTCTGTGTGTGTTCGTGTCCTAGTGACATCATAAACCATAAGTCGGATGGCCGAATGATTTGCAAATGTCACCAAAACACTCAGCGAGTAATATGGGGCCATATTACACGTCACTCATTATTTATTTTTTATATTGCATTCTTATTGCCAGGTAGTTAGGAAGAAAAGCGGGTTTCTTTAAGCCACTGATTGCATTTAGAATGTTTAGGTTTTGTTTTACTTTCATGAATTCATTTTTTATTAAACAACAGATGGTTGTGAGTGCTAGTGGAACTATGTGATTTTGTGACTAGAGTGTTTAATGCAAATTATGTATTTACTGTTTTATGCCACATAATTTTCAAATTTCTCAAAAACTGTGTTTGTAGTTCAAATGAATTACATGTGCGGCATTATTTGCATTTTCGCCTCATAATGTAGCTAATCTTGCGGCATCATTTGTTCTTCCAAACCTCATAATCCGAGGAGACCATACAGTGGTAAAACTCCGCAGATTGGTTTGGGATTGCCATTAGCGTGAGGTAATTCAAAGGGAACACACACATATTTATTTGTTTATTATCACAGTACAGCAAAACTAACCAGAAGACACCATTTACTGCTTGACAGACTGCATGTTACAGTGACTTTACCCAGGAAAACAACTCTGCTAATACTCACAGGCCCCTTTAAAGTGATTTTACTTCACTGCATAAAAGTCATAGCTTGCATCATGGTCTTTGTAAAATGCATTATTAAAATCATGAAAAATCGCCTCAGCATAAACCTTAAATGCAAGCGTGGAGAGTGTTAGATGCTATTTATTACCTTTTTTGAGAGAAGGGCATCGTGCCATAATGGAGACATTGGTTGTTCCCAACACTCAACTTTACTAAAAGATAGCACATTGCACTGCACATCTGCTTATGTGCTATATATTTAGATAGTATCGATTAAGAAACTTGGCCATATTCTTTTATATGGACGCAATTGTTTCTAAAAAAAAAAAAGGCAATAAAGCATTTTTTTTTAAAATATAGTGGTTCCTAAACTTTTGACTCCTGAGGACCCCCACTGAATCACTACTGGAAGCTGGGGACCCCCAAGCAATTTATACAATTTAATTTTCTTTTTAAAAACGCCTTTTGAAGCAGAGGCTATTTCAAGAGGGAGACAGCCTGAATTGGGTCTATTGGCATGGGCATCTATGCATACAGCAGTGTATTATTTAGTGGTACAAGTCTCCTGCTCTCAGCCATAGCAGCACTTCTACATTCTCATTCCAGAGCCTTGGAGTGGTGACCCTTCCTTACAGCAACAGGTTGAATGATTGTGAATTATTAGCATTTTTACCTATTCACAGTTTAAGAAGGTCTAAAATATTATACAATTATGAAGCATTTTATAATAAAGACATGACCCAAGGAGCAACGAATATTGTGAAAATTCTAACAAGATAGTGCACAAAGCGACGAGTCCAGTGTACAGAGCAAATTCAAGGTCTGTATTAGGAGTTCATCATGGTAGTGCAAGAGATGGCAGGAAGGTATCTGCACAGGAGGCATATTGTTTCAGCGAGATCATGGAACAATGCTATGCCAATTACCATAAACCCCTGTTAGACATAATCTTTAGTCACAGACAGCAGAACAACATTTTACCACCAAGGGGTGAGCAGTGCAGTTAAGGCATATTTCAGAGAAGCCTCGCGTGGCACCTGACATGACCTTCTCCTGTTAGGATGCCCACTGTCCCATCCCTTGCCAACAACAACCTGCAAAGACTACACAGAATAAGAGCTTGATATGTCTGAATATGAAAGCTTGACAGCACAAATAATTCACCCCAGGGCCTCTGGAAAGTGAGCAATCAGACAGCAGCACAAAAATCCTACTGCTGATCCTAGCTGCATCTATTTTTACCTGCCTGCCAAGTAATGGTAATCTACACATGTGCCTTTCAACGCTTTATTGCTTTTATTGTATTGCCTGTATTTTCATTGTTGTGTCTGTGACTGCTGTTGTCTGTCTCCCCCCGCTGCCTGTACGTGGTCCGTGCCCATTTTTCTTCCCTCTGTTCCCCTCGCTGTGCCTGTGCTCTCTCTGACCGGTCTTTCATTCTGTACCTCTCGCTGCCCCGTGTTTCTGCCCGGTTTTCCCTTCTGTTCCCTTCGCTGCCCCCGTGCATCTCTGCACGTTCTGCCTTCTGTTCTTAGCTGTCCCTATATTTCTATATTCTGTATTTTGCCTCTGTGCCACTCGTTTTTTGTGCCCTTCTGCCCTCTGTGTCACTTGTTTTCCCTCGTTTTTGTGCCCCTTTTGCCTTCTGTTCCACTCGTTTTTCCCTCGTTTTTTGTGCCTTTCTGCCCTCTGTTCCCCTTGTTTTTTGTGCCTTTCTGCCCTCTGTACCACTAAATTTTTGTGCCTTTCTGCCCTCTGTTCCACTCATTTTTCCCTAGGTTTTTGTGCCTTTCTGCCCTCTGTTCCACTCGTTTTTTGTGCCTTTCTGCCCTCTGTGCCACTCGTTTTTCCCTCATTTTTTGTGCCTTTCTACCCACTGTGCCACTCGTTTTTCCCTTGTTTTTTGTGCCTTTCTGCCCTCTGTTCCACTCGTTTTTCCCTTGTTTTTTGTGCCCTTCTGCCCTCTGTTCCACTCGTTTTTTGTGCCTTTCTGCCCTCTGTTCCACTCGCTTTTCCCTCGTTTTTTGTGCCCTTCTATCCCCTGTTCCACTCATTTTTTGTGCCTTTCTGCCCTCTGTTCCACTTGTTTTTCCCTCGTTTTTTGTGCCCTTCTGCCCTCTGTTCCACTCATTTTTGTGCCCTTCAGCCCTTTGTGCCACTCGTTTTTTCCTTGTTTTTGTGCCCCTTTTGCCTTCTGTTCCACTCGTTTCCTCAGCCGCTGTGCCACCTGCGGCCCCGCCCCCCTGACTGCCCACTGCCCATTCGCTGCCCCCGCCTCCCGATTGTGTTGTTGTGGTCTCGCCGCCCCTGCGCCAACATTCACAGCTCTGGAGCCCTGAGGCACTGCAGACGTATTTCGGGATTGCCGAATACCAAGGCTGATTAGTATTGATTTCACCTCATGAATATTTTTCCACCTACTCGCCCCTTTATTTCACTTTAGGCCTTGCTTTGTGCCCTTGTCACTGCTTTTCTTTTTTTCTCTTTCTCCTTTTGTGTTTTACTCTCTTGTCTAGGGTCAAAGTTTCATGAGGGAAAGTAGTCCCCAAAAGTGAGTCCTGGTGGGCTCCACCTGCAACCACGGCTCAAACTAAGCTACTTACAGCGCCCGAAATGATCATGTAGCAACAGAAAAGCTAAAATCGCTTAAATAAATAGAATCTTTCATAGCGATGACACAGAGAAAAGATTAGATAGAGAAGTATTCATCCATCTTTCGAAGGTTATTTAAAGTTTCCAAAGTGCTTTCAATATCGGGAAGTATACTAATAAAAATAACATTTGCTTGATGTTCATTTACTCCTAATCTGTACTCGTCCTATACAATGTGTGATGGGCTTCATATACAGTAAAAGAACAGACTTTCTGCACAGTTTACAGTGTGGCAATGTAAGGCACAGTGTGACAGTCATTTATTGATTAGAGAGAGTCTTACATATCCAGCCACCTACCTGTTGTATGTATAAAAACACAGCTTTCTTCAGTTTCCCTCCATTTTTTACTATCCACTACAAAATGCTGTGTATCTTGGGGCTCAAAAATACACCGCAGGGAGTTTCTTCCATCAGCATCGGCCACGTTCAGAGTGCTTTTATTTTTGTAACCAAGCACTGTTCCTTTTTTTACTTTTACTAACACTTTGTTTTTCAGTTTTTTTTTATTTCACATAACTTTGATAATTTGGGACGACGCATATGTTCTCTATTACTGTCATATAGTAACACTTTTAGGTAACTGCACGTTTGCAAAACTCTTCTTCACCTATTCCATATCTTTGGATTTGGAAGGGAGAAAGGAATCAAGTTGCAATGTCAGTGTGGCCATAACCGATGGAAGTAAAGCCAGAAATGCGTACAATATTAGCCACTTCATGTATTCGTTCAGTGATAAACCACTTAGTGGCGAAAGGACTGTGTCCCGATACAAAATAAACATAAATGGCATTGGCTTTCTTATAAGGCACACACAGACAGAGAACACTGAATGTGCCCGGAGACATATCGTTACACGATCCAGTTTCTGCGTTGATGGCAGAATCTGAACACCGGAGCTGCTGGTACCGACTGCGGACACAATCGGCCTCATTACAGCTCCAATCAGGTACAATATCGGCAGAGAACTTCATTCTCTGTCCACTGCTGTATATGCTGCAGCCTGATCTACTCACAGGGGGAGCCCTTCTTCATATTTGTAAGGGGAAGAGGAGCACTCTCTGCTTCTACTCACTCCAAACAGGGAGCGCCCTGCAGGACATTTTCATTTTCATTTCACTGCCATTTGAGTCCTATCACTCAGTGAACGTTGTGGTGTGACTATACCCTTATGGGGGCAGTGGTTGCATGTGCCGAGTCAGACACTTGTGGGACTCGTGCTGTATGTCCATACTTGGGCTGAGGCTGTTTGTGATGACCTCCTTGTCTTTTTTGTATTGGTGCAGCCATTTTGAGGCTGCTTGTAAGCACAACAGAAGTTGTCCTCACTTGCCCTAGTCATAGCAAGCGAAAGTGGACTTTTCCTTACTTGCCCCTTCATAGCAAGTGACATAGGACTGGTCCGTGATTCCATAACAATAGAAAACGGACTGAGCCTGAACTACCTACAGAAATAGAAAGAGGACCTACACAGTGGCCATCTTGGCATGGGCATTTGTCCAACATCCTTTCCAACTCCCTTACTGCACTAAAAGCTCACTTGCCCCATTCTCAGCAAGCGAAAGCGGACTGATCCAGGCTTCCACAACAATAGAAAGAGGATTTGAGCTTGTAGCTGTAGCTGCTCGGCTTCCACACCCCAACCATCCATGTTATTTCCCCCCACCCAGGCCCCCCATACCCAGAACCTGGATCCCTGACCCTAAGATGGCGGCCTTTGCCACCAGGCAGTGCATAGAACAGAAAGAGGAATGCTCCTTCAACTCTTTGATGACCATCTTGGATTGGTGCTTCCTCTTCCTCTTTTAGAAACTGAAGAGGTATGCACACATGATTCAATGCTGTTTCTCCCCAGTACCTTTCTACCAGTTTCTAGCCTTGTCGTATATCTACCTTTGGTCCTGTTTTGACCTCACTCCTATTGATTTTATTCTCACTGACTTCCGGAATTTGCGCACCTCCTCTTATTTTACCTCTTTGCGCCATCACTACCCTAGTGGCCCCCCTTTTTCTGTCCACCACACCACGTCTTCGCCTCATCTCCTTATCATGGCTTCCAGTCGAATTAAGTCTGGAATCAACTGCTTCAAAATAATCTATCCTCCTCATATGTCCAAAGCAGTAGCTAAACGGTTCAAACATACCATCATTGAACAATTTCCAGATTCCCTCTTTATTGACCAATTCCATAATGGGCGCCTAGGGAAGATTAAAAATTACTTCCTTTTCTTCACTAATGACATCCCTTCCTGGTCCTCCAGCTTCTCCAATTCCCTCAACGTATCCTCCTCCTCTTCTTTCCTACATGGGAAGCGGTTAAAAATTTCTCCCTCCACTCACTTTAATGGCTTCTCACCATTACACTTTATAACAATGGCACTGTCATGATCCAAGCTTCTGACTCCTGCCTCTCTCTCTTTGACCACATCTTCCACTCCCTTCGTCCCACCCATGCGACTACTATCTCTCTAGATTCTTCCTCTTCTTCTTCCTCTAGCTTGTCTTCTTTCTCCCTTTCTCCCCCCTTGACCCCCACACATTCCTTGAGACCGCTCTCCCAGGAGTCACAGGTCAACCCTTCCCCCCCTTTTCTCGTTCCCTCCCCTCCCATTCTGCCACCTTCCCAACTGGACCTCCCCCTTACCTCATCTGCTTTACACCCCACTACACCTCTACATCCTGCATCTCCCCACTATTCCACTGCCTTCTTCCACCCCTTAACTCCCCTATTCCTTCCCATTTCCACCTTTTTAATCCACCTTTCTTACAATCTGAATTACCGATCAACTCGCCTTGCCCTCACACTCCCTCCCCTCTGCTCCCCACCCCTCTCTGCTCTGCCTCTTTCCTTTTACCCTCAATTCTGTTCTTATATCCCCCATCTCTCTACAACCTTCTTTCCCCCTCCCATGCCTCACATCTCTGCCTCCCCTATTGGTAATACCATCATCTTCCCTCCCACTGATCTCACCCCCAATCTCTCCTCATCTTACATTCGCCCCTATGCTTCACAACCCTGTTTCCCCTCTTGGTAATTCCTCCCTCTTCCCTTCCTTTGACTGCTCAGTTCCTCACTCCTCCCACAACTTTCCTTTTGCTCGACCCCCCACTCTGCCTGGTGCCTTTACCCATACATTCATCTTTCATTACCCATGGTACCTGACCTGCACCCTCTCTCCTCTCCCCACTCGTGTGGCCTACCTTTGACCCCCCTCCCTCCTCTACCTGTTCATCCCCTTTTCCTCTCATCTCACCGTATCCATGGCCTTCCCATAACCCCACTCCTTCTCCCCTCCTCCTCCAGCCATCCATTTCTACTTCTCAACTTTCTCCTCCTAGGTATGATCTCTATTCTTCACCTCTTCTCAACACCAGTAAAAATATCTTAGTAACTCCATTCACTCCTTTCTACCACTTTCTTTCCCCCCTCAGACCCTTACATCACATCTTTCTCCCCAGTCCCCCACAGCCCATTGCCCTCCTTCGCCTACTTCACTTCCTCCCCCACCTTCGACCCTCGCACCCCAACACTCTCCCCAGTCCCCCACTTCCTCCTGTCCTCCTTCGCCTAGGCCACTCTCTCCCTTAACCATTGAGCCACCCTTCACTCGTGCTCAGCACACCTCTCTCTGGAAACTAAACTTGTTTCTCTCATCTCGTCCATTTCCCAGCTTGAAGCGTCCATTTCACTCCTATGTGCTAAGATATCCCCCTCTCCGAATAACCTCCCGAGGAGTTTCTTGCTCCCACGCCCCAATAGAGCCAATCACAATCTGTTCTCCACAGACATTACCAACTTATTGGCTACCTACAAGACCATCAATGTCAATTCCCCTACACTCGCCTCTACTAACAACTCTACTCAATTTGCCATTCAGACCATCTCTTCCATCAGAACTTACCAGCCTCCCCCTCAAGGGGCACCCTCATTCAAGAATCTTATCCCTATCCCCCTCATCAGTCCAGACACTCACATCATCAAAACAGTTGTGTCAGAGCTACACTGTATGCTCCATAACTGCAGATCTGCAACCAAACATAAGCTGGAAATATCCGACACCATAACTCACCACAGTCTTGACTTGCTCTTTCTCACTGAGACCTGGTTTAATGACTCCTCTAACACCTCATTTGATCTTTTGTTACCTACTGACTACTCTATCCTCAGAAACGACAGACCAGGCAAGATCGGGGGAGGTGTTGCGACTATCTTCAGAAACACCCTCCAAATCAAAGCCTTTCCCACCACCCTCTTTCGCACCTTTGAATGCCTTTCCCTAGAATTCCAAGTTCATCATGGCTCACCCTTCAGGTTCCATACCATCTAACACCCCCCTGGTAATTGCTCTTCCTTCATGGAGGAATTTATAGACTTGATTAGTGACCAATATTCACAGAGCGACAAGCAGATCTTCCTAGGTGATTTTAATCTCCACTGGAGCTCCGTGGAAGACTCGGCTGCCAACAAGCTTGCAAACTTTCTCTCAGCTAACGATCTTGCCCAACACTGCTCGGAAATTACACATGCCAAGGGCTCAATTCTGGACCTTGTGATATCCAAATCAGACCAGATTACCACTGCTTCACCCATCCGTGTTGACTGGTCTGACCATTTCCTCATTCCCTTCTGTTTTCACCTCTCTCACATTTTATCTCTCGGACAACCTAAAATAGCCTCTACGTGGTTCCGCAACACAAAAAACATTGATCTTGAGACTCTATGTGATTCTGCTATGCAGTCACTTCCTAGTCTAGACCCCAATATGGATGTCAACGATCTCACTCCCCTTTGCCTCTCAATCCATGCAGTCGAAATCAACAAGGTTGCTCCACTCCAAAGCAAAAGGAAAAGACCCACCCCATCAGCTCCTTGGTTCAACAAAGCTCTCTATGACGAAAGGAAAAACCTTAGAATCCTGGAGAAGCACTGGAGACAATCTCCTTCCACCCCAACCTCTCTCTTTTACGTTCAGCAAGATCCATATACCACAAGCACATCTTCCAGGAAAAAACTTCACATTTCAGATTCCTCCTCAATTCAGCTAAAAACAGACCCAAAAAACCTTCCGACCTCATCAAAAACCCAAATTGTTCTCCCCAAACCATCAGGCCTGAGGATGCATCAAAGAAAGCAACTGAGTTTGCTATATTCTTTGATCAAAAGGTAAAATCTCTGGTGGAACAGGTCACCCACCCCACCCCCATCGAGGAGCGAAAATCCCTAGTCACTTGGCAGAACTTTGCCGCCATCTCAGAGGTTGATCTCCTCAAATGCATCCGCGAATCCAAACCCTCTAACTATTCTTCTGACCCCATACCCAGTGGCATTGCCATTGATGTCTATACTAACACTCTCTCCTACTGGACCAGGCTAGTCAATCTCTTCCTCAGTCAAGGATCCCTCCCAATTGTCCTCAAAACAGGACAGGTTACCCCCCTTCTAAAAAAACCTCTGCAGATGCAAATGACCTCAATAACTTCCGCCCCATCACCAATCTCCCTTTTCCTTCAAAGATCACAGAAAATTGTGTTGCAAAACAACTATCCCAACACATTATGGACAATAATCTCCTCAACATGTTCAGTCGGGCTTTATTCAAAACTGCAGCACTGAAACAACCCTGCTGCAAGTGATCGATGATGCGCTGCATATTCTTGATTCGGGGGAATCGTGCCTTCTGATTCTTCTTGACCTCTCTGCAGCTTTTGACACTGTTAATCACAACACCCTCCTTAACATTCTCCAACAGAGAATGGGCGTGGACGGCACAGTACTCAAATGGTTTGCCTCTTTCCTCTCGGATAGATCCCAAATGATCAAGATTGCGAACAGTCTCTTGTCTCCACTGGTGGTTGATCAAGGCGTCCCTCAAGGTTCTATCCTTGCTCCCACTCTGTTCAATCTCTATCTGGAACCATTAGAGAATCTTCTAAGCAAAACTGGAATCCTCTACCATCTCTATGCGGATGACACCCAAATCTACCTCAAGGTGTCTTCCCCTCATGATCTCTCACTACTCAGCTCTACTCTCAACGCTATTCACAACTGGATGTTAGCTCACCAACTCATTCTCAATCCCTCCAAAATGGAATTCCTCCTCTTATCTAGCTCTCTCTCCGCCTCCTGTTCAATCCTGGATGGATCAATCGAATCTACTCGACAGTAAACCCATCATTGTGGACTGCGCTAAATCCTTAGGTGTCATACTTGACAAAAGACTCAACCTAATCTCACACATCAATTCCATGGCCAAGAGCTCATGTTATCAGCTGTGCCTATTATGGGGGATTCGTCGGTTCTTCCTGGAGAATGACCTAAAAACCTTGGTCCAATCGCTAGTTCTCTCTAGACTGGATTATTGTAATTCCCTTCTGACTGGCCTTCCCAAACCTTACCTCTCCCCCCTCAAATCCATCCTCCATTCAGCAGCTCGCTTCATTTCAGGGTCCAAACGAAGTGACCCCATCACTTCTATCCTGTATTCTCTCTTATGGCTTCCCATCGAGGCTAGAGCTATCTACAAAACAGTGTGCATCACCCACAAAGCTTTGCACTCTTCCTCCTCTCGCTATCTGGCGAAGAAACTGAAATTGTATGGCGGCTCAAGACCTTCTCGGAATGCATAAAAGTTCCTTCTTGAACCCCCCTCCTTCAAAAGGGAAAAATTGTTGGCACAATCGTTCACAGGTAATGCGGTGAGAATCTGGAACTCGCTTCCTCCTTCGCTCCGTGCCATCACCTCCATCCAGATCTTCAAAGCGGACCTCAAATCTCTTTTATTCCAAAGACACTTTCAGAACTAATTCCCTCCTTCTCAGAGCCCGCAGGAAGTTCTTTAGTCATTCTTAATTTGTCACATATATTTATATTTTTGTTTGTATATCCTGTGCTTGCTGCGTTTGATATTGTGTTCCTTTTGCCTGCGTTGTTTTGATTCTATGCCCTGCTATTTTTCGCCAGGAAGTTCTTTTGTCATTGTAAAATTTGTCATATTTATTCTTATTTTTGCTTGTACAGTTCATGCTATGCTTGAGATTGTGTGCCTTTTGCATGCGTCGCTTCAATTCTATGGCATGCTATTTTTGTTTGTTCCATTCCTGCAACAGTCCTCTCATGTAACGTAACTGGTTCTATTGTACAGTGCTCTGACACCTTCGGGTAAAGTCCGCGCTTTATAAAAATGCATTAAATAAATAAATACAAATAAATAAAAGGAGTCTACTAAACAGAAGGGTTGACGCAAAATATGGGCACACATTCCAAAATTACAGGCGCAGATAGGACATTTTCAAATAGGCGCCGCACATGCTCGCTCTGCACATAGCCAAATGCATGTATATTTGAGGTGGCTATTTCACTCAAATTAAAGAAACTATGTGAAACAAAATTATGAATCTCAGGTCATGCCCCTGTTACATCAGTCTTAGATGCTGAACCATCGAGACTGAAAACAGAAGATATGGTTTAGCCTTCAAGGCATACCTTAGCGGTTTTTCTGAAAAGCTTTTACATTTCTGACATGTGGTTGGTGGCGAACCCAAGCAAATGAACCAATCAAAAGAGGTATATGACCTTGACTTTGCATGCTCTACATCGGGAGTCATTAAATTAAATTGTGGAAGTCTCATTCGGAGTCTTACATCACAAGTAAGTTCGGTCTTTTGAATCACAGATTTTTTATTTAGCACGTAAGGCCGTTTTGATTGTTGTTTGTGTGGGTGGGTGTTCCTAGGTGTGGAGAAATTTAAACTACACAGTTGTAATTCATGTAATTGTGGGAATTTCGCCAAACGTTTGTTAGGCAAAATTCCAGAAATTATGCAAAACAATTGATACACGGATGCATTTTGTGCTAAAATGTAGTACAAAATGACATATTTGCATTTCACGTAATATCTCATAATTTTGCAGAAATTTCACGCAATTACGCAAAAGCAAATTATGCAAATGTTTCACAGCCCTGCTGGTAAGGTAAGGGCATTAAAGTTGTAGCAGGAATTTAAATAAAATTTGAGGAATTGTTTAGTAAAAAGCAGTTTAATTTTAAGCTCAGTTAATTCACTAATAGAGTAACTCATTTAAAAAAAACATTAACATTTGGGATTAAGCTTTTATTTTCATATAGGTAGCCATGAGTTTGAAGGTTCATTGTTGGGTAGTGTTGAGTGGAAATTATGAGTTTTTGGTTCCAGTCATTGAGGTAATAAAGCTTGTTTATGCTCATGAATGGGTAGTGTTTATGGGTAATGGGAGACTTGCAGCCACAGTGTCTGAACACTGACCTTTGTGTTCCTGCCGTGAGGGGAACGGCCCGCTGAACTTGTGCCCACCCCTGCCGTGAGGTGAACGGCTGCTCCACCGGCAACAACATCGCCGCAAGGGCAGGGACTTCATTTCCCAGCTGTCCCTGGGAGCCACGGCGCACGTGTGACGCCATTGCTGCGACCGGAGGCGCTTGAAAACTGCAGAACGCCTCCCGCGTCGCGGGACGCGCGCGGGACTAGCCGGGCTGAGCCCGGGCAGAGGGCGGGCCATCTGTGGCCGTTCGGGGCTGGGCTGGGACACCCCTATTGGTTGACATTTTAATAACCGTGGACTTACTGGACATACTAGTAAGATAACATTATCTCGTTCTCTATTTCATTTTTTATTTTTAAGTATTAACCTTGTTATATTGTTTATTTTGTGGGTTTTAATGTCATAATATCCATCATGGACACCATCCCAATTTTAGCCAGGAAATCCCTCGTGGTTGGGTCCGTACAGGGAACATTAGATCAATTCATCACAAGGGCGGCGGCGGTCCTAGAGCGTGAAATTGCTCTGACCGAGCGGCGGCTATCTACTGAATTGCAAAAGAAACGCTCCTCCCTGGGCCATATTCGCTTAGTAAATACTCCTCCAGAGTGGGTGTTGGCTTCATATCACTCCTCCGATATCGGCATACCACCACAGCTTCAAGATCTGCCAGAAACACCAACACGAAGCAGGTCATTTAGTCAGGTGGTCCTTAGCTCTTGTTCACAATCCGTGATTTCCTCACTTGAAGAGCCAAGTACACTAGCCATCGACCCAAACAACAAAGGGGAAGCACATACACTAACTACCACCTCTGGTATAGGTCTATCTACCGAAAGGATTACGGGGGGAACCAGACGAAAGGGCAGACATACGAAACCAGCTAAATCGGATAAATTAGTAATGAATCCAACTTACATTAAAACCCCAGCTGAAAGTAAAAGCAAGCAGTCTAAACCATGTACTAAATCATTCTGTACACAAGACCTAATGAGTGACTTAGAGAAACTGATTAAATCCCTGGTCATACCTCTTATTGAGAGGGTTAAAAGGCTGGCGGAGCAAGTGGGGTCTATTCATGAGGCAAATTTAGCGAATACAGAGCTGCTTAAAACACTAGCATATAATCACAAACATTTACCGGCTGACCCAACGCCAGATATGGTCAAACAGTATTCCCAGCAAAACTCTGAACCCTTGATAAATAATGGAAATATAATCCCATCTATTCAGCTAGAGAATACTGTTCGGGCTCCAACGAAAAAGGCAGTAACGGCCGGTAGAGGGTTAAAAGGTAACCAAGGTTGTGATCAGACTAAAAACCCAAATCTAAATCCACCTCATATAGGGCATCGGCCACCACGATTTGATCAGCATATTGATCTACCACCGCAGGCAGAACCTTATGTAATTGTACTTACCGGTGTTCCGGAACTGACATCAGGGAAACATGAGGTATATCAGGTTCTGAAAAACAAGGTAATACACTGGCTAGGTAAAAATAGGCCCCTACCTCCCGAAATCGATGGCACAATATTGTTTGTCAGAATATTAGGATGGATAGGAAGGAGGCCAAAGGACATACAGGGGGACTGTATCATTATTAATTCTAGAGACCGTAAGGCTATAAATTACATCAGAGACTGGTTTCCGGAGGGATATGGGGGTGATATATCCACTAAGGACTTGAGTTACTTTTACCCACGTGCCTTGGTAGGGACGAACTTTGGTCCCCTCTACCAGTCTAGCAGGAGTATGCAAGGTTCCATCTACAATGTTACCACTCTAAACAGGTTTGCCCCACTTGAAGGAATGGAGGGAGTAGACTGACGTCCAACTGAGACAAAAGAAGTGGAGATGGTCGATTCCGAAACTGTATCTGGGAACTCTTTACCCGTAAATGAGGAAGCTGAAGTATGTGAGGCCCTGGTGAGCATAGGGAAGATCTCCACCTGTAATAACCAAACCGAAGTAGGATACCGGTTCTTGTCCTGGAACCTAGCAGGGCTAAAGGACAAAATAGACCTCCCAGATTGGTTAGACCTGGGTAAAAATTATAAAATTCTCTGTTTTCAAGAAACTTGGTCGGTGATAGAGCATAATTTACTTGGCTATCAAACATTTAATACTCCGGCTATTGCTACCCACCGTGGTAGAAATAAAGGGGGCCTATGCACCTACATCGCAACTACCTCTGACATATTAGTTCATAGTTTTGTATCAGCAGATTGCTACCAGATTCTGGAAGTAAGTTGGCCAGGCCAATATAGAGGGGCAATAATACATTTTTATAACAATGCTCACCCCTCTACTTGGGAGGAACTCATTTCAAACTTTAGCAATTCACTCAGAGAGTTAGAAAATTCAAGAGAGGGGACTTAGTACTATTATGGATGGGTGACTTTAATTGCTCCCTTTGTACTTCACACACTACAGGTATGTGCCCTCTGATGGGTAAGAGAGAGGAACCTCTAACACACTGTGTCCACTCTAAGCTAGGGGTTTTGCTCAACACAATAATATATGAGTTCGACCTGCGTTTTATAAATGAATGCTGCACACCAGAAGAAAGCTTTAAGCCGACTTTTGTTGGGAGAGGGGCCAATACGTTAATCGATTTTACTTTTCTATCGTATAGAGATCAATCACTCGTGGTATTCTGGGAGACACTCAATGTTGCCATGAGTGACCACTATCCTATTTCTTTTCGATTGAATATAGTTGGCCGGGAAGCAGCTAAAAAGACCTCATATTCTACTCCCATTAGTTTAGGTAGCACAAATGGTTATACTCTAAGATGGGCTAAGGAAGACCCTAAACTGTTTATTCAAAAACTAGTTGTAAAAAAGTACGAACAACTATTTATCTGCCTTTCAACAACTGTGGGAAGCGGGCAAGTTCTTGAAGCATTTAGTAAGATTACTAACGAGATAAAAAAAGATTTGTCCAGACAATACAAAAGCCAGACTAAGAAACATAAGGGATGGTTTGATAAAAATTGTAGTAGGGCACATCGAAATTTGAAATCTGCCTTACAGGAAGACCCCAGATCAATTGAACGTGTAAGATTCCACAGGGGAGCCTACCGGGTAGCCATTGATAGAAGAAGAAAAGAGTTAAAAGTAACACTTTGTCAAAATCTCCATGACGCATGTTTAGCAAGAGACAATTCCCCGTTATTAAAGGATAAAGAAAGGGATTCTATTGATATGGCTATCTCTGGTGACGTGTGGGTTGAGCACTTTTCTAATCTATATGATAACCAACCTGGGTTAACTACTTCTAGTACTTACCCCTCGATGTCACAGATAGAGTCAGATCGAGCAGAAATTTTTCCCGGGGTTCCAATTGATTTGTATAAATCTGTGCTACCTCTCTGGTCCCCGCTGATCACTAATGTCTTAAATCATGCAAATGGTGTTGGCTTTATTCCAACTTGGTCAGAGGCAGTGGTAATACCCATCTTCAAAAAGGGAGATAGAAATAATCCCGCTTGTTATCGTCCTATCTCCCTTTTGGATGCCCTCATGAAAGTAGCGGGAAGGATAATCCTTAACAGGCTTCACGAATGGGCTGTAGAAGGGGATATTATCATGGATTTGCAATATGGCTTCCGTTCTGGGATGGGCACAATCGAACAAGGCTTGAATTTAGCTCATTTACCTGCAAAATATACTGAGGCTAAGAAGGAAAGCCTGTACATAACATTCGTGGACCTGAGTTCAGCGTTCGATTGTGTTGATCATGCGAAGATGTGGAGCATTCTATCTGACATGGGTGTGGATCAGCGTATTTTGTCATTTATAAGGGAGTTGTACAGAGATGCAGGTGCCAGAGTACGCTATGGGGCGGGGGGTTTATGTTCAGACAAATTTAACATCAAAAGACGTGTGAGACAAGGGTGCATCCTTGCACCCTTTTTATTTACACTATATATCAACTCGGTGGGCCTTCACCTTAGGAAGTTTCAGTTTGACTACCCGGCTGTGGGGGGGAAGCTATACCCATCCTCCTCTATGCCGATGACCCTGCTTTAATATCTCACACCGTCATCGGTTTACAGAGGGTGGTGACTGAATTTTCCGAATACATGGGTGCCCGCGGTCTAATAGTAAACGTTGCAAAAACTTACTCCATGACCTGTGGTACTCGGAAGAAAACAACTAGAGCCATCTATCTGGGAACCAAAAGTATTGAAAATACTGACTGCTTCTCCTATTTAGGAGTTACATTTGATAGTAGAGGCTCCTGGAAAGAGGCTGTCTGTACTAGAAGATTGGCCCTTAGTAGAGCAAACGGCGCCTTGATTAATTTTTCTAGAAAAATAGGCGGGAGACCAGTGCGGGAGCTTATACAGATTTATAAAGCTAAGTGTGTTCCCACGGGTACATATGGGGCTGGTCTATGGGGATTGGCCAAAACAGATCAGATTCAATATGCTGAAAACAAATTCATTCGCTATTTATTGGCGCCGCCAAGTTCAATGTCCACCTATTTTTGCCATGAGGAAGTGGGCTTAAATTATATAGAAGACATTATTAAATCATCCCCACTTCTTCTGTGGCAAAAAATCTGGGTCACCACGGAAACATCGCTAAACAGAGATGTTGTGCGAGACTGTTAATCTCTGGACGGGGCAGCAAACATTAAATGGCACAACTATGTTAAGGATATGTCAGCCGAGTTGGGTCACAAGAATATTTTGACAATCCATCTTGTTTAGAATTTTTTTCGAAAAAGACCCTTAAAAGATCTATTATGGATCACTTGGCTAAGAAAAGGTGGCATAAAGAAAAACATAAGCAATCAGTTATGGCCTATCAGCAGTTGACCACCCATGTTGGGATACAGCCGTATTTATTGCTGGAGTCTAGCCCATATTCGAGGATGCTGTTGACTAGGCTGCGTGTGGGTTCTTTCTTTCGTTTAGTGACATTTCCCAAATGCAATGATTGGTCTCCTCATCTAGCGAAATGCCCCTGTGATGAATTTTCATCCCTCCCAGACTAACACCCACTGTATCTTCTTCTGTAAACTGTATGTTATCCCCAGGAAAAACTTTTTGTTACCACTATTAAAGACCTGGAGTATTAGAGGGTGCACTGCTGCTTTCTCTAGACTGAAAACATTAGAATCACTTTTAGTGATGAAATCAGTCACCTCTTATTTAAGGATTGTCATTGCTTTGAGGAAATCTTTGTGATCTGTTCCTTTTATGAATGTGGTTAAATCACGTTCTGGCTTTTTCCTTTGACCCTGAGTACCAAATCAATCTACCAACATATTCGAAACGGGGGAGAGATTCTGTTATTGTGGTATATAATATGCTCTCCGAATATACGTTATGTAATATGAATGTGATGGAAATTTTTAATTGGTTTTAATATTTTTATCCAAATGTTTTTTATATATGTGCTTTCATGATTTTAAAACAAAAATCGAATAAAGCTGATTGTGAACCTTTTTTTGGGTAATGAGGAGTTTTTAAACCTCATGAATGAGTTGTACATAGGGATAGTAAGAAGGATTTAGGGACAGGAATGGGTAGTCTGTAGAGGTAGTAAGGAATGTTAGGGCTGTGGATAGATAGTATTTAGTGTAGTGTAGTTGGGAGGTGTTAGGGCTCACGAGTAGTATGTAGAGACAGTAAGGGTTTTTTAGGCTAAAGGGTGTGGTAGTTTACGATATAAAATTGAAATTAAATTAAAAGTAATATTAATTTAGTTTACAACAAATTAAATCATTAAAACATACAGATACATTTGAATTAAAATTGAATATTTATATAAAATATATAAATAAAAACATTAACCATCAATACAAATGGACTCCCCAAGTACTCCTGATCTAATGACGTGATAGGAAGGTACTCCTTATGTAATGACCACAATGTATTGACTCATGATGTGATAGTATGCAAAGTACCAACCGACATTCATCAGAAGAACCTCTGTCAATGGAAGAACACCTAGTTCAAGGATCTCTCTTCTTGTTCAATTTAGACGAAATACATTTTCTTTTATACACAGAAAGTGCAGTCTAGGCATCTGTGATGTTTGTTTAGTTACTTGAATTATAATCCTGTGTCTGGTACACGACCCTTTCATCGATCATTTTGAAAAGATCACAGATCTATAGTGCCCTACACTTAAGGGATACAGAGATTAAGGAAGATTAGTGCAGCTTGCTTCTACTCATCCACGGCACAGAGTAGATCTTCCTTAATATTAAATAGTGTGGTTTCCAGTCCTCACTACGTCGTCAAACCTAATTGTATGCCATGGAGGATATGATTGTAAATTCTTGCAGTTTCTTAGTATTCTCTTTCCCTTTGCAGAAAAATCTGTAGTTTTGAAGTTCTTCTAAATGTGTTGTTGGTTTTCCTCAGGAGGGGTGTAATGGCTGTGTGTTTAAGATGGCCTTGAACAAATCCACGTAAGATGGTCACATTAGAAATGTGTGTGTTGTCAGCAGAAACTGGAAAAAAAGTTCCTCAGCCATACTGCAGAACAAGATTTAACATCCAGGTTAGAGCACTCAGGCTTCTGGGAAAGATACTGGATGTGGTGAATTTTCCCTTGTTTAAGAATGGTAGAGAGGGTTATTGATGTTGAATTGATTATGTGAGAAATGAGGTTGTTGGTTGACTGTGGTGTGAGCACTGATCAAGCAACATCCACAATCCCCTGTAGGGTGAACTACAAAAAGTCAATGAATCAACCTGTGCTTAACCCAAGGTAGCTTGCCACTAAAAGCAGTCAGGTGTACTTTAGGGGTAATGTATAAATTATATATATAAATATATATATATTTTGGACTTGGCCCTGTTGGCAGGTTCACCTCTAAACTTTTTGCTTTTAAAAGTGACCTGGTGTTAGTTGTTTTTGGCTGCTGCGCAGTTTAACACTGTGTTCCTGTGTAAAGTGCGTGCGCACTGAGTGCATGTTGTGAGATTGACCTGCCCTCCCATAGGAATGCATTGGGGATATGTGTGTCCATGGTAGTTCCTGATGTGAGAGGAGTGCAGGGGCGAGTTTGGTATGTGCGAACTTGTGAGATTAAATGCTGCACGACGGTGTGCGCAGATTTAATGTGTCTAGTGTAGAAGTGCCACTTCTAGAAGTTGGCATGTCTGTGTGCAGTGAATGTGAATTGACTGTCTGGCTTGTGAGTGACAGGAGCTGGTTGGTGTGCCAGGCTCCAGGAGTCATGATGGGTCTGCCCGGTGGTGAATAGGGAGATCTGCATGTTGAAGGGAGGGAGGAGTTGCACCTGGGACCTGAATAGGGCTGTGCCTTCCCTCCACAATGCTCCGGCCCCTGTGGTGCGTCTGATGTCCCTAGCCTGTCCTGTGAATAGGGAGAGGGGCTGAGCAAAACAAAGTGCTCAAGAACCCCAGGTTTGTTCTCTCTGGATCCTGACTCCAGGGGGGCCTGTTGCTGCTGCTGGGCGCCAGGAGGAACCACCACTAGGGACTGCCTCCCTGCTGGAGGGCCCTGGCAGCTGGCCCCTTGGCCCAGCCTTTGCCCCCCTTCCTAAAGACTCTTCACTGGACTTTGCCTGTAGCACCTGGGAGCGCTTTATTTCAACTTCCCTAAGGAGCGCTTTGTGGGGTTGCCGCAGCAGCACGAGGCTGCAATCCTCTTAGGCAGGGGGACCCCCGGCGTGGAGATCCCCTCGCGTTTGTGCTCGTATGCGGTGCGGGTGCCCACCCCGCATTGCCTGCCGTGTATTTCCTGATTTTAAATATCCCTAGTGGGTGCCCACCCCGTGAGGGGCCTTGTGCCACTGTTTATATCCCTAGCGAGTGCCCACCCCGCCAGGGACTTTGGGTTGCAGGGAACCGTGAGGGCCACCGTGCTGCCCGTGACGACCAGGAAGTGAAGCAGCCAAACCAGAAGCCGACGGGAGCCCACCCCGCGCTCCGGTACCAGGAAGCAGGAAGCGGATGGGAGCCCATCCCCGCACCTGCAGACGGAGGGAGTTTTGTCCGGCTCTGCTGCCGGACCCGGTGAAAGTGACCCTGAGCCTCGCCGGCTCCCTAGCGAAGCCCCGGTCCCAAGAAGAGGGACCGGGTGAAGCGCCTTGCAGCAGCACAGGCCTCCCCGTAGGACGGAGAACCCCGCGAGCGCCGCTGACCAGCAGGGAGGTGAAAGGGGGGGGCCTGAGGTGCATTGTCGGCGCCTGCCCCCGGGAGACCAAGGAGAGGATCAGAGCTGCCTTGGATGCCCCAGTGAGAGGAGCGCCAATGGGGTGGTGGTTTGGCTGGCTCAGTGGTTTCCGAGTCCCTGAGCGGGACTCCAACGTTGGGGGCCTTTGTTTCTTAGAGTCCCCGGGCGGGGCTCGCTAGTCCAGTCGTGCCCATTCTTCCTTTGGGCTCACAGCAGGTGCCGCAGTTGCGGGCTGCTGCAAAATGGGGCACATTTGTTTATTCATAGAGCCTGGCGTGGTTCTATTGGGGGCATATTTCATTTTCGAGCACCCGTGGCTCCAACATTGGGGCACAGTTGTTTATTCGTAGAGCCTTGCATGGCTCTATTGGGGGCACAGTGTTCACAGAAGTCCCACAGTACTTGGGGGCCAGGTAAGTTCTTTCCCTAGTTGGGGCAGTTATCTCAGGAACCAGCATGCTCCCAGGCACCTGTTGTTTTCAGAGCGTTGAGGGCTCCAATGTTTGGCGCAATTTGTTTCAAGGGCACTGAGAGCCCTTACAGTATTTTTCCCTACCTCACAGCTACCCAGCAAGTAGTGGGCAGCTGCACCATTTAGGCATTTTATTTTTAGGGGACATGTTCTTTTGGATTTCACAGCTGCCCAGCCCACGTTTAGGCTTGATCTTTGGCGGACTTCGCTTTTGCTGCATGCGGAGCCAGCCCGGACATTCTGGACATCGGGCGTTTGAGCCCCACGGAAGGCCAGTTGGCCTGGGGTCAGTACCTACTGTGATTCTGCGCTAGGTGATTGGTGATTTGGGTTTGTGATGATAATTGCCTAATGTGACTTATGTGCAATGCCTTTATGCCTGTGATACCTCTAACTGTGTTTTCATGCTTAGGAGGTTGTTTTGCCTAGTATAGTTTATACTAGTGAGTTTATGTGTCCCTGCATGATCTATGCCTAAGGTGATTAGTATTGCGTAGTGTGTACCTACCTTTTACCAGTGGTTACTGGTTGTGTCCTACACTTGTTTTTGTGCTACAATTGTTCTATGTTCTAGAAGTGCTATTTCTACTCAGTGCTGTCTCTGACAGTGGCCCACGTGGCCCTGCCATGTGTAAATAATCCCCTGTAAATACTGCCCAGTGCCAGTTGGCACAGTGTAATTGTGTGATTATGATCTAACGTGTTTATGGTAATACAAAGGCTATTTTTTATATATAACCTTGTTTGGAGTTCCTTTTTGTGGTGTGCCTAGTGTGTTGCTGCTGTGTGTGTGTTGCACAAACGCTTTACACATTGCTTCCGGGATAATCCTGACTGCTGGTGCCAAGCTACCAACGGGGTGAGCAGGGGTTATCTTTGGCGTGTAACTCCCTTGCCCTGACTAGAGTGGTGGTTTCTGACGGGCTTTTTATGCAAATGCGTTTCGGCGTGATGCCTTCCTCAGTGCAGTAAACCATTAAATATCTTCTCGGGAAGATGCATTGTGGGTTATTGAGGCCATCTCATTAGCCACTGACATCATCATGGAAACTAAACAGCAGCTTTTGCCATCCACCTATAGGTTGCAGCCCACCAATAGGAACAACATTTGAACAATTTAACGGACCCTGTGCTGTGCTTGGGCTTTTATTGGTTTACTGCATTATGGAAGGCATTATGCCGAAACGTGTTTGCATCAATAACTCATTTTGTATAACGCTGTGCGTGCTCCAGAATTTTCTTGAGGCACAACACAGACCACAACTCCCAGCATGCACACGCATTGGAACTCACCTGCGAGCTCCACCAGAGGGCAACTATCTATCAGCATGCAGAGGTCAGAGGAGGGTTTGTTGCTGCTTCTGTAAGCTGTTATCAAGCCTCTGGTTAAGAAAAAGGAGCTCTGAAACCCGTCAGGCCAGAAAAATAATTGGAATTCAAATGCCAGTGTGAAAATAAAGTTTCTGATGAAATGTCCGCTGCTGAGTGCGTCTTCAATTCAGGACCACAGATGGAAACATAAATCCCCTCCTAATTGCAATTTGGAATGGTGGTTTCAAACCGTTATAAAATTTGGAACTTCTCAAATATGCTTGTAACCGATGATCTGCAAAAGGGAGCTTACCCTCTGAGAAATGTTTCAGTTGACCACAGAGGAAGAACGCTGTCATTCAGAGACAACTTGCTCCCTATATTGTGTTCCTAAATTTGATTATTTTTAAAGGAGGCACTGATTCCTCTAAGCAAGATGGACTGTTATGCAAAAGAAGTTTCCTTGTGTTTGAAGCCAATTACAGGGGTCACAAATAGTTACCTGCCTAATTAATATTAATAAGACAGGTGATGGTGATCTAGGGTCTGCGTTAAAATTTTGAATCATAAACACTGATCAACATTTCTTACTTGGTCCAGAAAAACGATCATGAAATTGGATGGTGGTGGAGGTTGAAAAACAGAGAAGATTAGCACAAGATCAATCCATAAACAATTAATTCACTTTCTCGAACTACACGTAGTGCTAGCCTGGACTGGAGTGAATTTTCCTAGGCATCTTACTCTGTGGCAAACAGGATAGTGAACAACATCACCTCCTTGTTGGGCATTTCAACTGGCTTTGCAGGTACAGACACCTCCTTTGGAGTAATGCATGTAGGGTAAGAATTGAGCAGCCTAGTAACTGGGCAAACTAAAGAAACATGTTTAGGGATCGAGAATACTACACATTGCACAGAAAAATGAATATGTGTGAGGCAAATGGAATGACACAAAGAAAAAGGATGGAAAGTAATATAGAAAAGCAAGGGAAGATGAGAAAAGAGAAGAAAGGAAAGGAACAAGAATTGAAGGAAACTTTGCTTTGTGGAACAATTCCAGCTGACCTTCCCTAAAAGGGTCAGTATTCCATGATTTCCTCACTCACTGCACATGGTTCAAAGTGTAGAGTATTTTATATTTTTTGTAAGGATTGCATCATCTCATAAAGATCAACAAGCAAAAAATAGTACAAACCTAACTCAATTATTTGAACTGGATAGATTTTAACCCCGACTTTTACTCAATGTTAAGTCGCGTTGACTCACCCACAAGGAATACATTGGGGAAAAAAAGACAGGCTGGTACCTTTTCTGTTAAAATAGGGATTTTGGTTGAGGAGGGTGTGAATTTTTAGCAACCTTTAATCCTAACGCTGTCAGAGTGAACGATAAAAAGTCACCACCAAATTTAACTGTGCTTAACCCTCTGGTAGCTTGAAATAAAATCAGTCAGGCTTAACTTAGAGGCAATGAGTAAAGTAGCTATGAAGCACTTAAACAGTAATAAAGTGAAAATACATCAATTCAAAAAAGTAGTCGACCTTTAAACTTGATGTTAGGAGGGTGTATGCAGTACTTCACAGTTCACATAGGAGACATGATCAAAATGGCACAAGGTGTCAGAACAACGAACCAGAGAGCCATGTTTTTTTTCTTTTTATTTTGCGAGGAAAGGACAGACTGGGGGAGAGGTGAGTGAGAGGCAAGAGAGGGTGTTGCAATAGAAGACTATGGTGTATTTGATGTCTTAGCAACACTTCACATAGACCTTATTTGGGTTGCTTCATGTTGGGTGGGGTCCCATTTGTCTTCCACTTCCCTATCTATGTCTCCTCTTGAAACTTTGTCACAATAGGACTTTGCGTTATATAGCTGCTATGATCACTTGCGTAGCCTTTTGTTTTTGAAAAGGGGTAGGTGGTATTTTTGAACGGGATGTCAGTAATAAGGTAACCTTTTTGGTGCTTGGGTGGGAGGGCTGCCTACAGGGAGGCGCTTCTAGTTTTTTTTTCATATAACATCCCGGCCCGTGTGCAATCTTGTGTGCAGGTGAGGTGCTAGAGTAGTTCAGCTTTCATTTTCTTTGTTCACCTGAAAAGGTCTGCCATATACCCTGTCTTCCCTCCCCCAGATGACCGGAATACTGTTTTCTTGCTAGTGGGTAAAGGCATCTCCAGCTAGCGAGAGCAAATGCGTACAGATTGTGGGGTAGGTCAACATGCCCCCTTCCTTTTTTAATGCTGAAGTGAAAGATTGGTTAGAGTTTGTCCCAGAATTTTCAGATGCTTGCTTTTGAAGATGGTTTTAAGGCCTCTCGGTAATTGGTGATCTGAAATTAATTCCTTGTTGTATTGATGCTCTTTGTAATGGTGCTATTTAGTTAGTTAGTAAACATCATAGCTGCCGAGCTCGAATTCTACAAAATGATGTATTTAGATGAATTTAGCACTGGCAAAGCACCACTACGCCTAGATAGGGCTGCAAATTCAGACTGGTAGGAGCGTCACAAAAGGCCTTCGGTGTGACTGACACACAAAACGGGAAAGATATTGAAAGGTTTTTCAAATCGCTATTACGAAATTATCAAGCCCTTTAGGACGGTAACATGTACAGCTCTAAGGAAATAATCAGTGCACATTCAAAACAAGAGCATGTCCTCAAAAAGTACTTTAAAGTTAGCTGTGATCCATACTGAATGCTCATGTAGTATCTTACTGAAATACCTGAATGTTATGTAGCACAAGTCGTCACATTCCCATGTGCAAATCTAGGGGCACATGAAGTAGCCCGCTACCCTAAGACATGCTCCTTATTGCGGTCTCTATGAAATGATGTGGGTTTAGGACAATGACATTCCTGGCGCTGTTCATCTTGCTTCACAAAAAGAACATCCCGTTGTTTGCACATTTATGTGTGATTGTAGGGAGACCTGATGTCCCAGCTTTGCTGGGCAGTCAGGTTTTTCACCATATTTTACTGTACATTTAGCTCATGTCCTAGCTTTCAGAGCAAGTCCACTGAACACAGGGGGAGAAAAGCTTCAGTGTTGAGTTCCAGTGCACGATTAGTTAGCATCACTTAGAAGAAAGTCATTTAATTGGATGTATCCATGCTAGGGTGACCAAATGTTGAAAACCAAAAACTGGGACATTTAGCAAACATAGAAGAAGAACTACACTTTTACATTATCTGTGGGGCACAAAATGACAGCACACATCAAAATAGACAATGAGGCACTACAGAACTAAATTAAAGGGAACTTTTGAACTAAGCAGCATGGGTTTTATTTAACCCCTTCCGTACGGGGCACGTTGAGCGGACGTCGTGTGCACTACCTCGGTAGTGCTGCGCACGTCCGCTGACCGATCCGGCCCTGCCCGCGCAATAGAACATTCCGCACCAGCGCGGAACTTTCGGCGCAGCGGAGGGGTTAAATCATGCTCTAAGAAGAGCTGCAAACTCGTCCAGCCTTTGAGCACATACAAAACTGCTTGTCCATGTCTACAGTCGATCTTCTCCAATAAAAACAGATTTGAGATACATTTCTCAAGATCTGCTGGGACAGCTGGTGAAAAATCCAGGACGCCTGGTCACCATTAATCTATTGGTATTTATATAACACAAGCCTAGACAAAAAGGCAGCAGGGCGCTGTACTGCAGCAAAAACAAGCACACAGTCAACAAGCCATAGGTGCGGTAGCTGGGTTCTAGAAGCAGAAGTATACTATTACTTTATTGAGATGTAGTGTTCTTATAGAGGCTAGCCTTCTACTAGTTCCTACATTTGAGTATTGTTGGAGAAGTCCTGATGGATATGGGGATGTTGGTCCAGATCCTGGGTACATAGATGGAAAAGGCGTGCTGGCATTTTTCTTTTTTTTTTTTACTCTTCTTAGTGTTCTGGCTTTAGATAAGCCAAGAGTGATCAGACATGGTGAGTTTTTCTGCTAGATAAGCGGTCATGATTCCGTTGTAAATGGTGCAGCAGATTTTGAAAGTGGCGTGGACCGGCAAAGGGGGCCATCAAAGATCCATAAGGATGGGTGTGACATGAACATATTTCTTTAAGCACTGGATGGGACAGGCTGTGGTGTGTAGAATGCCCTTAAGAGGAGTCTATCTGCAGTCTGGGGGAGCAGAAGTAGTGAAATATGTCAAATTCAAGCATGGATTTTATGAATAAACTTTAAGAGAATCATAATTTATTTTTTTGTGTTTTACTAAAATGGCTTTTTGAATGTAAAGGATTAATCAATACAATAAGTAGCTTTATGTAATATTCCTCGCTCCCAGCTGAAACGCATTGTATGTTGTAAAGTGTATGCCAGAAGGGTTTTTGGATTAGTAGGTTTGGGACTGCACACATGCCCGGTCTCGTTCCTGGCGCACATAGCCAGTAGAGCCTCCACTGCCGCAAAAAAAAGGAAAAAAATTGGAGGGAACCTTGGTTAACACATTTAATAAATATTAACTTTGAAATGGGAGAAAGTAGGAATGTCAAGTTTGGTGTCTAAAGAATTATAATTTAAAATCCTCTTTACTAGTAAAGTTGATTTTTAAGTTGTGGTAAATAAATAAATAATACCCTATTTTTGACTAGACTTATAGCATAACAGATAGCTCAATAAATAAGAGTCAAGATTCGAGGTAGTAGGAGTTTTTGCAGGTTTATTACAGCATAAGGACAGGATCAGGACAACCTGCATAGGAATAGGACAATAAGGCCCGGCAGCTGCCGGGGCTAGGTCTGGGATGAGCGCGCTAACATTTAATAACATAACATTGACTTATATACATAGCGCAAACACATAGCATTACATTGCAGTAGGCGTAGCAGTGGGTGGAGTAGAAGGCGTGACGCGTAGCAGTCGCGAGAGATAACAGTAAAAAGAGGTGTAACTTGGGAGTTTACTAAGACATGTGATGCAAACGTAACAGAATATGTCATGGATGGGCGGACACATAGGAGGGGGCTACCTAAGGAGCCGGGACCTCTAACCTAATGGTGCGCGAAAACTAGCAATGACGTGTTACTAGGAGAAGCTGGGGGCTACGAACTCTGTGTTAGGAGCAGAGACTAGAGTCTGGAGGGTCGGAGCGACATGTACCTAAACCCTATCTGGTATCTAATGTTTAGGGAACATGTTGATATAAACTAGAAGTCATGAGGGGAGAGGCTAACTTGATTTCTAAGACTGGACCATGCATTATTCTACATGTAGTGCGTGAAGAATATTAAATGACTATTAAATACAGTATTTCTCTAACATGGAGACGAGAAGGCTAGACAATGACGGAAACTATTGATGCAGTTCAGTAGCTTAGGAATGCAGAGGAGGAGGACTGAACTGATAGCAGGAACTATAACATACTTTTGGCAGACTCAGAGGCAGAGCCGGGCTGCACCGGGCACTGCGAGACAGGAAGTAAGTGAAGGGTCGAGGATACAGGTGGGGGCTGTATCGCTCCTTAGCGAGGCTTTCAGGAGACAGGAGCTGAATCTGTGGTCCGGGCCCTTTTGAGGCCTAGAAACGGGGACTTTATAATTGAATAACGTGCACACTGAGAAACGTGGCAACATTACTTACATAGGCCTGATATTCGTAGTATTCACGAGGACTGGAAACTAACATACTAGAGGTGGACACAACTGTAATTGCGTCTTTAATCAGAAATGGGGAATAACATATGCATATTGATCATGCACACATAACATATGATGGATGGGGCGTAGGGACACAGAACATGGCAAAATTTACTTTTCCACATTCCCTCCTTGTCACTACGTTTCATCAGGAAACATCAATATTCATGATACCGTCTATCATTTCATACAGTACCATTTGCTCGTCTCGAATTGTCGAGGAACGGGATTTAGAACGGGGCTTGGGACTGGGAATACAAGAGGTAGCACACATGCTGCAAATCGCAGGGCCACATTGTATACAGAGGCAGCAGCTAAATATGATCGCTACTGCAATACCTAGAAAGGACAGGACTTTCCATCCCCATGCGGAAATTATATTCCAGAACCAACCGGACCATGTCCAGGTGCCTGGATCTTGGTGTAACAGATGGGCAATTTTATGGAGTCTGGTTATAGCTGAATAAACAGACGGCGCGTTATTTGGAATGAAAATGCAACAACTGGATCCGAGAATTCTACAGGCCCCGTCCCTATCGGCCAGTATGACGTCAAGGACGAGACGATTCTGTAAAACGACAATTCTCATAAAGGATTGTTCTTCGGTTAGGTTACCTAGAGCGGAGGCAGTCTCATCTACTACTGCTTCAAGGGTTCTTGTTAACCTACGAATTAGCTTACTATTTACAACTGTACCTAAATAAGGAAAAACACCTTTATCTACATCAATGAATTGCTCTGCGGCGGTTTCAGTATAATCGACAATCGGGAGATTTCTCTTGTGTCTAGTGTGTACTAAAAAAGAATTCCTATGATAGTCAGGTGGGGCTAGAAAAACAGGTGGCAGTAGGAAGGCAATGTAACAGGTTCCCTCCCAATCGAGGGGCAGACGGACATATGCAGTTTGACCACAAACAAAATAAGAATGACGTGAAGCTTTAAAAATAGATTTCCTACTGTCACTATACTTGATAACAGTAGTACATTCACTATGACCTATATGTACAGAACCATAACTACGGACACATAATTCGCCTTTGACTGGTAGTACTGAAATAGCGGGTGAGTCTGGAGTAGTATCAGACTGAACATTCAGAACCATGAAATTCGACGAATAATTTCCTAAATTATATACTTCATTTTCTAGATCTAAACCTGTTCTGTGGGGGAAACCTTGCTTGTCTGGGAAACATGTACTGTTAAGAAAAAACATATCTGTTGAAGATGACGTTAACGTGGACCATGCTCCACACGAACCATTGTGTGAGAATGGATAAGGAAAGAGTGGCAGAACTCCCTTCGGTGTCTGGAAAGGGGGGAGTCGACCACACACCCAACAATTAGTGGCATTGCTGGTCTGGTGTGAATAATGTAACATACGGATGAATGTGTTATTACGCATTGCGAGGCGGTATGAATATTCGTGAGGAGGCAGATCACTAAACGTGTGCTCTACCGTAGCATCAGCAGACATATTTACATGAGGAACTGGAAAACACAGATAGAAAGCATAACTGGTGCAGGAAATCATTATGCTAAGAAACAATATGAAACCTAGAAAAACGATACATTTGAGTGAACTTTGACTGACTCTCTCACTATGGGGGTCTATTTTATACATGTCAGAAACAGTCTAACCGTTTCACCTAGGGGAGGACTTATACAATCAAACTGGCTGACTTATTAGACCTGAGCTTTAACTTATACTCCTGTTGCGGAGTTTTCTCTAACAAGGGAGGGGTTGTAATAATGTCCGGTGCGGGACAGTCCTTTAAAACAATGTTCTGGCAATCCTTTGAATCCTGGGAAATGTTCTTGGAAATGTTTTTGAAGACTGGTTTCGGTCCTTTGAAAAGTTTTACATGAGAAAGGTGTACCCACCCCTTCCTGCCTTCCAACTTGACGGCAGTTCGGGTGGTCAAGAGGACCTGACGTGGCTCCTTCCAACGTGGTTCCAGCGGACTTGATCTGTCAAAATTTCTGATCATCACCAAGGAACCTGGAACGATCTCGTGCGGTGCCACCTCGGTATTGTCTGGAAATGCGGCGGCAACCTGTGAACGACATGAGTTGAGGGCAGACATCAAGGAAGCTAGGTAATCTGTCAGCATATTACATGAAACATCGGTAATACTTCGGGGTCTAGGAGTACCCCACATGTTAGGGGGGCGGCCGAAAACGACCTCATACGGGGACAGACCTGATCTGGAATGTGCAACCATACGCATGTAAAACAGAGCGACTGGCAAAGCTACTAACCAGTCCACACCCTTGTCTTTACAGACTTTTGCTATACGGATCTTCAGAGTCTGATTATGTCTTTCGACTAGTCCAGCTGCTTCTGGATGGCGTACACAATGGAACTTCCACTGGTACCCTAACAACAGGGAAACGTGTCTCATGAGTTCTGATGAGAATGGCTGGCCGTTGTCAGAATATACGACTCTAGGGAGTCCATATCTAGGGAAGAATTCACGAACCAACTGCTTGGCAGTGGTCGCGGCTGTGTAATCTGGGACTGGATATGCTTCTGTCCATCTGGACAAGGCGCATACAACTACAAGGACATACTTGAAACCTCGACATCGCTCCATTTGAATATAATCCATCTGGAGGACCTCAAAAGGGTGGTCAGGGGGCTGGAAACCACCTTGTTCCACCGGGACACTTTTACCTGGATTAAACTGACAACATATCATACAGGTACGGACTTTCTGCTTGGCTGCAGCTCGTAAATGCTTGTTGAACCAAATGTTCTGGATACTGTCTAACATAGCTTTTTCTCCTAAATGTGCTGGACTATGTGCGGTATTGATAATGACTTGAACCATAGAATCGGGGAGAAACCATGTGGCTCTACCCTTCGTTAACCATCCTTGATCTGTCTGGACCCCTCCTTGTACAGACCATTTCTTGATTTCATCGGGAGTAGCATGTGACTGGATATCTATGACATCTTGAGTAGGGTCCTTAACTGTCATGCATGTAATCAGATCTGGAATATGTGTTTGATTAACTGGAATGTCTGGAGTCTGTGCTGTAAGCTTGGCTGTGCGGTCTGCTAAATCATTACCTTGGGAAATAATGTCAGCAACTTTCGTATGTGCTTTGCACTTCATGATAGCAATAGATGTCGGTAAATGTATGGCATCTAACAGGGCTTGAATAAGGAGACCATGCTGAATCTTGGTTCCATGAGAAGTCATAAAACCTCTCTCCTGCCAGAGCACTCCGAAGTCGTGTACAACTCCGAATGCGTAACGTGAATCTGTGTAAACATTAACCTTCAGGTTCTTGGCATGTATACAGGCTTGTGTCAGAGCGACTAGCTCTGCTGCTTGAGCGGACAGAGTATCAATACGGTGTGTTTCAATAACTTCAGTATCAGTAGTCACTGCATACGCGGCGACTAGTTCTCCTGTACTAGTTCTCATACATGAACCATCCACATAAAGTAATAAGAGAAGAAGTTCCCTCCTAGGCCTCAGTTATTTCAAATCTGTATTTATCAAATTATTCATTTATTAGTGACAAATTGTACCAACCACATTTTTTCTCATTTTTTTCAAAAATATATATCATTTATTATTTTTATACTTTAAAGTATTAGCATTGCTTTCACAAATACAGTACAAAATTCATTATTTGAAAACACCAGATGAAGCCAAATCACAAAATCCATATGACAAAAGTAAATAATTAACACAATATATACAACAAAGAAAAAGGAATCACTATTTACAACAACATTATACAAAAAGACACAAAAGAAATTATTTTCGTTAAAAAAGGGAGAAAAAATGATTATTCATGTGTCCCAAAAGGTTCTCACCCACACAAACAACTAACACACTCATGCATACTCATTCACAAAAGCTCCAATTGTGAAAAGGTAGCTGGGTACTAGTAGACAGGGAGCCCCCTGTCACTAGAGCAGTCTCAACCAGAATTTTGAGACCCGCACTCTGGTAGTCGACGCGCGTTTCGGCGGCTCTAGGCCACCTTCCTCAGGACCTTTCCCCAGATGAAACAGCAACCCAGTGAGACCCAAGGGGACCTAAAAAATATAATGACAGTGGTTGTAGGCCTTGCCACCAAACACAATAGAAAACCCCACAGATTTTTAACAAGATAAAAACAGATTGTTGACACCAATCCCAACCTAGTGACGCACCACTATCAACCTCCACACAGGAATATGTTTGATGTTGATCTTACAAAGGGATGATTCAGTATGTCATACGGGTCTCATACTATCCTAATACCCATGTATCCGGACTTTATCCACAATTACACACTGGTCAAAGATAGCGAGGAAAAGTCAATAAACACTCACACCATAAACTCTTGGTGTGTGTTCAATTCTTGATGTGTATTCAAATGTATAACTGTATCACAGGTATGTGGGCTTTCTTTCCGTTCATTTCCTATGACAGTAAGAGATTTATTATTAAGAATCATAGTCCAATGGTCACTATGCATGTTACTCATGTATGCTCCAGCCCAAAGCTATACCTTACCTCATTATCCAAACATGGATGTCTCTTCGAAAATGCCCTATTACTGGGTCCCCGATGTCGCACAGTTATATCGCTTGATCCGTGGGTTGTCTGATACCATGTAGAGACCTATTACGGACCACTTTTGTGCTTTTTTCTTCCTCTCTATGGTCCAGCTTATCTCAATAAACCCACGGATCAAGCGATATAACTGTGCGACATCGGGGACCCAGTAATAGGGCATTTTCGAAGAGACATCCATGTTTGGATAATGAGGTAAGGTATAGCTTTGGGCTGGAGCATACATGAGTAACATGCATAGTGACCATTGGACTATGATTCTTAATAATAAATCTCTTACTGTCATAGGAAATGAACGGAAAGAAAGCCCACATACCTGTGATACAGTTATACATTTGAATACACATCAAGAATTGAACACACACCAAGAGTTTATGGTGTGAGTGTTTATTGACTTTTCCTCGCTATCTTTGACCAGTGTGTAATTGTGGATAAAGTCCGGATACATGGGTATTAGGATAGTATGAGACCCGTATGACATACTGAATCATCCCTTTGTAAGATCAACATCAAACATATTCCTGTGTGGAGGTTGATAGTGGTGCGTCACTAGGTTGGGATTGGTGTCAACAATCTGTTTTTATCTTGTTAAAAATCTGTGGGGTTTTCTATTGTGTTTGGTGGCAAGGCCTACAACCACTGTCATTATATTTTTTAGGTCCCCTTGGGTCTCACTGGGTTGCTGTTTCATCTGGGGAAAGGTCCTGAGGAAGGTGGCCTAGAGCCGCCGAAACGCGCGTCGACTACCAGAGTGCGGGTCTCAAAATTCTGGTTGAGACTGCTCTAGTGACAGGGGGCTCCCTGTCTACTAGTACCCAGCTACCTTTTCACAATTGGAGCTTTTGTGAATGAGTATGCATGAGTCTGTTAGTTGTTTGTGTGGGTGAGAACCTTTTGGGACACATGAATAATCATTTTTTCTCCCTTTTTTAACGAAAATAATTTCTTTTGTGTCTTTTTGTATAATGTTGTTGTAAATAGTGATTCCTTTTTCTTTGTTGTATATATTGTGTTAATTATTTACTTTTGTCATATGGATTTTGTGATTTGGCTTCATCTGGTGTTTTCAAATAATGAATTTTGTACTGTATTTGTGAAAGCAATGCTAATACTTTAAAGTATAAAAATAATAAATGATATATATTTTTGAAAAAAATGAGAAAAAAATGTGGTTGGTACAATTTGTCACTAATAAATGAATAATTTGATAAATACAGATTTGAAATAACTGAGGCCTAGGAGGGAACTTCTTCTCTTATTACTTGTTTTTTTCCCCTCTGTTCCCTGGCCTTTACTTACCTTCTTGAGGGGGTCCCATCAATTTCGCTTTCTACCATCCACATAAAGTGTCAGGTCAGGATCTGGTAACGGAATATCTGTCAGGTCTTGTCTTGGCTTTGTCGTAATGTTAACTAATTCCACACAATCATGTGTGTCTGGATTTGAACTAACTGATGGTAACAGTGTAGCAGGATTCAGGACGTTGCAGCGTCTAATTTCTATGTGTGGCTGGAACAGTGTCAATTCATAACCTGTTAAACGTGCAATTGTCAAGTGCTGAGTTTGTGTTCGGTTTAAAAGAACTTCTACTGAATGTGGGACCTGTACTGTCAGGGAATGTCCTAAAACTATGGAATCACTTTGTCTGATAGCTAGTGCTGTGGCTGCAACTGACTTGAGACACGCAGGCAACGCCTGGGCGACTGGATCTAATGTGCTCGAAAAATAAGCACAGGGCTTGTATTGACCTGCTTGATCTTGTGTGAGAACAGATAATGCTGTACCTTCACGTTCTGTAACGAAAAGTGTAAAAGGCTTACCGTAGTTCGGTGTAGCTAGAACTGGAGCTTGGCATAGGGCTTTCTTTAACTCGTTAAAACTAAGTGTATGGTCAGATGTCCAAGGGAGGACAGTCGATACGGCTGCCTCCTGTGTCGTTAACTGTATCAGTGGCTTGGCTAGGAATGCATACTGGGGAATCCATTGTCTACAATAAGAAGTAAGGCCGATAAAAGCACGTACCTCCTTCTGGGTTCTGGGCTGGGGAAGACTCGCTATTAGCTGGATACGGTCGGGTGTCAACTGCCTACCCCTCTTGGACAGCAAGTGTCCTAAGTATACCACTTGCTGGACACAGAATTGAAGCTTTGAAGGTGACACCTTGTGCCCCATCTCGGCAAGAAAATACAGGACTGTAAGTGATGCACGCTCGCAGTCACGTTCAGAACGGGCTGTGATCAGTAGATCATCGACATACTGGAGCAGGGCAGTGTCAGTTGGCATGTGAATGTTGTCTAGTTGTCTCTTGAGTGCTTGACTGTAAATACTAGGGCTTTCTGTGAAACCTTGAGGAGCGCGTGTAAACATATAGCTCCTTCCATTTAAACAAAATCCGAAAAGAAACTGGCTGTCTGGATGAATTGGAACACTAAAAAATGCATTCTTGAGGTCAATAACAGTGAAAAAACAGGCTTCGGAATCAATGGCAGTTAACAGAGAAGAAATGTCTGGAACAACTGGGTACTGAGGAATAATACATTTGTTAAGCTCTCGTAAATCAATCACTAATCGATATACTGGGGGTGCATTTGGATCAGTACGTTTCATGACTGGAATGATCGGAGAATTGCATACATTGGAGTCAGTTTCTACAACTACTCCCTGAGCCATGAGCTCGTCAATAATTTTGGATAAGGCTGCTACAGCCTCAGGTGGCAATCTGTACTGCCTGATTCGGGGTAACACTACACCTGGTTTGAGAGTCACACGATAGGGTGTGATTTGCATGTAACCCACATCAGTTGGACCTTGCGCCCATAAATGCTGCGGAACATTAGACAATCTTGAATCAAAATCTCGTAATACATAGTGACCCTTAAAGGCACGTAGGAACAGACGTATTCCCTCTGGGGAACAGCAAATAACTGCACCTAACTCTTTCAGTGTCTTAATACCTAATAGATTTTCTGGACATGACTTAGTAAGTAACAGACCAGTAGTACGGGACAATGGACCTACTTCTAGAGTAACTGGCTTTGATATTTCATTAACTATGGGTTTTCCTGAAAATCCAAGGGAAACATTTCTTGAGCCTGAGAGCGGAGCCCCTGGAACTTCGGCATGACTAATTGTGGTCCTACTTGCCCCTGTATCGATCAAAAACTTTCTGTCTTTCCCTAATACTTGACTATGAACATAGGGACCTTCTTGGTCTACAGGTATCTCGATGAGAGGCAAGCCTACCTCCCTCTCTAGGCTGTTTCATGAATATGACTGGTACTCAGGATACTCGGACTGTGCATACTGGTACATCTGCGATGTAACGTGCTGTGTTGCAGCAATAGGCTGCGGTACTGTAACTGTCTGTGGTGCATTCTGTGACTGAGGAGTCTGTGAAACTAGTTCTTGTCTCGGCGGACGTGGTCTTTCTTTAGTCTTACCAGTAGCTATGTTGTGTTTCAGAACTGCACACTCGTTTATAAAATGACCTGGCTGTTTACAATAATTACAGTTCCCTTTAACGGGAGCCGCAGGATGACTGGCTTGATTCGGACCCCTCTTCTGACTGTCTTGAGGAATAGATTGTGCAACTAGCACTTTCATTTTCGTGTCTTTCATACGTTTTCTTTCGTGTTCTTGTTCTTCTCTAATTCTATTCTGGTGATACTGGAGCATCTGGAGCATCTGGGACGGAGTATTTGCTTGCCAGGTGCTTTCGACTTTCAAAACTCGATTTTTAATTTGTGGACTTGAATTCTCGACTAATTTGGTAACGAAAAGATGAGGGTATGACTCACTACTTGTCTTAAGACCACTGTTAATACTGAAACATTTCTCGAATCTAGAATAAAAATCACTAATGTCTTCATCTTGTTTCTGTTTACAGGCTGAGATTGCATCCCAGTCTTCTTTTCTAGTTGTCAATAATCTGGGTAAAACTTGAATCAATAATTCTGGTAATTCTTTACATTTATCTCCAAGACCGGTACCTGGTACTCGTGCCTTGTCTTCAGCTTCTAGAGCTGCCCAATCGATCTTTTTCTCTCCCACCTCCCATTCTTTTTCCTTTAACTTTTCATACACCCCTGCGGGTAGCAGAACCTTTAACATTTTAATGATATCTGGGTAAGTGTATTCTCCCATACGGAGCATGTCTTTTAATTCTCTATGGAACCCCGCTGGATCTTTGTCATGACAGGGAATTAATTTCTTCATTTCAAGAAGTTCCATCTTTGATATCGGAGTGTATACAAACACTCGTTGCATTTCGCCACCCGCCCCTTGGACTGGGTGGACTTCTCGTAGCGGATTCTGTCTGTCTATGTAGAATGGTTTACTTTCTGGGGGTGAGACATGAACAAAATGCGGGTTCAGGAACGTTCTATACTTGTGGCGCTGTTCTAGAATGACACTAATTAAATCGGTACCTAGACCTCTCCATCTATACTGGAGTAACTCGTTCAGGATATCATGTAACGGGCCTGGATCAGAATGTTGACCCTCATACAGGGTAATGAGGTGCTGGATCATATACATACCCACCAGTCGTTGCTCGGCTGGGGGCAATTTCAGGAACATTTGTGCCACTATTTCGTCTGGAAAAGTGGTAGAATCAGTAATCCAGCGGACTGCTGATCGGGCTAGTTCTTGTTCGTGCATGGTACTTAATTCGCTATAACCGACTCGTGATTTCAGAATGTGATCGGTAGCTTGAAATACTTGTTCTAAAGAACGAGGCTCTCGTTCTGGTGCTGGATGATGAGAAATAGACTTAGGTTCTGGACGTAAATGGCGATCCGGAAATCTGGATTTTCCTACATACGCTATTCTGGCGGAATTCTCGTCTTCCTCTTCAGGATCAGAGATACTTTCTTTCTCGCTTACTTGTGCTGCTTTACGTTGTTCGTGTAACCTTACTATTTCTTTACGAATTTTCTTGTACATACTTTCCATGGCACTAATGGTCTTGTGCTTACCCTCGGCTATATTATCACTCCACCTTGTTAGGATTCTCATTTCGGCGGGATCTTTAGACGGGTAATCTTGTTCTCTTATTAGACAATTGATCAGGAACTTTAATATCATGAGCTGAATCTCGGCTTTTCTTTGAGACATAATCTCGCCTATACTTTCTGGATCATCCCCTGTACGGATGAAACGATATATTCTGTCTAGATCTTCTTTCATATTCGGTAAGGTGACTAGATACTCGGTCACCCTCCTTACGCGTACTGAATATAAAACCATGTTATACTCGCCTGGGACTGTGTCATAGACACATTCGGCAAGGGCTTGTCTGATTTCTGTAACAGACTTATTACTTTTAGGAGTACGCTGTGATGCTTGAGCATGTAATTCAAGTGCTGATAAACGCTTGTGTGGCGGCGGGGTTTGAGGAGGACCTCCTCCTGCGGCCCCTAGACTAGAATCGTCGACTGACATTCTTCGTGCTTGCAGGGTCGGTAATTGTAACGTGGGCTGAACTTGTATGGCAGGCTGACCCGGGGGTACCGTAACAGGTACTCCGGTGTCTGGAGGAACGGGAAGTGCCTGATTTACAGGGACAGGTGGAGCGCGGACTGGATTTGCATATTCTGGAACTGTGTCGTCCAAATAGGACGAAATAAAAATATCAGCTGCGGTCGGTTTGTGACGTAGCTTGGTCGGAACTAATGGTGGCGGGAAATTACTGGATGCCTCTGGGGTCGCTTTTGGCAAGCCTTCGGCAAGGAGAGGATACATACCCTTAATAAGGGCATGCCTCTGTCGGTCTGACTGTTCGGCTTTGACTTGTTCACCTATCTCGATTAATTCTCTTTCTTGAGCTCGTTCTTGGGATTCTCTACTTAATTCTGACTTTCTGACTTCCTTTTCCGTTCTTCTATGCGCTTCCTTACGCCATAACTCGATGGCATCTTGCTGTGACTGTCTGGCTTTCTTTTTCCATAATGCTTCTTCTACTCGCATGATGCATTCAGCATCCCATGTACCTGATACGGGCCATCTATACTTTTCTTCTAACTGTTTGGTATACTCTACCCATAAATCTAGATACAATATGGCGCTTATGCCATGTTTCTGATACATAAAGTGACCTGGACTGTCCCTAGGCGGAACGGGAACTGCTGCTTCCAGCAGACCCTTTCTAGTTTTTAACTGACGTAACTTTGAAAAGAGCGGCATTCTAAACTTGAATCGGAACACAATACAATACACGAGAAAACAATAACAATTGGGAAAACAATTCAGGCATACCACGACATTGGGAATACATTAAACAACATTATGAATAACAATTCGAACAGAATACTACCTGAAAAAACTGAAAACAGAAACAGAACAGAATTCTCGAGAACGGAACAGACTAGAGTTACTGGATGCACTGCTGTAACAGTACGGAACATACCGGTCCCATAAAGGAACACATCAAGACCCGTATCCACCTAGGTGAACACTTCGTTTGTGGGCTTGGGTACCACCAACCCACGGACCAGGAGTCAATTTAGATTGGTCCTGTCTAGATACTACCCCAGCAATGGTACTCACCGGGCAGCACGGAACGGAAGGCCTCGGACGGGACTGGACTACGACGACGAACTTCGGACTTCGGACTTCAATTACGGGTGGACCTCCGGATACCTCGGACCTTGGACTCTCGGCTTGGGCTCTGGTCGGGACTCGCCGCGTTCCTCCACCGTCTCGTTCGGATGCTGGACCGCCTCCTCCGTCTCCTCCGTGGGCCTGAGGGATACTTGAGCAGAAATATCTGCCACTGCGCAGAA
The DNA here is from genome assembly GCF_964261635.1 of Lissotriton helveticus. Classification (NCBI taxonomy): domain Eukaryota; kingdom Metazoa; phylum Chordata; class Amphibia; order Caudata; family Salamandridae; genus Lissotriton; species Lissotriton helveticus. The sequence goes on along the minus strand of NC_136060.1, from coordinate 334,769,230 downwards.
GAGTTCCGTCACGACTGCAGAGGGTCAGGGGGTCGGCGTGGCTTCACCGACGCGTGGGGAAAGGGCAAGTCCCTATTCGGGCGCCATTATGTGGTAAATAAATAAATAATACCCTATTTTTGACTAGACTTATAGCATAACAGATAGCTCAATAAATAAGAGTCAAGATTCGAGGTAGTAGGAGTTTTTGCAGGTTTATTACAGCATAAGGACAGGATCAGGACAACCTGCATAGGAATAGGACAATAAGGCCCGGCAGCTGCCGGGGCTAGGTCTGGGATGAGCGCGCTAACATTTAATAACATAACATTGACTTATATACATAGCGCAAACACATAGCATTACATTGCAGTAGGCGTAGCAGTGGGTGGAGTAGAAGGCGTGACGCGTAGCAGTCGCGAGAGATAACAGTAAAAAGAGGTGTAACTTGGGAGTTTACTAAGACATGTGATGCAAACGTAACAGAATATGTCATGGATGGGCGGACACATAGGAGGGGGCTACCTAAGGAGCCGGGACCTCTAACCTAATGGTGCGCGAAAACTAGCAATGACGTGTTACTAGGAGAAGCTGGGGGCTACGAACTCTGTGTTAGGAGCAGAGACTAGAGTCTGGAGGGTCGGAGCGACATGTACCTAAACCCTATCTGGTATCTAATGTTTAGGGAACATGTTGATATAAACTAGAAGTCATGAGGGGAGAGGCTAACTTGATTTCTAAGACTGGACCATGCATTATTCTACATGTAGTGCGTGAAGAATATTAAATGACTATTAAATACAGTATTTCTCTAACATGGAGACGAGAAGGCTAGACAATGACGGAAACTATTGATGCAGTTCAGTAGCTTAGGAATGCAGAGGAGGAGGACTGAACTGATAGCAGGAACTATAACATACTTTTGGCAGACTCAGAGGCAGAGCCGGGCTGCACCGGGCACTGCGAGACAGGAAGTAAGTGAAGGGTCGAGGATACAGGTGGGGGCTGTATCGCTCCTTAGCGAGGCTTTCAGGAGACAGGAGCTGAATCTGTGGTCCGGGCCCTTTTGAGGCCTAGAAACGGGGACTTTATAATTGAATAACGTGCACACTGAGAAACGTGGCAACATTACTTACATAGGCCTGATATTCGTAGTATTCACGAGGACTGGAAACTAACATACTAGAGGTGGACACAACTGTAATTGCGTCTTTAATCAGAAATGGGGAATAACATATGCATATTGATCATGCACACATAACATATGATGGATGGGGCGTAGGGACACAGAACATGGCAAAATTTACTTTTCCACAAAGTCACAATTCAAAAAATGCCACTTTTAGAATGTTAGCATTTTCTTGTCCTAACCACTGGGTGCCTGCAGGCTGTTTCTTAAGTCATATGACCCGAAGTAGCTGACTGTTGGTCTTTGTATTTTGTTCTCAGACAGTGAGACAACGGAGCATAGTTATTGGCAGGATGGGTCAGCTCTGACTTCATGAAGGGGAGGAGCTGTCACCTACCACACTTGCACATCATAAGGCTATGCCTTAGCACACTCACAAAGGGCTTAACACTAGTCTATTGTGACCACAAACAATTCGGGCCATGGCAGGGAGGTAGGAAATTCCAAACATCTCTGGTGGTGAAAAACTCCAGAACTTTCCCCTGCCAGCCCTACCAGATATAAATATTGGACCCTCAGATGCAACACTCAGTACACCTCTGGACCCATGGAAGGCTCGAAATGACTACTTTGCTGCTCTGCAAGAAGAACTGCTACTCATTGCTACTCTGTTGCCATGCTGCCTGAGTGAAAGGATTGGACCTGCACCTTGGACACAGGACCACCACAGTGACTCCAAGGGCTAGTTGGCTGGCCCTCTAATCAAAGCGCAAAAACCATGAGTCCTACCCCCCCAAGTGTGCTATCCTAGTTCTGGACTCTTAGACGTTTTCATGAATGTGCTCTGACAGACCAACTGTGGTTTGGGGGACAGATCCAACACCAACGCATTTCCTCTCAGCTCTGCTTCAGAACCACAACTGTGCAATGCGTCCCCGATTAAGAATCTTGCATCGTATATCACAGTTTCCTCGGAATTGCTGCATAGTGATGCCTCCTAAATGCAGATCTATGCCTCCCAAGCCCCTCATCTATAGCATCCAAGACAATGACGGAGGACTCCTCAGCGCAGCCCCACAGCTTCTTTGGAGCAGCTGGTGTGGGACACATCTAGGATGAAGAAATTTGCATCACAAGCTCCTTATTGATGGCATCCTTGACGACTATGCAGTACCTTGCATTGCAGCCTTGCAGCTCCTTGGAACCACCGCTATCCAACGCTGCCTCGATGCGGGATCCTAAGGTACTTTGTCCAGCAAGCCTAAACTGGTCCCTGTATAAGGCACATGCTCCATCATGGTCGGTCTGAACTTGTGACTTTGTCCCTGTCCGGTGCGACCATCTAACCATAACATAGTGCTTTTAGCCACTATTTTCACCTAAATCTTTAGGATTGCATATCTCTGGTTCTACTTATTGGATTTTTGTCTTTTTGGACTTGAATATTTAATTACATGTTATTCTATATTCCTTAATTGATGTGGGATTTTTCTTGAGTTGTGTTTTGAATGTATTACTTTTCGAAGTATTGCATAAATATTTTACAAATTACCTCTAAGTTAAGCCTGACTATTATGTGCCAAGCTACCAGAGGGTTAAGCACACGTTAATTTGGGTTTGGCTGGTGACTTCACTTTGACAGAGATTGTGGCTGCTGCTTGAGTAGGGTTTCAACCCCCTCAGGCAGTAACCCAATGTTCATTCATAGTCAATCTAATTTCTGAATTTAATATATATCACAACTGTGACCCCATCAAGAAGCACTAGAAATGTAATATGATTTTGACGTATTTTTGCAATACTCCCTATTGTTGAGTAAATGGATCATGTTTGGCTAACTGCATGTGTAGCTGGGCTCTTCTTTTAAGATCAAAATAGTTTTCTCTAATAACGTTGGCCATTTAACCCCAGATAAAATAAAACAGGCAACACAGCCATGAGCTGAAAGGCGGTACTAGTTTCAGCTCAATCATTTTAGGCTTGGCATTTGTTTCAATGGGTGGATGAGGAGGTGTGTGGCGGGATCAACGGAAACGCAAACTCAGACGGTCTGGGTAAAGCAGGTTTTATTGTTTTTCTCAATACACGCTTTCTTTGAGGTGGATTTCTATAGTATGGAAGGGGCGGTTCTGATCCTCTTCGCGCCGGTGAACTCCTCTCTTTCCGATGATCTCCTCCCGCTTTTCCTCCCTCCAGCTGGCTTCTGGGAGATGTAGGCGCGTCCGTGGTGTCAGCCGGTCGAGGGATGCATGTAAGGAAAAAAGAAACGGTCTCAGCAGGGTGCTCTGCATTCTCTGCGTGTTCAAGGGAAGGGAGTGAGGGGAGTTACACACGTGCATACAGATTACAGCGCCGTGTCGAGAGTGAAAAAGGGGAGGGATGCGTGAAGGGATACGATAACGGGTGCTCTACGGAGGTTTAAGACCTCTCCTCCCCGCCCAGCCCACGATACGATCCCGTACCTGGGTTAGCCACACTTCCCTGGAAGTGCGGCTGGGCGAAGCGCCTTGTCGTTGGCCTCCTGGCTCTGTACCCGCTGGGCTCTCTTCCTCCGTCTCTCCTTCCTCCGGCTCGTTCTCGTCTTCGGTTCCGCTTTCTCTACCTCTCGACTCCTTGACTCCTCCGGGTGATGAACACCCCGTCCTTTCTGTTTCGTCGTCTTTTGTGTCCGCTGTCTCCGCTGACCATGGGGCGTGGTCTATGTCCAACTCCGCCCAATTAAAGTAACAGCTCTCTCCCTCTTCTCTGGAGTCGAATGCCTGCCAGGGTGTTATTCCGGCCCTGGAGATAGGCTGATGTAAGGACGACAAAGAGGGGGTTGAGGAAAAAGGGGCGGTGGGCGCCTCCCCCCGTCACAAGGTGCCACTGTTTTTGTTCCTTCTACATAAAAGCAGGGATCTCAAGGTGTTTCTAGTCTTGGTCCATAGCATCCCAATTAGCCTCTTCATATCATTTTCATTTTTAGGAAAAGCTACCTGTTGCTTTCAACCAGTCAAACGTATTTTTACTGAATTGCAGTTCCACAAATCTGAGTGCTGACTGCCTCCTGGCCAATCGTGGGCTGAGGAAAGGGGAATAGCAACAATTTACGGGCACCTGATGGGTCTGGGAGCTGCTGGCTTCCCAATCCCACTGGTGAAGATAATAGAGAAGCTCCTCCTACCAGATGATATTCTCGTACACTTGTAAAAAACTTTGTTTGCCAACCACATAACTTCTAGTCAGGCTCAGTCCACTGAGTCCTCTTTGTGTATGTGGTTTCAGCCAGTTGGAGATGTGTCCCACGCTTAGATTCTTAATTCTGTAAGGATTGCATCATCTAGTATGAATCTAGACTTGATCCTGGTATACTCTTCTCTTTCGATAGTATGTACATCTCCTCTGTGTCCGGACACTGATGATAAACAATTGCTAGTTAAAAACTTTAACCAGTCTGCTGGCCAAAGCATGATGCCTGAGCCAATGAAAGAATCTGAATCAATCAAATGTTTATCTGCTCCATCAAATATGGAGATATGTTCTACCTTTGTTAATGGACACATTTTGTGGGCTACTGAGCAGAGAGTCTACATTTAGACCAGTACAAGCATTTAAAATTGTGATGTGTATCCACCTCATTCTAAAGGCCCGCACCTGCTCCTATCGCCAAGGGAGATTGCCACTCACCAGGAAATGAGGGATGGGTGAATGTCATTAGGCAGCAGAACCTACACTGGAATTATGGGAATTGGCTGAATACTGCCACTACCGATAAGGTACAGAAGTTGTAGGAAAAATGTCAAGGATAATTTATGTGAAGGCTTGGTTGAATATCTTCAGCTCAACATAAAGGGTACCACCATTTTGTGTAGCAGATAACAATGGGGCACACAAGGAGCGCACTATTCACCAATTCTTCTGTGCAACAGACATACTTACATAATGCATATAAATCATATATATGAGGAGAGTAGTTGATCCATTTATGGTGATTAGATAGACTTTACTGTGGAAAGGATAAAAAAAGTCTACCTATAGTGGCCGCTTTGTGCCAGACTGCAATCATGCTTCCACCATGGTCAGTCACCGCATAGGTTAAGTTGAGAGTCTGGTTGTCACCCTCACTCAGAAATGTGGTACATTTTCTGTGCTCCTACACTTCAAAGCACAGAGATTTTAACAATAAAATGACATGGTACATTGTTAGGCTCGTATGACTGTTTAAATCTCTGGGATGGGGAAAGAGCAGGGCTGTCCAGAAAAATGTAGAAGAGCAGAGCGCACAGCTTCCCCAAACTATGCAGATAGTTTTTAGTAAAGACCACACAACCTGTTAAAATGAGCTGTAACTTAACTTGTTCACCAATAAGCGAAACTCGACAGAGTTCAAAGAGTATCGAATAAAACGCTCTATTATTTATCGCCACATCAACATCTGCATTCAATGCTACTAGATGTCACGATCACCTAAATCAGATGCACTTGTCTTTATTTTTGACCTCTGAAGAAGGAAAGGATGAGTTGCTCCTGGTAGAATAATTCCTGTGATTTGCAGAATGTATACATTTTCTGCAGCAATTGCTTAATCGCAGGAGCAATAACGACAATGACAAACAAGCATTTGTAATGCAATAGGTCTCACAATTGCGAGATTTTTAGCTATTTGAATTGTAAATGACAATGACTTTTATGTATGTGTTTAAAACCCTGCAATAAAAAAAGGCATTGTCATTTAAAATAACAATAGGTCAAAGTTTCTAAAATGTGAGACCTATTGCATTGCAAATGCTTGTTGATTACAAGCCCCCATGCTGCGCTTTCACGTTAATAGAGGCCGCGCCCCTTTCTTTAGACGAGATGTGTCTAAAGAAAGGTCCATGGCCGTTATTAAAGTGAAAGTGCGGTACTGGGTAACAACCAAAGTAAAAGGGCCAGTCCTCATGAGAGGTTACAAATGAAGATAGGGCGGTAGTAAGGCGGGACTAACAGGTTTAATAATGGATCAGAAACCAGCATTTATGAAGAACAATGACACAAGCCATGACAAATATAGGCGGAGAATGGGCGGGGCTTTAAGTCCACACTCCAACAAAGCATGCCTCGCAGAGCAGCGCATGCGCAGACTCGACCTAAAAAATTAATGCATTATTTAGCAGCTCTGATCATCACCAGTGCAGCCCTTCGTCACATGACAACTGTACGAGTCCCTACAGACAGACTGTCTGCGATAACATGTACGATTGTAACCAAGGCTTTAAGTGTGCCAGGTCCTGCCGATGCTGAGCACTGGCAGTTCTAAAAGGCAGCTGCTGAGGCGGGTCCCTATCGATCTCTCCATTTTTGCCCTCACCGTCAGGATGGAAAAAAATCTTAACCCTGCAGCAGCACTTCCCATCACTGCCTTTGATGTAACTTCAAATAAATTTGTTATATTTTTTTCACTGTTTTTTCACAGTCATTTCAGAATTGAAGCATTTTCAATATTCTATACAAAGAAGCCATAGTCGTTGCCTTTTTATCTTATTCAACTAACAACCATTGGCAAAGCCAATCTTCCTGGCTTGTTATAAGTGTAATGTTACTTGTATTATATATCTGGATGTAATGACAGAAGTAACAAATCACCAGTCAGGCAGCACACTATGCTAAGCACCCATTTTTAGCTTAGGTGTTTTATGACACGCCCTAATTACATTGACCAAGCCCCTTTGAGAGACACGCCCCACCCAGTATTTTCATCCCACTTAAAGACCTGGTAGTAACTGTAGAAAATATGTTTATAAAGCAAAAGGTGCAAGTACAATATGCAGCAATCTTAGAACTGTAGATTGAAGAAATCAGCGACAGGTGTAAAATCACCCTCACAAAACCGATCATGATGCTGAGCTCTCACATTTCCCTGGTCTGTAAGTGACAAGCTCATCTAGCCCAGGTTTCTAACTTTGCATTCTGGATCTTGAAGTCCTGATTTGATAATGACATAAAACATTACTAAAAGTCCCAGAAAGCATAGACAAAGCACGAGAAAGATTCTCACGCATGTTCCTGGAAAAAGTTAGAACTCAGAAGATGATAGCTTACGCCATGCCACACACACTTCCTTTCCCCAGCAATTCAGCTCACCACTTCCCAGAAGAACACCCCAACACCAGAGGTACGGTACGGCGAGATCAGCAGCTTCTGAGTCGTATGCCAACCCCTTCACCCTCAAGGATTTCCCCAAAAAATAAAAATAATAGGCTTGCACTTGTGTTTTTTAATGAAATGCGGAGCACGGCCGTCCCTGGCGCGGAGTGTCTTGAGAGCCGTGGTTAGCTCTGGGGCAGCGCAGGCGCGTGCAAGGTGGTAAATTCTCTCCAAAGCAGGATCAGCTTACCCACAGGATTCCTATCATGCTGGAGTCCGTCGTCAGTGAATGCCTGTACTTTGCTGTATTAGGGATACCTTCGCCTCTAGTTGGCCGTTGAAGGATGCTGGGTGGCGGGGTTCTGGGGGGAGTATCAGCCTTATGTTTATGGTTCACAAACAACAAAAACTGTTTCCAGCAACTTCCTCCTTACCTAGTGTCGCACCTCTGGCTGCATCAGGTAAGGTAGCTTTGGCTCTTAGAGAGCCCTCAGGGCAAAGGTTGCACTTGCAGTCCCCCACACACTAGTGCTTAAAATAGTGCAAAAGTAAAAAAGGAATATTTGAGTTCAAGAAAGGGGTCACCCTAGAGGTCAGTAATTCTAGAAGGATTGTTACCAAATTGAGCGGTGTGGAATAATTAATTCCAGATTGTGTGTCTCAATTTAGTATTTTTTTCGTTGTCGGATTGGGGAGAGCTGGTTCTGTGCAGTGCACACTAGACTCAGTAAATATCAGGTCACTACTTTTTTCCATGTGTTTGTACCATGTAACAACCATGTAAGGGGGCAGTAGCCATAGGAGGTTACAAATGACGACATGGCCATACTAAGGAGGGAGTAACAAGCCTCATAATGAATCAGATGCCAGCATTTACAATGGACAGACACACAAGCCAATGAAAAATTAGAGCGGGAAGTGGGTGGGGCTTCTCTTTGTACTGAACTACCACAGCTCTTCCCAGAGCAGTGCTTGCGCGCTAGTTCATGCTCGACCTAAAAAGGTGTTTTCTCCAAACTAGTTCGTAGGAAAGCCTAGTGAGTCTGTAATAGGCAAGTGGCTCTGAAATTCTAGTGGAGGTTGGGGAAAGCCTGCCGTGAAAGGTGTACATCTGGAATAAGTGATTCTGCTCCAGTGCTGACAGTCATCACGTGGATTGCCCTTCTGAATAACTGGAAAACTTCACAACTTGTCAATGTCTGCAATATGTATTGGGATTGAGGTAGTGGTATCTATTCAGTATTTAAGGTATGTATCATATGGAAGTCATGGACCTCAATTCACCAAAATAACAGGGGTAGCGGAAGTGACTTCACTTGCCCCTTGACCTACACTTTCACTCACACATACATATGCTTATACATACACACCCATTCGCACATATACACCTGCTCATTCATACGCACACACTGCCTACACAGGCACATGCATTCACACATACACACAATCTCTTTTACATAAACACACTCAAACCTGCAAGTGCACACACAACATACGTACATTTAAAAGCCTTTGTTTACTTACCTCACCTGCCATGGAAATTCATATTCCAGCAATTTGTACTCCATTTTTTATTAAACCAATAGTGAATAATGTAATATTATTCACAATTAGTATAATAAAAAAATTGACAAAAAACAAGGTGTGTGAAGCCCCCACCGATGTCCATAAGGACGACCTGCTTCTGTACCTGTCACTGATTTGGCCACTGATGATGCTAGGGGTCGCAAAGGCAATGCCATGGCTCCCTGGGGGCATGCCAGGGGTCGCTGCCCCTGGAGCTCCCTTGATGATGTCCAGGAGTTACTCTGCAAAGGATTCATGGCTGGGATTATATTATAAGGAAAACATGTCAATTTCTAAAATGTGGGTCCATCAGACAGGCTGGTAGGATATAGAAGTATCTATCACATGCCACGCATGACAGGGTATGAACGGCAGTGTAAAAAAAAAGGAATGGTCCAATAAAGAATACAGATGTAGCTATAATATGTCCAAGCCTACATCGATGGTAAGCAATGTTGGTACAATAAAGCCCCATTTTATATCACACACATGGTATCAAGTATTGTAATAATTATGTTATTAACCATAAATAAAGCACATATCCCAAAGGCAATTGTATTTTAACGGGCATCGTCATCGCTCATATATTGCGCTTGGTAGGATGGAAGTCTGCATTAGTCCCTGATCTTTTCTGTAAATGCAAATGTTACAGATTTATTTGCTATAAATAAATGAATGAATGAATGGGGGTCTTGTAATGCGCTGACGTAGCCCGAAGGGCATCAAGGCGCAGGGAACAAACAGACATAGAGAGTCCGAAAGGCAGATGACACAGAAATTAATAAGCCTGAGAAAAGAGCCATGTCTTTAAGAGTTTGCGAAAAATCCCCAGTGAGGATTGACTGGAGAGTTCAGGGGGGAGAGAGTTCCATAGTTTGGGGGCCACGGTGGAAAAGGCTCTTCCTCCCCACTTCGCCCTTTTAAATCTGGGAACATAGAGCAGATTTCTGGAGGCCGAGCGGAGGTGTAGTGTAGTTCCTATCTTCCCAATAGGCTCTGCGCATTGGAATAATACCTACAGCAGTAAAGGCCTAGGCCAGACGTTAACTAGGTCTACTACTGTCGATACTAGACTTAAGTTTTGGGTTTGCCAGCGTAGCTCAGAGTTCGCTAGAAACTTTCTCGAATGTTCAAGGAGGAATTAACTTCCCTGATTAGACAAGAAGGGATTTAGTTTCTGACAACCATAGAACATGACAACTTTGCTCTCCCCTAATCAAGAGTCAATCTCGAGAGTCATGTGAACAAAAGGCAAATTATTTTACTCAGTCAGTACGTGCATTCTTAGTCTCATCAGAATGTAGAGAAAAGGAAGAGACGGGCGTGTTCAATAAAAAGGTGTTATTTATTGATCAGTCTCTTTTCTCGTACAAGAGAAATGGATCGATATTATTGCGATACTTATAGTTAAGTAAAGTGCATACATTAAAAGCAATAGTATAAAGTAATACTGTAAAAACATTGATATGGTTTCTAAGCCATATGATGTTTTAAAATGAATAAAATATATTTACATACACATATACATTTGACTAAACGTACTCAACTGGTGTTTCTAAATACGCCTACCCCGTGTACCTGACCTAAGTCTAATGCGTGGGCGGGAATAGAAAGTTACAGTTTAAGTTAAGTTTGTTTTTGCCAAGTGAATAACTAAAGAATTCTCTGTGAGGGGTTATTCAGTTCTGTACCTGGAAGTTAGGATGAATGAGGAATGGTATCTCTCTCTCTGGTCTCGATATTCCAGGCTGCCTGCGAGGGCTGCCCAGAAACGCCGGTGCTGGATTCTCGGCAGGAGAAAGCAGCGCGTCTCTCAGCGCGTCAGAAAGGCGGGGCTTCTGCCAGCGGGGTCTGCTCTGCTCTCGGCTTCGGCAAGTATGGCTGCTCTGTCTCGTCACCACGCGTGTGTTTGCATATGGCAAGATCGGTAATATTTATACCTTTAAGGTGCAGAGATTGACGTAAGGATGGACATAGATACGTCAATAAAGATGTCATACGACTTGCTCGTTAGCACATTCTTTTACTAAAGTTCTCGGTGAAATCAAAACAATGGCCGCAGGGTTTTGCCCAGGTTGTCATAGGTTTGATTTGTTATGAGAACTCCGTATGCCTTATCAGGGGCTGGAGGAATATCACTTGTCTAATTAGATCGCAAGCGTTATGACCTAATCAGATAACACGTTCCTGTGCCGTAGTGTGACTGCGTCAGATAACGGTATCTGCATCATGGGGGTTTTCTGCCTCATGGGCTGACTGCTAGTTAACTTGTTGGTTTGTTTAACTAGAATAGGGTCAGGAATAGGGGGATCGATTCAGAACCGATAGGAATACATGACACCCACTCCACGCTAACTATGGACATATTTACTAATCTAGGCATAGTATAACATAGTACAACATACTATAGAGTAGTGTGTATACCTTACCACCCCAAAATACATAAATGCATTTTGAAACTTTCAAATATACTGAAAAATTGCAGACATATATATATAGTATGCACTCAAGCTGTAGAAAAATGCCAAAGTAATTGCATTTGTATACATTATTGCTTATTTGGTATATGAGAATTTACACATGAAATGATGTCTTACAGAAAAAAGTTTCGAGACCATTCCATCACAGAATAAAATATCTTTATGAACATGCCAGCGGGCAGCTAATGTCTATAAGCTATCTAAAATTTAGAAACCTTAGTTCTTTAAGAATAGTTCTTACTTTAAGCAGAAGATAGTGTCCCGAAAAATATGCAAAAATATTTGGGGCTGCTGAAAAAACTGCTGTCCGTGAACTGGAGCGAAAATGTTCATGTGACTTTATTTTTAAAGTTGAAGGCCGAATTCAGGGAACGCCGTGTGCGAGCTTGCTCAAAAGTCTCTATTTCTGTTCGGGTGAGAACATCATATCATTTAGGCTTTCGAAAAAACTGTCATCAGCTTCCTGGGAAAGTTCCACTAACTCGGAAATAGGTGTAATCATGCATTCTTGCGCATGATTGTCTCCATTGACATTCTGATTTGTATTACTGACAGAAGGTCGTACCTGTTCGATGCTGCTTTCATCTTGAACTTCACTACCCATCAATCGTAGTGGTGAAGCTTCCACGAATGCCGTCATCAGGATTGGTAGCCTTTGAGGGCAGCACAAAGCATGAACCTTAATCGGGCTCAACAATGTTTCTGCATCCATCGGCGCATCCGATTGTAGCGTCAGACAGGTGTCTAACACGCATTCTTCTCCGCATAGCAGACACCTCAGTACAGGTAAAACACATCTTTGCCACATTGGTCGAAATGATAGAAACCAAGTCATGTTTAGGTCTCTAAGCCGGGAGAGTCCCAGGATTTTTGATATCCGGTCCCGGTATCCAATGGCTAGGATTGTTTCTTCCCTTGTCGCAAGAGTTTTGTCTGTGACATGGGTTGCCATAACGAAAAATAAGGACTAAGAATAGGATTCCTGCAATTAGTCCCAGGATCAGGGGAAGTCCGCCAAAAATCGAATGGACGAAATCTGGAAAAATACCCAGTATGGCTTTGAATGGTGTTAATGCCATCGAAAATACTGTCTTAAATACATTTGATACCCCATTGGTATCAGAAATATTTAAGATTTCACTCAGGATTTCCGCGAAATGTACGGGGGAATTAGTTGATAATAATGTATGTATCTCTGTAGTCGTCCTTGCGACTTGTAGATCATACGTTTCTTTTGATGACGAGAGCCTGGTAGGCGTCTGAAGAAGGACTATTTTCATTCTGCTTAAAGTATCTATTCGAATAGAAGTAATTTTCAAATCGGGCCATGCCCTTGCCTCCCTGTCTGGGAAGGAGCTGGGGAACAATGAGCGTCCACAGCACTTGACCTTCGCAGTCGTAGTTACTAGATAAGGAGTCCCGGGCATAAGACTACAACATCTGCGGTCTACAATAAGAATGTAACTCCCATTATAGAGTCTTTGAAAGAATGGTTCTATTTCTGTTGCAGGTGCGCCTTGCTGGTGACATGAAAGGTTGTATGAATTCCCTTCACAGGCTCCATGCAAACTAATTCCGTTACACAGAAGCGTGCCGCTTAGTGACATCGCACAATTGTTGCCACTAAGAAACACTTTCTGGCCTTTATTACTGACACATGCATGTGAATAGGGCAGGTTCCATGTTGTTTTAAGGTACCCCTTTCCCAATTTCTCGTACATGCCAGCCTGTATATATTTTTGGCAGTATTGAAACCTGAAGGTTGAGATTGGAATATTTATGATTCCGTGTATTATCCATTCACTGACAGGTCGTTCTGACATTGTCATTGGTAATCTTTCTAGTTTTTCAATGCTCAAGATTGTATAATCAGCACCCTTTTGTGCAATACCGATTTGTCTATCAGTAAGGTTAAAGATTTGGAATAGTGACGTTGTGTTGATTAAACGCCAAGGCACATAGCCTGAACGCAGATTTTGTAACGTCCAGCCAAGCTGTACAATAGAACGCAATTGTGACTGACCATGTTGTAATAACAGTAAGTCTTGCGATAATATATCGATTGCTGAAGACACAATGCTGTCCAATGAAAAAATTCTGGAGGACAGAGTCATTAACCCATTGTCCACTACAGAAAGTGATTTTTCCAAATTAATACGGTCAATTTCCCGTATTCTCTCTGCTGTTTCAATTTGATTAACCTTCCAGGCCTCATTGTATGCTGCATATACAGAGGCTGCTATGAAACGCTTTTGACGCTGTTTGCGTGGTCCCAAAGTGAAATCACGCAAGTCAGCACCATCAGTAAGTAAGGTTAGGTGTTGCTTAATTTCAGCCAGTGTGGAAGTTTGTAGCCATTGAAGGCACAATTTGCCCACACTGTAGGTGGTTATTATCCCTGGGTGATGTCTTTGAGGATATCTAGGGTCTGGCCTGTTCATTTTGAAACCCTGTGTTTTGTTCAGGAATCTGTCTTGACAGTTATTAGTATCTGTGGGCCAGATCAACCACTGTTTCCAATCAGGATGTGTTCTGTTTTGGTTTAATAAATGGTTTACGTCTATCTCTTCATCTTTAGAAGTGTTGCTAAACATTGTTGGCTTTGGAATAGACGGGTTATTTAAATCTTTGATTTTGGCTAGGCCAAGACAGGTGGTTTGTTGAACAGTGTCATTTAAAAATATCATTTGTTCTGGGATCATGCAGGCTCTAAACAAAGCTTCTATACCCTGTACTTGCCATTCTTTTGTACCCCAAACACTTTTCAATTCAACATTTTTATCCCAATAATCAAATCCAAAGGTATTCATGTGTGCAAAAAATGAGTCTGAATATAACAATTTTGTGTTGGTTATCATGGTTTTGGTTCCTGTCTTGTTTGACAATTTAAAATAAAATGTTTCAGCATTACTTGTGTTAAAACCTGAAAAATATGAATATTTGTCGTAAACGGTTCTTGAGCTCCCTTTTGGAGGTGTTGCACAATGTTCCCATTGATTATAATTTAACACATTTCTAGGTTGTGCAGATCTATGTAAAAAGTGATTACCATAGTGGTTATAGCAATACATACTGTCATAATTTGTAGAACCCTGCAAATAATCATGTTTGGTAAATTTAGCAGACATTACTAAGTCAGACATCATATTATTAATACTTTCGAAGTCCCAATCATCAGCAAATGAGTTTGGTTTTGCAAAGTCACTCAATGAGATCTTAATTTGGTGTGGATATTTCAGGATCTCGACCGGACCATAAATTTCATAGTCAGTGTTGTCCCAAGCTACCCCACCAGGTATCGGATTGGCTGTGAAGTTGGCTGAAGAAAGTTCTCTTTTCTCGATGTGTGAAGATGTGTGTGGTTTGAGGACCAAGTTGATGTTCTGGCTTGCTGTGTCCATTTTAGCATATTTTCCCTCAATGAAGCGTCCCAAAGTAAGTACCATGATGAGCCAAAGTATGAGGATAAATGCACCAAAACCCACCCAAAATTCAATCCATGGGGAAATCAGATATGTTTCTTTCAGTTCTTTCAAAAGTTCCTTAGTTTTGTCTTTAAAGGATTTTGATGATGGCTGTGTCTTTGATTCACTGAAGTCTTCAGAGGAATCATCGAAGTTTATGAAGTAGCCGGATGCAGTTCTGTCAATAGTTCCAATTGCTTCAGGATTTCTGTTTCTTGCATTTTCACTTGGTACTTCATTATAGATTGGTGTGTCTCTGCTAAATGTTTTTATTTGGGTTTTCAGAGGTCTGAGTTCTATTGCATTGTTGCATAGTCCTTGTTGTTCTTCTGTAGGCGTTTCGAATGTGATGAGCCTCTTCGTTAGGACCTCTGTACTGGTAGCAAATCTTGGTGTTCTGCTACTTATTGGGAGTCCACTTGGCCTACTGTTTGTTATCGGCCACATGTTGTGGTTTTACCAGGTCGATGGATACAACTCGGTTCTCCTTTTTACCAGCAAGTGGCGGTAGTACAACTGATCTTGTCCCGTTGACAGACAAGACAGCAACTGCTTTTCTGTAAGAAGGCCCAAATTCCTTCTTTACCGCGATCTTTTCCCTGACTAGATCCCCGACTTTTGGAATCCAGACAGGTCTTGCTGGGACAGGTGGTGGTTCTTCAGTGGTTGTTGGCTGTTGTTTCAACTTTATGTTGCTCAGGTCTTTTCTTGTTTTGTTTAAGTCCTGCAAAATAGCCAAACGGTCTTTGATATCAAAGCTTTTTTCTTTCACCACTGAAGTCTGACTATCAATGTCAGAGATAATCATCCTAGTTCCAAATAATAATTCGTACGCACTGAATCCCTTCAGAGAATTTCTTGGCAAGTTATTGAGACTACGTTGGACACTTATTAGATGTTTGACCCACCCAGCTCCCGAACCTAATATCCTTTCCGTTATAGATTGCTTTCTGCCTTGGTTTTTTCTTTACACCATCCCGTACCCTCAGGAAGGAAGTGAGAAGATTCCCGCTGGACTGTGCTCATTCGGCCATGTTTCCCCCCAGGCTGGTGGGCTTGAGTGAAAACAGTGGTCGAACGTAGCATGCTCTTAGCGTATATGCCATTTAGACTCGCAAATCTTTGTATAACAGTCCGGACGTCAGCCGAGTGCTGGTGATCTACATTATAAGTGGAACTAGCCTGTATATGTTAATCGCAAGCCCTGATTTTTACTGGTGATATTATCTGCAGTCAGATTCCACCGTATTATATTTTTTCTCTCCCCACTGCGATTTCTGTTGCAGTTTGGGCAGTTTTTTACAAACATGGTATGATGTAGGCTCATGCCTGGCCACCAGTACCGTGATTTTAATTCTTCCAGAGAATATTTTAGTTTGAGGTGTCTGAGACCTACACCCATATGTGCGTCTGCGATTAACAAGTTTCTCCTGTCCATGTTTGGAATCACTCTATCCCCCACTCCAGGGATTCGAGCAAAAGGGACGGAGTTTGCATCGATTATGTATGTATAATTGAGTGGATAGTTGATCGGTAACGCTGAGCAGTCGCCTTTTGATGACGTTTTCACCGCCAGCACTGTTTCACCGTCAATGTATTTTAATGTACGCTTTTTTCGAACTACGGGAGCCGATTTAGTGGCTGCCGCTGTGGCTGTTTCAGCCAATGAATTCCCTACAACGTGAACGCCATCACGCTGATGACTCAGTGAGTGAGTCACGTGAGTCTTTGGTAGTTCTTTTTGTAAAAGAGCTATTTGTTCCCAGAGTAGTTTCTGCTTTATTGGTGCATCTGTGTCATCTTTGTAACCGTTTTGAATCCATGCCTGCAAATCGCTGTTATATGATTTGACGCAGTAATATGAATCTGACACTATAAGTGTCGGGAATTCGTGATCCGCATTATCTAGCGCCATCTTCAATGCTATTATTTCAGTTTGTTTTTCTGAATTCGTTTCTACTGAGTGTGATTTTGTTAATAGAGGTTTTAGTTTACCTCCGCGCCACACTTCTTTTGTAATCTCGCATGTGGGGTTGTATGCTTGTTCTCCCCAAACGGAGGGTTGAGCATGTCCGTCTGTATAGATTACACAGGCGTAATGTCGTAAAGGCAGAATGTCGATTGGCAGAGGATATGTTTCTTCATATTCTAGATTTTTTAATTCTTCTAGTTCTGGGTCAAAGTAGTAGTATACTTTGTCCGTTGTGATAGAATTCACCCATTGTATCCATTCCGGATTCAATGTTGTTGTTGGTAAATTACACGGTGTTGTTAGTGCCTCAAAGGCTGATTTTGCTGTTCTGACTGTGATATGTCTACCGTCCGCTTGATCTTTTTCTCTAGCTATTGCGGTTTGAACTGCACGAACAATTTTTTCTTTGTTGCTGAATCTCTGTTCAGCTTTTGTGTACAAGTGTGATTTGAATGCAATTGGTACCTTTACTCCCTCATTAGAGGTCAGGTATGTGAATCCGCATCTCCCTGGGATGACTCGAATCACAAGATTGCGTGTGTTATCACGTGTTTCTAATTTTGTTTTAATTAGCATGTCTGTTTGTAAGGATCTCAAAATTTCTGTGTGTATTTGAGTCCAATTGGATCTTTTAAAATCTGGTTTAATTAAGTCATAAAGGGGTTTGACCCTTTCTGCGTAATTTGCAATGTATGTTCTTCCGAAATTTAGGAAGCCTAGAATTGACTGTAGGTTTTTTAGTGTTCTAGGTGCTTGGAGTACGGCACATTTCTCTAGGAAATTGTCAGCCAGGCTTTTGCCTTCACTTGATAACTCATATCCTAAGAACAGGACTGTCAGATGGGCAATTCTGGATTTTTTAAAGTTGAATTTGTAACCCTCTGCTGCGAACCCAAGTATTATGGTGTTCACTCTTTTCAAGTGAGTCTCCAAGTCATCATCTGTTAAGTAAATGTCATCGACATAAGATAATGCTTCATCATCATATAGTTGTAGTAATTCTGTTACTCTCGCTGAGAATACCCCCGGGCTGTTCTTGTACCCCTGGGCTAACCGACAGAATTGTTTTTGAGTGCCATTTACTGAGAATGCAGTTAAATATCTGCTCTCTGGTGCTATGTTTTGACAAAAGAATCCATTGGAGATGTCAAAGGTTGTTTTGTATTTTTTGCGCACTATGTTATTCATTAGTGCAGCACTGTGTGAGTTTTGCACTGCAAAAGTTTTGCAACATGTGTTAAGGTGTCGGTAATCCAAAACTAGACGATATGAATTGTCTGGTTTGGAGACCGGAAACAAAGGGTTGTTCATTTGTGAGGTGCAAGTTTCAATCACCCCCTGATATTCTAGCTGATCTAGTATTTCATTTACCTGTTTTTTAGCTTCTTGCTTAATTGGGTACTGCCTTTGTGCAGTAGGTTGTGATTTTAGCTGGATTTTGTGAGGAGGAGAATCCTCATCCCATCCTACATGATTTTTATATAAAGCAGGTGCTAGAGCCACTGCCCACTTTCTAGCAAGTGTGTATTTTTTATGAATTGGAATTTGATTTGAGAAGGCAGGCATAATTACTTCTTCGCCATGAGGGCACTCCCTGACAAACTCTGGTGGCCAGTCTTTTTCAGCTAGAAGGATATCATAGCCCTTGGAGAGATTATCCCAAAATAGTCCCCTTATTTTCCTAGTCTTATCTCCCTCTATACGTAATGTTATCTCGTATATCTTGTGAGGTTTGCTAACCCTGGTGTCTGCAGTTTCCACTTGAAGATATTCATTCGTGTCCACTGTCTCCAGATGATTCATAAGGACTTTGCGAGCTATGCTCACTTCTGCTGCACTGTCTAGCATTGTCTGAGCCCACTCTCCGTTTTTCAGTTGTGTCCTCAGTATTCTCGGCATTGTTAACTACCTTGATACTGGCTACCTTCTTTTTTGGAAATTGTAATTTCTTTTTTAGTTGAGCAGGTTCCTTGTCTTTGGACTTGGCGTGCTCTTCTCTTTGTTCTGATCATCCTCTTCTTTCCGATTTCTGCGAGGAATTCTGAAAAGATTGAGAGGGACGTGTATCAATGTCTTGATATCTATCAGGTTTTTTAATATTATCCCTATTTCTAAGGTTATATCTATTCCCAGAGGGGTCACTCTGCGGTGACCTCTGTCTTCGGTTTGGAGATTTTTCTCTTCGCCTAGGGGACCTTCCTCTGGACTGGAATTTCTTTTCTTTAGGATTGGATTGTTTGTTTCCATCCCAGTTCTTTTTTGGTGAATTATTATTAAAAAATATTTTTTCTGGACTTTCAGTCAGTTGCGGTTTTACTGGTATTCCACCTAAACTATCTCTACCTAGTTCCTCATAGGATTTTTCTATGATTCTGGCAATTTCAGCTGGTTGGTCTGCTATATCTGTCTCTTTAAGCCTCTGGCGGATCGCCACGTTTGCTGCTTCACCTTTTATGTTGGCTAATAATATAGCCGAGACCTGCTTGAAGTCTTTCAGTAATTTCATACCAAGAGTTAAAGCAGGTTCTGGACCGTATTCATCTTGAATTTGTTTTAGCACATCTGGTATTACCGAAATGGATGGAACACCGTGCGTTTTTGTGTAGATAGAAGCGAAGACTGTACCCCAAGTGTCACAGTCCTCTATGTGTGGTGCGATTCCCATTGGAAGACAGATAGTCAGAATCCTATGTTTTTCTAACGGGGTGGTGTCAGGAAACACCGCCTCTATTTGGGTAATTTTCTGTGCCAACCAGAATGGTATTTGTTCCCGTTTAGCCGGTACTTTACCTAGGCAGGATTGGATGTTCTGTGGTGTAATTTTATTTGTGTTCCCCTGGTGAGGGGTCAGCTGTGGAAGTTTAATCGTTGGCTGAATTGTTGAAGTCCGCATTACATACTGGACTAATTGTCTATGAATTTTTAGTAATTGTTTTAGCTGTATTAACAGCTCTCCAGTAGACATCCCTTCGATGTCTGGGTGTGGTGTGTATCCGGCTAAGACCGGCCACGTTGCTCCTGGTCTAACTAAAGGACCGAGCCTGGTGATGTGATTGTTATGTTTTAGGGCGCCATCAAATAAGAGCAAATGCTCTTGGAATTTGAGTGGTACTTCCACCTCCTCGAATGGAGTGTAAATGTCAGGTGGTACCTCTATTTTGTAATAGTGGAAGTACTTTGTTACAGCATTTGCTGCTGGAAAATGTATCCATGTATAGTATACCTCTGTCTGCCGATATTCGTGTGCCTCAATTACGAATATGACTGTGCCACCTCTAGGTGTCAGTCCATTTTCTATAAGTTTTAAGGTTATAGATTTCCTTTTGGTGACCGGGATTAGTATTATATCCAGGTCTGCTGCTTGCATGGTAGCATCAGCATCTGCGAGTTCAGTTGCTAATCTAACTGCCTCTCTTTCATCCTCATTGTCAGACATTTTACTGTCAAAAAGGTTATTTTGTTTGTTTGCAGATCAGGTTTCTTATGGAACAAAGATTAGATGCACAATATTTTGGAACTGTTTATCCTTCAACGTTGACAAAACCAAGAACCATACATAGGAGTTCCCTCCTGCGAGGTCTGGCGGATATTACCTTTCACCCACTCCAGACGTCTTTGGAGTATGTGGGAAAAGGGGTCTGAATGAGAAAGCACGACTGAGTTACTCTAAATGTCTTACGTTAGTTTTATCGCCCTTTCCAAACGCGTTGGGCGCCATGTAGTGTAGTTCCTATCTTCCCAATAGGCTCTGCGCATTGGAATAATACCTACAGCAGTAAAGGCCTAGGCCAGACGTTAACTAGGTCTACTACTGTCGATACTAGACTTAAGTTTTGGGTTTGCCAGCGTAGCTCAGAGTTCGCTAGAAACTTTCTCGAATGTTCAAGGAGGAATTAACTTCCCTGATTAGACAAGAAGGGATTTAGTTTCTGACAACCATAGAACATGACAACTTTGCTCTCCCCTAATCAAGAGTCAATCTCGAGAGTCGTGTGAACAAAAGGCAAATTATTTTACTCAGTCAGTACGTGCATTCTTAGTCTCATCAGAATGTAGAGAAAAGGAAGAGACGGGCGTGTTCAATAAAAAGGTGTTATTTATTGATCAGTCTCTTTTCTCGTACAAGAGAAATGGATCGATATTATTGCGATACTTATAGTTAAGTAAAGTGCATACATTAAAAGCAATAGTATAAAGTAATACTGTAAAAACATTGATATGGTTTCTAAGCCATATGATGTTTTAAAATGAATAAAATATATTTACATACACATATACATTTGACTAAACGTACTCAACTGGTGTTTCTAAATACGCCTACCCCGTGTACCTGACCTAAGTCTAATGCGTGGGCGGGAATAGAAAGTTACAGTTTAAGTTAAGTTTGTTTTTGCCAAGTGAATAACTAAAGAATTCTCTGTGAGGGGTTATTCAGTTCTGTACCTGGAAGTTAGGATGAATGAGGAATGGTATCTCTCTCTCTGGTCTCGATATTCCAGGCTGCCTGCGAGGGCTGCCCAGAAACGCCGGTGCTGGATTCTCGGCAGGAGAAAGCAGCACGTCTCTCAGCGCGTCAGAAAGGCGGGGCTGCTGCCAGCGGGGTCTGCTCTGCTCTCGGCTTCGGCAAGTATGGCTGCTCCGTCTCGTCACCACGCGTGTGTTTGCATATGGCAAGATCGGTAATATTTATACCTTTAAGGTGCCGAGATTGACGTAAGGATGGACATAGATACGTCAATAAAGATGTCATACGACTTGCTCGTTAGCACATTCTTTTACTAAAGTTCTCGGTGAAATCAAAACAATGGCCGCAGGGTTTTGCCCAGGTTGTCATAGGTTTGATTTGTTATGAGAACTCCGTATGCCTTATCAGGGGCTGGAGGAATATCGCTTGTCTAATTAGATCGCAAGCGTTATGACCTAATCAGATAACACGTTCCTGTGCCGTAGTGTGACTGCGTCAGATAACGGTATCTGCATCATGGGGGTTTTCTGCCTCATGGGCTGACTGCTAGTTAACTTGTTGGTTTGTTTAACTAGAATAGGGTCAGGAATAGGGGGATCGATTCAGAGCCGATAGGAATACATGACAGAGGGTTCTGCTAGGAGTATAGGGGCTGACAAGGGACCTAATACCTTCAGAGCCCGATCCAAAAACTGCCCTGTGGGCCAGGCAGATAAGCTTAAAAGAGATCCTGGCTTGTATAGGTAGCCAATTGAGATCTTTCCTGGCCTGAGTTGCAGATGCAAGCCTAGGAAGGTTCAAGACCATCCTGGCTGAGGCATTTTGGACCATCTGGAGACGATGGAGAGACTTCTTATTAATGCCACCATAGAGTGCATTACAATAGTCGAGCCTGGAGGAGACCAGGGCCACTGTTGACTGTTTGCAAGCATCAGGCAACAAATAAGGGGCAATCTTTTTCAGCGTCCGGATGATGGCACAGCAGGTGGACACTATTCTGTTGACCTGGAGGTCAAAGGAGAGGGCCGGATATATAAGTACGCCCAGATTCCTGGCCGAACGGGAGGGGTGGGGACAGTCCCCCAAGGAGGAAGGCCACCAGTCCCCCGACCAGATATCTTGGCTCCTACCAAAAATCAAGACCTCCGTCTTTTCCCCATTTAATTTTAGATAGTTTCGTACCATCCATTGCGAGACTGCCTCCATACATGCTCGGAATTTAAGGGCAGAATCTTCTATCGACTGAGTAGTGGTGACGATGATCTGGGTATCGTCAGCATATGACAATACCTAGTAGCCAAAAGAACGTACTACTTTGGCAAGTGGGGTTACGTAGATGTTAAATAGGAGCAAGCTCAGGGCAGAGCCCTGCGGAACTCCACATTGCACAGACTGGGGGGGGGCAAGAAGCTGCCCAACTTCACTCTCTGCTGTATCTGCTGGAGGAAGGAGGATAGGAGATTAAGGGCACTTCCTCCCACCCCTATCCCCTTCAGCATGTCAACCAGGATTGAAGGGGACAGGGTATCAAAAGCTGCCGTAAGGTCAAGCAGCACCAACAGCGTGGTCTGTCCCCTGTCAACCTCAGGTCGTATGTTATTGACCACAACTGTGAGGGCAGATTCGGTACTGTGGGCAGCACGAAACCCATGTTGGGAGATGTCCAGTAGGTTCGCATTTTCCAAGTAGGAGGTCATATGGCGATTAAGATGGGCCTCAAGTATCTTGGCCAGGGCTGGTAGTAATGATATGGGCCTGAAGTTTTTTAGGACTTCAGGGTCCAAAGAGGCCTTTTTTAGAAGAGGCTTGACAACTGCAGTTTTCCAGGGTACTGGAAAAATCCCCTCGGTAATGGCCATATTCATGACCGCTAAAAGAGGAGGAAGGACAGCCTCTCTACAAGCCTTCAAAGTTTTTAGAGGACATGGGTCCAGGGGCGAGCATGATTTGGTGGCGTCAAGAAGGCGATTGAGTTCTTCCCGAGTCAAAAGAGGAAAGCATACAAAACCGGTAAAGGAGCCAAATGCGGATTCGAAGGCCTCCTCGTGGACAGGAGAAGGGAAGGGATGTAGGGATGCACGATCAGTGTCCAGCTCCAAGTTAAGGATTATCAGGGAGTTGTAAATGTCGGCAATTTTAGAATGAAAAAAGCTTGCGATATTATCGCAGAGCTCCTGTGTCTCAACAACAGAGTTAGCAACTTTAGGTGTCGACAGAGTGTCAATGATTTTAAAGAGCTCTCTCGATGATTTTAGCGAGGCAGTGATATTGCTGAAATAGATCTTTTTTTCCTCTGCAATGGCCCTTTTGTATTCCCTCAAAGCTAATTTGTGTTGGGTTTTCCCAGGGGAGTCAGGACGTGCATACCAAGATCTTTCTTTTTGTCTGCACTTCTGCCGCAAGAGTCTTAAACGTTCCAAGTACCAAGGCGACGAGGGACTCTTCCTGGCCGAGTAAGGATTTTTAGGCGACGCTAGGGTGTCCATCGCGTTAGATAAGGCGTTGGACAGACCAAACGCAGCGGCATTGGGATCTGGCAGGGAGAGGGAACTGACAGCGACCATAAACGGGGCAAGGGAAATGTTAGAGAGCTCTCTATAGTTTCTCCTGGTTTCCCATACCTTCCTATTCAATTGATTAGGCGAATTCGGCGATTGTGCGCCAAAGGCGCGCCAAAGGCAAGCCCGTCTGCGCCCGTCCGCGCCTGGACCGCGCCCAGCGCCAGGACCCCTGACCCCCGACGATGCCCGCCCACACGACGGACCTACGACGCTGCCACCCTCATCGCACTCAAACCCGACCGAACCAGAGCCTGCCACCGAGCCACCCCGAGACGCACCCACGGACCCTTCACCTGTCAAGCCTGCAAGTTCACCTGCCTCCGGACCGGCACCACAGCCACCAAGCCGAGCACCAACAACAGCCACCTCAAGTGCATCCTGCTCAACACCCGCTCCATCCACAGACACGCCATCGAACTTTGAAACCTGCTCGACACAACTTCACCAGACGTCCCCTAACTCACAGAAACCTGGATGAACGCCTCCTCTGCACCCGACATCGCCATCGCAATCCCAGACGGATACAAGATCACCCGGAGGGACCGCGTCAACCAGACTGGAGGAGTCATCGCCATCGTACACAAGAACACCATCCGCATCACGACCGACTCCAATGACACCTTCGCCGCCGCCGAGCACCTCCACTTCCAGATACACACCGACCCAAAGACGACCCTCAGAGGCACCCTCGTCTATAGACCCCCGGGACCAGGCACACAATTCAGCGAAGACATCACAGACTTCATCAGCCCGCACGCCCTCCCCTCCGCTGACTACATCCTCCTAGGGGACCTCAACTTCCACCTGGAGAACAACAAGGACTGCAACACCGCCGCCCTGCTGGTCAACCTCGCCAATCTCGGACTCAAGCAACTGGTCAACACCCCCACCCACTACGCCGGCCACACGCTTGATCCCGTCTTCTCATCCAGCAAGCACATCACCTTCAGCCACTCCACTGGACTTCACTGGACCGACCACAGCTGCGTCCATTTCAGCTACAAAAGAACCACGACCCACCACCACCCGCAACAGGTTCCCCACAGGAGCTGGAGCAAGATCACCGTCGAGCAGCTCACTCAGCCAAAACCCACCCGCCAGCACAACGGACCCCAACGAAGCAGCCCGCAACTTCACACAGTGGCTAACCGCCTGCGCCGACGACCTTGCGCCACTGAAGAACCCTCCCAGCAGACCCAGAAGCAAGAAAGCCTCCTGGTTCACCGACGAACTCAAGGACTCCAAGAAGAACTGCCGCACCCTCGAGAAAGCCTGGCTCCTCAACCAGACCACAGACAACATGACCACCCTCAAACACGCCCCCCGCAAGCACCACCAGCTTATCCGAACCACCAAGAAGAAATCACTGAAGGAACGACTGGACAACAACGCCCACGACAGCAAGGAACTCTTCAGCATCATCAAGGAGTTCTCCAACCCTAGCACCGGCAACAGCGACATCACTCCCTCACAAGATCTCTGCGACTCTCTTGCCTCGTTCTTCCACCGCAAGATCGCCGACATCCACAACAGCTTCGGCGCACCATCCACGCACCCAACCGTCGAACTAACGCCCCCCGCCGCCACCCTCCGCACCTGGACCACGGTGACCACCGAAGACACAGCCCGCACGATGAACACCATCCACTCCGGATCTCCAACCGACCCCTGCCCCCACCACGTCTTCAACAAGGCCGACTCCACCATCGCACCCCAACTCCGGAACATCATCAACACCTCCTTCAACACCGCCACCTTCCCGGAGAGCTGGAAGCATGCCGAGCTCAGCGCCCTACTGAAGAAACCAACAGCGGACCCCACCGACCTCAAGAACTTCCGCCCCATCTCGCTCCTCCCTTTTCCTGCCAAAGTCATCGAGAAGACCGTCAACAGACAGCTTGCCGCCTTCCTCGAGACGAACGGATCCCTCGACCCCTCGCAGTCCGGCTTCCGAGCCAACCACAGCACCGAGACCGCCCTCATCGTAGCCACCGACGACATCAGAACCCTGCTCGACAAAGGGGAAACAGCGGCCCTCATCCTCCTAGACCTCTCTGCAGCGTTCGACACTGTCTGCCACCACACCCTAGTTCAACGCCTCAGCAACATCAGTATCCAAGAGAAGGCACTGGAGTGGATTATCTCGTTCCTCGCCGGAAGAACACAGAGAGTCCGCCTCCCCCCGTTTCGATCCGAAGCCACCGAAGTCATTTGCGGCGTACCGCAAGGATCATCACTCAGCCCCACCCTCTTCAACGTCTACATGAAACCTCTTGCAGCCATCGCACGCCAACACAGCCTCAACATCATCTCCTACGCCGACGACACCCAACTGATCCTCTCCCTCACCAGAGACCGCGCCACCGCCAGAACTAACCTACACGAAGGGATGAAAGACGTCGCCGAGTGGATGAAGAACAGCCACCTGAAATTGAACTCAGACAAGACGGAAGCCCTCATCCTGGGACCATCGCCCTCCGCCTGGGACGACTCCTGGTGGCCCCCCGCCCTGGGCACCACTCCCAAGCCAACAGACCATGCCCGCAACCTGGGCTTCATCCTGGACTCCTCCCTCTCGATGACCAGACAAGTCAACGCCATCTCCTCATCATGCTTCAACACCCTACGCATGCTCCGCAAGATCTTCCGATGGATCCCGACCGAAACCAGGAAGACGGTCACCGAGGCACTCGTCACCAGCCGACTGGACTACGGAAACACCCTCTACGCCGGAACCACAGCCAAGCTACAGAAAAGACTCCAACGCATCCAGAACACCTCCGCCCGACTCATCCTGGACAGTTGGGTGTCGCAGCCACATCTCCGGCCACCTGAGGGACCTGCACTGGCTTCCCGTCAGCAAGAGGATCACGTTCAGGCTCCTCACCCACGCACACAAGTCTCTCCACGACCTGGGCCCCAAGTACCTCAACGACCGCCTGACCTTCTACACGCCCACCCGCCAGCTACGCTCTACAAGCCTCGCCCTCGCCGCCGTACCACGCATCCGAAGAGCCACCGCCGGAGGTAGTTTCTTCTCCTACCTGGCGGCCAAGACATGGAACTCCCTCCCATCCACCTTCGGCGGACCCAGGACCATCTCACCTTCAGGAGACAACTCAAGACCTGGCTGTTCGAGCAATAGCGGACCCCTTCCCCCAAGCGCCTTGAGACCCTTCCGGGTGAGTAGTGCGCTATACAAATGTTATGATTGATTGATTGATTGATTGATTGATTGATTAGGGGCGAAGGAGATGGTGCTGAGATGGAGAGGTACTGCCCGATGGTCCAACCAGGATAGAGGAATCGGGATTCCTGTCACCAGTCTGGTGTCGTTTGAAAAGACGACATCAAGCGTGTGCCCAGCCAGATGTGTAGGGCCTTCAACCAATTGGCCCAACCCACAGGCAGTCAGACCCTCCACCAAAGACCTAGTGTCTCTGTCATCTACCACCTCCAGATGAAAGTTAAAATCGCCAAGGAGGGTTAAGTTGGGCCTATTAATGAAAGGCTCTAACAGTGTGAGTATTTCCTGAGAGAAAGAGGCCCTGGGGCCAGGTGGCCTGTAACAAAGAATGCCGGAAAAGGAGGCAGTGGGTTCAAACTGTATAGAAAAATACAATGCCTCAAAATTATCCAAGGAAGACGAGAGGGGGTCAATACGACAAGTAAAGCAGTCTCTACATAGGATTCCCAGTCCTCCACCCCTGTGCCCGGTTCGGTCCATTCTGATCAGGGTATAGCCTTCCGGAATGGCGTCAACCAGGTCTGGGCCAGAGGAATCCGAGCCCCAGGTCTCAGTTATAAAGACCCAGGGGGGCTTTCATTGTGATACAAAGTCGTTGAATGCTACGTTATTTTTGACCAGTGACCTGGCATTAATAAGAAAGCCTGCCTCCTTTAGAGGGTTATCTGAAGCCTTAGCTACCTCTGAACTAGCCCGATGTTTTCTAAGATGTCGAGTGCGTGCAGGTCTGAATGCATTACAATCACAGGTATTGGTAGATATATCATCTGGGGATAGAATGTGATGACATTCCATGGGAGGGGGGTCTAAGAGCGAGCAAGGTGGAGAGTTATGTTATGTTATGTTATGTTATGTTATTTAATTTTTATATAGCGCACGGATGCCGCAGCAAAGTGGTGTCCCGGCGCTTTGGAGAGTAATAACACAACACGACAGAAGGAAAGGTGAGGAAAACAGTGAAAAAGAAATAGGTCTAGATTGTGGCAAAAAGGAAGGTTTTAAGTGCCTTCCTGAACGGAAACAACTCAGGAATGGAGCGCAATGAGGCAGGCAGAGAGTTCCAGAGGGATGCTGCCATCACTGAAAAGGAGCGACCGCCCATCCTAGCTTTTTTAAAACGCGGCACCATAGCCAAATTAGCTCCGGCAAAGCAAAGAGCTCTGGCAGGGACATAATGCTGGATCATATGTGCAAGAATAGGAGGGGAGGCTGCTTTGAGAATTTTAAAAGTCAAGCACAAGGCTTTAAATTTGATTCTCTGCCCCACTGGCAGCCAGTGGAGGTCCCGAATGGTCCGACGAGCCGAGACAAACCTAGGAAGTCCAACAAGCATCCTGGCCGCCGCATTCTGAACCCTCTGAAGGCGAGAAAGCTCAGCTTGGTTTAAACCCAAAAACAAGGAGCTAGCATAGTCCAATCTGGTAAGAACCAGGGCTTGAACAATGATCTGTCTGGTCTCCGCATCGAAGAACTTAAAGATCGGTCGTAAGCATTGCAGAGTGCCAAAACAAGTGCCAGCCACGCGTTTAGTATGGGAGATGAAAGAAAGCTTATTGTCAAACCACACCCCGAGGTTTCTGACCTCCGTCACAGGGAGGGGACAGGACCAAGATCAGAAGGCCACCACTGATCTCCCCATGATTCACTTTCCCTACCAAAAATAATGACCTCGGTCTTAGAGGCATTAAGTTGTAGCCGATTGTTCGCCATCCAGCCTGCCACGGCTTTTAAAGCTGACTGGAAAGTGGGGGCATCCATATTGGAATCACCATTAAGTGCCACCGCCAACTGCGTGTCATCGGCGTATGACACTAAGGAGAGACCAAAACTGTGTGCAACCTCCGCTAATGGCTGAACATATAAATTAAATAAGGTAGGGCTTAGGGCAGACCCTTGGGGGACACCCTGGAGTATGGGGTGAGAAGCAGAAACAAAAGGGGGCGTGGAAACCTTAAAGGCACGATCCTTAAGAAAGGAGCGAAACCACTCAAGTGCCACCTCTCCGACTCCCGCTTCCATCAGGCGATGTAATAGGATCTAGTGAGACACAGTGTCGAATGCGGCACTAAGATCCAAAAGGATCAGTGCCGCCGTCTGACCCAGATCTAGCAGATGCCTGATGTGTTCCACCACAGCCAGAAGGGCAGTTTCTGTGCTGTGGCCTGCACGAAACCCATTTTGGGAAATATCCAATATATTTGCTTCCTGCAGATGAGAAGATAAAATAGCATTCGCATGAGCTTCTGCCAATTTAGCTGGCCAAGGAAGGAGAGATATAGGTCGGTAGTGTTCAGGCTTGGTAGGATCGAGGGCGGGTTTTTTTAGAATGGGAATGACCGTCGCCTGTTTCCAAGCTTTAGGAACACTACCCGAGTTGAAGGACAAATTAATAAGGCCATGTAAAGCAGGATAGCAGCCTTCAGCAAATTCCCGAAATTGATTGGGTCTCATGGGATCGTCTGGGGAGCCGGATTTGACTTTAATCGTCAGGGCAGTGAATTCATCCAATGTCGGACTCGGAATCGTCAGTAATGGTTTGTGAACCACAGACGTAGAGCTAGTCTCCACAGAAGGAAGCTCAGCGAATGACTTATAAATTGCCTCCACCTTTTCCACAAAAAATAAGGCTAGGTCCTCACAGTGTGCCCTGGAAGGTTGGAGAGCAGCAGTATCAATCCTTTTATTGGTAAGGTCCTTACACACCCTGAAAATGACCTTAGTAGGGTTAATGCTATTCTTTATCTCCTGTGAGTAGAACGCAGCCCTGGCCGTACATATAGCCCGATGATACACTCTAGTGCAGGCCCTATAGGCTGCCTTGAGGTCAGTATCATAAGTTTTGCGCCACGCGCGTTCAGCCTTTTTACAGGAGATTTTTAGTGTTTTAAGAGAATCATTAAACCAGGGGTTAGAGGGACTAGATCTAGTCTTGCACCACTTGGCCGGGATAAGTAGGTCTAATGAGCGATTTAACCACTCACAGAAACTGTCGTAACCGCTGGAAACTTCAGTAGGGGGCGAGGGATGGAATTCCAGCAGGAGCTGATGAAAATGCTCTAGATTTAGGTTTCTCCAGGGGCGTCTAAAACTAGCAGAAGAGTTATTCTTAGGGGAAGAGAAGGAGGTGGTAATACGAAATTCAATAAGATGATGGTCAGTCCATGCCATAGGTCTGGGATGGAGCATTGAAATATTCGTAGAGAGACTCGTTAGAACGGGATCTAATAGATGGCCGCCTGTGTGCGTTGGGGATTGTACCATTTGGGTCAGCTGGAACGCCTCTAAATCAGCCAGCAAACTATGGACCGAGTTGGAAAAAGGAGCGTCCATATGCAGGTTGAGGTCGCCGATAATCGTGAAGTTGGCAGTTTTTAAAGCCAAGGAGGAGATCACCTCCGGAAGGCTTTGACGAAAGGCGATATCAGGCCCAGGTGGTCTATAGATGAGAAGTCCCGTAAAGGTAAAATGAGGATTCACTGATATATTAAAAAGAGCACTCTCGCAGCCAGCTATGGTGATAGGTTTCCAGATGCAGGGATAGCCGATTTTTACCGCAACTGCGATACCTCCACCCCTGGTCTTGCGAGGAAGAGAGTGCAAAATATAACCCGTAGGAAGTGCTAGATTAATGACTGCCATGGATTGGTCATGTAACCAAGTTTCCGTAAAGAAAAAGATATCCGGATTTTCATCAGACATCAAAGAAAAGACTTCTTGGGAGTGACAAGACAATGATCTGACATTCAAGTGCATCACTTTAAGGGTGGATTGATTAGCTGTGCCTATGATATCAGTAGACAAATTAACCGCCGGGGGCTTAGACTGAAAACTATTAATGCACAATGGCATAGGGAGTTTAAAAGGACAAGTAGGGCATTGAAAAGGGCCACTAAGAGGATCCAGAGAGTCGCCGCAAGAATCGCATACCTGGAGCCGGAGAGTGTATAAAGCTCACCTTTAGCAGGAAGTGGGAAGCGAGGCCTGGCTCGCCCGGCCCGCAGCGCGGTCTCTGCGCGGACGAGGGCAGACGGGCTGGACTCTGGCGTGACTCCGGCACCAATGCGGCGCGTCCGCTGTGCGGAGGCATAGCCGTCTCTTTTATGTGCTGGCGACTAGAATGCTGCAGGTGTAGCCTCCCACCCACCAAAGATGGCCGCTGCTAGTTCCGAGGTCCGCGTGTCTCAGCGCCTGAATCGGCTGAGCACTGGATGGTCAGCAGAAAGCAAGGTCTGTTTCAAAATGAGTTATAGGAAGGGTTTTAACGTAAATCTTAAAACACGACGATTTTAAAAGTAGTATTAAAATAGGGCACAGCAAAGAGGTCAACACACACCACACAATCTCCCGGCTTTCCGCCTCAGGAGGGAACAACACACAGCAAGGGCTCACGCCTGCCTCGAGTGCTCTTTTATGTGCTGGCGACTAGAACGCTGCAGCCTTATGAAAGCCTTAGACAGGAGCACTCTCCCTGGAGCCGTCACAGACTTCAGTAAAGCATTTGACAGCAAAGCTATTCTATGCATTAGGAAACATTGGATAATCAGCCTGCAAGGAATGACAACCAACTGCTAACATGTCATACACACATATGGGTTGTTTTACAAAGGGCTGCCATATCTACTGGGACAGTGCATTCTGAAACTGACTAGTGCAACATTTGCACGACTTGTATGATGGATTAGTACAGAAAACCATATTGTTGAACTCTTCACTCTGATTTTATTTTACCTGGTAGCCATGTTTTTTGCCTACAGTCTCCCTTCAGTCCCTACTCAAATGCTTTGGTGAAGAGGGCTTTCAGATTTTTGCGGGCAAGTGTCTTCTTTGGAAGGGAAAGGGATGACATATCACATAACATCCCACTCTCCCACAGATATTAATCCTTTTCATAACCTAGGGGTTGCCCATTTGATGTATCAGCCTTGCAATTACCATATGGAAATTGAAGTGCATGTACTATTTTTTTTAACAGTTCATGCAGATGTGTCAAACAGTAACTTTTTTAAGAAAACGAAATATGCCATCCCTATAAAAACATTGACTTAACCATAACTACACTGACTCTGTGTGTTTGTGTGTGTGTGTATATATATATATATATATATATATATATATATATATATATATATATATATATATATATATATATATATATATTATATATATTGCTGTACATTATAGTATAATATCCATGTCTGAGAGCCTGATTTATTGTCATCAAGTGATGCAGCGGAGAGTCGTTAGGTAACATATTCACCACACGTAACCAATTTAATAACCACTAGACTTTTCTCCTTATGAAACTAACATTTGGCCCATACCTATAACTGGTCCTCCGACGAACCTTTTGAGAGTTGTCAGGGACTGACAACTATTAAGATGGATAATACCCCCCTTATGAGGACCTACAATAAAGGGAATATTCTTCAAACCAACTATACATCACAATGTATATATCTCATTAATCATAGTCCTTAATAATGGCAAACTCAGTTATACTATTCACTTAGCTTTTATCTAATTCTTTGTGTTGCCTATGAAATGGTCAATTCAAAGACACAGCTTCAAGTTACAGATCATCACACAGTAGAAAGTAAGCAATTCACAATAAAATCTCATTTAATAAGCATGAGTGAATGGATATGGAGAGCAACAAAAGAGCATTGTAACAAGATCAATGCAATTACATAGTATTATATGAACCTAGAGAAACTATAGCACAGCGTGCTAATAGTCTGACGAGCTAACCCTTCGGCCAGAAGGGACAGCTGGGGCAGCCTCACAAAGGTATCAAGAGCAAAGTTAAAGAGTCAGGATTCAGGCAGCAGGAGCCAAAAAGGAGCTTAAGTGAAATAGCTCACATGGAAATATTTTCAACCTCACCTTGCCAGCCTAAGCACACTTACAGTACAAATCTAACACTAGTAGTTATACCCTAAATGTTAAAGTCCATCCCTATTTTAGTATCAAAGCCCAAGCAAATTCACGGTTCTCATTTGTTCAGGAGCATATGGTGTTCAGTCACACCACTTCCGTCGCACCTCACTCTCAAGAGTTCTTTGTTTTAAGCCAATCGGTTGTCAACGTCCTTCAGCAGTGAAAATCACGATATTCTTCTTCCTAGGCTCGCGCACATCTTTGTAATAATGCAACATTTTACTAGAGTAGTCATCCACAAAACTAAACATTTCCCCAGACAGCAGGAAGTTCCACCGGTATCTCTCCATGTAGCCGTTGACAATGAAAGAACACAACAATCATAACGAAGGACAAATACATTTCTCTACAAGCCTACGTTCAAAAAGCAAATTAATCCTAACAGTGATTTGAGGCCTTCTCTGTAAAACGTGCAGTTTCTCTAGGAGAAATAATCAGACTGAGTTATTTGTACACATAAAAATCTCCTTTTCATTATTCATTTTACTTCTATTATTCTAATAAAAAGCAAACATTTTCATTAATTATTCTATGTAATTAATATCTCTCATATAAAAACTCCTTTGTCAACGCGTTTCATTCAGGTTGCACATTAACCCATAGCATTATTTCTCTGCTGTCTCTTGTGCAGAAATCATTTGAAGCCTACTGGTACCATTTGCCATTTTTCTACATGTTTCTTGTCTTTTCTTTCCCAAACACCCCATGTTAATATTTTTCTCTGTTAATCTCACAACTCTTGTTAATTATTTTCACACTAGGAGGTTTAAACCGAGCAGGTTTATTCGCAAAATCCTGCTACATCATATTAGGGAGAACAAGACAACTCAGCAGCTAGCTTCAAACTTCTAACCACACTCTGCCAGTCCTTACTGCTGCAAATTAAGCTTTGTGAAACAGTGATTGTTGGCCTAGATATCAACATTAAAAACCTGCTTCTAAGTTGATAAAAAGGAAATGTTGTTACCTCTGATCCCGAACATTTGGAAAAGTAAAATGTATTGAAATGGACTCTATCTGAGCCAATGTCCAAAATACCTTTTTCATAGAGGCTAGAGAGGTCATATACGATTCACTTGCATCAGCTAATTAGCAGAAAAAGCTTTCAAATTAGACTTATTGAAGAACACTAAACGCCCCAAAAGGGTTGCTATAGAGAGTCAAAAATGGTGGAGCAGAAGAGATGCTTCCATTTATGTTATGAATTAACTTATTGGAAAGAAAGCAATGTCCATGAGTACATATAATCTCAACCCAAACAACAAGTAGTTCAGTGGATAGAAGACTCCATTATTCTCAAATTGGAAACTTTTTCTTTTTATTACAAACCTTTGTAGAGGTCGTTGCATAGTGCAGAAGCACAATATAGAGTTTAATGTACATATTTAGTACACTCAATGATCATCCAGAATGGTAGAAAAGAAAGTAAGAAAACAAGACATAGTAACTATCACAGCTAACAGTGACGGCTCCTCCATGTTAGCAGAGGAGCGTCGCCCCACTGCTTTCTTGCAGTGTGAGAAGCAGAAACATAAAATGGTATTATGAATACCATTTTATGTTTCTGCTTCTCACACTGCGAGAAAGCAGAAGGGTTTGATTGGGGGTGGGCCGGTGGGCGGTCCTGCTGTAGGGCTGGGGAGGAGTGGCTTGCCCACTTTTGTGGGCGCTGACTGTTTGGTTGGCGACAGAGCTGACCAAACCACTCAAACTTACTCTCCTGTTTCTCCATGTTGGCTACATGCAGCCTGCATGGAGAAAATGGCCTCCCAATAGATGCCTGTGTGGTAAGTATCCCAGCCAATCACAACGCTGCCATTGCAGCGCTGTGATTGGCTCAGGGGAGGAGAGAGAGGCTTCCTGGGATTCGGAGCAGAGAGAGAAGGAGACGGGACGTGGGACCGGAGGCGAAGGTACTTTTTTTTTAATTAAGTCCCTCCCCACCCGACCCCTAGCACCCTTCCCTGCGAGTCATGCCAGCTGCGACTGAACAGTGGCCCTCCAAAACACATTTCCAACAGGGTAACATTGTCCATGTCAGGACGAAGTGTCAGGAGAGGGTGTTACATTGAGACTTCGTGGCCAAGCAGAGAAAAGTACAGCATCTGCTAAGTGAAGTACAAGGTAATAAATAAGGAGCCCACACACTGCCTGTACTCATGCATCAGGTGCCCAATGAAGACTGAGCAACTCATGGTTGACAGCAGCTCGGGTCATAAAGCTGTTACTTAAAAGGAAATATAGCAACCAGAATGCATTTACTTTTGGCAAGTGAGCTCACTCCACAAAGCAGGAGCGTGCTCGCTTTTAACAAGTTCTTAAGGTACCGTGCATTCCATACATTACTGCAATGTCTTATGGTGCAACACCTTCCCCTTTTTCAAAAAACAATGTTAAATAATTCCTATGAAAAGATGTCAAATAAAAATATATAAAATAAGCATAGCAACATAATTTTCACATCTCTACATCTGTTATTTTTTTGTAAGGCATTTAGTAATCCTTAAATCTAGAAGGCATAGCAGTATTGGACACAGCTCTGGAGTTATGGGACATAATGCAATCATAAGATTGTTCTGGAGCAATGTCTGTACTAGGTTGCGTAAGTAACAAATCACTTACATTATCAAACTGAGAGGACCCTTGACTGTTGAATGGTTGGATGGTCTTAAGATGTTTCACACTAAGTGCTTTTAAGAGAGGAATTGTTGCCCTCATAGTCTCACACAGTTTGAATTTTGGCTGCCTGCACCTGGGTATTCTTGACCAGATCTCTCTTAGTTGACCAGCCTATCCCCTAGATTCATCAAAGTCCCGTTTTGCGAGTCTGTAATAGCGATTATTAAGGAATCGCTATTACAGACTCGCAAAACGGGAATCATGTACAAATTGCAATTTATTTTGCGATTCCTACAGCTTCCTTATTTGCGATTAGCTAATTGCTAATCGCAAATAAGGAATTACTCCCCATTCATTCCTATGGGCCTAAAGGCCCATAGGAATGAATGGGAAGACATATCAATGTGCGAATCGCTATTAGCGATTCGCATTTTGAGTTTGCGATTTCAAGGGTGCAGGTGTGTCCAAAGGACACCCTGTTGCACCCCATAAATGATATTGGACGCTGGTGTTACGCACACACATGTCCCAAGGACATGTGTGTGTGTAACATACAACTTAGAAAAATGCACTTAAGTGCATTTTTCTAAGTTTCCGCTATTTTCCACGAGGTTTGACTTCGCGGTAAATAGCGGCCCAAAATTGCGAATTCGCAATTTTGAAATGTTTCATGAATTGCATTTAAGGAATCTCAAATAGAGATTCCTTATATGCAATTCCTCACAAAATTGCGATTTCTATATTAGCGATTTTTGCATTTGGGATGATGATTCCCAAATGCAAAATTTGCGCTCGCAAAGGGCCAGATTCTCAGAATCTGGCCCTTTGCGAGACGATTTTTCAATGATGAATCTAGCTGTATGTCCTTTAAAAGTACTGAGCCTTTATACACTCACTCAACACAAATTGGTTTTGAAAATGTTGATAAACCTTTATCGACCTCAGTGTGATTTCTGATAAAAACCCAATCCCCTGCTCTCAGTGTTGATTCTTTGACAGGGTGTGTTTAACCTGACTTAGCATTGCTTCACCTCTGGATGCAATAGTCTGCAAGTCAGGTGTGCTCTTTGTTCTTGCCTCTCTCAGCCAGTCAGGACAAACTAAAGCCCTTGAAAATTGTGTGTGTAACTGTGTGGAGCTACTAGATATGACCAATCTTTCTCCCTAAGAAAAGTTTTGAACTCAAGACCATTGGTCAAGGCTGTTTACACATTCTCTTTTAAGAACGTATTCATGCGTTCCATCAAACCATTAGCAGAAGGTGAGAAAAGCACTACTCTGCGATGAGTAATAAGAAAACCCTCAATTAAGTCCTTCATGAACACTGATGTGAAGTGGGTGCCATTGTCTGCAACAATTTGTTTAGTTGCTCCTTCCACATCAAAATATTATTTAAAAAAATGTGATTATAGCATCAGTGTTGGGAACAGAGGTAAAACAAAACAACTCCCGTTTTGAAAATTAATCAATCAAAACCATTTGGTAATAGGCAATAACTAAAATAGACCCACAAAAATCAAGTGCCACTTTCTGACAAGCTTCCTCTGGTAGAGGGACCATATGATATGAAAAGGTGACTCATACCTTCCAGCACTTATCAGGTACCAAGGAAGTACTGCAAATATAAATAAACTTAGTGGCTTGAGCTTCCAATGCAGGCCAACAGTTAAACTGTTTTATACAGTTGCATGGGCTACCGACCATGAAATGGCCCTTGTGTGCCTCCTTAATAATATTGTTAGACCTGCCATCCTTTGCGTGGTATCATCTGTCATTTTGGCTCTACCTCCTGTTTATTTACTTTATGCTGGATGTCGTTTTTGCTGGTGTTTGAACTCTAGGCACTTTACCGCGACTAATCAGTGCTAAAGTGCAAGTGCCTGTGTAAATTGTGATTAAGTTTGGTTATCCATGATTGCCATGTTTTATTTATTGCTAAGTCCCGAGTAAAATACACTCTGTGTGCCAAGGCCCTGTACATCATATGCTACTAGTGGCCATGAGCAGTGATTATGCCACCCACATGAGTAGCCCTGTAAACATGTGTCAGGCCTGCCATTGCGGTGTCTGCATGTGCAGGTTTAAACTGCCGTGCCGACCTGGCAATGGCACCCACTTATCAGTCCCAAACCTTCCCTTTTTAACCTTGTAAGCCAACCCTAAAGTAGGCCCAATGAAGACCTGTGGGAAGGGTGCAGTGTATGTGAAAGGTAGGGCATGTACTGGTGTGTTTTACATGTCCTGGTAGTGAAGTATTGTCAATTTAGTTTGTCACTATTGCAAGGACTATCTCTTCTAAAGGTTATCATTGGAGCTGCCTTGTAACACTTTACAAGTGTAACTTTTAATTGGGAAGAGATGGAGATTTAGAGTTTGGGTTCCCTAAAAACACAACTTTCTGTGAAGGGTTTGTTTAATTTTGTGTTTGAAAATGTCACTTTTAGAAAGTGGACAGTTTCTTGATTTACCATCCTGTGCTTCTGCCTGCCTGTGAAATCTAAGTCTGGTTCGGACTGACAGCAGGGTTGTTTGTACATTCTCAAAAAGGAAGCTGAGGTGTGCCCTGCATATCCTGATTGCCCATCACCAGGCTGATGATCCTTCCTGAGCTGGACTGGTGGGAGGATTTGTCATTGATACCTGAGTATTTCTGTGCTTGGCGTATCACAATGCCAGGGCATCTGGAGACAAAACAGGGCAAGGCAGGATCTGTGCGCTACAAAGACTATCCTTTGAAGTATGCCTACTTCAATGGCCAAAAGAGGAATAAATATTGGACCTATAACCCCAGACCTTTAGAACACTTCTTGATCAAGAAGAGACTCTATCAAGAGGAAGAGTTGGAGTGCTGTTAGAAGGAATACTGCACCTTTGCTGTGTTGCTATGCTGGGTTGGCCTTCAGTTGCTGCTTTCGACTTGGAGAGGAAAAGGACTGGACTTTGTTTTTGTATCCTGCTTAAGAAGATTCTCCAAGGGGTTGTGCGTGATTGCCTACTGTTAAGAAGTCTCAGGGCCATCAAGGTCTTCCTTTGTAGTATCGCTGAACTCCACTACTGGGAATTCTAGCCTGCCAAGTGGTGCCATTTCCAGTTCTGGGCCTTTGGAGGTGGTTCTGCTGCTTCAGGGCTTGAAAATCCACTCATTGCCTTTCCAATGCCGTTTTCCCACTGCAAGTTTGCCGTGCAGTTGAAAAAGCAATGAATCGCAAAGAGTACCCACAAACAGAGCCCAGAGCACTGTGTCTCCAATGTCTGAGACCCCCACCCGTAATTCGATGCAGGCCCTGCTGTGCGGCTGGAAGAATTGATGCATCACCAGTCCGTGTCTGAAATAATCGATGCAGCGCCCATTTTACTGTTGCTGCATCAACCCCAGTATGTCCGTATTTACACAGATTGAATTTTGCGGCAAGTTTCCAACACATCCTTCCACAGAAACAAGCCGCCTTTGGAAATCGGCACACCTCTTCTCCTCGCAGTAAGGAATCCACGCAAAACTTCTCCTGCGTGCCGCAGACATGACGCCTCCATTCCCCTCGGACTCAAGAATCAACACATTGCTGTGCTTTCAAATGCTTCTCTCCGTTGTGCCTATTTTTCATCTTGGATTTTGACTCTTCAAAGGTACTTTATGCTAAAATCACAGCATCCATAGAGTGATATCTTGAGTTCTGTATGTTGGATTTTTGTCATTTTGGTCTTGTTTGGTTAAGAGAAAGATTGGTTATTCTAAACTGCTCTGGTGTTCATTTATAGTGTTTTATCTTTGATGCTGTGTGTTTATGTACAAATGCTTTATACATTGCCTCTGAGATAGGCCTAACTGCTCATGCCAAGCTACCAAGGGGATGAGCAGGAGTTATCTTGGGTGTGTAATCCCATTACCCTGCAAGAAGGGAGGGTCCGTACTTGGGCAGAGTGCACACCACTGCCAACTAGCGACCCCCATTCCTTACAAATATCATCTGTGAAAGTTACAAGACACAGTGGACACAGTCCCTCAGTGCCACCCAACCCAAATTTTCATCAGACCTTGACCAGGCGTAAAAAACTTCTCAGCATGGATCACCGAATACACTGACAGTCACCCAATGTAACCAGCAAAAAACAACAAAACCTCAATACAAGCCAGCTGGTACTCCCCATAGCTCAGAACTAACCCTGGGTGGTGAACTCCGCTCCACGAGTTTGCAGAGTTTTCCGCACTCTTATGTTTTTCCTACCAGGTATGTATTTCGCAGTAAAAATTTAATTCTTGCAGCTTTGATAACAAGTTGACCAATTATGATGATGTTTTACCTGAACCATTGAAATTCATCGTGTGGAGCAATGGTTTGTGGTCTGTGAATAGATTAAAATGGAAACCCCAAATGAAACCTTTCTGCCACCCAACAGCATCCCAATGTCTCTCGCTCAATGGTGTTGTATTTGGCTGCTGCACTACTGAGAGCGAGAGGCAAAAACATTGGTGTTTTCTTTGTCCTGAGACAACTGATTGGCATCTACAGTTATGCTACGCTTTCTGCCTGCTATAAATAAAGCTGGGGCTGAAATAATAAGATGTATCACCTTCTGAAAAGCATCTTGCACATCTTCAGACCAGATATAGTCCACTCCTTTCTTGAGTAAATTCCTCAAGGGGCTGCACAATTAAAGTATAACCTTGCACAAACCTTGAATAGTATTCACTTAGCCCGAAAAAGAGAGCGAAGTGTATCTTTGTCCCTGGGTGGATGTGCATCTTCTGTTGTTTAGTTTCCACTAATCAGTAGGAACAGCATGTTTGTGGATGGCGTAAAGGTTGGATGGTGCCAGACTCATTCTGTGCACCACCTCAGGACCAGTTAGTTCCCAGTGCCACCATAAGCCCCCCTAAACCAGAAAGAGAGAGAATAGTTCTGGCAACCACTGAACATGACAACCCTGATCCCTCAGCAATTGCTGTCACAGATTAAGAAAGCCTTTTGCTCAGACACTCGTGCTGTCTTTTGCTCAGAGAAATATAAACAGAATACACAGAGTGATGTTTTCAATGTTTATTGAACCAACATGATTCTTGTATAGAATATATGCGCTGCAATGATCAACAGACATAAGCAGTAGAAAGTTATTAGAAGTATCATGACCGTGAACAAAATAATGAGTTCCACTATCTTTCTTAAAAAATGTACACAAGCAAGGATATGAAACAGTTTTACAATCTGGTGTACTCCTAACATATGTGTCTAGATTGTATGTGTATGGTCTGCCATAAATCCCTGTGGTGGGTGACCCCCTTCTTGGTGACAAGCTGTGGACACCCCTCACAGAGATATCAGTCAGCTGCTGGGTGAAAGAATCAGCATGCAGAGACCTCTTGATCACAGCAGAAGTGCTCTTCTACTAGTACCTGGAAAACGGATGTGTATTTATAACAAAAGGCATCCTTGCCCTTGGCTGCCATTGTTTGTGTGCTTCAGATAACTATGTCATCATATGTACAAAAATACCAAACACATTTGCACAATGCATGTGTAGGTCTTGCAAGGTTGGGGCTTCCAAGAAATTAATTCAAACTGTCATGAATGCAAAATTGTGTCAAAAGTCAATTTAAAAAAAGTGAAGGCAATTTAAAGAAGAACCAGTGTTTATACAAAATAGCAACGTTTCCTTCTAGGTCTAACTGGGACACATGACATTCAAATAGCTTTAATCAATGAACATTTTGAATAAATTACAATGGGAGTGATAGAGTGTCCTAAGCAGTCAAATTATTCTGCTAAAAAAATTGCATTTATCTGTGTGAAGAGTGATACCAAACTCGTTACATTTAGTGAAAACTATTTCAAGAGTGTGATTATGCTCAGCTTAACATTTTGCAAAAACCAGTACATCATCTTGAAATACTTGAACCTTACTCACACCCTCCAAAATGTTATCCATGGGGCTCTGAAAAGCAGTAGCTGCTGAAGCCAATTCAAAGGAGAGTCTTAAATGCTTCGTGAGGAGTTGTAAAGGTGGGTAATTCATGGGACCATTCATTTAAAGTGATCTGGTGGTAAGTTGATTTGAGATTCAAAACTGTGAACAATTTTGGGTCTCCAATGTTGTCAAGTAAGTATTGAACCTTGGGCAAAGGATGGCAATCAACCACAATGTTCCTGCTGAGACTGCACAAGCGAATCTCATCATCCTTTTTGCTCAAAATGACAATGGGACATACCACTTCGGAGGAGTCAATGGGTCTGATAATGGCATCTCTAAATAACTTCTCTAATAGCTTTATTAATTCAGCTCTAACACTTAAGTGGACAGGTTGGGCTATGTGTGTAACAGGTATAGCATGCCTGCCTCTTCAACTTAATTCTGTGCACAAATTTCTGAATAAGCCCAATATTACCAGAAAATATTTCAGGAAATCTTTCACAACATCTTCTATGGGATTAAATCATCAGCAGTGAGTAAAGATACATGTGCTACTCTGGCTGGTGGATCAGCACCAGGCACAAGCATAAGACTAGGTTTTGCAATGTTCTTCCAGCCAACTGTCTGTATTTTTCTTGGAAAAACTACATTTCTCCAATAGAACGCTAGGTTGTCCTGAGAATTTGACTCTAAGTCTTATAATTGCTTCCGAGTACTCATTAGAATCTCAGGATTGTCCAGATGTGGAAGCAGCTTTAGGCAAACTATGAAAAACTTGTTGCCCTTCATTTCCCAAATGACTAAACAAAATAGCAGTCTATCTTGTAGGTTCAAAGCCATCTGGTACACTGTGATTAAATAGGACTCAAATGTTCTTACCTAAGCATTCCACTTAATCAAAGGCTTGCCAGGACATTTTGTCTCTCTCATTGCATGAAGCCAAGTCTTTGATGTATTTAGCTGTGCTGGGCACCAGACCCCGAAACCATGGCATGGTTATTCTGGGTTTTGATAGCAAGAGAGCTACAGTAGCAAATCATCTGGTGGGTTGTGGTAGTGGCCTCACATATCCCAAGATGTTGACAATAGGAATATTTTGGACAGCTTCTGAATTGCATATTGTCAGCATTCATATATTTTGGGGCAAGCAAATCCAAAGGGCATAAATCTGCGTGGACAGTCCTATTTCTATTATAGTTAAGCCTTTTTCAAGCTATTTATTTTATACATCTTGGCTGGGGTGCTCAATGTAAGATATTAAAATGCAGTAATTTGTGCCTAAATTAAACTACAGTGTGTATAGCTATTTGTCTAGCAGCTATCCCTTGTTATTTGCCCTCCCAAGCTAGTCTGCTGAGTGCGGAATTATTCTACCACTCCATGCTTAGCTCAGAGTATAGTATGTCTACCTGGTACTGTTAAAATATGAGAAATTTCCCCTCAATGCACAGATGCCTCATCTTTGAGAAGCCTGCTCTGAGCAATGACTCTAAAATGATTCACTCTTTTCCAAAGAAAAGAACGGGTTACAGATCAGAGGGCCCACAGATGAAGACTTTAGTTCTCAGTAAGCTTCCTACATGCCCAGTAGGTGGCAACTATTGTGACGATCTCAGATAGCGGTCCCTGCAATCTATG
The DNA here is from genome assembly GCF_964261635.1 of Lissotriton helveticus. Classification (NCBI taxonomy): domain Eukaryota; kingdom Metazoa; phylum Chordata; class Amphibia; order Caudata; family Salamandridae; genus Lissotriton; species Lissotriton helveticus. The sequence continues at coordinate 334,726,164 of NC_136060.1, read as the reverse complement.
CAGAAAATGATGGACAGTGGATTGCTGCCCATTTCCTCATATTGTAATATCTGAGGTGGGAGCCGGGTGCTAGTTGCAAAATGGCCGTGTGCCACCAAGTAGTAAAATTTCAAATCAGGGATATCAGAACAACCTTTCCTATATGATAGAATTAAAACCTCCCAGCTAATCTATAGTTGCTTTCCTCTCACACCAATACAAAAGTAGCGATTTAAGAGAGCATAAACATTATTTGGTAAGTGATATTAGTATGCACGCAAATAAATATAAAAATAGCATAGCACCATCATTTTAATGAGTGCAATCCAGACTGCTATTGAAAGAGGAAGCTTGAGCCATGTGTCTATGTGATGTGATATTTTATTGATTACTAGGCCGTTGTTTGTTCTGATGATGGTCTCCTGATCTCTGTGGAGTACTACATCCATGTCACTGAAAGAATCTTTGCACCAGTGTATTGAGAAATCAACTCTGGTCTCAATAGGATTTTCCCTGTGTTAATGGAAATTATTGAGTAGCTGACTAAGTAAATTATTATTTTATGGATTACTGGAGAAAGGTTTTCTAATGGCTCACTGACAAAAAGATGATCATGTTCATACATGGGTATTAGAATAACACCAGATTCAAACTGCAGGCCCTTCTTGATTTGCTTCTCCCAGTATGCCAGAGGTTGCCTCATCACAGTGCCCACACTGATAATAAGTTGAACAGATGGTAATCCATTGACCTATACCTAGGCAACAAGCTTTGTATAAAGCAGGGCAATCAGCTGTAACATGTAAGACCTCCTCACTAATATACAGAGTGTGGTCATCAGAGAGAGCATCTAGGGAATCAAATGCCTCCTCAGTGTAAAGGAGAACCACTGCATTTTGGTATATTGCAAAAATCATGTGCAAGAGCAAATATTAAGTCAGTTATACACATTGATGATTCTTCTTAACCTTACCATAGAATAGTGATGGAAGAAATTCTCCTTCGGACAAAATTCAGGCCAAACTAGCACCTAGAGGTATATTGCTCAGACTGAATAGCACCAGATTCAGTCCTGAGGCTGCTGAGTTGAAGTGATTCATAGACTTTGGTTTTAAATCATCCACAATGTTGGCAAATATATGTGATTTCTTCTTGGAGACCATTGCAATTGTTGCATTCTGCTGAAGGCCTCGAAAAGCATCATCAGCAATGAGCCCATATGTTAGTCATTACTTCTGTCCTTTGAAAGAGAACCAGTATGCAGCCATGCACATGTAATCTGTTGCTTGACAACTGGTTCACAAGTCTGTTGTGAGGTGGATTGAGTTAACAGCTCTCTCTATCACAGATTTGCCAACCAATTGCAACACTTGAAGCTGCAGTGCTATCACAGCAGCAGTAAAAAAAATCTATATTGAAAGCTTTCTCTTCCTTCAGGGGGTCTCCACAAATTAAAGAAACCCCTGAACTTTCATGAAAGAAAAAGGAGGGAGGTCAAGCGTTATCATTTCGGACAGCTTCTCATTGTATAAATGGACTTTCTCATAGGCTCGGTGGTGAAGCGACTCCTTGATGAACACAGCTTTGATACTTGGGTGTTGGGACTCCTTTCTTTGTGATATCTTTGCAAGTGACCTATAGGAAGGCAGGTAGGATTCTTGGGTGCTTTGGGGTGACTGTATCCCTGCCTCCCTTATGTACTCCCGAAGTTGCTCTAGTTGATAACTGCACACTATGAGCGACAGTCATAGGGCTTCTTCCTAAATACCGCTTCCTTCTATTAGTTGATCATCTTCTTCTTTCTCCCCACCACCACAAGCTATGTTATGGGTGTGCTCTTCCTAATGATTGCACTTTGATTTTTCAGATGGGCCTGTAGGCACTGGTACCATACTGCCCAGCTGGCTTACCATTACAAACTTTGTTTCCAGCAACTTGAGCATTATGCAATGTGAAATAGCTGCTCTGAACACAAACAGCAGTTCTTTTAACACAGACACTTGAAAATAAACCCAACATGCATTTTGTAGTTGAATTTTTAACCGAGTGAACCAGTCAACATTGTTTTGTAAAAACACTTTCTTTTTGTAGGAGGAAACGTTGATAAAGCTTGGGAAACTACTATATTCACTGTGGCAAGTTCCTTTCCTGTCTTGAAGACTCCTCCCTCAGCTTTGATCAGCTCCTGATCATTTTAAATTTGCCTTTTCTACACCATTAGAATCTTCGCTTTTAGGGATAAATCAAATGAGTTTAATGTAGTACTTTGAAAAAAACTATTCCTTAATGGGGGTCAGGTACCATTGTTTTTGTTACTTTTTTTCTGGATGGCCTGGAGTTTGGAGTAGGGGCCCTTGTGGGTTACTTTTTTTGGAGATAATGTTTGCACATTTTTTGGATGGTGGAGGCCTGAAGTTTTACATACATTTTCTCTGTTTCCTTGTTTGTTTGAAAATTGTAAACAGATTTTAAACAGAATTGTAAATAATTTCACTTTGTTGTTGCTTTACTGTTTTGGACCTGCTCCGCCCTACTAAAAATGCTTTGGGTGCATTTTCTAACGTATTGTTCACAATTTGACTGCTGCTATTTTTAATAATTTAAGGAGCCTCTGGATGACCTTATACTTATGCACAATGTCGATTATTATGTTGTCTGCATGTAACACCTGATGGACAGTGTCTGGGTAACTCCATAATTCCATGTGCCAGCAGCCAGATATGTATTCCCTTTTGTTGCCAAGTCCCCTGGTGCTTGCCCATAATTGTTTATGCAAGCAGGATATGCATAAAAAGAACCAATCTGGAAAGGACAGTGTTTTAATCCATCCAATGCCTGAAGCTGTGTTCAGATGGAACTACATGGTAATGTTGGTCTTTCTCTGGGGGTGGGTTGTGACTGTGGTAGTGGTGATACACAATGCGGCGTAATGTTGGTAATAATGTGCAAATGTGCACATTTCATTGCTCAAAAGAATGCAAATTATGTCACTAATTAAAATGTTGCCTGAGCCTACGATTTGTTTTATGAAGCAAAAAAGAATTTCAACCAACTATTTAACCTCATTAAAAAGCCATAAACATTTTCTGAGATATTTTAATTGCATATCTGAAAGAGTTGGTGAAATCAGATTATTTCAAGGTGCACCACATATTAGTGTTGGGGCTCCTTGTAAGAATGCTTGTAGGACTTCTGGCTAGCTCATGAAACAGTAGACAGTGGATCCTTATATTGTAAACTGAATCCATGACGTTGGCCGCTGGTTTTGTTGTTCTTGCTTCCCCTTCAGGCTTCTATTAAGGTCCAATTAGGCAGAGAAGGACAACTGTGAAGAAATTTAGCAAAAGGACATTGGAGAGGAGTGGACTGCCAAGTGTTTACCCTATTCTTAATAAATGTGCATTTTTTGTAGTCTTTGTTTGAAGGTAATATATGTATGTTTTTCTATTTGCATTTGTATAGCACGATCCTCACTAGGCAGCGGAATATTGTACAGGTGAAAGGCAAGGATTTAGGAGATTTGTGGACTATTACTGCCTCTTTACCTGCACAGGCGTGTTTCCTTCTCTGCTCCTGCACGCTCTTTTCGCTCCTCGTCTCTATGCATTGCTCAGATCCCACGTGTCAAGAGTCAGAGGATGGGGGCAGTTCCTTTTCAGTTGAAGCAGCGGTTGCATGGAATGCTCTTCCTCTGGTCCTTCGTACCATCCAGGATCCAGTCGTATTTAAGAAAGAACTGAAAACTCACCTATTCATTTTAAGCCCACTGATGCACCCTGCTGTTCTCACGCCGGGACACTCATGAGTAGCCGTACATGTAATAAATCCATATAACATAACATAACATGATGTATTGTTTTTTGAGTTTCGGATATCCAGATGAATATGGGTATGTTGTTCTGGATCCTGGGTGCATAGATGGAAAAGGCCTGCTGCTTTTCATTTTCGTCTTTGTCTGTAGGCTGATAGGTTCATGACTAAAGGTGTGGCAGAAGTACCAACAATCTTGAACTTGTTTTTTTGAAGAATGGGGTGCAGTTGTGATTACTTTGTAAATGATATAGTTGATTTTGAAGATGGTTGTGGGCCACCAAGTGTGAGCTTGATTATCATATAGGTGGGGTGTAGGTTGTGATGGCTTTATAAATTATGAAGTTGGTGTTCAAGATGGTGTGAGCACAGCAAGAAGAACCCGGTGAAGTTCAATCAGGATGAGGATGATGTGATATTATTTCTTTAGGCCCTGAATGAATGAGATGTGCTGTCAGATGCTCCTACCCCTGTAAGAGCATGTGTGGAGCCTGGGAGCCCATACAGGAGGGGGTTTCCTTCATCCAAGTTCAATTATAAAAGAACTTCAACTGCAGTTCTGAACTCATTTTCTGGGTGGAACTGTTTCACTTTTTTCAGCAGATAGAGTTGGTATAAGGACATCTTTTTTTTCTTGACAATGTGGCATTGAGGGTGAGAATGATGTCCAAGGTGAATCAAAGTGCCTTGCCATTGGATGGAAGCTGGGGTTTAAAGCTCTCAATGTTACATCAGTGAGCCAAGTTTGCACTATTTCTCATTTGTTGTTGTTCTTGGCAAATACCAGGAATTCTGTCTTGGTGAAGATTTCCCCCAAAAGTGAATCAGAGCCACATGAATGTGATCCATTAGGCTAATGAACTTATTATCTTGGACCATATTCCAGTTTGCAATCACTTTCGTCCCTCTCTGTAGTAACATAGACAAAAAACAGCCCAACATAAATAAACTTGGATGATAATCACGTGTTAATTGTCTTAGTAAGACTCTGTAAGTGCAAAGAGCATGCCAATGACCAGACATGGGACCCATGCTAGATTTGCCAAAGGACTCAGGCTGTGCTTCGTGGAGCAGAGCTAAGCCTGATTTGTATAAAATTGCTCTCTGTCTCTAGTGGCACAGGGGGCTAAAAAAGGAATGAAATGCAACCCAGAGTAATTACTAGTGCAATTACCAGTGCATATGACTAATTTAAGCATTCTGATTGTCTCTTTTTATGTTTCTCTCTCTTTCATTTTCCCAATTAGACTCCAGAGAAAGTTGAAATATTTTCTGTGGAGAGAAAACTTGTTCATACAACTGAAACTAAGAATAATCATATTTGGGATGAAGACATTTTCCCGTACACAAAAGATGGAAACAGAATCCTTGACCTAGGTCAAACAGTACAGTTGCTTTCTTTTCGTATAGACTCACCAGGAAGGATCACTGTGCCATGGTAACTAATAATGTTGCTGTGTAAGTGGGTGCAATGGCCATGTTTAGTGATGCTTATGGAGTTTGTTCGTTTCAATGGGAATATGGCTCCAGTTGCCCTTTACAGTTAGCCAGCAACTATGCTTGAGTCAAAATGTGACTTCAGTAAAGTAGAACTAAAATGCTGAAAGTCAGCTTTAACCATTTCTAACTTATCTAGGATGGAGTTCTAATCTTGAGCTGGGTCTAAATTTTCTAGATTATGAGTCGGAGATCATGGAGGGAACATGTTTACATTGATTTAAGGCAAATGAAGTCAATTCTGTTACAGGGTTTTACTTTTTCTCATTTGTTGATCAGTGAATTACAGTAGGCATGTTCCTTGGTTTAATGCATGTGTATGCCTTTATGTATGTATGATGTGTTTGAGAAGCGTAAAACTTTCTAATAAGGCAGCAGAACTGTGTACTGTGTCACAGGCAAACCTAAACCTTTTTTTCAAGTAGGTCATGTTAGAGATTGCGTAAAAAGTTGAGGAGGGTGTGACCCTTCTCAAGCAGTCACCACAATTCTTGTCAAGTTAGAGTCAGAGGAAAATCCCAAGTTGACCTGCACACAACTATCTGATGGTCTGTCCCAGAACAGTCAGGCTTAACTTAGAGGCAATGTGTAAAGCATTTATGTAGCACTTCAAACAGTAACAAAGTGCAAACACAAGACAAAAAGGATACAATGCCAGATTAGAATAATAGAGTAATTGTTACTAAATTAAACAAGACCAACATGACAAAGATCTAATCAGTAGAACCAAAGATATGCAATGTTAACGATTTTAGTTATAATCACTGTTCCCTCTAGGCCGCGCACGCGCACCTTCCCTGACGTCAGCGCGCACCACCTAGCGTGGAGCGCGCACACAGGACGTCGCTAGAGAGTCGCGCTGCCCGCCGCTTTTAACCTCATGCGTGCGGCGCATTTTTCCGCGGTACGCTGAGTTTTTTTAAAAAGCGCGTTACATGACGACCTCAGCTCGTCATGAGTGTACGACAGGCGTACCTCATGACGAGCTGAGCTCGTCATGAGCGTCGAAGGGGTTAAAAAGCGAGCGGCGCGAACATGAAGCACTTTTCTAGTGGTGGCGGCGGGCGTGAGGAGTGCGGAGTGCAGGTAAAGAGGCGGGGGGCTGGTGGGGATTGTGGGGATTATGGAGATTATGGTGTTTGCGGCTGCGTGGGCACGTGGCAGACTGTGGCCTTTTGTTTAAATATTGCTGACAATCAGAGCCCCTTCACGGGCTCCGATTAACAGCAATACTTAAACAAAATGTCACAGTCTGCCCCGCGCTTTACTAACAAAAGCGTAGACACTTTCCAAACACAGCGTGTACTTTAGCACACGCTGTGTTTGGAAAGTGTCTACGCTTTTGTTAGTAAAGCGCGGGGCAGACTGTGGCATTTTGTTTAAGTATTGCTGTTAATCAGAGCCCGTGAAGGGGCTCTGATTGTCAGCAATATTTAAACAAAAGGCCACAGGTGTTGGGGAAACGAGCGGAACAGAATGCAAGAGGGCATAAAGGCACAAAAACGAGTGGGACACAGGACATAAAGGCACAAAAACGAGGCAGGAAGGCACAAAAACGAGTGGGGCAGAGGGCAGAAGGGCACCAAAAACGATGGGACAGAGGGCTGAAGGGCACCAAAAATGAGTGGGGCAGAGAGCAGAAGGGCACCAAAAACGAGTGGGACACAGGACATAAAGGCACAAAAACGAGTGGGACAGAGGGCAGAAGGGCACCAAAAACGAGTGGGACAGAGGGCAGAAGGGCACCAAAAATGAGTGGGACAGAGGGCATAAAGGCACAACAACGAGTGGGACAGAGGGCAGAAGGGCACCAAAAACAAGTGGGACAGAGGGCAGAAGGGCACCAAAAATGAGTGGGACACAGGACATAAAGGCACAAAAACGAGTGGGACAGAGGGCAGAAGGGCACAAAAAACGAGTGGGGCAGAGGGCAGAAGGGCACCAAAAACGAGTGGGGCAGAGGGCAGAAGGGCACTAAAAACGAGTGGGACAGAGGGCAGAAAGGCACAAAAAACGAGTGGGACAGAGGGCAGGAGGGTACCAAAAACGAGTGGGACAGAGGGCAGAAGGGCACCAAAAATGAGTGGGACATGGGACAAAGGGCAGAAGGGCACCAAAAACGAGTGGGACAGAGGGCAGAAGGGCACCAAAAACGAGTGGGACAGAGGGCAGAAAGGCACAAAAAACAAGTGGGACTTGCGGCTAGAATGGTCGACCTCGAAGAAGGGGAACCGGGTTCGAGTCTCTGCAAGGACGCGCAACATCCTGTGATTCTGGACAAATCACCTAATCTCCCCGTGCCTAACAAAAATGAATGTGTCCATCTGTAATGATACTGGTGCTCATGTAAAGCGCTCTGATACGCAATGTCTCATGTCTAGTGCTATTTAAAAACTCTAAAAAGGAAGACCACCATAAGGCTGACAGGGTCTTATTGGTTTTACAGTTTAAAGACATGAAAAGAAAGAAGCACAGCACATACAAGGTACATGCATATCCCAACTCCATTGCAAGGTGTCACACGTGATTTGTAGCCATTTAATCCTCATACCATCTGTGGTGGGTGGTGCCAGGGGCACAGCCAAGTGTTGGGGATGGTGAACGGCATGAGGTAAAGGCAAATATACACTTCAATTCAATTGAGGGGTAGCTGTTGTCTAAGAGTAAGAGTGGTCTGTTACATCATTGTAATGTAGTGTTCTTTACAATTGCATGCCTTGAACTCATTCCTAAAGTGGAGCAGAGTTGAGACAGACCTGGTGGATGTGGGGGTGTTGTTACAGATCTTGATTGCACAGTTGAAGGTGGCTTTTTGGTATTTTTATTTTCTGCACTCCTTCATCTCCAGTCTGAGAGTTTCCTGGCTGCAGTTGTGTCAAGAGTGGCAGAGGATTCTGAGTTTATTAGCCAGATTGGCATGAATGCTTGTTGAGATGCTTTGTAAATGATGCAGCTTGTTTTGAAGATGGTGCTGGCCAGCAAGAGGAATTCATGCCGTTCTATCAGACAATGGGTCACATTTCTTCAAGCATTTGATTAAGTGTCCCATGGCTTATAGAACACCCTTATGAGTGGCCAGTGCAGAGATTACGGGCCAAAGAGAAGAGTATTGCCACCAACCAGATATCTTGAGTGGAAGCTCTGAAGGAATGCTTTAATTGTCTTTGGTAGAGGGGGATCTGCTACCAAGCCATCTTTGTTTTTATGGTCATGTGTTCCTGTTGGTGAGTTAGTTGTCTAGAGTGAATCCAAGACTTTAAGATGTATTTTGCATTCATTTGAGTTGGCTACCAATGTGACTCACCATTATAGACGAACTCCTGTTACTAAATTGGTCCCGGATTTACCTATATGTTTGAGTGAGTACTCATACAACACACAGAAGTGCTAACTGAAACAAATGGTAGCGCTGCTCATTGAAACATAAGTTGACTGAAGTGCTGCACCAAAATCCCTTTTACTGCATGTAGTGTCAGGCCCTATAACAGCTATGCAAATGGAGTATCATGGGGTGAAAACCACACAAACATTCATGATTTCATGCAAAGTCAGATCAACATAAATAGTGTAGTATGGCTGTCTGTGAAACACCAGAGGAAACTAGGTGCAAAAAAGATACCAGCGCTATTATATTCTAGCCCCACCCATAAAATGTGTAAAGGATGCAAATTACACATCACAAGTAGCTTATGTTTGGGTGATTGTCCTTGCACTACTCTTTCTGCTGCAGTGTTTAAATCAAGCACAAATTTGATGCAAGGTGCCTTTAGGTCATCTTTATTATGTAGCTAAATGCCTACAGCAGGAGTGTGGCTTATGACATTTTGATATTATCTAATCTGGGCAAATGGCTCACAGAGCTGTCATACTTGAAATGATGCTTAAGGGTTTAGAAAATCATATTCAAGTGTTTATATTACACTGAGGGAAAGAACATGGTATTCTCAACTTAAGATATTGATATCTATTAACATTTATTTCATATTGTTATCTGATTTAAGGTGTCTTCTTAAAAAAATTAGATGAGCTTTATGGGTAGAAGCCCCCAGATTAAGTACTTAGCCACTGAGGCCATTCATATACCATATGTCAAAAATACCTCTAGAATTTTAGGGCTAGCGTTTTATTATAGTTGGCTGCTCCCCACAATCATGACTTCCCCACCACACCATAGTTTTCCTCTTTTATTCCAACCATTACCTCCAATACAGCAACATGAAAGATAAACCATGCATAGAAACTACAAAGAATTTGAATATTGATTTATTTGATAACATTTCCCTTCTGTGTTTTTGCATGTAAATGGAGGTGCTATTCCGCACCTAGTTTGTATAAAAAAACATGCACAGGAAAGTGGTGGTGAATACTTAATTTGCAAAAAAAATTAAATTAAAAAAACTAGTGCCAAATCCTAAAACACTGCTCAGAAGTCCGCAACCAGTGCTATTAAATGTCAGACCTCTTCGATCTCCTACCATAGATTCCCTGCCCTTTTATCTCACTCTTCGGGTACCTGGGCTCTCCCTTTGTGATGATTTTTCCGTTGAATATCTTCCTCCTTTTTACTGTTTGTGTGTTCTTTCTCTTTTGCTCTCGGTCAGTATCTGATATGGAACAGTAAGTGGTGGTCCCCAAAAATGAGTGCTTGTACCTCCTACCAAAACACACTGCTCTAATTAAGCACTGATGCTGGTAATTGCTGCTAGACACAACTAATCTATCCTTTACCAATCATAAACTTACATCAGCAGTTTTGTCCTTATATGCTCTGCTGGTTCAATACCATTTATTCAGAACTGTTGATAACTATAATATGAACTTTTTCAAATATTTCAGAGCAGCAGAAAAAAAATATTTTATGCCTTATATGGAAGAAAATAATCTGATAGTTGGTTTACTCTGATAGGTGGGTCCCCATCCACTGGGCCTGTGATCTCTGTTCCATAAAACAGACGTATCCTGAAATCCAGGAATTCATCTGGATTGCTTTTTCCCTACCATTTTCATACTCTTCTTTGTGATTGCATAAGCTGAAAAGTTGGGTATTCCCCCTAGTAGTACTTGGAATGCCTGTGCTTTGGCCAGTAATATCAAGTAAAACACCAAATGTAATGCAATCCTATCTAATTCTTCATAGATAACAGAAACAACAAATTGGGAGTACAAATGTTGTACACCTCTAAACTCAGCTGTAATAGATTATTGGTCTACATACTAGCAGTATCCTAGAATGTCAGGCAAGGTCAGCATGATACCAGCATATGAATGCATCCACTGCTCCTCTTGGAAGTTTAACTACTTAACTTAATTATTTAACTATTAAATGTTGATAGTTCCACAACTCATATCTGTTTAAATTAAAAATATTGGATATTTTTAACGCAGTCTATATGTATGTAGAATTTGCATTATGAATAAATCATCTGAGGCTTTCAAATTCCCATTTGTTCACTGTGAAAAAGGCTCCATATATTACTGTTAGTCTTCATTAAGGTCTGATGGCATGATTTCATATCCTTTAGCAGAGAGTAATCACAAGAAATTGGTCGAACATGTTTTTGGACGATCAAAGTATTCTATAAATTTATGGGGTGGGGAGTCTTCAAAAAGTAAGTGCTAAGCTGTTTACAACATTTTGGAAGGTGAATCAGTTAAACACCATGTAGTAATGCAAAGGGACCTGCAAAATATTACAATCCTCACTTTCTAAGGGTAAAAATATTAGCCTTGATCTGAAAAAGGGAAGAGTGCTTGGAAAAGAGTTCCCATAAGGTATGTATATTCTGGTAAAGTTTGCTGAAATGGAACACTCAAAGACAGTGAGTGAAATGATTACACTCATAGTCAACATGTCATTAGCACTTTGGCAAAATTGTCTGCTAATTTAGAGAGACAACCATCATAAATTAGTAGCAACACAATTTAAGAGACCCGAAGGATAATGATTTTGGACTTATCTATAACTGATACTCAAAATATTTTACTTTCATGAGAATACAATCATGCTAAACAATAAGTAACACAGGAAAGTGACACAATAGCTCTTCAAAACTGTTGCAATAATGTAATTGATTATAAAAGGATAGTTATTTTAAAAACCAAAGGGGTTCTGTTGAGTGCTATACCGGTTGTTAAAGGCACTGAATCAGATTTATAGCTTTTAGTGTGGGAGAGAAAATTTAACATCCAGGAAAGCCAGAGGCAGGAGGTCTATAAGGCTGTTCCACCCATTAAGAGTGGAATTTTCTACAATAAAAAGGGAGAAACAGAAAGACAACCACTGAAATGCTGGAAAGGCTTATACTAGAAATAATAAGGCCTGAGCCACCTCATATTCTTCATTAGACTTGCCAACATGTCGATGTTCTAATTGGATAGACACATGTATTCCTAGTGACAGTATTTTCTGTCATGCAGCATGCTTCAGTCTGCTATAGTGGTAAACAATAAATCAAGATAGGAGGTTTAAGCTAATGAAAGATAATTTAAAGAGGTCATATTGCAGATAAGATTGTATAGGAAGACGCATATGGGGACAAATCTCAATACATTTTAAACCATGCACATTATATAAATTACCTTACTTTACCGGTGAATGTACACAGAAACAGTGATTAACTGGTAACATTAAATTTCCATGTGCAAGAAATTCTCTTTTTCCAAACACTTGAAAGTGCAGTAATTTCAGGAGAAAATGTTTTGATGCTATCACTTTGTTCCTCCCTAGTTTTTAACCTGCTGTCCAAAAGACCCTAATCAATATCAGTCATATAATTTCGTACATATCAGTCAATGGCTCTTACCACATCATGTGTTAGTTCAGGGAGAGGTGTTCCTCACATGCAAGCGTTTTTTATCACAAATGTACAAAAGCATCTTAAACACTTATTATTGATCGCCTTCATGCAGAAGGGATCATTTATTTTTCAAATCAGATGGAAAGAATAATGAATTTGTAATCACAGCTTTCAGATTGATCCCTTTTTTGGTAACCTCCTCTGTTATTGTAGACTGGAATATTGCAGTTAGCCATCGGTGGACCACAGCATGATTCTGCTGTCTTTCTTCCCTGTTGACTACTTTAGCCTCTAGGCTGAGGCAGACATTTTGCGTCTCTCCCCAGTGGGTAATCATTAGTCATCTGGGGCTAATAAATTAAAGGCCGGGCAATCAAACCTGAAGAAACCTCCTGTTGTTTACGCTAATCTGTCTGGCTGCTCTCCATCTAATTATAATTAGTCTCAGTATACATATCATTCTTATTATATGCTTGCCAGTCAAAAGTAGCAAGGGGCACTTGCCTGAGGTATTTTGCTCTGCTTGTTGTTGAAGCAAATTAAGATGTCTGCTGCAGACAAACAAGAAAATAGCTGATGCCACAATTTTCAAATTTTGCGGTTTTAGTCAGTTGTACTAATGATGGCCTTCGTGGCAGTTTAATTATGTTTACTGCAAAGTATATGGGCAATACTCTGAACATTATTCTTGGATCTGATTGCTAAGGCTAAGTATCAAGGATTATATGGTCATACTAAATCAACAAAAAAGTCAATCAAGAGAGAATTAGGTTTTTAAATGTGGGGAAAAGTGGTGTGTGGTGATTTCTTATGTGTTAAATTAAATTCTTCAAAAAAGAAATTTTATATCAGAAATTAAATATCCTAAAACAAGGACCTAGGCCCACTTGACAACAGAAATTTAATATTGCATTTCACTGCTTTTTTCAAGACATACACCAAGATCAAAAACAAAGCACTACAGCAGTGAAGTTGCCACACAGTCTGTCACCACAGCAAATGGAACCAAAAATGAAGACTGTAGATGGCAATAAAAAAATTGCTAAAGTTTAGGAGCAGATGATCCTGAATAATATTTGTAATTGTATACTGAGGCTACAGAAGGTATATGAATATTAGTTTATCCTAAAATGAAATAGGTTCCATAGCATATTTCGATTTTCTATGGCACTTCTTAACTTAGGGTGTCCTAACTGAATAAAATGGATTTACGGTGTGAGCCATACATAAGACGTAAAACATGATCTGACTACACCAATCTCAAGATACAGGCTTTATATTGACTCACTTCATTTCGCTAACCTCTCAAACACCCCTGTGACTTCTCTTCTATCATTCAACAGTTTCTTTTCTCTCTCAGTTTCTCCCTCTTTACTTTCTTTGTTCCTATATATTTCTTTTTAATAAAATGATAGTGTCCTTATATTGGTGCATCCGATACGGCGTTTTATCAATGTACATATCAGAGTATACCATTTAAACAATTCGTCGTCATAGTGAGTAGCTGACAAGCTGTACCAATGTTCTGTATTGCAGACGCTTCACAAAAAATGTAAGAAATTAAAATATTAATTTAAAAATTTGGTCATTCCTGATTTCTGCTCATTACCATGGATTCAGATTTTGACTCTAAAAGAGCTGATATTAAATTGTTCTTTGTTAAATGATGTACTGTTTAGTTCACATCAACGTATAGAGTTAATACAGAGTAGCATGATGTTGAATGATAGCAACAGAAAGATCATGTGTTTTTTTTAAAGTTCAAACAAAATGCAATGGTGGTCAAAATAAAAGAAGAAGATTTCTTGCTGTTTTATTAAAAATGAATCGCTTCCATGTTTGATACTCGGCACATGGCAATGCAAAACATATGGTGGCCATATCAGAGGTTTGAAACTGTTTTAAAAATATTTTATAAGAAACTATATGCTGCAGAATTTCACGTCAATATATTCCTCCTCTAGTCAGACAGATTTAACAATTCTACTTGAAGAAAGATTCAACACCTGGTGAAATATATTGAGTGAAGCTTCAAGATCGCCGATATCCACAACAGCTTCGGCGCCCAGACTCCGCCCCCAGCCACCAAACTAACGCCGCCCACGCTATGAACACCATCCACTCCTGCTCACCCTCCGACCCATGCCCTCACCACATCTTCAACAAAGCCGACATCATCATCGCTCCCCACCTTTGGAACGTCATGAACAACTCCCTCACGTCTGCCACCTTCCCAGAGAGCTGGAAGCCCGCAGAGATCAACGCCCTACTGAAGAAACCCACAGCGGACCCTAAAGACCTCAAAAACATCCGCCCCCTCTCTCGTGTTCCCTTACCGGCGAAAGTGATCGAGAAGACGTCAATAGACAACTGACCACATTCCTCAAGGCCAACGGATCCCTCGACCCATCCCAGTCCAGATTTCGAGCCAACCACAGCACCGAGACCGCCCTCATCGCAGCCACCGACGACATCAGGAGCTTACTCAACAACAGGGAAACCACCACCCTCATCCTCCTAGACCTCTCAGCCGCCTTTGATACAGTCTGCCATCGCACCCTAATAACCCGCCTCGACAACACTGGGATTCAAGGTAAAGCCCTGGGCTGGATCATCTCGTTCCTCTCTGACACAACCCAGGGAGTCCGCCTCCCTCCTTTTCGCTCCGCGGCCACCGAGATCATCGGCGGCGTACCCAAAGGCTCATCGCTCAGCCCAACCCTCTTCAATATCTACTTGAGCCCCCTCGCCACCATCGCACGCAAACACAACCTCAACATCATCTCATACACCGACGACACCCAGCTGATACTCTCCCTCACCAAAGACCCAGCCGCCGCCAAGCTCAACCTCCAGGAAGGAATGAAAAACGTCGCTGAATGGATGAAACTCCGCCGTCTGAAACTGAACTCAGACAAGACGGAGGTCCTCATCCTCGGACCATCCCCATCCACCTGGGACAACTCCTGGTGGCCCACAGAACTGAGCATCGCACCAACACCCACTGACCACGCACGCAACCTGGGATTCATCCTGGACTCGTCTCTCACGATGACCTAGCAAGTCAACGCCATCTCTTCTTCATGCTTCAACACCCTGCGCATGCTCCGTAAGATCTTCCGGTGGATCCCTACTGAAACTAGAAAGATGGTCACCCAGGCCCTCGTCACCAGACAACTAGACTAAGGGAATGCCCTATATGCAGGAACCACAGTCAAACTTCAGAAAAGACTCCAACGCATACAGAACGCATCCGGACGACTCATCCTCGACATCCCCCGCCACAGTCACATATCAGCCCACGTGAGAGACCTGCACTGGCTCCCCGTCAACAAAAGGATCACATTCAGGCTCTTCACGAACACAAAGCGCTCCACGACAAAGGTCCCGAATACCTCAACAACCGCCTCACGTTCTACACTCCAACACGCAAACTCCGCTCCGCCAGCCTCGCCCTCGCCACCGTCCCACGGATACGCAGAACCACCGCCAGAGGAAGGTAATTCTCCTACCTGGCGGCCAAGACGTGGAACTCCCTCCCCGCCCACCTACGACTAACCCAGGACCACCTCACATTCAGGAAACACCTAAAGACCTGGCACTTCGAGCAGTAGCGGCACTCCCCCCCCCCCAACACCTTGAGTAGCGCGCTCTACAAGTGGATTGATTGAATTAGCAATGTACCCCTGGTTGCTTCATGACAAAATGCCAAAAAGCTTTGGTGATCATTTAGGTTGATATTTTTTATGATTAAGTGAATATATTGGTATGGTGTTTGCCCTACATTTTTGAATATCGTGTCTTTGTTGTATGATCCCCCTGATGCATTCATTCGTTAATGGGGTGCATCCTACTACATATTTCTAAAATGTGAAACCAGACGGGCCTTTTTACCTTTACTGCCTATTTTAACAATAAAGACTATTTTGGTAATTCATGTTTTTATATATGGTGACAGTGACATTAAATATTCTACTTCTGAATATATTTTCATGGAATGGGTGTCACAAATAGAGACTCACTATAAATAAGTATTTGAGAAAATTGATTAATATTCCAAACTCAAATATTGATAATATTCAAGTAATCATAATATTTTTTCAAGGAGTTTATTTAAAATTGTGATTTGGCATAGTCTCACAATATATATTTAGGAATCTGGTTTTCAGAGTTGATAAAAGAAACCATTACTTTGGATTTCAATTATGTCAGAATATTTCAAGTTTGCTTGTCAGAGACACTTTCCGGTAAAATGTATTTATGATGGGGTAGATCAGATAATGTTTGATCAGATACAGGACTATATTCCATTGTCCTTTGCAGTATCTCTGTACTGTCTGTTAACTTACCATTGAGCTTTGTTAGAATTATTTACTTAACAAATATTTAAAGAACAAAAAACATGCTTGGTTTTGCTCACAGCTTGCCTTTTGAAACTTGAATTTGATTTTGGATAGACAGGGATAATGAAATATTACTTCCTGTAAGTCTGAATAATAATAACAACCGTAGTTTCCTTTTTTTCATTTTGGGAAATTGTTTGTATGACAAAGAAAACCTGTGGTTCTGCTATTCTCTATTTTTCTCTGTTTGACAAAAGGCAATTAACTTTTTACTTTTATTGAAGCATTTGCCAGAAAAACATACATTTCTTAAAAGACTAAGTGGATCACTACCATGTTGGGCAGAGTGCCTCCACCCGACAGTCGGAATCTTCACAACTGTGTAATCCCCTATAGACGGCGTTTCCACTGTCAGTATTATGATGTCAGTTTGCAAGACCCTTTTGGCACTGGCCTTCCTGATATGGACGGGCTGTATGAAAGTGACTTTGGGGGCCTGGACGGGCCCCCTAACCCCTGCAGCCTACGGTTGGTGGGCGTGGGGGTAACTAAGGTACCCCCTGTAAAATCCTGCAGGGTATGGCAGGCACCATAGGATGCCTGCGACAGGGTTAAGGGTTTTACACACACACACCATTTCCCCATAGGAGCCAGTGTTATGGCTGGTTTTCGGACGTAATACGGGCTCCCATTGGAAACAATGGGAATCCGACCGAACAGTGTTCAGTCGCATTGTAATTTGGATCTTGGAAGCACCGACCGCAAGTTGGTCGGTCCGGGATCCTTTCCCCCAGACATCGTAATGAGCCCCTAATTGTAGAGTCATCACAATATAAGAATAAATGATCTGGCTATTTTGTAGCACATCTGAGATTTAAAAGGTTATTCAGGGTTGATCAGATATTTGAATATGGTCTAAGTGTGCTTTTGACTTGGTGCAGTACATAGGTTACCTTTCTTCTTCTCCAGTATGTGATTTGGTGCATTTTTCTGAAAATATTTTGTTTGATCAGCTTGGTTTGAATCTCTTCAACTGCCTGAAGGACCTCTTGAAGCTCCTAATATGTAGCTATCTTTAAAAGAAATAGTTAACAACTGAAGGAAAACCTTTTTTGAACTGGATTTGTAAAAGGATTTGATTGATATCACACCCACACACCTTTGGGGAAAATGTAATCAAAGATGCATAATAATTCTAAATGTGGTATGCAGAATGACTTTCTTATAATAAGTTAATTACATAATATGAATGGGTTTATTAGTAAACTTAGTAGGCCCTGCTATTATTTAATTTCCAAGGTATAGCATTTTTGATTTTGTATCTCATACTGTATATAACAAGGTTAAATTGTTTTCATTATGATAAATATGATAATTATTGGGTATTATCAGTTAATTATAGGGTATAATCTTACATTATATATTTAACATAGTCTTTTTCTCCTGTATATCTCAGAATTTTTGTTTCGTTTATATCTTTTTCAAATTACAAATGTTTACCATTTCATATCTCATTTGCCCTGCTATTAACCATTGCTATTATGACAACGTGTTCATACTTGGTATATATTCTTACCAATTTTAATAAAATGTTCAAGAACATGAAATAAAAGACCTATGTGCAATCTGGCTCATGAATTGTGAGATATACTCCCACCGGAATGTCTATTAACATAAACCTTCCGGTAGCACCTCCATTGAGTTTGTCCTCATTGGAGTGCTTAAGTTTCAAGTCCCAGAGTCTAGTGACTTGATTAAACTGAAATGCAGAGTTTAGATGTGCTTGAAAGGTTGGTTGGCGATATGAGGCATTCTATTGCTGTCAGTAAGTTGGATCTTTGCCTTTGCTAGCTCTGTAAACAAACTGCAAGTATTTAAACTCTACTCTAGCGGGCCCTGTTAGCCAGTCATGCTGTTCATCTAGATCCATTTCTACCTAAAATATTGTAGTCAGATTATTTTAAAATACGTTTTTTTCACATTTTGTACAGAATAATGTCAACTCTAAAAAGAAGAAGATAAGAGGCATTTCAGTTCTCTGTCATTTCAAGAAATATAACAAACATGTCGTCACAACTTAGGACAATTGATTTGATTATAATAGCAGTAAAACAGCAATTTGTAAGCTCGTGAAGCAAATATATTGTTATTTATGTTCCAGAATTCATGTGTAATGGCAAAGCTGCGCAATTTCATTTCTGCGCCCAGATGTGGGAGATTCCCCAGAGTCGCTGCTCTGAAGGAAAAAGCTCGGAGCCTATATATTATTATGATCGGCGTCTGCAGAAGGGTATGTCAATGATTTTGGCTCCTCTTTGCATTTTCCAGATATTTTTCTTGATGGTGTTTTGAGCTTCTTGTGTTCTTTCATGTCCAATATTCAAATGTATTTCTCATTATTTCTCCAGGATTTAGTATTCTTTCATCATGACTGTAATGCTCTGGAAATTCCAAGCCATCTTCCGACTCCAACTTCACTAACAAGGACACAGAGCAGTATCTCATGAAAACGTCCTATACTTTGGATATTTTTCATGTCCCTAATGATAAGAAGGGACACATAATGTAACCATTTGTAGACATTTGACTATGTTTTGCAAGTGATACTTGTGTGTACTACATCAATTATTATGATTGGAGAGAAATGAGAAACATAAGCTTTAACACTGTTGGTAAACCAAGTATACTGTGTGTTTTTTCTTCTAACCCTTGAATTCCAAGATATGGATTTGTGGCTACTCTTTAACTAAAGGTGTTCTATCATCAACACACTCTACCATACCAAAGCTGCTCATGAGTAATTGCTCACTTTTTATTGCCAATTTAGCAGATTTAAGAGCAGTAAGTACTCATGCGTCTTAGAGATACTACACTTTAAAACAACATATTAAATGAGGTTAATATTTAAGAATACCTATTTATTTGTGTCCACTTTTCTTTTTGTCTATTGATTTCTTTGTTCATTTGTCTGTCCGTTGCTCAGTCGATCTCCCTTTATCTTCCTTAGTCTGGCTTTCAGTCTGTCTGTAGATTGCTCAGTCTGGCTCTGACTTGTTTGCTCTTTTCTGGCTGTTGATAATCAATTTGTCACTTATTTACTAACATCTGTGAATAATCAGTTATTTACTTCTCATTTATTTTCCACAATCTATCTTTTCTCCCTTGCAATCTGTTGCCTGCTTAAGTGAATGATATGACAAGTAAGATGGGTCTATCCTATGTCTTATAAATCATCTATATACCATTTGTCTTGCTAACTTCTAGCTGCCACTTTAAATGCTTATTTGTATTTTTAAATAGGTAACGCTTCCGTGTATTGATGCAAACTGTTCATATATTTGTGACTTATTTTCATAGTTATGAAAAGGCAATTTAAGATATAAAATATTACATCTAAAAAGTTGTGACCACTGCGACTTTTGTCTAGAGTGTAAAACTGGTCTTGAATTTAGTGCAGTGAGTTCTATATATAACAATACTAGGAATTCAAACAATTGTTAAACATCACTAGAAGTATCTTGTTTGTTCCCAAGTTTACAAGCTTGTTAAAGTCAACAAGCAAAGCAATAAATCCCAGTGCTGTATGAAAAAAGTTATTTGTATGTATTTTACGTAGATGTGCATGGTCTGAATATCAATTTGAAATGTAGTCTAGCAAGAGCAACATTTTGAAATATTCAGAAGTACCTTGCTTCTCTTTCTTTGTGTTAAATGGCAGAGGATGTGCATTAAACATGTTCATGTAACTGGGTACAAATAAAATAAAATAAAATATTCAATTCACAAGTTGTACGTTTGTGATTCTCAGAACTGTCATGTCACAAAAGATAGTAAACTACTAATAAAACATGTAACATTGACAGCCCACTGTGTTTGTTCATGCCTTAGCCACCCATCTTAATAGCAGCACTTCTACATTTCTATGAACACATAGCAAGTGTACGCTCAAATTTAACAGAAACAAGGTCTAAACTGTAAAATATGTCTTGGCTTTCACAGATCTGAATTCATTTGGCTATAATTAGCTTTCCTACACAAACGTAAAAGTTGAATGGATGGTCAACAAAGCACCTATTTTCTTCAGTGCTGGAACAAAATGCTTTCAAAATGATAGTGGTGCTCTTAGAACATTAATTAGCTCATGCGAAAAGTTGACCCTCTTTATATACGACATCTTGAACCTACTCTATAGCGTTATTGTCCTACAAAAGAAAAGCACATTTTAGAATGTTTTTAATTTCCTTACAATGCGTCATTCATCATTATCATCTTTAGTTCGACAAAATAGTCATAAAAGAAAGTTACATTACATTCAACAATAAAATTGTGGGCACTTAGATCAATTCATTATCTTAAAACCACCGTTCAATCTTATACATTAAGGTAAAACATCACAGTGAGATGGCATTACAGCGAATGTAATTTAGAGCTGTCATTGGAAAGATGTCTGCTGGAGGCAAGATGGCGACCGTGGCGTGGGCTGTGTGAGCAGCTCAGCCCTCTGCTCCGCGTTCTCTGAAGGGGAATAGCTCATGGACTGAGCCCTGCTAGCGGATGGAAAATACACTTGAACAGAAAATCACCCGATGAAAGTACTTTTCTGACTGCAATTGATACAAGCTGGACATCGTTTTACATTATATTGTTTTCCGCGGGAACCGGCTGACTGACAAGACGGATTACCGCATTTTGCTTCTGATTCAATATCGAGCAGTGAATGCAGTTTGCTCTACTCCTCCCCCTGCGGCGCACTCCGCTCTGGCGTTTTCCGGCGGCTCTGGGTGGGTTTCAAAGTGCTGTCTTGCGAGGAAGCGGGATAACCGGTTTGAGGAGAATTCCACCTAAACCTCAAACGAAGGTTACTACGCGAGGGGCTAAAACGAAGCACACGACACTTGAAGAACCGTCTAAACAAGGTATGAATGCTGCAAGCGCTGAAAGCTATGAAGCGGACACTGTCAATGGCGGTAGCGCGAGGGGTGATAAATCATCCAAAAAAACTGTCTCACACAGCAATACTAAACAAGGAACTTTATTATTTGAAAGAAAAACTGTAAAACAATTACCTACCTTGATTCAAAACGAGACTGCTCATTTTGTTGTTTCAAACCTGGAGAGTTCTCTGGATCAGGCTCAGCAGGATGAAATTCCGGGTGCTACTAACGATGTCAGAAGCATTGTGGGTGATGTAGTCCAGATTGGAACGGGGTGTATCTCAAATGTATTAACCAGTCCTGGTTTCTCAACTCATGAATCACAGGTCAATACAATTAATAGCCCCACGAACGCTGTCACCTGCCCTGGATTAGACAATGAAATGCTTGGTCTACAAGAAGTAGGGGAAGTAGTTGAATTTTTTTTCTCCCTGTCAGATCATACCTCCGATGAAAGCATGAGCTTGAGTAAAGACTGGGCCGATTACACTGCTGAAAGCAGCTCGGGTGCGGAAGAGGCTTTGAGAACCAAATCAACCTCATCTAATAGCAATGCATCTACTGTTAAAAGACTGAAAAAAAGAGGCTCACGACATTCTGCTGCGAAAAACTGCGAAAAAGTGGACAACGGGACTATATTAAATGTCGATCAGGAGGATGGTGCAGCTAGTATTGGGACTGGTACTACAGTGAGCCACGAGGGCGGAGATGATGGGAATACTTCAGAAACGTGCCCAGAAGTCACTCTATCTATGATTTACAACACTATGATGGCACATCGTGCTGAGAGCAAAGCGGAAAATCTCCGTATTCATGCCATCTGCTCTAAAATGAAGAATGCCATTCGTCGTGTAACCAAAGCTGGGACGGAAACAGCAAATAGAGTGACTGAAACTGAAGCCAGGATATTGGCTCTAGAGGATGAATCAACTCTGCAGAAACAAAAACTGGAGGCGGTTAAAGCTCATAGGGACGATCTCTCGTACAAACTATCGGGCTTAGAAAATCAGGCCCGTAGAAATAATTTACGTTTCTTAGGTATTCCCGAGAAAATTGAAGGAAACAATGTCCGGCAATTTGTAGTAGAGTTATTAACAGAGGCCTTCCCAGGGGTGACGTCCTGGGACTGGGCGAAAGAAGTACAAAGGGCACATCGTTTTCCTTTCTCTGTTAAAAAAAATCAGCAGGGTGGGGACGAATACCCTCGGGCGATCTTAGTGGGTTTTAACAACTTCCTGGCTAGAGAGGAGATTTATGCCCTAGCTAGACCCGATAAAAAAGCAGTGGCTAAGCAATGCACATTTTTTGTTCGGCCGGATTATTGTCAGGCGACAGTTGCCAAACGATGGCATCTTAGACAATTAATCCCTGATTTTCAGAAGAAAGGGGCAACTGTTTACCTGCAAAGTCCGGCCAAATTGAAAGTCATTTGGAGAGGACAGACTAAATTTTTCTTATCTGAAGTCAAAGCTAAGGAATTTTTAGATTCTGTCTGAATTATAATCATGAGTTAATACACGTATGATTATTATTTTCACCCCTACAATTCTTGTATGCTTTTCCTTTTTTTTTCCCCTTCTAGGGTCCTCGGGGACGGGGGGACACGGCACTCCATACTTTACAGGAACTGAGAGTTCCTGAGCCTCATGTGTTGGGGAGGGGGGAGGGGGGCTGTACACTGTGCAAGGGCAGGCAGTGGTTGGGTTGGTGGTGGGTTTTAGGGTGTAAGACAGCAGTAGTTCAGGTAGAACAGATAAAGTTGGTAGTCATAAGGCAAAGGGTGATCAAGAACCAGAAAGTTGACATTTTAGCGATGGTAATGAAGAAAGATATTAGATGGATAAAAAAATGTACTTTAAATATTAATGGTCTGAATAACTATAAGAAGGTAGGGGCATTATACAAATTAATTCAGCTACTTCAAATCGACATACTATGTCTGCAAGAGACTCACGTCTCATGGGACAAGCGGAATATACTTACAAAATTGGGCCTTGAACTTTTAATTTGCTCTAAACAGTCCGGTGTTAAGAGAGGTATAGCAATTCTTATGAAACCCAAACTTGGAAAATGTACTAGAACCATAGCTGACAAATGGGGAAGATGGGGGCTAGCTGAAGTTGGTATAGAAGGGAAGAAGTATACTATCTGCTCGATATATGGTCCGAACTTAGACGATAATGAAGTATTCAATACAATCAATTTAGAGCTGGCTGCCTGGCCCCAACCAATTATCTTTTGCGGAGACCTTAATATTCACATCGATGCAGATTTTGATATTAGGAATACGTGGAATTATAAAGGTCGAAAGATCAAGACTTTTAAAGTTCTCCGCGAATTAATATTAGGCAACGGGCTAATAGATGTTTGGAATAAATTAAAACCTACTGAACCTGGTGCTACATTTTTTCTGCGCCATATCGAAAGCTTGTCCGTTTAGATTATTTCTTAATCTCTACTACTTTGACGGAAAAAATAAAAATCGAAATTTTACCGCAGGTCGTTTCTGATCACAACGCTATAATTTTAGAATTATCATTAACTTCAGAGGAACAATCATGCTATCGGCACTGGACGTTTCAAAGAGACTTGTTGTTAAACCAAGAGTATCTTTCCCACATGGCTAAAATCATCGAGGAATTTTTTTTATTTAATAATGAAACAACTTCTATTCAGACTGTTTGGGATGCTTTTAAATCGGTAATAAGGGGCGAGACCAAGAGCTATGCTAGCTCACATCGGATAAAGAAACAGAACGAGTTCAAATCTGCATTAGATAAGGTGATACAGGCAGAATTAAAGCTAGCTGATAGTTTTAAATCTGGATTAGATATTGAGGAAGCACAACGTTTGTTGTTCAGTGAACGCTCTACTGTATATTCATTTCTGACTGACCAGGTCGCATTGAAGCACAAACAATTTAAAAAGGAGTGTTACGAACTGAACGAACAAACAGGTCGAATCTTGGCACAACGACTGAGACAGAAGGCTGCCTATAATGATATAATAAAAATTACTGACTTAGTAGGAACTACGCAAACATCTAGACCTGGCATATTAAACGCTTTCCGTGAATTTTATCAATTATTATACAATAAATCGAATGATGGGACTAGCACTGATAGTAATGCCGGTAGTTTCTTGATAAATATGGACAATCTCCCCCTAACGGATACGGAAAAAAATCTATTAGCCGATCCGGTTACATGGGAAGAGATCGAAACGGCCATTCTTGGGTTAGCCTCGGGTAAGGCAATGGGACCCGATAATATCCCTTTAGAATTTTATCGGATTTTTCGGAACAGACTCAAACCAGAACTTAAGATCTTTCAGCAGGCTTTTCTAGGCAAACCTCCGCAGTGTTGGTCGTTGGCTACAATAGTTGTATTTCAAAAGAAAGGGAAAGAAGCCACTGAAATGGGGTCATATAGACCAATCTCCCTCATTACTGCAGATAGCAAGATATTTTCTAAGATTTTAGCCAACAGAATGAATAATATTATGTCAAGATTGGTCTCTAAAATACAACATGGTTTCATTAAAAAAAGGGATACAACGGATCATGTTAGAAGAGTTATTGCTCTCTTCGACTGGGAGCAGGCCACTGAATCCCCAGTCGGTCTGGCCCTGTTAGATGCCGAAAAGGCGTTTGACAGGGTCGACTGGGGGTTTCTCTGGTCTGTACTGGCCTGGAGGGGCTTTCCCGTCGAGTTTATAAATGCAATACGAGGGATGTACGTTGATCCTAAAGCTGTAATAAGGGTGGCTAACGAGATATCTGAGCCATTTTCAATCACAAGGGGGACGAGGCAAGGCTGTCCCTGCTCCCCCTTGTTGTTCGCTCTATATATAGATCCGCTCTTACAAAGATTTATTAAAGAAATCGCTATTCCACCCGTCACAATGCATCACGAATCGTACAAAATATTCGCTTATGCCGACGATGTCGCGATTGTGACTTCAGACATAAAAATGGCACTCCCTAAAATTCTCGAATTAGCATATGAATTTGGGAAATTCTCGGGATACAAATTAAACATCTCTAAAACACAAGTGATTCACTCTAACATAATGATACCAGAGGATGTGGCTTTGTCATCTACGGCTGTATATTTAGGAGTCAAATTATCAGCTAAGGTCGAAGATATAGTGGGACTCAATTTAGATCCTCTACTTGCCTCTACCGCTAGGTCCTTAGAAAGGATAGATAACCTGCATCTATCCCTCTATGGCCGCACTAACGTAGTGAAGATGATAATATTCCCCAAATTCTTTTACTTCTTTCGTACCATACCGTTACTATTCCCTTCTAACTTTTTTACGAGACTCGACAGAGTTGTTTCTAGGTTTCTGTGGGGCTATAGGAGAGTTAGAAGAGCTCTTAAATGGTGTACACTTCCGAGATTAAGGGGGGGTTGGTGGATTCCAAATTTTTGGCTTAATTATTGGGCAGTTTCGCTCAGATTAATGGGCACTTTAATCTTCCATGATTTTTTCATTGACGACTCAATGTGCCCCTCAGTATACGAGATGATTCTTGGAGCTGAAGCAAGACAATGTTTACTTAGGTTCACGGAACCTAGTTATTATAAAAAAAACTAAATTTAAAACCTTAATTGCGGCCCATCAAATTTGGAAACAATTCAGGAAAAGGTTTTGCTGCTGTGAAGAACTAAATTACTATACACCACTATTTAATAATCCTATCCTTCCAGTAATATTTAGAGACCGTGTCATGCAACGTTGGCATAGCGCCAAGGTCTACTTATTAGGAGATCTATATCAGGATGAGAATCTTGTACCATATGTCTATCTGCAACAAAAATATGGACTAACTAAAGGGGACTTCTTTAAATATCTCCAAATCTATAGTTTTTTAGAGAGAAAAAATCTCTTAAACACTAGTAAAATGAACAAATTTGATGTCCTGGAATGCTGCAGAAGGGGAAAAAAATTGGGGTAATATATCAGACAATGCTAAACCGAATTGAAGACAATGTAGAAACATTTGAAAACAAATGGCAAAGAGATTTAGGCACAGAAAATGTTGATATATTTAGATCATTGGAATTGGCAAATCTGGTCTTGTGTAATGGCTCACTTAAAAGTCAACATTTTATGAGCATATTCGATCTGTATTACACCCCAGCTAAACTATTGAAATGGAAAGCTAATAGAGGTGTCAAATGTAATAGATGTGGTCTCCTTGGTGCAGATTCAATTCATATGTTTTTTCAGTGCATCAGATTATCCCAATTTATTGATGATATACAATTCTTTTTAAACAATATCTTAAGTAAACCACTGGTATTGTCTCCCGATTTAATTATTTTTGGAATTCAGTTTGACTCAACTGTTTCTAAAACAGATGCTGAAGAGGGTTTCTTGTTTATCGCAATGTCGGTTTTCAGATATTGTATAACTTCTCATTGGTTAGATGCTGATCCCCCCACGTTTTACCAATGGCAAACCAAATTATTAAATATCTACCAACTCGAGAAAGCAATTTATAATTTAAAGGGAAAGAGAAAGAAAGCATTTGGCCAAAAGCTCTGGGCACCCATCTGTAACTGGATATAATATGTTCATTGTAATGATAATTTCTGTTTTCATTTTTTTTATCGTGTGTGCATATTTCTGGAATTGGCTGTTTGCTTTAACTACTTGCTGTCATAAAAATCAATAAATAAATGTAAAAAAAAAAAAGAGATGAAAAATCAATATAAAAGAGTTAAAACATGAACATCATAGAGCCCTAACCTTGAGTAATAAGTAGTCAAGCTCCCAAAGACTATAAGCATGTGTCTACACACTCACCCTAAGCTAAGCATTCAGATAGTTCCGTCTCATAAACCACATTGCTGATAAAAATTTGGTTACAGCAAAAACAATTGGAGGGGAAAGGTTGGTTTTTAATATTCGGAATGATTCTTAACACTGTCTGATCCCCAGGTTTTTACAGATTGGAACTATCCATTTTTTCCTTGGCATCTTATATCCTGGGCAAAAGAATACAACATGCATTTCATTTTCTAGCTCTGCAGAGCAGCCTGGACAGTTTGTTGGGGTAGGAGGGCACCATTTGATCGTGAGGGGTCTAATTGGCAAGGAGCCATGTCTCCATTGGAGATAGAGTTTCCTGGAGCTAGGAGGGCTGATGGCATTCAGGGCTGACTCAAATTTATAACAATCCTTGATCGACAGGAATGTGTTGGTCAAAGTTCCTAATTGGGCGTTTGATAGTCGTGCAGTTAAGTTGTATTCAAAGTACAGCTTAGCCAACTGCTTGCGTGATATGTTAAAGCATGCTTGCTCCGGGTTACTCCACATAAGAGGGAGACCGAGCCTCTCAAATTCCTGTCTTATGTATTTCAACCAGGAGAGTTTCCATGCATTGGGCAGTCTTAGGACCTCGGCAAGCTCTTGCCTGTAGATGTTAAGCTCTGGTGTTACCCAGCGTAGCCTCCAGAAGGTCAGTGGTTTAAGACCCAGTTCCTCATTTAGTGGCTTTAGGCCCAGGTCAAGGCTTAGGGGCAACAGTGGCGTGCTGAATGGAAGTAAAACCAACTGCCTGAGGAACTTGTTTTCGGCGGCGACAAGCGCGGGGGCACAATTGTGGCCTCACAATTCGCCACCGTAAACCACCGCCCCTCGAGCCTGCAATTTGTGGTCTAATTGGCTTGACTGTAGCTTTGCTTAAAAGTTTAATAATGCCCCCTGCCTTCTGAGTGAGCTTTAGTTGGGATTTTGTTTGGTGTTGAGCCCAGGTCATGCTCTCATTGAGAGTAAGACCCAGGTACTCAAACGTCTGCACTCTTTCAAGCGGGGCTCCTCCAATCACAGGACTTAGGCGCGTTACTTTCGGGGGATTGATAATCATGAATTTTGTTTTGGAAGTATTTATTTCCAACCCCCCGTTCGTGGCAGAAATCTACAAAGGCGTCCAAAACGCTGTTTTAAGGCTTCAGGTGCGGTGGGCGGGAATTGGATGGAGCGCTGCCGCGCGGGCTGCCGGTCCTCGCAGTCCCGCCGGTGTTCCAGTAAATGCCCCAGCAAAGTTACACCAAGTCACTGCCTCCGAGCGGCTCCCGCGAAGCGGGGGCCGCGAGGTGCTGTTTTAAGGCTTCAGGTGCGGTGTGGCGGGAAGAGGACGGAGCCCTGCCGCGCGGGCAGCCGGTCCTTGCAGTCCCGCCGGTGCACCAGTAAAAGCCCCAGCAAAGTTACACCAAGTCACTGCCTCCGAGCGGCACCCACCTTTAGAAATGGATGTATATTAATAAATATTATCGAATATAACACATTTTATATAAAAAGCCAACAAAACCACACATTTTGTAAAATAATGACAGACATATCTGCGGTCTCATGCAAACAATGAATACTAAATAAATGATGTGAGAAATATTTCTAATGAGTACTGAATTAGATTACGAAAACATGTACTATGAAAAAAAAACTAACATGTAATATTGTCCTACATTGCCATCTCAGTGACATTCGGCTTAGCAATTGTGTTATAAATGTCACCAGAACCCTTCAATCGGATATAGGCACATGTCACATAAGTACCTAGATATTTAAATATCTGTATGGAATATTTATATTACAAAGAAAAGTCAGCAAAGAACATGACCCAGTTTTCTGCACTCCAAGTTGTAGCAAAGTGCAAATTTATTGAAACAACAAAGTCATGATGGTGGTGCCTTCTCACAACACGTTCCAGCCTAACATGACCTTTCTTCATGGAATGTTTTGTCTAAGTCCTTTTTCTCTGTTTATAACATACATTTTAAAAAACAGCACTTCGGTCCTTACCTCTTTGATCTATGGGAGAAGTAGTTCATCCAATCATCAAATGTCATCTCTGGGAACATGGTGGCTAGCTAGAGTGTTGGCCGCGAGCGCCTGTGTCTCTGCTTCGAAACTCGCACTCACCATGTTCATGCCAGCTTTTGGGTTCATCTGCTCGCACTGCTAGAGCTCTGGTGTGTTTCTGCTACTAAATCTTACACAGCTGGTGCCTCTTCTGGCATTTCTGAGGGAGGGGGATCATACTGCAGCAGCCGACACGGGTTTCCAGTGCCTGCTCGCCGCCTCAGAGCTCCAACGCGATTGTCGAGCAGTAGCCCGTATCAACTTTCTGGTCTCCGGGCAGAGTCAGCACTTTCTGCATAACTCTCCCTGCAAGTCTACACAGTGCACAGACAGACGTGGGGAGAAGGAAATTCCTGCAATTATCTATGACCCCCAAAGAGGAACTGAAGCCCGCAATGGCAGAAAAATAAAGCCCCTTCTTCTAACAAGGAGTCTGACCCTGCAAGTCACACAACATCATCCAGTAAGGGGAAGACGAGCGGCTTTCCAGAAGGGTTACCAGTTGATTTTTCCTCCACCCCCGCCAAAATAGGTAACAACAGAGTAGCAGGAACAACCAGAGGTTCCCTGAAATAATTGTTTCTCCCACTGAGGTCAGTCAAATAGCTGCTCATAATCAACCCCTTTTATAAGCTGGCACTTAAAATATATCTAATAGAGTTACAAAACCCGTGCAACCCCCTACAACTGTTTTAGGAGAGAGAGTTACAATAACCCCCTCATTGAGGACATATTTCAAGACCTCCACACCGCTTAACAATACTCTGCCCTTATAAATGATGACTATGCCAATAACCCACACGAAGATAATCATAGAGAAGTTTGCCATCTCAGAGCATAATCAAGCCAAAATCCAAGAGGCCTGTGAAGATTTAGAGGAAAAACTGGTTGCTATCCCGGAAAGTCTTCTCACTATGGAAGCCTCCCTAGGGGGCTTGCAAGAGGAAGTGAAGAGTAACCAAAATGAGATCCTAGCATTAAAAGCAGGAGAAAAGGAAGTTAGAGACAAATTGGAAGTATTGGAAAATAATTCTAGAAGAAAAAACGTGAGGATCCTGAATGTCCCGGAGGGCGCAGAGGATAGAAATGTAAAGGGTTTTGTGGTTAGCCTACTCTAAAATACATTCCGGAAGCGGAGTTATATTTAGAAGCAGACATCCAGAGGGTTCATCGCAATCCTTTTTGAAGAATCACTGAAAAAAGGAAAGTGAGGAAGATTTTGATACACTTTTGCACTTACTCAATTAAAAAACTAATTCTTACAGCCGCCCTTAGGGCGTAGCAGTTTCAAAAACTTGACAGGTTCTTCACTATAAAATCAGACCCGCCAGTGGGAATTAGGAAGAAACATTCAGGATCTGAAGGCACTAGGTGCGACTGCGCAGCTGAAATTCATGGCAAGTCTTAGAGTAATGTCCAACAATAAAATGTATAATCTAAGAGTGGTACCTGATGTCTAAAACCTAATTTCTCAGATTAAGGCTCATAAAGGCGCATAAGAGCCCGCATATAAGAGGTTGGAGGTATGTAGCTCAAGGGTATGATGGAATAACCAGCTTGGATAAAGGGAGGGTTCCCCAAGGGAGGTAGGGAGGGATGGGACACAGAAGACTCACATCTTTTCTGTTTTTTTAGCACTGGGTGGGGAATGTTGGGGAATTTATTAAAATAAATATGGTCCTTATTGATACAAGAGTCAAGAACAATAGCAAGAGAGGAAGGACCTATGGCACCACAACAGGGAAAGGGGAAAAACATGGCATGTAGCTAAATGGTACTCTCTTGGAATGTGAATGGGCTAAGGGTTAATACCAGACAAAGGAAGATCTTAGAATACCTCAAACTCTCCGACAATGATGTCATAATATTACAGGAGACACATTTATGAGGGGAAGAGTGGCAGGGAATCTAGGAGAGGAATAAATGGATCACCCACCTTTCATGCACTAATCAGTCCTGAAATGTGAAGAGGGTGGCAGTTTTATATAAGAACTCTGCCCATGCTAAGGTGGAGAGTTCCACAGTAGACTCAGGGGGAAGATGGTTAATAAGCTATGCTAAAATACATAACATAGGATACACATTTGTGGGCTACTATGGCCAAAATGTTGATGATCAATCCCCACTCAGAGAATTATATTAACAGCTTCTCGATACAAAATACCACATCATCATAGGAGGAGACTTTAACACTGTGTTGGATCCAGTGTTGGATAAATCTACAATCAGACCAGCAGCGAGCTCACTTTAATGAGGGATTATGTATACCAGTTGATAAGAAAAAACTTAGCCTTAGTGGACATCTGGAGATTGAAATCAGGTCAGGAAAGTGGGTACACTTTTCAGAATAAAAAGTTGTCTCACTCCTCTAGGCTTCTTTCTTACTGACCGAAAACTTGATAAATCCATTAGTAGTGTAGTACACCAACCAACACGTCTATAAGATCATCCTGCAATGAAATTAGAGATGTCTTTAGAGGCCCCTCCATCACATACCAGATGGACCCTAGATAGAACCCTCTTAGTTGATCCAGAATAAGACCTTAAAAGCTGACACAGTCTTTTTCTTTAAACAATACGAACCCTCAGCTCCTCTACATATTGTTCGGGATGCTAATGAAGCATATTTTTAAGGGAAACTAAATAGCGCCGCAACCAATTAAAGAAAGGAAGGAAAGAATAAATTAAAGGAATATGAAATGTCTATTATAAAAATTCAGAAAAAGATAGTAAATAGTTTGCATACGCAGGATTCCACAAATGAGGTGTTACAAAATAAACTGAGAGAGGCAAAGGAGATTTCATCAGACCATCTGCAAGAAATTGTGAAAAAAGATAGGAGGCCAGCAAGTTGGCAAAATATGAATATGGGGAAGGATGTGGAAAGACGCTAGCTTGGAAGGTGAGCCAAGACAATACCAGAAATGAGATTTAAAAAATGTTGAACAAGATAACAAAAGGCTGATGTATGGAAGATCGGTCAATTGGGGAGGCATTCTTGAGGTTCTTCCAGGACTTATATACTGACTTTACAGAGGCCACACAATTCAAAATAAGAGAATGGTTGCAACAGGATACCCTTCCTTGCCTTGATATAAATCAGCAGGCATACCTTAATCAGAAGATCACTATTTCGGAAATAGATAGTGGTATAAAAAGCTTAAAAAACGTAAAAGCTCCAGGTTCTGATAGCCTACCCAACGAAGTGTACAAAGTTCTGAAGAAGGAACTCTCTCCCTTCCTTGGCACCTTATTGAATAATATATATCAGCATCATGCACTCCCTCGTTTACTTGGAATGAGGCAGTGATAACTCTGATACTCAAACCAGAGAAAGACCCTAAACGCAGATTATAAAATATACACACAGATTCTCACAAAAAGGTTGGATAAGGTCCTGGGAGATATTATAGGTGCAAACCAGAAGGGCTTCATGAAGGGAAGGCAGCTCTCAGATTTAACTCAGGACCTGGTGTGTGCAATAGAGGTGGTTACTGTTATGTGTGTCCCCTTATCATTTTAATGGTAGATGCAGTCAAGATCTTTGGTAGCGTTAGTTGGCCCTACCTTTATGAAGTAATAGAACGGAATGGTTTGGGTGGCAACATTCTCCTAGCTACTTAAAGTATATACTCTGCCCCCACAGCCAGGATAATGGTTCATGGCTTGTTAACTTCAAGCTTTTGGATAGACAGGGGAACTCATCAAGGCTGTCCTCTTTCGCCACCCTTGTTTAATCTATACATAGATCCTCTAGCGATGAAAATTAGAGCAAAGCACAGAACCCCCCCCATTTCGGTATTGGGGTTGGTATAAAAAAGAGGAGTTATATGCAGATGACTTAATAGTCTACATAAGTAATCTTGAGGTCTCACTGCCAGTAATCATGTAAGTAGAGAAAGTTTTGAGAACATGTCGGGATACCTAGTCAATGACGATAAAACAGAGACCATGACATGCAACAGACCTATCCTTAACCACCTCAAGCATCTAGATAAAACATTAATTCGATACCTAGGAATCTGAGTGTCGTAGGACTTGGAAAAATAGCATATATCAACTTTAATAGACTCAGGCATGAGTCTAAAAAACTCCTGCAAAGCTGGGCTTCCCTACTGATTTCCATCTTAGGAAGGGCCAATCTAGTTAAAATGATGATTCTCCCAAAATGTACTTTTATCTTCAATACTCACCATATACACTTTAAACAAGCTTGGTCAGCTAAGCAGCTTAATATGCAGGAGCAAGAGTGTGAGAATTTCTTGAAAAAAACTCAGGAAAAAAAAGATGGAGGGCGAAATAGCACTCCCTGATTTTCAGCTGTATTATTGGGCCTTCTTTTTGAAAAACGCTAAACAACTGTTGATGGACGCACACGACATGCCAATGTGACATAGAGCCTTAATAAGAGATCTAAATGAAGAAGGCAAGCACTTTCTATTCAAATAAGGCCATCCGAAATGTAAGGCTCTAATTGCAGCATGTAAAGTTTGGACCCAAACCAGCAGAATACTGGAAATCCCATATTAAGTAGTATGGCACCAATCTGGAATTCACTGGGGGCCCCACTCTGCCTGAAGGATAGCTTAGCGACGCCAATACTAAATGCGGTAATACTAAGGTGGGGTCAACTAGCCGAGCCAGGTGTCTTGGCTCTCTCTATGACAAAGTACAAAGTTTAAGTTATCCAGATTTAAGTACTATCAGTTGGCTAGCTGGTCGCGAACTCAGTCTAATTTGGTGATGGAAACTAAAATTGTGAGGGAGCTACAAAGCACTCATTATTACAGAAAAGAAGCCTCTAAGTGGTACTGGGCCCTGGTACATAGGGACAATGATCAATCTACACTACAAGAAGAGATCAGGAAGCTGGACATGCAAGGCTGTGATGTTTTCCACTTATGGCAAGTTTCTGTAACTACACTATGGTAGTCAGTAAAATCTGCACCACTCAGGAAGAACCATCTTTTTACACTATACAGGGCCTACTGGTCCTCCAAGAGACTTGCTAAGATGGGAGGAAGTATGAAGAGATGCTGTTCAAAGTGTGACCTGTAGAATGCGGACATCTTTTTTGGCAGTGCCCAGCTATCCAGTCCTTCTGGCAAGATGTAGGTGAAGTATTGAACAAGATTTTGGGGCCCAATATCGAGGTAACCTTATCCTTAATTATTTTCTGGGTGCTGATGGAAGACAAACCCTCTCTGGGGAAACTAGATCCTTTTTACTTTTCACATTAATAGCTATTGCACGCAGAGAAATCTGTACAAAATGGATCTTTAAACTCCCGCCCACCTGTGCAGATTGGCTAAGCGTTTCTAGGCATGTTGTGAGACTAGACTGCCAATCAGGCTTGCTTCAGAAAGAAAAAATGTGGGCTCCTTTTGCTACGGGATTTCCCTTAGATTGATTTTCATACGATCATAAGGTGGGTGGGACCACAAAACATTGCCGATCACACTACAACTAAGTCCAAGGATTAAGACAAAGTTCAACAGGTTGACCAGGTTAGTGGAGGCTACTACTAGACTCCTCCTCGACTATTAGTTGAAGAAGGCTGGCTAATGGAGGCTTGGATCATGGAGGTCAGGTGGTGCCCAGTCCCTAGACCGCCTCCTAGATCTTGGCCTTTTACTTTGTCACATATGAGAACAAAAACAAAACAAAAAATCATCAAGTATCAATCTAAAGTGCAAATGTGGTTGTGAGATTGAAAAATAAATCAAACATCTGTGTCACAATACAATACCTGGGTTACAAGGTCAATATTAAAGTCCATCCTAATGTGCCATGTTTTTACACCAATCCTTTGATCACCAACATCATGGGGTGGGAAAGGACTCCCTAACTGAATTAGTATTGCGCAGAAACTGAAAAACGAATGAAAAATTGAATTGTTTACAGATGCTTTAACTGCTCACAAAAGAGATTGAGACAAACCAAACGACTTGTATTACACTACCTTGAGACTATCCTTCATTTTGCTATTAATAGGCAGAGTACAGTATATTTCTGGAAGCTCGGTGCTACATTAGCTATGTGTCCCAAATGTGCCATCAGCCAAGTAAGGTTAACCTTTCGGCCGATCATAATAGAAGGAGCATTAGATATCTACTGCCAATAGGCCTGAATCAGGCCACATACCCATGCAAAGTAGAGGAAATCTGCTTCCTCCATGCCACATTAGGAGCATCAAAGGACATGTTTGACTCTGCATCTCAGAGTGTTTTACTTAAATGCATGAGAAAAATATTTGAGAAATCATAGAAAATATGTCCTCCTTTTAACTTTGTGGAGCATTAACCATACTTTCTATGAGAAATGAACCCTCTCATTTTGTTCATTTCTAAGGGAAATGTTTTAGGCTTTACATTTTTGATTCCATCAAGATGGATTCCGGTGTACTCCAAGTTTAACATAAATGTGGGATGTTAGCACTCTAGTTGTTCATTATTACACTTTGGGAAGCTGCAGTACAATGCTAGGGAATCAACTGATAGACTGCTGCTAGTGTAGAGGTACATGTGTCCCTCTTGAAGTCAAAATGTTTTACTGAAATGGATGATGAAAATGGTATTATTAAAAACAGGAGGACAATGCAGTTGTGGATTATTACATGAGTTTCACGAGGAGAGAGATTGAGGCTGCCCCGTATACACCCAAGGTAAGAGACCAACTGAATGTAACTGCAAACCAGTTTGAACCTTCACATCAACATTCTAAAGTTGTTGACAGGAGTTAAGAGCTTAATATGAACCTAATAGAATAAACATTACAGCATGCAAATTACTAAATTACAGCATATAAATTACTACGTAACTTTTTCCCTTATCAAACCTGTATAAAATACACAAAACATTACTTGACTTTCACCTTTAGCTAACAAGTATCCAGAAATAAAAAAAATAAACATACCAAACAACAAAACACAAAAACAAAATTAAATAAAGAAGACATTAAACTATACAAAGCACACACTTAACTCAACCATGAGAGCACCAAGCTTGGGTAAAACTTCATGTTTTGCTGTAGCCTGATGGGTATGTTCCTATTTAAAGCACTTCCACGAATACAATGCATACCCCCATCATCCGTCTCCAGAGATAAGATGATAATAGACACAGACCTATATTTGTTAGTTTTTACTACTCTCTCAATATTCCACCATTTGTATTGCCACACATTTTCCCAACCACGGTCATTCTTCTTTGAATCAAAAGGTATTGCTTAGCTTGTCCCTCAGACACATTCTTATGACTTAATAATCAATGTTGTTTATTACACCGTATTTAACCCACCTAGATATCCACCTCGGGCAAAGTTTTGAAGATAGTTTATGTCGTCTCACTAGTTCAAAAGGGAAAATCTTGTCTTAGACCTGACATCCTTGGAGTGGTATTCGCCTAAAACATTTTGCCTTTCTCCCTCCTGTTTTACGGGATTAGATTTTGTTGGCTTTCAGGACTCTGTACTCTCTACCACTGCTATCAGTGCTGAAGAGCTTGTGCTCTTTCCTTCAAACATTGTAAAATTAGCTTACACCTAATTGGCTTAATTTACTTGTACGTTCCTAGTAGATGGCACTACATGTACCAAGGGCCTGTACATTAAAAAGCTACTAGGGGGCCTGCAGCATTCATTGTGCAATCTATTAAAAGTAGCCCTTTTAAAATACTGTTCAGCCTGCCACTGCAGCATGTATTGCAGGTTTTTTAAACTGACATTTCAACCTGGCCAAATAAAGCTTGAACTAGACCTAAACGTTCCTACTTAATAAATATGTCAATCCTAAGGCAGGCCCCATCCACCCAGAGGGAAGGATGCATTGTATTTAAAAAAGGATGAATGTGTTCTTAAGTTGTACCTGTCCTGGCAGGGAAAAGCACCCAAAGTCGTTTTTCACTGTGGTAAGGTCTACCTCTCCCATTGAAGAATACTGGCTTACCATATTACAGTTATTAAGTGATAACTTTAGATAAGGAGCTTGTAGAAATGTACTTTTTACCCTCAAATGAGTTGTAATTTTAAAATCCACTTTTAATGGTGAAGTCGGATTTTAAGTCACAATTCACAAAATGGAAGTGTTCTGAAGTGGTGGTGTCTGAGGTCCTTATTTTATACAAAGGTGTGCCTTTGAAGTGGGGAGAAGCTTCTAGAGGCATGCCATTGAAATGCACAGATGCTCTGTCGCTCCTGTCCTGGCTCCAAGATGCCTGGAGTGATAATGCAAGGTCATTAAGCCCTATTGTGTGTGGACAGGACACAGCCTCTTTAGGTGTAAGTGAGGTAGCACTCAGCTCTGCCCCCATCAAGCTAGTTATTGACCCATTGACACCCATCAAATCGCACTTAAGCTCCCGCTGTATGTAAATCCAGTACTTGTATAGTGCACGAATCACCCCCGAAGGGGTCTCTCGGCGCTGGGGGCCATTGGGAAGATTAAGCGAGCTATTGCCCAGAGTCACATGGTGCTGGACAAACCCCCGCCACCGGAGCCAGGGATCAAACCGTGATGCCCAGTATACAGCATCAGTCGCCCTGGCCGCGCCGCCACACCTCTCCACTGTGGCTATCTAGAGGGAATACACCAAGCCCAGCTTTTCCCCCATGCCCCTGTGGTTCTGAGCTGGGATGGGGCAGTGAGATAAATAACGGTGATGGATCAAGCCCTGATCTTTGGACTGGGTAAGAGTGGTCTGCTTAATTCAGACACTCTGTTCATCACCACCCCTTTTTCTGAATCGTTTTTGGCCACTATAGGTGTGGCAGGGTATACTCAGACATGAGTCCCTTTCTCACTGCTCCATCAGGATTCAAGCAAGCCGGGCCGAAGAGGCTGAAATGCCAGAAACCGGTCCCCGGTAGCTTGTCTCCTTTCTGGTGAAGAATTGGCTTGGTAGTTTGGTCTGCCCTGTTCCCATGATGCACTGGGCCAGGGACAGACTAATTTGCATATAGCCAGGTTCTGAGCTGGGATGGGGCAGTGAGATAAATAACGGTGATGGATCAAGCCCTGATCTTTGGACTGGGTAAGAGTGGTCTGCTTAATTCAGACACTCTGTTCATCACCACCCCCTTTTCTGAATCGTTTTTGGCCACTATAGGTGTGGCAGGGTATACTCAGACATGAGTCCCTTTCTCACTGCTCCATCAGGATTCAAGCAAGCCGGGCCGAAGAGGCTGAAATGCCAGAAACCGGTCCCCGGTAGCTTGTCTCCTTTCTGGTGAAGAATTGGCTTGGTAGTTTGGTCTGCCCTGTTCCCATGATGCACTGGGCCAGGGACAGACTAATTTGCATATAGCCAGGTTCTGAGCTGGGATGGGGCAGTGAGATAAATAACAGTGATGGATCAAGCCCTGATCTTTGGACTGGGTAAGAGTGGTCTGCTTAATTCAGACACTCTGTTCATCACCACCCCCTTTTCTGAATCGTTTTTGGCCACTATAGGTGTGGCAGGGTATACTCAGACATGAGTCCCTTTCTCACTGCTCCATCAGGATTCAAGCAAGCCGGGCCGAAGAGGCTGAAATGCCAGAAACCGGTCCCCGGTAGCTTGTCTCCTTTCTGGTGAAGAATTGGCTTGGTAGTTTGGTCTGCCCTGTTCCCATGATGCACTGGGCCAGGGACAGACTAATTTGCATATAGCCAGGTTCTGAGCTGGGATGGGGCAGTGAGATAAATAACGGTGATGGATCAAGCCCTGATCTTTGGACTGGGTAAGAGTGGTCTGCTTAATTCAGACACTCTGTTCATCACCACCCCCTTTTCTGAATCCTGTGTGATCAGAGACAGGCAGCAGGCAAGCAGGCACCAAATAACTAAAGAAAAAAATCTCAACTTTCTAAAATTGGCATTTTCACAATTGCAATTTACAATCCAACTTAACCATAAGTTGTGATTTTAAATTGCGATTCCACGTCACCAGGCTTGGGTGTCTTAACTCTTACCCATAGGAAATAAAACTTATAAAATGTAATAAGGCAACTCCAATGGTATCCAATGGGTGAGCTAGGCCTTGCAGTAGTAAAAATGAATGTTAGAGTTTTTCACTGCCACAACCTGTAAAATATAAAAGTACATGTTCAACGTTTTAAATACATTGCACCTTGCCCTTTTGGCTGTACAGGGGCTACCCTAGGGGTGACCCATATATATTAAAAAGGTAGGTTTGAGCTAGGTGAAGAGTTAAACTTGCCAAGTCGACATGGTAGTTTAAAACTACACACACAGGCTTTGCAATGGCAGGCCTGAGGCATGTTTAAAAGTCTACTCAAGTGGTTGGCACTATCAGTGCTGTATGCCCACTAGTAATATTTAATTGACAGGCCCTAGGCAATGTAGTGCACTTTACTAGGAACTTATCAGTAAATTAAATAAGCCACTTGTGGGTAAACCAATGTTACCATATTTTAAGCAGAGAGGACATGCATTTAAACACTGATTAGCAATAGTAAAGTGCTCAAAGTCCTAAAGCCAACAAAAATGATTTCAGCAAAAAGGAGAGGAGAAAGGAAAAAAGTTATGCGTGACTCTGCAGAAAGGGTCATTTTTAACACTCCTTGAGTAAAAACGAAGACGAGTAATCAAGTTTACTAGTTTAACACATGACCTAGTAGACACTTGTATTTTGCACATTATTTTAGTTACAAGATAAAGGATGGTTTAGATCGAGGAACAACTTATGTATAGCTGACTTAAACACAACAGGCAGCTGACTAAGGCCGATTTCTTTATTTATTTTTTAATATGTTTATCGGCATTTTCTTCATTGCATTACATAGACATTGTTCAGCAGCAAAATGTATTAGCATATTCCATTTGACGTCCACACTGCCGAATTTGTAAATGTAAAAACTTCTGTTCTCGTTTTTCTTCTTTTTATGTATATACCTTGCAAATTTGATGATTTTTAACACAAAATTGTAAGGCTTTTAATTAACTATATGCAATAAAACATTTACCATTAGTTTAACACATGAATAGGCTATCCAGTCCGGGTTTTTTCTGTGCAATATGGGATTTAAAGTAGTGTTCATTCATTATAAAACAAAAATCCAGTTCTCAGAAATCAGAGAAGAAACTGGTTGAGCTACTCACCAGTGGACCTGCAAAACATGAGCTCTAAAACTATAAGACTGAAGCTCTCTTACGTCTTTCACAGCAGAAATACAGGTGACAATGAGGTAGGCTTTTGGTTGGCTCGGTTCTAAGCGCTGGTCTAGAACTGTACTGATTTGTTATAAAATGTGTGGGTCTATATATGCTCTTCTTCTACCTCCTATCTATTGCAGACTCTGAAAAACATTGTAGTATTCTGCCATAATACCTTCAAAGTGTCTCCAGTCATCTGTAACATGAGCAGCAAGTTCCAGATTTTCAATCTACAGCTTTTACTTCTTATGTACAACTTTAAAAGTACAATTACAAGCCCCAAAAGCCCGAACTTGCCTAATGAATCAAATTCAACAAAAGGCTTCACGATAATTACGTGGTGTTGCTTTGGCTACTGGGAAAATAAGTGTTAAAAGCACAAAGGTGTATGCATCTCTGGTTTGCCAGGTCCATGTAGAGTTTACTGCGTCTGTCCAGGTGTTTTTTGTTGAATTCTTGGACTTGTAGTCTTGTTGTTCCATTATAAAACAGGACTGCAAGTCCTAGGTTTAAAAGAAAAATATCTGGACTAAGCCAGCGCGTCATGCATGGTCTTGGGAAACTTGGCAACTATGAGTATGCTCACCTGTGCTCTTCCAAAACTGAAAGCCCTAACATGAGGAAGTGTTAATTTGATTAAGGACAACTGGCTTACCTGGTATGTACACCCATGCTAGAAGCTATATATTTATATACAGTCCCAGGTTTTCCTTTAACTTCCTGGGAGTTGTTGACTTTGTTTATTTTGCTAAATTAATTGGACTCTCATACACAAAAATTACAGATCTCTCACGTTTCACAGTTGCATGTTCCGAGTAGCTCATTCAGACCAGGGGGCAGATTTACAAAGAATTGGCATAGGGCAGCAACGCAAGTCATTTTGCTGCACTGCCCTACGCCAATTTGAAAGGGCAGGAATGCATGTGCCAACACAGGTAACTTTGCACCATGGTGCAAAGGTGTCTGTTTTGTTGGCATGATTGTTTTTGTGCAGGAAGGGACACCTTCAATTATTGGAGGAGTTTTCCTCTTCCATGTGTGCTGCAGAATGCAACACACATGGAAAGAGTAAAAAACGAGGAGAAATAATGGTATTTCTCTATGTTATGCCACCCCTGGGGAGGCACATGGTTTTGATGTATTCCCAGATTCATACCGTTTTCTAAATCTGGGAAGGTGTCAAAACCTATGGGCGTTGTGTGGGAACGCCCACTGTAATGCTCATGGCACGCCTCCCTGATGGGAAACAACCTTTACAACGCAGTCATTACATCGCACTACGTTTACAACTCAGTCATTACATTGCAACATCCCTTACAACGCATGTCACTACAATGCATCCATTACATTGCATGTCACTACAACGAATGACACTACAACGCATGTCACTACAACACATCCATTACATCACATGTCATAACAACACTTACCATTACAACGCATAGTGCCCCTACACTATCCAACACTTACCCTACTGTTGCACCCCCTGGAGTTCGAATAGTAATTTTTACACCTACACTATCCAACACTTCCCTACTGTTGCACCCCCTGGAGTTAAAATAGTAATTTTTACCCCTACACTATCCAACACTTACCCTACTGTTGCAACCCCTGGAGTTAGAATAGTAATTTGTACCCCTACACGCTCCAACACTTACCTTAAATGCAATGTAATGGTATGCGTTGTAAAGGTATAATGCGATGTAATGGAATGCGTAGTAAATGTAGTCTAAAAAATTGTGTTGTAGTGGTATGCGGTGTAAATGCTGATCGGACCGCCAGAGCTAGATGCCTGCAATGGATGATTGTCGTACACTCCCTTGCACTACAAAAATTTGGTCTGTGGTCTGCAGTCTCAGCGATCACTGATTGAGACCAGAGCTGCCCATGTTTACGCCAATAACCGCTGGACCATTATAGCGGTAAGCGTCCTTTGACCACTGCCTCCAGCCGCTGACGTCTTTTTCAGCACTGGACCATGTATGTTCTCACGTCTTACTTACTCCCAAGCAGGTTGCTCACAATATTACAGCCTCACCAATCAAACCTGAGTTTGTCCATTATGACGTTGATGGCCGCTTAATCAGGAAAGCGATGGTCACTAGATAACCCAGTGCCCCCTCCCTGCTTATGACCGGTGCTGTCTCTCTCAGGGCTGATGTGCTGCACCATTGACTGTATTCAATGCTGTTTTGCTGAGCAAAGAATACTCCCCAATCTCTACCACATGACTGAAACACGCGCCGATTCACTAAGCTCAAGGCAGTGTCTGTCCTTCCAATACATGATCAACCAGGCCCCGGAGTACTCAGTCGCTAACTCAAATGAGTCTGCTAGCTCCCTGATGGGTATAGATCCTTTTCTCAGCTAGGCACTGCCTGTGACTCCTGCAATGGGAATACATCTTGGAAGAGGGTTCGTGCTCAGGTACATTGCTGCTGCAAAGTGGAGTTGTCCTTGTTTATACTAGCGCTTCGCTAGCTCATGGAGGCGCTGTGCTCCAACTGGTCATTTTTATCTTGTTAGTGGCCCGACAATTGCTGCTGCACATCTCCATACAATGGGAAACAATCTTTACTACGCGGTCAAAACACCGCAGTGCCATCACAACGCAGATTTTACAACGCAGGTTGTTACCACGACTTGCACTGGAGGGCGCTCTAGACTAAGGAATGGTGTGATTTACTATTCCAACACCTTCCCTACTGTACGTAGGCTGGAGTTGGAATAGTAAATCATACTATTCCTAAGTCCAGCACCCTACAGCGCAAGTCGTGGTAACGACTTGCGTTGTAAAAGCTGCGTTGTGATGTACCGCGTTGTGATGTACCGCGTGGTAACGTCATACATCCACATACAATTCTCATGGGGCCGCTTATGAGCATGTTGCTCACCAGTGCCTAGCCCATAACCTAGCACATCCAACCTGGAGACCCGACGGATCCCCTAATCTGCATATAAAGCAAGTGAGGGGCTCCTGCCTCACCCGCCCTGTTGACTGGCTTATCATGGTTAGCGACCATGGCAGACACCTGGATTGTATGTGAATTAAGCTTAACTAAGGAGTAAACTTACATATCATTTGGCTGCCATCTTAAATCAATGACTTTAATCTGGTTCCCATCATGTCAGCCCTCTGCCTCTTCACCACTCCCCAAGTTTGGCATTCCATACACAATCCAAGATGGCTCCCCAAAACTTATTTGTAAACTTATGATCTCGCCCTCCCCTGTATACAACCGAGATGCCACTATCTCCATCTATAATATTGGCACTGTGCTCATTCAGTCCTCAAATCGCACCTTGGAACTCTCTGACATTCTCTTCCCCAACCTCAAGGTCAAGCTAGACAATGATACTACCCCCATCCCTACTCCCCAAGATTCCCTTCCTAATGATAACCACTTTCCACCCAATCCTTCCCCTACCTCATCCCATTACACTCCCATGGCAGACACCTACTCTACTACCCTTGTTGTCTCTACATATCAGAATACAACCTCCCCATACAAGATCTTGACTCCACCCCAAACCATCCCTCCATCAATTCTCCTACCCAACCTATAAGTGAACTAACTATCAATACTGCTCTCATTGAGGTTAGGAGCCACACCATTCCTAATCTGAGGTCTAATGATGCAATTCCTATAGTAGTTCCCTCTAACCACCTGTCACCCATCTCTTCAGATTTAACATGCTCCCTTTTTGACAGTGCTGCCACCAGATAGGAGCCCAACACTGATCTCCTCAACGCTAGTCTCTATGATCACCTTCCTTCTTACCCCCCATGCTCTACCTCAAAGTGTGAACTGTGACCAAATTCCCATCAGCCTACCCCGGGACACTTCCAATTCTCTTATCCACTACCTCAAACTGAGGACCTCTCCCCCACCCCCTCATAGTACACTATTTCCCCCCAATCAACAAAATAGTAACTCCAAGACTACCTTGCTGCTCTATTCTATGCTTGATGTAATAAAATCAGATCTGCTGCTAATGCGAGCTGGTATACTTAACCTTTACATTTAATTTCTAACCT
Source organism: Lissotriton helveticus (assembly GCF_964261635.1). NCBI lineage: Eukaryota > Metazoa > Chordata > Amphibia > Caudata > Salamandridae > Lissotriton > Lissotriton helveticus. Next base: position 334,681,738 of record NC_136060.1, on the reverse strand, counting down.
GGAACATAACTTGTTTAATCACGTGAGCCACTGGCAGAACCATAACATCCCCACCGCCATACACACTTCTGCTGTTTGTACTGCCAACACATGGGCTACTCAACCTAAATAGAGATGTAAACCAAATCTAAACCATCCCGCGCTGCGCAACAGATAAGTTAAACTCCTAGGGAAAAATGATATCCACTCCCTTGTCGTCTCTTATAGCCCCAATTGACCACGCTACAACATCAGCAAAAATTCTGACAATCATTACCCAACCACCCAAGGAACTGCATCCTAGACCCAGATACATTAATAAAATGAACCATAAACTAGTCCCCATCGCGCACTAATGTACCATTGTCACCAAAGCCTACCTAAAATGTTCACTACTCAATTACCGGTCAGCAGTGAAACACGCTGTCAACATAGTGGACATTATACTCAACCTGGACCTTGACTTCCTAATTCTCCCCGAAACCTGGGTAAATGAATCCTCATCCACTATTATAGACATCCTAGTTCCACCAAGCTATGACCATCATCCTTCTGCGAATATCTAAGGATCAATATCTGAACCAAAGACAACTCAATTTGCACTCTGCACATGGTCTACCACCTCCGTGGAGATATTCATACTTTTATTTAAAAAAATCATGGAGATCATATCTACCAACAATGAACCACGCTATAACCAGATTTTCTTAGGCAATTTCAACATTAAGTGGAACAACACAAATGATCTGCTAGTGAACAGTTTCAAGGCCTTTCTCTATCACCTGCAATATCCCTACTCATGTTAAAGAGCCCATTTTAGACCTAATCGCAGCTAAGGAGCATCCCATCCTAATTGACTCTATTTCAGTTGCGACTGGACCAACTACCACAGCATTACCTTCTCCATAACTGAAAAGGCAACCATCCTCAAAGGTCAAACAATTAAAACCAAACATTGGGTCAAAGACACCCGTAACCTCATTACAGGCACACTATCTGCTATTAGCTACCATCTCTTGTCATCTCCACCATAATTTCTGACACACAATACCTCACAGAGCACTATTGTAGCTGTATGTCCAACATCCTGTACTACATTGCCCCCAATCCATTAAAGAGATTCCTTGGTCCCATGAACTAAACTATGGGATGTTTTGCTGAAACTGGGAATGCCCAAAGAACTGGTCGCCCTAGTGATCAGACTCCACAGGTCCAACTACGCCCAAGTTCATTGGGGAAAGCAAGGGGAAATTACTGACAAGTTTACAGTGGGTAAGGGTGTCAGCCAAGGCTGCGTCCTGGCCCCCACATTGTTTTCCCTTTTTATCAAAGGAGTGGGGCGGTACTTCGACAATCAACCTACGGACGCACCCAAACTAGCAGGCCGAAGAGTCCCCCTACTCATGTTCGCGGACGATACACTAATCCTATCCAAGACGAGACAGGGCCTCCAACTTGCACTGGCTCGTTTTGAGGAGTTCTGCCGCGACCATGAATTGGTAGTAAACATTGAGAAGACAAAGTTTATGGTCCTCCATGGGGCCAGGCCTATATCTTCAAGAGTTTTCATGAGCGGGAAACTCTTAGAGCAAACAAACGTCTTCACCTACCTGGGAGTGAACTTTGGCGAAAAACTGTCCTGGAGTCCCCAACTCAAACTCCTGGTGTTGAAGCACTCCCAATTAGCTGGGGCTCTGCTAAAAGAACATAGGTTATCGATCACCAAACCTATTGCCCCTGCTGTTAAAATGTACTCAACTAAAATTGTTCCTGCCATCCTGTATGGGGCTGAGATATGGGGTGCGTCTAACCTGTCCAACCTAGCACAGGCCCAGAACAAATTCCTGTGATCGATTGTAGGTCTCCCAAAATCATCCCCCCGGATTCCACTTTTGCTAGACCTGGGTTGTCAGCCTATTGAGGATATTGCCCGGCTTAGGATGTTGGCGTTTTGGAGGAGGCTATGGACTACTCCAGAACATTCCCTATTCGCCAGGGGCCTGACTGAAGTTAGCGGGTTAGACAAGGCAAACAAAATTGTATGGCTAAACAGCATTAAGTCCCTGCTCACCAGGATGGGGATGAGCGATTTATGGGATTGCCCTGAAACCGTCTCATTTCCACCCAAAACTGTCTTCAAAGCTGCATACTGGAACCTTATTAAAACCGAGCGGTTCTCGACTCTGACCGTTCCATCTTTGTCTAAAGCTTTTTGTGACTACAAAGATGCATCCTTGATGAAAAGCTATTGGGATCTTATATAACTAAACCTAGAGATCGCAAGCTTTACCATCAGTTCCGAGTCGATTCTCTCCCCACAAGGAAATTTACAAGCAAATGGTCCCCCGGGGCGAGTGCGGCGTGCCCGTTTTGCCCCCGAGCATACTGAAGACATTAACCATCTGCTTTATGTTTGCCCAACTTACCAGGTCACCGGAAAATATGGCTCAAACCCTTATGTAGATCCTTGGGTATCCGTTCTGCACTGGCCGCTAAAAGGCTATTAAAATCAGGTTGTAACGAGATTACCGTTATTGGGGTTTCTAAATTCCTGAGCTGGACCTGGGCCATTCGGGAAAATAGACTGGGTTCCCTGAGCTAAATGAAATATTGAACCAATTGGCTTGATTGATCAAATATTTTTATACACAACTCTATTTTCTAGTTCTTATAAAAAGTCCTGTGATTATACCTGATTTAATTGACTTTTACTGTGGTTTTAAAGTATCCTGTTATTTATATTTTAACAGTTTTAATAGACGGTTTTAAGATGAGTTTCTTATAGTTGTATGCTATTGTATTAATTTGCTGTCTTTTATGATGAATAATCGAAATAAAGACTTTTTGAACTGAACTGATTCCTGATAAAAAGATTTAACCCTTGGTTTATCTGTAGACTTAATGAGGAAAGCCGATCCCTTAGACTTGTGGAAAAAGCTTGGAGACTGTCCCCTTGTCTGATGAACCTCAGACTTCTGCCACAAAAACAGAGTTCCTACAATATGTGCATTTGAAGCTCTGAACCATCTTTCTTCAGTCAACAGTTTGACACGGAAGTTAACCAACCCAAAAAACTCTTTAAAATTGTCAAAAATCAAATCAATGGGAAATGAAACCCCCCCTCCTCAGACATGAAAACTCTACCTAACTGCAAAACATTTGACTCCTTCTTTTTTGTGAAAACAAAGTTAATTGACAGTGATCTCCAGACTGCTGTGAATCTCTTACTGTTAATAATAATAATAGTCCAAACTTTTAAAGCGCGTACATATCACCCCTTAAGATTTCAAGGCGCAGGGGGCTGTCGGGGAGATTAAATGAGCTATTGCCCAGTGTCACATGATGCTGAGCTGAGCTGTTGCAGGGGATCAAACCGTGATCCCCGTGCTCCGGAATCAGCCACACCTCTCTCGACCGAATCCCCACCACATCACTCCTCCACATTACATGAAGAATGCCCTCAATCATCTCCTCAAACCAAAAAACAATGCCTCTTGGTCTGTCTTCCAGAAATGTAATGAAAATGACATCTTAACACTATTTACATCCAAACATTAATCAAACTACTTCAATAACCCTCTTCCATCCAAACTTTTCAAAGAGACTCTACACCTCCTGCTCACCTTCTGGACTAGGATTATCAATGTCTCTTTTACACAAGGATCCATTCCTGACTGTCTAAAAAGTGGCAAAATTACCCCTATCTTTTAAAAGCCCTACTTTGACCTTTCCAATCCAAACAACTACAGCCCTTTCTCTATCATCCCAACAGTAGTCTAGCTCTTAGAAAAATATATTGATCAGCACCTCTGCAATCACATTGCTCAATACCAACTCCTCAACCAATGCCAATCTGGTTTCATATCTAGCCACATTACTGAAACTGCCATGGTCCATGCTGTTGATGACGCTTAATTCTTACTCAATCAAAACAAGCCTTGCTTATTAATCCTACTTGACCTATCAGTGGCGTTTGATACCCTCAAACACAAGATTCTCATGAACCTCTTGGAACACAGGATGGTTCTGTGTGGTACTGCACTGAAATAGTTCTCCTCATTCCTTCAACACAGATCCCAAAGAGTCCTGAGCAACTATGCTCTATGTGATAAGACTCCAGTAACGATCGGCATACCCCAAAGTTCTACACTTTCTCCCACCCTGTTCAACCTCTACATGGAACACCTGACCTAAATCTTGAAAATCTCTAAAATCTCCTACTTTATGTATGCTGATGGTAGGCAACTTTAAATGAAAATTGCCTCACCTGAAGACATCAGCACCCTCAATAACACCCTAACTAAAACTCACCATTGGCTGACTCACAACCCCCTTAATCTTAATGCTCTCAAAACCGAATTCCTATTCATCTCTTCACCAACTCCACCTCTAACATCAAAGCCTTGCTTCCACGTCTCACAGCCTTGAACTGTGTCCCACATATCTTTGAATTCGTCAAAATCACTAGGAATAATGGACAACAACCACTACATGCAGAACCATATCAGCGTCTCCACTAGAGAGATCAATCATTGAATTCAAGCTGTAAGGAAACTAATACCCTTCCTGCCATTCCAGATCTCAAAACAGCGGTTCAAGCACTTGTGATCTCCAAACTTGAATATGGGAATCTTGTGGCCCTACCGAAAATAAAACTAGCACCTCTGAGAGCTAACCTTAATGAGGCTGCTCGGCTCATAGCAGGCATTAAATAAAGTAATTATATCACCCCTGTCCTACTTTCACTGAAATGGCTATCTTATGAGGCAAGGATTCATCTACAAATTGCCTGCATGATGCCTAAAGCCATTGAAAACAACACTCTTGCTACTTAGCCCAGAAACTGGTTCTATCTGGTGGGAATAGGTCTTTACGTAGCACAAGCTCCCTATTGCTGAAACCCCAAAAATTGAACAAGAAGATCACTTACAAGTAAACCTTCTCTGGAAATGCACGAAAAATGTGGAACTCTCTTCCCCCAGAGACCAGGAACAACTCTTCATTAATCCTGTTAAAAAAAATTAAAAATGGTATTTCTGAAGAATCGCATTCCTCTTTGATGCTATTATCCGTACCACTGAGAAACCAGCTGTGCATGGCACAATTTTTGTATTTTCTTATTTCTCTCTGCCTCTCTTGTTTCTAATAATAATATAATGACTTTCTATTGGTTATTTTTCTGAAACTACCAATTATTTTCTTGCCCTACATCCGCTCACCACAACATATAAGTATACTGCATTACAAAGCCCAAAATAATGACCTTGTGACTCTTTTTCTTACTTGTGCACATTCTATGTTATTTTCTATTATACAGCGCTCCAATATCACCCTGTGATTCTATGTATTACTTTGTGTACATTCTCTGTTATTTTCCATTGTACAGCACCCCGATACCAGAAATGGTCTTGTTTGTGCTATGTAAAACTTCAGAATAAACAAATAAATAAAATCTTACTTCGGAGAAGACTACAAAGTCTAAGCTTTCTTCTTATGCATTCAAAACAAGGATATACACCCAGTGATCTAAAGTCTCCAAGTTCCATCTGTGATTAGCTCTTCCAGTCCACATGTTTGCTTTCCTTTCTGGAATGCATAGTTGTGGTATTATTATGATTATTATGATTATGCGTATTATTATTAATATTAGTAGAGGTAGTAGTAGTATTGGTGTTGTTGTTTACTGTTTTTATTATTATTATTATTATTATTATTATTATTATTATTAATTCCATATGTAGAGCACAACTGTTACCAAATGTATCCTGGAGCTACTATCTACTGCCTATTGGAAAAAGAGAAAAACAACAAACATTGGTAAACGCAATAGGTTTCACCCATGTGATTTATAATAAGCTGTTTTTTGTTGTAAATTGTAGCTTGGTGAGGAGTTGTGCAATATAAGTAAGTGAAACTCTGTTAAAGTCTTATCACTTGTTTATTGAGAAAGGCAATATATTGTGCTGTTAATGATGGCACTATAAAATGGGGCGAATATGTAAAGGGTGAAACACATAGAAAAAGAAACATGCACCCTACAAATACGCTTGAAATGGGTGCAGCCACAGAGAGATTAGGTAAAAGGCGGAGGAAATATCAAAGAAGCCCAACGTTATCACTTTGCAGGCAAAACTTAAATCCAAGGCCCTTGTGATGCTGTTTTAAATCAACACACCCTCATGAGAACATGACAAATGCTTTAAAAGTATTTATCAAAAGAAGAGAGGGGGGACCAAGGAGCTAATGAAGGTCCAGTGTCCGTGCTCCTAATTTCAATGTTTAACCAACAAGGAGGACAAAGTTCCTGTGCCAGGGTGCAAAAAGTCACCCATGCATTGTGGTGCAAAAAGTCACCCATACTTAAAAAAATGGAAGGAAAGGCAAGGAAAAGGAGAAAAGGGGATTCCTAGGTGTGAAGGACCCAAACTTATGAGAGGGAAAGACACTGTGTTTCCTCTGTTGCCCTCACACACCCGAAGAGTGTCATGCTTCATCATCGGGCGTTTGCTCCTCGTAAGGCCGGCGCTGCAATTCCCTACGGGTCCCCCGAAGGGTCACTTTATTGGAGATCTTTTAGAGGAATGCCGAATGTTGCATGCGGGTGTGCGGGTTATGGGTCAAGAGGAGGGTAATGAAAATACGTGCCAGTGTGATAGATTAAAATTAAAGCAAGGGTAAACATGCAGCGATAGGTTTAAAAGTATACCCTTGGCAGTCAATACTGCTGAAAAATATTGACCCACGAGGCATATTTTGCCTAGGTGTCAATTATCAAGGTCAACATGTTTCGCGCTTTCCGTTGCCCATAGGTCGTTAGCGCTTCGTCAGGACCGTCAAGTAAAAAATATATAAAGTGCACGTGATATAGTGAGTGTAAAAATTACCCTCTTGTCTCAATCAGTGCGGCGTAGGACCTGTATACCCTTATCATGGTCACAGCTAAATAGGTGGAAGCCACTCCTGAATGAAACCCTCTTGTCTCAATCAGGGCGGCGTAGGACCTGTATACCCTTATCATGGTCACAGCTAAATAGGTGGAAGCCACTCCTGAATGAAACCCTCTTGTCTCAATCAGGGCGGCGTAGGACCTGTAGACCTTTATCATGGTCACAGCTAAATAGGTGGAAGCCACTCCTGAATGAAACCAAGCACTGCGTGTAGTAGTCGTACGTGGTCAGAATTATGGACGCCCGCAAGTAACCGGGAAATAAGTGCGGGTGCTGCCTCCTTGCAACCTACCCAAGACCATGATTCTGCCGAAAGGAGAAGGCAGAAGCATGGTCTTGGGTAGGTATTGACTGCCAAGGGTATACTTTTAAACCTATCGCTGCATGTTTACCCTTGCTTTAATTTTAATTTTAATCTATCACACTGGCACGTATTTTCATTACCCTCCTCTTGACCCATAACCCGCACACCCGCATGCAACATCCGGCATTCCTCTAAAAGATCTCCGATAAAGTGACCCTTCGGGGGACCCGTAGGGAATTGCAGCGCCGGCCCTACGAGGAGCAAACGCCCGATGATGAAGCATGACACTCTTCGGGGTGTGTGAGGGCAACAGAGGAAACACAGTGTCTTTCCCTCTCATAAGTTTGGGTCCTTCACACATAGGAATCCCCTTTTCTCCTTTTCCTTGCCTTTCCTTCCATTTTTTTAAGTATGGGTGACTTTTTGCACCACAATGCATGGGTGACTTTTTGCACCCTGGCACAGGAACTTTGTCCTCCTTGTTGGTTAAAAAATGCTTTAAAAGCTCACTGGTATTTCGGTGCACATCAGGCAAATGTGATCACGTCACTTGGAGTGCAGCACAAAAGGGGCCTGATGAATTTGGAAAAGCATATGGAGATACAAATCACTCTAAGATGGATTCCGACACTTCCTGCCACTCTGCAGATGCCAGAGAGGTAGATGTTTAGGAGGTTCACACTAACACTGTCTGAATAGGTAGGGACTGCAAGGCTGCAAAGCATTGCTTAATGCCTTGCGGTGTCAGTCTCAGATAACCCTAAATAAATGCAGTCACTATGTTTACTCCCAAATGTCTGGTACTAAACCAAACTTTGTTTAAAAAGTATTCACTATGCTGGTGGTATATCTTATGCGCACACTCTCTTTAGGCAGAGATACCTAGGATGTTAAGTGTATCCATACTAAGGAATACGGGTACTTTTCACTGATCAGCACTTGCTCCATTCTTTTAAATGCAACCACTGCACATTATATTACAGCCAACAGAAGCAGAGGAAAAGTAAGTGGCAAGCACAGGAACCAATGAAAAGCAAGGGCGGGATGTCAGCCCCTTTAATGATTTATATTAAATTCAATAGATTTCACAAGCACAGCACAAGTGCTCTGCAGGCAAAACCTAAAAACACTATATGAATAGTGTACCATGGGAACTGATTGAACACTGGTTTGAGTGGGTGAAATCGCAGACCCAGGAAGTATTCAAAAGAGACCTCACCAGCAGGAGCACCTAAGCTGCAGATAAATGCAGCAAAAAATAACCGTGTACCATCGGCAGAGGTGTCAAAATCTAACATCGTAAAGTGGCAAAAATACTTACACCAGCTTAAAGATCTAAAAGATTAACTTAAACTCATGGGCTCTGTTGAAGTATTATTGGTCTCCTTGTTTACCACACATGCAAAGTTATTATAGGCTTGCACAAGGCACATAAACAAGTACCGAACTGACTGGAGAAGAGTGGTAAACAATACTCCTTCAGAAAGCAGTGGGAATGTAATTTACTCTCTCAGAGGAATTACTGCTGCAATGCAAACATCTAGTAGTGGTAATTTCCTTAGCAGTAATCTTCTGGTGAAAAAACATTTTTTAATACAATTGGGTTACTGCTCTTCTTTCTAGATTAGGATTCAATTGATCTGGAGCAGAAGTGAGACCTCAAAGTTGATCGAAAGGCCAGGTGAAGTAGAAACATGTTTTGCAATACCTCATTGGATTGCAACCTAGGATCATGGGTCCACCACTGGCACAGGCAACATTGTGCCCCTCAACCTTTTCAAAATTCCACAACTAACCATCCCGCCATCATGAAAGTACTCGCCTATGCAAAGAAAGGTGCTGCTACAATGTAAGGCATCGGTTTGAAAGTGCTTATTAGCTGGGCAGGGAAGCCTTGAGCTGCCACATCATTATCGGGTGGTGGCATTGAGAGGTTATCCTTATCCAGGAGGTTCCCAGGCTGGAAAATAAATTAGGCAACATATCACGCCTGGTTGGTCACCTCAAAACCTACAACCCTTCAGAGTCCTATAATGACACTGCACTCATGACACTTGTGCCACAACTCCCTTTATGGTTACTGCATTCCCAATGGGCACAGTTTTCTGAATTCTTCTAGCAAATGTAAATACATGGCATCCCTGTGCAGCAACCTGCTATACATACGAACATGTTATAGCAAAAGGATACAGCCCGACTTTTCAGCTTAACATATCAATAGAAGGTTTGTAGGATTACAAAATATATCTGCTGAAAAAAACCTTCAAATATAGATCAGAATTACAGTGTTATGTAGCTCAACTTATCAAGTAAGGCACTCTTCCTTCAGCTTCATTTAAGCCTTGACCGTATTGCTCCCCTGCTCTTTCATACATTAAGAGTTGCAGCTTCCAACAAGATGCTACTGCAATGATGAAAACCTAAGCAGACACTGTACAGAAATGGCTCAACACGACAGTAAGGTAGCAGAGTTGTGATGTGTGTACACAAAGTACGCTTCTAAAGTTCCAAATAATCTCTCCAGCATTACAAGCAGAGGAAAAGCAGTACAGTTCAAAAAGTCAGCATATCAGGGGCAAACCACACACACTAGCAACACCAAATCTCAGGCCACTTTTAAAACAGCTATCCGAATAAAATAATGTTTGAAAACACTAACACCAGTGAGAAGGGAAGGCTAGTTCAGAGAAGTTGATACACTATCATGAGGCACGAGGATTCAAACTTAAAAATGTAATAAATATATGGGATGACTGAATCATGAAATGGTGTTGGGGCAGACGGTACCGGCATTACTCACGTTGCTTGTGTTCAGCTGCTGCCAGCGCTGTTATCCATCAAACATGTGTAAGAGAATGGAATCCTTGCCTAAAGTGACAAGACAGAAATCAGAAAAGATAGAAACATTGGTGCTAAAAAAGGTGGGCAGAAATAATACTTGTTTGCTGTTTCCTGGTAATAGAGACTGCAGAAAAAACCCAGCATGGCATAGGTGTGGAGGGCTGTCGTTGGGGAAGTCGGAACAGCGATGTAAATCGGGGAGGTGCATCGTACTCTTCACAAGCAGTACCCTCAGCTCCGATACAGGAAACACCGTTGATGATGTCAGAGTCTATAAGTTGCTGTCGTTGGCAACACCTGGACTGTGTTGTAAGTCAGGGCAATGCCATCAGCTTCAGTGCAGGTAGCAGCGTCACTGACAGCATCTGGCTTGCTTTTCTTGGATTCCAGCATCAACACAGTTCCAAGGGCCCAAGAACTGGATTTGGCACCACTTGGGAAGACAAGACTCCCAACAGAGACATCCAGGTGTTGTTAGCAATATGCAGGTAACGTCTTTGATTGCCCTCAGACTTCTTAACAGGAAGCAAGCACACACAAGCTTTTGGGGAACCTTGGAAGCAGGATGTAGAAAGCAAAGTTCAGTCCTTTCACTACCAGGACAGAAGCAGCAATAGGTCAGCAGAGCAAAGCAACCAGCAACGTAGCAGTATCTCCTGACAGCAATCCAGCTCTTTGTCCATGCAGAATGTCCTCAACCCAGATGTTTTCCAAGGATATATTGTCACAAGTCCAGTACTTATACCCATTTCAGCCTTTGAAGTAGGCACAGTTCAAATGATAGTATTTGAAGTGCACAAGACACTGCCTTTCCCTGCCCTAGCTCCAGACACACTACAGGGAGATGGAAAAAACTTTGTTTGAGGACAGGTATGGCCCTATTCTGGTGTCAGTGTCAACTCCTCCCACCACTCTAGGTCATGAAGACCCATCAGCCTGGTGATGAGCCATCCGGATATGCAGGGCACACCACAGCTCCCTTTGTGTGACTGTCTAGAGTAAATGCACAAACAGCCCAACTGTCATCCTGACCCAGGAGTGTATTAAAGAGGCAGGCAGAGGCATAGAATGTTTAAAGTAAGAAAATGGTAACTTTTTAAAAGTGCCATTTTCAGACCTGCAATTTGAAAACCAACATAATACAATATATTTTTTTAAATTATGAGTCCAGGGATACCTAACTCCAATATTCTATCAGCTCCTAATTGGCAGATACACTTGTAAGATGTTACAAGGGATCACCAATTCTAACCTATGGGAGAGGTACACCTTGCTGCAGTGAAAAACACACTTGGCAGTATTTCACTATCAGGACATGTAAAACAGAACAATACATAACCTACCTTTTAAATACACTACACCCTGCCCATGGGGCGACCTTGGGCCTACCTTAGGGGTGCCTTACATGTATTAATAGGGAAGGTTTGGTCCTGGCACGTGGGTGCAATTGCCAGGTTGAAATTGCAGTTTAAAACTGCATGCACAGACACTGCAGTGGCAGGTCTGAGACATGCTTGCAGGGCTACTCATGTGGGTGGTGCAATCAGTGCTTACTAGATGAGCAAAGAGGCCAGTCACGGAGGATCTAAATTACCATTACATTTTAGGGAGAGAGCATATGCGCTTTAGCACTGGATAGCAGAGGTAAAGTGCCTAGAGTTCTAAAGCCAACAAAAAGGTCAGACAAACAGTAGGAAGAAGGCAAACCATTTGGAGAGAACCCTGCAAAAGGGGCCAGGTCCAACACAGCACTAAAGCACACTGTCATTTACAGGCAGCACATTTTCCCCTGAAATGTCCACTAAATGTTCACAGACATGCAATTTTACTGATAGAGCTATACAGCGCACAAACAATACTGTATGGATATCAGGCTTTAGTGAATATTTGTCATTTACACATCACCAAATGACGTGTCTGTCTTGGGCCTATTAAAATCTTTCCATCACACTTTGGACTTAGAAGAGGAAGTGCTTTATTGTGCTTGCCTTACCGCTGATATAGTTTAAATATGTGTATAGTTCCTTTCCAGTTTATTTAAGGTATTTTTTGTGTGTTAGAAAACAATTTACATCCTACAGCCTATCCTTTCACACTCCCTATACCACAGCAAGGTTATCACATAGTTCACTTTAAAAAATCCACTCTCTTCCAGCCAGAGAAAGAAAAGCAAACACTAATATCCATATTACAAGAATTAGCAGCAAAGTGTCAGAAGATCACTGTCAATATTAAAGGCATGTTTATTGCTCTTTCACCTTCTGAACTCCTGCTTCTGGCAAACCTACCAATACTGGTGGGGATGGCAGAGAGTGGAGTACTGGGACTAAAATCAAGAATCCTCTTTACTCACTCTGTCTAGGTCTTGAAGTAGTTACACTCACCTGTCCTCCACACACCGCCGATTCTCTTTTGAGGAACTCCAAAGGGTATAGTAGCGCTCGACATTTTGATTGGTTTCTACATTATTGGCACTAGAAGCATGCACAATTTTTACTCTTTAAAATAAGTTTTGTGTTGTTCATAACTAAGGGCCAGCAAGTAGTTTGTCCAGTTAATTGAATTCATTTTACTGTGTCCAACCTAAGCCCCAACCCCATCTGAACCGATAAATCCAATGCAACATGCCCAAAATACCAAAACAATGTTTCCAGTCTTTCTCTCCCATTTTTTATTCTCAAAATATCACCATGGAAGCTTGGAAATCAGGGCCTCTTTCATGAAAAGTGTTGCATCCATGGTTGAAAACAGCGATGCAACACTTTTCATTGCACTAAACCTTGTGACACCATGGATGAGCCGTATTTAAACTATGGCGCTCCATGGCGCAAGGATTGAACAGATACATCAGGAATTCTGACGTATCTGTTGGCGCAGTAATGACGCATTGCTCGAGTGTGTCGGTAAACAGATGCAACTCTAGCAATTTGTTGTTACACAAGGGGTGAGTCCTATGTGAAAGGCCCTGCATCAGCAAGCATAAGGATTTGATGCAGTGAAGTCGTAGGAATGACGCAGTGAAATCTCATACATTGCACTGCGCCATTTCTACAAGCCTTTTTTACGAGGAAATGTCCATCCTGCATACATTTTACGTGGCGCAGGTTTAAAGTAGCATAGAGCTTTACAAAGTGATGTACCTGCCTGATTGCTCCACTTTGTAATTAGGGCACAGTGTTGCGTATTGATTACGCTGCCACAACATCACAAAAAACTGATGCAAAGGCAGTGTAAGGCCATCAAAAATAAGGTCCCAGAGTGTTGTATGTGGACAAAAGACATGCCAAATTACAATGGTTTGCAAAATCGTGATAATATATAACTGCACACAAAATGGTGATGATAAGGAGAAAGTACAACCATATATAGCTTTCCGATTTTAACATATTTTTGTACTTAGCATCACAAGACATGTAAATCCGAACAAGAATCACAAAATTACAGTTACACATTACCACGCGCAGTCAAGGCTTCTGAATTTTTTCTCGCACAATTAAATCTTTGCTGCAATATTATTTGAACCCATTCCTGATAACTCTTACTCATTCATTGATAAATCCTTATAGTAATTTCCGTAAAAGAATGTCCTTGTATTTAACTTAAAGCTGGTGAATATGGTGCGTTACAACGCGTGTCTTTGCAACACATTTTTTACATCACAAAATCCACTACAACGCAAGTCATTACAACGCATGTCATTACAACTCATAATCTATTACAACGCAATTACTATTCTAACTCCGCTGGGGCATTACATTGGGGAATGCGTTATAATGGATTATGCGATTAAATGACATGCATTGTAATGGATTTTGCGATGTAAAAAATGCGTTGTAATGACAAGCGTTGTAATGCATGCATTGTAAATGATGTTTCTCTGCGAAAACGATTGATTAAACACTGTTTTATTCAATGAACCATATTTCCTTTGGCTCTCTTCGTGTGCCTGGGTTTATTGAGACCCACAAGGTCTCAGCGTTGAATTTCCTATGTCTGAGATGACACAGTAAAGGCACACAAGTGCGAGCTTTTCTGCAGTTTCCAAGTCAACACCTCAAGCCTACCGAGTTCGGGTAAAACAACATGTTGTCTTTTAAAGGAAGTTGGCAGGCGAAGTATTTTTTTATCAAAGAGTCCATTTTGCATCTTAGAAACATGGGCGGATGAGAACTGTGCGTGTCCTCACCAGGTGTTTTGGATGTTTTACGAGTCCGGAATCTACTGTGTATTTACTCTGTAGCCAGTAGACGCGCTATTGGAGCACGTTAATTTGTAACTAAATAAACATGTTGTTGCTCTATACTGAAAACTACACTCCTTCCTCCTTTACCTTTCTTTCTCTTGGAGTTCTCTCATTCCTCAAGGGTACTTCACCTGCTTCTTTCTACTGATATTGGAAGGTTACTGCAAAGTGTATCTCATTCACATTGCCACAGCTTCGCTCACTCTATATTCATAAAGTATTTAATTGATCTTCATCATTTAAAATTTTCAATGGAGCAGGCACCTGGGGAAAACAAAAACCTTATAGGATTTTCATAAGTTTATATGGGGATCAGGCACAAATTATGGAGGGGCAGCCTTTTCTCCTGCCATTAACCCTTCCCTATCAATATACTCCTATACACCCCACATTTGCGTCCTCTGAACCTCAGACCTGTCATTTAAAAGGAGGCCACTGGGCACAGGTAATACTACTTTTATTAAACAGGCATTGGCAAACCCAAAATGTTTGGCATTGGCCGCCAGCCTTCTTTCTATTCTTGTTGTTTTCTCATGGATTTTACAAACCTTTATTGTTTAAGAATATGCCAGCCCTCATCAATCTAAAAAAAATAATGATAATAATTTGCTTCAGGCAAAAAAGTGTTTTGGTTCTCAAAAAACTATGCATTACCATAGTACTCCCTGACACCGATGGGAACTACATTGTGTGCGGATGTATTCCTTGTGAAAGGGGTGCATGCTATAATTCATAGTTAAATCAACGACTTACTGGAGTGGGATGATGCATTGCACCTTAATGCATACTGAAGTGGGTGGACCATAAATGTGAATGACACCAACCACAGACTAATGGATGAATATGTTATGCACATAATTTTACTAAAATCAATAGGTCTTGGCTAACACATTCTTAAAAATGTAATCAGTCTGGCATTGGCTGCAAACCTCTTGTCTTTGAGGAGGAAGGAAGGAAAAAGGAAAGAAAGAATGAAAGAAAGAAGGCAATAACGAAAGATGAAAAGAAAGAAGGCAAGGAAGTAAAAAGGAAAGAAAGCAAAAAAGAGTAAAGATTAAGAAAGAAAGAGAGAGAAAGTAAAAAAGTAAAAAGAACATAACAATACAGAACAGTTTCAAATAGACACAATGTGGTTTGCTGTGAAATAGCAGCAGTCAGAAAAGCTGAACACTCCAAAACGAATTTACAATATTTTGCATTGGCAGGAGATGGGATCTGATAAAGATGGAACGTGCATCGTGGTCATATAAGAAGCGTCCTGCTATCCCATCAGGCTCTAAAAATAAAACACTTAAGTACTTATGAATTAAACAACAGGCCAACGGATGAAGCGAGGTGACTGAAAGTCCCTTTATGTAGGTATGTGTATATTATATATATATATATATATATATATATATATATATATATATATATATTCGAGCTCCGCAGTCCGAAAACAGCAAAAACAGCACTCGCAGTAGGTTAAACCCTTCTCAGGTTTATTGCACAAGATATCAAAATTACAGACGCGTTTCAGCACTTGCCTTCGTCAGTGTCAGCTGGCGACGGCAAGGCGGAAGTAAATAAGGCATAACGATCGACATAGAAAACAGATTGTGGTTCAAATCATGAGCGCCATCTTAGAATGGTAGATTAACTCAAGCAAAATTGCAAAAAACCTGAATAAACACAATGTTCATAATGTTGAAAAACCAATACATATCTCATTGATTATCAATTCATAAACAGTCTTATGTTAACTCATTTTGCCCTGGATGGGCTAAATCAATCTGGATTCTCAATTTAGGATCCGAAAGGCAATTCATTCGATCAACATAGTTCACATTGCACAAAAAATCAGTATATCCTTTGGTAGAGGTCCAAGAGAGGAAATTTCTAATTAATGAAAACCCCTGACAAATTAATAAATCCCTAAAGCCTTAATGGCCCATACAGTGAAGCTACAAATCATATTCACCAATACCCCCTTCACCACACTATCAAATTAAATTCAAAACAAAAACATCAGATTCATCATAAAGGGTCCAAAAACCAACTACCAACTCGATTTCTTCAAAGCATTTGTAGAAAAAATTCATGAACTCTCAGGCAGTAACACAGCTCCCCGTGTACGGTTCTAATTACTACTACTATAGATGTGATAGTAGTTCTTCCCCTGCATTAAGACCCCCTGGGGATTTTGTTTGAAGATCTATAATGTAACTGTCTAAGCTTCCGTTTAAGGTCCCCACCCCTTATATCTTGCGGGACACAGTCTTGACTAAAGAAGCTAAGTAGGGTTCTATCACTGTTATGGTGAGTGGCGAAATGTCGGGCCATCGGGTAGTTCTCATCCTTATTCACGATGGCCCGTTGATGTTCTAAGATTCTCAACTTGACTGCCTTCGTGGTGCTGCCCACGTACCGAAGTCCGCAGGGGCACTTCAGACAGTATACCACAAATGTAGTCGAGCAAGTAATAAACTTGCCAATCCTGATTTTTGAGTCCTTATGTGGCACCTGATATGAGAGCACCCTCTGACTGTTGCTGCAGGCCTTGCATTTCCCACATGGGTATGACCCATGCATGGCATGCAGATCTCCTTTGAGCCTTTCCCTAGACAGGTGGCTAGTAGCCAATCTATCCTTCAATGATCGTGTCTTCCTGAATGTAATCATAGGGTGTTCCTGCAGATCCTTACCAATTACGGTATCAGATTTGAGGATACCCCAATTTTTGGACATGATGGCTCTCACCCTATTCTCTGCCACCGAATAGTTCGTTATCAATCTAATTATGCCATTTCCACCTTTTGTGGTTCCGGCCCTTCACTCAGTAAGTAGGGTTTGCCGGTCTATAACTTTCGCCTTCCCTTTAGCTTGTTGGAGTACTGTTTTAGAGTAGCCGCGTGACTTAAAGCGTGTCACGCTTTTGTCTGCAGCCTCTTCGAAATCTTTTTCCAGGGAACTGTTTCGTTTTATCCTCAACAGTTCCTCGTAGGGGATACTCTTAACAAGGGATGCTGGATGACTACTTCGTCCATGCAGGACGGAATTCCCTGCCGTCTCCTTTCTAAAGCGTGCGGTCTGGATTGTGCCTGAATCAACGAAGACTCTTAGGTCTATATATATGTATATAGATACAATCCTGTATTCATTCTTTTCAGAAAGCAGGCACCGACTCCGTTGGATTCTTAATCAAGGGTATTTATTGACAAGAAAAACGACCAGACGCGTATATACATATTTAAGTAAAATCTAAATGTCTGGCTCACACCAGACTTAAAAATGGAGGCTCTGCACCAGAGTAGCGAGCCATAACCAGAGGGCACAAACACTGAAAGTCAATTGTACAGGAACACTTTTGAAAGTGGGGCTCTTCATCAATGAAATCATCATAGTAACACCAGAATACTTCTGAAAAAAGGCTTGCGGTACTTACCAAGCTACCAAATCATCCTACAAAAATTAAACAACCATTAGCAAAATCAATTGGCCTGGCCAGAGTAAGCATGTGATTTTATTTGTATTTATAGTTTTAGCAAATGTAACCATTTTGGCAAATGCTTTTTGATAGCAATATAAAAATAGTTAAATAAAGGATTGAAAAATCAGCCCAGGCACACTATCTTTTAAACTGAAGTGCACTCCTTTTCTAGTGGCTGTGCACATAGAATCAGGGAAAATATTGTTTATTACAGTGCAAGTCAGACAATGCATAACGTGAGCTGACCCATTGCCCCACGATGGATGCTGTGGTGGATGGAAGCAAAATGTAAATGAAAGAAAAGGTTACACTGTTCCTATGTAGGATTGCGGGGGAGAGGAGCTGCCATATGATGAAGCATGACACCCTTCGGGTGTTTGAGTGCTTTGCTCCTTATTGAAGCTATTCCTTTCCAATCACGTACTTTCTTTGTAAGCACCTGGTTCTAACAATCATACCATCCTTGTCTGCCCCCATTTATTTTTCTCCCCAATCCTACATATGGACAGCGTACCCTTTTCTTTCATTGTAACTGCGTGGGGCCTGTATACTGGATCTCCCAAGCCCCTGTCCCTCCTCGTGATAATAATAGTAAAATGTGACTGACACCTGAACAAATCAGTATGTGTAGGTGTAGAGGACAGGCCCACCGAACGCATATGTGTGCATTTATGTAGGAATTTTGTTATGTTTATCATTGAAAAACACGAGGTGAGAGAGAAAGCTAAAGCTATCTCCCGGCCAGACCTAAAAACGGGGTCAAAGGTTGCTTTTTAAGATTGCATCGTTCTCATTTATGCAATATAAGTGGTATATTAGGGTTGCGCCGTTGATAGTTTATATTGAGCGCATTATGAATTCACATAGTGTTTTGATTTATTACATGTCCTGATGCAATCACTGTATACACACCCAGGCACCTCCCACTGAAAGAAGTAGGTGCAGAGCATTTTCCACGCGTTACAACGATCTATTTTACAACATTCTGACTAGATGCTCATAAAAACAAGTAGTACATAGCAAGTTTATTCAATGCTCTGCGTGCATGAGCCATTCAGACGGCTGCTATTTAAACGTATGTTCCGATTACAGCCCAGATTTGAAGCCCTGCACGCAAATTGTGAGATATAATAACCTCCAGGAAGATTATTGTGGGAGAACAAGAAAATAATAACTGCGAGGAAAATGCTGCCATCAGAAATGCAATGTGCCCAGTAGAAAGAATAGTGCAGAATTATGTATTCTCTTTAGCTTTAAAGAAAAGCTGTTTTTAAATTATCCCTGTTCTGATTTCTATGCTTGGTCAGTTAAAACTGGTATTCACGGATGTGATCTTGATAATTCAGAAATTCAACCACATGTTTTAATCTGTAATACCAGGGTTCCTTCACTACAACTGCTTTAAAAGAATCAAATTCACTCAGAAATGTACACCAAGAAACTTTCGGTAACTGAGAACTGTTTTTTAAATTAAAGACATCACATTTAATAACGCGCAAGATCATTCAGAGGTAATTAACAACACAGACTCCCCAATAACTCTCTGCTTAACAAACCGAAAACATCAAATCGGTACATCTTGTGAACACTCCGACTCACTCAGAGCTATACCATGAATGAAAGTGAGAGCTGCTGAGGGCCAGATGTAGGAGCCAAAATACCGGTCGGTAACGGCCGAATTCGGTCGTTACCGACCGGTATTTGGGTTTTCAGATGTAGGGGCATATATTTTACAGAATCGGTAAATTTACTGAATCGGTAAATTTACCGATTCTGTAAAATACAGAATCTGTATTTTTACCGATTCGGTATTTCCAAATGTAGGTGGCACTCCTGAGAGTGCCACAGGCCTTACAGATTCGATATTTTACCACCCAATGCAATTGGGTGGTAAAATACCGAATCCAGGTGTGCATGCACATGTGTGCATGCACACCTATGCCATGTGACACACATACCTGTATTTAGGGTGCTAGACAGTGTAAGTGACACCCCCTGCACCCTTGCAGGATTCGGTATTTACCGAATCGGTAAATACCGATTCGGGATTGCCCATTGATTCCGATGGGCTTCAAGGCCCATAGGAATCAATGGGCATTACCGAATCGGTATTTACCGATTCGGTAAATACCGATTCTTACCGATTCGGTAAATTTAAAAATAAATTTACCTACATCTCAGTACTTCTATTTTACCGATTCATAAATACCGAATCGGTAAAATTCGGTATTTATGAATCGGTAAAATAGAATTACCTTCATCTGGCACTTAGTTTCCTCCCCCCGTTGGGGTGTTGTGATGCAGATTACAGATGTACTAATTCTGTTTTTTAATGACGAGTCCTTTTGTATCGCTAAAACTGCAATAGATAAAATGTAATATATATATATATATATATATATATATATATATATATATATATATATATATATATATTTTTTTAAAGATTTCGTTTCAATAATAGCCAAGCCAAGACAAGCTCAGTTCTTTATGATCCTTACAGGAGCCTGGCTGGGCGCCGACAGCACCAATCATAACGCTGCCATTGCAGCATTGTGATTGGCTGAGGGGAGGGAGGCTGCCGGTGGAAAACGCAGACCTGGCCAGGATCTGAGGAGGCGGCGCGTGACCTCGGGGAAGGTACGTTTTTTTATTGCAATTGGCATCCCTCGCCCCCTACCGCCGGTCATGCCGGCCATGACTGGGCACAAAGCATCTAAAACTATTAAATGGCCTGAGGTTTCCCTCTGTTAAGTGGGGGGCGGGTGGTTGGGGTTAAAACTGTGAACTGCCCTGCGAGCTGTGAAACGGTCTCAGGGGCATATTATCAAGAACTGCGATAACATTATCGCCGCTTTAGTGGCAGGAAACTGCCGCTAAAGCGGCGATAATGGGCTTGATCATATGTCCTTCGTGAATCCCATAGCAGCCCAGGTTCTGGTGTTAACCTGGGCTTCTATGGGACTTCACAAGGGCATATTATCAAGCCAATTATCACCGATTTAGCGGCAGTTTCCTGCCGCTAAAGCGGCGATAATTTTATTGCCGTTCTTGATAATATGCCCCTCAGTTTCTAAACTGCTTTTCAGTGTAAGTTGGAACCAAATTATTAGCTGGCCCGCTGTCTGGGTAGGTGTTGAAAATTGAGACTGGCCTGGGGTGGTAGATGGGGAATTGGTAAACTCTGCTGCAGCGATCGCAAAGTGTTAACTGTCCATCTCCCTGCCTGATGGCACCTCAGACTGTTAACTGCCTCGTTTAAAATAAGAAGTTGCATACAACCACCTCAGATGGCAGTGCTAAGTTACTGTAGTCCAGCAAAGGGGAAATAAATGGACATGTTCTTGAAGGTTAATGCTCTCTGGCCAGATGCAAACAAATCTTAATGTTTAACTGCCTTCTGATGTGGAATTAGGGGGTATATACCACTAGTATCTTCCTGTTTAGACTAGGTGGAAGTAGACAGTGGGACTCTCCTTGTAGTTCATCTCGAGAACCGCAGCCCTGTGTACGTTCATTGATGCTAACCTCCCTCCCCGGCCCTGTATTCAGGAGTTGGCGTAGGAGACGTGCATACAGAACCATTTAGCCTTGATCTGACACTGCCAACTGGAGGGTACTGACCCCCTCCTCTCCCTTAACCCCTTCCCAGCGGGGCTAATGCCCCTACGGTGCAGGGGGGAGGGAGGCCGCGCGCGGCGCTGCGGTGCTTGTAACGAGCTCAGCTCGTCATGCTGCACAGCTCCACTGTGCCTCCGCCCACTCAATGGAACGCCCCGCACAGGAGGGGAATTATCCCCGCGTGGGCGTTCCGCGGCGACTATGACGAGCTCAGCCCGTCATGAACACAGCTCCACTGTGCCTCATGGCGGAGCGCCGAAGGGGTTAAAGGCCTCTGTGAAACTAGACTGAGGCCTGCAGTCAGATTGTACTGCACTGTACCGTACTTTGAATGTTTGCAAAGCCAGCAACGCACACTTCAAGCATTTCCAGGCCTCAGGGTACGGAGGAGAGGCAAACCTAGCAATACTTCTTTTCTTAAGGCTTATGAGATTGTTTCCTCCTTTGAGATATGAGATATTTTTCACAATTGGTAGCAGGACTGATTATTTTAAATCAGTGGTTTTTTTTGTAAATAGATGTATGGCGGTTGTATTATCTTTTATTCTGTAAAATACTTATTGATCAATATTAAAAATGTCATATGTCACGGGCCGGCAATGGAAATCATTCGGTAACTGTTTAACTGTAATCTTATTTTGGAAACACCTTATATTGGGAGAATTATGTGCTTGTATTATTCAGCGGTGGTTTGCTTTACAGTTGCCAGGTCTGCTTCCCTGATGCCGGTGCTTACTCCTAGTCTTTCTCATTAGAGGGGAAGGTGAGGGAATGGCGTGGCTCGTCAGCCCTATGTCTTGGTTGTTTTGGTAAGGTGTGATTGGATGTCTGGTTGAAAACGAAAAACCCTTATTCGCATGTTCGCACCATGCTTGCAGGAAGCTGCTATGTAGAACTCACCGCCTTTAACTGACATCTCATGAAGTTTTAAACATGTACCATGGCAGTCCCACCCAACCCCTCACGGGTTAGATGAAGGGGATAAGCTGTACTTACTGGCTGAGACAACGTGTCATTTTTTATTGCTTCATTAATGAAATTTACTGCAGTTGCAGCCCATGCCATTGAATAAAAGAAAAGTAAATTAGATCAACTGTGACTGCAAGATGAGTGTAAAAAATATTTAGGTGTTTTAGGGGGTTTGCTGCTCTCATGTGGGGGGTGGGGCAGCAGTGGGTGGTGTAGTGCGGTGGAACCACGTGGAAGGTTGGGCGGAGGTGCACTTCAGGAAAAGAGGTACAACACGTTAGTTTTACTTTCTTGGCCGGAAGACCCAGAGCGGTCTCCAGCCATTTATTTATCCCCTCGGATTGAGCCCGCCCCGAGGTGTGTATGCATGCGTGTATGTGGATACATTGTAGGGGAGAGCCCGGGTGGCTCTCTACTTCCCTCCTTTCTTTTGGTACCAGTCCATCAGGTCTTCCAGATTCATGGAGAGGTCTATACAAAGTCTTTAAGTCTTTGACTTGGCGCAGGGTTCGGCCGGAGACCATACTTCTGGCTTCGGGAATTGGAACTGGCGACTGTGCTGGATGGAGCATTCAGGGGTGACTCAGGTGCATCATGAGAACGGGCTGACCCAGCCATGGGAACAGCCTTTTCGCTCACCCTTCTTGAGCCCCTCAGCGACAGACTTAGTGTTCCTGGCGAGACTGGTGGGTAGAGACTTGGGGTGGTCTCCGGATAGTCTGACACTTCGTGGCCAGAGTCATTCTCGCAGATCTTCTTGAAACTGGACACATTTCTTGTGACGGACTGATGTCCCCGCTGGGCTGTGACCATGGTCCCTTGATTGCCCACATCAGTCCATTCCTCCGGCTCCAGGGGTGACTGGAACTTCCAGCCAGGCTGCCTGTCCTTGACCACTACCCAATCTCCCACTCTTAGCTGGGGCTCTCGTGCCCGGCGGGCCTCACTAACCTTGCAGTTCGTCGTCTTCCTTCTTGCCTGAACCGCTTGTTTGTCTCATTCTGGGGGCTCCCACGTAGGGTCCGACAGGATAATGTCTCGCAGGGGCCACTTGAACAGCAGGTGAGAGGGTGCACACTTGGTGGTGCTGTGGGGTGTCTGTCGATAGGTGCCAAGGAACTGGTCCAGTGCCGCCTCGGCATCTTCCCCTTGATCTACGGTAATGTGCATCGCTCGGTTAAATGTACGCATCAAACGTTCCACCTTCCTGTTGGCTTGAGGCCACAACGGGGTGGTCTTCCGGTGACAAATCACTTTATTGTTGAGGTATTCTTGGAATTCCTGGCCCTGGAACGGAGGACCGTTGTCCGACTTGATTTCCTCAGGCAGCCCCATCATTGCGAATGTCTTGTCCAGAACTCTCATTACATGTGTGAACGCTGTTGACACCACCACCTCCAAAACAGGAAACTTAAAAAAAGAGTCGACCATTACCAGCATGTCATGCCCGTCGGGGAAACTCCCAAAGTCAAGACTGACTTTTGCCCAGGGGGTCTCACTTGGTTCTTCGAGGATCACTGGTGCCGGCGCTGGACCTCCCCCTGTGATTGTGCAGGCATGACACTGTCTCACCATTTCTTTCACCATGGAGTCCATTGCTGGGAACCAGACTTTGTTCTGCAGTCTGGCCTTCGTCTTGGCCATCCCCTGGTGTCCGACATGCGCCAGTGTGAGAATCCATTTCTGCAGCCTTTCTGGAATTATGATCAGATGTCCTCTCAACACGACCCCTTGCTACCCCACACTGAGTTTGTGGCGCACTTGCCAGAGCTCTTGTTGAGCGTGGCTGACTTTCATCCTGAGAGTGCAGGTTCCGTCCATGAAATGTGCCTAGCCATTGTTCAACAGTGCCGTTTTCACCCGGGATAGTGTCTCATCTTCGTTAGTGGCACAGCCGATCTCCTCGAGCACCATGGCTGTGGGGCATGCTCCTTGCAACACCATCTTCACGAATGCCTCTGCATGACACGCTTCCACTGAGGTCCCTGGAGATGACATGGACTCAGGGTGGTGTGACAGGTAGTCTGCCAGGTTGTGGGCCCCGGGACGAAGTAATACCTTGAAATTGTATGACTGCCGCTGCACCGCCCATCGCTCAATCCTCGGGGGCGCCAGTCTGGACGATCCTGCGAAGAGCGGGAGTAAAGGCTTGTGGTCGGTCATCACGTGGAACTTCTGGCCACACAAGTAGAGGTAAAAATGTTGACACACCCATTTAATGGCCAGGGCCTCCCTCTCGATTTGGGCATATCTTGTTTCAGTGTCAGGGAGGACCTTGCTTGCGTAGGCCACTGACCTCCAGACTTTAGGACTGTGCTCCTGAAGAAGGACCGCTCCCAGGCCCACTGGGCTAGCGTCAACGATCAGTTCAGTGCGCCGCCCCGGATGGAAGTAAGCCATTACCGTTTTGTTCAGCAGCCCTGCCTTGATGTCGTTGAATGCTTTATTGGTGGCCCCAGACCACTCCCACGTGTCATCATTGCGTGTGAGAACCCAGAGCAATTCTGACATGGCCACGAGATTTGGAATAAACCTTCCACAGTACGTGGCCATACTGAGAAAGCTTCTTACTTCGGTGGGGTTCTTTGGGGTGCTGGCTGCTCGGATGGCTGCGGCCTTCCTGGGGTCCACTAGGAGTCCCTCCCTGGTGAAGGTGTACCTGAAGAAATCAACAGATTATTGGTAAAATGAGCACTTTGACTTGTGAATAGTTAGCCCGCAGTCTTCTAGTCTCTTCAGGGTGGCCCGGAGATGAGTGTGGTGATCTTCTAATGTGTGAGAGAACACCAGGATGTCATCACTGAGGTTAATCACCCCCTGCAGGCCCGACAGTGCTTCTCTGATGGCGTTTTGGAAGACTTTGGCTGCTGATGACATGCCAAAGCTGAGTCTCTTGTATCCCCGGAGGCCAACGTGCGTCTAGAAGGTGGTGATGTACCTACTCTCGGGTCATGTTCTAACTGATGGTATCACGCGTTTAAATCCAGTTTTGAAAACCACTTGGCTCCTTTCAGGTCCGCCACTATGTCATCCATGGTGGGTGTTATGTGGCATTCTCGCTTGACTGCCATGTTAGGTAGCCTCATAACCACGCAGAGCCAGATGGCTCCGGGCTGCTTGGGTTTGGGAGACACAACCAGTGTGGACACGCATGGGGTGGGGCCAGGGACATTCTCAATAACGTCGAGATCTTCGAGCTTTTTCAGCTTTTCCTTCACCTGCGGGCGAAGATTAAACTGCCCTCTCCGGTGCCCTAGAACGAATGGCCTCACTGTGGGATCAATGTGGAGTTTGAACTTCTTCCCTTTGAGTTTCCCTAGTCCCATGAATAGTGCTGGAAACTCCTTCAGAATGTCTTCAGCGTGGGAGTCATGGATCTGGTTGGCAAAGAAGATGAGCCCTAGGTCTTCAGCTGTATGGCAGCTGAGTAGTGTCCCTTTCCTTCCTTCTGTGATGTGGAACCTGGTTTCCGTGATGTACTTTCCACTGGCGACTATGACCTAGATAACTCCTCGGAGAGGAAGTGGATCTGTCCCTCCGTAGGTAAATATCCGGGCCCTGGATTGTGCAGGCATGACACTGTCTCACCATTTCTTTCACCATGGAGTCCATTGTTGGGAACCAGACTTTGTTCCCCAGACTGGCCTTCGTCTTGGCCATCCCCTGGTGTCCGACATTCACCAGCATGAGAATTCATTTCTGCGCCTTTCTGAAATTATGATCAGATGTCCTCTCAACACGACCGCTTGCTACCCCACACTGAGTTTGTGGCGCAATTGCCAGAGCTCTTGTCGAGTGTGGCTGACTTTCATCCTGAGAGTGCGGGTTCCGTCCATGAAATGTGCCTAGTCATTGTTCATCAGTGCAGTTTTCACACAGGATAGTGTCTCATCTTTGTTAGGGGCACAGCCGATCTCCTCGAGCATCATGGCTGTGGGGCATGCTCCTTGCAACATCATCTTCACGAATGCCTCTGCGTGACACGCATCCACTGAGGTCCCTGGAGGTGACATGGACTCAGGGTGGCGTGACAGGTAGTCTGCCAGGTTGTGGGCCCCGGGACGAAACAATACCTTGAAATTGAATGACTGCAGCTGCACCGCCCATCGCTCAATCCTCGGGGGCGCCAGTCTGGACAATCCTGAGAAGAGCGGGAGTAAAGGCTTGTGGTCGGTCACCAAGTGGAACTCCTGGCCGCACAAGTAGAGGTGAAAATGTTGACACAGCCATTTAATGGCCAGGGCCTCCCTCTCAATTTGGGCATATCTTGTTTCAGTCTCAGTGGGGGCCTTGCTTACGTAGGCCACTGGCCTCCAGACTTCAGGACTGTGCTCCTGAAGAAGGACCGCTCTTAGGCCCACTGGGCTGGTGTCAACGATCAGTTCAGTGCGCCGCCCCAGATGGAAGTAAGCCATTACCGTTTTGTCCTGCAGTCCTGCCTTAATGTCGTTGAATGCTTTATTGGTGGCCCCGGACCACTCCCACTTGTCATCATTGCGTGTGAGAACCCAGA
Source organism: Lissotriton helveticus (assembly GCF_964261635.1). NCBI lineage: Eukaryota > Metazoa > Chordata > Amphibia > Caudata > Salamandridae > Lissotriton > Lissotriton helveticus. Next base: position 334,654,852 of record NC_136060.1, on the reverse strand, counting down.
GCAATTCTGACATGGCCACAAGATTTGGAATAAACCTTCCACACTACGTGGCCATACCGAGAAAGCTTCTCACTTCGGTGGGGTTCTTCAGGGTGCTGGCTGCTTGGATTGCTGCAGCCTTCTTGGGGTCCACTAGGAGTCCATCCCTGGTGAAGGTGTACCCAAAGAAATCAACAGATTATTGGTAGAATGAGCACTTTGACTTGTGAAGGGTTAACCCATAAATAATCTTATAGTCTCTTCAGGGTGGCCCGGAGATGAGTGTGGTGATCTTCTAATGTGTGAGAGAACACCAGGATGTTATCCTGAGGTTAATCACCCCCTGAAGGCCCGACAGTGCTTCTCTGATGGCATTTTGGAAGACTTTGGCTGCCGATGACACCCCAAAGCAGAGCCTCTTGTATCTCCGGAGGCCAACGTGCGTCGAGAAGGTGGTGATGTACCTACTCTGGGGGTCAAGTTCTAACTGATGGTATCCCGCATTTAAATACAGTTTTGAGAACCACTTGGCTCCATTCAGGTCCGCCACTATGTCATCTATGGTGGGTGTAATGTGGGGTTCTCTCTTGACTGCTGTGTTAGGTAGCCTCATATCCACGCAGAGCCAGATGGCTCCGGGCTGCTTGGGTTTGGGAGACACAACCAGTGTGGACACCCACGGGGTGGGGCCAGGGACCTTCTCAATCACGTCGAGATCTTCGAGCTTTTTCAGATCTTCCTTCACCTGCGGGCGAAGATTAAACTGCACTCTCCGAGGCCCTAGAGCGACTGGCCTCACTGTGGGATCAATGAGGAGTTTGAACTTCTTCCCTTTGAGTTTCCCTAGTCCTGTGAATAGTGCTGGAAACTCCTTCAGAATGTCTTCAGCGTGGGAGTCATGGATCTGGTTGGCAAAGAAGAAGAGCCCTAGGTCTTCAGCTGTATGGCAGCGGAGTACTGTCCCTTTCCTTCCTTTACGTGATGTGGAACCTGGTTTCCGTGGTGTACTTTCCACTAGCGACTTTGGCCTGGATAACTCCTCGGAGAGGAAGTGGATCTGTCCCTCCGTAGGTATATGTCCGGGCCCTGGAGGGCACAAGTGAGGGCTGTGGCGACAGGCGGTCGTATTGCTTCACGTTGACAGAGGCACCAGTGTCAATAAGGGCCCAAACAGCCATGCCTTCCACTGAGACGGAGCACAATGGTGGTGGCCTTCACGATATTCAGTCCAGCTGGCATGCGACATGACAAACCCCTCGTCGCCATCATCTTCCAGAGTAAGGCACCGTTCCTGCTGCTGGACCTCCTTGGTCGATGGTGAGTCTTCGATGGAGACCTGGTGAAGGACTTGCGACTTGCCTCACAGCTTCGAAGGAATCCGCCTGCACCGTCCGCTGCAGCACACTTTGGCGTAGTGGTAGAGCTTGCCACAGCGGGAGCATGTCTTTCCCTCCGCCCCACAGGCGGCTGTTGCTGAGTGAACCTCGCCACAGTATCCACACTGCCCTCTGGGTTGCATCCTCGGTGCTTGGCGGGGCTGTGTTGGGGCGTCGTTGGATTGCCTCAACCTTCTCTTCTTTGATGGGCAGTGATGCCGTAACTGGTGTGTGTATGGCAGCCTCCATTTCATCAGCTCCAACATCCAACAGCTCATGGGAAGACGAAGGATCAGCTTCGGCAGGAGTTTGGAGTGGAATCCCAGGATGATTTGGTCTCGTATCTCTTCCATATGATCCGTGAAGGGGCACGTGCTGGCCAGGCGGCGCAGCTGCGCGTAAAACATGTCGACTGACTGCATGTCCAACTGCACCGCCCTTCTGAACTTTAACTTCTCGAAGTCAGGGTTAAGTTGGGGGTCAAAGTGCCTGTTGAGCACGGCGACCGCTGCATAATAGTCGTTGTCGCAGCCTGTGTTGAGGAGCGTTTCAAAGAGGTCATAGATTTCTGAGCCCCCGTAGTAGATGAGAATCGACCGTTTCACTGTGCCATCGGTCTCCCTTGTACCTTTGAAGTAATGGTGGAGCCGTCCAATCCACGCTTTTCATCGTGGCACAGCCGTGGCAGGGTCCGAGGCTTCACTTAAAAGTGGTAGAGGTGCTACGACCATGTGGCTGTGCCCTGGGGGTGGTACATTGGCACCACTGCCTGGATTGCTTCCCCCGGCCTGCTGGCTGGCAGCGCCGTCGTTGGTGGGTTGCTCATTGTGACCCTGCGTCTGCGTGCAGGTGTGAAGGTGTAGCTTTGGCACTGAGAATCCGTGGGTGGGCGTACACTCTAGTGCGTGGCCATGCGCAACGGACTGTTCTGTGGCCTTGATGGGGCAGAAGAGGCATCTTTGCTCCCTGGCGCTGACTGGGGTGACTGGCATCTCCTTGGTGCTAGCAGGGGAAAAGACCAGGCACCAGACCCTTGTTTGTGCTGGTGAGCTTTGCTGATATCCCAGTGTGCTTCCCTTTTCCTCTCTCCCATATTTTTCTCTGATGCTTGAGGAAATCCTTTTCTCACTCTTCCTTCTCCTCCCTGTCTTCCTGGTTAGTGCAGGCGGCAGGCTGGGCAGCAGAGATTCGGGGCCTTGCAGTAGGTTGTGCCGCAGTGAGAGTTGGGGCCTAGCAACGGATCCAGATGCTGGTATCCAGCGGTGGGGGGGCTGAAGGCAGGAGGTAGATGTCCTTTCCTGGATGCAGCCAACGTGGCATGCAGGAGGGGTGCCCGCAGTACCACGAGGCACACAGCGGGAAGACCCTCGCGCGGCAGGCACTCACCCAGCTGATTCCAGCTGCAGCGAGCGGCGCCAGCTGAACACACTCCCGCTTTTCAGGGAGACCCGAGGGCAGGCACAGGCACAGTGGCAGAGGATCCAGAGCTGGTCCTCGCAAACGCAGGACTGGCAGTCAAAGCAGGGGCGGGCGATGTGGGCCGCAGATGCTGGCAGAGGCTCACAGAGGCACCGGGCAGCTCTACTAACAACAGGCGAGAGCGAAGCGACACAAGGGTCCCGCAAGCTCTCAGCTGGCCGCCGAGCGGGTGGCAATGCACACATGAGGCGCGATTAGCCACGTCGCCAATGTAGCGGGCGGGGCCACTTGGAAGGTAGGCCGCAGCTGCGCTTCAGGAAAAGAGGTACGACACGTTAGTTTTACGTTCTTGGCCACTATACCCCGAGCAGTCTCTAGCCATTTATTTATCCCCTCGGGTTGAGCCCGCCCGAGGGGTGTATGCATGCGTGTATGTTGATACATTGTAGAGGAGAGCACGGGTGGCTCTCTGCAGGTGGGATCACAGCCTTCGTGGCATGTTCAGAACTGCTCATAAGCCATTTACCACTATCTAGATGGTTGTCAGTTTTTCCTGTCATTACTGGGAACAATAAGCAGCAATTGCCCTGTTGCCAATATCATTTTCGTTTGAAATTTGCATAGCTCTAAGATCCTAGTTAGGGACGACAAGGCGCTAGACCCTCTAAACAATGTGCTTGTACCCCGTGAGGTGGATGGTTTGCACTTAGCAGGTCACTGTGAATGAGTTGTTTACATACACTTTACACAGGCGCTACGCTGATGTAAGGCCGGTGTTGCTGACAGCTGTGCGACTCGGCATCTCAGTGAGCAAACAGATGCCTATGTCACAGTACAAGGTGTTTTTTTGGCCCTTTTATGTAGTGCAGCTCATGTTCTCGGTTGGCACAGATATAGTAGCAGAGAAAGCACGGTTTGCCAAAGGAATGCTTGAGATCTCCAGCTGGATGACGCAGAACTATCTCCAGCTGAATCCTGGCAAGACTGAGATAATGCTAATGGGCAAAGCCACAGCTAGCTGGTCGGATGACTGGTGGCCCGCCCAATTGGGAGTGGCCCCAGTTCCAACTCAATGTGTCAAAAACCTAGGGCTAAAACTTGATCAGTCTTTATCTATGAAAGACCACATTGCCGCAACGACCAGCTCATGCTACTACAGCCTGCGTCTGCTGCCCAAAATCCTCCACTTTATGCCGACTACCCTTCGCAAAACCTTGGTCCAGGCTATGGTAATCAGCCGCCTGGATTACGGCAACGCCCTGTTGGCAGGAGTTGGAGAGACCCTGCTGAACAAACTGCAGGTGATTCAAAACACTGCAACCAGGATGGTATTGAATTGCCCAGCGGGCACCGCATCGGTGCCTTTACTGTGCGAACTCCACTGGCTATCAGTGAGAAAAAGATGGTACTTTAAGATCTGTTGCCTCACTTACACAGTACTTAGGGGAAGAGGTCCCAAATACCTCCAAAAGAGACTTACCAAACACGTACCTCACAGAAATCTCAGATCTTGGGCGCAGGTCTCCTACAAGTACAGCGCATAAGGCTGTGTCGCTCTGGAGGAAAATCTTTCTTGTACCTAGCTCCAAGGTACTGGAATGAGCTACCAGATCCCCTTTGCAAAATTGATATCTACAGCACATTCAGGAAACAGCTAAAACCCTTCCTATTCTAATCTTACTTGTCTTCCCTTTCAGTTTCAGGAACACTGCTAGTCAGCGCCGAGATGCCCCCGGGCGAGTCGAGCACTATAAAAGAATAATTAACAATAACATAACAATAACAAGCCGGGATTCAAGCGGGACTCTCCGGGACCAAGGTTCAAGCCCTAGCACTTGGCCACTCTTCCTCTCACGTGGGAAGACTTCAGGACCTGTATCATCTACAAACGTCAAAGGCATAGCGGTACCTTCTTTTCAAGGCACTGTATCTCTTGAAAAAGAAAGCGTTGGTAGTAAATCAGACTTGAACTCAGTGGAGTGCATGAGTGACCTCTATCCAACTGCTGAGGGGTGCGCAAGGGAGGGGAGAATGGCAGGTTCCGAGTAGACTTGAAAAGATTGAAATCAGTACGTTTGATCTTTTCTGCAAGGCAGTCAACAGCCAAAGCTGCCACAATTAAACCTACCTCCTGAGTTTAAGGGAGAGCTGGTCTAACCTAGTAACTGCACGTACTAGAATCAGGATGCTGAACCGTAACCAGTTAAGCAATGAAAGGTTAACAACTTTGACAGTTACAAAATCCAAGCAGGAAGGCAAAACATTACTATTAGATGGCCTGAGACACAATGTGTTTCTAAAATGTTTATGACCCTGCAGGACAAGCTAGCAGTTCTCCACAGATGGCTGTTAGTTAGCTCGAAGCATAGATATCAGCAAGGAGTGTGCAACACAGTTTGCCCTACACTGTCAGATGAAGCTGTTAAACTGATAGAGCACGGGTTGATTGAGGACTTAAGAGGAAAACTCATATAGATTCATCACAAGGCTGATATAAGTGCAATGAATTAAGGTCTTTGAGCAGATATGGAACTGATCCTTTATAAATATTAGAATCGGGCCTCTAGACATATCAGGCAGGGGTGTAACACAGGCACCTGCAAAAGTGCTGTGCAGCTTGATTCACTGCAAAGCGTGATAGAAGACAATGTCTGGATAACTTGTAAGTTATACAGGTAATTGTTGGAATTGGCCCTTTTTGCGGTATTGTACCCAAACGTTTTGCTTCTTCCTTCTTTGTTTTTCCCGACCTGTGGTTGTTGCTGCTGATCAGTGCTAAAGTGCATATGCTCTCTTTGTAAATTGTTATGGTTATTGGTTATCCATGATTGGTGATTTACCAGTAGGTCCCTAGTAAAGTGCACTGAATGTGACAGGGCTGGTAATTCAAATGCTACTAGTGGACCTGCAGCAGTGATTGTGCCACTCACATGAGTAGCCCAAAAGAGATGTCTCTGGCCTGCCACCGCAGTGCCTGTGAGCAGTTTGCTAACTGCCATGTCGACCTGGCCAGTGTAGCCACTTCCCAGGCCTTACCCTTCCTTTTTTTTACGTAGAGGACACCCCTATGGTTGGCCCAAGGTACCCCGCAGTGTATGTAAAAGGTATGTCATGCATTAGTGTGTAACATGTCCTGATAGTGAAATACTGCCAATTTCGTTTTTCATTATTGAAAGGCTATCTTGCTCATAGGACAGAATGGGTAATGCTGTGTAAATGTTTACCTGCAAATCTTCCCATAGGAGTGAGATACAGACTTGGAGTCTAGTATCCCTGAACTCAGAATTTAATAACACATCTTTTAGAAAGTGGCTATTTTCTTGTTAAAACTTTCTGTGTGCCTCTGCCTGTTTGTGGATTGACTGTCTGGTTTGAGAGTGCCAGGGGATGGGGAGGCCCCAGGAGTCTGGGTGAGTCAGCACTAGTCTGAAAGACCGATCTGAATTTTGAGTGGTGGGAGGTATAGCACCTGGGCCTGAATAGGGCTGTGCCTGCCTTCCACAATACTTGCTCCACCTCCTGCGGTGCGTCTGAAGACCCTGGCCCACATTCACAAAGGAAGAAGTTGTGCACAGGTAGAGTGCACCCAGAACTGGTTTGGATTGGGTCCAGGACCCCTTACACATAGAGAACAAAGACTTTAAATATGAGAGCTGAAACCCCTGAACAGACTACTGTGTGATCAAGAGGAACCTGTTACCAAAGAGACCAGCTGAAGAGACTGAGGAGAAGGACTGCCCTTGCTCTGTGTCGTGCCTGACCTGCAGTTTGCTGTTTCTACTGAGGAGAGGACAAAGGGACTTTGCAGTGTGCTATGTCCATCTCAGGAAAAGTCTCAAAGGGACTCAGAAGAGCTGACCTCCTGTTTCCGAAGTCCCAGGAACAAAAGGACTTCACCCCCAGCTTCCATGAAATTCCTTGCTTGGATTTCTAGCCTACCAGAAGGTGCCTGTAACTGTGTGTGAGGCCCTTTGCTGTTGGGAGCTGGAAGGGTGACGCAAAGAGGGAGAAGCATGTCGCCGCTGCAGCAGCCGCTGTTGCATGGCCGAGGAAGCATGCCGCCATGACCGCCATTCGCCGCAGCATCACCAGAGAAGCATGTTGCAGGGCCGTCGCATCGCTGAGGAAGCGTGTCACCGCCATCGCTGATCGCATCCATGGAGAAGCGTGTCCCAGGGCCTGTCGCAGGTCAGGAGACCATCGATTTTGCCGCACAACCATCGGGCATCCATGCACCACCTCCACATTGTCGCATCGCATCAAAGACGCAATTTTGACGCATAGCACCGGATCCTCGCAGCGCTTCGAGGTGCCACCATGACGCATTGTAAACGGAGTGGAGGAAGAATCAACGCATCGCCTTCACTGCACCCCTATTGTGTGTTCTGCATCTCAGGTACTTTGAGAGTAAATGTTGCATTAACCATCTACAAATTTTATTTTGCAACAACAATGTATGTTGGATTTTTGTCGTTTTGGTCTTGTCTTTAGTTTAGATAAAGATATTTTATTTTTCCAAACTGGTGTGGTGTCCATTTGTGGTGTTTTCACTGGGTTACTGTGAGTGTTAGTACAAATACTTTACACATTGCCTTTGGGATACGCCTGTCTGCTTGTGCTAATCTACCAAGGGGGTAAGCAGGCATTGACTACAGTGTGTTTCCCCCATAGCCTGACTAGAAGCAAGGGTCCCTATTTGGTCAAAGGTACCTACCTCTGCCAACTAAAGACCCCCATTTCTAACAGTGATATATACGAAGTTGAACAGTTTTATTTCAGAAAGATATGGACCATTTTTATGTGTTTCAGTATTTTAAGTCTACCCTTTCACAGTTGCTTTATAAACCTTCATCCTTTCTCAAATATGCTTAAAAATTAGCCATTTGCCCACTTCCTTTTCAAAAATTTCCCCATGGGGAGAATCCCCCTCATGACTTTTAGGCTCACTCTCTGCGCTGACTCATCGCAGGGCAGTCATCCCGAACTTTTAGTCCTCACCACTTTCAAATGTCACCAGTCGCCACTGATCATGGCTCTATTTTGTCAACTATGAGAAGACTATAAAGAATTCAGAACGCTGCTGCTAGATTACTCCTACATGTAAAGTCCCAGAAACACATCTTTCTTGCCTTGAGGGTGCTAAACTAGTTACCAGTTGTCAGAAGGCCCTCCTTCAAGATGCTTTATATCACACACAAAGCAATACATGGCAAAGGGCTACTCTTTATCAGCAAGAAAATCAACCAATACATACAACAAAGGAACTTTTGCTCATAACTCCGACACACAAGCAAAAAAATATCAATGGAATAGCTTTCTCTGTTTTAGCAGCCAAACTATGGAATTCCCTACCTGAAAGTATAAGATCAACAGACAACCATCTCCACTTCTGAAGATTAGTCATAAGCTACTTCTTCCTCACATGACGACTATACTTACAACTTAAGAGTGTACCATAAAAGTATACTCAGACCCTCAAACTATACTTTTCACATTATGGAAAAGGACTGTTGTTAAACAAGTACACGTCATTTTACTTTGAACTATGACTTCTGTAATAAGCAGACACATTTATATAAGTGGAAAGTTATATTTTACACCACAGGTTAAATGTGTATATCAGACCATGTCAAAATTGCTGCACATGTACGTTCATAGATAAAGGGTTACGCCTGCTACCAAGAACTACAATAAGTGACATGTATAACATAAATGTCAATTATAGTCATTTGAAATCATACAAATGTAACAAATAATACTTTTTGACAGCAGATCATATAAATATTGCCACCTCAATATACATATGAGTATTAATATAGGGTAGTCTAATCAAATTAACAATACTTTGCCAAGCATTGTGCGTCTGTGTAAATATATATATATATACATATATATATAGATATACATATATATATATATATATATAATCTCCACTCCTGAATTTTCCCGTATAAAACAGGCACTGACACCGTGGGCTCTCGTTTCAGGAACAAGTTTTATTAGGCCAAATGAAAAAGTTGACGCGTTTCGACGGCTATACCGTCTTGTTCACAACAAAGAAATGGAGTAAGTGGAAATGCTTTTAAACATTGCTCAGTGCTCATTGGTCTGTGTGGCTGCATCAGTGTTGTCATAGCGACCATTTCCTCATGGCCACTGAAAAGTTACAATGTTGCTTTCAACAAACATTTCGCGCTACACAATGTATTCACTTTCGCACTTTGCAAAGAAAATTATTAAATTTAACTGTATTTGATTACAATTCAAAATTCATTGTATCACCGCAGAGTTATATATAGTTTGTGGGTTGGCACTTGTGAATAACTACACAATGCTAATTATTTAATTAACTTTGTTTTGATATGGCATTATATACAATACTATTATGTTTTACTTTTTAAAACATTTGTAAACATTTTGTGATGCATTTTGCTTACATATGATTTGCAATAAGGAGCGATCATGATTATAGGGTCTAGTGCCCTTATTTGCAATTCTAACACTCTAGTGGTGCTAATCCCTTCTTAACCTGCAGCAAATTTCAGATTGCTTTTAAATATAGCCCATGTGGGCAAGTATCCATAGCAATCTGAATTAAGGTGAGTCAATTTATTGAAACTGTCTCACCTTTGGCAAAATGTTAATTACATTTAGTATCATGACAATAGTAATTACATATTTTCAATATAAACTGCCTCTTATCTTGTACCTACTCGTATACACTCTACTCCGATACATTCAGCATTTGCTGAAAAGTAATAGTGAAGCTACTTTACTCTTCTCTAGCGGAAGAGTGGGTTCCAAGTGCGCATGGGCTGCTACTTATACTGTCTTCTATATTGTGGACTATAAATGCACACTAAGGGCCTCATCCGCATTTAATCCCTGCGGGGCCTTTGTGTCCAATAGGATAATGTATCGAGATTCTAGTCTTCGGAGGGCCAACTGTCTATTCCCCCCTCTGATGTTCTTCTTAACATGATCAATTACATAGTATTTAATACTCTCTGCTTTACCTCCATGTTCAGAGTTGACGTGCCTTGCCACTGGATATGAAGGGTCATTATTTGTAACTGCCCTAAGGTGCTGTAATATCCTTACGTGGGCAGAATGGATAGTACTACCCACGTACTTTTTGTTACAGATACATTGCAGGACGTAGACTGCGAAGTCCATCTTGCATGTATAATTTGCACATATCTCCAAGGGTTTTCTCCTATTTGGCACATCAATCTTCGTAACATTTATTCCATATTGGCATGCCTTGCATTTTGTGCATTTATAGAAACCTTTTTTCGATTTTAGCCACAAGGGTTCTTTTTTCTTTAGGACAGGGTCATTTACTACTAACTCTTCCTTCATGCTCTTGGTTTTTCGAAAAGTGAGTTGAGGGATTTTGTTACAGTCTTTCCCTATCACCGGATCATTCCTGACTATGGGCCAATGCCGGTAGATGATATTTCTAAGTTGCTTGTGATAGGCATTGTACCCTGTGATTAGACGTGGGGTCCCTGTGCTTCCTTTGGATTTATCAGTGACAGGCTTGTTAGAAAAAAGCAGGTCTTTTCTGTCTTTCAAATCGCATTTCTGTTCTGCAGATTTTAGTGTCTGTTCCGAATACCCTCTAAGGCGCAATCTGCCAAAAAAACTAGTTTTCGATTCTTTATAGTTAGTGTCAGTGCTGCAGTTGCGCCGCATTCTTAGACATTCTGCATACGGGATGCTATTTATTAGGTTGGGTGGGTGGTAACTTGTTGCGTGGAGGATAGTATTTCCAGAGGTTGGCTTGCGATAGGCCCTTGATTGAATTTTCCCGTCTGCCACACACAGCTCTAAATCTAGGAAATTAATCCTACTCTTGCTGGTTTCACAGGTAAATTTAAGATTCAGGCTGTTCTCATTTAATTGCTCTGCAAATTCCCTCGCACTTTCTTCACTCCCTTTCCAAATAGTAAAAATGTCGTTAATATAGCGACTGTAATGTGCCATATTTTCTGACATTTTTTCAGTGTGTGTCTTCATGAGTACTTGCTCCTCCCACCAGCCCATATGCAAATTAGCATAGCTGGGGGCGAAGCAAGTACCCATGGCTGTCCCCTGTACCTGCTTATACAGTAGTTTAATAAAGGAGAAGGTGTTATTCTCTAAGCACCACTCAGTCATTTGGAGCAGCATCTGAGTATGTTGGTACAAATTACTGCTTCTTCCACCCAAAAAGTGCTTAATTGCGTTCAAACCGTCTTTATGCCTTATACTTGTGTAAAGGCTTTGTACGTCCAAAGTCATAAACACAAAATTGGGTTCCTATTTGATGTCAAAGATTTTTTTGAGAAAGTCCCCACTGTCTTTCGTGTAGGAAGGTAGTCTTTTCACGTATGGTTGTGGGAAAAAGTCTATGAATCGGCTGGTATTTTCAAACAAACCACCTATTGTCGAAATTATAGGTCTTCCCGGGGGGCAGGTAGGATTTTTGTGAACCTTTGGGATGAGATACAGGTTTGGAGTTACTGGATAATTGTTTTTTAAGAAATCGAATTCATTCTTTGAAATCATTCCTGCACTTTTCCAGTCGTAGAGACTCCTATGATACCTCTCCTGAATGGTTATAATGTTCGCCACAGCACCGCAGACTTATGTCTGTATCGACTACTGCCTTCAATCTACACTGCGGACAGCAGGGTTCACAACTTGAATTCAGCTTTGGATCTACTCTACGGACAACATTGAATCAAGCCTTGCTTTATTTAATGCAGAGACAATTGTAGTATATGTCTTCCGATTTTGTAAAAGGATGTGACAAAAAGCATTCGTCTAAAACTGTGTTGACTACTGCCTTCGATCTACACTACGGACAGCAAGCTTCACAATTTGAATTCAACTTTGCATCTACACTATGGACAGCATTGAATCAAGCCTTGCTTTATTTACAGTAGAGACAATTGTACTCTATGTCTTCAGATTTTGTTAAAAGATGCGACAAAAAGCATTCCTCAATGTCTGTACTGAGTACTGCCTTCAAATGTACACTGCGATCAACAGAGTTCACCACTTGATACCAGGAGCGCATCAGCACTACAGACAACATTGAATTAAGTCTTAATTTATTTAAGTCAGAGACAATTGTACTGCGTCCTCAGATTTGGTTAAAGTATGTGACAAAAAAGCATTCCTCGATGTCTGTGTCGACTACTGCCTTCGATCTACACTGCGGACAGCAGGGTCCACAACTTGAACTCAGCTTTGGATCTACACTGCGGACAACATGGAATTTATCCTTGATTTATTAAGGCAGAGACAATTGTACTCTATGTCCACAGATTTTGTTAAACGATGCAACAAAAAACATTACTCAATGTCTGTGCTGACTACTGCCTTCGATCTACATTGTGAAGGCTCACGATTCAGGTGGAATGGCGATTGCACATGACGCATTACAGTAGGCAAGAGACATTGTACCAGTGCGACCTGCCTGAATCAAGAAATCATCACAGGGTGCGCACACGCTGAGTTCTTCAGGTACCACTAACTCACTGCACCACAAGTCATCTCCCCGTGGCCTTATTAAGACAGAATTCACTAGGCAAAAAACATTGCTCCCAGTGCGGCTGACCCACAGCAGGCATCATTGCTGGCTGCGTAGACGCCGAGAGCCACACCTACCACTAACTCTATACAGCTCAAGTCAATGCCACATGGCTGTGGGCCCTTCCTGACGACTGCCTCCGGTCTATACTGCGAACAGTAGGGCTCACAATTCAAGAATAGTACCGATGCAAATTGTGTAAGAGACTATAATTGGTTAAGAAAACCAAATACTCCCAATCTGTAACATCGCCACCAGACATACGTACCCATTTTGAGAAAGTTAGAATGCACTGCGTGAAGTGCAATCGTTTAATTTGTTATGGGGAGCAATCAGTAGACCTAGTTTGCTGAACAATTGATTACCATCTATGGTAGTAAGCATGGGCGGATTTTGCGAATTGGCAATCCGCGAACTTGCGTATTTACGGATTCGCAATCCGCAAAATCCGCGAACTCTCGCGAATTTGCGGATTTTTTTTTGTGTTCGCAAGGGTTTCTGCCAGTTCGCGAGGGTTGTGTACCAGTTCGCAATTGCGAACTTACTTTTCGGCTCGCAACAGCCGCGACTATGTTGTTTCTATGTCTGGTTCATCATCACAGGTTCACAGCACCCTCTGTTTCACCACTGCCACCCTCTGGTACACCCATGCCACCCTCTGGTACATCACTGCCACCCTCTGGTTGGTTTATCACTGTAGATTATGGGGGTGAAAAAAAGCAAGCACACCTGCCCTGCTTCAATTGACATGAATTAATTTGGGGTTGATTAATGTGTCACTGAATTTAAACTTCCAGTCTGGCTGGCACCTGCTTCCTTATCTGTAATTTGCTTTCTGTTGCAGTGCAATTTTTTTTCACAGGACCTTTGTGGCCTACTTGTAGCTATTCTCTGAGCCTTCTGTGAGGGTCAGAGCAGGGTCATAGAATAGTTGCAAGTAGGCAACTGAACTCTGAAGGGGCCCCTCAGGATGCACTACAGGGAATGGTTACTAATGATAAGATTGAACTTTTGCACCTGCTGAGTGCTTTCAGTTTTGTCTGTAATTGCTTTCTGTTGCAGTGTAATTTTTTTAACAGGACCTTTGTTGTATACTTGTAGCTATTCTCTGAGCCTGCTGTGAGGGTCAGAGCAGGGTCATATAATAGTTGTTGAGTGCTTTCAGTTTTGCAATAATCCAAATATCCAGCAGCATCCACAAAAAGTAATCCTTCCAGGTCAAGATCCAAATCAAAGTGACCAGCACATGAAGAAAGCACTGGGAGGAGCCTGCTGGACAGGAACAGGAAGTTGGAGACTGTGGGGCACTTCCTTCCTCCCCCCCCCAAAATGGACTCCTTGCAAAGAAAAAGTGCAGGCAAATGTCAACCTGAGGAGTTATTCTGATAAAAATCATAATTTTCAAGGTTTATGCTGCCTGCTGGTGGATTTCTTGTGCGAAATTGCAAATTTTGCAATCTCGCAATTGCGAGATTGTCGCTGCCCGCCGCATCTACGTGTTCGCAAGTGTTTACTTCCGCGAAATTGTATAGTATTCTAGTTGGGAAGTGCGACCAAGCAAAAAATCCGCTTTGCACGGATTTTATGAATTTTCGGCAAGTTCGCGAGAGTTCGCGGATTGCGAATTTGCCAAAAATCCGCAAGCGGAACGGATTTTACGCTTATGTGTATATGGTAGTTTTTTTTTCCCCCTCAAAGTACATGCAATCCAGTATGCAACATTCAGTGCTTTCAGTGCAGCCTGATCAGACCACGCATCATCGCAGGGTGAGCACACGCTAAACACTAGACGTACCACTAACTCAGTACACCAAAAATAATCACCACGTGGCTTTATTAAGGCAAAATTCAGTAGTCAAAAAACATTACCCCCAGTGCGGCCTGTCCGGACCATGCATCATTGCAGGTTACCTACACGCTCAGTCCCAAAGGTACTACTAACTCAGTGCACCATAATTCATCGCCATGTGGCCCTATTCAGGCAGAATTCAACTGACTCTTCATTCATTATTTGCAGCGTTCAGTACCAAACTAAGTAAAACGCCTATCAAACCCTATACAATATCCCTGTAGTAGCCTTCCTTCAAGAACTTCTTTTATATCAGTTCTAGGTTTAGTTGAAAAACAAAATTCACGCTGCAAGTGCAAAGGCACACTCAATGGCAGTCTACACTGTGGACAGCACAGGTCACAACTTGAACTATAATGTCCCTGAAACGTACACATTTCGACAATGTATTCCATACATGTTTAATCTTTTATTTCAATTGAGATTACAGATAATGCAGTCCAGCCTAATATCTACACTGCTGACAGCAGGTTTACAACTTGAATTCAGCTTTCGATCTACACTACAGACAGTAGGGAATTCAGCCTTGATTTATTTAAGGCAGAGACAAAAAATACTCCTGTGGCACTGCTGGTATGCGCAATCACATTTAATCCCTGCATCCTGTGAACTATGCTCACAAAGAATGTAGAACACTGTGCCAAAATGTACCTCCACCACCGGCAAAACCAAGTACCTCTTGGGCACCACCTTCAACATCGCCACTAGACATACGTCCCCATTTTGAGAAAGTTAGAATGCACTGAGTGAAATGCAATTGTTTAATTTGTTATGGTGATCAATCAGTAGACCTAGTTTGTAGTGCAATTGATAACCTCAATGTTCATGCAGCCCAGTATGCAACAGTCAATGCTTTGAGTACAGACAGCTCGAACCACGCATCATCGCAGGGTGAGCACACGCTGAGCACCAGACGTACCACTAACTCAGTGCACCATCTATAATCGCCACGTGGCCTTATTAAGGCAAAATTCAGTAGCCAAAAGACATCCTTACCAGTGCGCTCTGCCTGAACCACGCATCATCGCAGGCTCCACACAAACCGACCCTACCTTAGTGCACCACAGCTCATGAACCCTTTACGAAAGAATCTTCTGTGTATTATTTCACATATAGTGCTCCTACCTTTGTACAGAAGAAGTCATAAAACATTTATGTTTGAATATCTGTGTATGATATCATGATTACTTTTCTACTTGTTAGCAACAGCAACGTAATAAAATGGAGTCAAGCACACGTGACCATACCCACTTCAACTATAACTGTGTCTGTGTACTTATTATGTTTGTAAAATGCTGCTCCTGCGCCCTACCACATTATATTGTGCTGTAAACAGCGTATGCAACCATCTTACCTCTGCCAGTAACAAAAACTTCGATTATATAACTTTCTCTCACTCATTCTACAAATACGAACGTACAAAGTGGATCATTACATTACTGTAAAGAAAGTGTATAGTCAATTTAGAAGTGTGTGCTATTTTTTTTTAGCATATTTTTAGCATATTTATATAGCGCGAAGTCGACCCAAAACTATATCAGCAATTTACATGAGCACCGTATTTACAGTACATTTTCAGGCACGCGTAGATTACGTAATTTCTCTACAATAACAGGATGTGGACACACCTCGAACACTGATTTCCAGCACCAAGTTCGACAGTATACCTGAATGACCACATATGTAATATATTACCTGCCCTTCATGTGCCAAAAACAGCAACCTAAAGCTTTCACAGCCCTGTATTACTACAGCTACAACACTGAATGTACAACAAACATTCATATTCGCAGAAATGTGTCACGTCCACCATCTTTTATGTGTGCACCTATGGATGAATGTAAGGTCAGTGATACCCAGTACCTTCCATGTTGCTATGTTGTGGGACTTTACAGACATAATGACACATTTCCGTTTAAGACCCGGGTGATGGCAGCATTACAACACCGACACCGAATCAGTTGATTTCTCATATAGCTCTCGACGGAACCACATCCATAGCTCCGGAGTCATCGTTCCCAGCCTTACGCAGCACTGGCATATGTCAGTCCAGCCCACTCCACTTACGCTACCAGGAAAACACAACAACGCTACATGGCCCAGATTTCCATTGTAGGGATTTCTTACTTCCATGTCTAATTGTCAGAACGGCACATACACACTTCCCCATGGCTAGTATACACCCACACCACACCCATCCAGCACATGAGTCACAACACACGTGACCCTACCAATAAAAAATACGGGGCGCACGTGCTCTAAGCCATGTTAGAGTTGCTCCCATCGCAAGCGCTATGATGGCCCGTCCTAGTGGTTCAAATGCCTCATGTAGCCTGAACTATCGAACAGGGGGGTCCACTACCATGTGCATGGCCTCTTTGGTCACTGAGTTAGTGGTACCGCAAGGACGGAGCGGGTGAGGAACCTGAGATGAAGATAGGTGCATGAGTATGTCCTTTGCCATTGTGATATCAAGACTCAGCACCAAATGTGATACTTCTTGGTGGCAGAGCGGGACTGCATGATGTAGAACATACCCTGTCCACGAAAAGGTGAGCAGTTAGGCCTGGGTGCACAATGGAGGGAGTATATGGGGTGCAGCAGACTGGATCCGAAAGGTGATGCAGCGATTTAGGCGTACGCAGTCGTATATACCGGATCTTATTGCATTTGTATTTTTTTTCCTATAGCAGGAAAGTTTTTATAGTCGGTCAAAAGTCCGTCGCTCGTGTATCACTGTGCACCACTTGCTTTCACAACCGGATGGAAAATATTACTACTCTACTAATTCTTCATAAATCAAAGCCTTTTAGACAAGTTGGAACTGTACAAATAGTTGTATTTTTAATGCGGGAGGGAAGGTGTGTGAAAGGGCGATGTTATTCTACTCCACATTAAGATAGTGACAATTACCAATCATAGCATCTTTCTTTTACTATCTTTTAGATGTGGGGTTTCAGGGTGCACTTTGTCCCGGCACGTGGTGGAAGACACACCGGTGACAGAAAGGTGAGCTGAGAATATTCTTTTCAGTCACTCTCTCACTTCCTCTCTTCTTTGATAAACAAATGACGCACAATATTATCTTCCTATTTATCTAACAGGTTGTGTTTCACAAATTGGCATTCCCCCCTAACACCTCCAAAGCTCAACATTGGAGGATTCTGCGATGATGCGTGGCCATCATAACAATGCCTGAGAAGGCTGCTTCGACACGTGGTGCACCCGCTTTCAATCACGCCAATGGCACAAGGTGAGCAAAGAAGCTTGTTTCCGAAGCAACGAGTAGTCACCGGTGGGCGGAGAGAGTGGATAGTGTACAGCAGCTTGACTGTGTAGGAATGTACAATTACCTCCGGGCAGTGAGAATGGATAGGTTGGAACAGTCTGGGTGCGCAAGAAAAGGCACTCACTTCCGGACTGTGGGAGTCAATGGGGTGCAACAGTCTGGGTACTCAATAATGAGAACTCACCACTATGCAGTGGGAGTGCCTGGGGTATAGTACCCTGGGAGAAAAAGAGCACACAGACACCACCTTGCAGTGGAAGTTAATGTAATACAGTATCCTGAGTGTCCGAAGGCATAAAGCAGAAATATACTTGTGCAGTTGTATGTACTCTGCTATTACTAACTCTATACTATCTTTCAGATCACTAAACTTGAGGGTGCACTATGAACTGGCACATGCTTGGACACACAATGGAGGCAAAAAGGTGAGCTACGAAGATTTTCTCCAGTATTAACACTACCTCTCCTGCTCCATCTTTTACTTTCTCTCTCTCGCACTTTCAATGTTGCTTTTCCTCTATTTTCTCTCTCCCTCTCTCTCACATGGTTTCTCTTTCTCTTTTCAAATTATGGACACTGCTGTCCACTCTGCAGATAAATAAATCAAGGCTGAATTTAATTCAGTCTGCAGTGTAGAAACAAAGCCGACTTCAAGTTGTGAACTCTGTTCGACACAGTGTTTACAAAAGGTAAGCAGAGGGCCTAGATACAGACTGCCTCGAATTAAATGCGTTGCAAATAAACCATATTGTCCTGCATAATAACGTGATCTCTCACCTAATTCTGACTCATCTCTGAATCATTTTAAAGAGCTGCCGTTCCATACTGTAGATCTGACGCAGTAGGCACTTCCCTACAGACACCTCTTCAATGCGGGCCTGTGAGACGGTTGGGATGTATCAGGCACACTGCAGATGTACAAATAACCAAATATTGCCAAGTGTTCTGTTAGTTTGTTATCTTTGACCTCATTCAGTCATCTAATTTTAAACACTTATTTTCATTTTTGTTTTGCAGGTTAACTACCCTCCTACCTTTGGAGTCCATCTCACATTTAGTTTATTATATTGTTATGTTAAAGTTACGTTTCTAGTTATTTATTTTTGTTGTAATAAAAGTTAATAAAGAAAGTGTATACGTCTTCTTTTACTGACAACATTTCACTATTATTTAGAGTGATAATCATATGCTTAGAAAACATTAAACAATAAAAAGTACAAATGATGTTTAAAACTAGAAGTATAATGCTGAGGCTAACTCTTTACCAGCTCATTACCAGAGTCTGTAGCTGCGATTAACGGTTCCTATGGAAAATGTTAAAAACTCCAGCACAGTTACTATTTGGATTAGCGACATTGTGTGGTGAACTTGTGACCTGTGTGCTCACTTAAGTGTTCCAGGAACTGTTACTATGGTAACAGCCAGTAAGCAGTTTGGGGGTAGGGTTGAAAGGTACTGGCTCTACAGAAACCGTTATATTTACCTAGAATCCTCTACATGGCAGATGGGAAAGTAAACTGAGACAACAGAACACTGTGGAGCAGATTTACAAGCCCCTTGCGCCACTTTCGCGTCACAATTCCAATGTTAAAAGTGACGCAAGGGACTTGTAAATCTGCCCCTATGTACATTACGAGCAAAAGAAGTACACAACTCATCAAATTCTTTATTGATCACAATTAAACAGTGTTGCTTCACGATTCACAGTACACTTCACTAAATACTTTGTGCCTATTTAAATGGGAGACGGGATTGTCGACATTACAAAACTTAGGGGCATATTTACAAGGACGGCGTTTAAATTATCGCCGCTTTTGCGGCAGAAAACTACAACTAAAATGGCGATAATGGACTTTAAAAACCTTTGTTGTCTCACAGGAAGATTTTTCAACACTGCTGTTTGCTATAGCAAGGTGAGAGCCAAGGCTCCCGCCCTGCCATAGCAAACTTGATTTGCATTTTGAAAGAAAGAACACGAAAACCTACTCTCTCTTAATGGGGGTTTATTCCATGTCATATTGTCATAGGAACACCTACCTTGCCACTGGGAATGCCTACATTGTAACTCATTGGAGATACGAGGCGAGCCGTTAGCAAACTGGCTGCTAACATGCGTTAATGTATCTTAGCGTCGCCTCGTAAATAGGGCGATATCATTTTCACCACATTTTTGGCTTTTTTTAAAAATTGCGGCAAAATGGCACTTGTTAATATGCCCTCAAGTTTGCCATGACACAGCGGGAACCTCGACTCCCGCCCTGCCATAGCAAACAGCAGTGTACCGGGGATGGACACCCTGAGACACAGCAGGAGCTGCTCCTGGGGGTTGGTGTTCCCCAAGGCTTTCGATTGCTCCAGAATGGAGATCATGCTGCCCCCTCCCAAAATATAAAAAGCCCCGGAGGGTGGTAATCCCCAAGTCTTAGAAGGACCTTTGAGCTCTCTCACCCATTTATTTTGTAGCACCGAGTAATGGCGATCCCCGGGCTACAGAGCCCCTCAGTAACCCCATCAAATGTAATATTTTAGACCCTGGGATTTGGCCCTCCCAGGACCCTACACTTTGTTTTTATTTTTAGGTCCTTGTGGGACCCCCTAAGCAGGTCTAGATGGTCAAAATATTTCTTACCTGCCCCCTTTATACGTTTTGAACATTTGTCCCACTAATTTCTAGATCCTCGCTTCTACCGAGGCACAAAATGGCTGCCACCACTTCCTGGTTTCGAATGTTGACAACCACTTGACAGTCAATTAGCGCGTGATCGGGACGGTGTGCTTAGAGTGCGTGCAAGATGCGCGGATCCACCAAGGCCATAGATATATATATATGTACTTTTAATTGTAATTTTCTCAGAAACTACTGAACGAATTTACACCATTTAAGCAAAAGGCACGAGTCTGAACCGAGGGCTATCTCTTTGCCAAATTTGGTATAATTCTGTTCAGCTGTTTGGGCTGTAGCCGCAATGAATGGTTCCTTTGGAAAATTGCATGGGGAGAACACGTTTTCGGACCCCCCTTTTTTCTCGGCCCCCGCTTCAAATGCAATATTTTATACCCCGGGATGTGTCCTTCCCAGGTAGCTATTTTTTAAACAAGCACAGAAGCCCATATATATATATCTGCACCCGTCGAAGAGTGCGCCGAGGATTGTGGAGAAACGGAGCTGTGTCCTGAACGGGCGTTATACTCGGTTGCACCGCGTTTTTGCCACGAGGAGAGAAGAACCAAGCCGTACCAGCTGTGGGGGAACGAGGAGCGGCGTTTCGGAGGAGGTGCAGCGATTCAGAAGACCCGCAATTTGGTGAGCGATCTCTCCTTCTGCTCTGAAAGTAAAAGGACAGTAATGTGTGGCAGCGCGACCGGAAGGGCGATTTTTCCTGTAGTGGTTGCACAATTTGAATAATTACAGTGTCCCAGACAACAGCCAATAGACAATAGCATGTTTTGTGAATCAACTAGGCATGAGGATGCGAAAGGCATGTTCAAAAAATCAAACGCAGGTGGAGCACAAGCTAATATACCGGATCCCAAGCAACCAAAGACTAAGTTTAACGAAACAATGTTAAAGTCAGAGCGTTTGTATGAACGTGAAGTAAGAAAATGGTGGGAGGCTACCAGTTTACAAGGATATATTGAGGTGGACAGAGTCCCTAGAGGATTACGAGTATACACTGTCCCCTCATACGAAAACCCCGACCCCCAGCTTCTAACTGATTGGGCTGAACATACAGCCCATTACTGCAAAGGCACATTGGGATTACTGGTTAAGTACGCATGGAGTGACCGCGACAAAACATTAGCGGAAATCAAACAGCTGGAAGAGGATTTACACAAGGAGGAAGATGAAAAGAAAATAACTGAAGCAATGCAGCAAATGAAACCTAGGTTACTGAAATATGAACAAAAAATTAAATCTCGCAAGCAAGAGAAGTTTCAAAGAGACAAACGAGATTACATGCAGGGCAGAGTGTTAACTTATGCGAAGAAATTTTATGTATCGCGTAAAGAGCTGAGTTCTAAAACAACAGCACCGGCCCAGACTGTGGAGACATCGAAATCTGATCTGACGGGCAATGAATCTAGTGATGATCAAGCAACACAAGTGGCAAGTAGAATCAATAAACAGACCCCTTTTCAGACCGAATTCCAAGTCATAAGGCAATCCTGGCTACTGGGTGGAAAGAACAAGCCCCCAGAGGCAAGCGCAAACGTAGGAGGACAAGAAGAGCCGGTGGCGGCAGGAAAGCCAAAAAGTACAGCCTGGACCAACCGCGGGCGGAACAACAGAAGATAGCAGCAACCCCCAATCTAATGGTGGTAAATCTAACAGTGAGACCACTGACTGACTCTGAACAAAAAGTGCTAAGCCTGGGATTAACATTCTGCTCGGATTCCCGTCTGGAATACACCCAGACCAGAATTGATCTCTTTAGTTTCGTAAGAAAGCTGAAACTGCATAAATATTTCAAAACTAGAACTCATTTGAAGACTAACAAGAAGCCAGGAACAAGAATAACGGCAGCTGATACTCTTGCGGTCAAAGATCTTGTAGGCATTGAAACAATGGAGGACTTAAGAAATGAAGTGATTATGGATGACTCAGTCAGCCAGGATGTAGTACAACGTGCAATCAATGTGGGGATTGAACAGGACAGAGAAGAGAGTCCTTACAAATCGAATTCGACCTTTAACCCACAGATGCCGTTCGATGCCCTGGATACCTTCTCAGAAGCAATGATGAAGGACCTCCTACAGTTTCGTAAAAAACAGAGGACTAACAGGAGTGGTATGAACTTATCACAGGATGAGAAAATTGCATTGAATACATTGGCCAATGACAACACCATAATCATAAAGCCTTCGGACAAAGGGGGGAATGTGGTGGTGCAGACAAGGGAACAATACCACCGTGAGGCAATGAGACAACTATCTGATGAGGGGTGCTATCGTAAAACCCCTTTTAAAGTACACCAACAAAGTATCCAGGCATATGATGAATTGATCAATAAGTGGTACAAAAAAGGAATGCTTGGGAATGAAGAACACATATATCTACGTAGCTCTAATCCCACCTGCCCCACATTCTACCACATTCCTAAGATACATAAGGACAATCTGCATCCCCCTGGGAGACCAATTGTTTCTTCAGTTCAGGGACTGACGGAACATGTTTCAAGATTTCTTGACTTTTTTCTGGCAAGCTTGGTAACTAAGTTATCTTCCCATGTGAAAGACACCAAGGACTTTTTGACCAAAATTCAAAATGTACAATGGCAACCTGACTATTTACTTGTTGTTCTTGATATAACGAGCCTATACACCTGTATTGAACACTCGAAGGGAATAGAAGCGGTAACTGTGTATTTAAGAATGAGACAGTTTAGATATGCACAACACAATTGCATGTTGATTGAGTTTCTGCATTTTTGCTTAAACAACAACATTTTCCTTTTTGAGGAGGATTATTACAAACAGGTGTCTGGTACGGCGGTGGGCACCTGCTTCACTCCCAGCTATGCAAACTTGTTCTTTGGCTGGTGGGAGGAGCAGGTGCCCAGAACCTACAGGGACGATATGTCAAGTGGCTCAGTGGTAAAATGGCATCGATATATCGATGATTTATTTATCATCTGGCAAGGTACAGAGGAGACTGCATGTCACTACATCGCCAACCTGAATGAAAATGATCGAAACCTGCATTTTACTGGGACAATTAGTCCAACATCGGTGGAGTACTTGGACCTGAGAGTGCAAGTTGTTGGGGGCAAGATAGAGACTTCTTTATATCGAAAAGCCACTGCTGGCAATTCGATATTATATGGGACAAGTAGTCACCCCCCCAAACTAGTGCAAAGTATCCCCTATGGGAAACTGCTTAGACTCAGGAGAAATTGTACGCGCGATTCTGATTTTGACATAGCAGCCTCAGAAAGTGTAGAAAGATTCATTGTAAGAGGGTATAATCCTATCACCTTGAATAAAACACTTTGCAAAGTAAGGGCCATGACCAGAGATAATCTTTTGGATCAGAGTAGGGATTAAAAAAACGAAACAGGAAAATTTCGATTAATCACCCCGTACCCAGCTGAGGCTAATCATCTAAAACATATGCTGAGAAAAAACTGGCACATCCTGAAAACGGATAATGTCATAGGTGAGGATATCCCTAATCATCCTTTGGTCACATTTAAGAAGGCTAAGTCCATTCGAGACCAATTGGTACGTAGCCACTTAGAAAAAGCTAGTCCCAAAGTTAACACCCTGAAAAGTATGAAAGGTTTCTTCCCCTGTCACAAATGTAAAGCGTGTTGTAACAGCAAAAGAGCGCTTACATATACCATCCAAGACACTGGTATGGTCAAGAAAATTAACAAGTTTATCACCTGTAGTACACCGTATGTGGTGTACTGTCTTGTCTGCCCATGCGGGCTGCGCTACATAGGCAGTACGGTGCATCCTTTTAAAGTCCGGGTATTAGAGCACATGAGGGCAATAGACAAGGCAGACCAAGCATATCCGGTCGCAAGACATTTTGCGGAAAATCACAAGAGCGATCGGAACCAACTACTGTGCTATGGACTTGACTCAGTCCCTGACAATATTAGAGGAGGGGATAGACTTAAGAAACTTCGAAGACTTGAATCGAGGTATATTATTGACCTCCACACCAAAACACCTTGGGGTATGAATAGTGGCGAAGACCTGATGGTTCATATTGGTACATAAATGAATGGTAACATCATATGAAGTAGATCTGAAGGATTCATTTGTGTTACCACTATCTGGATAGCTGTAGATATGTATATATGTGTATATATATGTATAGAAGGATAAGTGTTTCAGGGCTAAATGGGATGAAATAATGTTTCTTTTGGATTTTGGTTTTCTGATTAATTTGCAACTTTGAAATTCAATTTGAAGTTATGAGATATGCCTTGGTGGACTGGTAACCGTGAAACAATATGAATTTGATAAACTGAACTAGAAAACTATGAAGAAAGTATGAAATGTGATATGAGCTAGAGAAAAAATGATAATATATACAGTGAAGGAAATGCAAATGGTTGATTTGATTTAAGAAACAGACTTGAATAACATCTAAGGAAGGATAATGGCCGATACACGGCTCAATTTTGTTCGAACATCAAGTAATCCGGTTTGGTTTAAAATCGAAAACTCTTTTGGTGGAATGATGGTAAATCATTTACATTTCACAATTTCTGATTACTTGAATCAACGAGTGGTTTAAAATGTATGTTTTAATAAATAGCGTACATAGAGGTGATTACATCTATAAACAAACACACCACTCTAAGATGGCGCTGATGAATGTCAGCAAACCAGTAGTCCTTCCTTGATTGTGTGGAAAAAGTTTAAAAACATGCTGATGTCTAGTGGCTACTGACATCGAGAAAGGCGGTGTGCCGAAACGCGAGGGCGTCTGTCTTGTCTGTGAAATAAAAGCAACCTTGGAAAAATCTACCCTGTGAGTGCGGATAATTCTTTGTGAATCAGACGATTTGGAGCATAATATATATATACCCCGTGAGTGCGGATAATTCTTTGCGAATCAGAAGATTTGGAGCATAATAATATATATATATTCGTGACTTTACTCCACCCACCTGAGCATCCACCAATGGGAGATCGATTGGGATTATTTTTGCGGTGCCTGTCGGGATTTGCTGTGATGGAGTAGGCATCTGATGAAGGCACAGTCCGAAACGCGTCATGCCATTGTTCCCGTGAAAATACATTTTCTCCTGGTATTCCCCGCTGTGGCTCTCCGGTTCTTTCAAACAAGGAATCCATCGTGACATATTAGTGCACCAGTCCTGGGCGCCTTGGAGAGTCCCGCTCCGTTTAGGGTAGGAGCCACAAGGACAGCTTCGGCAACTTTTTCAAAATTCCAAGGTATTGGACAGGCTCTTAACCCACCGCATCCAGTCTCAGTAAGGTGCCACTGCACAATTGGCAGTTCGTGACTTCACGGAGGGATTGGGATCACTGCATCTTCTGTCTCAGGCTGAAACTAAGTTTGGACTAAATGCGGTTGGAGCGTTGGGGACCCAGGAGGGTTATTTATCTCACCAGCACCTGCCTGCCTAGAACCGCAACCCACGCTCATACTCTGTTCAGGGCCCACAGAAGGACACAGGGTTTGGAAGGAAGGAACTTACCCGCAAGCCGTGATAGGTGCATGCTGGTACTCGCAGTCTGCCGACGCAACTGCAGTGCTGTTCGTGACTTTACTCCACCCACCTGAGCATCCACCAATGGGAGATCGATTGGGATTATTTTTGCGGTGCCTGTCGGGATTTGCTGTGATGGAGTAGGCATCTGATGAAGGCACAGTCCGAAACGCGTCATGCCATTGCTCCCGTGAAAATAAATTTTCTCCTGGTATTCCCCGCTGTGGCTCTCCGGTTCTTTCAAACAAGGAATCCATCATGACATATTACGGCGCCAGTCCTGGGCGCCTTGGAGAGTCCCGCTTCGTTTAGGGTAGGAGCCACAAGGACAGCTTCGGCAACTTTTTCGAAATTCCAAGGTATTGGACAGGCTCTTAACCCACCACATCCAGTCTCAGTAAGGTGCCGCTGCACAATTGGCAGTTCGTGACTTCACGGAGGGATTGGGATCACTGCATCTTCTGTCTCAGGCTGAAACTAAGTTTGGACTAAATGCGGTGGGAGCGTTGGGGATCCAGGAGGGTTATTTATCTCACCAGCACCTGCCTGCCTAGAACCACAACCCACGCTCATACTCTGTTCAGGGCCCACAGAAGGACACAGGGTTTGGAAGGAAGGAACTTAGCCGCAAGCCGTGATAGGTGCATTCTGGTACTCGCAGTCTGCCGACGCAACTGCAGTGCTGTTCGTGACTTTACTCCACCCACCTGAGCATCCACCAATGGGAGATCGATTGGGATTATTTTTGCGGTGCCTGTCGGGATTTGCTGTGATGGAGTAGGCATCTGATGAAGGCACAGTCCGAAACGCGTCATGCCATTGCTCACGTGAAAATACATTTTCTCCTGGTATTCCCCGCTCTGGCTCTCCGGTTCTTTCAAACAAGGAATCCATCGTGACATATTACGGCGCCAGTCCTGGGCGCCTTGGAGAGTCCCGCTTCGTTTAGGGTAGGAGCCACAAGGACAGCTTCGGCAACTTTTTCGAAATTCCAAGGTATTGGACAGGCTTTTAACCCACCGCATCCAGTCTCAGTAAGGTGCCGCTGCTCAATTGGCAGTTCGTGACTTCACGGAGGGATTGGGATCACTGCATCTTCTGTCTCAGGCTGAAACTAAGTTTGGACTAAATGCGGTTGGAGCTTTGGGGAACCAGGAGGTTTATTTATCTCACCAGCACCTGCCTGCCTAGAACCGCAACCCACGCTCATACTCTGTTCAGAACCCACAGAAGGACACAGGGTTTGGAAGGAAGAAACTTACCCGCAAGCCGTGATAGGTGCATGCTGGTACTCGCAGTCTGCCGACGCAACTGCAGTGCTGTTCGTGACTTTACTCCACCCACCTGAGCATCCACCAATGGGAGATCGATTGGGATTATTTTTGCGGTGCCTGTCGGGATTTGCTGTGATGGAGTAGGCATCTGATGAAGGCACAGTCCGAAACGCGTCATGCCATTGCTCCTGTGAAAATACATTTTCTCCTGGTATTCCCCGCTCTGGCTCTCCGGTTCTTTCAAACAAGGAATCCATCGTGACATATTACGGCGCCAGTCCTGGGCGCCTTGGAGAGTCCCGCTTCGTTTAGGGTAGGAGCCACAAGGACAGCTTCGGCAACTTTTTCAAAATTCCAAGGTATTGGACAGGCTCTTAACCCACCGCATCCAGTCTCAGTAAGGTGCCGCTGCACAATTGGCAGTTCGTGACTTCACGGAGGGATTGGGATCACTGCATCTTCTGTCTCAGGCTGAAACTAAGTTTGGACTAAATGCGGTTGGAGCGTTGGGGACCCAGGAGGGTTATTTATCTCACCATCACCTACCTGCCTAGAACCGCAACCCAAGCTCATACTCTGTTCAGGGCCCACAGAAGGACACAGGGTTTGGAAGGAAGGAACTTACCCGCAAGCCGTGAAAGGTGCATGCTGGTACTCGTAGTCTGCCGACGCAACTGCAGTGCTGTTCGTGACTTTACTCCACCCACCTGAGCATCCACCAATGGGAGATCGACAGGGATTATTTCTTCGGTGCCTGTCGGGATTTGCTGTGATGGAGTAGGCATCTGATGAAGGCACAGTCTGAAACGCGTCATGCCATTGCTCCCGTGAAAATACATTTTCTCCTGGTATTCCCCGCTCTGGCTCTCCGGTTCTTTCAAACAAGGAATCCATCGTGACATATTACGGCGCCAGTCCTGGGCGCCTTGGAGAGTCCCGCTTCGTTTAGGGTAGGAGCCACAAGGGCAGCTTCGGCAACTTTTTCAAAATTCCAAGGTATTGGACAGGCTCTTAACCCACCGCATGCAGTCTCAGTAAGGTGCCGCTGCACAATTGGCAGTTCGTGACTTCACGGAGGGATTGGGATCACTGCATCTTCTGTCTCAGGCTGAAACTAAGTTTGGACTAAATGCGGTTGGAGCGTTGGGGACCCAGGAGGGTTATTTATCTCACCAGCACCTGCCTGCCTAGAACCGCAACCCACGCTCATACTCTGTTCAGGGCCCACAGAAGGACACAGGGTTTGGAAGGAAGGAACTTACCCGCAAGCCGTGATAGGTGCATGCTGGTACTCGCAGTCTGCCGACGCAACTGAAGTGCTGTTCGTGACTTTACTCCACCCACCTGAGCATCCACCAATGGGAGATCGATTGGGATTATTTTTGCGGTGCCTGTCGGGATTTGCTGTGATGGAGTAGGCATCTGATGAATGCACAGTCCGAAACGCGTCATGCCATTGCTCCCGTGAAAATAAATTTTCTCCTGGTATTCCCCGCGGTGGCTCTCCGGTTCTTTCAAACAAGGAATCCATCGTGACATATATATATATATATATATATATATATATATTCACTGAAAAAACCATAGGTTATAGACCATATATAGTTAGGAATTTGCATTTACAAAACCTTGAAAATTCAATGAAAAAACCATAGGTTATAGACCATATATAGTTAGGAATTAGCATTTAAAAAACCTTATTTTACTCACACAAAACCATTGAAATTCCATATATAGTTAGTTGTACTAACTATATATCGCGCACCCGCAATCCACTGCTGATCATGTCACATATTACATCATTCATGACATGGTCAGTGACATCACTGATGACATCACTGATGACATCTCAAATGACATCACTGATGACATCACTGATGACATCTCAAATGACATCACTGATGACATCACTGATGACAACATCCAGTGACTGTATTTTTCTGTAAAGTTAAAATATGTCTTGAGTGGATGTATAAGTGTCTGGATGAAGGATTTAGTAGGTGCATGACTGACTGTATGAGTGAGTGATTAAATGTGTCTCACTGAGTGCATGGGTTAGTGACTAAACTGTCTTAATTTGTGCATCATTATGTCTGTTGTTCTGTAAACTGCTGCATGTGTTGATCAGTAGCTATATGAGTAACTATATGGGTTATTGATTGGTTGCCCAAGTATTTGTATGGGCGACTGAGTGTGTGTGTGGGTGGCTGGGAGGTGTATGACTCTGTGCATAGATGTGTGAGCAGTTGATTCACTAGATGTATGGGTTCAAAAGTGCATGTGGAAACAGCTGTATGGGCGGTTGACTGTGTGCATGAGTGTATTGGTGAGTGAATGGATATCTCAGTGTTACATGTCAAAGTAAGTACATATGTAAAACACAGTACATGTGAGAGTTGACATATATAAATAACTGTGCATAAGAGCCAGTGAATGTGTGAGTGGCTGTATGGATCATTGTGAACTTGTATCAGGGATTGTATAAGAGAGTAAATATGTTTTAGTATATGTTTGAATAAGTAAGGTGTGTATAACTGTATAGTTGAGAAAATGGAGGTATGATTGATTTTTGCATGACTGACTAGGTGTGTGAGTAACTCCATGGATGAGTGACAGTCTGTTAGTGTCTGTTTACACTGAGTGTATCTAAGGTTATATTAGAGTCTGAAGAGGTTAATTGTATTATCACATGAATGATGTAATCAGTGATGTGATCAGTAATGTCAAATGAGATGTCATCAGTGATGTCCTTTGAGATGTTATCAGTGATGTCATTTGAGATGTCATCAGTGATGTCATCAGTGATGTCAATTGAGATGTCATCAGTGATGTCATCAGTGATGTATTTGAGATGTCATCAGTGATGTCACTGACCATGTCATGAATGATGTAATATGTGACATGATCAGCAGTGGATTGCGGGTGCGCGATATATAGTTAGTACAACTAACTATATATGGAATTTCAATGGTTTTGTGTGAGTAAAATAAGGTTTTTTAAATGCTAATTCCTAACTATATATGGTCTATAACCTATGGTTTTTTCATTGAATTTTCAAGGTTTTGTAAATGCAAATTCCTAACTATATATGGTCTATAACCTATGGTTTTTTCAGTGAATTTCATTGGTTTTTTAAAAGCTAATATCTGTAGCTGTAAAATGTATTCTTCTTTAAATCCAAAAATATATTTTATATGTTTATTAATAATTTTTTTTTTTAATATTTTTTTTTCTTCGCTCCCGGTTCGCGAACCGGGAAGCTTCCCGTTAGCTCACCTTGATGCCGCGACCCAGTCCGCGAACCGGTAAACGTTCCGTTTGCGGAACTGCGCGTTAGAAATGAACATCGTGACGCGTTGCGGAAGCGCGACATATCACGTTGTCGTGTAATGCGTCTTATGACGCGCCGCGTTAGCGCACCCGGAAGTGCTCCGGTACGCGAACTGAGACGCGAAGCACAGCTCCCCGGAAGCGATCCGGGGCGCGTCGCGAAAGCGCGACGTATCGCGTTGCCGCGTAATGCGTCTTATGATGCGCCGCGTTAGCGCACCCGGAAGTGCTCCGGAGCGCGAACCGAGGCGCGAAGCGCTGCGACCCGGAAGCGATCCGGGGCGCGTTCCGCAGCGCGTAACATAAGCGTAACAGGTCATGTGACTTGTTAATAAAACTTTTCATTGGTTCATTTCACTTTTGGTTTCATAATGATGTAAGGCTAGGTCAGGTGACCTAAAAATAACACTTTTCATTGGTTTAGAACTATTGTTTTTACCAAATGATGAAAACCCCTCCTTCTTTCCTCACTCTGACTTTCATCTTTGTGAGAGGAAGACCTTATTTCATACTTGAGCAATGGCTTCAGTAGTTGCTTCAGCTGGTGCACCCCCACCACCACCTCCACCTCCTCATGGGAAGAGAGGACCACCTCCCCAGGTCATCACCAACACAGAGGAGGAAGAGGAAGAACTAGAGGAAGAGGAGAGAGAAGGACCACAGTTCTTGGAAGAGGTGCCCCGGGTTTCCCATAGGAAAGCCAGTTTCATTTGGCAGTTTTTTTCACTCCCTCCAGGGCAGAAGAAAGTAAATGCGAGGTATGTCGCCTGCCTCATTTGCAAAGAGAAGTTATCAAGAGGGACTGATAAAAAGTATAGCTATGGGAACTATACCATGCATCGGCACATGAACAGGTGGCATCCATTGAATTACAGCCGGGCAGAGATACGTGACCAGCAGGAGAACCCAACAACAACTCCTGTGGCCAGGTCAACTTCTCAAATATCGTTGTCAGGAGCAGAGGCACGGGAAACCGTGCCAAACATTCAAGAGAACTTTGCACACATCAAGTTCACCTGTTTGTATTGTGGTGCATTGCCTTCCTGTGGAAACATGAGCATAACGTTAATTAACGTAGCATTTGACAATCACAAATGCTCTAAACGCCCCAAAAAATAATTTTTTTTTTGCTCCTGTTGAGCCCTTTTCAATGCCTGTTTTTTGTTGTTTCCCCCCCCAAAAAAACAAAAAAAAATATAAAATTGTTCAAAAAATACAAAAAAAACAAAAAATGTTCAAAAAAAAAATATATATATATAAAACAACAAAAACATTAAAAAAAAAGTTTTTTTCAGAACTACCTCCCCTTTCAAAAAAATTGCTAGAATGTTTAGCACTCTGGCAAGCTCTATTTCTTTTAGTTCGCTTCCCAGTTCGCTTCCCGGTTCGCGAACCGGGAGCGAACCAAAAAAAAAAAAAAAAAAAAAAAAGAACAGTAAGTATAAGGAAAGTAAACAGAGAGTGATGTTAAAAGAAAGACAGCTATAGGGAGTAAACCAGAGATAATGTTTAATAGATCTATTTACCGAAGAAAAGATTTAAGAGGGTATAATTGTGAAAAACAAAATAGATAAGGAAGTGAAAGAAAAAAAAGAGAGTAGAACAATAACAAAGAAGAGTTTCTTGGACAATGTGAGTGAATGTTCAAACTCAGAGTAAAACATGTGGAATAACAGAGAGAAAAAACAGAAAACAAAAAAGAAAAAATAACAGAAAAAGATTAATTGAAACAGCAAAGAAATGTAAATAACATAGAGCCATATCATCAACATAGGCAATAAAAGTTTTGCAGCTTTTATCGGCAGAAATGTGTCGCTAAAGCCGCTTTCGCGGCGGAAAACTGCCGCTAAAACAACTTTTGCAACACTTTTCTGCCAATAAAAACAGCAATAATTTTATTGGCTGTGTTGATAATATGCCCCTTAGTGTGCTTCAACTACACAGAAGAAGCATAATGAACAAGTAGTGAAAGAGTGATCAGTCAAAGACACTAAGAGTAATAGAGACGGAGTGAGTGAACAAGAGTGAGGAACTATGAGAAGAGAGGGACTGAGAAAAGGAGTGGAAGGAGTAGAGTAAGTAGGTAATAGAGAAAGGAATGAGGGAAGTAGCAAAGGCAGGAAACTGAGGGTTAAAGAAATGAAGCTGTCAAACTACTAGTAGTGGTGAATGTGATAGAAATGTAACGAAAAGAGTACAAAACAATTACCTTATAATTGTCATTAACTTACTCACTTTTTGTTTTTATACTTTCAATCTGTGAAAGAGAGAACAAACATTTGAAAAATATTAAAACATGTATTTAAAAATTAGAAAAGACAAGGGAAAAGATTGAAGGACAAACAGTTTTTCAACAACTTTGACACTTACAGAAGCTTCTGCTTCTCCAGGCCCCGTACACAGTCCTAAAGATATACATTTTAAACTAACAGTATCTTGATGCAGATGAAGTGAGGCCTATCTTAAAAAATGGTGCATCTTTTGCACTGCTGTTGTTTCACAAAAGTGTCGCAAGACACTAACATTTTAAATGTTTGTTTCAGGATGCCAATAATATGTGTCCTATCCAGAGGTTTGTTTGAGGTGAGGCCTACTCAGGGTTCCAAATGAAATTTCGAGTTGTTGAAGAATACAGAAGAGATAACACATGTGAAGGCCTACCAATGAACTAAGTCATGTCCACTTCACTCTTGAACAAAGGCCAGACCTCTTCTGTGTCCGTGGACAGACCTAAACTTCATCTGCACAATGTCATTCGTAAACTTAGGAAACACAGGTGATGTAATTGAAAAATGTGGAGTTTCTTTTCCTCATTTCACAATCACATCACCTGTGTTGCCTAGGCTAAGGTATCTCATAGTGCAGATGTAGTGCAGCATATTAAACAGTACCCAGAAGTGCACCACTGCATGCAACAACTTTGACACTTACAAAAGCTTCAGCTTCTGCATGCCCCCTACACAGTGCTAATTATATACATTTCAAACTGATGGTATCTTGCTGGAGATGAACTGAAATCTATCTTGCAACATGGTGCATCTTTTACACAAAAGTGACCCACAATGCAGCAAAAGAGGCGCACGGCCACCATAAATCTGACCCTAACATTTTAAATGATTGTTTCAAGATGCCAATAAGGTGTAACCTATGCACAGATTTGTTTCAGGTAAGTCCTACTCAGGGTTGCAGATGGAATTTAGGTTTGTTGAAGAATACAGAGGAGATAATACATGTGGAGGCCTACCAACGAAGTGAGTCATGTCCACTGCACTCTTGAACAAATGTCAGACCTCCTCTGTCTCCAGGAACAGGCCTAAACCTCACCTACACAATGTGATGTGTAATGTTAGGAAACACAGGTAATATAATTGAAAAACGTGCAATTTATTTTGCTCATTCCACAATCATATCACCTGTGTTTCCTTTGCTTAGGTATCTCATTGTGGAAATGTAGTCTATCATATGAAAGACTACGTAGAATATGAGCACTGTATGCAACAACTTTGACACTTACAGAAGCCTCACCTTCTCCATGCCTCCTACACAGTTCTACATGTACATCATAAATGCAAACAGTACAGAATTAATTATACATGTTAAATGGTTTATTTTTGCTGTTCTCAGAATGTATCAAATTTCACTAAAAACAGTGACTTGAAGGTATTCATCATATAACAGCGGGGAAAAAAAACACAATCAAAATGATTGTGTTTAAAAAACCCATACAACATAACAAATCAGAATTCAAAACTCCTTAAACTTAACTTACTTTCCATGACGTCGAAGGATGTCCTATGAACAGCTTACACTCTGTTGTGCTGTTATTACTTTCAGCCCGCCACTTTCTGAAAGAAAACCTCCATCGTTTTGAAAAACATGTTACATACAATAAATGACTTCTCGCTCTCTACCACACGTTTCCACAAGGCCAAATCGTGTCAGAGCCATTTATAACTCTTGGAATTCTTGTAAGCCAATCCCGTCATGTTGTATTTCCGCAACTTTCACAATTAAAATGTTGAAGATCATTTTCACAATCCTGGACTAGTAATATCTTCCCCTTCTTGCTCAGTCATGTTCTACATTTCCTATGACACTGATACTGCTTACTATGAAGCAGACTTACACTACCTCTATGACTACTACAATTATTTAATTCTCTACATCACTTTTAATCACAAAGCAATGTAAAACAGTAGACAGCATTGCAGACTTACATTCCCTCTACTCTATGTTTTGATTGGCTGCTTCAATTAGCTTATAAAAAGAAACAGTTTTTCTGAACTCATTCAAAGTGCACTTATTTCTCCATGACGTCCAGTCTTATGGTTAGAAGTTATGTCTCTGAACTACACTTATCCTCAAGGCCAAATCGTGTAGGAGCCATTAGAACTTCTTGAAATTCCTCAGAGCACATCCCGAGATTCTTTCCCTAAAATTTTGGTTTTAAAAACACCAGGTAAGAGTTTTTAAGGTCATACGGCAATTTTTTGGGAAAATTAAAACAGAATCATTGCAGAATGACCAGCCATTTCTAGACTTTAAATAAGCTGTGTAATGTCCTGATGTTATTGAAGGACCATCATGATATATAATTGCTGCAGTTACAAAAGTCCTTCCTGATATTGACAACTGTGAAGCCACAACATTTTTAATTAAAGTTGTCAATTTTGTTCCATCAGGCCTACATCGTTGGAACATTAAAATGACATACTGGCCATATGTTCGTATAAATAATGTGGACATCATTTCAGATTTACATTGGCTACACTCCATGTTGTGATCAGCTGCTTTTACTAGCTTATTAAAGGAGACTGATTTACTGTCTGGCAAAGTTAAATATATAAATCTTTCTGAGTCTACATTAGTAGTACTTGATACCCTACAGTTCTCGCAGTCATGCTGCCATTGATAAGAAAGCCCAAACAGCTGATCTACATCTACACCTTCAGCATGCAATACATCAAGCATATACATTAAAAACTCCTGACAATCTTGTTGAATATTTTGAGAGAATTGTGTTTGGCCTGAACATCTGTCTAACAGATTTCGAATTTCAGACACACTTTCTATGTTTGTTCTATCAGTGCTACATTTTTCTAAGACAGAATTTAACAAACTGCAAAATCTTTGATCAGAATTGACCACAATCTCTTCTTTTACATTTTCTAGAGAAAACAAAACATTAACCACTACATTAGCATAGCAGTTGACACCAGAACTGTTTTCAAATTGAAAACCAACAACATCTTCAACAGAATCCTTTTGTTTCTGCTTATAATTTCAGGTTCATTGACTTTTCGTCTTTTTGCTACAACCTCCCCAGTATTGGTCACATTTCTTCGTTTCCGGCCTACCACACGTTTCTCAAACAAAGGATATTGAGGCAAATGTGGCGCATACTCTCTTCTTAACCTATTGTATTCCTTAACACAATCTAGATCCGCACAAATGTTTGTGACATCACACTCAATCAAGTACAATCCCGATAAAGTTCTAACTCGTGACAATGCCACATATGCCATACCCTCCTTGAACACAGAACTGCCAATATTCACCAATGCACTGTCTACACTTAAACCTTGCGATTTATGGATTGTCACCGCATATGCCAAGCAAACAGGAAACTGCTTACGGCGAACATATAAGTCTTTTACAAGCAAAAATCTAGCAGAACAACGACCAATTAGCTGTACTTCCTCAATGCCATCAAATTTAATTTTTAAAAATTCAATTCCATCTCTATTTCTGTATTTTACAAAATCAACAACATTACCCATTGATCCATTTACCAGACCTCTTTCAACATGTAAATTCCTTCTTAAAATTATACGGCAGTTCAAGCACACATTCAGAGTCTTTTCAAAACCTGCAGTTTTAGATATACTCTTCTCTAATGAATCCAATTTTTTTTTCAAATTCTCAGACAAAATAATTGTTGATCCCATATGCTCTACTCTGTCAATAGCTTCCAGTTTCACAATCTCTTGCTTTTCTAAATGCAACATTTTGTTGTTGAATTTGGCACATTCTGCAAGAGTTGGCATCAAACATATTCCAGATTTGTTCTCAGTAATTTTCTGAAAAATATTCTCAGGCACAACATCTTGTTCTGGATATAAATTTGACAGTAATCGTGCATGTAAAGCTTCTTTCCCATGCTCGGTCACTTTTCCAATTCTAACATCTTGTAGAATAGTCTTGTAAACTTCATCCTTCGCCTGACGCATATTTTCATGCAGTTCAGCATAATTGAAGTTTAACCAAATATTGACGTTGCCAATGCTCCCTAGGCACTTCCTGGTATCTTCATGCGTGAGCATTTTGAACACAGGTTGCCCTTTCACTGGTGTCAGCTGCAGAAGATCTCCGAAAACAATGATGTGTTTGCCACCAAATAACACATCATACTCTGTTTTGAGAACTTCTTGCATTCTCAAATGCACAAAAGCAAGCATGACATTGGAAACCATGCTTACTTCGTCAATGATAAGAAGTTTCATTTTCCTCAAGACTCTTGAAACTTCACAACAAGCATCTCCAGATAGCTTGTGATATTGTAATTTGTTGTCATGCTCCACTGGCAGCATCAGTAAACGATGTAAAGTAATCCCTTTAATGTTATGTGCTGCCAGTCCAGTTGGAGCGGTGACAACACAAGACAGCGATGACTTTGTCCTTTCCTGCAAATAACATGAAATTGCTTTAATAAGGAAACTTTTTCCAGTTCCCGCTTCTCCACTCACGTACAGTCGGACAGGCTTCAACGACGTACATGAGCACTCTTTCTTGTCATGACTTAATCCATGATCAATTTGCATGGTAACTTCGTCATATATTTTCCTCTGCTCAACGTTGAGTTGTCTTTCCAACTCTTCTAAGTTAACCGCATCCTCCTGAGCATGTGCCATGGCTCTTTCCACTTCATTCATAGCAGTGGCAGCTTCATTTTTGATAACAGGTCCTCCTAGTGGATCCTGACTCAATGAAGCAGAACTCTGACTGTCCTGAGAACTGTCTCTGGCAATCTCGGCTGCAATCGTTGCTTCCTGCTCGATTTCCACATTCAACATTTCTACATATTTGGGAAAAGCAGGACATTCTATGGTCTCCTTGGCGGCATTGAAAGAGTCTTCGTAACAGAGGAAATCTCCAAGCAGTTCCTCTTCTGCACGCCAAGGCTTGAAAAGTTGCAAAAGTGCTAAATAGAAAAACTCCTTTTTTTCAGGAGATTCGCCACTCAATTTTCGATGGTTTATCAAGTTGCATTTTCTTTGCTTGACCAGACATCCCTCACTTCCTATTACAGCATACACTCCTTTCTCAGTATCTTCTTTGATGTTCCTCTTGAATATGTAATTTTGAAGAACCTCATACAGACAAACATTCTCGAGGTGACTGCTTCGATTTGGATAATATGTATCCAACATGTTTGTCTTCAAAATGTCGGTACTGTTTGGCTCCTTTTCCGCCAAATACTCAATTTCCCGCACAGGTTTGAGAACTCGATTACGCGTTGCAGCAAGACCAAGACTCGCCCAAACGATACTCCTGGACTTGGCATAGAGACTTGCTGAAGACAACCGGTCAGAACATTCGTAAGCTCCGATTTCTCGATGCGACAACATCATCAGACTGAAACTGTACAACTTCTTGCTGAGGCTCTTTTCATGGGAAATGTCCTCCCACATATCCTTCAATTCTGTCTTCTCTTTTTTGGTGATGTAAGATGTCACATACCGAGCCACAGCCATACAGTTATCAGCCACAAACTGTATATCCATGTTAGCATTCCACATGGACAAAATCACCGGGTTGTAGTCATTGATGTACTTAGACTCTTCATTCCTCTTCAAATTGTATGTGTTTTTAGGTGATTTCTTCATCACATTATGTCGCAGCGAAGACATCAAACTGTTCACTCTTCCTTTAGAAATCACCGGTCGTGGAAAGCCGAAACGACATTTGGTGTAGAACTTGTCTTTGTTTCGGAATTTACGACGACAGTACTTTCCACATCGATGGCTTTGGAAACGTAGAACTTTTTCTCTTAGGCTTTTCTTCTCCTTTGCGTTTGGAACAGCACACGTAGAATACTGTTGGATGAAACTCATCACTGAGTCTTCTGGATCCGTTCCAAATTGAGGTGCATCCTTGATCCACAGCAACATATGTATATGAGGAGCACCTCTTGCTTGGTACTCCTTTCTCCAGAAGAAATCCAACACCTCTCCAAGAGGTGGATTCTTCTTATTCATGATGAAAGACATCATAGCTTCAAATCTATGATTGAAGTACCTACATACATTGACTGGATCCAAAGAGCACAGTTCTCCGGGTGTCTTGAATTCGATGTTTTCTACGTTAGCATTTGCCTCTCGTAGAAATTCAAGTAAGTCTTCCCAGCCATACTCGGCACAGCTCAGAGTGAGGAACCATGTGGGAGTTCCTAAGTTCCTCAGCATACATTTTAAATCACCATGACGACGGTACCAGTACTCATTAGTACCACGCTGACACGCCATGAGATTAATCAGGTGAGAATCCAAAACACTGTCTTGGACATTGACTTTATCCATAAAGTCACTTGCCGAGATGTTTTGCATGTGTATACCACTTTTCAAGATGTGGTTCACTGCATATGACAGTCCAGACAGATCGCTTTCAAACAGGAGATGAAACAAATAAGGAATGCATTGTCGAAACCTAGCATCTCCTGCATACAATCGCAAAGTCCGGTATTCAGAAGCAGGAATTTGATGAGGTCGCTCATCATATCTTCCTCCCTGACCTGTTGGAAAAAGCTGTGGGAAACACCGAGCTTCCAAACTTTCCTCCCAAACACTAATGGGACTCCCTTTGGCTTGTTTCATTTGAAACAACTCAATAGCATTCCCCATGACTTCCTTGGAATGCAAAGGATGAACACTATAATGTTCATATATTTCTTCACTAGTAGAGGGTTCTACTTTCTCAATTTGACCAGCACACAAATCACTATCCTCTTCCTCACTTACTTCCTCTTCTGCAACATATACATTCTTATAGTATTTATTATTTTTTTTCAAATACAATG
The DNA here is from genome assembly GCF_964261635.1 of Lissotriton helveticus. Classification (NCBI taxonomy): domain Eukaryota; kingdom Metazoa; phylum Chordata; class Amphibia; order Caudata; family Salamandridae; genus Lissotriton; species Lissotriton helveticus. Next base: position 334,615,482 of record NC_136060.1, on the reverse strand, counting down.
TTGCCTTTTTAACTTTCCTAACATCCACTAAATCTTGCCATATTTTCTTATTCTTTGTCAGAACCCCATTAACTAAGATAACCAGAGGTTCCTCTTCCACTTTTTCTACTCCAATTGTGTTAATGTTTTTCTTCAAATCTAGAGGCAAATAAACAACTCTTCCCTTTAATCCTCTCTGTAAATCTGATGGAGGCAATTTCCCTGTCTTTGGCTCCATTCTTACAATAGCCTGAAAGGGATGGATACTTTGAATCAAAATAGATTCATAAGTATTTAAATCCTTCAATTCAGAAGGAATCTCAACCAATTCCAGATTATTATGAACTGCTCTAGCAGGCATCTGGTTTTGATTTAATTTATTACAACAATAAGTACACACACGTTGATCCAATCCCAAATCAAAACAATTTTCTACCATCAAGTATGTTGCGAAATCCTTCCATTCACTATTATTTTCCCTTTCACTTTTTGCATATAAATCCACTAACTTAGTCTGATTCTTATAATAAGTGCGTCGACAACACACACAAGTGAAATTTGGCCTCTCACTTGATTTGACCTGAAACGTCACAATTTCCCTCTGGAAATTATCTGTACTGGAAACCTGTACACTATCTTCCACATTACCCGCTTCTTCTTGGTCAATTTCAACATTCTCCTCTTTACTTCCAAAGTAACAAAACTCAATTTCTTCACATATATTCTTCACATCTATTTCAGAACCATGCAAAAGAGCAGCGCATAATTGTTTAAGCATAATTGCTGGACTCTTAGCATAATACAACATTCTAACTAATTTCCTCACTTTATTATGATGCACTGCTAGCATCCTGAAATGATGAAAAACACTCTGGCATACTCTCCTGGAAAGACAAGCCAGTGAATGACCATGCAAACCTGTCACTTCTCTCACTCTGCAAGGATCTAATTCTTGCAACAACTTCATTTTCTGCTTCAAACTTTTCTTATTAAATGACCGTACAAAATCACAAAGCAAATTGATGGAATCCTGTCGCACACTGCAAATACTACTACACTTCCAGGTGTACACAGGACCCTTAGGATGTCTTCCTAAAACCTCATTACCTAACACCTCTTCTGCCTCTGTTGTCACAAGTTTTTCTTTTTCAACTGGGCAACCATCTTTCACTTCATAAGCTCGACCACTGGTGTCAACTGCATGCACCAAATCATGATCCTGGAAATAACTCTCCTCATTAAAAAATGCCTCACAGCTTGAACTATGCATCCATTCTCCAGAAAAAACTTCACAAAAATGACTACGATTAACTATTCTCTTCCATCTACTATTTCTTTTGAAATCATAAATTGCCTTGTTTAGCTTCCTAATTCTATTGATTATCAAAATAAATAACTTACGTTTAATTTCAAATGCCTGATCAATAACTTTCTCAACTTTTTTTTTTCTCTTATAAAAAACCACTTTCTGTTGACCTTTCTTAATATTTTTTAACAAATTACCAATTATCCTGTTGCGGAACATTCGATTACGAATGTCCCTAAACTGTTGTTTCCTTCTACTATCATGCACAGAGTTATCTCTTGCTCTAGCAGTAACATTTTTCATTGGCCTTTCCTTTCCGTTTGAATTGCTTCTCTTTTTCTGGACTGAAACATTTTCTGTAGTAATATTTTTTTTACTACAGATATTTCTTATGAATGTTTTTGTACTCTTACCCGGTGCTTTCTTGGTGACTTGACAAATCTTTTTGTTAGAGGACTGCTGCTTTTTTTCATTGACCTGCTGTCTTTGACGTTTTGCAGCCTTTCTCAGTCTTTCTTTGGTTGGCATGGTGAAATCTTGAAATGATCTGCAGTTGAATCTGTGGTAAAATATATTAAAAAATGTTATTAACCACTATTACCCAACAGTAAATCAATAACAGTAATCAAAAACTTAAAACACTACTTGACATTTTTACATAGAAGATTTTTTAGTCCTTGGCAAATTTAGAATACAGAAATAGCAGAAAAGAAATGGAATTTATATTCATTTTACCTGTGCTATTTTATATGTGAATCTGATCTAATTTTATGAGCATATTTTAATATTTTATTGAAGATACTACACATAACCTGTTTTTGAAGGTGTCTTTATTTTTAAATTAAACGGTTTACATTTTTACTTTTTATTTATTATAAATTTTTAAAATAAATGTTTATAGTTCCATAGGCTCAAGCACGTCAGCTTCCCATCCTATGTCATATAATTCTGACAAATCTGCATCCTCATCACGTTCTTCTTCATCCTCAGCATTTAAATCATCCAAGGGATCAACATCCACTGATGTTTCAATTACGAGTTCAATGATGAGGTCGAAATCAACTGATTGCTGATTGTCGCTCATGTTGATGTTGTCTTTATCTTTAAAGAAAGATAACAACAATGAGATGTTGCAGAGTAAGAGACAAATCTCAGAGATTATAATAGTAAAATTGTTTAACAAGAGTAAATTTTTGCAGCTATTATTTAGCCATGTCCAGCGATGCTGAGCAGGTGAAGCCTATGTCTAATTTTTCACTGAACAGGACTCATCTCTTCTTAACCTTGGATAAGCCTCACCGACTCTGTGTCCCCTGCACATACTTAAATGTAAAGGGGCAGATTTATGTTAACTGGCACATCCCCAGGCATGCACCAGTTAACGTGCACCGCTGCTCTGCCACCCATGGTGTGCCGCATTTACAATCAGATAGGAGAAAGCTGCGTCAAAACCCTGCGCCTGCTTGAAGCAGGCATAGGTCTTGACGCAACATTGTGGAGATGGGGCACCCCTGAGCGTTGCTGGAGCTGCATCGCACTTGCGATACAACTCCAGCAATGCGCCACCTTAACGGCACAGATGCGTCACGCATCTGTGCCATTTCTGCCCCATGCTGCGCCGCATTGTAAATGCAGCACACCATGGGTGGCGGAACAGCGGCACAGGGTGACTGGCACATCCCTGGTGATGCGCCAGTCATCATAAATCTATCCCTAAGCTTCTTATCTTGTTAGAGATAAACCGCCATATGTATCATCAAACTATTTTGCATTTCCTAAATAGCGAATTTTAAGGAATAAATAGCGATTCTTTACCATTCCTAATTTGCGATGAGCAAATTGCTAATTGCAAATTATCCATTCATTTCCATGGGCCAGGAGGCCCATAGGAATGAAGGTGCAATTTGCGATTAGCAATTAGCTCATCACAAATTAGGAATTTTTCCAAGGGTGCAGGGGTGTCTCAAGAACACCCTGCTGCACCCCTGAAAAAGAAATTTGGGGGCATATGGCGCACATACATGCCCTAAGGGCATGTATGGGCGTCATATGGCACCTTTTGTTTTTTGGAAAAAAAGCTTTTTGAAAAGAATTCGCAAATTACCACCAACTAGAAGTTGGTGGTAATTTGCAAATCCTTAATGGCATTTTTTGCATATTTTTTGTTTGATACATTGCATTTAAGGAATCGCAAAATTTGCAAATCCTTCAGTGCAATCGCAAAATAAGGAATAGCAAATTTTGCTATTCCTTATTTTGCATCAAACTTGTTTGATACATACCATTTGTCTAATTAGCATTCGCAAAGGCTGAAAATCGCAGAATTTCGGCCTTTGTGAATGCTAATTAGCTTGATACATATGGCCCCAAGTGAGGCCTGTCTTGCAACATGGTGCATCTTTTGCATCACTGCTGCATCGGTTTCATGTGGCACGGTTTTTTTACACCATGACACATCTGCCTAAATGCATCAATTTGTAATTTTGTCGCCTCATAGCAAATCTTTTGCACCGCCGCTGCATCAGAAAAGTGGCGCACAGTGGCGCAAAAGAGGCATACACCTATCATAAATCTGTCCCTAGCATTTTAAATGATTAATTCAGGATGACGATAAGGTGTGGCCTATCCAGAGGTTTGTTTAAGGTGAGGCCTACTCAGGATTGCAGATCAAAGTTACGCTTGATGAAGAATACAGAGCAGATAATACATGTGAAGGCCTACCAATGAAGTAAGTTATGTCCACTTCATTGTGTCAGTCATCATAAATCTATCCCTATGCTTCTTATCTTGTTAGAGATGAACTGCCATATGTATCATCAAACTATTTTGCATTTCCTAAATAGCGAATTTTAAGGAATAAATAGCGATTCTTTACCATTCCTAATTTGCAATGAGCAAATTGCTAATTGCAAATTACTCATTCATTTCCATGGGCCAGGAGGCCCATAGGAATGAAGGTGCAATTTGCAATTAGCAATTAGCTCATCGCAAATTAGGAATTTTTCCAAGGGTGCAGGGGTGTCTCAAGAACACCCTGCTGCACCCCCTGAAAAAGAAATTTGGGGGCATATGGCGCACATACATGCCCTAAGGGCATGTATGGGCGTCATATGGCACCTTTTGTTTTTTGGAAAAAAAGCTTTTTGAAAAGAATTCGCAAATTACCAGCAACTAGAAGTTGGTGGTAATTTGCAAATCCTTAATGGCATTTTTTGCATATTTTTTGTTTGATACATTGCATTTAAGAAATCACAAAATTTGCAAATCCTTCAGTGCAATCGCAAAATAAGGAATAGCAAATTTTGCTATTCCTTATTTTGCATCAAACTTGTTTGATACATACCATTTGTCTAATTAGCATTCGCAAAGGCCGAAATTCACAGAATTTCGGCCTTTGCAAATGCTAATTAGCTTGATACATATGGCCCCAAGTGAGGCCTGTCTTGCAACATGGTGCATCTTTTGCATCACTGCTGCATCGGTTTCATGTGGCACGGTTTTTTTACACCATGACACATCTGCCTAAATGCATCAATTTGTAATTTTGTCGCCTCATAGCAAATCTTTTGCACCGCCGCTGCATCAGAAAAGTGACGCACAGTGGCGCAAAAGAGGCATACACCTATCATAAATCTGTCCCTAGCATTTTAAATGATTAATTCAGGATGACGATAAGGTGTGGCCTATCCAGAGGTTTGTTTAAGGTGAGGCCTACTCAGGATTGCAGATGAAAGTTACGCTTGATGAAGAATACAGAGGAGATAATACATGTAAAGGTCTACCAATGAAGTAAGTGATGTCCACTTCATTGCGCCAGTCATCATAAATGTATCCCTAAGCTTCTTATCTTGTTAGAGATGAACCGCCATATGTATCATCAAACTATTTTGCATTTCCTAAATAGCGAATTTTAAGGAATAAATAGCGATTCTTTACCATTCCGAATTTGCGATGAGCAAATTGCTAATTGCAAATTACCCATTCATTTCCATGGGCCAGGAGGCCCATAGGAATGAAGGTGCAATTTGCGATTAGCAATTAGCTCATCACAAATTAGGACTTTTTCCAAGGGTGCAGGGGTGTCTCAAGAACACCCTGCTGCACCCCTGAAAAAGAAATTTGGGGGCATATGGCGCACATACATGGGCGTCATATGGCACCTTTTGTTTTTTGGAAAAAAAGCTTTTTGAAAAGAATTCGCAAATTACCACCAACTAGAAGTTGGTGGTAATTTGCAAATCCTTAATGGCATTTTTTGCATATTTTTTGTTTGATACATTGCATTTAAGGAATCGCAAAATTTGCAAATCCTTCAGTGCAATCGCAAAATAAGGAATAGCAAATTTTGCTATTCCTTATTTTGCATCAAACTTGTTTGATACATACCATTTGTCTAATTAGCATTCGCAAAGGCCGAAATTCACAGAATTTCGGCCTTTGCAAATGCTAATTAGCTTGATACATATGGCCCCAAGTGAGGCCTGTCTTGCAACATGGTGCATCTTTTGCATCACTGCTGCATCGGTTTCATGTGGCACGGTGTTTTTTACACCATGACACATCTGCCTAAATGCATCAATTTGTAATTTTGTCGCCTCATAGCAAATCTTTTGCACCGCCGCTGCATCAGAAAAGTGACGCACAGTGGCGCAAAAGAGGCATACACCTATCATAAATCTGTCCCTAGCATTTTAAATGATTAATTCAGGATGACGATAAGGTGTGGCCTATCCAGAGGTTTGTTTAAGGTGAGGCCTACTCAGGATTGCAGATGAAAGTTACGCTTGATGAAGAATACAGAGGAGATAATACATGTAAAGGTCTACCAATGAAGTAAGTGATGTCCACTTCATTGCGCCAGTCATCATAAATGTATCCCTAAGCTTCTTATCTTGTTAGAGATGAACCGCCATATGTATCATCAAACTATTTTGCATTTCCTAAATAGCGAATTTTAAGGAATAAATAGCGATTCTTTACCATTCCGAATTTGCGATGAGCAAATTGCTAATTGCAAATTACCCATTCATTTCCATGGGCCAGGAGGCCCATAGGAATGATGGTGCAATTTGCGATTAGCAATTAGCTCATCGCAAATTAGGAATTTTTCCAAAGGTGCAGGGGTGTCTCAAGAACACCCTGCTGCACCCCTGAAAAAGAAATTTGGGGGCATATGGCGCACATACATTTTAACAACATTCCTTTACCTCAAAAACGATTTTCAAGTCATAATTTGAAAACACTGCCCACGGGAAAATGACTTAAAATGTCCTTAAGACACATGAAAGTGTTTTTTTAAAGCCTTTGCAACTTTTTTGGGTCACTTTTAACATGGCTATGTAACTCAGTCAAAATCTAAATTTACCATGCACAGGTGGGACCATATTTACAAGGAATGTGCTCCACGGGGAAAGGTCTTTTAATGTAATATGGGAAAAATGACATTAGAGACACTGAAATGCCTTATAAAGAAGCATACACCATTATGTCCTTGTCATAAATTTAAAAACCATTCCTTTTCCCCAAAAACGATTTTCAAATCATAATTTGAAAACACTGCACATGGGGAAATGACTTAAAATGTCCTTAAGACACATGAAAGCGTTTTTTGATTGCCTTTCCAGCATGGTTGGGTCACTTTTAACATGGCTATGTAACACAAACATTAAAAATCTAAATTTGCCATGCACAGGTGGGAGCATATTTACAAGGAATTTGCTCCACAGGGAAAGGTCTTACATTAAAATGGGAAAAATAACATCAGAGACACTCAATTGCCTTATAAAGAAGCATACATCATTATGTCCTTGTCATAAATATTAAAACCATTCCTTTTCCCCAAAAACGATTTTCAAATCATAATTTGAAAACACTGCACATGGGGAAATGACTTAAAATGTCCTTAAGACACATAAAAGCGTTTTTTGATTGCCTTTGCAGCATGTTTGTGTCACTTTTAACATGGCTATGTAACGCAAACATTCAAAATCTAAATTTGCCATGCACAGGTGGGAGCATATTTACAAGCAATTTGCCCCACAGGGAAAGGTCTTACATTAAAATGGGAAAAATAACATCAGAGACACTCAATTGCCTTATAAAGAAGCATACACCATTATGTCCTTGTCATAAATATTATAACCATTCCTTTTCCTCAAAAACGATTTTCAAGTCATAATTTGAAAACACTCCACAGCTCCTATGCACAAAAAAACCCTGTCAGTACTAATACTTCACATTTTCTCCAATTACAATTTCTCAAAGAAACAAAATCTATTTGTAAAACACTTGAGACAAAGCAACATTTGAAAAACACAACTTTCTTCATAATTTTCTCCTTAAAGCACACTATTCTCTATCTAAATTAAAGAAATCTTTTCTCACCTTAGCAAATACTTTGAGTTTCAAAACAGTCTCAGAAACACACCAATTTGTCTTCAGCAGAGCAAAAGTTATGCACTCCAGAGTCTGCAGCTATCAAAAGCACAGAAATGCTGTAATTCTTCACACATATCTCTCATGTCACCCAATCAAAACTCTTCCCTCACTTTTTTTCAAATCAAAACCCTTCCCCCCTCTGCCCTTTCTGCCTTTTTTGCATAGCAACCACCTCTTGGAAGACCTCTGGTGTTTGCAAGTTCACACAACAATGTTGCAATTGAACTCTGAACTCTCAGTGCACCTCATATCCAGTGCATTCTTTCATTTAATGATTTTTTCTTGACCACTCAAAATACATCTTTCAAAGAACTCATCCATGCACCCTAACTTTCTGTTTTCAGCAATCAAAATCCACCAATCACTGTTACTGCTTCATTAACACAGAAACTCCACAGTTTTTTTCATTTTAAACTCTTATTTTTTCAACTGCCATTTCATTGCCACACTTCATCTGACTGCAGGAGAACCTTCTCTCACCATGTTTTCTGTCTGGATTGTTGGACATAGTTACATCTATTGGGCTCAGAGGTATGCTGAGAACAGGAATTTACCTAACCTCAATTTACAAGATGTGGAAATTAAGTGGTTTGGCCACAGAGGATTAAAATGTCACCAATTGATACCATTGGTGAAAACCTTTATGCATTTGCCAAAACCTGACCTGTTAATTGTGCACTGTGGAGGTAATGATTTGGGCACTTTGACTGGGGTAGGTCTGGAAATGCTTTTAAAGGACACCTTTGAGCAATTAATGGCACTTTTTCCTCAGACTGCCTTGGTATATTCAAATATATGCCGAAGACAGAAATGGAGGTGGTCAAACCGCGAAGCGCTGCGACCCGGAAGCGATCCGGGGCGCGTTCCGCAGCGCGTAACATAAGCGTAACAGGTCATGTGACTTGTTAATAAAACTTTTCATTGGTTCATTTCACTTTTGGTTTCATAATGATGTAAGGCTAGGTCAGGTGACCTAAAAATAACACTTTTCATTGGTTTAGAACTATTGTTTTTACCAAATGATGAAAACCCCTCCTTCTTTCCTCACTCTGACTTTCATCTTTGTGAGAGGAAGACCTTATTTCATACTTGAGCAATGGCTTCAGTAGTTGCTTCAGCTGGTGCACCCCCACCACCACCTCCACCTCCTCATGGGAAGAGAGGACCACCTCCCCAGGTCATCACCAACACAGAGGAGGAAGAGGAAGAACTAGAGGAAGAGGAGAGAGAAGGACCACAGTTCTTGGAAGAGGTGCCCCGGGTTTCCCATAGGAAAGCCAGTTTCATTTGGCAGTTTTTTTCACTCCCTCCAGGGCAGAAGAAAGTAAATGCGAGGTATGTCGCCTGCCTCATTTGCAAAGAGAAGTTATCAAGAGGGACTGATAAAAAGTATAGCTATGGGAACTATACCATGCATCGGCACATGAACAGGTGGCATCCATTGAATTACAGCCGGGCAGAGATACGTGACCAGCAGGAGAACCCAACAACAACTCCTGTGGCCAGGTCAACTTCTCAAATATCGTTGTCAGGAGCAGAGGCACGGGAAACCGTGCCAAACATTCAAGAGAACTTTGCACACATCAAGTTCACCTGTTTGTATTGTGGTGCATTGCCTTCCTGTGGAAACATGAGCATAACGTTAATTAACGTAGCATTTGACAATCACAAATGCTCTAAACGCCCCAAAAAATAATTTTTTTTTTGCTCCTGTTGAGCCCTTTTCAATGCCTGTTTTTTGTTGTTTCCCCCCCAAAAAAAACAAAAAAAAATATAAAATTGTTCAAAAAATACAAAAAAAACAAAAAATGTTCAAAAAAAATATATATATATATAAAACAACAAAAACATTAAAAAAAAAGTTTTTTTCAGAACTACCTCCCCTTTCAAAAAAATTGCTAGAATGTTTAGCACTCTGGCAAGCTCTATTTCTTTTAGTTCGCTTCCCAGTTCGCTTCCCGGTTCGCGAACCGGGAGCGAACCAAAAAAAAAAAAAAAAAAAAAAAAGAACAGTAAGTATAAGGAAAGTAAACAGAGAGTGATGTTAAAAGAAAGACAGCTATAGGGAGTAAACCAGAGATAATGTTTAATAGATCTATTTACCGAAGAAAAGATTTAAGAGGGTATAATTGTGAAAAACAAAATAGATAAGGAAGTGAAAGAAAAAAAAGAGAGTAGAACAATAACAAAGAAGAGTTTCTTGGACAATGTGAGTGAATGTTCAAACTCAGAGTAAAACATGTGGAATAACAGAGAGAAAAAACAGAAAACAAAAAAGAAAAAATAACAGAAAAAGATTAATTGAAACAGCAAAGAAATGTAAATAACATAGAGCCATATCATCAACATAGGCAATAAAAGTTTTGCAGCTTTTATCGGCAGAAATGTGTCGCTAAAGCCGCTTTCGCGGCGGAAAACTGCCGCTAAAACAACTTTTGCAACACTTTTCTGCCAATAAAAACAGCAATAATTTTATTGGCTGTGTTGATAATATGCCCCTTAGTGTGCTTCAACTACACAGAAGAAGCATAATGAACAAGTAGTGAAAGAGTGATCAGTCAAAGACACTAAGAGTAATAGAGACGGAGTGAGTGAACAAGAGTGAGGAACTATGAGAAGAGAGGGACTGAGAAAAGGAGTGGAAGGAGTAGAGTAAGTAGGTAATAGAGAAAGGAATGAGGGAAGTAGCAAAGGCAGGAAACTGAGGGTTAAAGAAATGAAGCTGTCAAACTACTAGTAGTGGTGAATGTGATAGAAATGTAACGAAAAGAGTACAAAACAATTACCTTATAATTGTCATTAACTTACTCACTTTTTGTTTTTATACTTTCAATCTGTGAAAGAGAGAACAAACATTTGAAAAATATTAAAACATGTATTTAAAAATTAGAAAAGACAAGGGAAAAGATTGAAGGACAAACAGTTTTTCAACAACTTTGACACTTACAGAAGCTTCTGCTTCTCCAGGCCCCGTACACAGTCCTAAAGATATACATTTTAAACTAACAGTATCTTGATGCAGATGAAGTGAGGCCTATCTTAAAAAATGGTGCATCTTTTGCACTGCTGTTGTTTCACAAAAGTGTCGCAAGACACTAACATTTTAAATGTTTGTTTCAGGATGCCAATAATATGTGTCCTATCCAGAGGTTTGTTTGAGGTGAGGCCTACTCAGGGTTCCAAATGAAATTTCGAGTTGTTGAAGAATACAGAAGAGATAACACATGTGAAGGCCTACCAATGAACTAAGTCATGTCCACTTCACTCTTGAACAAAGGCCAGACCTCTTCTGTGTCCGTGGACAGACCTAAACTTCATCTGCACAATGTCATTCGTAAACTTAGGAAACACAGGTGATGTAATTGAAAAATGTGGAGTTTCTTTTCCTCATTTCACAATCACATCACCTGTGTTGCCTAGGCTAAGGTATCTCATAGTGCAGATGTAGTGCAGCATATTAAACAGTACCCAGAAGTGCACCACTGCATGCAACAACTTTGACACTTACAAAAGCTTCAGCTTCTGCATGCCCCCTACACAGTGCTAATTATATACATTTCAAACTGATGGTATCTTGCTGGAGATGAACTGAAATCTATCTTGCAACATGGTGCATCTTTTACACAAAAGTGACCCATAATGCAGCAAAAGAGGCGCACGGCCACCATAAATCTGACCCTAACATTTTAAATGATTGTTTCAAGATGCCAATAAGGTGTAACCTATGCACAGATTTGTTTCAGGTAAGTCCTACTCAGGGTTGCAGATGGAATTTAGGTTTGTTGAAGAATACAGAGGAGATAATACATGTGGAGGCCTACCAACGAAGTGAGTCATGTCCACTGCACTCTTGAACAAATGTCAGACCTCCTCTGTCTCCAGGAACAGGCCTAAACCTCACCTACACAATGTGATGTGTAATGTTAGGAAACACAGGTAATATAATTGAAAAACGTGCAATTTATTTTGCTCATTCCACAATCATATCACCTGTGTTTCCTTTGCTTAGGTATCTCATTGTGGAAATGTAGTCTATCATATGAAAGACTACGTAGAATATGAGCACTGTATGCAACAACTTTGACACTTACAGAAGCCTCACCTTCTCCATGCCTCCTACACAGTTCTACATGTACATCATAAATGCAAACAGTACAGAATTAATTATACATGTTAAATGGTTTATTTTTGCTGTTCTCAGAATGTATCAAATTTCACTAAAAACAGTGACTTGAAGGTATTCATCATATAACAGCGGGGAAAAAAAACACAATCAAAATGATTGTGTTTAAAAAACCCATACAACATAACAAATCAGAATTCAAAACTCCTTAAACTTAACTTACTTTCCATGACGTCGAAGGATGTCCTATGAACAGCTTACACTCTGTTGTGCTGTTATTACTTTCAGCCCGCCACTTTCTGAAAGAAAACCTCCATCGTTTTGAAAAACATGTTACATACAATAAATGACTTCTCGCTCTCTACCACACGTTTCCACAAGGCCAAATCGTGTCAGAGCCATTTATAACTCTTGGAATTCTTGTAAGCCAATCCCGTCATGTTGTATTTCCGCAACTTTCACAATTAAAATGTTGAAGATCATTTTCACAATCCTGGACTAGTAATATCTTCCCCTTCTTGCTCAGTCATGTTCTACATTTCCTATGACACTGATACTGCTTACTATGAAGCAGACTTACACTACCTCTATGACTACTACAATTATTTAATTCTCTACATCACTTTTAATCACAAAGCAATGTAAAACAGTAGACAGCATTGCAGACTTACATTCCCTCTACTCTATGTTTTGATTGGCTGCTTCAATTAGCTTATAAAAAGAAACAGTTTTTCTGAACTCATTCAAAGTGCACTTATTTCTCCATGACGTCCAGTCTTATGGTTAGAAGTTATGTCTCTGAACTACACTTATCCTCAAGGCCAAATCGTGTAGGAGCCATTAGAACTTCTTGAAATTCCTCAGAGCACACCCCGAGATTCTTTCCCTAAAATTTTGGTTTTAAAAACACCAGGTAAGAGTTTTTAAGGTCATACGGCAATTTTTTGGGAAAATTAAAACAGAATCATTGCAGAATGACCAGCCATTTCTAGACTTTAAATAAGCTGTGTAATGTCCTGATGTTATTGAAGGACCATCATGATATATAATTGCTGCAGTTACAAAAGTCCTTCCTGATATTGACAACTGTGAAGCCACAACATTTTTAATTAAAGTTGTCAATTTTGTTCCATCAGGCCTACATCGTTGGAACATTAAAATGACATACTGGCCATATGTTCGTATAAATAATGTGGACATCATTTCAGATTTACATTGGCTACACTCCATGTTGTGATCAGCTGCTTTTACTAGCTTATTAAAGGAGACTGATTTACTGTCTGGCAAAGTTAAATATATAAATCTTTCTGAGTCTACACTAGTAGTACTTGATACCCTACAGTTCTCGCAGTCATGCTGCCATTGATAAGAAAGCCCAAACAGCTGATCTACATCTACACCTTCAGCATGCAATACATCAAGCATATACATTAAAAACTCCTGACAATCTTGTTGAATATTTTGAGAGAATTGTGTTTGGCCTGAACATCTGTCTAACAGATTTCGAATTTCAGACACACTTTCTATGTTTGTTCTATCAGTGCTACATTTTTCTAAGACAGAATTTAACAAACTGCAAAATCTTTGATCAGAATTGACCACAATCTCTTCTTTTACATTTTCTAGAGAAAACAAAACATTAACCACTACATTAGCATAGCAGTTGACACCAGAACTGTTTTCAAATTGAAAACCAACAACATCTTCAACAGAATCCTTTTGTTTCTGCTTATAATTTCAGGTTCATTGACTTTTCGTCTTTTTGCTACAACCTCCCCAGTATTGGTCACATTTCTTCGTTTCCGGCCTACCACACGTTTCTCAAACAAAGGATATTGAGGCAAATGTGGCGCATACTCTCTTCTTAACCTATTGTATTCCTTAACACAATCTAGATCCGCACAAATGTTTGTGACATCACACTCAATCAAGTACAATCCCGATAAAGTTCTAACTCGTGACAATGCCACATATGCCATACCCTCCTTGAACACAGAACTGCCAATATTCACCAATGCACTGTCTACACTTAAACCTTGCGATTTATGGATTGTCACCGCATATGCCAAGCAAACAGGAAACTGCTTACGGCGAACATATAAGTCTTTTACAAGCAAAAATCTAGCAGAACAACGACCAATTAGCTGTACTTCCTCAATGCCATCAAATTTAATTTTTAAAAATTCAATTCCATCTCTATTTCTGTATTTTACAAAATCAACAACATTACCCATTGATCCATTTACCAGACCTCTTTCAACATGTAAATTCCTTCTTAAAATTATACGGCAGTTCAAGCACACATTCAGAGTCTTTTCAAAACCTGCAGTTTTAGATATACTCTTCTCTAATGAATCCAATTTTTTTTTCAAATTCTCAGACAAAATAATTGTTGATCCCATATGCTCTACTCTGTCAATAGCTTCCAGTTTCACAATCTCTTGCTTTTCTAAATGCAACATTTTGTTGTTGAATTTGGCACATTCTGCAAGAGTTGGCATCAAACATATTCCAGATTTGTTCTCAGTAATTTTCTGAAAAATATTCTCAGGCACAACATCTTGTTCTGGATATAAATTTGACAGTAATCGTGCATGTAAAGCTTCTTTCCCATGCTCGGTCACTTTTCCAATTCTAACATCTTGTAGAATAGTCTTGTAAACTTCATCCTTCGCCTGACGCATATTTTCATGCAGTTCAGCATAATTGAAGTTTAACCAAATATTGACGTTGCCAATGCTCCCTAGGCACTTCCTGGTATCTTCATGCGTGAGCATTTTGAACACAGGTTGCCCTTTCACTGGTGTCAGCTGCAGAAGATCTCCGAAAACAATGATGTGTTTGCCACCAAATAACACATCATACTCTGTTTTGAGAACTTCTTGCATTCTCAAATGCACAAAAGCAAGCATGACATTGGAAACCATGCTTACTTCGTCAATGATAAGAAGTTTCATTTTCCTCAAGACTCTTGAAACTTCACAACAAGCATCTCCAGATAGCTTGTGATATTGTAATTTGTTGTCATGCTCCACTGGCAGCATCAGTAAACGATGTAAAGTAATCCCTTTAATGTTATGTGCTGCCAGTCCAGTTGGAGCGGTGACAACACAAGACAGCGATGACTTTGTCCTTTCCTGCAAATAACATGAAATTGCTTTAATAAGGAAACTTTTTCCAGTTCCCGCTTCTCCACTCACGTACAGTCGGACAGGCTTCAACGACATACATGAGCACTCTTTCTTGTCATGACTTAATCCATGATCAATTTGCATGGTAACTTCGTCATATATTTTCCTCTGCTCAACGTTGAGTTGTCTTTCCAACTCTTCTAAGTTAACCGCATCCTCCTGAGCATGTGCCATGGCTCTTTCCACTTCATTCATAGCAGTGGCAGCTTCATTTTTGATAACAGGTCCTCCTAGTGGATCCTGACTCAATGAAGCAGAACTCTGACTGTCCTGAGAACTGTCTCTGGCAATCTCGGCTGCAATCGTTGCTTCCTGCTCGATTTCCACATTCAACATTTCTACATATTTGGGAAAAGCAGGACATTCTATGGTCTCCTTGGCGGCATTGAAAGAGTCTTCGTAACAGAGGAAATCTCCAAGCAGTTCCTCTTCTGCACGCCAAGGCTTGAAAAGTTGCAAAAGTGCTAAATAGAAAAACTCCTTTTTTTCAGGAGATTCGCCACTCAATTTTCGATGGTTTATCAAGTTGCATTTTCTTTGCTTGACCAGACATCCCTCACTTCCTATTACAGCATACACTCCTTTCTCAGTATCTTCTTTGATGTTCCTCTTGAATATGTAATTTTGAAGAACCTCATACAGACAAACATTCTCGAGGTGACTGCTTCGATTTGGATAATATGTATCCAACATGTTTGTCTTCAAAATGTCGGTACTGTTTGGCTCCTTTTCCGCCAAATACTCAATTTCCCGCACAGGTTTGAGAACTCGATTACGCGTTGCAGCAAGACCAAGACTCGCCCAAACGATACTCCTGGACTTGGCATAGAGACTTGCTGAAGACAACCGGTCAGAACATTCGTAAGCTCCGATTTCTCGATGCGACAACATCATCAGACTGAAACTGTACAACTTCTTGCTGAGGCTCTTTTCATGGGAAATGTCCTCCCACATATCCTTCAATTCTGTCTTCTCTTTTTTGGTGATGTAAGATGTCACATACCGAGCCACAGCCATACAGTTATCAGCCACAAACTGTATATCCATGTTAGCATTCCACATGGACAAAATCACCGGGTTGTAGTCGTTGATGTACTTAGACTCTTCATTCCTCTTCAAATTGTATGTGTTTTTAGGTGATTTCTTCATCACATTATGTCGCAGCGAAGACATCAAACTGTTCACTCTTCCTTTAGAAATCACCGGTCGTGGAAAGCCGAAACGACATTTGGTGTAGAACTTGTCTTTGTTTCGGAATTTACGACGACAGTACTTTCCACATCGATGGCTTTGGAAACGTAGAACTTTTTCTCTTAGGCTTTTCTTCTCCTTTGCGTTTGGAACAGCACACGTAGAATACTGTTGGATGAAACTCATCACTGAGTCTTCTGGATCCGTTCCAAATTGAGGTGCATCCTTGATCCACAGCAACATATGTATATGAGGAGCACCTCTTGCTTGGTACTCCTTTCTCCAGAAGAAATCCAACACCTCTCCAAGAGGTGGATTCTTCTTATTCATGATGAAAGACATCATAGCTTCAAATCTATGATTGAAGTACCTACATACATTGACTGGATCCAAAGAGCACAGTTCTCCGGGTGTCTTGAATTCGATGTTTTCTACGTTAGCATTTGCCTCTCGTAGAAATTCAAGTAAGTCTTCCCAGCCATACTCGGCACAGCTCAGAGTGAGGAACCATGTGGGAGTTCCTAAGTTCCTCAGCATACATTTTAAATCACCATGACGACGGTACCAGTACTCATTAGTACCACGCTGACACGCCATGAGATTAATCAGGTGAGAATCCAAAACACTGTCTTGGACATTGACTTTATCCATAAAGTCACTTGCCGAGATGTTTTGCATGTGTATACCACTTTTCAAGATGTGGTTCACTGCATATGACAGTCCAGACAGATCGCTTTCAAACAGGAGATGAAACAAATAAGGAATGCATTGTCGAAACCTAGCATCTCCTGCATACAATCGCAAAGTCCGGTATTCAGAAGCAGGAATTTGATGAGGTCGCTCATCATATCTTCCTCCCTGACCTGTTGGAAAAAGCTGTGGGAAACACCGAGCTTCCAAACTTTCCTCCCAAACACTAATGGGACTCCCTTTGGCTTGTTTCATTTGAAACAACTCAATAGCATTCCCCATGACTTCCTTGGAATGCAAAGGATGAACACTATAATGTTCATATATTTCTTCACTAGTAGAGGGTTCTACTTTCTCAATTTGACCAGCACACAAATCACTATCCTCTTCCTCACTTACTTCCTCTTCTGCAACATATACATTCTTATAGTATTTATTATTTTTTTTCAAATACAATGTTGCCTTTTTAACTTTCCTAACATCCACTAAATCTTGCCATATTTTCTTATTCTTTGTCAGAACCCCATTAACTAAGATAACCAGAGGTTCCTCTTCCACTTTTTCTACTCCAATTGTGTTAATGTTTTTCTTCAAATCTAGAGGCAAATAAACAACTCTTCCCTTTAATCCTCTCTGTAAATCTGATGGAGGCAATTTCCCTGTCTTTGGCTCCATTCTTACAATAGCCTGAAAGGGATGGATACTTTGAATCAAAATAGATTCATAAGTATTTAAATCCTTCAATTCAGAAGGAATCTCAACCAATTCCAGATTATTATGAACTGCTCTAGCAGGCATCTGGTTTTGATTTAATTTATTACAACAATAAGTACACACACGTTGATCCAATCCCAAATCAAAACAATTTTCTACCATCAAGTATGTTGCGAAATCCTTCCATTCACTATTGTTTTCCCTTTCACTTTTTGCATATAAATCCACTAACTTAGTCTGATTCTTATAATAAGTGCGTCGACAACACACACAAGTGAAATTTGGCCTCTCACTTGATTTGACCTGAAACGTCACAATTTCCCTCTGGAAATTATCTGTACTGGAAACCTGTACACTATCTTCCACATTACCCGCTTCTTCTTGGTCAATTTCAACATTCTCCTCTTTACTTCCAAAGTAACAAAACTCAATTTCTTCACATATATTCTTCACATCTATTTCAGAACCATGCAAAAGAGCAGCGCATAATTGTTTAAGCATAATTGCTGGACTCTTAGCATAATACAACATTCTAACTAATTTCCTCACTTTATTATGATGCACTGCTAGCATCCTGAAATGATGAAAAACACTCTGGCATACTCTCCTGGAAAGACAAGCCAGTGAATGACCATGCAAACCTGTCACTTCTCTCACTCTGCAAGGATCTAATTCTTGCAACAACTTCATTTTCTGCTTCAAACTTTTCTTATTAAATGACCGTACAAAATCACAAAGCAAATTGATGGAATCCTGTCGCACACTGCAAATACTACTACACTTCCAGGTGTACACAGGACCCTTAGGATGTCTTCCTAAAACCTCATTACCTAACACCTCTTCTGCCTCTGTTGTCACAAGTTTTTCTTTTTCAACTGGGCAACCATCTTTCACTTCATAAGCTCGACCACTGGTGTCAACTGCATGCACCAAATCATGATCCTGGAAATAACTCTCCTCATTAAAAAATGCCTCACAGCTTGAACTATGCATCCATTCTCCAGAAAAAACTTCACAAAAATGACTACGATTAACTATTCTCTTCCATCTACTATTTCTTTTGAAATCATAAATTGCCTTGTTTAGCTTCCTAATTCTATTGATTATCAAAATAAATAACTTACGTTTAATTTCAAATGCCTGATCAATAACTTTCTCAACTTTTTTTTTTCTCTTATAAAAAACCACTTTCTGTTGACCTTTCTTAATATTTTTTAACAAATTACCAATTATCCTGTTGCGGAACATTCGATTACGAATGTCCCTAAACTGTTGTTTCCTTCTACTATCATGCACAGAGTTATCTCTTGCTCTAGCAGTAACATTTTTCATTGGCCTTTCCTTTCCGTTTGAATTGCTTCTCTTTTTCTGGACTGAAACATTTTCTGTAGTAATATTTTTTTTACTACAGATATTTCTTATGAATGTTTTTGTACTCTTACCCGGTGCTTTCTTGGTGACTTGACAAATCTTTTTGTTAGAGGACTGCTGCTTTTTTTCATTGACCTGCTGTCTTTGACGTTTTGCAGCCTTTCTCAGTCTTTCTTTGGTTGGCATGGTGAAATCTTGAAATGATCTGCAGTTGAATCTGTGGTAAAATATATTTAAAAATGTTATTAACCACTATTACCCAACAGTAAATCAATAACAGTAATCAAAAACTTAAAACACTACTTGACATTTTTACATAGAAGATTTTTTAGTCCTTGGCAAATTTAGAATACAGAAATAGCAGAAAAGAAATGGAATTTATATTCATTTTACCTGTGCTATTTTATATGTGAATCTGATCTAATTTTATGAGCATATTTTAATATTTTATTGAAGATACTACACATAACCTGTTTTTGAAGGTGTCTTTATTTTTAAATTAAACGGTTTACATTTTTACTTTTTATTTATTATAAATTTTTAAAATAAATGTTTATAGTTCCATAGGCTCAAGCACGTCAGCTTCCCATCCTATGTCATATAATTCTGACAAATCTGCATCCTCATCACGTTCTTCTTCATCCTCAGCATTTAAATCATCCAAGGGATCAACATCCACTGATGTTTCAATTACGAGTTCAATGATGAGGTCGAAATCAACTGATTGCTGATTGTCGCACATGTTGATGTTGTCTTTATCTTTAAAGAAAGATAACAACAATGAGATGTTGCAGAGTAAGAGACAAATCTCAGAGATTATAATAGTAAAATTGTTTAACAAGAGTAAATTTTTGCAGCTATTATTTAGCCATGTCCAGCGATGCTGAGCAGGTGAAGCCTATGTCTAATTTTTCACTGAACAGGACTCATCTCTTCTTAACCTTGGATAAGCCTCACCGACTCTGTGTCCCCTGCACATACTTAAATGTAAAGGGGCAGATTTATGTTAACTGGCACATCCCCAGGCATGCACCAGTTAACGTGCACCGCTGCTCTGCCACCCATGGTGTGCCGCATTTACAATCAGATAGGAGAAAGCTGCGTCAAAACCCTGCGCCTGCTTGAAGCAGGCATAGGTCTTGACGCAACATTGTGGAGATGGGGCACCCCTGAGCGTTGCTGGAGCTGCATCGCACTTGCGATACAACTCCAGCAATGCGCCACCTTAACGGCACAGATGCGTCACGCATCTGTGCCATTTCTGCCCCATGCTGCGCCGCATTGTAAATGCAGCACACCATGGGTGGCGGAACAGCGGCACAGGGTGACTGGCACATCCCTGGTGATGCGCCAGTCATCATAAATCTATCCCTAAGCTTCTTATCTTGTTAGAGATAAACCGCCATATGTATCATCAAACTATTTTGCATTTCCTAAATAGCGAATTTTAAGGAATAAATAGCGATTCTTTACCATTCCTAATTTGCGATGAGCAAATTGCTAATTGCAAATTATCCATTCATTTCCATGGGCCAGGAGGCCCATAGGAATGAAGGTGCAATTTGCGATTAGCAATTAGCTCATCACAAATTAGGAATTTTTCCAAGGGTGCAGGGGTGTCTCAAGAACACCCTGCTGCACCCCTGAAAAAGAAATTTGGGGGCATATGGCGCACATACATGCCCTAAGGGCATGTATGGGCGTCATATGGCACCTTTTGTTTTTTGGAAAAAAAGCTTTTTGAAAAGAATTCGCAAATTACCACCAACTAGAAGTTGGTGGTAATTTGCAAATCCTTAATGGCATTTTTTGCATATTTTTTGTTTGATACATTGCATTTAAGGAATCGCAAAATTTGCAAATCCTTCAGTGCAATCGCAAAATAAGGAATAGCAAATTTTGCTATTCCTTATTTTGCATCAAACTTGTTTGATACATACCATTTGTCTAATTAGCATTCGCAAAGGCTGAAAATCGCAGAATTTCGGCCTTTGTGAATGCTAATTAGCTTGATACATATGGCCCCAAGTGAGGCCTGTCTTGCAACATGGTGCATCTTTTGCATCACTGCTGCATCGGTTTCATGTGGCACGGTTTTTTTACACCATGACACATCTGCCTAAATGCATCAATTTGTAATTTTGTCGCCTCATAGCAAATCTTTTGCACCGCCGCTGCATCAGAAAAGTGGCGCACAGTGGCGCAAAAGAGGCATACACCTATCATAAATCTGTCCCTAGCATTTTAAATGATTAATTCAGGATGACGATAAGGTGTGGCCTATCCAGAGGTTTGTTTAAGGTGAGGCCTACTCAGGATTGCAGATCAAAGTTACGCTTGATGAAGAATACAGAGCAGATAATACATGTGAAGGCCTACCAATGAAGTAAGTTATGTCCACTTCATTGTGTCAGTCATCATAAATCTATCCCTATGCTTCTTATCTTGTTAGAGATGAACTGCCATATGTATCATCAAACTATTTTGCATTTCCTAAATAGCGAATTTTAAGGAATAAATAGCGATTCTTTACCATTCCTAATTTGCAATGAGCAAATTGCTAATTGCAAATTACTCATTCATTTCCATGGGCCAGGAGGCCCATAGGAATGAAGGTGCAATTTGCAATTAGCAATTAGCTCATCGCAAATTAGGAATTTTTCCAAGGGTGCAGGGGTGTCTCAAGAACACCCTGCTGCACCCCCTGAAAAAGAAATTTGGGGGCATATGGCGCACATACATGCCCTAAGGGCATGTATGGGCGTCATATGGCACCTTTTGTTTTTTGGAAAAAAAGCTTTTTGAAAAGAATTCGCAAATTACCAGCAACTAGAAGTTGGTGGTAATTTGCAAATCCTTAATGGCATTTTTTGCATATTTTTTGTTTGATACATTGCATTTAAGAAATCACAAAATTTGCAAATCCTTCAGTGCAATCGCAAAATAAGGAATAGCAAATTTTGCTATTCCTTATTTTGCATCAAACTTGTTTGATACATACCATTTGTCTAATTAGCATTCGCAAAGGCCGAAATTCACAGAATTTCGGCCTTTGCAAATGCTAATTAGCTTGATACATATGGCCCCAAGTGAGGCCTGTCTTGCAACATGGTGCATCTTTTGCATCACTGCTGCATCGGTTTCATGTGGCACGGTTTTTTTACACCATGACACATCTGCCTAAATGCATCAATTTGTAATTTTGTCGCCTCATAGCAAATCTTTTGCACCGCCGCTGCATCAGAAAAGTGACGCACAGTGGCGCAAAAGAGGCATACACCTATCATAAATCTGTCCCTAGCATTTTAAATGATTAATTCAGGATGACGATAAGGTGTGGCCTATCCAGAGGTTTGTTTAAGGTGAGGCCTACTCAGGATTGCAGATGAAAGTTACGCTTGATGAAGAATACAGAGGAGATAATACATGTAAAGGTCTACCAATGAAGTAAGTGATGTCCACTTCATTGCGCCAGTCATCATAAATGTATCCCTAAGCTTCTTATCTTGTTAGAGATGAACCGCCATATGTATCATCAAACTATTTTGCATTTCCTAAATAGCGAATTTTAAGGAATAAATAGCGATTCTTTACCATTCCGAATTTGCGATGAGCAAATTGCTAATTGCAAATTACCCATTCATTTCCATGGGCCAGGAGGCCCATAGGAATGAAGGTGCAATTTGCGATTAGCAATTAGCTCATCACAAATTAGGACTTTTTCCAAGGGTGCAGGGGTGTCTCAAGAACACCCTGCTGCACCCCTGAAAAAGAAATTTGGGGGCATATGGCGCACATACATGGGCGTCATATGGCACCTTTTGTTTTTTGGAAAAAAAGCTTTTTGAAAAGAATTCGCAAATTACCACCAACTAGAAGTTGGTGGTAATTTGCAAATCCTTAATGGCATTTTTTGCATATTTTTTGTTTGATACATTGCATTTAAGGAATCGCAAAATTTGCAAATCCTTCAGTGCAATCGCAAAATAAGGAATAGCAAATTTTGCTATTCCTTATTTTGCATCAAACTTGTTTGATACATACCATTTGTCTAATTAGCATTCGCAAAGGCCGAAATTCACAGAATTTTGGCCTTTGCAAATGCTAATTAGCTTGATACATATGGCCCCAAGTGAGGCCTGTCTTGCAACATGGTGCATCTTTTGCATCACTGCTGCATCGGTTTCATGTGGCACGGTGTTTTTTACACCATGACACATCTGCCTAAATGCATCAATTTGTAATTTTGTCGCCTCATAGCAAATCTTTTGCACCGCCGCTGCATCAGAAAAGTGACGCACAGTGGCGCAAAAGAGGCATACACCTATCATAAATCTGTCCCTAGCATTTTAAATGATTAATTCAGGATGACGATAAGGTGTGGCCTATCCAGAGGTTTGTTTAAGGTGAGGCCTACTCAGGATTGCAGATGAAAGTTACGCTTGATGAAGAATACAGAGGAGATAATACATGTAAAGGTCTACCAATGAAGTAAGTGATGTCCACTTCATTGCGCCAGTCATCATAAATGTATCCCTAAGCTTCTTATCTTGTTAGAGATGAACCGCCATATGTATCATCAAACTATTTTGCATTTCCTAAATAGCGAATTTTAAGGAATAAATAGCGATTCTTTACCATTCCGAATTTGCGATGAGCAAATTGCTAATTGCAAATTACCCATTCATTTCCATGGGCCAGGAGGCCCATAGGAATGATGGTGCAATTTGCGATTAGCAATTAGCTCATCGCAAATTAGGAATTTTTCCAAAGGTGCAGGGGTGTCTCAAGAACACCCTGCTGCACCCCTGAAAAAGAAATTTGGGGGCATATGGCGCACATAAATTTTAACAACATTCCTTTACCTCAAAAACGATTTTCAAGTCATAATTTGAAAACACTGCCCACGGGAAAATGACTTAAAATGTCCTTAAGACACATGAAAGTGTTTTTTTAAAGCCTTTGCAACTTTTTTGGGTCACTTTTAACATGGCTATGTAACTCAAACAGTCAAAATCTAAATTTACCATGCACAGGTGGGACCATATTTACAAGGAATGTGCTCCACGGGGAAAGGTCTTTTAATGTAATATGGGAAAAATGACATTAGAGACACTGAAATGCCTTATAAAGAAGCATACACCATTATGTCCTTGTCATAAATTTAAAAACCATTCCTTTTCCCCAAAAACGATTTTCAAATCATAATTTGAAAACACTGCACATGGGGAAATGACTTAAAATGTCCTTAAGACACATGAAAGCGTTTTTTGATTGCCTTTCCAGCATGGTTGGGTCACTTTTAACATGGCTATGTAACACAAACATTCAAAATCTAAATTTGCCATGCACAGGTGGGAGCATATTTACAAGGAATTTGCTCCACAGGGAAAGGTCTTACATTAAAATGGGAAAAATAACATCAGAGACACTCAATTGCCTTATAAAGAAGCATACATCATTATGTCCTTGTCATAAATATTAAAACCATTCCTTTTCCCCAAAAACGATTTTCAAATCATAATTTGAAAACACTGCACATGGGGAAATGACTTAAAATGTCCTTAAGACACATAAAAGCGTTTTTTGATTGCCTTTGCAGCATGTTTGTGTCACTTTTAACATGGCTATGTAACGCAAACATTCAAAATCTAAATTTGCCATGCACAGGTGGGAGCATATTTACAAGCAATTTGCCCCACAGGGAAAGGTCTTACATTAAAATGGGAAAAATAACATCAGAGACACTCAATTGCCTTATAAAGAAGCATACACCATTATGTCCTTGTCATAAATATTATAACCATTCCTTTTCCTCAAAAACGATTTTCAAGTCATAATTTGAAAACACTCCACAGCTCCTATGCACAAAAAAACCCTGTCAGTACTAATACTTCACATTTTCTCCAATTACAATTTCTCAAAGAAACAAAATCTATTTGTAAAACACTTGAGACAAAGCAACATTTGAAAAACACAACTTTCTTCATAATTTTCTCCTTAAAGCACACTATTCTCTATCTAAATTAAAGAAATCTTTTCTCACCTTAGCAAATACTTTGAGTTTCAAAACAGTCTCAGAAACACACCAATTTGTCTTCAGCAGAGCAAAAGTTATGCACTCCAGAGTCTGCAGCTATCAAAAGCACAGAAATGCTGTAATTCTTCACACATATCTCTCATGTCACCCAATCAAAACTCTTCCCTCACTTTTTTTCAAATCAAAACCCTTCCCCCCTCTGCCCTTTCTGCCTTTTTTGCATAGCAACCACCTCTTGGAAGACCTCTGGTGTTTGCAAGTTCACACAACAATGTTGCAATTGAACTCTGAACTCTCAGTGCACCTCATATCCAGTGCATTCTTTCATTTAATGATTTTTTCTTGACCACTCAAAATACATCTTTCAAAGAACTCATCCATGCACCCTAACTTTCTGTTTTCAGCAATCAAAATCCACCAATCACTGTTACTGCTTCATTAACACAGAAACTCCACAGTTTTTTTCATTTTAAACTCTTATTTTTTCAACTGCCATTTCATTGCCACACTTCATCTGACTGCAGGAGAACCTTCTCTCACCATGTTTTCTGTCTGGATTGTTGGACATAGTTACATCTATTGGGCTCAGAGGTATGCTGAGAACAGGAATTTACCTAACCTCAATTTACAAGATGTGGAAATTAAGTGGTTTGGCCACAGAGGATTAAAATGTCACCAATTGATACCATTGGTGAAAACCTTTATGCATTTGCCAAAACCTGACCTGTTAATTGTGCACTGTGGAGGTAATGATTTGGGCACTTTGACTGGGGTAGGTCTGGAAATGCTTTTAAAGGACACCTTTGAGCAATTAATGGCACTTTTTCCTCAGACTGCCTTGGTATATTCAAATATATGCCGAAGACAGAAATGGAGGTGGTCAAACCGCGAAGCGCTGCGACCCGGAAGCGATCCGGGGCGCGTTCCGCAGCGCGTAACATAAGCGTAACAGGTCATGTGACTTGTTAATAAAACTTTTCATTGGTTCATTTCACTTTTGGTTTCATAATGATGTAAGGCTAGGTCAGGTGACCTAAAAATAACACTTTTCATTGGTTTAGAACTATTGTTTTTACCAAATGATGAAAACCCCTCCTTCTTTCCTCACTCTGACTTTCATCTTTGTGAGAGGAAGACCTTATTTCATACTTGAGCAATGGCTTCAGTAGTTGCTTCAGCTGGTGCACCCCCACCACCACCTCCACCTCCTCATGGGAAGAGAGGACCACCTCCCCAGGTCATCACCAACACAGAGGAGGAAGAGGAAGAACTAGAGGAAGAGGAGAGAGAAGGACCACAGTTCTTGGAAGAGGTGCCCCGGGTTTCCCATAGGAAAGCCAGTTTCATTTGGCAGTTTTTTTCACTCCCTCCAGGGCAGAAGAAAGTAAATGCGAGGTATGTCGCCTGCCTCATTTGCAAAGAGAAGTTATCAAGAGGGACTGATAAAAAGTATAGCTATGGGAACTATACCATGCATCGGCACATGAACAGGTGGCATCCATTGAATTACAGCCGGGCAGAGATACGTGACCAGCAGGAGAACCCAACAACAACTCCTGTGGCCAGGTCAACTTCTCAAATATCGTTGTCAGGAGCAGAGGCACGGGAAACCGTGCCAAACATTCAAGAGAACTTTGCACACATCAAGTTCACCTGTTTGTATTGTGGTGCATTGCCTTCCTGTGGAAACATGAGCATAACGTTAATTAACGTAGCATTTGACAATCACAAATGCTCTAAACGCCCCAAAAAATAATTTTTTTTTTGCTCCTGTTGAGCCCTTTTCAATGCCTGTTTTTTGTTGTTTCCCCCCCAAAAAAAACAAAAAAAAATATAAAATTGTTCAAAAAATACAAAAAAAACAAAAAATGTTCAAAAAAAAATATATATATATAAAACAACAAAAACATTAAAAAAAAAGTTTTTTTCAGAACTACCTCCCCTTTCAAAAAAAATTGCTAGAATGTTTAGCACTCTGGCAAGCTCTATTTCTTTTAGTTCGCTTCCCAGTTCGCTTCCCGGTTCGCGAACCGGGAGCGAACCAAAAAATTAAAAAAAAAAAAAAAAGAACAGTAAGTATAAGGAAAGTAAACAGAGAGTGATGTTAAAAGAAAGACAGCTATAGGGAGTAAACCAGAGATAATGTTTAATAGATCTATTTACCGAAGAAAAGATTTAAGAGGGTATAATTGTGAAAAACAAAATAGATAAGGAAGTGAAAGAAAAAAAAGAGAGTAGAACAATAACAAAGAAGAGTTTCTTGGACAATGTGAGTGAATGTTCAAACTCAGAGTAAAACATGTGGAATAACAGAGAGAAAAAACAGAAAACAAAAAAGAAAAAATAACAGAAAAAGATTAATTGAAACAGCAAAGAAATGTAAATAACATAGAGCCATATCATCAACATAGGCAATAAAAGTTTTGCAGCTTTTATCGGCAGAAATGTGTCGCTAAAGCCGCTTTCGCGGCGGAAAACTGCCGCTAAAACAACTTTTGCAACACTTTTCTGCCAATAAAAACAGCAATAATTTTATTGGCTGTGTTGATAATATGCCCCTTAGTGTGCTTCAACTACACAGAAGAAGCATAATGAACAAGTAGTGAAAGAGTGATCAGTCAAAGACACTAAGAGTAATAGAGACGGAGTGAGTGAACAAGAGTGAGGAACTATGAGAAGAGAGGGACTGAGAAAAGGAGTGGAAGGAGTAGAGTAAGTAGGTAATAGAGAAAGGAATGAGGGAAGTAGCAAAGGCAGGAAACTGAGGGTTAAAGAAATGAAGCTGTCAAACTACTAGTAGTGGTGAATGTGATAGAAATGTAACGAAAAGAGTACAAAACAATTACCTTATAATTGTCATTAACTTACTCACTTTTTGTTTTTATACTTTCAATCTGTGAAAGAGAGAACAAACATTTGAAAAATATTAAAACATGTATTTAAAAATTAGAAAAGACAAGGGAAAAGATTGAAGGACAAACAGTTTTTCAACAACTTTGACACTTACAGAAGCTTCTGCTTCTCCAGGCCCCGTACACAGTCCTAAAGATATACATTTTAAACTAACAGTATCTTGATGCAGATGAAGTGAGGCCTATCTTAAAAAATGGTGCATCTTTTGCACTGCTGTTGTTTCACAAAAGTGTCGCAAGACACTAACATTTTAAATGTTTGTTTCAGGATGCCAATAATATGTGTCCTATCCAGAGGTTTGTTTGAGGTGAGGCCTACTCAGGGTTCCAAATGAAATTTCGAGTTGTTGAAGAATACAGAAGAGATAACACATGTGAAGGCCTACCAATGAACTAAGTCATGTCCACTTCACTCTTGAACAAAGGCCAGACCTCTTCTGTGTCCGTGGACAGACCTAAACTTCATCTGCACAATGTAATTCGTAAACTTAGGAAACACAGGTGATGTAATTGAAAAATGTGGAGTTTCTTTTCCTCATTTCACAATCACATCACCTGTGTTGCCTAGGCTAAGGTATCTCATAGTGCAGATGTAGTGCAGCATATTAAACAGTACCCAGAAGTGCACCACTGCATGCAACAACTTTGACACTTACAAAAGCTTCAGCTTCTGCATGCCCCCTACACAGTGCTAATTATATACATTTCAAACTGATGGTATCTTGCTGGAGATGAACTGAAATCTATCTTGCAACATGGTGCATCTTTTACACAAAAGTGACCCACAATGCAGCAAAAGAGGCGCACGGCCACCATAAATCTGACCCTAACATTTTAAATGATTGTTTCAAGATGCCAATAAGGTGTAACCTATGCACAGATTTGTTTCAGGTAAGTCCTACTCAGGGTTGCAGATGGAATTTAGGTTTGTTGAAGAATACAGAGGAGATAATACATGTGGAGGCCTACCAACGAAGTGAGTCATGTCCACTGCACTCTTGAACAAATGTCAGACCTCCTCTGTCTCCAGGAACAGGCCTAAACCTCACCTACACAATGTGATGTGTAATGTTAGGAAACACAGGTAATATAATTGAAAAACGTGCAATTTATTTTGCTCATTCCACAATCATATCACCTGTGTTTCCTTTGCTTAGGTATCTCATTGTGGAAATGTAGTCTATCATATGAAAGACTACGTAGAATATGAGCACTGTATGCAACAACTTTGACACTTACAGAAGCCTCACCTTCTCCATGCCTCCTACACAGTTCTACATGTACATCATAAATGCAAACAGTACAGAATTAATTATACATGTTAAATGGTTTATTTTTGCTGTTCTCAGAATGTATCAAATTTCACTAAAAACAGTGACTTGAAGGTATTCATCATATAACAGCGGGGAAAAAAAACACAATCAAAATGATTGTGTTTAAAAAACCCATACAACATAACAAATCAGAATTCAAAACTCCTTAAACTTAACTTACTTTCCATGACGTCGAAGGATGTCCTATGAACAGCTTACACTCTGTTGTGCTGTTATTACTTTCAGCCCGCCACTTTCTGAAAGAAAACCTCCATCGTTTTGAAAAACATGTTACATACAATAAATGACTTCTCGCTCTCTACCACACGTTTCCACAAGGCCAAATCGTGTCAGAGCCATTTATAACTCTTGGAATTCTTGTAAGCCAATCCCGTCATGTTGTATTTCCGCAACTTTCACAATTAAAATGTTGAAGATCATTTTCACAATCCTGGACTAGTAATATCTTCCCCTTCTTGCTCAGTCATGTTCTACATTTCCTATGACACTGATACTGCTTACTATGAAGCAGACTTACACTACCTCTATGACTACTACAATTATTTAATTCTCTACATCACTTTTAATCACAAAGCAATGTAAAACAGTAGACAGCATTGCAGACTTACATTCCCTCTACTCTATGTTTTGATTGGCTGCTTCAATTAGCTTATAAAAAGAAACAGTTTTTCTGAACTCATTCAAAGTGCACTTATTTCTCCATGACGTCCAGTCTTATGGTTAGAAGTTATGTCTCTGAACTACACTTATCCTCAAGGCCAAATCGTGTAGGAGCCATTAGAACTTCTTGAAATTCCTCAGAGCACATCCCGAGATTCTTTCCCTAAAATTTTGGTTTTAAAAACACCAGGTAAGAGTTTTTAAGGTCATACGGCAATTTTTTGGGAAAATTAAAACAGAATCATTGCAGAATGACCAGCCATTTCTAGACTTTAAATAAGCTGTGTAATGTCCTGATGTTATTGAAGGACCATCATGATATATAATTGCTGCAGTTACAAAAGTCCTTCCTGATATTGACAACTGTGAAGCCACAACATTTTTAATTAAAGTTGTCAATTTTGTTCCATCAGGCCTACATCGTTGGAACATTAAAATGACATACTGGCCATATGTTCGTATAAATAATGTGGACATCATTTCAGATTTACATTGGCTACACTCCATGTTGTGATCAGCTGCTTTTACTAGCTTATTAAAGGAGACTGATTTACTGTCTGGCAAAGTTAAATATATAAATCTTTCTGAGTCTACACTAGTAGTACTTGATACCCTACAGTTCTCGCAGTCATGCTGCCATTGATAAGAAAGCCCAAACAGCTGATCTACATCTACACCTTCAGCATGCAATACATCAAGCATATACATTAAAAACTCCTGACAATCTTGTTGAATATTTTGAGAGAATTGTGTTTGGCCTGAACATCTGTCTAACAGATTTCGAATTTCAGACACACTTTCTATGTTTGTTCTATCAGTGCTACATTTTTCTAAGACAGAATTTAACAAACTGCAAAATCTTTGATCAGAATTGACCACAATCTCTTCTTTTACATTTTCTAGAGAAAACAAAACATTAACCACTACATTAGCATAGCAGTTGACACCAGAACTGTTTTCAAATTGAAAACCAACAACATCTTCAACAGAATCCTTTTGTTTCTGCTTATAATTTCAGGTTCATTGACTTTTCGTCTTTTTGCTACAACCTCCCCAGTATTGGTCACATTTCTTCGTTTCCGGCCTACCACACGTTTCTCAAACAAAGGATATTGAGGCAAATGTGGCGCATACTCTCTTCTTAACCTATTGTATTCCTTAACACAATCTAGATCCGCACAAATGTTTGTGACATCACACTCAATCAAGTACAATCCCGATAAAGTTCTAACTCGTGACAATGCCACATATGCCATACCCTCCTTGAACACAGAACTGCCAATATTCACCAATGCACTGTCTACACTTAAACCTTGCGATTTATGGATTGTCACCGCATATGCCAAGCAAACAGGAAACTGCTTACGGCGAACATATAAGTCTTTTACAAGCAAAAATCTAGCAGAACAACGACCAATTAGCTGTACTTCCTCAATGCCATCAAATTTAATTTTTAAAAATTCAATTCCATCTCTATTTCTGTATTTTACAAAATCAACAACATTACCCATTGATCCATTTACCAGACCTCTTTCAACATGTAAATTCCTTCTTAAAATTATACGGCAGTTCAAGCACACATTCAGAGTCTTTTCAAAACCTGCAGTTTTAGATATACTCTTCTCTAATGAATCCAATTTTTTTTTCAAATTCTCAGACAAAATAATTGTTGATCCCATATGCTCTACTCTGTCAATAGCTTCCAGTTTCACAATCTCTTGCTTTTCTAAATGCAACATTTTGTTGTTGAATTTGGCACATTCTGCAAGAGTTGGCATCAAACATATTCCAGATTTGTTCTCAGTAATTTTCTGAAAAATATTCTCAGGCACAACATCTTGTTCTGGATATAAATTTGACAGTAATCGTGCATGTAAAGCTTCTTTCCCATGCTCGGTCACTTTTCCAATTCTAACATCTTGTAGAATAGTCTTGTAAACTTCATCCTTCGCCTGACGCATATTTTCATGCAGTTCAGCATAATTGAAGTTTAACCAAATATTGACGTTGCCAATGCTCCCTAGGCACTTCCTGGTATCTTCATGCGTGAGCATTTTGAACACAGGTTGCCCTTTCACTGGTGTCAGCTGCAGAAGATCTCCGAAAACAATGATGTGTTTGCCACCAAATAACACATCATACTCTGTTTTGAGAACTTCTTGCATTCTCAAATGCACAAAAGCAAGCATGACATTGGAAACCATGCTTACTTCGTCAATGATAAGAAGTTTCATTTTCCTCAAGACTCTTGAAACTTCACAACAAGCATCTCCAGATAGCTTGTGATATTGTAATTTGTTGTCATGCTCCACTGGCAGCATCAGTAAACGATGTAAAGTAATCCCTTTAATGTTATGTGCTGCCAGTCCAGTTGGAGCGGTGACAACACAAGACAGCGATGACTTTGTCCTTTCCTGCAAATAACATGAAATTGCTTTAATAAGGAAACTTTTTCCAGTTCCCGCTTCTCCACTCACGTACAGTCGGACAGGCTTCAACGACGTACATGAGCACTCTTTCTTGTCATGACTTAATCCATGATCAATTTGCATGGTAACTTCGTCATATATTTTCCTCTGCTCAACGTTGAGTTGTCTTTCCAAC
Organism: Lissotriton helveticus; assembly: GCF_964261635.1. Taxonomy (NCBI): domain Eukaryota; kingdom Metazoa; phylum Chordata; class Amphibia; order Caudata; family Salamandridae; genus Lissotriton; species Lissotriton helveticus. The sequence goes on along the minus strand of NC_136060.1, from coordinate 334,582,929 downwards.
TCTTCTAAGTTAACCGCATCCTCCTGAGCATGTGCCATGGCTCTTTCCACTTCATTCATAGCAGTGGCAGCTTCATTTTTGATAACAGGTCCTCCTAGTGGATCCTGACTCAATGAAGCAGAACTCTGACTGTCCTGAGAACTGTCTCTGGCAATCTCGGCTGCAATCGTTGCTTCCTGCTCGATTTCCACATTCAACATTTCTACATATTTGGGAAAAGCAGGACATTCTATGGTCTCCTTGGCGGCATTGAAAGAGTCTTCGTAACAGAGGAAATCTCCAAGCAGTTCCTCTTCTGCACGCCAAGGCTTGAAAAGTTGCAAAAGTGCTAAATAGAAAAACTCCTTTTTTTCAGGAGATTCGCCACTCAATTTTCGATGGTTTATCAAGTTGCATTTTCTTTGCTTGACCAGACATCCCTCACTTCCTATTACAGCATACACTCCTTTCTCAGTATCTTCTTTGATGTTCCTCTTGAATATGTAATTTTGAAGAACCTCATACAGACAAACATTCTCGAGGTGACTGCTTCGATTTGGATAATATGTATCCAACATGTTTGTCTTCAAAATGTCGGTACTGTTTGGCTCCTTTTCCGCCAAATATTCAATTTCCCGCACAGGTTTGAGAACTCGATTACGCGTTGCAGCAAGACCAAGACTCGCCCAAACGATACTCCTGGACTTGGCATAGAGACTTGCTGAAGACAACCGGTCAGAACATTCGTAAGCTCCGATTTCTCGATGCGACAACATCATCAGACTGAAACTGTACAACTTCTTGCTGAGGCTCTTTTCATGGGAAATGTCCTCCCACATATCCTTCAATTCTGTCTTCTCTTTTTTGGTGATGTAAGATGTCACATACCGAGCCACAGCCATACAGTTATCAGCCACAAACTGTATATCCATGTTAGCATTCCACATGGACAAAATCACCGGGTTGTAGTCGTTGATGTACTTAGACTCTTCATTCCTCTTCAAATTGTATGTGTTTTTAGGTGATTTCTTCATCACATTATGTCGCAGCGAAGACATCAAACTGTTCACTCTTCCTTTAGAAATCACCGGTCGTGGAAAGCCGAAACGACATTTGGTGTAGAACTTGTCTTTGTTTCGGAATTTACGACGACAGTACTTTCCACATCGATGGCTTTGGAAACGTAGAACTTTTTCTCTTAGGCTTTTCTTCTCCTTTGCGTTTGGAACAGCACACGTAGAATACTGTTGGATGAAACTCATCACTGAGTCTTCTGGATCCGTTCCAAATTGAGGTGCATCCTTGATCCACAGCAACATATGTATATGAGGAGCACCTCTTGCTTGGTACTCCTTTCTCCAGAAGAAATCCAACACCTCTCCAAGAGGTGGATTCTTCTTATTCATGATGAAAGACATCATAGCTTCAAATCTATGATTGAAGTACCTACATACATTGACTGGATCCAAAGAGCACAGTTCTCCGGGTGTCTTGAATTCGATGTTTTCTACGTTAGCATTTGCCTCTCGTAGAAATTCAAGTAAGTCTTCCCAGCCATACTCGGCACAGCTCAGAGTGAGGAACCATGTGGGAGTTCCTAAGTTCCTCAGCATACATTTTAAATCACCATGACGACGGTACCAGTACTCATTAGTACCACGCTGACACGCCATGAGATTAATCAGGTGAGAATCCAAAACACTGTCTTGGACATTGACTTTATCCATAAAGTCACTTGCCGAGATGTTTTGCATGTGTATACCACTTTTCAAGATGTGGTTCACTGCATATGACAGTCCAGACAGATCGCTTTCAAACAGGAGATGAAACAAATAAGGAATGCATTGTCGAAACCTAGCATCTCCTGCATACAATCGCAAAGTCCGGTATTCAGAAGCAGGAATTTGATGAGGTCGCTCATCATATCTTCCTCCCTGACCTGTTGGAAAAAGCTGTGGGAAACACCGAGCTTCCAAACTTTCCTCCCAAACACTAATGGGACTCCCTTTGGCTTGTTTCATTTGAAACAACTCAATAGCATTCCCCATGACTTCCTTCGAATGCAAAGGATGAACACTATAATGTTCATATATTTCTTCACTAGTAGAGGGTTCTACTTTCTCAATTTGACCAGCACACAAATCACTATCCTCTTCCTCACTTACTTCCTCTTCTGCAACATATACATTCTTATAGTATTTATTATTTTTTTTCAAATACAATGTTGCCTTTTTAACTTTCCTAACATCCACTAAATCTTGCCATATTTTCTTATTCTTTGTCAGAACCCCATTAACTAAGATAACCAGAGGTTCCTCTTCCACTTTTTCTACTCCAATTGTGTTAATGTTTTTCTTCAAATCTAGAGGCAAATAAACAACTCTTCCCTTTAATCCTCTCTGTAAATCTGATGGAGGCAATTTCCCTGTCTTTGGCTCCATTCTTACAATAGCCTGAAAGGGATGGATACTTTGAATCAAAATAGATTCATAAGTATTTAAATCCTTCAATTCAGAAGGAATCTCAACCAATTCCAGATTATTATGAACTGCTCTAGCAGGCATCTGGTTTTGATTTAATTTATTACAACAATAAGTACACACACGTTGATCCAATCCCAAATCAAAACAATTTTCTACCATCAAGTATGTTGCGAAATCCTTCCATTCACTATTATTTTCCCTTTCACTTTTTGCATATAAATCCACTAACTTAGTCTGATTCTTATAATAAGTGCGTCGACAACACACACAAGTGAAATTTGGCCTCTCACTTGATTTGACCTGAAACGTCACAATTTCCCTCTGGAAATTATCTGTACTGGAAACCTGTACACTATCTTCCACATTACCCGCTTCTTCTTGGTCAATTTCAACATTCTCCTCTTTACTTCCAAAGTAACAAAACTCAATTTCTTCACATATATTCTTCACATCTATTTCAGAACCATGCAAAAGAGCAGCGCATAATTGTTTAAGCATAATTGCTGGACTCTTAGCATAATACAACATTCTAACTAATTTCCTCACTTTATTATGATGCACTGCTAGCATCCTGAAATGATGAAAAACACTCTGGCATACTCTCCTGGAAAGACAAGCCAGTGAATGACCATGCAAACCTGTCACTTCTCTCACTCTGCAAGGATCTAATTCTTGCAACAACTTCATTTTCTGCTTCAAACTTTTCTTATTAAATGACCGTACAAAATCACAAAGCAAATTGATGGAATCCTGTCGCACACTGCAAATACTACTACACTTCCAGGTGTACACAGGACCCTTAGGATGTCTTCCTAAAACCTCATTACCTAACACCTCTTCTGCCTCTGTTGTCACAAGTTTTTCTTTTTCAACTGGGCAACCATCTTTCACTTCATAAGCTCGACCACTGGTGTCAACTGCATGCACCAAATCATGATCCTGGAAATAACTCTCCTCATTAAAAAATGCCTCACAGCTTGAACTATGCATCCATTCTCCAGAAAAAACTTCACAAAAATGACTACGATTAACTATTCTCTTCCATCTACTATTTCTTTTGAAATCATAAATTGCCTTGTTTAGCTTCCTAATTCTATTGATTATCAAAATAAATAACTTACGTTTAATTTCAAATGCCTGATCAATAACTTTCTCAACTTTTTTTTTTCTCTTATAAAAAACCACTTTCTGTTGACCTTTCTTAATATTTTTTAACAAATGACCAATTATCCTGTTGCGGAACATTCGATTACGAATGTCCCTAAACTGTTGTTTCCTTCTACTATCATGCACAGAGTTATCTCTTGCTCTAGCAGTAACATTTTTCATTGGCCTTTCCTTTCCGTTTGAATTGCTTCTCTTTTTCTGGACTGAAACATTTTCTGTAGTAATATTTTTTTTACTACAGATATTTCTTATGAATGTTTTTGTACTCTTACCCGGTGCTTTCTTGGTGACTTGACAAATCTTTTTGTTAGAGGACTGCTGCTTTTTTTCATTGACCTGCTGTCTTTGACGTTTTGCAGCCTTTCTCAGTCTTTCTTTGGTTGGCATGGTGAAATCTTGAAATGATCTGCAGTTGAATCTGTGGTAAAATATATTAAAAAATGTTATTAACCACTATTACCCAACAGTAAATCAATAACAGTAATCAAAAACTTAAAACACTACTTGACATTTTTACATAGAAGATTTTTTAGTCCTTGGCAAATTTAGAATACAGAAATAGCAGAAAAGAAATGGAATTTATATTCATTTTACCTGTGCTATTTTATATGTGAATCTGATCTAATTTTATGAGCATATTTTAATATTTTATTGAAGATACTACACATAACCTGTTTTTGAAGGTGTCTTTATTTTTAAATTAAACGGTTTACATTTTTACTTTTTATTTATTATAAATTTTTAAAATAAATGTTTATAGTTCCATAGGCTCAAGCACGTCAGCTTCCCATCCTATGTCATATAATTCTGACAAATCTGCATCCTCATCACGTTCTTCTTCATCCTCAGCATTTAAATCATCCAAGGGATCAACATCCACTGATGTTTCAATTACGAGTTCAATGATGAGGTCGAAATCAACTGATTGCTGATTGTCGCACATGTTGATGTTGTCTTTATCTTTAAAGAAAGATAACAACAATGAGATGTTGCAGAGTAAGAGACAAATCTCAGAGATTATAATAGTAAAATTGTTTAACAAGAGTAAATTTTTGCAGCTATTATTTAGCCATGTCCAGCGATGCTGAGCAGGTGAAGCCTATGTCTAATTTTTCACTGAACAGGACTCATCTCTTCTTAACCTTGGATAAGCCTCACCGACTCTGTGTCCCCTGCACATACTTAAATGTAAAGGGGCAGATTTATGTTAACTGGCACATCCCCAGGCATGCACCAGTTAACGTGCACCGCTGCTCTGCCACCCATGGTGTGCCGCATTTACAATCAGATAGGAGAAAGCTGCGTCAAAACCCTGCGCCTGCTTGAAGCAGGCATAGGTCTTGACGCAACATTGTGGAGATGGGGCACCCCTGAGCGTTGCTGGAGCTGCATCGCACTTGCGATACAACTCCAGCAATGCGCCACCTTAACGGCACAGATGCGTCACGCATCTGTGCCATTTCTGCCCCATGCTGCGCCGCATTGTAAATGCAGCACACCATGGGTGGCGGAACAGCGGCACAGGGTGACTGGCACATCCCTGGTGATGCGCCAGTCATCATAAATCTATCCCTAAGCTTCTTATCTTGTTAGAGATAAACCGCCATATGTATCATCAAACTATTTTGCATTTCCTAAATAGCGAATTTTAAGGAATAAATAGCGATTCTTTACCATTCCTAATTTGCGATGAGCAAATTGCTAATTGCAAATTATCCATTCATTTCCATGGGCCAGGAGGCCCATAGGAATGAAGGTGCAATTTGCGATTAGCAATTAGCTCATCACAAATTAGGAATTTTTCCAAGGGTGCAGGGGTGTCTCAAGAACACCCTGCTGCACCCCTGAAAAAGAAATTTGGGGGCATATGGCGCACATACATGCCCTAAGGGCATGTATGGGCGTCATATGGCACCTTTTGTTTTTTGGAAAAAAAGCTTTTTGAAAAGAATTCGCAAATTACCACCAACTAGAAGTTGGTGGTAATTTGCAAATCCTTAATGGCATTTTTTGCATATTTTTTGTTTGATACATTGCATTTAAGGAATCGCAAAATTTGCAAATCCTTCAGTGCAATCGCAAAATAAGGAATAGCAAATTTTGCTATTCCTTATTTTGCATCAAACTTGTTTGATACATACCATTTGTCTAATTAGCATTCGCAAAGGCTGAAAATCGCAGAATTTCGGCCTTTGTGAATGCTAATTAGCTTGATACATATGGCCCCAAGTGAGGCCTGTCTTGCAACATGGTGCATCTTTTGCATCACTGCTGCATCGGTTTCATGTGGCACGGTTTTTTTACACCATGACACATCTGCCTAAATGCATCAATTTGTAATTTTGTCGCCTCATAGCAAATCTTTTGCACCGCCGCTGCATCAGAAAAGTGGCGCACAGTGGCGCAAAAGAGGCATACACCTATCATAAATCTGTCCCTAGCATTTTAAATGATTAATTCAGGATGACGATAAGGTGTGGCCTATCCAGAGGTTTGTTTAAGGTGAGGCCTACTCAGGATTGCAGATCAAAGTTACGCTTGATGAAGAATACAGAGCAGATAATACATGTGAAGGCCTACCAATGAAGTAAGTTATGTCCACTTCATTGTGTCAGTCATCATAAATCTATCCCTATGCTTCTTATCTTGTTAGAGATGAACTGCCATATGTATCATCAAACTATTTTGCATTTCCTAAATAGCGAATTTTAAGGAATAAATAGCGATTCTTTACCATTCCTAATTTGCAATGAGCAAATTGCTAATTGCAAATTACTCATTCATTTCCATGGGCCAGGAGGCCCATAGGAATGAAGGTGCAATTTGCAATTAGCAATTAGCTCATCGCAAATTAGGAATTTTTCCAAGGGTGCAGGGGTGTCTCAAGAACACCCTGCTGCACCCCCTGAAAAAGAAATTTGGGGGCATATGGCGCACATACATGCCCTAAGGGCATGTATGGGCGTCATATGGCACCTTTTGTTTTTTGGAAAAAAAGCTTTTTGAAAAGAATTCGCAAATTACCAGCAACTAGAAGTTGGTGGTAATTTGCAAATCCTTAATGGCATTTTTTGCATATTTTTTGTTTGATACATTGCATTTAAGAAATCACAAAATTTGCAAATCCTTCAGTGCAATCGCAAAATAAGGAATAGCAAATTTTGCTATTCCTTATTTTGCATCAAACTTGTTTGATACATACCATTTGTCTAATTAGCATTCGCAAAGGCCGAAATTCACAGAATTTCGGCCTTTGCAAATGCTAATTAGCTTGATACATATGGCCCCAAGTGAGGCCTGTCTTGCAACATGGTGCATCTTTTGCATCACTGCTGCATCGGTTTCATGTGGCACGGTTTTTTTACACCATGACACATCTGCCTAAATGCATCAATTTGTAATTTTGTCGCCTCATAGCAAATCTTTTGCACCGCCGCTGCATCAGAAAAGTGACGCACAGTGGCGCAAAAGAGGCATACACCTATCATAAATCTGTCCCTAGCATTTTAAATGATTAATTCAGGATGACGATAAGGTGTGGCCTATCCAGAGGTTTGTTTAAGGTGAGGCCTACTCAGGATTGCAGATGAAAGTTACGCTTGATGAAGAATACAGAGGAGATAATACATGTAAAGGTCTACCAATGAAGTAAGTGATGTCCACTTCATTGCGCCAGTCATCATAAATGTATCCCTAAGCTTCTTATCTTGTTAGAGATGAACCGCCATATGTATCATCAAACTATTTTGCATTTCCTAAATAGCGAATTTTAAGGAATAAATAGCGATTCTTTACCATTCCGAATTTGCGATGAGCAAATTGCTAATTGCAAATTACCCATTCATTTCCATGGGCCAGGAGGCCCATAGGAATGAAGGTGCAATTTGCGATTAGCAATTAGCTCATCACAAATTAGGACTTTTTCCAAGGGTGCAGGGGTGTCTCAAGAACACCCTGCTGCACCCCTGAAAAAGAAATTTGGGGGCATATGGCGCACATACATGGGCGTCATATGGCACCTTTTGTTTTTTGGAAAAAAAGCTTTTTGAAAAGAATTCGCAAATTACCACCAACTAGAAGTTGGTGGTAATTTGCAAATCCTTAATGGCATTTTTTGCATATTTTTTGTTTGATACATTGCATTTAAGGAATCGCAAAATTTGCAAATCCTTCAGTGCAATCGCAAAATAAGGAATAGCAAATTTTGCTATTCCTTATTTTGCATCAAACTTGTTTGATACATACCATTTGTCTAATTAGCATTCGCAAAGGCCGAAATTCACAGAATTTCGGCCTTTGCAAATGCTAATTAGCTTGATACATATGGCCCCAAGTGAGGCCTGTCTTGCAACATGGTGCATCTTTTGCATCACTGCTGCATCGGTTTCATGTGGCACGGTGTTTTTTACACCATGACACATCTGCCTAAATGCATCAATTTGTAATTTTGTCGCCTCATAGCAAATCTTTTGCACCGCCGCTGCATCAGAAAAGTGACGCACAGTGGCGCAAAAGAGGCATACACCTATCATAAATCTGTCCCTAGCATTTTAAATGATTAATTCAGGATGACGATAAGGTGTGGCCTATCCAGAGGTTTGTTTAAGGTGAGGCCTACTCAGGATTGCAGATGAAAGTTACGCTTGATGAAGAATACAGAGGAGATAATACATGTAAAGGTCTACCAATGAAGTAAGTGATGTCCACTTCATTGCGCCAGTCATCATAAATGTATCCCTAAGCTTCTTATCTTGTTAGAGATGAACCGCCATATGTATCATCAAACTATTTTGCATTTCCTAAATAGCGAATTTTAAGGAATAAATAGCGATTCTTTACCATTCCGAATTTGCGATGAGCAAATTGCTAATTGCAAATTACCCATTCATTTCCATGGGCCAGGAGGCCCATAGGAATGATGGTGCAATTTGCGATTAGCAATTAGCTCATCGCAAATTAGGAATTTTTCCAAAGGTGCAGGGGTGTCTCAAGAACACCCTGCTGCACCCCTGAAAAAGAAATTTGGGGGCATATGGCGCACATAAATTTTAACAACATTCCTTTACCTCAAAAACGATTTTCAAGTCATAATTTGAAAACACTGCCCACGGGAAAATGACTTAAAATGTCCTTAAGACACATGAAAGTGTTTTTTTAAAGCCTTTGCAACTTTTTTGGGTCACTTTTAACATGGCTATGTAACTCAAACAGTCAAAATCTAAATTTACCATGCACAGGTGGGACCATATTTACAAGGAATGTGCTCCACGGGGAAAGGTCTTTTAATGTAATATGGGAAAAATGACATGAGAGACACTGAAATGCCTTATAAAGAAGCATACACCATTATGTCCTTGTCATAAATTTAAAAACCATTCCTTTTCCCCAAAAACGATTTTCAAATCATAATTTGAAAACACTGCACATGGGGAAATGACTTAAAATGTCCTTAAGACACATGAAAGCGTTTTTTGATTGCCTTTCCAGCATGGTTGGGTCACTTTTAACATGGCTATGTAACACAAACATTCAAAATCTAAATTTGCCATGCACAGGTGGGAGCATATTTACAAGGAATTTGCTCCACAGGGAAAGGTCTTACATTAAAATGGGAAAAATAACATCAGAGACACTCAATTGCCTTATAAAGAAGCATACATCATTATGTCCTTGTCATAAATATTAAAACCATTCCTTTTCCCCAAAAACGATTTTCAAATCATAATTTGAAAACACTGCACATGGGGAAATGACTTAAAATGTCCTTAAGACACATAAAAGCGTTTTTTGATTGCCTTTGCAGCATGTTTGTGTCACTTTTAACATGGCTATGTAACGCAAACATTCAAAATCTAAATTTGCCATGCACAGGTGGGAGCATATTTACAAGCAATTTGCCCCACAGGGAAAGGTCTTACATTAAAATGGGAAAAATAACATCAGAGACACTCAATTGCCTTATAAAGAAGCATACACCATTATGTCCTTGTCATAAATATTATAACCATTCCTTTTCCTCAAAAACGATTTTCAAGTCATAATTTGAAAACACTCCACAGCTCCTATGCACAAAAAAACCCTGTCAGTACTAATACTTCACATTTTCTCCAATTACAATTTCTCAAAGAAACAAAATCTATTTGTAAAACACTTGAGACAAAGCAACATTTGAAAAACACAACTTTCTTCATAATTTTCTCCTTAAAGCACACTATTCTCTATCTAAATTAAAGAAATCTTTTCTCACCTTAGCAAATACTTTGAGTTTCAAAACAGTCTCAGAAACACACCAATTTGTCTTCAGCAGAGCAAAAGTTATGCACTCCAGAGTCTGCAGCTATCAAAAGCACAGAAATGCTGTAATTCTTCACACATATCTCTCATGTCACCCAATCAAAACTCTTCCCTCACTTTTTTTCAAATCAAAACCCTTCCCCCCTCTGCCCTTTCTGCCTTTTTTGCATAGCAACCACCTCTTGGAAGACCTCTGGTGTTTGCAAGTTCACACAACAATGTTGCAATTGAACTCTGAACTCTCAGTGCACCTCATATCCAGTGCATTCTTTCATTTAATGATTTTTTCTTGACCACTCAAAATACATCTTTCAAAGAACTCATCCATGCACCCTAACTTTCTGTTTTCAGCAATCAAAATCCACCAATCACTGTTACTGCTTCATTAACACAGAAACTCCACAGTTTTTTTCATTTTAAACTCTTATTTTTTCAACTGCCATTTCATTGCCACACTTCATCTGACTGCAGGAGAACCTTCTCTCACCATGTTTTCTGTCTGGATTGTTGGACATAGTTACATCTATTGGGCTCAGAGGTATGCTGAGAACAGGAATTTACCTAACCTCAATTTACAAGATGTGGAAATTAAGTGGTTTGGCCACAGAGGATTAAAATGTCACCAATTGATACCATTGGTGAAAACCTTTATGCATTTGCCAAAACCTGACCTGTTAATTGTGCACTGTGGAGGTAATGATTTGGGCACTTTGACTGGGGTAGGTCTGGAAATGCTTTTAAAGGACACCTTTGAGCAATTAATGGCACTTTTTCCTCAGACTGCCTTGGTATATTCAAATATATGCCGAAGACAGAAATGGAGGTGGTCAAACCAATTTTGTCCACAAATTGAGAAGTCGAGGAAGCATGTAAACAAATCTGTTTCAGCTTACATGAGAGACCATGGAATGGGCTCCGTGTACAACAATAACTTGCGTTACTACATGCAAGATATCTACAGAGGAGATGGAGTTCACTTCTCAGATGAGGGCAACAGAATTTTCATTCTGAATTTAAGACTGTGCATTGGTACCTACTTATAAGTACCTAAATGTACCATAAACCCAAAAGCTCTTCTCAGAGCTACCCTACATCTGATCACTCACAATTATTATTTTACTCTAACTTTTTTCACTAATTTTCAACAAAGTATGCTCCCCGGGGCGCTACCCGGTACGCGAACCGGAAGCTAACCTCGCGAAATTTTTTAAAAAAATGTTTTTTTCGCACATATAAGCCTCCTCAGCCACCCTCAGAAAACCTAGGGGGTCAAGATAAGTCTACCGTGCCCCCTTCTACCCATTCTGAACATTATTTGCCCTCCATCTTGTATCTTAAGTCGACCGAAACACAAAATGGTGGACTCCCGTAACGCTTAAGGTTCGCGTACCGGGGCGCTCGCCAGTTCGCGTACCGGGTCGCTCCCTGGGAAGCGCACCATCAAAAAAGGTGGGAAAGTAGTTTACAGAAAAGCGACTGGAGACACTTTCACCAAATATAGATTAGCTCATACTACATACCAATCCCTACCATTTTCACAAATTTGATTGAAATTCCATTTAACCATTTAGCCTGTACACCTCTCTAAATACCCTGAGGTAAATTACTTCACAAAACACATCTGAAGTGTTGGAATTGACAACCAATTAAAATGTTACTTTCATTTTCTACTTTTTTTACCTGACATTTGATTGGTTATGTACCTGAATATATATAAAGGAAGAGAGAGAAACACAGCCATTTTGACTACTACTTCCTGAACTACATTGCAAGATCATTTTCACTCACAACTTAAACTTGTTTTTAGAAGGTGAGATATTATTTTATAAATTTGAAAACATTTTCAGATAGGTTTATACTATCCCTCTGTAAGAGTTAGACATTGAGAAAGGCTTCTTTATTATAATTATGGATTGATTTAGGTTTCTGTGGTATAATTATGAATTTACTTAGGCTTCTTCACAGGCACTTTTTAATAGTACTACTTCACGCCTGAAACCATACAGTGCCCATAGATTACTTCTCTGTTATAAACTCACAAGTACCTGTCTGAACTTAAACCCAACAGTGCCCTATCTCTACTGATATAATTATTTTTTATGCAAATTACAGCAATAAAATGGAAGGTGAGCAGAATATTTCCTTCGAAATTGTTCTGGAGAACAACACAGAAAAAGATATTGAGGACAATGATGACTCAGATTTCATGGATGAATCACGGGACCATGAATTAGTTCAATGTGTAGAATCTATGGATTATTTACTTCATTATGATGACGGTCAAATGTGGGAAGTTATGTTCACTCAACAAGAGGACATATCTGACAGTCAAATGTTAGACATTCTATTACATTTTGAAAAACAATCCGAAAAATAAAATTATATGTAATATTAAAAAATGATTTGAGTCTTTAATCATTTTTATATGTAATTCATAAACTAGTGAAATGTTAGAAATGTTATTAAATTTTGAAACACAATTACAATAATAAATAATTGCTTAAAAAATAAAAAAATTAAAAAATAATCAACAAAACCAACAATCAATTAACATACAGTATTTGAAAAGTCTATCATTCTTTTTTCCTTATAGTACGCTGCCCAGAACGCTTCCCGGTTCGCGAACCGGGCGCTACCCACGCAAAAAAACAAAAACATTTTTTTTTCTTTTTTTGCCCCGCGGGGCCCTTTTAAAGCCTCCACATTAAACCTAGGGGGTCAGGGAGGATCTACTATGCCCCCTTATGGTCATTTCCCCCTTTGTTTTGGCCTCCTCTTGTCTCTCAATCCTACCGAGAGACAAGATGGCGGCCGCTACGGACTGTTTAGAATGTTGACAGACACCGGAGAGCCAATCAGCTTCGCTACGCGAAGTTCCGTTACGCGTAAAGTCCGCGAACCGGAGCGCTGCCCGGTCCGCTGTTACAGATATATATCTTTTTTTGAACGTTAATTTCTCAAAATCCACTGAAGCACATATATTGAGACCTAGCAAAGGCACATCGGGCTACCAGTCGCTACAATTTTGCCAAGTTTCGTGGAAATCCATTCAGCCGTTCGGGCTAAAAGTGAGGCCAACCGCCCTATGGAAAACTCAATGTTAAAAACACGTTTTGGGACCCCCCTTTTTTCTCGGCCCCCCCTTGACGAACCCCCCCCCCAAATTTCCAGGGGCTGCTCAGAAACAAAATGTTCCATTTTCCAGAAAATTTCAGCCAATTCCGTCCACAAACGCCAAAGTTATTAGACATAGAATTTTCAAAAATCCCATAGGGAAAAAATCCTAACTATATATACCTACTGGCGACCGCCAGTAGGTAATATATATATATATATATATACATATATTTATTATGCTCCAAATCTTCTAATTCACAAAGAATTATCTGCACATATATATATATATATATATATATTTATTTATTATGCTCCAAATCTTCTGATTCACAAAGAATTATCCGCACTCACGGGGTATATATATATATATATATATATATATATATACATATATATATTCACTGAAAAAACCATAGGTTATAGACCATATATAGTTATATATAGTTAGTATATATATTTATTTATTATGCTCCAAATCTTCTGATTCACAAAGAATTATCCGCACTCACGGGGTATATATATATATATATATATATATATATATCCCTCACACGTCGGTTCCTTTTTCCCAGTCCTTCGAGCGCTCAAAGTGGGTGCGTTTCCCTACGGCGGAACCTCGCCGTTGCATATGCCAAAACACCTCCGGGTTTAGCGAAAGTAATGGGCGCACTCGTGCTGTCTCTCCACAATGATTTTATTGTATTATTTCAGCATGGAAACAAAATTATATGATCTACGCGTTTCGGTGCTGCTGGCACCTTGCTCACGATCACTAAAAGTGAGGCCAACCGCCCTATGGAAAACTCAATGTTAAAAACACGTTTTGGGACCCCCCTTTTTTCTCGGCCCCCCCTTGACATCAGTGATGTCATCAGTGATGTCATTTGAGATGTCATCAGTGATGTCACTGACCATGTCATGAATGATGTAATATGTGACATGATCAGCAGTGGATTGCGGGTGCGCGATATATAGTTAGTACAACTAACTATATATGGAATTTCAATGGTTTTGTGTGAGTAAAATAAGGTTTTTTAAATGCTAATTCCTAACTATATATGGTCTATAACCTATGGTTTTTTCAGTGAATTTTCATGGTTTTGTAAATGCTAATTCCTAACTATATATGGTCTATAACCTATGGTTTTTTCAGTGAATTTCATTGGTTTTTTAAAAGCTAATATCTATAGCTGTAAAATGTATTCTTCTTTAAATCCAAAAATATATTTTATATGTTTATTAATAATTTTTTTTAAATATTTTTTTTGTTTCGCTCCCGGTCCGCGAACCGGAAAGCTTTCCGTTAGCTCAAATTGATGCCGCGACCCGGTCCGCGAACCGGTAAGAAATCAACATAGTGACGGTATCGCGTTGCCGCGTAATGCGTCTTATGACGTACTGCGTTAGCACACCCGGAAGTGCCCCGGGGCGCGGACCGAGGCGCGAAACGCAGCTCCCCGGAAGCGATCCGCGGTGCGTCGCGAAAGCGCGACGTATCGCGTTGCCGCGTAATGCGTCTTGTGACGTACCGCGTTAGCGCACCCGGAAGTGCCCCGGGGCGCGGACCGAGGCGCGAAGCGCAGCGACCCAGAAGCTAACCGGGGCGCGTTCCGCAGCGCGTAACATGAGCGTGAGAGGTCATGTGACTTATTAATAAAACTTTTCATTGGTTCATTTCACTTTTGGTTTCATAATGATGTAAGGCTAGGTCATGTGACCTAAAAATAACACTTTTCATTGGTTGAGAAGTATTGTTTTTCCCAAATGATGAAAACCCCTCCTTCTTTCCTCACTCTGACTTTCATCATTGTGAGAGGAAAACCTTTATTACTATATCAGAAATGGCTTCAGTAGTTGCTTCAGCTGGTGCACCCCCACCACCACCTCCACCTCCTCATGGGAAGAGAGGACCACCTCCCCAGGTCATTACCAACACTGAGGAGGAAGATGAAGAAATGGATGAGGAGGGAGAAGAACCACAGTTCTTAGAAGAGGTGCCCCGGGTTTCCAGAAAGAAAGCCAGTTTCATCTGGCAGTTTTATTCGATCCCTCGTGGGCAAAAAAAGTCAATGCGAGGTATGTCACCTGCCGCATATGCAAAGAACAATTGTCCAGAGGGACGGACAAAAAATATAGCTATGGAAATCACACAATGCACAGGCACATGACAAGGAAGCATCCACTAAATTACAGCCGGGCGGAAATAAGGGATATGCTTGACAATCCAAGACCAACGCCTGTGGCCAGACCAACAATACCGATTTCTCTAACACCAGAAGAGGCACGGGAAACTGTGCCAAATATTCAAGAAAATTTTGGGCACATGATTCACTTATGTATGCACTGTC
The DNA here is from genome assembly GCF_964261635.1 of Lissotriton helveticus. NCBI lineage: Eukaryota > Metazoa > Chordata > Amphibia > Caudata > Salamandridae > Lissotriton > Lissotriton helveticus. Next base: position 334,567,541 of record NC_136060.1, on the reverse strand, counting down.
GTGCATTATTAGCTTGAGGCAACATGAGCATCAATGCACTCAACCTGGCGTATGAACACCATGATTGCCCTAACCGCCCCCAGTAATTTTTTTTTGCTCCTGTTGAGCCCTTTTCAACGCCTGTTTTTTGTTGTTTCCCCCCCCAAAAAAAACCAAAAAATATATAAATTCGTTCAAAAAATACAAAAAAAACAAAAAATAAAAAAAAATAAAAAAAAATATAAAACAACAAAAATATTAAAAAAAAAGTTCTTTTCAGAACTACCTTCCCTTTCAAAAAAAATTGCTAGAATGTTTAGCACTCTGGCAAGCTCTATTTCTTTTAGTTCGCTTCCCAGTTCGCTTCCCGGTTCGCGAACCGGGAGCCAACCAAAAAATTTAAAAAAAAAAAAAAAGAACAGTAAGTATAAGGAAAGTAAACAGAGAGTGATGTTAAAAGAAAGACAGCTATAGGGAGTAAACCAGAGATAATGTTTAATAGATCTATTTACCGAAGAAAAGATTTAAGAGGGTATAATTGTGAAAAACAAAATAGATAACGAAGTGAAAGAAAAAAAAAGAGAGTATAACATTAACAAAGAAGAGTTTCTTAGAGAATGTGAGTGAATGTTCAAAATAAGATTAAAACATGAGGAATAACAGAGAGAAAAAATAGAAAACAGAAAACAAAAAATAACAGAAAAAGATTAATTGAAACAGCAAAGAAATGTAAGTAACATAGAGCCATATCATCAACATAGGCAATAAAAGTTTTGCAGCTTTTATTGGCAGAAATGTGTCGCTAAAGCTGCTTTTGCGGCAGAAAACTGCCGCTAAAACCACTTTTGCACCAGTTTTCTGCCAATAAAAAGAGCAATAATTTTATTGCCTGTGTTCATAATATGCCCCTTAGTGTGCTTCAACTACACAGAGAAAGCATTATGAACAAATAGTGATACAGTGATCAGTCAAAGACACTAAGAGTAATAGAGACGGAGTGAGTGAACAAGAGTGAGGAACTATGAGAAGAGAGGGACTGAGAAAAAGAGTGGAAGGAGTTGAGTAAGTAGGTAATAGAGAAAGGAATGAGGGAAGTAGCAAAGGCAGGAAACTGAGGGTTAAAGAAATGAAGCAGTGGAACTAATAGAAGTTAAATGTGATAGAAATGTAACGAAAAGAGTACAAAACATTTACCTTATAATTGTCGTTAAATTACTCACTTTTTGTTTTTATACTTTCAATCTGTGAAAGAGAGAACAAACATTTGAAAAATATTAAAACATGTATTTAAAAATTACAAAAGACAAGGGAAAAGATTGAAGGACAAACAGTTTTTCAACAACTTTGACATTTACAGAAGCTTCTGCTTCTCCAGGCCCCCTACACAGTCCTAAAGATATACATTTTAAACTAACAGTATCTTGATGCAGATGAAGTGAGGCCTATCTTAAAACATGGTGCATCTTTTACATTGCTGTTGTCTCAGAAAAGTGTCACAAAACACTAACATTTTAAATGATTGCTTCAGGATGCCAATAAGATGTGTCCTATCCAGAGGTTTGTTTGAGGTGAGGCCTACTCAGGGTTGCAGATGAAATTTCGAGTTGTTGAAGAGAATAGAGGACATAATACATGTGAAGGTCTACCAATGAAGTGAGTCATGTTCACTGCACTCTTGAACAAAGTCCAAACCTCCTATGTTTCCCTGGACAGACCTAAACTTGATCTGCACAATGTGATTCGTAATGATAGGAAACACAGGTGATGTAAATGAAATACGTGCAATTTATTTTGCTCATTTCACAATCACATCACTTGTGTTTCCTTTGCTTAGGTATCTCATTGTGCAGATGTAGTCCAGCATATGAAAGAATACGCAGAAGTGCAGCACTGCATGCAACAACTTTGACACTTACAGAAGCCTCACCTTCTCCATGCCTCCTACACAGTTCTACATATACATCATAAATGCAAACAGTACAGAATTAATTATACATGTTAAATGGTTTATTTTTGCTGTTCTAAGAATGTATCAAAATTCACTAAAAACAGTGACTTGAAGGTATTCATCATATAACAGCGGGGAAAAAAAAACACAATCAAAATGATTGTGTTTAAAAAACCCATACAACATAACAAATCAGAATTCAGAACTACTTCAAGTTAACTTACTTTCCATGACGTCAAAGGATGTCCTATGAACAGCTTACACTCTGTTGTGCTGTTATTACTTTCAGCCCGCCACTTTCTGAAAGAAAATCTCCATCGTTTTTAAAAACATGTTACATGCAATAAATGACTTCTTGCTCTCTACCACAAGTTTCCACAAGGCCAAATCTTGTCAGAGCCATTTATAACTCTTGGATTTCTTGTAAGCCAATCCCGTCATTTGGCATTTCTGCAACTTTCAGAATTAAAATGTTGAAGATCATTTTCACAATCCTGGAATAGTAATATCTTCCCCTTCTTGCTCAGTCATGTTCTACATTTCCTATGACACTGATAGTGCTTACTATGAAGCAGACTTACACTACCTCTATGACTACTACAATTATTTAATTCTCTACATCACTTTCAATCACAAAGCAATGTAAAACAGTAGACAGCTTTGCAGACTTACATTCCCTCTACTCTATGTTTTGATTGGCTGCTTCAATTAGCTTATAAAAAGAAATAGTTTTTCTGAACTCATTCAAAGTGCACTTATTTCTCCATGACGTCCAGTCTTATGGTTAGAAGTTATGCCTCTGAACTACACTTATCCTCAAGGCCAAATTGTGTAGGAGCCATTAGAACTTCTTGAAATTCCACAGAGCACATCCCGAGATTATTTCCCTAAAATTTTGGTTTTAAAAACACCAGGTAAGAGTTTTTAAGGTCATACGGCAATTTTGTTTTGAAAATTAATACAGAATCATTGCAGAATGACCAGCCATTTCTAGACTTTAAATAAGCTGTGTAATGTCCTGATGTTATTGAAGGGCCGTCATGATATATAATTGCTGCAGTTACAAAAGTCCTTCCTGATATTGACAACTGCGAAGCTACAACATTTTTAATTAAAGTTGTCAATTTTGTTCCATCAGGCCTACATCGTTGGAACATTAAAATGACATACTGGCCATATGTTCGTATAAATAATGTGGACATCATTTCAGATTTACATTGGCTACACTCCATGTTGTGATCAGCTGCTTTTACTAGCTTATTAAAGGAGACTGATTTACTGTCTGGCAAAGTTAAATATATAAATCTTTCTGAGTCTACACTAGTAGTACTTGATACCATACAGTTCTCGCAGTCATGCTGCCATTGATAAGAAAGCCCAAACAGCTGATCTACATCTACACCTTCATCATGCAATACATCAAGCATATACATTAAAAACTCCTGACAATCTTGCTGAATATTTTGAGAGAATTGTGTTTGGCCTGAACATCTGTCTAACAGATTTCGAATTTCAGACACACTTTCTATGTTTGTTCTATCAGTGCTACATTTCTCTAACACAGAATTTAACAAACTGCAAAATCTTTGATCAAAATTGACCACAATCTCTTCTTTTACATTTTCTAGAGAAAACAAAACATTAACCACTACATTAGCATAGCAGTTGACACCAGAACTGTTTTCAAATTGAAAACCAACAACATCTTCAACAGAATCCTTTTTGTTTCTGCTTGTAATTTTAGGTTCATCGACTTTTCGTCTTTTTGCTACAACCTACCCAGTATTGGTCACATTTCTTCGTTTCCGGCCTACCACACGTTTCTCAAACAAAGGATACTGAGGCAAATGTGGCGCATACTCTCTTCTTAACCTATTGTATTCCTTAACACAATCTAGATCCGCACAAATGTTTGTGACATCACACTCAATCAAGTACAATCCCGATAAAGTTCTAACTCGTGACAATGCCACATATGCCATACCCTCCTTGAACACAGAACTGCCAATATTCACCAATGCACAGTCTACACTTAAACCTTGCGATTTATGGATTGTCACCGCATATGCCAAGCAAACAGGAAACTGCTTACGGCGAACATATAAGTCTTTTACAAGCAAAAATCTAGCAGAGCAACGACCAATTAGCTGTACTTCCTCAATGCCATCAAATTTAATTTTTAAAAATTCAATTCCATCTCTATTTCTGTATTTTACAAAATCAACAACATTACCCATTGATCCATTTACCAGACCTCTTTCAACATGTAAATTCCTTCTTAAAATTATACGGCAGTTCAAGCACACATTCAGAGTCTTTTCAAAACCTGCAGTTTTAGATATACTCTTCTCTAATGAATCCAATTTTGTTTTCAGATTCTCAGACAAAATAATTGTTGATCCCATATGCTCTACTCTGTCAATAGCTTCCAGTTTCACAATCTCTTGCTTTTCTAAATGCAACATTTTGTTGTTGAATTTGGCACATTCTGCAAGAGTTGGCATCAAACATATTCCAGATTTCTTATCAGTAATTTTCTGAAAAATATTCTCAGGCACAACATCTTGTTCTCGATATAAATTTTACAGTAATCGTGCATGTAAAGCTTCTTTCCCATGCTCGGTCACTTTTCCAATTCTAACATCTTGTAGAATAGTCTTGTAAACTTCATCCTTCGCCTGACGCATATTTTCATGCAGTTCAGCATAATTGAAGTTTAACCATATATTGACATTGCCAATGCTGCCTAGGCACTTCCTGGTATCTTCATGCGTGAGCATTTTGAACACAGGTTGCCCTTTCACTGGTGTCAGCTGCAAAAGATCTCCGAAAACAATGATGTGTTTGCCACCAAATAACACATCATACTCTGTTTTGAGAACTTCTTGCATTCTCAAATGCACAAAGGCAAGCATGACATTGGAAACCATGCTTACTTCGTCAATGATAAGAAGTTTCATTTTCCTCAAGATTCTTGAAACTTCAAAACAAGCATCTCCAGATAGCTTGTGATATTGTAATTTGTTGTCATGCTCCACTGGCAGCATCAGTAAACGATGTAAAGTAATCCCTTTAATGTTATGTGCTGCCAGTCCAGTTGGAGCGGTGACAACACAAGACAGCGATGACTCTGTCCTTTCCTGCAAATAGCATGAAATTGCTTTAATGAGGAAACTTTTTCCAGTTCCCGCTTCTCCACTCACGTACAGTCGGACAGGCTTCAACGACGTACATGAGCACTCTTTCTTGTCATGACTTAATCCATGATCAATTTGCATGGTAACTTCGTCATATATTTTCCTCTGCTCAACGTTGAGTTGTCTTTCCAACTCTTCTAAGTTAACCGCATCCTCCTGAGCATGTGCCATGGCTCTTTCCACTTCATTCATAGCAGTGGCAGCTTCATTTTCGATAACAGGTCCTCCTAGTGGATCCTGACTCAATGAAGCAGAACTCTGACTGTCCTGAGAACTGTCTCTGGCAATCTCGGCTGCAATCGTTGCTTCCTGCTCAATTTCCGCATTCAACATTTCTACATATTTGGGAAAAGCAGGACATTCTATGGTCTCCTTGGCAGCATTGAAAGAGTCTTCGTAACAGAGGAAATCTCCAAGCAGTTCCTCTTCTGCACGCCAAGGCTTGAAAAGTTGCAAAAGTGCTAAATAGAAAAACACCTTTTTTTAAGGAGATTCGCCACTCAATTTTCGATGGTTTACCAAGTGGCATTTTCTTTGCTTGACCAGACATCCCTCACTTCCTATTACAGCATACACTCCTTTCTCAGTATCTTCTTTGATGTTCCTCTTGAATATGTAATTTTGAAGAACCTCATACAGACAAACATTGTCGAGGTGACTGCTTCTATTTGGATAATATGTATCCAACATGTTGGTCTTCAAAATGTCGGTACTGTTTGGCTCCTTTTCCGCCAAATACTCAATTTCCCGCACAGGTTTCAGAACTCGATTACGCGTTGCAGCAAGACCAAGACTCGCCCAAACGATACTCCTGGACTTGGCATAGAGACTTGCTGAAGACAACCGGTCAGAGCATTCGTAAGCTCCAATTTCTCGATGCGACAACATCTTCAGACTGAAACTGTACAATTTCTTGCTGAGGCTCTTTTCATGGGAAATGTCCTCCCACATATCCTTCAATTCTGTCTTCTCTTTTTTGGTGATGTAAGATGTCACATACCGAGCCACAGCCATACAGTTATCAGCCACAAACTGTATATCCATGTTAGCATTCCACATGGACAAAATCACCGGGTTGTAGTCGTTGATGTACTTGGACTCTTCGTTCCTCTTCAAATTGTATGTGTTTTTAGGTGATTTCTTCATCACATTATGTCGCAGCGAAGACATCAAACTGTTTACTCTTCCTTTAGAAATCACCGGTCGTGGAAAGCCAAAACGACATTTGGTGTAGAACTTGTCCTTGTTTCGGAATTTACGACGGCAGTACTTTCCACATCGATGGCTTTGGAAACGCAGAACTTTTTCTCTTAGGCTTTTCTTCTCCTTTGCGTTTGGAACAGCACACGTAGAATACTGTTGGATGAAACTCATCACTGAGTCTTCTGGATCCGTTCCAAATTTAGGTGCATCCTTGATCCACAGCAACATATGTATATGAGGAGCACCTCTTGCTTGGTACTCCTTTCTCCAGAAGAAATCCAACACCTCTCCAAGAGGTGGATTCTTCTTATTCATGATGAAAGACATCATAGCTTCAAATCTATGATTGAAGTACCTACATACATTGACTGGATCCAAAGAGCACAGTTCTCCGGGTGTCTTGAATTCGATGTTATCTACGTTAGCATTTGCCTCTCGTAGAAATTCAAGTAAGTCTTCCCAGCCATACTCGGCACAGCTCAGAGTGAGGAACCATGTGGGAGTACCTAAGTTCCTCAGCATACATTTTAAATCACCATGACAACGGTACCAGTACTCATTAGTACCACGCTGACACGCCATGAGATTAATCAGGTGAGAATCCAAAATACTGTCTTGGACATTGACTTTATCCATAAAGTCACTTGCCGAGATGTTTTGCATGTGTATACCACTTTTCAAGATGTGGTTCACTGCATATGACAGTCCAGACAGATCGCTTTCAAACAGGAGATGAAACAAATAAGGAATGCATTGTCGAAACCTAGCATCTCCTGCATACAATCGCAAAGTCCGGTATTCAGAAGCAGGAATTTGATGAGGTCGCTCATCATATCTTCCTCCCTGACCTGTTGGAAAAAGCTGTTGGAAACACCGAGCTTCCAAACTTTCCTCCCAAACACTAATGGGACTCCCTTTGGCTTGTTTCATTTGAAACAACTCAATAGCATTCCCCATGACTTCCTTGGAATGCAAAGGATGAACACTATAATGTTCATATATTTCTTCACTAGTAGAGGGTTCTACTTTCTCAATTTGACCAGCACACAAATCGCTATCCTCTTCCTCACTTACTTCCTCTTCTGCAACATATACATTCTTATAGTATTTATTATTTTTTTTCAAATACAATGTTGCCTTTTTAACTTTCCTAACATCTACTAAATCTTGCCATATTTTCTTATTCTTTGTCGGAACCCCATTAACTAAGATAACCAGAGGTTCCTCTTCCACTTTTTCTACTCCAATTGTGTTAATGTTTTTCTTCAAATCTAGAGGCAAATAAACAACTCTTCCCTTTAATCCTCTCTGTAAGTCTGATGGAGGCAATTTCCCTGTCTTTGGCTCCATTCTTACAATAGCCTGAAAGGGATGGATACTTTGAATCAAAATAGATTCATAAGTATTTAAATCCTTCAATTCAGAAGGAATCTCAACCAATTCCAGATTATTATGAACTGCTCTAGCAGGCATCTGGTTTTGATTTAATTTGCAACAACAATAAGTACACACACGTTGATCCAATCCCAAATCAAAACAATTTTCTACCATCAAGTATGTTGCGAAATCCTTCCATTCACTATTATTTTCCCTTACACTTTTTGCATATAAATCCACTAACTTAGTCTGATTCTTATAATAAGTGCGTCGACAACACACACAAGTGAAATTTGGCCTCTCACTTGATTTCACCTCAAACGTTGCAATTTCCCTCTGGAAATTATCTGTACTGGAAACCTGTACACTATCTTCCACATTACTCTCTTCTTCTTGGTCAATTTCAACATTCTCCTCTTTACTTCCAAAGTAACAAAACTCAATTTCTTCACATATATTCTTCACATCTATTTCAGAACCATGCAAAAGAGCAGCGCATAATTGTTTAAGCATAATTGCTGGACTCTTAGCATAATACAACATTCTAACTAATTTCCTCACTTTATTATGATGCACTGCTAGCATCCTGAAATGATGAAAAACACTCTGGCATACTCTCCTGGAAAGACAAGCCAGTGAATGACCATGCAAACCTGTCACTTCTCTCACTCTGCAAGGATCTAATTCTTGCAACAACCTTATTTTCTGCTTCAAACTTTTCTTATTAAATGACCGTACAAAATCACAAAGCAAATTGATGGAATCCTGTCGCACACTACAAATACTACTACACTTCCAGGTGTACACAGGACCCTTAGCACGTCTTCCTAAAACCTCATTACCTAACACCTCTTCTGCCTCTGTTGTCACAAGTTTTTCTTTTTCAACTGGACAACCATCTTTCACTTCATAAGCACGACCACTGGTGTCAACTGCATGCACCAAATCATTATCCTGGAAATAACTCTCCTCATTAAAAAATGCCTCACAGCTTGAACTATGCATCCATTCTCCAGAAAAAACTTCACAAAAATTACTACGATTAACTATTCTCTTCCATCTACTATTTCTTTTGAAATCATAAATTGCCTTGTTTAGCTTCCTAATTCTATTGATTATCAAAATAAATAACTTACGTTTAATTTCAAATGCCTGATCAATAACTTTCTCAACTTTTTTTTTTCTCTTATAAAAAACCACTTTCTGTTGACCTTTCTTAATATTTTTTAACAAATTGCCAATTATCCTGTTGCGGAACATTCGTTTACGAATGTCCCTAAACTGTTGTTTCCTTCTACTATCATGCACAGAGTTATCTCTTGCTCTAGCAGTAACATTTTTGATTGGCCTTTCCTTTCCATTTGAATTGCTTCTCTTTTTATGGACTGAAACATTTTCTGTAGTAATATTTTTTTTACTACACATATGTCTTATGAATGTTTTTGTACTCTTACCCGGTGCTTTCTTCGTGACTTGACAAATCTTTTTGTTAGAGGACTGCTGCTTCTTTTGATTCACCTGCTGTCTTTGACGTTTTGCAGCCTTTCTCTCTCTTTCTTTCGTTGGCATGGTGAAATGTTGAAATGATCTGCAGTTGAATCTGTGGTAAAATATATTAAAAAATGTTATTAACCACTATTACCAAACAGTAAATCAATAACAGTGATCAAAAACTTAACACACTACTTGACATTTTAAATAGAAGATTTTTTAGTCCTTGGCAAATTTACAATACAGAAATAGCAGAAAAGAAATGGAATTTATATTCATGTTACCTGTGCTATTTTATATGTGAATCTGATCTAATTTTATGAGCATATTTTAATATTTTATTGAAGACACTACACATAACCTGTTTTTGAAGGTGTCTTTATTTTTAAATTAAACGGTTTACACTTTTACTTTTTATTTATTATAAATTTTAAAAATAAATGTTTATAGTTCCATAGGCTCAAGCAGGTCATTTTCCCACCCTATGTCATATAATTCGGACAAATCTGCATCCTCATCACGCTCTTCTTCATCCTCAGGATTTAAATCATCCAAGGGATCAACATCCACTGATGTTTCAATTACAAGTTCAATGATGAGGTCAAAATCAACTGATTGCAGATTGTCGCTCATGTTGATGTTGTCTTTATCTTTAAAGAAAGATAACAACAATGAGATGTTGCAGAGTAAGAGACAAATCTCAGAGATTATAATAGTAAAATTGTTTAACAAGAGTAACATTTTGCAGCTATTATTTAGCCATGTCCAGCGATGCTGAGCAGGTGAAGCCTATGTCTAATTTTTCAGTGAACAGGACTCATCTCTTCTTAACCTTGGATAAGCCTCACCAACTCTGTGTCCCCTGCACATACTTAAATGTAAAGGGGCAGATTTATGTTAAATGGCACATCCCCAGGCATGCACCAGTTAACGTGCACCGCTGCTCTGCCACCCATGGTGTGCCGTATTTACAATCAGATAGGAGAAAGCTGCGTCAAAACCCTGCGCCTGCTTTAAGCAGGCATAGGTCTTGACGCAACATTGTTATGGGGCACCCCTGAGCCTTGCTTGAGCTGCATCGCACTTGCGATACAACTCCAGCAATGCGCCACCTTTACAACACAGATACGTCACGCATCTGTGCCATTTTTGCCCCATGCTGCCCCGCATTGTAAATGCAGCACACCATGGGTGGCGGAACAGCGGCGCAGGATGACTGGCACATCCCTGGTGATGCGCCAGTCATCATTAATCTATCCCTAAGCTTCTTATCTTGTTACAGATGAACCGCCATATGTACCATCAAACTATTTTGCATTTCCTAAATAGCAAATTTTAAGGAATAAATAGCAATTCTTTACCATTCCTAATTTGCAATGAGCAAATTGCTAATTGCAAATTACCCATTCATTTCCATGGGCTAGGAGGCTCATAGGAATGAAGGTGCAATTTGCGATTAGCAATTAGCTCATCGCAAATTAGGAATTTTTCCAAAGGTGCAGGGGTGTCTCAAGAACACCCTGCTGCAACCGTGAAAAAGAAATTTGGGGGCATATGGCGCACATACATGCCCTAAGGGCATGTATTGGCGTCATATGGCACCTTTTGTTTTTTTAAAAAAAATGCTTTTTGAAAAGAATTCGCAAATTACCACCAACTAGAAGTTGGTGGTAGTTTCCAAATCCTTAATGTCATTTTTTACATATTTTTAGTTTGATACATTGCATTTAAGGAATCGCAAAATTTGCAAATCCTTCAGTGCAATTGCAAAATAAGGAATAGCAAATTTTGCTATTCCTTATTTTGCATCAAACTTGTTTGATACATACCATTTGTCTAATTAGCATTCGCAAAGGCTGAAATTCGCAGATTTTTGATCTTTGCGAATGGTAATTAGCTTGATACATATGACCCCAAGTGAGGCCTGTCTTGCAACATGGTGCATCTTTTGCATCACTGCTGCATCGGTTTCATGTGGCACGTTTTTTTTACACCATGACACATCTGCCTAAATGCATCAATTTGTAATTTTCTCGCCTCATAGCAAATCTTTTGCACCGCCACTGCATCATAAAAGTGACGCACAGTGGCGCAAAAGAGACATACACCTATCATAAATCTGTCTCTACCATTTTAAATGATTAATCCAGGATGACGATAAGGTGTGGCCTATCCAGAGGTTTGTTTATGGTGAGGCCTACTCAGGATTGCAGATTAAAGTTACGCTTGATAAAGAATACAGAGGAGATAATACATGTAAAGGCCTACCAATGAAGTAAGTAATGTCCACTTTATTGCGCCAGTCATCATAAATGTATCCCTAAGCTTCTTATCTTGTTACAGATGAACCGCCATATGTACCATCAAACTATTTTGCATTTCCTAAATAGCGAATTTTAAGGAATAAATAGCAATTCTTTACCATTCCTAATTTGCAATGAGCAAATTGCTAATTGCAAATTACCCATTCATTTCCATGGGCTAGGAGGCTCATAGGAATGAAGGTGCAATTTGCGATTAGCAATTAGCTCATCACAAATTAGGAATTTTTCCAAGGGTGCAGGGGTGTCTCAAGAACACCCTGCTGCACCCCTGAAAAAGAAATTTGGGGGCATATGGCACACATACATGCCCTAAGGGCATGTATTGGCGTCATATGGCACCTTTTGTTTTTTGGAAAAAAAGCTTTTTGAAAAGAATTCACAAATGACCACCAACTAGAAGCTGGTGGTAGTTTCCAAATCCTTAATGTCATTTTTTACATATTTTTTGTTTGATACATTGCATTTAAGTAATCGCAAAATTTGCAAATCCTTCAGTGCAATCGCAAAATAAGGAATAGCAAATTTTGCTATTCCTTATTTTGCATCAAACTTGTTTGATACATACCATTTGTCTAATTACCATTCGCAAAGGCCGAAATTCGCAGAATTTTGATCTTTGCGAATGCTAATTAGCTTGATACATATGGCCCCAAGTGAGGCCTGTCTTGCAACATGGTGCATCTTTTGCATCACTGCTGCATCGGTTTCATGTGGTACGTTTTTTTTACACCATGACATATCTGCCTAAATGCATCAATTTGTAATTTTGTCGCCTCATAGCAAATCTTTTGCACCGCCGCTGCATCATAAAAGTGACGCACAGTGGCGCAAAAGAGGCATACACCTATCATAAATCTGTCCCTAGCATTTTAAATGATTAATTCATGATGACGATAAGGTGTGGCCTATCCAGAGGTTTGTTTAAGGTGAGGCCTACTCAGGATTGCAGATTAAAGTTACGCTTGATGAAGAATACAGAGGAGATAATACATGTAAAGGCCTACCAATGAAGTAAGTAATGTGCACTTTATTTCGCCAGTCATCATAAATGTATCCCTAAGCTTCTTATCTTGTTACAGATGAACCACCATATGTACCATCAAACTATTTTGCATTTCCTAAATAGCGAATTTTAAGGAATAAATAGCAATTCTTTACCATTCCTAATTTGCAATGAGCAAATTGCTAATTGCAAATTACCCATTCATTTCCATGGGCTAGGAGGCTCATAGGAATGAAGGTGCAATTTGCGATTAGCAATTAGCTCATCGCAAATTAGGAATTTTTTCAAGGGTGCAGGGGTATCTCAAGAACACCCTGCTGCACCCCTGAAAAAGAAATTTGGGGGCATATGGGGCACATACATGCCCTAAGGACATGTATTGGCGTCATATGGCACCTTTTGTTTTTTGGAAAAAAATGCTTTTTGAAAAGAATTCGCAAATTACCACAAACTAGAAGTTGGTGGTAGTTTCCAAATCCTTAATGTCATTTTTTACATATTTTTTGTTTGATACATTGCATTTAAGGAATCGCAACATTTGCAAATCCTTCAGTGCAATCGCAAAATAAGGAATAGCAAATTTTGAATTAAGGACATTTTAAGTCATTTCCACATGTGCAGTGTTTTCAAATTATGATTTGAAAATCGTTTTTGGGGAAAAGGAATGGTTTGCAAATTTATGACAAGGACATAATGGTGTATGCTTCTCTATAAGGCATTTCACTGTCTCTGATGTCATTTTTCCCATATTACATTATAAGACCTTTCCCCATGGAGCACATTCCTTGTAAATATGCTCCCACCTGTGCATGGTGAATTTAGATTTTGACTGTTTGAGTCACATAGCCATGTTAAAAGTGACCCAAAAAAATTGCAAACGCTTTAAAAAAACACATTCATGTGTCTTAAGGACATTTTAAGTCATTTCCCCGTGGACAGTGTTTTGTAAGTGGCGCAAAAGAGGCATACACCTATCATAAATCTGTCCCTAGCATTTTAAATGATTAATTCATGATGACGATAAGGTGTGGCCTATCCAGAGGTTTGTTTAAGGTGAGGCCTACTCAGGATTGCAGATTAAAGTTACGCTTGATGAAGAATACAGAGGAGATAATACATGTAAAGGCCTACCAATGAAGTAAGTAATGTGCACTTTATTTCGCCAGTCATCATAAATGTATCCCTAAGCTTCTTATCTTGTTACAGATGAACCACCATATGTACCATCAAACTATTTTGCATTTCCTAAATAGCGAATTTTAAGGAATAAATAGCAATTCTTTACCATTCCTAATTTGCAATGAGCAAATTGCTAATTGCAAATTACCCATTCATTTCCATGGGCTAGGAGGCTCATAGGAATGAAGGTGCAATTTGCGATTAGCAATTAGCTCATCGCAAATTAGGAATTTTTTCAAGGGTGCAGGGGTATCTCAAGAACACCCTGCTGCACCCCTGAAAAAGAAATTTGGGGGCATATGGCGCACATACATGCCCTAAGGACATGTATTGGCGTCATATGGCACCTTTTGTTTTTTGGAAAAAAATGCTTTTTGAAAAGAATTCGCAAATTACCACAAACTAGAAGTTGGTGGTAGTTTCCAACCGCTATATGTATCAAGCTATTTAGCATTCGCAAAGGCCGAAATTCTGCGAATTTCGGCCTTTGCGAATGCTAATTAGACAAATGGAATGTATCAAACTAGTTTGATGCAAAATAAGGAATAGCAAAATTTGCTAATCCTTATTTTGCGATTGCACTTAAGGAATTGCAAATTTTGCGATTCCTTAAATGCAATGTATCAAACAAATAAAATGCAAAAAATGCCATTAAGGATTAGCAAATTACCACCAACTTCTAGTTGGTGGTAATTTGCGAATTCTTATCAAAAATCTTTTTTGATAAAAACCAAAGGTGCCATATGACGCCCATACATGCCCTTAGGGCATGTATGTGCGCCATATGCCCCCAAATGTCTTTTTCAGGGGTGCAGCAGGGTGTTCTTGAGACACCCCTGCACCCTTGGAAACATCCCTAATTTGCGATCAGCAAATTGCTAATTGCAAATTGCACTTTCATTCCTATGGGCCTCCTGGCCCATGGAAATGAAGGGGTAATTTGCGATTGACAATTTGCTAATCTCAAATTAAGGAATGCTAAGGAATCGCTATTGGAAAGCGATTTTGTACATACATACCGTTTTGCATTTCCTAAATAGCGATTCCTTAAAATTCGCTATTTAGGAAATGCAAAATGGTTTGTTGATACATATAGCGGCAAATCCTTAATGTCATTTTTTACATATTTTTGGTTTGATACATTGCATTTAAGGAATCGCAAAATTTGCAAATCCTTCAGTGCAATCGCAAAATAAGGAATAGCAAATTTTGAATTAAGGACATTTTAAGTCATTTCCACATGTGCAGTGTTTTCAAATTATGATTTGAAAATCGTTTTGGGGGAAAAGGAATGGTTTGCAAATTTATGACACGGACATAATGGTGTATGCTTCTCTATAAGGCATTTCACTGGCTCTGATGTAAACACTGCACATGAGGAAATGACTTAAAATGTCCTTAAGACACATGAAAGTGTTTTTTGATTGCCTTTCCAGCATGGTTGGGTCACTTTTAACATGGCTATGTAACACAAACATTCAAAATCTAAATTTGCCATGCACAGGTGGGAGCATATTTACAAGCAATTTGCGCCACAGAGAAAGGTCTTACATTAAAATGGGAAAAATAACATCAGAGACAGTCAATTGCCTTATAAAGAAGCATACACCATTATGTCCTTGTCATAAATTTAAAAACAATTCCTTTTCCCCAAAAACGATTTTCAAATCATAATTTCAAAACACTGCACATGGGAAAATTACTTAAAATGTCCTTAAGACACATAAAAGCGTTTTTTGATTGCCTTTGCAGCATGTTTGTATCACTTTTAACATGGCTATGTAACACAAACATTCAAAATCTAAATTTGCCATGCACAGGTGGGAGCATATTTACAAGCAATTTGCTCCACATAATTCATAATTTTCTCCTTAAAGCACACTATTCTCTATCTAAATTAAACAAATATTTTCTCACCTTAGCAAATACTTTGAGTTTGAAAACAGTCTCAGAAACACACCAATTTGTCTTCAGCAGAGCAAAAGGTATGCACTCCAGAGTCTGCAGCTATCAAAAGCACAGAAATGCTGTAATTCTTCACACATATCTCTCATGTCACCCAATCAAAACTCTTCCCTCACTTTTTTTCAAATGAAAACCCTTCCCCCCTCTGCCATTTCATGCCTTTTCTGCATGGCAACCACCTCTTGGAAGACCTCTGGTGTTTGCAAGTTCACACAACAATGTTGCAATTGAACTCTGAACTCTCAGTGCACCTGCGTATCCACTGCAATCTTTCATTTAATGATTTTTTATTGACCATTCAAAATACATCTTTCAAAGAACTCATCCATGCACCCTAACTTTCTGTTTGCAGCAATCAAAATCCACCAATCACTGTTACTGCTTCATTAACACAGAAACTCCACAGTTTTTTTCATTTTAAACTCTCATTTTTTCAACTGCCATTTCATTGCCACACTTCATCTGACTGCAGGAGAACCTTCTCTCACCATGTTTTCTGTCTGGATTGTTGGACATAGTTATATCCACTGGGCTCACAGGTATGCTGAGAACAGAAAATTACCTAACCTCAATTTACAAGATGTGGAAATTAAGTGGTTTGGCCACAGAGGATTAAAATGTCACCAATTGATACCATTGGTGAAAACCTTTATGCATTTGCCCAAACCTGACCTGTTAATTGTGCACTGTGGAGGTAATGATTTGGACACTTTGACTGGGGTAGGTCTGGAAATGCTTTTAAAGGACACCTTTGAGCAATTGATGGCACTTTTTCCTCAGACTGCCTTGGTATATTCAAATATATGCCAAAGACAGAAATGGAGGTGGTCAAACCAATTTTGTCCACAAATTGAGAAGTCGAGGAAGCATGTAAACAAATCTGTTTCAGCTTACATGAGAGACCATGGAATGGGCTCCATGTACAACAATAACTTGCGTTACTACATGCAAGATATCTACAGAGGAGATGGAGTTCACTTCTCAGATGAGGGCAACAGAATTTTCACTCTGAATTTAAGACTGTGCATTGGTACCTACTTATAAGTACCTAAATGTACCATAAACCCAAAAGCTCTTCTCAGAGCTACCCTACATCTGATCACTCACAATTATTATTTTACTCTAACTTTTTTCACTAATTTTCAACAAAGTACGCTCCCCGGGGCGCTACCCGGTACGCGAACCGGGAGCTAACCTCGCGAAATTTTTAAAAAAAATGTTTTTTTTTCGCACATATAAGCCTCCTCAGCCACCCTCACAAAACCTAGGGGGTCAAGATAAGTCTACCGTGCCCCCTTCTACCCATTCTGAACATTATTTGCCCTCCATTTTGTATCTTAATTCGACCGAAACACAAAATGGTGGACTCCCGTAACGCTTAAGGTTCGCGAACCGGGGCGCTCAACAGTTCGCGTACCGGGTCGCTCCCTGGGAAGCGCACCATCAAAAAAGGTGGGAAAGTAGTTTACAGAAAAGCCACTGGAGACAATTTCACCAAATATAGATTAGCTCATACTACATACCAATCCCTACCATTTTCACAAATTTGATTGGAATTCCATTTAGCCATTTAGCCTGTAGACCTCTCTAAATACCCTGAGGTAAATTACTTCTCAAAACACATCTGAAGTGTTGGAATTGACAACCAATTAAAATGTTACTTTCATTTTCTACTTTTTTTACCTGACATTTGATTGGTTATGTACCTGAATATATATAAAAGAAGAGAATGAAACACAGCCATTTTGACTACTACTTCCTGGTGTACATTTCAATTGGATTTTCACTAATCACTTCAACTTCTTTCTAAAGGTAAGTTGTTATTTTAAAAACTGAACTATATTGTGCACTATCAGTTAATATGGTAAACTTTTTCTGATAGTTATATACTATCCCTCTGTAGTAGTTATAGATTTAGATAGACTTCTCTGTTATAGTTATGGATGGAGTTAGGCTTCTCTTTTATAATTATGAATTTACTTACGTTAAATCACATACACTTTTTTATATTCCTACTTCCACTCTGATACTATACACTGCCCAAAGATAAATTCACTGATAAAAAATGCCTATCTAAAATTAATCCCAACAGTGCCCTATCTCTACTAATATATATTTTTTTTATCCAAATTTCAGGCAACATGGAAGGCGAACAGAAAGTTTCATTTCAAATTGTCCTGCAAGAGAGCAGCCAAGAATTAATTGATCCAAATTATATAGAATTTATGGATGAAACTTGGGACCAAGAACTACTGCAATGTGTGCAAGCAGTGGATGACCTCCTTCAAAATGAGGACATTTTACACCCTCATAGATTACAAGCTATGTTCAATGAAAATGACGACATTTCAGACAGTGAAATGTTAGAAATGTTATTAAATTTTGAAACACAATCACAATAATAAATAATTGCTTAAAAAATAAAAAAATTCAAAAATAATCAACAAAACCAACAATCAATTAACATACAGTATTTGAAAAGTCTATCATTCATTTTTCATTGCAGTACGCTGCCCAGAACGCTTCCCGGTTCGCGGACCGGGCGCAACCCACGCAAAAAAACAAAAATGTTTTATTTTTTTTTTGCCCCGCGGGGCCCTTTTAAAACCTCCACATTAAACCTAGGGGGTCAGGGAGGAGCTAGTATGCCCCCTTATGGTTATTTCCCCCTTTGTTTTGGCCTCCTCTTGTCTCTCAATCCTACCGAGAGACAAGATGGCGGCCGCTCCGGACTGTTTAGAATGTTGACAGACACCGGAGAACCAATCAGCTTCGCTACGCGAAGTTCCGGTACGCGTAAGGTCCGCGAACCGGGGCGCTGCCCGGTCCGCTGTTACAGATATATATCTTTTTTTAAACGTTAATTTCTCAAAATCCACTGGAGCACATATATTGAGACCTACAAAAGGCACATCGGGCTACCAGTCCCTACAATTTTGCCAAGTTTCGTGCAAATCCATTCAGCCGTTCGTGCTAAAATTGAGGCCAACCGCCCTATGGAAAACTCAATGTTAAAAACACGTTTTGGGACCCCCCTTTTTTCTCGACCCCCCCTGGACGAACCCCCCCCAAATTTCCAGGGGCTGCTCAGAAACAAAATGTGCCATTTTCCTGAAAATTTCAGCCAATTCCGTCCACAAACGCCAAAGTTATTAGACATAGAATTTTCAAAAAACCCATAGAGAAAAAATCCTAACTATATATTACCTACTGGCGGTAGCCTGTGAGTTTGCGTCAGTAGCGGACCGATGTGCGAATAGGTCGAAGGCAGCACAACGCGCCAAGATCCGGATGGCACCGAGGTGGTGTCTAGTAAGTTGTCGCACTTCTGTGGCCATCCTACAATGTTGAAAGTCGGCGTGGGGCGCCCCGTTGGCCTGTGAGATGGCGTCAGTAGCGGACCGATGTGCGAATGGGGCCAAAGGCAGCGCAACAATATTTTCTGATTTGAAGACACCACAAGGCGCTGAGATGCCAAGATCCGGATGGCACCGAGGTGGTGTCTAGCAAGTTGTGGCACTGGTGTGGCCATCGTACAATGGTAAAAGTCGGCGTGGGGCGCCCTGTTGGCCTGTGAGATGGTGTCAGTAGCGGACTGATGTGTGAATGGGGCCAAAGGCAGCGCAACAATATTTTCTACTATATTTTTGGAGTAGAAGACACCACAAGGCGCTGAGATGCCAAGATCCGGATGGCACCGAGGTGATGTGTAAGTTGCGGACGGATGTGCGAATGGGGCCAAAGGCAGCTCAACAATATTTTCTGAAGAGAATACACCACAAGGCGCTGAGATGCCAAGATCCGGATGGCACCGAGGTGATGTCTAAGTTGCGGACCGATGTGCGAATGGGGCCAAAGGTAGCGTAACAAGATTTTCTGTATGGAAGATACCACTAGGCGTTGAGATGCCAAGATTCGGATGGCACCGAGGTGATGTCTAGGAAGTTGTGCCACTGGTGTGGCCATCGTACAATGGTAAAAGTCGGCGTGGGGCGCCCTATTGGCCTGTGAGATGGTGTCAGTAGCGGACTGATGTGCGAATGGGGCCAAAGGCAGCGCAACAATATTTTCTGACTGACACCACAAGGCGCTGAGATGCCAAGATCCGGATGGCATCGAGGTGATGTCTAAGTTGCGGACTGATGTGCGAATGGGGCCAAAGGCAGCGTAACAATATTTTCTGTATGGAAGATACCACTAGGCGTTGAGATGCCAAGATTCGGATGGCACCGAGGTGATGTCTAGCAAGTTGGTGTGGTCATCCTACAATGCTGAAACTCGGCGTGGGTCACCCCATTAGCCTGTGAGATGGCGTCAGTAGCGGACCGATGTGCGAATAGGCCGAAGGCAGCACAACTCGCCAAGATCCGGATGTCACCGTGGTGGTTTCATAGTTGAGAGGCACTTCATCTGCAGTGGGGCGCCGAGATCCGGATGGCACCGAGGTGATGTCTAGCAAGTTGCTGTACTTGTGTGGTCATCCTACAATGCTGAAACTCGGCGTGGGTCGCCCCATTAGCCTGTGAGATAGCTGTTCTTTGGATTTGGGCCTGGTCCACTAAAATGGCCCTGGGACACCTAAGAACTCGAACGCTCGATTTTTTTTTCCTTTCCTGTACATGCAAAAAAAGGTAAATGCCCGGTATGTTACACGCTTCATCTGCCACGATGAACTCTCCAGAGGAACCGAAAAAATATATAGTTGTGGTAACTATACCATGCATCGTCATATGGAGAGGTGGCACCAATTAATTATAGTGCTGCATAAAAGAGAGATTTGGAGGAGAACCCCTGACCTGCTAGTACATTCATCAAAGAAGTGGCACTGAGAGCTTCAGAGGCAAGGGAAACGGTCCCAAATATTTAGAAGAACTTTGGAAAGATTAAAATGACATGTTTAGATTGTGGTAAATTAATTTCATGTGGGCAGATGAGTGTTACTCTAATAAATACAGCATATGAACATCATCATAGTCGATGGTTGGTAGAGACATTTTGACTATATCCTGGACCTGCCCGTCCTCGCCCAAAATGGCGCCGGAATAAATGGGACTCGTAACTCCTTGTTGTGTACTGGTTGCAGAACCTTGAAATCACGAGATACGTATGCAGTTTTGAAGCACATGGCGGGCGGGGACGAGAATTGATTGAATATTTCGACATCCCTATTGATATTAAGTTCTGATGTGTTATTGATTACTGTACTATTGAAAATTCGAATTAACGTCACCCATGGTACTTGCCCGCAAATGTATATCTAGATAATTTTATTGTAACTGGCCCTGTCGTATTTTAATTATAAAATGTACGTCCACCGATTCCGTAACTGTTAGACACCTTAGTTTTTGCAACCTAATGGCCCGCCCGTTACGTTCCTCTACAGTGTAAATGTCTATTCATCATATACGATTACAGTTTGCTCCATGGCAGGCCCACGTGGTTATAGGCTCGTATTTGTATAATGAAATTTTCACAATAAAGGTTTTTAAAAGAAAACATGGTAGTAGTGTATACATTGGTAAAGTTTTTAATAATAGTCACTGTTTTAGAATCATTAAAAGGCAAGTGAAATAAAGCAGACCAATTACATGAAGGGTAAAAGGTATAATACGAAGGAACGCAGTAAAGATAAATGGTCAAGGGCTGTTGTGTTTTCTATTCCTGCAACATAAAGTGATCGATAAGAATCTCATATTCAGGCGTATCGGCGACTAAGACAGCAGGTCGACCCTCTTTTGCTCAACGGCTCCGTCATGGGACGAAGAAACGCTCTTTTTCTCGAAAAAAGAATATATTTTACTTGCAGGACAGTTGTAAAATTTCCGGGAAAGTACATTAGCCTGGAACATTATAACATATATTTAAGAGAAAATAATGTTCGGAAGTAATTAAAAGCGTAATTTTTAGGTGATATGACCAAGGCTTTCATCATTAGAATAAGAAAAGTAAAATGAACCAATGAAAAGTTTTATTAACAAGTCACATGACTTGTTATGCTTACGTTACGCGCTGCGCGCCCCGGATGACTTCCGGATGCGCTAACGCGGCGCGTCATATGACGCATTACGCGACAACGCAGGTCCAGAATATAGTCAAAATGTCTCCACCAACCAGCGGTCGAAACACAACCCCTTTCAGCAGGCTAAATAGTTCTGTTAAATGACAACAGAAAGGACAGGCAACAAGAACCATCAGTCAAAGAGGGGAGGGCTAGTTCTTCTCTACCGGGTTACATTGGGGCGCTACCGGAACTGATCGAATTGGTAGTCTACAGTGTTTCTGGATGTTTCAGACCGAAGCTGGGGTTAGCATGAGAGCAGCACCATTTCGTAGCTCCGTTGTGGCCATTCCGCAACCAATCATGGCAGCCGCTCTTTATCGTTATTTTGGGCGGGGTGGGTGGCGGAGCCGAGCTGTTTTGCAGCCATCATTGTGTGGAGTTCAGTTCATCTCACTAGTTTTGTATTTGTCATGAGGGGTTGTTCCTAATGTTTCTATTTTAGCGAGGTCAAAAAGAGATCCCATTAGTGGCCTACTGATTTTGCTCGATTCCTTTTCTTTTTTTTTACACGATTTTTCGTTATCTGCAAAGACTAAACAGAGTATTGCGACTCTGTGTTTGTTTGTAAATAGAGAATGAACCAAAGAGAACTAATTCTAAAACAGTAAATACTTGGATAACAATCAATCAAATGGAGAGAGAAGCAGGCACGACGGATTACAACGGGGGCAAAGGCCTGCCTTAACTACCTTTCACTATCTGCAAAGAGAGAGTACTCGTAATAGAAATGAGGGGGGGGGGCACCATTCAAAGCAGATCAGTGTGCATAAACACGAAAATGTTTTCACTTACCACGTACTTGACATTCGACAGCTTATGATATTTGCTATTAAAAAACCATTGAAATTCACTGAAAAAACCATAGGTTATAGACCATATATAGTTAGGAATTAGCATTTACAAAACCTTGAAAATTCACTGAAAAAACCATAGGTTATAGACCATATATAGTTAGGAATTAGCATTTAAAAAACCTTATTTTACTCACACAAAACCATTGAAATTCCATATATAGTTAGTTGCACTAACTATATATTGCGCACCCGCAATCCACTGCTGATGATGTCACATATTACATCATTCATGACATGGTCAGTGACATCACTGATGACATCACTGATGACATCTCAAATGACATCACTGATGACATCACTGATGACATCTCATTTGACATCAATGACCACATCACTGATGATATCATTCATGTGACAATACAATGCATCTCCTCACATTTTAATATAACCTCTGTTTCACCCAGTGTTAAAAACAGAGTATAATTTTTGAAACCATTGACACACCAATACTAGTTACTACATACGTACTCACTGATTCCTACGTCTACACACACATTCACTCATTCACCCATACAATCATTCATACATAGAATCACTCATGTTTAGAACACTATCATATGCACTCATACACCTATACAGACACTCACACTCTGCCACTCATCCATGGAGTTACTCACACACCTAGTCAGTCCTGTAAAGAATCAATCACACTTCCATTTTCTACTCTATACAGTTAAACATAGAGCACCTTACGTTTTCAACCATATACTAACACATACTTACTCTCTTATACAATCATTGATACAAGTACACATTGATCTGTACAGAGTCACACACCTCCCAGCCAGCCACACACACACTCAGTCTCCCATGCAAATACTTGGGCAATCAATCAATAACCCACATAGTTACTCATATAGCTACTGATCAACACATGCAGCAGCTTACAGAACAACAGACATAATGATGCACAAATTAAGACAGTTTAGTCACTAACCCATGCACTCAGTGAGACACATTTAATCACTCACTCATACGTTCAGTCATGCACCTACTAAATCCTTCGTCCAGACACTTATACATCCACTCATTCTTCAATATGTAAGACATATTTTAACTTTACAGAAACATAGTCACTGGATGTTGTCATCAGTGATGTCATCAGTGATGTCATTTGAGATGTCATCAGTGATGTCATCAGTGATGTCACTGACCATGTCATGAATGATGTAATATGTGACATCATCAGCAGTGGATTGCGGGTGCGCAATATATAGTTAGTGCAACTAACTATATATGGAATTTCAATGGTTTTGTGTGAGTAAAATAAGGTTTTTTAAATGCTAATTCCTAACTATATATGGTCTATAACCTATGGTTTTTTTAGTGAATTTTCAAGGTTTTGTAAATGCTAATTCCTAACTATATATGGTCTATAACCTATGGTTTTTTCAGTGAATATATATATATATATATATATATATAAAAACTGAAAAAAACATAGGTTTCAGGCACATGATAGTTAGAAATTACCATTTACAAAACCTTAGAAATTCACTGAAAAAAACATGGGCTTCAGGCATGTCATAGTTAGTTTCACTCATACAAAACCATAGAAATTCCTCGGTTATAGTTAGTTCAGCTAACTATAACTCGCGCCCCCGCAATGCACTGCTGATGACGTCTCATATTAAATCATTCATGACATGGTCAGTGACATCACTGATGACATCACTTCATCAGACATCACTGATGACATCATCCAGTGAATGTGTTTTTCTTTAAACTTTTAATATGTTTTATATGTATACCAAGCTGTATTGAAGAATGACTGGCTGTATAAGTGTCTGGATTAAGGATTTAGTAAGTGCGTGACTGACTGTATAAGTGAGTGATTAAATGTGTCTTACTGAATGCATGGGTTAGTGACTAAATTGTCTGTATCAGTATGTCTGTTTTTGTGTAAGCTGCTGCATGTGTTGGTCAGGTGCTACATGAGTGTCTATATGGGTTATTGATTGGTTGCCTGAGTATTTGTAAGGAAGACTGAGTGTGTTTGGGTGGGTGGGAGGTGTGTGAGTTTGTGCATAGATATGTGAGTGGTTGATTCACTGGGTGTATAAGTTTAAGACTGCATGTGGAAACAGCTGTATGGGCGGGTGAGTGTGTGTATGGATGTATTGGTGAAAGGTTAGATGTCTCAGCGGTACATGTCCAAGTAACTACATATGTAAAAGGCAGTGTATGTGAGAGTTGGAGAATATAAATGACTGTATGTGAGAGTCAGTGATTGTGAGAGTGGCTGTATGGATGAGTGTATACTTGTATTAGTGATTATATAAGAGAGTAAGTATGCGCTACTACCTGTATGAATAAATGAGGTGGCGTATGTATAACTGTGTAGGTGAGTAAATGGAACTATGATTCATTCTTTCCATGTCTGACTACAATACAGTGTGTAACACTAAAAGCGTACTGAAAGAGGAACCGAGGTAATCATGTTAAAACACAAAGGGGCAAAAAACGTAGTTTCTGATAGCAAAGGGTGAATAGAAAACGTTATACAAACGGGGAGGGGAATAAGAGCCCACAGTCTCTATGCACAATAGCGCTGAATACAAGTGATAAAATGTGGCTGGATAAGCACTGTTTACAAAGGTAGAGTTTGCTAGTGCTGAGGCGACAGGTTGCATAAGAAAATTTGCACAATGATTATGATGTACAAACATTTAACTATTTAAGATTAGATGACGTGTAAGATTAATATTGAATTGATGTAAGTGAATACACGATGTTTACCTTTTGCTATTATTGTTGTTTATAGTGTTCCCTGACGAAGGGCAATGAGGTGCCCGAAATGCATTGGATTTTTAAATAAACATTGCTTTGGACGAACCACTGCGTTGATCATGTTTGAAAATGAGGTCCGGAGGGCACTGTTCAAGCATTAGAAATCTGGAAAATGGCAGAACACAGCCTGAATGTGAAGTGAAATGACAGAGTAACACAGAAAATGTGGAATAATATGGTTAAAACTATGGAATATTTGAAAAATGGAAAAACGTGGATGGAATTTTGCCAAAAGGCGCAATGATGGCAGCTGCGACTGGTTTTGGGGTGACATGTGTTACCCCACCCTTCTTCATTGGTCCAGTAAACAACAGACATTGCTCAAGTCAACGCCACGTGCATGGGGGCCCTTCCTCACCTCTGCCTCCTGCCTCCACTGTGGTGAGTAGGGCTCACAAATCAGAGCAACTACTGATTGCAAATGACTCAGTCCCGTAGGCAACAGACATTGTTACCAGTCCCGGATGACGCATCATCGGCACAGTGGATCCCACATGTGCAACTGTGTCCTGAGTCTTGAATGGCAGTGACCCCAACTTTTTGGCAGTGACCACAGCACCAGACTCCCTTCGATCAGTGAGGCATATATCCATATGCACGGCCAGCGACACATGGTGCCACTAACCCTGTACAACACAAGTCGCGACACGTGGTGCCAGTAACTCTGTTCAACACAACCCAATCCCACATGTGGAATTGTGCCCTGAGTCCTGAATGGCAGTGACCCCAACTTCGTGGCAGCGACCACAGCACCAGACTCCCTTTGATTAGTGAGGTGTATTTGCATATGGACGTCATCGATGTAGAAAGTATTGCAGATGCAATATAAGTCAAAGGATACATTGTACACAAAATGTAGATTTGGCTTTCCACATCCAGTAATTTCTAAAGGAAGAGTGAACAGTTTTATGATAGCAGTGAGGCATACCATCACTCGAAAATCACCCAAAAATACTTACAATGTAAAAAGAACCGAAGAATCGAAGTACATTAATGATTACAATCCGGTGATTTTGAAGATATGCAATGCAAATATGGTAATACAATAAGTTGCAGATCACACAATTGCTGTTGCTCGCTATGTCACGTCATATATTACCAACTCTGAGAACACAGAATTGAAAGCAATGTGGAAGGAATTTTCGCAAGAGAGGACACTTAACAAAAAATTGTACAGCTTCAGCTTGAAGATGCTTTCACATTGGGAAATTGGATCCTATGAATGTTCGTATTGATTGGCATCTGCAAGTTTATATTCAAAGTCAAGAGGGATCATCTGGATAAGTCTTGGTCTTCCTGCAGCACGAAATCGAGTTTTGAAATCTGTAAATGAAATTGAATACTTGGCGTTGGCACTGAATGAACTGGAAAGTCCAGATATTCTGAAAACAAATATGTTGGATACGTACTATCCAAAAAGAAGTCCATACCTGGAAAACATATACATGAAATACTGCAGTTTACAAAAACAAGGGTCTGGGTGAGGTCAAAAGTATCCTCCAGTAGCAAGGCTACAAAATATTTAGTTTAAGTCAATTAGAGTCACTGAGATACTGAAGCCAAGGTGGGTTCAGTCAGAAATGCATGCATGGACACAGGATGCTTTTTTTGGTAGGCATCACATTTTATTAAACATCATAAAATGGAGTATCTTCCGTTTCTTTCATTTTGCAGAGAGACAAAACATAGAGGCTACAGTGCTTACACTTAAATAAGTGACAGTGCGTGAAGTGGGGTGTTTAGTTACAGTAAAACATTACATCGCATTGAAAAATGGATCAAAAGAACCCAAAGTAATTTTTACAGTTTTAGGGAACTTTGATATTGTAGTCGACAGCGTTTTGATCTTAGTCAATCAAGATCATCATCAGGAAATTATAAAGTGAGAGCACGTAGAATTCGCGTTACGGCGTGCGCATCGAAGAATTATCGCGCAGAGCGTCGGTGATTCTTAGAATATGGCAGCATGGCGTGTGCCCGTGTGCTGAATTGATCAGAAAGCAGGGTCCAACTGAAGAGGCTCATGTTGGCTGGAAGGCAGTGTGCCGGAACCGTGGTCGGGCATCGATTGCCCATTCTGAGTGTTCGCAGGGGCGGGACTTGTGTTAATTAAGCGAGTGTCCCAGATAGTTTTAGAGTGAGTTGAGAAATGGAGGGAGTCAATCCCGGTACGAAACGTGCTGGCAGCAGTCCGGAGCGTGTGTCAAACATATAATAATATATGAAATACTGCAACATCGTAGTTTAAAAAAAAAATGGACAGAAAATATAAATAAAGGAAAATACGCTGTAATTTGGATGTGAAGGACGTTTCGTAAAGCATGACGAAGGAAATCCGATTAATCACAGGAAATTAGGTTGTGATACTCCAGATAAAAGAGAGTTTTTCTATTGAGCTCTTCTGCAACTCTTTAAACCTCGGCGGACTGAAATGGAATTACTTGGACATTGTGACTGCTATGAGGATTCTTTCAATGCATGTAAAGTTAGCTTTGAATGTACAATGTTTCCTAATTATCTCCAAATGATGACAAAGAGATTAATCAAGAAAGAACTATTGCAGCTGAAATAGCTAGAGATAGTTTTCAAGATAGTCAAAGGTCACATGACACACAATCTTATCTTGCTGTTTATCTAACAGGCTGTGAACCCCAAATCAATGTTCACCCCCCAGCACCACCAAGCTGAACACGCAAAAAATCTGTGATGATGCTTGGCCATCCTGACAATTAACACCCAACCTGAATTGTGAGTTCAGCTGGACCGCATGTACGCAATGGCTGAAGAGGTTGCTTTGGCACGTGGTGGACCCACTTACACACACGCTGGTGGTGGAAGGTGAGCAGAGAGACTTTTTTCCACAGCAGCGGCTAGTCACCTCTGGGCAGAGGGAGTAGATAGTGTGCAGCAGTCTGTGCGTACAAGAGAGCACAGACACCTCCAAGCAGTGGGAATGGATGGGGTGCACCACCCTTATTGAGCATTACCAAAAAATAGAATTACGCGTGTGTAGTTATATGTACTCTACAATTTCTAATTCTATACTATCTTTCAGATCACTAAACTTGAGGGCTGCACTATCTCCCGGCACGTGGTTGGAGCCACACTAGTGGCACAAAGGTGAGCCTCAAAGATTTTTCCAGTCTCAACACTCCCTCTCTATCTGTTCCTTTCTCTCTCACACCTACTCTTTTTCTCTGTCTCATTCTTTATTTTTCTCCTCCTCTCTCTCACTCTTCATCTCTCTCTTCTTCTCTCTTACACTGTTTCTCTCTTTATCTCTCTCTCTTCCTGTCTCTCACACTTTTTCTCTTGTTGTCTTCCTCTCTGTCTCACTCATTCTCTCTTTGGCTGGCTTCCTCTCTCTCACTTGTTCTCTCTTCCTCTCTCACTCTCTCGTTCTCTCTTCCTCTCTCTCACTCTTTCTCTTTCTCTTCCTCTCACACTGATTCTCTCTTTCTCTCTTCCTCGTATCTCATTCTTTCTCTCTTTGGCTCTCTCTGTCTATCTTCCTCTCTCTCACACTGTTTCTCTCTTCCTTGTAGCTCACTCTTTCTCTCTTCTTCTCTTTCTCTCTCTATGTTCCTCTCTCACACTGTTTCTCTCTTCCTTGTAGCTCACTCTTTCTCTCTTCTTCTCTTTCTCTTTCTGTGTTCATCTCTCTCACACTGTTTCTCTTCCTCTCTTCCTTGTATCTTACTCTTTCTCTCTCTCACTCTTTCTCTTTCTTCCCCTCTCTCACGCTTTCTCTCTCCTTCTCCCTTTCTCTCTCACTCTTTCCCTCTCTCTCTCTCTCTCTCTCTCTATCTCTATCTCTATCTCCTTCACTGGACGCATGATGCACCATCTTATCTTTTTTTTGTCTTGCAGGTTGTGAATCACAAATGGACCAGCGATGACACGCCATGGCTGTACATAGATTTATTTGTTGTTGTTTTATTTAAATAAAATGTTTTATTTGTAAAACAATATATGACTAAGATTCTTGTTTGTCCAACTGAACAGGGACACTTCCGGGTCCAAGAACGTTGTTGGGGGTATGCTGGAGATGTGGGAAGAGTGTGTGTTACCTGCCAATATGGGGGGGCTGCAGCGTGAAAAGGGTGTCTCTCAGAGAAAAAACACTGGTAGGTTTTCAGAAAAGCCTCAGACAGATGTCAGCTGACAGATTGAATCACAAAATGGCTATTCAATGCTCATATAGTGTGACTTATGAAAAGTTCACACCCAAGCTCACAGAGGGACAGCTGTGGCCCGTGGGCTCGACTCACAGAGGGAGAACTACGGGCCGTCCGCTCCCAAAGGAACAGCAGCGTGGTAGCTCACAGAGGTAGAGGCACAGCACCGTAGTAGCTTGCAAAGGTAGAGAGCTGCGAGCCAACGGACTGGCTTCTAAAGGCATACCTGCGAAGTGGTGATAGTGGGCAGAGGGAGCGTGAAGGGGGTATCTCGCAGAGAGACACCTGCAGTATATTTCCAGTCTTGACTTCATAGATACAACTGCAGCCCTGAGAAGTCCCAACGGAACAGCTGCAAGTCCTCCAGTAGTTCGCAGAGGCAGACTTGCGGGCCCAATAAGGTTGTTTGGGATATGCTGGTGATATGGGAACAGGGTGCGTTACCTACTGATGTATGGAGAAGCAGCGTGAAAGGGGTATCTCTCACAGACAGAGCTCTGGTATGTTTTCAGAGTTGCCACGGACAGATGCAAGCTGACGGACTCAATCACAAAATGGCTTTTCAATGCTCACATAGTGTGACCTATCATCAATTCGCACCCAGTCTTGCAAAGGGACACCTGCATCCCACAATAACCTACAAGCTTGCAAACGTAGAGAGGTGGGAGCCGACGGACGGGCTTCTAAAGCCATAGCCGCAACCTAATGATATCAGGAGAGGCAGCATGAAAGGCACATCTCACACAGATGCCAGTGTTCCCTCGCAGAGGTAAAACTGCGGACCAGATGGCTTCTACACGGAGACATGCGAGGTAACAGATTAAATCCCAAAATGGCTGCCAACACTTCCTGGTTTCAACAGTTTACAGCCAATGAGCCGCACGCTCGTGCTTGTAACCCCTCAGCCAATCACATGTCAGAAATCTCAAATATCGAAATCTTGAAAATGTGATATTTCTGAAAAACTACTGATCAGATTTACACCATTTAAACAAAAGAATGCTTTATGGACCATCACCTTTCTACCTGCCAAATATGCCATAATTCCATTCAGCACTTTCACCTGTACTCTTCTGTAAAGTTTCATATCAAAACTGCATGGAGAAAACACATTTGGGACACACTTTTTTCTCAACCCCTCCTACACCATTCACCCCCAAACTTTCAATATAGGACCAAATCAAAAAAAGGAAACTTTTTGGATAATTTCAGAAAGATTTGTCAAACAACGCCAAAGTTATAAGCACATACAGGCTTCCAAGAGGAGGGCCGTGCAACCCCTCCTCCCAACATGACTGAAGCCCCAGGGCTGCGCGAACCGCAGCGGGCCAACGCAACCCCTGAGAGCCCCTGCTATTATTTTTTAAGAAATGCCCCCAGAACCTAGTCAACCCAAGAGCCTCATTAAATTAAAAAGCACAACCCCAACGCGAATTCCGCCAATTCTTTTTTTGGGCCCTGGGGTTTAATTCTAGGACTCCCTCAGCAGGCCTAGGGGGTCAGGGTGTTTCTACCCTGCCCCCTTCCCTTGTTTTCTACCTTTGTTACTCCGTTTTTGGGTGACTCGCTTCTACCGAGCCACAAGATGACTGCCAACACTTCCTCGTTTGGTGTGCTAGCAGCCAATCACAGTGAAGCTCACGCACGCGACTTAGGCTCCGCCTAGATATCGAAACTTTTATTTTTCGAATTTCTCAGCAACTACTAAACTGATTGACACCATTTTTAATAAGGTTGCTTCCCGACCCAAGCACTACCTTTCTGTCAAATTTGGAGTAATTCCGTTCAGTAGTATCTTTGCACAAAGTTTCCTATGGGAAAATGATTTTTTCACTCTTATTTTTTGAATGTCTCCAAAACTACTGAACGGATTTACACCATTTAAAAAAAGGTCACTTTCTGAACCAAGCTCTTCCTTTATGCTGAATTTGAGGTAATTCCGTTCAGCAGTTCGGGCTGTAGCTCGTCGCAAAATTTCCTATGGAAATTAACATGGAGAAAACTAGTTTTGGGACCCCCTTTTTTTTCAGCCCCCACTTGACGAATCACCCCCAGCCTTTCAGTATAGGAGCTGACCTGCATACACGTTTTATTTGGAGAATTTCAGAAAGATTCGTCAAACGATGCCAAAGTTATTAGCAAATCAAAAAATTATTTTCCTATGGAAACTAGGTTCTAACTATAAATACATACTGGCGACCGCCAGTAGGTAATATATATGTATATATGAACAAGCAAATACATTAGAGAATGCAATGGCTTCTACATCTGACATTAGCACTATACCCAGTGACACAGACTCTGACCTCAGTGGCGGTGCGGAAGGAAACACAAGAACAAATTTAGGCCCTTTATCCTACGCAGAGGAAATTAATTTTATCAGGCAAAAATTAAAAATATCATTACGACTGAGGAATCTAAATCCACAATCAGGAAGAACGGAAATCACCGGAGGCGCCAAAGGCGGAAACGCATCAAACTCAAGAGGCAGAGGGCAGCAGAAAAAGAAGAAAAACTGGTAATGACATCAAGCACAATTGACAAAACAATAGTGAACCTCACCGATATCCAACTGAACTCAGCGGAAAAACAACTTCTAGCACTGGGACTGAGCTTTTGTCCTGAAAACAATTTCAATTATGTGGAAACAAGAGTCGATGTATATAAATGTATCCATAAACTCAAATTGGCTAACTTCTTTACCATTAGGAATCATGGCAAAACTATACAAGACCAACCTCCGAGAGCCCCGAAGTCCGGGTTCACTGTGGCTGAAATTTCGCTACTTTTCACACTGCATGCCCTGCACAATGAACCTATTGAAGCAATGGAGTGCATGCACATCACACACGAAATAGCTAACTTAGAAAATATCACTATTTCGGCACCAGCCAAAAGTCTGTTTAAGGCACCTTTGTCTTTTGTTCCCATATTGCCCCGTGATGCACTGGATATTTTTCATGAATGCATCATAGATGAACTCAATGCATTATACTGTATGTCAAAAAAATATAAGCATAAATTCAGCTAAAAAGGCACCCAGCAATATTTTCAACTAATGGACAAATTAAAGAACAATGCTTCAGTTGTAATTAATAATTCCGACAAGGGAAGCAACATTGTCCTATGGGATAAGGCACAATACAAAGCAGAATCATTCAGACATATCAATGACATGGACTGTTATGAACTTTCCAGTGCGGCAGATGTCAGGAAGATCAGTAGGGAATATAAAGATGAACTTAATACTTGGAGAAAGGAAGGTCTTATTACCAAAGATGAATTCAGTTTTTTGCACAAAGAATTTCCAACTCTGCCCACATTTTATCTAATTCCCAAAGTTCACAAGCAGATGGACCCAGTGCTAGGATGACCCATTATATCAGCAAAAGAGAGTATCTTTGAGTACACCTCCAGCTATGTGGACCATTTTTTACAAGAACATGTCATCTATTTGCCCACATATCTAAGGTATACTAAAGATTTTTTAGTGAAATTGAATGATCTACATTGGTCGAGTGAATATATGCTCTTAACTCTTGACATCACTGCCCTATATACGAGCATAGGACACTGTGATGATTTAAATGCAGGCAACCATTTTTTGAAGAAAAGATGCATTTCTATGTAGAAACACAACATCATGTTATTGAGAAAGGTACACTGGTGTCTTCATAACAATATGTTTATGTTTGATGGTGAAATCTATAGGCAGAAACAGGGCGTGGCCATGGGATGGGGCATGGTTCTCCCCTAGCTATGCGTGCTTGCACGTAGGCTGGTGGGAGGAGCATGTCCTCCAGGTGGCTCACAAAGCAATGTATGAAGAACATGTGGTTGAAATGTGGAGGTATATCGATGATGTATTCATCGTGTGGAAAGGAACATCTTCTCAGGGTGAAAGGTTTATTCATGCAATTAAATGTAATAGCCTAAACTTGCACTTTACTGCACACATTGATCCTGTAACCATCAATTTCCTTGACATCACAGTGTATATAGAAAATGGAGCCATGGAGACATGTCTTTATAGGAAACCGACAGCTGGCAACACTCTATTGCACGCTACTAGTTTTCATCTCTAGTCTTCCCTATGGGGAGTTTTTGCGAGTTCGTAGAGCATGTAGCACGAGTGAGGCATTGGCATCAGCACAAGAGGCAGCCAGAACTAGGTTTTTGGAGAGAGGATATAAAGCCAAAAAACTGGAT
Organism: Lissotriton helveticus; assembly: GCF_964261635.1. NCBI lineage: Eukaryota > Metazoa > Chordata > Amphibia > Caudata > Salamandridae > Lissotriton > Lissotriton helveticus. Next base: position 334,533,783 of record NC_136060.1, on the reverse strand, counting down.
ATAGCTCTAAAAAAGGCCAATAATAAGGACAGACAGTCACTGTTGGAACCCAGAGCTTAACCATCCACTAGCCCATATCCCCCGAGGAAAACATAGGAGATAGGGAGGGCTAGTTCAGTACTGGGAATGTCACCTGTAGGTTTATATCCACATACAGCAGGCAGGCCAATGCCATCAAAAGTATCATCAATTCACAGTGGCCTATAGTTCTCACTGATGCCACGCTCCAACAGATGCTGCCTAACAAGCCCAACTTCACCTATCGCAAAGCCCACTCTATGCGTAACGATCTGGTAAAATCGAACCCTGCATTAGACACCAAAAGCGGATGGCTTTCCCCAAAAAAGCGTTTCTATAAGTGCAGTACATGTCGTGCTTGCAAATTAGGGGTTAATACAAAGACCTATTCCACTGCTTTTTCAGATGTTCCTATACAACTTAAAGGACATTACACATGTCGCACAGATTACGCTGTATATGTTTTACAGTAGAACTATGGATTTCGCTACGTAGGCAGCACAAAGCTGTAGGTGTATGTGAGACTCCTGCAGCATTTACGTGCGACTGTTAATTCTGACCCCTCATATCTTGTCGCCAGGAATATCAAGTTGGAACACGATAACAACCTAAATGTTCTCCAATACTATGTCATTGACAGTGTACCTGTGAACAAACAGGGGACAATCACGAGAAAAAGCTGAGGCAGTTAGAGACTAAATACATAGTTGAGCTAGATACGAAGGCCCCTAGGGGTTTGAACATCTGCGAAGATTTACACCATTATTTATAGCTGAAAGATGGTCTCTAATTTTAACTTCAAGACCAGATGTTTTCATTTTCATTTTCATTTTCAGAATAACATGTCTCTAGTCACAAGTATGTAGTCTCTCATTTCCCCATGGGAAGTTTCTGGTTTAGTAGGGATGACTTACAGCGTAGGATATACACTAGAACATTCGCATGTCAGAATATTAGTTTTTGTTCAGTGGTTCCTCCATAAGAATGGTTTCATTTACTTGAAAACAGTGTTTTCAAAGACTCAAGGATACATTTTCATGCAGCCTTCCCTCACAGTTTTTAAACTTTACTATTTGCACTTTCAAGCTATTTTTGCACGTGTACAGTCTATTGAATTCTGCATGTAGCAAGAGGAATTGATAGAGTTATTATGCACTGTTGATATTTAGACAACTTTTGAATCATTCAGATTTATAGATCCAGTATTTGTACGGGTATTTACTTCAACTCTCGTTTGTAATGAAGCAAATGTCAAGGAAATTCTGGGAAGTCATAACATCATGAGTATCTAGTTTATGGTTTAATTGGTCCATTGTGTCAAATGTTATGTAGAGTCATTTTGCATCTAGGCATTGTTTTTTTTTTTTTTATATATTTTTTTATTTTAACAGTAAGACAAGAGTAGGCATTACAGACATCAGGTGCCGAACGGTAAAATGCAGAACAGGGACAGGCGGGGGAAATATACATAAACCAACCGACGTAAGGAATACATGCCCTATCACGATTACGCACATTAGAAAGAGAGACAAACAGTCCAATATATGATCCAAAACAATCCCACCCGCCCGACCCCGTCCCCAATGATACAGGATAATGAAAACCAGCGTAATCACCCGGACAATAAAGGATCCGTGAAGAATAAACAGCCCACCTCTCGTAGAAAGGAAAAAGGAAAGACAAAGGGGCCATAGAACAAAACAAAGGCAAAATAAAAAACCCTCCCCTAACCCCCCACCCTGCACCCCTGCAATGGCTACGGCCTAATCCCACTAGCAGCGTGCCTGTCGCCCAAAAACTACCCTAAAAGAAGGGAAAAAGAGAGAAAGCAGAGGAGGAGAAAACAAACACATTCCCGGTCTCCCGTACCCCCCGCCAACAGCGACCACCCCGAGACATGATAAAGCCAACATTCAGCAAAATATACGAACCAGTCGGGGGAGTATAGTCAAAAACCACCCAATTCCCGTCACAGTTTAGGCACAACCCTGGCATTGCATAAAGCTATTATATCAGATCTAAGCGATCAAGTTCAGCCCTGGCCAGTACGATCTTTCTTAAGAGTCCTCTTCACCCGAGCCGCCATCTTGAAGAAAAAGTCGAAGCGTTCATAAAAGTTCATGTCAGTACAGTGGGATCGAATACCGGATAAAAGTTCACTGATCGAACGAGGAAAGGTGTCCAAAAACAGTGAATGTCTCAAACAGTCAATGAGAAACATGTCACCACGCAGAAGACCGTCCATAGATGTATGAGGCGGCAGCAGAATCGAGCAGGAGACGCTGGAGATAATCACGGGCAGGCTCGTTGCTAATCGGGGACCGCCAAGGCTCATTGAATCCGGGATCTCCACGGGGACCTCGATTCCAGACGTCCGGTGCACCGCTGGTACCACAGTTAGCTGGAAACTTAACAAGGAGTCGTCCTCCGGTTCCAAGATACCGTCCACTTTCACATCCGGAACACAGTGATGGTGTGCGAATGGAGCGCCCCAATGGCGGCCATAAAGGCCTGCAGCGATGGCGTGCCTTCCGTCCGCTCCATCCCCTCTCAGTAGGCGACAGAGCAGGACTTGAACCCCGGAGGCCGGCTACTCCGGGGCAACAGGCCACGCAAATCTGATGTTAAACAGTGGGCGCTCCTCGTCTAGCAGAACACACCTTCGCCATCAGCGAGGGCCCGAGCCCGCCGACCCGGGAGGGCAGCAAGGTCCCCGGGCACCGGACCCCCACCACGGCAGCCGGCGTGACACGCTGGTGTGTCCTCGGTGTAGGTCATGCACAGGATCGTCACCAAAAATCAACAATTCACGGCACACTTCGAGAGACCGGGCTCAGTCCAGGTCTCACGGCCGATGTTGATCACTTCCAACCCGGGTAGGCTAGAAATCGAGGCCCCGGCTTCCACACGTTGTTAGGCCGAGAATGGAAACACGGCGTATCTTCGTCAGCCGATGAGATAGAAAACTCGGGATTGCACCTTCAGAGGCAGAAAAACTTCACGAACAAGGAAATCTGGCGGGAGTTCAGGATTGAAGGCAGGATATCCGAGCTGCTGGCGGAGGTCGGCGGAGCCGGGAGCTCACGCGGCCATCTTGGTTGCTAGCGTAGCTCCTCCCGCATCTATGCATTGTTGATTATGTTTTAGTCAATTAGAAATGTGACTCAAAATATTTTATGATTATTTAATTTATAATCATGTCACTTTAGACCAGATATCCACATATGGTTATTAATCATTAATTATATTTCCTTTCTTTTAAATATTGAATTCGCTACAACTACCTTTATACCAATGTGTTGTAAATTAGTTTTATCTATATGTCAATAATCAGTGTGTTTGCTTAGATAAGGTTTACTTCTAATAGTATTTCCTCGATGTTCATGCAGTAAGCAGACGCAATGTCACATGTTCATAAAATTGCTTTATTTAAACGTCACTTTCATGCTATGCGTTTATGTGAGCAAGGCCACCTCTTTAGGTGAAACTCATCATGTTCGAGTTTTGTACTTTTGAGATGAAGAAATAAACACTATTGCAGCTGGCAGTATCGTCAAAAAACAAGGAGTCCGTTTCTCTTTTTGGTGCCTGTGGAAGCACCTTTGAGTGGTAATTGTATACATATATTATCTACTGGCGGTCGCCAGTAGGTAGTTATAGTTAGGACCTAGTTTCCGTAGGAAATCCGCAACATTCTATTGGGAATAACTTTGGCACCGGTGGACGAATCTTTGCGAATTTCACAAAGAAGATGGCCCGCTCTGCTCCGCTCCTTCCCTAAAGGTTTGAGGGGGATTCCTCAAGTGGGGGCTGAGATAAAAGGGGGGCCCCAAAACGTGTTTTCCCCATGTTATTTTCCATAGGACGATTAGACACGGCTACAGCCCGAACGGCTGAATGGAATTATAAGAAATTTGGCAAAAATGTAGAGTCCGGTTCGCAGATTACGCTTTTTTTAAATGGTGTACATCCCTCAGGTAGTTAAAATTAAAGTTGAAATCAATTATATATCTATAAGCGCGCACGGGTGCGCGCACCCCTGTGCGCAAGCGGAATTCTGATTTGCTGTTTGACGTCTGTCAACATTCGATTCGGAAGAAATCAGGAAGTGTTGACCGCCATTTTGTCAGTGCGAGTCAACATATTGTAGATAACTAAGGGGCAGAACGTGGAAAGGGGGCAGGGAGTCTTTTCTCAGGGGGTCCATTAAGGACCCCCAAGGCCAAAAAAAACATTTTCTTTTCAAAAAAATGTGCGAGGTGCGCGCACCCGGTCGCGTACCTCAATTTACAAGAGTGTGAAAAACTATAGTGGAGATCGTGGAAAGGGGGTAAGGTAGAGACTCCCTGACCCCCTAGGTTTTCTCAGGGGGTCCATTAAGGACCCCCAAGGCCAAAAAAAATCATTTTTTTTTCTAAAAAGTTGCGAGGTGCGCGCACCCGGTCGCGCACCTCGATTTACAAGAGTGTGAAAAACTATAGTGGAGATCGTGGAAAGGGGGCAAGGTAGAGAATCCCTGACCCCCTAGGATTTCTCAGGGGGTCCCTGAAGGACTCCAACGGGCAAAAAAAAAAATTCGAGAAAATAAATACTGGGAGGTGCGCGCACCGTGCGTGCACGTCGACAAACAAACACAAAAAAAAATATAGTTAAATAACATGTTTGAGAGTTTAGATGTTGGTTGGCTCTAAAAAGAGCCGTTGTGTTTATAAAGTGTTTTGGTACCTACAAGTAAGTACCACTGCAGAGTCGTAAATTCAAAAGAAAGACTCTGTTCCCGTCATCTGTGAAATGTACACCGTCTCCTCTATAAATGCCTTGCATGTTGTAACGCAAGTTGTTGTGGTATATAGAACCCATTCCATGGTCTCTGAGGAAAGCAGAAACAGACTTATTCACATGTTTCCTTGCTTTCTCAATCTGTGGACAATATTGGTTGGACCAATTCCATTTTTGTCTTTGGCATATATTTGAATATACAAAGGCAGTTTGTGGAAATTGTGACATCAATTGCCCAAAGGTGTCCTTTAAAAGCATTTCCAGACCAACCCCAGTCAAAGTGCCCAGGTCATTTCCACCACAGTGCACAATAATGAGGTCAGGGTGTGGCAGATGTAAAAAGGATTTTACCAATGGCATCACTTGGTGACATTTTATTCCTCTCTGGCCAATCCACATAATATCCACATTTGGTAAATCAAGGTTGAGGAAGCATCTATTTTCTGCATACCTTTTACTCCAGAATATATAGCTGTGTCCTATAACCCAAACTTTTAGCATTTTGAAGGCAGATCCAGTAGTACTCCGATGGGCTCTGGAAGTGAAATGGCAGTTAGAAGCTGAGAGTTTAGAAAAAAATGTGGATGAGGTTCAGTGCACTTGAAAAACTAGAAATGATTGGTTGTTTCTTACAATTCAAGATTGAAAACTAGGGTGCATGCTAATGTTTTTTTAAGAGGAAAAATGCTATTGGTTGAGAAAAAATCATCAAAACTAACAAAGCAGTGGATAAGCAGGTGTATTTGAAGGTCAAACAGCCTTGCTGGTTTTATTTTCAACATTGAGATATGAACTACTGACCTGTGTCTTCAGCCAGGTGCAGTATGAGGTGTTACCATGGTAACAGGCAGAGAGGGCAGAGGGGGATGGTTGAACTTTATGTGACTTTAAAAATATTGAAAGGTAGAAGAAATTGAAATGTTAGTTTGATTTTGAATTTGTGTGGGAAGAAATTTGATTGGTTATGTACATGAATATGGGTCTGAAATGAGAGGGAATATGTGCCATTATTCTGAGGCTGCAGTGACAGAAGCATTATTCAGAGATTCTACCTAGGAAAATCTGGTTTGCGACTGCTACTGTTCTAAATCTTCAAAAGCATTTTTAAAGGTGAGCCTCTAACTCTTTTTCACTGCATTTCTCTTTTTATTATGCCTTAGTCACTATAACTGTTTCACTCCCTCACAGTCTGTAACTGTCCTTATTTTTCTCTCTCTCACTGTTTTCTTTTCTTTCCACTACTCTTCCTTTTCTTTCCTCTCTCTTTCTATAAATGATTTCCTCTCACTTACTACTTTTTACTTTCTCTTATTATGTTTATTTTTTCCTCACTCCTCTTCCCTCATCCTGTTATCTAATCCCTCGCTGTTACTGCTTTTCATTCACTCTCAGTACTTTTTCCTTCTTCTCCTTCCTCACTTTCTTTCCTTCAACTCTCTTTCTTGACTTCCTCACTTCATCTCAGTTATTCCTTTTCATTTATTCGTTCTCTTTACTTTTTCCCTCTTTTTCTTCCTTACAACTGTTAGAATTGTCAGATTGTCACCTTGTAGTTTTGTAACCATTTTTGGTATACTGTAGAAATACCATAGAAAATGTTTTAAGTGCATATAGTAATTATTTTACTGATTTGCAAGCTATACTGTCATGTGTCTAAGATCACACTGTGAGTTAAGCTTGATTTTAAATGAATCTGGGTGAATAATTTGCTTAGTTGATGTGTTTAAAAATATGGGAATACATGTATTCTTGAAGTCAGTTAGGCTTTAGGATATGTACTGCTAGAGAATCTTAGGCAGCATGTTTGTCAGGCCTCTTAGGGCCAGATGTAGGATGCCAAATACCGGTCGGTAACGGCCGATTTCGGCCGTTACCGACCAGTATTTGGAGTTTCAGATGTAAGGGGCCTTAAATTTACCGATTCTGTAAATTACGGAATCGGTAAATTTACCGAATCGCAGTTTTGTGATGTAGGTGGCACTGAAAACAGTGCCACAGGCCCTTCAGAATTGGTTATTTACCATGACATACTATGTCATGGTAAATAACGAATTCCTGTGTACATGCACATCTGTGCATGTACACCTGTGGCCCTAAGGGCATGTATGTGTGTCACATGGCACACAAGCCAGAATCAGGGGTGCAACAGGGTGTCAAAGTGACACCCTGTCCCCCTTGCAAAATCGGTAATTTTACCGAATCGGTATTTACCAATTCGGTAATTGCCATTGATTCCTATGGGCCTCAAGGCCCATAGGATTCAATGGCAATTACCGAATCGGTACATACCGATTCCGTAATTACCGAATCATACAGATTCGGTAAAAATTACCGATTTTTTACCTACATCTGATTTACCGAATCTAGAATACCGAATCGGTAAAATTCGGTATTCTAGAGTCTGTAAATCAGATTTACCTACATCGGGCCCTATGTTCTCAAATAGGCTCTATGCTGTGCAATAAAGATTCAGGGTGTGCTGTTGAAATGAAAAAGGAATGTTATGTCTTGCTTATATATATATATGGTCTGTGTTTTGCCAGTAAAGACGGGGAGATGTATGAGCACAGACACAGATAGTGCAAGCAGACACAGACATGGTAGATTACATGTAAAATCCTGGTGAAAAACTTTAAAAGTGCCCATTTTACTAAAACCATTTATCACAGTCATTTCTTTAAGACAGAGAACACAGCCCATGTGTTGAATATTAGACAGATTTGTTGGCATGAGCTGGAAGCCATTTTGTATTTCTGGCAGTCATTTTGTTTCCCATGTGCTCTCTCCTACCTTTCTGTTAACTGTCCTTGAAGCTTGTCTAGAGAGAAACTATGTTTAACATACTCCACTTCACACATGCCCAGAAGGGCCTAACTAACAGAATGCACCTACTTCTCTAGTATAACGCTCAGACTATTTTGACCAGGATCACAGAGTGTCTGGGTGAAAGAAAGAATTATATTTGCATGTTTTTCTGTAATCTGTAAAGATGGTGCAGAGAGACGGTGAGATGGTATGAGCACAGACACACATAGTGCAAGCAGAGACAGACATGGTAGATTACATGTAACATCCTGGTCATGTGTCTAAGATCACACTGTGAGTGAAGCTTGATTTTAAATGAATCTGGGTGAATAATTTGCTTAGTTGATGTGTTTAAAAATATGGGAATACATGTATTTTTAAAGTCAGTTAGGCTTTAGTATATGTACTTCTAGAGAATCTTAGGCAGCATGTCTGTCAGGCCTCTTAGTTCCCAAATAGGCTCTCTGCTGTGCAATAAAGATCCAGGGTGTGCTGTTGAAATGAAAAAGGAATGTTATGTCTTGCTTATATATATATGGTCTGTTTTTTGCCAGTAGAGACGGTGAGATGGTATGAGTACAGACACAGATAGTGCAAGCAGACACAGACATTGTAGATTACATGTAATATCCTGGTCATGTGTCTAAGATCACACTGTGAGTGAAGTTTGATTTTAAATGAATTTGGGTGAATTATTTGCTTAGTTGATGCGTTTAAAAATATGGGAATACATGTATTCTTGAAGTCAGTTAGGCTTTAGGATATGTACTGCTAGAGAATCTTAGGCAGCATGTCTGTCAGGCCTCTTAGTTCCCAAATAGGCTCTATGCTGTGCAATAAAGATCCAGGGTGTGTTGTTGAAATGAAAAAGGAATGTTATGTCTTGCTTATATATATATGGTCTGTTTTTTGCCAGTAGAGACGGTGAGATGGTATGAGCACAGACACAGATAGTGCAAGCAGACACAGACATGGTAGATTACATGTAAAATCCTGGTGAAAAAGTTTAAACGTGCTCATTTTACTAAAACCATTTATCACAGTCATTTCTTTAAGACAGAGAACACAGCCCATGTGTTGAATATTAGACAGATTTGTTGGCATGAGCTGGAAGCCATTTTGTATTTTTAGCAGCCGTTTTGTTTGCCATGTGCTCTATCCTACCTTTCTGTTAACCGCCCTTGAAGCTTGTCTAGAGAGAAACTATGTTTAACATACTCCACTTCACACATGCCCAGAAGGGCCTAACTAACAGAATGCACCTACTTCTCTAGTATAACTCTCAGACTATTTTGACCAGGATCACAGAGTGTCTGGGTGAAAGAAAGAATTATATTTGCATGTTTTTCTGTAATCTATAAAGATGGTGCAGAGAGACGGTGAGATGGTATGAGCACAGACACACATAGTGCAAGCAGAGACAGACATGGTAGATTACATGTAACATCCTGGTCATGTGTCTAAGATCACACTGTGAGTGAAGCTTGATTTTAAATGAATCTGGGTGAATAATTTGCTTAGTTGATGTGTTTAAAAATATGGGAATACATGTATTTTTAAAGTCAGTTAGGCTTTAGTATATGTACTTCTAGAGAATTCTAGGCAGCATGTCTGTCAGGCCTCTTAGTTCCCAAATAGGCTCTCTGCTGTGCAATAAAGATCCAGGGTGTGCTGTTGAAATGAAAAAGGAATGTTATGTCTTGCTTATATATATATGGTCTGTTTTTTGCCAGTAGAGACGGTGAGATGGTATGAGTACAGACACAGATAGTGCAAGCAGACACAGACATTGTAGATTACATATAATATCCTGGTCATGTGTCTAAGATCACACTGTGAGTGAAGTTTGATTTTAAATGAATTTGGGTGAATTATTTGCTTAGTTGATGCGTTTAAAAATATGGGAATACATGTATTCTTGAAGTCAGTTAGTCTTTAGTATATGTACTTCTAGAGAATCTTAGGCAGCATGTCTGTCAGGCCTCTTAGTTCCCAAATAGGCTCTCTGCTGTGCAATAAAGATCCAGGGTGTGCTGTTGAAATGAAAAAGGAATGTTATGTCTTGCTTATATATATATGGTCTGTTTTTTGCCAGTAGAGACGGTGAGATGGTATGAGTACAGACACAGATAGTGCAAGCAGACACAGACATTGTAGATTACATATAATATCCTGGTCATGTGTCTAAGATCACACTGTGAGTGAAGTTTGATTTTAAATGAATTTGGGTGAATTATTTGCTTAGTTGATGTGTTTAAAAATATGGGAATACATGTATTCTTGAAGTCAGTTAGTCTTTAGTATATGTACTTCTAGAGAATCTTAGGCAGCATGTCTGTCAGGCCTCTTAGTTCCCAAATAGGCTCTCTGCTGTGCAATAAAGATCCAGGGTGTGCTGTTGAAATGAAAAAGGAATGTTATGTCTTGCTTATATATATATATGGTCTGTGTTTTGCCAGTAAAGACGGGGAGATGTATGAGCACAGACACAGATAGTGCAAGCAGACACAGACATGGTAGATTACATGTAAAATCCTGGTGAAAAACTTTAAAAGTGCCCATTTTACTAAAACCATTTATCACAGTCATTTCTTTAAGACAGAGAACACAGCCCATGTGTTGAATATTAGACAGATTTGTTGGCATGAGCTGGAAGCCATTTTGTATTTCTGGCAGTCATTTTGTTTCCCATGTGCTCTCTCCTACCTTTCTGTTAACTGTCCTTGAAGCTTGTCTAGAGAGAAACAATGTTTAACATACTCCACTTCACACATGCCCAGAAGGGCCTTACTAACAGAATGCACCTACTTCTCTAGTATAACGCTCAGACTATTTTGACCAGGATCACAGAGTGTCTGGGTGAAAGAAAGAATTATATTTGCATGTTTTTCTGTAATCTGTAAAGATGGTGCAGAGAGACGGTGAGATGGTATGAGCACAGACACACATAGTGCAAGCAGAGACAGACATGGTAGATTACATGTAACATCCTGGTCATGTGTCTAAGATCACACTGTGAGTGAAACTTGATTTTAAATGAATCTGGGTGAATAATTTGCTTAGTTGATGTGTTTAAAAATATGGGAATACATGTATTTTTAAAGTCAGTTAGGCTTTAGTATATGTACTTCTAGAGAATCTTAGGCAGCATGTCTGTCAGGCCTCTTAGTTCCCAAATAGGCTCTCTGCTGTGCAATAAAGATCCAGGGTGTGCTGTTGAAATGAAAAAGGAATGTTATGTCTTGCTTATATATATATGGTCTGTTTTTTGCCAGTAGAGACGGTGAGATGGTATGAGTACAGACACAGATAGTGCAAGCAGACACAGACATTGTAGATTACATGTAATATCCTGGTCATGTGTCTAAGATCACACTGTGAGTGAAGTTTGATTTTAAATGAATTTGGGTGAATTATTTGCTTAGTTGATGCGTTTAAAAATATGGGAATACATGTATTCTTGAAGTCAGTTAGGCTTTAGGATATGTACTGCTAGAGAATCTTAGGCAGCATGTCTGTCAGGCCTCTTAGTTCCCAAATAGGCTCTATGCTGTGCAATAAAGATCCAGGGTGTGTTGTTGAAATGAAAAAGGAATGTTATGTCTTGCTTATATATATATGGTCTGTTTTTTGCCAGTAGAGACGGTGAGATGGTATGAGCACAGACACAGATAGTGCAAGCAGACACAGACATGGTAGATTACATGTAAAATCCTGGTGAAAAAGTTTAAACGTGCTCATTTTACTAAAACCATTTATCACAGTCATTTCTTTAAGACAGAGAACACAGCCCATGTGTTGAATATTAGACAGATTTGTTGGCATGAGCTGGAAGCCATTTTGTATTTTTAGCAGCCGTTTTGTTTGCCATGTGCTCTATCCTACCTTTCTGTTAACCGCCCTTGAAGCTTGTCTAGAGAGAAACTATGTTTAACATACTCCACTTCACACATGCCCAGAAGGGCCTAACTAACAGAATGCACCTACTTCTCTAGTATAACTCTCAGACTATTTTGACCAGGATCACAGAGTGTCTGGGTGAAAGAAAGAATTATATTTGCATGTTTTTCTGTAATCTGTAAAGATGGTGCAGAGAGACGGTGAGATGGTATGAGCACAGACACACATAGTGCAAGCAGAGACAGACATGGTAGATTACATGTAACATCCTGGTCATGTGTCTAAGATCACACTGTGAGTGAAGCTTGATTTTAAATGAATCTGGGTGAATAATTTGCTTAGTTGATGTGTTTAAAAATATGGGAATACATGTATTTTTAAAGTCAGTTAGGCTTTAGTATATGTACTTCTAGAGAATCTTAGGCAGCATGTCTGTCAGGCCTCTTAGTTCCCAAATAGGCTCTCTGCTGTGCAATAAAGATCCAGGGTGTGCTGTTGAAATGAAAAAGGAATGTTATGTCTTGCTTATATATATATGGTCTGTTTTTTGCCAGTAGAGACGGTGAGATGGTATGAGTACAGACACAGATAGTGCAAGCAGACACAGACATTGTAGATTACATATAATATCCTGGTCATGTGTCTAAGATCACACTGTGAGTGAAGTTTAATTTTAAATGAATTTGGGTGAATTATTTGCTTAGTTGATGTGTTTAAAAATATGGGAATACATGTATTCTTGAAGTCAGTTAGTCTTTAGTATATGTACTTCTAGAGAATCTTAGGCAGCATGTCTGTCAGGCCTCTTAGTTCCCAAATAGGCTCTCTGCTGTGCAATAAAGATCCAGGGTGTGCTGTTGAAATGAAAAAGGAATGTTATGTCTTGCTTATATATATATGGTCTGTTTTTTGCCAGTAGAGACGGTGAGATGGTATGAGCACAGACACAGATAGTGCAAGCAGACACAGACATGGTAGATTACATGTAAAATCCTGGTGAAAAAGTTTAAACATGCTCATTTTACTAAAACCATTTATCACAGTCATTTCTTTAAGACAGAGAACACAGCCCATGTGTTGAATATTAGACAGATTTGTTGGCATGAGCTGGAAGCCATTTTGTATTTTTAGCAGCCGTTTTGTTTGCCATGTGCTCTATCCTACCTTTCTGTTAACCGCCCTTGTAGCCTGCCTAGAGACAAAATATGTTTAACATACTCCACTTCACACATGCCCAGAAGGGCCTAACTAACAGAATGCACCTACTTCTCTAGTATAACTCTCAGACTATTTTGATCAGGATCACAGAGTGTCTGGGTGAAAGAAAGAATTATAGGTAAGCGTTTCTCTGAATGAAGGAATTGTATTTGCACGTTTTTCTGTAATCTTACTTGGTTGTCTTTTTAGTAGCAGATAGTATTTATTTTAATGAATTGCAAGGCATACTGTCATGGGTGTAAGATCACACTATGAGTCGAGCTTGTTTTTAGATGAATCTATCTGAATAATTTGTGTTTAAAAAACTGTAAATGATGTATTTTTGAACTGAGTAAGGTTTTAGAACATGTGGTATTAGTTATTTCTATGTAGCATTTAACATGGTAATGAAATTAGTTCTTTTTTGTTTTTTGTTAGTGTTTGGTGCTCAAATCAAATATTCTGGAGTGTGATTGAGAGTGTTTTGAATCTTCAAAACCATTTATAAAGGTGAGTTGCTAATTTGTAAAGGGGATCTATTTTTGTGCAGTTTAAGATAATAAGAAACATTTCTCTCTCTGTTTCCAGCATTTCTTCTGTGTTGTACCATTTTATCTTCTGTGTGTACCATGTCTGTGTCTGTTTGCACTATTTATGTATGTGCTCATACCATTTCACCATCTCTCTGCACCATCTTTTTTGTGACTGCTCCATGTGTTCCTCTGCTTTGAGCCCTGCATCATCTATCCTCTGTCTGTAACAGTTTAGTCTCTGCCTACGTTATTTCATTTTTTTATCTGCATCATCTCTCTACCTCTGCCTGTACCATCTGTCTACACCCTTTCATGTGCATTTGCAGAGGCCTATTATGATATGGCTGCTGGTGTGTGTTACACAGTGCTACCATGATAAATATTTTCCCTCTCTGTCTGTAGTTTCGCACCCTCTGCTTGTATTATTTTCTCTCTGTTTCTACTATCTGTCCCTCTGTGGGCTAAATCACGTAAACCATGGAGTGTGTCATGATTTAGGAGAGATAGTTGTAGAAAGTTCAATGCAGTATGTATTTCAGGCATCTTAATTTTCAAATTGTGTTCATGCTGTGCAATTTAGACACCAGGTGTGCTGTTGAAATGCAAAAGCAACTGTCTCTGTGGCAAGTAGTAATCATTTCAGTGAATTTTCATTTGTACCTTCACTCTCTACACAGCTTGAACACCAGTTCATTGTGCTAAACCCAGAAATTCCATCCCTAGAAACAAATTATAAACTCTTTCAACAGTTCTACAGTCCTGAAAACCCTGAAACAACACTCACAGTAAGACCCCCTTTGACTGTAGTAATTATTTTACTAAATTGCAAGGGAAAGTGTTATGTGTCTAAGATCACAGTGTGAGTCTGTTTTCATTTAAGAGGAAGGTGGCAGATTAATTTGCGTAGTTAGTGTGTTTTAAAGTATGGGAATATATGTACTTATAAAATTGATAAAGGTAGTTTTTTATTATCTATTAGTGAAAACGATATAATTAAGTGTTTATATTTTTTTGCAAGGACCAGCAACATTATCATATTGGTGCAATGGAAGAGCATCAAGAGAACGTTGCTTTGAATTTTGAGATCTCATGCGAATTAATAGAGGATGTCAAAGATGGACCTTTTCCAGAGGAAATTGATACTGAAAATGAAGATTTCTTTGATGAGAGTTTGGACAGTGAATTTGTGGAAGCGGTAGAAGATTTTGAATTTGAAGGAGTACATTTTGTATTTGATGAAAATGAAATACCGGACGAAGTCATGTTGGAAGTTTTATTGCAATACGAAATGTTTGATGAATAAGTTTATAATTTATAATTAAAATTTATTCGAGTGAGTCTTTTTGTAGTATTGTAATAATTGGGATCGTTGATGTGTTTAATAAAAATGAGAATAGATATTCTGATGAAGTGTGTTAGGGTTTAGGGTCAGAAATATTATTCCCACTATGACCCCCTACACTGCCTGAAAACCACGGTACTGTTCTTAACCCTGAAATATTATTCTCAGCAAATAATTCTATAATGTTGAAACAGCAATGCACTGCCATAAAGTCAGAAACAGCCCTCACTACATGATTTCCTACTCTGTTCAGAGACTGTTGCTATGCCTTAATTTTACTTATAAAGTGAACCAGTGTATACATTATTTAGTGGTTATAATTTCTATGTAGTATGTTAGTAGTGGTCTATAACATTTTTTTCTTTCTTCACAACAGATTGTAATTTTCTACAGAAAGAAAAAGCAACATGCCTAACAAGAATGAAAAAGAAAAAATATAAACAGACTTACTTTTCGAAGAAAATACAATTAGAAGATTTACGTAATCAACAAAGTACGGACAAAAAGAAGAGTGCTCCTGGTAAGACAACCAAGGATTTCATAAAGAAATTAACTCAAAGAAAAAAAAGTTTGAATAATGTGGAAAATGAAAACCAGTTGTCAGTATCTACAAGGAGAAATCAGAAAAAAAAGAAAAATGTTTCCCAACTATGTGGTGATCAAATTGTCTATAATAATAGACGTACTAATCAGTTTGCGCATATCAGGAAGTGCATGTTTTATAACAGAGTTGTTTTGAATTTATTAAAAAATGTAAAGATTTCTAAAAGGAAAATAGCTTTTTATAAGAAAAAAAATATATTGAGAATATTGCTGAACGCGCGTTTGACACAAAAAAGAAGTTGTTTGTTTTAGTAATTAATAGAATAAATACTCTCAGTAAGGCAATCAATGTCTTAAAAGCTAAGAGTAAATGGTAAAGAGAAATAAATAGAAGTCATTTTTGTAATGTTTTTTCTGGAAAATGGAAGCATAGTTCAAGTTGTGAGCCATTTTTTAATAAAGAGAGTTACTTTCAGAGTAATGATTCGTTGCATGCAGTTGACACCAGTGGTCGAGCATATGAGGTGAAGGACGGTTGTCCTATTGAAAAAGAGAACATTGTGCCTAGAAATGCAGAAGAGGTGATAGCTAATGAAGTTTTAGGGAGACGTCCTAAGGCTCCAGTGTACACTTGGGATTGTAGTAGTATTTGTAGTGTCCGACAGGATTCAATTGATTTTTTTCGCAAATTCTTACGTAAGTATTCTAAGAAAAGTCTTAAACAAAAGGTTAAAATGTTGCAAGAATTAGACCCTTGAATGAGAGAAAAAACAGGTCTGCAAGGGAATTCTCTGGCTTGTCTTTCTAAAAAAGTATGCCAGAGTGTTTTCACCATTTCAGGATGTTAGCAGTGCATTATACCGAAGTGAGGAAATTAGTGAGAAAGTTGTATTATGCAAAAAGTCCAGCACTTAAGCTCAAACAGTTAAATAGTGCTCTTTTGCATGGATCTGAATTAGATGTTAAGAACATCTGTGAAGAAATTGAGGTCAGTTACTTTGGTCCAGAAGAAGACAGTGCAGAAACTGATACAGTAATAGAAGGAAATGTGGTAGAAAATGTACAGAATTTTAATACAGAAAATTTTGAACAAGAAATAACAAAGTTTACGGTCATTTTAGGTGAAAAGCCGAACTTTTCTTGTGTGTGTTGTCGACGCACTCATTACAAAAATCAAACCAGGTTAGTTGATTTATATTTAAAAAGTGAAGAGGAAAATAATAGTGAGTGGAAAGATTTTGCAACTTATTTGTTGGTAGAAAATTGTTTTGATTTGGGTTCTGATCAACGTATTTGTAAATATTGTTATACTAAATTAAATCAAAATAGAACGCCTGCTAGAGCTGTACATAATAATCTTGATTTGGTAAATATTCAATCTTAACTGATAGATTTAAATACCTATGAGACTATTCTGATTCAATGTGTGCATCCATTTCAGGCTATTGTTGGTATGGAGCCTAAGACAGGGAAATTGAATCCTTCAGATTTACAGAGAGGATTAAAGGGAAGAGTTGATTTAAAGAAAAACATTGAGACAATTGGTGTTGAAAATGTGGAGGAGGAACCTCTAATTATTCTAGTTAATGGCCTGCCTACAAAGAGTAAGAAAATCTGGCAAGATTTAGTGGATGTGAGAAAAGTCAAAAAGGCAACGTTGTATTTGGTCAAAAACAATCAATACTATAAAAATGCATACGTAGGAGAGGAGGAAACAACTGTAGAAGAGGATAATGATTTGTCAGCTGGACAAATTGAAAAAGTGGATGTGTCCAGAAGTGAAGAAATGTATGAACATTATAGTGTTCATCCACTGCATTCCAAAGAAGCAATGGGGAATGCTATTGAATTATTTCAGATGAAAAAAGCAAAAGGAAGTCCCATTAGTGTATGGGAAGAAAGCTTGGAAGCTCGTTGTTTTCCTCAGTTATTTCCAACAGGTCAAAGTGCACGATATGATGACCGACCTATGCAGATTCCTGCATCTGAATACCAGACATCAAGATTATATGCAGACGATCCGAGGTTCCGTCAATGTATTCCATATTTGTTTCATCTTCTGTTTGAGAGTGACTTGTCTGGACTTTCTTATGCAGTGAACCATATGCTAAAAAGTAGAGTACATCTGCAAAATGTTTCGGCAAAGGACTTTATGGATAAAGTCCAACAGAAAGACAGTGTTTTGGAATCTCAGCTAATTAACCCATGGCATGTCAGGGTGGTACTAACGAGTATTGGTACCGTCGTCATGGGGATTTGAAATGTATGCTAAGAAACTTAGGAACTCCTACATGGTTTCTTACTCTAAGCTGTGCTGAGTATGCTTGGGAATATTTACTTGAATTTCCTCGAGAGGCAAATGCAAACATAGAAAATATAGAGTACAAGACACCTGGAGAACTGTGGTCTTTGGATCCAGTTAATGTATGCAGGTATTTTAATCATAGATTTGAAGCTATGATGTCTTTTATTACAACCAAAAAAAATCCTCCTCTTGGCGAGGTTCTGGATTTCTTCTGGAGAAAAGAGTATCAAGCGAGAGGTGCTCCTCATAATCATACGCTATTATGGATCATAGATGCTCCCAAATTTGGAACAGAATCAGATGACACTGTAATGTCTTTCATTGAAGAATATGCAACATGTGATATACCCAAAAGTACAAAAGATAAGGACTTAAGAGGAAAAGTCTTACGATTTCAAAGCCATCGTTGTGGCAAATACTGTGGACGAAAGTTCAAATCAAAGGATAAATTCTATACCAAATGTGGTTTTGGATTTCCACGACCATTAATTTCAAAAGGAAGAGTGAACAATTTTATGTCATCTTTGCGACATACTGTCACAAGAAGATCACCAAAAAATACCTACAATTTAAGAAGAAGTGAAGAGTCAAAATACATAAATGATCCAGTCATTTTGTCCATGTGGAATGCTAACATGGATATTCAATATGTTGCAGACAACTCTATTGCTGTGGCTCAATATGTAACTTCTTACATCACCAAATCTGAAAAGAAGGAACTAAAGGAAATATGGGAAGAAATTTCTCATGAAAAGAGCCTAAGTAAGAAATTGTATAGCTACAGTTTGAAGATGTTGTCTCATCGAGAAATTGGAGCATATGAATGTTCTGATCGATTACCATCTGCAAGTCTATATGCGAAATCTAGAACAATCATTTGGGTGAGTTTAGGTCTTGTAAGAACACGAAACCAAGTTTTGAAACCTGTTCAAGAAATTGAATATTTAGCAGAGAAAGGACCAAACAGTACAGACATACTATCCAAATAGAAGTAATCAGCTTGAAAACGTTTGTCTGTATGAAGTACTGCAAAGCTACACTTTTAAAAGGAATAAAACAGAAGATATCGATAAACGTGTATATGCTGTGATTGGGTGTGAAGGATGTCTGGTGAAACAAAGAAAAGGACATTTGATTAATCACCGAAAACTGATTTGCTAAACTCCATACAAAAGAGGATTTTACTATTTAGCTCTTTTGCAACTCTTTAAGCCATGGTGTACAGAAGAGGAACTACTTGGAGACTTTGACAGTTATGAAGATTCATTCAACGCATCTAAAAATAGTATAGAATGTCCTATTTTTAGTAATTATCTGCAAGTGTTGAACGACGAAATACAGCAAGAAGCAACAATTGCAGAGGAGATTGCTAGAGACAGTTCTCAAGACACTCAAAGTTCTGCTTCGTTGAGTCAAGATCCACTAGGACAACCAATTATCCAAAATGAAGCAGCCACCGCCATGGATGAGGTGGAAAGAGCAATGGAACATGCTCAAGAGGATGTAATAAACTTAGAAGAATTAGAAAAACAACTAAATCTTGAGCAAAAACAAATATATGATGAAGTGACAGAGCAGATTGAGCATGGTTTACGTCATGAGAAAAAAGAATGCTCATGTATGTCATTTCAACCTGTCCGACTATACGTGAGTGGAGAAGCCGGAACTGGTAAAAGTTTTCTAATTAAAGGAATTGCAACATATCTACGCAAAGAACTGAGTCGTCACTCTCCTGTGTTGTCACTGCTCCAACTGGGTTGGCAGCACACAACATTAAAGGGATTACTTTACATCGTTTATTGGTGCTGCCAGTAGAACATGAAAATACATTAGAATACCACAAGCTATCTGGAGAAGCTTGTTGTGAAGTTTCTAGAGTCCTTAAAAAAATGAAACTTCTCATTATTGATGAGGTAAGCATGGTATCAAATTTAATGCTTGCCTTTGTGCATTTAGGAATGCAACAGATTCTTAATACAGAGTATGATGTGTTATTTAGAGGCAAACACGTCATCGTTTTTGGAGATCTTCTGCAGCTAACTCCTGTGAAAGGACAACCTGTGTTTAAAACTGTTACACATGAAGACACCAGGAAGTGCCTGGGAAGTATTGGAAATGGTAATATATGGTCGCATTTCAAATATACAGAACTCATTCAAAATATGCGACAGGCAAAGGATGCTGATTATGGAAATATTCTTCAAGATATAAGAATTGGAAAACTAAGTGAACATGCCAAAGAAACATTACAGGCACGATTACTTTCAAATTTGTTTCCAAATGAAAATTTTGTAGCAGAGAATATATACAGTAAAGTGGCAGAAGATAAGTCAGTTACATGCTTGATGCCAACTCTACAAGAATGTTCAATCTACAATGAAAAAATTTTAAAGTTAGAAAATCAAGAAATTAAGAAACTGGAAGCTAAAGATAGAATAGAGCATGAAGGAAGTACTATTAGTTTGTCAGAAAGGTTGAAGTTAAAATTGGATTCTTTAGAGAAATAAATATCTAAACTGCTGGTTTAGAAAAGAATTTGTATGTATATTTAAATTGTTGGATTATTTTACATGTGGAAAGAGGTTTGGTGAATGGAGCAATGGGTAATGTTGTTGGTTTTGTGAATTACTCAAACAGAGATGAGATTGAATTTTTAAAAATCAAATTTGATGGAATTGAAGAGGTACAACAATTCAGTCGTTGTTCAAATCGATTTTTGCTTGTGAAAGATTTATATGTCCGACGAAAACAGTTTCCTGTTTGTTTGGCATATGCGGTGACTATTCATAAATCTCAAGGTTTAAGCGTAGATAGTGCTTTGGTAAACATTGGAAGTACTGTGTTCAAAGAGGGTATGGCCTATGTTGCTTTATCTTGAGTTAGAACTTTATCTGGATTGTATCTGGTTGATTTTGATGAGACAAAGATTAGTGCAGATCTAAATTGTGTGAAGGAGTATAACAGGTTAAGAAGAGAATATGCTCCAAGTTTACCTCAATATCCTTTAATTGAAAAGCGTGTGGTAGGTCGAAAAAGAAGATATGAGAAAAAATGTAGTGAAGTGATAGAGAAAAGAAAAAAAGTAGATGAACCTGTGATTGGAAGCAAAAAGAAAAAGGATACTACTGAGAGGTTGTTGGATTTCAGTTTGAAAACAGTTCTGGTGTCAACTGCTATGCAAATATATTGGTTAATGTTGTTTTTTTTCTTGAAACTTTACAGCAACAGATTGTTGAAAATCGGGACCAAACATTTTGTTGTTTATTGAATTCTGTGTTTGAGAAATGTACCAGTGATAATACTAAAATGGAAAATGTTTCTGATATTCGAAATATTTTAGACATATGTGCTTGACTAAATCAATTTTCTCAGAATATTCAGCAAGATTGTCAGGGATTTATTATGTATATGCTTGCTGTTTTACAAGATGAAGGTGTAGATATTGATAGTCTTTTTGGCCTTTCTTATAAATGGCAACATGACTGCGACAATTGTTCGTTTTCAAGTAGTACTGACATACACACTGAAAGATTTATATATTTAACATTACCAGACTGTAAAGCCGTGTCTTTCAATAATCTCGTTAGAGAAGCAAATCAAAGCATGGTCTGTTGTCAATGTAACTCAAAAATGTTATCAACATTATTTATCCGTAGATATGGACAGTATGTAATTTTAATGCTTCAACGATGCAGACCTGCTGGAACAGAATTGACAACTTCAATTAAAAATGCTGTGGCTTCTCAACTATCAATTTCTGGAAGAACTTTTGTAACTGTAGCAATTATCTTCCATGATGGTCCTTCTACAACATCAGGACATTACACAGCTTATTTAAAATCTCCAAAAGGCTGGACACACTGTAATGATACTCAATTGACTTTTAAAAAATGTTTGCCTTTTGACTTACCAAATTCTTACCTGGTGTTTTTGCAACCCAAATTTTAGGAAAATTAATTGGCCTAGGAAGATTACTGCTGTTAAGAAATGATACTCTGTTGTTCAGAATTACTTTGTGAGTGGGTGAGACCAAATTATAAAAAAAAACTTGTATTTGACATAGTGATAGCATCAGGTTGAGGTTTAAATAATTTTAGATGGTAGAGAACACATTGGAAATTTTGATTCTAAAGGTCGGGAAAAGAAAGGTTAAGAGTACAATTGAGTAATTTGCAAACTAAGGACTTTACACATACTATTTGGCCATGAGGAAAAGTATCTCAGAACAAAATGACTACTTCGGGTAAATGCTGTTAGAACATGCTTGTATGGAAGTTTATTTAGAAGGTATAAAAAATAAGTGATATTGTTTTATTACTTTGTGATTGTTGGAGATGTAGCATACTTAAACAAGAAATTGCGAATTAGAGAAAAACATTTAAGATATGTTTTTTTCGAATATTTACATTATGTATTCAAATGTTGTATGGGTTTTTTTAAACACAATCTTTTTGATTGTGGTTTTTTTTTGCCCGCTGTCATATGATGAGTAGTATTGCACTCACTGTTTTAAGTGAAATTCAATGCATTCTGAGAACAGCAAAATAAAATAATTAAAATATTGTACAAATTATTTTGTATTTTGTATTGCGAAATAAACATTATAACTGAATTGTTTCCTCTCTTCCACAGATATTATATTTATAAGGTAAGTACGACAAACAAAAAAATACTTTTTTAACAATCTGTTACTTATCTTTCTCTCTTTCCTCACCCTTCTATCACTGTCACTGCCTTTTACTCAATCTAAGTCATATTCTCCCATTTCATATTTTCTTCTCTGTTCATCATTGTCATTCCCTTTCTCCTGCTCCTATTTCCTAAGTTTCACTTATTTTCTTTCGCTCACTCCATCTGTCAATCCCTTTCCCTTATTCCCCTTTTTTCAATGTCTTTTGCTAATTTTCATACCATGAGTCTCTCACTTTTTTCACTCCATTTCTCTCTTCCTCTCTTTCTTTTTCTCACTCAGTCTAACCACTTAATTTCCTTTCAGTCACACACTCTACCTCTCTTTGTCTTTTACTTACTCTCTTTCTATCTCTCTCTGTCATCCTTCCTCTATTTCCCTTTTTTCACTCATACTTTCTTTTGTATTATGAAATATATATTATAACTAAATGTTTTCTTTTCTTCCATAGATAGTATATTTTTTAAAGAAAATATATTATAAAGTTGCCATTATTTATAAGGTAAGTTTCACAAACAAAAAATATTTTTTCATCAGTCTCTTACTTTTCTTTCTGTCTTTCACATTCTTTAATATCACTTTTTCTAACCTTCTTTTACTGATCTTACTCACCTTTTCTTGTTTTCATTACTGCCCTTCATTCACCTCTACTTTCCAAAAGTACTCTTCCTTCACCATTGTCTGTTTCTTACTTATCTTTCCTTTTTCCTTAATCACTTCCTTGTGTTGCTGTATCGCTCAATCTCTTCTCACTCCCCCCCTAACTTTCTTTCTATTACATCATCCCTCAGTGACCTTCAGTCACTCCACTTCTTTCATTCCTTCACTCCATTTTGTTCACTACCCTTCCTTAATTCCCTTTCTCACTATCTTTTGCTTCATCCATCTCTAAATCTCTTTCACAATTTTAGTCACTATAGCTCAAATTTTCTCTCACTCACTCCCCACTTCTCACTTTCACTTACCTCCCTTTTATCATCCTCATACCCCTTCCCTTACCATCACTCCACTTCTCTTAACCTTCACTCCCCATACCCTACTCTATTTCCTTCTCTCCGTCCCTTACACTCCTTCCCTGTCTCAGCCCCGCTCCCCTTCTCTCACTCACCCTCCCTCACTCTCTTTCCCATAGTGCCCTTCCCTTACTTTTTCACTCCCCTTAACGCACTTCCCTACCCTTAGTCCCTTTCTTTTAGTCACTGTGTGTCTCACCTTTCCTCACTCATCATACTCACTCATCACTCATCATACTCATACACTCAGTCATTTTAGTCATTCATTTATACACTACACATTCTCTCCCTCTCTCTCCCTCACCTTTCCTTTCTTTCACTGTCTGTTTCCTTCACTCCTACTTTCTTTTGTATTATGAAATATATATTATAACTCATTTTTTTCTTTTCTTCCACAGATAGTATATTTTTTAAAGAAATATACTATTAATTTGTCATTATTTATAAGGTAAGTATGACAAACAAAAAATACTTTTTCATCACTCTCTTACTTCTCTTTCTCTCTTTCTCATTCTTTAATCTCTCTCTTATTCCCCTTCCTTTACTCATTTTACTCTCCTTTACTCATTCTCATTACTTCCCTTCATTTTTCTTTACAGTCTTTCTGTCACTATCAGTACTCTTTCTTCACCCTCACTCACCTTGTCCAACTACCTCTATCTCTCTCTGTCCCTTACTTCTCTTTCCTATCTTCCTCTATCACTACCTTTGTCTTGTTCTATCCCTCAGTATCTTCTCACTCCCCCTTACTCTCTTTCCATAACATCATCCCTCAATCACCTTCACTCACTCAACTTATTTCACTTCCTTACTCTCTTTCGCTCACTTCCCTTCGTTTATTACCTCCCTCACTCTCCTTTCCTCCATCCATCTCTAAGTCTCTTTTTCCTCAATCACTACCTTGTTTTGCTTTATCGCTCAATCTCTTCTCACTCCCCCCTTACTATATTTCTATTACATCATCCCTCACTAATCTTCAGTCACTCCACTTTTTTCACTCCTTCACTCCCTTTTTCTCAGTCCCCTTCCTTTATTCTCTCCATCACTCTCCTTTCCTCCATCTGTCTCTAAGTCTCTTCCTCTGTTTTGGTAAGTGTAAATGTTTTACTCCTTCACACTCCCTCAGTCTTCTTGTGTTGGTCTATTTCACTGTCTCCGTCTCTCTAGTCTATTTTTCATTTTCTTTTCTCTCTTTCCATAAATACTTGTCTCTTATTTACTTATTTTTCCTTTCTGTTAATATGCTTTTTTCCATTACTCCTTTCCCCTCACTCTTATATCCCTTCCCTCACTATCACTGCCCTTTACTCAATCTTACTCCTCTTCTCCCACTTCATGTTCTCGTCTCTGTGCTTCACTCCCATTCCTTTTCTTCTTCTCCAATTTCATCAGTACCCCTCAGTTTCTTTTCCTCACTTCATCTGTCCATCCTGCTCCCTTATTTCTTTTTCCTCATTCCCTTCTGCTAACTCCCTTTCATTTACTCTCTCACTCATCTTTTGAACATTTTTTTCTCCCTCTCCTGCTGTGTCTCACTCAGTCTAACCTCTCTTCCTGTCTGTATCTCACCCCTTTTCTCTTTTCCACTCTCTTTCCCTCACTCTCCCTCACACTCTTTCACTCATTTAAATCCTATGGGGCAAATTTAGAAGCCCCTTGCGCCTCTTTTACACCGCTGCTGCGTCACTTTTCTTATGCAGTGGCAGCGCAAAAGAAGCGCTATAGTGCAGGGTATTTAGAACGTGACGCATCAGGGAGATATGTCACGTTGTAAAACCCTGCACCACATGAAACCAGTGTCAGGTTTCATGTGGGCGTTTCCACGCAGGGGTGGGCGTTCTGTCGCAGGAACGCCCTTGAAAAGTGATTCAGTGAAATCTACAAGATTTCACTGAGTCACTTTACCAACGTTGATGCGTCAAAACTTGCACCTGTTTGAAGCAGGTGTAAGGCTTGACACACCACGTTATAGATAGGGCAAGTTGGAAAAGTGCTGGAGTTGCGTGCAGCATGCAACACAATTTCAGCACTGTGCCAACTTTACGCCCTAGATGCGACACGCATCTGTTTATTCCTGCGCCATGGTGCACCGCATTGCAAATGCGGTGCATCATGGGTGGCGCAAGGATAAACTTGTGTGCCACATCTATCCTGGCGCATCTCTGCCCTCTTCCCATACTTTTTCATTCCCCTTAACTCACTACCCTACCCTTAGTCCCCTTGTTTCAGTCAGTCTTTTACTCCCCTTTCCTCACTCGCTATACCCCCTTTACCTCACTCATTCCCTCAGTCCCTTCCTCCACTTTAGTCAGTCAATTCAGTTATTCATTTATACACTACACATTCATTAAAAAAAATGAACCTTTTTTTTCGTTTTGATATTTTATAAAAAAAATTTCTTTTTTAAAAGTTTTTTATATATATATTTTTTTTTCAAACACGAACAGGAATCTTGAATTTCAAAAGTATTCAACAGGAACAACGAAAATAAAAAAGAAAAAAAATGATCTTCTTTCACTGCATACATGTTCATTAATGCGCTTCTCAATTAGAACAAGGCTCTGTTCAGAGTATACAATTATTTCAAAGCACTTGTTGCACCTCAAGTGCACCGTCTTAAAAAAAAGTCCTCAGGTCCAGTTCTGCAGTCGATGGAGATGGAGGTGGAGGTGGTGCCGATGAAGTGCTGGCCACAGCTGGTGGCATTTGTGTGGCCAGGGCTCTAGTGGATGCCTTCGCAAACTGGGCAGGGTACACTTGCCTCACAGGTCTCATCATCGTGTGAATGGAAAATTAATATTTTTTCGAAGGGTTTCCCCTAGAAAGGACAGTGTCACAAATGGTGCAAGTGACCTTAGGTGCATGCACCTTCTTTTGTTCTTCAGGATATCGAAAAAATTGCCAAATAAAAGATTCCTTCACTCGCCATTGAGGAAGTCGATACTGTTCATCAGAATCAGATGATGATGATTCCGGTCTGGCAGCCATTTCAGTTATCCTTCTTCCACGAGACTGAAACAGATAGTGAGGGAAATGGGTGGGGTTTTTGAAGATTCTAGAACAGAAACTACTATGAACCAATGAAAAGAGTTGTTTTTGAGTCACATGACTTAACGTGCGCGCTCAGGTGTGCGCAAGGCGTTTTACCCGATTTACATAAAAGTTTCAAAACGTGAAAAGGAGGCAAGGTAGACACTCCCTGACCCCCTAGATCTTCTCAGGGGGTCCCTCAAGAACCCCAACAAACAAAAAAAACCTTTTATGGGGAAAAAATTGCAAGTTGCACGCATCCGGTCACGCACCTCACTTCAAAATGGCGTTTTACCCGATTTACATAAAAGTTTCAAAACGTGAAAAGGAAGCAAGGTAGACAATCCCTGACCCCCTAGAGCTTCCCAGGGGGTCCCTAAAGAACCCCAACAGACAAAAAAAACGTAATTTCTTTTGAAAAAATTGTGAGGTGCGGGCACCCGGTCGCGCACCTCATTTCAAAATGGCGTTTTACCCGATTTACATAAAAGTTTAAAAACGTGAAAAGTAAGCAAGGTAGACACTCCCCGACACCCTAGAGCTTCTCAGGCGGTCCCTAAAGAACCCCGACGGGCACAAAACCCCCTTTTTTTTTTAAATTGCAAGGTGCGCGCACCAGGTCGCGCACCTCACTTCAAAATGGCGTTTTACCCGATTTACATAAAAGTTTAAAAACGTGAAAAGGAGGCAAGGTAGCACTCCCTGACCCCCTAGACCTTCTCAGGGGGTCCCTCAAGAACCCCAACGGGCAAAAACCCCCCTTTTTAAAAAAAAATCGCGAGGTGCACGCACCCGGGCGCGCACGACTAAAAAAAACAATTTTTATTATTATTATTATTATTTCATTATTATCTAAGAAAACACCTGAATATATTTAATTTTTTTAAATCATATTTTATATAATGTGCACCATACTTTCGTAAAAGGATTGTTGGACATCAAAGAGCCGACGTCCATCGTATATCAAGAGAGATGAACCCATGCACTTTTTATACATTATTTACTTTCTAACGACAATTTCAATAACACGTTAAAAGCAGGCAAAATTAGTAAGAAATGGACTGAGAATTGAAATACCGCTCCACACAGTAGGTAAGAACAAAGCAAATCTATAAAGAAATGCCTCACCCATCGGGCAACTAGTAAGTCATAGGGAAGAGTTCACAAAGACTTCAGAGCTTTATTGCATCAGTACAGTCCAAAGAGGTCTGAGACACGTGAACGTAGAGAGGACATGAGTAGGACCCTGGAGGGCAAGCAAGAGTTCATGTCAGACCCTGTTCGGAAGAACAAAGTCCAGATTCGGCCACAATTGTACTACTTGGGATTGTCTACCACTGGAGTTCTGGGGTCCGGTCTATTGTAGCTCTGCAAATAGGCCATCTCGACTTAAGTCTCACAAAAAAAAGACAACAAAAATATCATTTTCACACACATAATAGTTAAGAATTAGCATTTAAAAATTTGGTAAATTCACAAAAAAAAAACTTAGGTATGACGCACGTCATAGTTAGAAATTAGAATTAAAAAACCTTGCAAATTCACTGAATAAAAAATAGGTTTAAAACACGTTATAGTTAGGAATTAGCATTTACAAAACCTTTGAAATTCACTGAAAAAACCATAGGTTTGACACACGTTATAGTTAGAAATTTGCATTAAAAAAACCTTTGAAATTCACTGAAAAAACCATAGGTTTGACATATGTTATGGTTAGGAATTTGCATTTAAAAAACCTTAGAAATTCAATGAAAAAACCATAGGTTTTACACCAGTTATAGTTAGTTGTACATTTTAGTCATACAAATCCATTGAAATTCCCCCGTTATAGTCTGTTGTACTCACTATAACTCGCGCGCCCGCAATCCACTGCTGATGATGTCACATATTACATCATTCATGACATGGTCAGTGACATCACTGATGACATCTCAAATGACATCACTGATGACATCATCCAGTGAATGTGGTTTGCTTTGATATTTAAATATGTATCATAAATGCACTACTTTGCATTGAAGAATGAGTGGATATATAAATATAAATGTGTGAATGGTGGATTTAGTAACAGTGTCATTGATTCTTTCCTTGGCTAATTTGGAGAGTCTCACTATATATAATGTGTAGTTACCAAACTGTGTGAAAGTCTTTATTGCTTTGTCTTAATTGGTATATTAAAGACATATTTATTATTTTTTCCTTAACTGAGTATTTGTATGGGTAAATGAATGTCAATGTGGTTTGGTGGGGGTATGTGATTGTCCAAAAATGTGTGAATAGTTCATTCAGTAGGTATATGAGGTTAAGACTACATGTTATAACAGTTTTCTCAGTGAGTGTATATGTTTATGGGTGTGGTGGTGATGAAATATTTCTCTCAATGGTACATCTCCATTAAACATGAAACCAAAAGGCAGTGTATGTGACAGTTATTTCTAATTAATTGTGCTTAAGACTTAGTGATTGTATGAGTCACTATATGGATAACTGTATACTTGTAATAATGATTTTATAACACACTAAGTGTGAGTTACTATCTATATAAGTAGATGAAGTGGTGTTTGTATAAGTGTGTAGATGAGTAAATGTAAGTATAATCAATTGTTTGCATAAGTCAGAAGGATGTCTTTATAAGTGAATACAATGTGTGTTGGTGTGTAATGTTGAAATAGGCGTATAAGTATATTTGATAGTGTTCTGTTGATTATTCACTGCATATAACACTAAATCTATAGGTAAGTGATTAGATGTGTGTATAGCTCTATGAATAACTGAGTGGGTGTTTAGAAATTTCTAATGGTGTGTCAATGGTTTCAAATATGGCACTTATTATTTTACAGTGAGTGATGAAAGATTATACTAGTGTGTGATGAGGTGTATTTGATTGTCACATCGATGATGTCATTAGTGATGTAATCAGCGATGTCATTTGAGATGTCATCATTGATGTCATCAGTGATGTCACTGACCATGTCATGAATGATGTAATATGTGACATCATCAGCAGTGGATTGCGGGCGCCCGAGTTATAGTGAGTACAACTAACTATAACGGGGGAATTTCAATGGTTTTGTATGACTAAAATGTACAGCTAACTATAACTGGTGTAAAACCTATGGTTTTTTCAGTGAATATTACCTACTGGCGGTCGCCAGTAGGTATATATAGTTAGGATTTTTTCTCTATGGGATTTTTGAAAATTCTATGTCTAATAACTTTGGCGTTTGTGGACGGAATTGGCTGAAATTTTCAGGAAAATGGAACATTTTGTTTCTGAGCAGCCTCTGAAAATTTGGGGGGGGTTCGTCAAGGGGGGGCCGAGAAAAAAGGGGGTCCCAAAACGTGTTTTTAACATTGAGTTTTCCATAGGGCGGTTGGCCTCACTTTTAGCCCGAACGGCTGAATGGATTTGCACGAAACTTGGCAAAATTGTAGGGACTGGAAGCCCGATGTGCCTTTGCTAGGTCTCAATATATGTGCTCCAGTGGATTTTGAGAAATTAACGTTAAAAAAAAGATATATATCTGTAACAGCGGACCAGGCAGCGCTCCAGTTCGCGTACTTTTCGCGTCACGGAGCTTTGTGAAGCGAAGCTGATTGGTTCTCCGGCGTCTGTAAACATTCCAAACAGTCCGTAGCGGCCGCCATCTTGTCTCTCTGTAGGATCGAGAGACAAGAGGAGGCCAAAGCGAAGGGGAAAATGACCATAAGGGGGCATAGTAGATCCTCCCTGACCCTCTAGGTTTGATGTGGAGGTTTTAAAAGGGCCCCGCGGGGCAAAAAAAAAAAAATAATAATAATCGAACGGCTGAATGGATTTGCACGAAACTTGGCAAAATTGTAGGGACTGGTAGCCCGATGTGCCTTTGCTAGGTCTCAATATATGTGCTCCAGTGGATTTTGAGAAATTAACGTTCAAAAAAAGATATATATCTGTAACAGCGCTCCGCTTCGCGTACTTTTCGCGTAACGGAGCTTTGCGAAGCTGATTGGTTCTCCGGTGTCTGTAAACATTGCAAACAGTCCGTAGCGGCCGCCATCTTGTCTCTCGGTAGGATCGAGAGACAAGAGGAGGCCAAAGCGAAGGGGCAAATGACCATAAGGGGGCATAGTAGATCCTCCTTGACCTCTTAGGTTTGATGTGGAGGTTTTAAAAGGGCCCCGCGGGGCAAAAAAAATAAAATAATAATAATCGAACGGCTGAATGGATTTGCACGAAACTTGGCAAAATTGTAGGGACTGGTAGCTCTATGTGCCTTTGCTAGGTCTCAATATATGTGCTTCAGTGGATTTTGAGAAATTAACGTTCAAAAAAAGATATATATCTGTAACAGCGCTCCGCTTCGCGGAGATAAAATTATCTCTGTATTACCTAGCTGTTGCTAACCGCTAGTAGGAGATAGCGACCATCTTGGGCCCCACTTTGCATGTCAGTGATATTTATCACTAATGACATGCAAAGTGGGCATGCCAAGATGTTAGCGACTGGAAACAGTCGCTAACATCGCTATCTCCTATTACCAACTTTTGGAGATATTCGCGCTAAGCGCGAATATCTCCAAAAGCTACCACCTGCCCTGAGCAGTTCTTAGCCATGTTATCCAATGGGAGGTGGATAACATGGCTAAGAGCATTAGCTCGGTAATGCATGAATATCGCTGACTTTTCAGCGATATTAATGCATTGCGGTCGTTTTTCATCGCATTTGCGATAAACCTTGATAATAGCAAGGTTTATCTGCGATAATTTCTGACGATGCTTAGCGGTAAAAAATTCGTTGCTAAGCATCGTTAGGGATAAATATCGCTTAACTTTGGTAATATGCCCCAACGTCTGTTAACGTTCGATTCGAAGGAAATCAGGAAGTGTTGAAAAACATTGTCTGCGCCATCTTGCCTTTTTTCAAATGCAACACTTTTGTCGTGCACGGCAGCCATTTTAGATGCCTTGACCAGACCCACTCTCTGTACGCTGTCGATCCTTAGCATGGCTCCCCACCTCGCAAGCATCTCCCCCAGGCACTGGTCACCCCCGCTCTCTGTCTTATGCATGGGTAATAAACCTCCCCCCATCTGCGCTGCTCTTCCCTGAGAATCACACCCTGTGCCCGCCCGACACCTCCCTTTCGCCCTATTCACTACCGCACCCTCTGACACTCCTTTTCCTCTGTGTCCGATTGTCCAGGCCGGTCCTAGGCTATCAGCTAGCCCTGCAGATGTAGTTTATGGCCCCAGCTGTAAAGAATCACCCCTCTTCAAAGGAGTTATAGTAGATCAAGGCCCACACCCGATGAGATCCGTCACAGCACACGCGTTCCTACTATCTGAAAACCATCCTGTATTGTGATTGGGGAGGGTACCGAGCCTGAAGCGGAAGATTCCAGGGATGACTCTTTGTACATCAAAGTTTTTACAATTATGTGTCACATTAAAAATATATAGCACTCCAACAAAGTAGTAAGATTATAAAACTTTAATAACTTATAAATATATACAACAAAACAAAAACGGTAAAAACATTTAAACATTTTTAGGGATAATGAAGGAAGTAGCGGTCGGCTGTGCGAATAGTCCCAACGCAGCACAACGTTCAGATTTCTGGACGGCACCCAGGTGATGTTGCCTGGGTGCCGCACTGATTTCGGTATCCGGCGTGGGGCGTCGCCGGGGGTGGGTCATCAGTAGCGGTCTGTTGTGCGAATAGGTCCAAGGCAGCAGAACGATGGCACCAAGGCGATGTCCAGTAAGTTGCCGCCCTCCGAATAACGGCGTGGGGCGCCCCGGGGGGGGGGGGTTGGGGGGGTGCGGCGTGAACGGGCCTCTCCAGGTGGAGTTTCGTCTGCTGTAGTGGGGCGCCCCTTTACCGTTTCAGTTGCCATTCCGTCCGCTTTTGGTCCACTGTGTCAAAAGCCGCAATTCAGCTGAGTTGCGCCCACTCTTGCGGTGCAGCGATAGGCGGCTGTCACAGGACTCTCAAAATGGCGGCAGGCTCTTTCCTTTTTGGGCCTGGTCCACTGAAATGGCCCTGGGACACCTTGGGAATCGCACGCTTGTCTGCTAGGTCTTGGACCCCATTCTCGAAAGCGTCCCCTCCGCCTTGAGGATTCAACAAAAGTTTTGGGGGCCCCCGACTCCTGCAGGCTTCTGGTGGGGAGCGGCTGCCATGATTGCTCGGGGAATGACCACGACGGAGCCACGAGATGGTGGTGCTTTCATGTTGACGCCAGCTTCAGTCTGAAACATCCAGAAACAAGGTGGGGCTTTCATCGTTTGGGAAAAAAAAAAGTTTTCATCCAATGAAAAGTGTTATTTTTAGGTCATATGATCAAGCCTTCCATCATTAGGAAACCAAAAGTAAAATGAACCAATGAAAAGTTTTATAAACAAGTCACATGACCTGTTATGCGGCATAGGGTATAAAATGCGGAGAAAATACGTTGGCACGTGAGGCGGCGTCAGTAGCGGACCGATGTGCGAATAGGCCGAAGGCAGCACAACGCGCCAAGATCCGGATGGCACCGAGGTGGTGTCTAGTAAGTTGCCGCACTGGTGTGGCCATCCTACAATGGTAAAAGTTGGCGTGGGGCGCCCCGTTGGCCTGTGAGATGGCGTCAGTAGCGGACCGATGTGCGAATGGGGCCAAAGGCAGCGCAACAATATTTTCTGAATAGAAGACACCACAAGGCGCTGAGATGCCAAGATCCGGATGGCACCGAGGTGGTGTCTAGTAAGTTGCCGCACTGGTGTGGCCATCCTACAATGGTAAAAGTCGGCGTGGGGCGCCCCGTTGGCCTGTGAGATGGCGTCAGTAGCGGACCGATGTGCGAATGGGGCCAAAGGCAGCGCAACAATATTTTCCGAATAGAAGACACCACTAGGCGCTGAGATGCCAAGATCCGGATGGCACCGAGGTGGTGTCTAGTAAGTTGCCGCACTGGTGTGGCCATCCTACAATGCTGAAAGTCGGCGTGGGGCGCCCCGTTGGCCTGTGAGATGGCGTCAGTAGCGGACCGATGTGCGAATGGGGCCAAAGGCAGCGCAACAATATTTTCTGAATAGAAGACACCACAAGGCGCTGAGATGCCAAGATCCGGATGGCACCGAGGTAGTGTCTAGGTTGCCGCACTGGTGTGGCCATCCTACAATGCTGAAAGTCGGCGTGGGGCGCCCCGTTGGCCTGTGAGATGGCGTCAGTAGCGGACCGATGTGCGAATGGGGCCAAAGGCAGCGCAACAATATTTTCTGAATAGAAGACACCACAAGGCGCTGAGATGCCAAGATCCGGATGGCACCGAGGTGGTGTCTAGTAAGTTGCCGCACTGGTGTGGCCATCCTACAATGGTAAAAGTCGGCGTGGGGCGCCCCGTTGGCCTTTGAGATGGCGTCAGTAGCGGACCGATGTGCGAATGGGGCCAAAGGCAGCGCAACAATATTTTCTGAATGGAAGATACCACTAGGCGCTGAGATGCCAAGATCCGGATGGCACCGAGGTGGTGTCTAGCAAGTTGCCGTACTGGTGTGGCCACCCTACAATGCTGAAAGTCGGCGTGGGGCGCCCCGTTGGCCTGTGAGGTGGCGTCAGTAGCGGGCCGATGTGCGAATGGGGCCAAAGGCAGCGCAACAATATTTTCTGACTAGAAGACACCACAAGGCGCTGAGATTCGGTTACCACCGAGGTGGTGTCTAGCAAGTTGCTGCACTGGTGTGGCCATCCTACAATACTGCTCCGAATAACGGCGTGGGGTGCCCGAAGGGGGGGGGAGGCGGCGTGAACGGGCCTTCCCAGGTGGAGGCTCGTCTGCTGTAGTGGGGCGCCCCTTTACCGTTTCAGTTGCCATTCAGCTGAGTTTCGGCCGCTCTTGATGCTACAGCGACAGGTGGCTGCAACAGGACTCTCAAAATGGCGGCCTGTTCTTTGGATTTGGGCCTGGTCCACTAAAATGGCCCTGGGACACCTTAGAACTCGGACGCTTGAATTTTTTTTCCTTTCCTCTACATGCAAAAAAAGGTAAATGCCCGGTACGTTACACGCTTCATCTGCCACGATGTACTCTCCAGAGGAACCGAAAAAAAATATAGTTATGGTAACTATACCATGCATCGTCATATGGAGAGGTGGCACCGATTAATTATAGTGCTGCATAAAAGAGAGATTTGGAGAAGAACCCCCGACCTGCCAGTACATTCATTAAAGAAGTGGCACTGACAGCATCAGAGGCAAGGGAAACGGTCCCAAATATTTAGAAGAACTTTGGAAAGATTAAAATGACATGTTTAGATTGTGGCAAATTAATTTCATGTGGACAGATGAGTGTTACTCTAATAAATACAGCATATGAACATCATCATAGTCGATGGTTGGTAGAGACATTTTGACTATATCCTGGACCTGCCCGTCCTCGCCCAAAATGGCGCCGGAATAAATGGGACTCGTAACTTCTTGTTGTGTACTTGTTGTACAACCTTGATACCACGAGATACGTATGCAGTTTTGAAGCACATGGCGGGCGGGGACGAGAATAGATTGAATATTTCGACATCTCTATTGATATTAAGTTGTGATGTGTTATTGATTACTGTACTATTGAAAGTTCGAATTAACGTCACCCATGGTACTTGCCCGCAAATGTATATCTAGATAATTTTATTGTAACTGGCCCTGTCGTATTTTAATTATAAAATGTACGTCCACCGATTCCGCAACTGTTAGACACCTTAGTTCTTGCAACCTAATGGCCCGCCCGTTACGTTCCTCTACAGTGTAAATGTCTCCTCATCATATACGATTACAGTTTGCTCCGTGGCCGGCGCACGTGGTTATAGGCCCGTATTTGTATACTGACATTTTCACAATAAAGGTTTTTAAAAGAAAACATGGTAGTAGTATTTACATTGGTAAAGTTTTTAATAATAGTCACTGTTTTAGAATCAGTAAAAGGCAAGTGAAATAAAGCAGACCAATTACATGAAGGGTAAAAGGTATAATACGCAGGAACGCAGTAAAGATAAATGGTCAAGGGCTGTTGTGTTTTCTACTCCTGCAACATAAAGTGATCGATAAGAATCTCATATTCAGGCGTATCGGCGACTAAGACAGCAGGTCGACCCTCTTTTGCTCAACGGCTCCGTCATGGGACGAAGAAACGCCCTTTTTCTCGAAAAAAGAATATATTTTACTTGCAGGACAGTTGTAAATTTTCCGGGAAAGTACATTAGCCTGGAACATTATAACATATATGTTTAAGAAAAAATAATGTTCGGAAGTAATAAAAAGCGTAATTTTTAGGTCATATGACCAAGCCTTTCATCATTAGAATAAGAAAAGTAAAATGAACCAATGAAAAGTTTTATTAACAAGTCACATGACCTGTTATGCTTACGTTACGCGCTGCGCGTCGCGCCCCGGATCACTTCCGGATGCGCTAACGCGGCGCGTCATATGACGCATTACGCGACAACGCAGGTCCAGAATATAGTCGAAATGTCTCCACCAACCAGCGGTCGGAACACAACCATTTTCAGCAGGCTAAATAGTTCTGTTAAATGACAACAGAAGGGACAGGCAACAAGAACCATCAGTCAAAGAGGGGAGGGCTAGTTCTTCTCTACCGGGTTACGTTGGGGTGCTACCGGAACTGATCGAATTGGTAGTCTACAGTGTTTCTGGATGTTTCAGACTGAAGCTGGGGTTAGCATGAGAGCACCACCATTTCGTAGCTCCGTCGTGGCCATTCCGCGAGCAATCATGGCAGCCGCTCTTTATCGTTATTTTGGGCGGGGTGGGTGGCGGAGCCGAGCTGTATTGCAGCCATCATGGTGTGGAGTTTAGTTCATCTCACTAGTTTCGTATTTGTCATGAGGGGTTGTTCCTAATGTTTCTATTTTAGCGAGGTCAAAAAGAGATCCCATTAGTGGCCTACTGATTTTGCTCGATTCCTTTTGTTTTTTTACACGATTTTTCGTTATCTGCAAAGACTAAACAGAGTATTGCGACTCTGTGTTTGTTTGTAAATAGAGAATGAACCAAAGAGAACCAATTCTAAAACAGTAAATGCTTGGATAACAATCAATCAAATGGAGAGAGAAGCAGGCACGACGTATTACAACGGGGGCAAAGGCCTGCGTTAACTACCTTTCACTATCTGCAAAGAGAGAGTATTCCTAATAGAAATGAGGGGGGCGGGGCAGCATTCAAAGCAGATCAGTGTGCATAAACACGAAAATGTTTTTACTTACCACGTACTTGACATTCGACAACTTATGATATTTGCTATTAAAAAACCATTGAAATTCACTGAAAAAACCATAGGTTATAGACCATATATAGTTAGGAATTAGCATTTACAAAACCTTGAAAATTCACTGAAAAAACCATAGGTTATAGACCATATATAGTTAGGAATTAGCATTTACAAAACCTTGAAAATTCACTGAAAAAACCATAGGTTATAGACCATATATCGTTAGGAATTAGCATTTAAAAAACCTTATTTTACTCACACAAAACCATTGAAATTCCATATATAGTTAGTTACACTAACTATATATCGCGCACCCGCAATCCACTGCTGATGATGTCACATATTACATCATTCATGACATGGTCAGTGACATCACTGATGACATCACTGATGACATCTCAAATGACATCACTGATGACATCACTGATGACATCTCATTTGACATCAATGATCACATCACTGATGATATCATTCATGTGATAATACAATGCATCTCCTCACACTCTAATATAACCTCCGTTACACCCAGTGTTAAATACAGAGTATAATTTTTGAAACCATTGACACACCAATACTAGTTACTACATACGCACTCACTGATTCCTATGTCTACACACACATTCACTCATTCACCCATACAATCATTCATACATACAATCACTCATCTTTACAACACTATCATATGCACTCATACACCTATACAGACACTCACACTCTGCCACTCATCCATGGAGTTACTCACACACCTAGTCAGTCCTGAAAAGAATCAATCACACTTCCATTTTCTCATCTATACAGTTAAACACAGAACACCTTACATTTTTTAAACATATACTAACACATACTTACTCTCTTATACAATCACTGATACAAGTACACATTGATCTGCACAGAGTCACACACCTCCCAGCCAGCCATACACACACTCAGTCTCCCATACAAATACTTGTGCAACCAATCAATAACCCATATAGCCACTCATATAGCTACTGATCAACACATGCAGCAGCTTGCACAACAACAGACATACTGATGCACGCTTTCAGACAGTTTAGTCACTAACCCGTGCATTCAGTAAGACGCATTTAATCACTCACTCATACAGTCAATCACGCACCTACTAAAACCTTCATTCAGACACTTATACATCCACTCATTCTTCAATATGTAAAACATATTTAAACTTTACAGAAACACATAATCACTGGATGATGTCATCAGTGATGTCATCAGTGATGTCATTTGAGATGTCATCAGTGATGTCATCAGTGATGTCACTGACCATGTCATGAATGATGTAATATGTGACATCATCAGCAGTGGATTGCGGGTGCGCGATATATAGTTAGTGCAACTAACTATATATGGAATTTCAATGGTTTTGTGTGAGTAAAATAAGGTTTTTTAAATGCTAATTCCTAACGATATATGGTCTATAACCTATGGTTTTTTCAGTGAATTTTCAAGGTTTTGTAAATGCTAATTCATAACTATATATGGTCTATAACCTATGGTTTTTTTCAGTGAATTTTCAAGGTTTTGTAAATGCTAATTCCTAACTATATATGGTCTATAACCTATGGTTTTTTCAGTGAATATACATATATATACATACATACATACATACATACATATGCAACACAACTTACTGTGTATATATTCTGATCTGCCCCTGCAATAAGTGGTATGTGGGTAGTACGAAACATCAAGATAAAAAGCGTGTACTGGAACATTTACGTGCAGTGAGGAATAACAACAAACAGTACCCTGTAGCTCGCCACTTTCACTCACACCACTTTCAGGACGATGCCCTAGTCCGTATGGTAGTCAATGATGCTGTAGATCTAGGAGTGAGAGGCGGCAGCCGGGAACTGTCTCTGAGAAAACTTGAGTCCAGATATATCATTGATTTTGAGTGTGCTGTCCCTAATGGACTGAATACTAATGAGGAATTGGCTGTACACTTGTATGAAACATGAACTCTTTTTGTGGAATTTTCAGTATTGTAGCTGCTTCGTAGTAATTTTAACTTTTTTATTTTTGTTACAGGATATCCCTATTTTGCAGCGTGGCCGTTAGCGGGGAAGTTTGATTTACTTGGGTACATCTCAACGTCTGTTTTCACTTATGTATTAACTCATTACTATCTGCAATGATAGATGGTTGAAAGCTAGATGGGGAGATTTACTGCTCTCGGTGTGAAGACAACATCTGGAGATTGACAGCACACTTGTGCTATACTATGTTTGTACAAAGAGATTATACCACATATGGTGAATGTTAGCCCATTGGGGCGAGACGTTGTGCTCATGTACAATATTGGACTCGAACTTTCATGCACAGAATGCTGTTATGAAGGAGTGGTGATTATACGACCCCACGTGAATGCCTTTGAGTACTGGTGAGCCCACTGGGGCAACATTTTTGAGAAACTATGCCCGAGGCCAACAGTGTAGTGTAAGATGGCCATGATGTACGCAAATGCAATGCATATTTTTGATTTAGAGCTGCCCTTCGTCTCTGGTTATGTTATCACTTTATTGTGTTTTTATTTTTGACACATTTAGAGACGTATGATACTTATGTATATTATGTTGAGACTTTTAATGATTTTTGAACTATATGTACATCAATTGTCGAAGCTCTGCATCAGTATTGGCTTGCATAGGGTTGTGCTTGTAAAAACTATCTCACACTACACATTATTTCAAAATTTACATCACTTTAAAATGGCCGCTACATTACATCTATGTGGGATAGACCTGGTAAATAGTCCTATGTTTATTTTTAGGACTATTGGCTTAAATGTCGCTGTTGTGTGTCTGTCTTTAAGCGTGCTCAAGGCGTAACTGCTGAAATGCGTTGTTTTTTGTCATTAAATATATTTGTTATCTGCATTGGAAGGAGTCTGAGTAGTCCTTTGAAATAAAATGACTGCTGCAACATATATATATATATATATATATATATGTAAACTTTATAAAAGAGTCACACACACTCAGAAAGCAAGTTTTTTTAGCGTTTTTTTTATTAGAAGTGCTCTAGCCCCTGCTAGGCATTTTGGCCCATCTATATTACCTACTGCCAGTCACCAGTAGGTAGTTATACATAGTTAACAACTGCTGCAACATATATATATATATATATATGTATATATATATATATACATATATATATATATATATATGTGTAAACTTTACCAAAGAGTCACGCACACTCAGAAAGCAAGTTTTTTTTATCAGAAGTGCTCTAGCCCCTGCTAGGTGTTTTGGCCCATCTAAATTAACTACTGCCAGTCACCAGTAGGTAGTTATAGTTAAGAAGTTAAGACCTACTTTCCATAGGAAAAGCATTTTTTGTTTTGCTAATAACGTTGGCATAGGTTGATGAATCTTTGTGAAACTTTCAAAACTAGTTTGCCACTCACAGCAGTTGCTGCCTTGATAGTTTTGGATAGATGCATCAAGCGGGGCTGAGAAAAAGGGGGCTCTCAAAATGAGTTATCCAATTCAATTTCACTAGGGATTTTAGACATGACTATAGCCAGAACCGCTGTACAGAATTACACCTAATGTTGCAGAAAGCTAACTCTCGGTCCAGTAAGAGCCACTTTTGTGATTTGGTGTGATTCTGTTCAGTAGTTTTGGAGTTATTGAAGAAAAAGGAAAATGGCATTTCTAGGAACATGAATCCTCAGTGGACTTGACAGATTGTATGCTGCGATCTAAGTAACTGTGAGCGTTGTTTAAAAAAGTTTATGAGGGTTAAATATATATACCAAGGTGTATCGGTGAATCAGTGATTTTATGGATGACTCAGTGTGTGCATGACTGACTATATAAGTGAGTGATTAAGGGGCAGATTTACAAGCCCTTTGCGCCCCTTTTACGCCGCTGTTGCGTCACTTGTGACGCAGAAGATGCACCATGGTGTGGGGTACTTATAACTTGACGCATCTGGGAGATGCGTCACGTTGCAAAGCCCTACGCCAGAAGGAGGCGTTCCTGCACAGGGGGGGGGGCGTTCCAGCACAGGAACACCTCCTAAAAGTGGCTGAGTGAAATCTACAAGATTTCACTCAGTCACTTTTGGGCCCATGCTGCGTCAAAACCCTGCGCCTGCTTGAAGCAGGCGTAAGGATTCACGCAGCATTGTAAGAATAGGTCCCTCAAGAGCATTGCTGGAGCTGCGTTGCGCTTGCGACGCAACTCCAGCAATGCGCTGCTTTTACGGCACAGATATGTGACACATCTGTGCCGTTTTTACGCCATGGTGCGCCGCATTGTAAATGCGGTGCATCCATGGTGGCAGAGGCATGGCGCACAATAACTGGCGCATCCCTGCTGGTATGCAGGGATGAGCCAGTTATTGTAAATATGCCCCATAGTTTCTCGTGAATGTATGGGTGAGTGACTGGTTGCATGAATGTGTGTATCTGTTAGTTAATGTCTAAGTAGGTGTATGAATGTGTTAGTCGGTACGCGAATGGCTATATGGGTGATTGATAGGTTGTTTGACTATGTCAATGGTTGGATGGGTGTCTGTATGTGTGGGTGAGGAGGTATGTGACTGCCTGTATGGATCAGTGAGGGGGCGAGTCAGTGGCTGTATGGTGTACTGTTCCGTATGTGAAAAGTTGTATGAGCGATTGAGTATGGCTGTATCTGTGATTGAGTGCATGTGTCAGTATGGGTGAGTAACTGACTATGTGAAAGGCAGTATACATGAGTGACGGGGTATATGAGTGACTGTATGCATGAGTGAGTGAATGTGAGAGTGGCTATATGGATGATTGCATGTTTCTGTCAGTGATTGTATAGCTGAGTGAGTATGTGTATCTATTTCTATGAGTAAGTAAGTGGGTGGGTGTGTAACTGTTAGGGTGAGTACGTGGCTGTATGATTGACTGTATGGGAGAATGTCTAGGTGTGTGAGTAGTGTTATGGGTGACTCACTTAGTGTGTCAGCTACTGTATGCCTGTATGAGTGGATATGTCAATGGCTGTATAAGTGAGTGAGTGGGTCTATGAGTGGCAGTATGGGTGAGCGAGTGGATGTGTGTATAGAACAATGAATCAGTGAGTGAGTATGTATGTACTGGTATGGCTTTGTGAATGGTTGTGTGGAAGCGGCAGTGGGTGTATAAAAGCTTCTACAGTGGTCTGATTGGGTGTGTTTTTGGAAACATGGTGAGGCTTACAACAGTGACATGGGAAGGGTTGCTGTCTTTAATTTGGTTAGGTCCAGCATTCTGAGCAGTCAGTGAATAGTGAAGCTGCCAGAGAAAAGTGAGGTTTAAGACATGTTGGCAGAGGGATTAGGGATTAGACTACTTCTTATGAGTCTACACAAAGGTCCACTTGAAATAGGCCATATCAATTTAGATGTCTGCTTGCATTGGGAAGTGCACTCTATCAACTTTAAAGGTATGCTTGCTCTCAGGAATCAGGTATGTGTCTACTTGTACATGTATTTTGATACGTGATGTGCGTCTGAAGATCCTAGCTTAAAAAACTAGTAGCTTCTCATGCTAGTGCACAAATCTTCCCAGTTCCGCTCCATCATTCGGTTGCAGAGGGAGACATGTCTTACCTATGTAGATGTCACAGAACTCCTCCAATAGACTGTTGAATACCCATGTGCCCCGAATTAAGAGCAGAAAGGAATACATATACCTTCTTCTCCAGAAACTTTGAGAGCATGCAAACTGAAATACAGGTATTCTACTATTTCTAGGTTTCTTTTTATATATCATGTCACTAGGAAAAGGCACAGACACATGCATTGATGCCTTCTCAAACATGGGGAGACTTACAACAGTGACATGGGAAGGGATGCTGTTTTATATTTTGCTAGACACAACAATCTGAACAGTCGGTGAATAAGGAAGCTGCCAGAGAAAAAGCTCTACTATTATACTCATCTAATCCCTCAGGCACTACTCTTGCACTCAGTCATTCACTTAGGTACTACCCATGCACCCATCAATCACTAACACACTATCCTTGCCCTCAACCATTCAGTCAGGCACTATACATACACTCCTGTATTCCCTAAGGTTCTACACATGCACTTATCCTATCATTCAGGCACTTCCCATGCACTCATTTAATCAAACAGGTACCACTATAATTTCATTCAGGCACTATGCATATACTCCTGCATTCTCTCATGTACTACCCATGTACTTATCCAATGACACAGACACTACTCTTGCATTCATTCAGTCTCCCAGGCACTACCCATGCATTCATCCAATCAGTCAAGCACTATCCTTGCACTAAACCATTTACTCAGGCACTACGCATGGTCTCATTATGTCACTGAGGCAGTACCCATGCACTCATCCATTCTCTCAGGCAAAACCCATGCACTCATCCAGTCACCCAGGTGCTGCCCATGCACTCATCCAATCACTAAACCACTACCCATGTACTCATCTAATTATGCAGGCACTGTCCATGAACGCATGCCTTCTCTCAGGCACTAAGTATGCACTCATCCAATCCCCGAAGTACTACGCATTTATTCATCCAATCACCCAGATACTATCCTTGCACTTATCCATTCACTGAAGCACTACTCTTCAACTCAAGCGTTCACTCAGGCACTGACCATGAACTTATGCATTCTCTCAGGCACTATGTTTGCACTCAGCCAATCACCCAGGCACTATGCATGCACTCATCCAATCACTCATGCACTACCCATGAGCTCATAAAATCACCCAGGTACTACCCGTGCACTCATCCAATCACTAAGACAGTGCTCTTGCACTCACCCATTTACTCAGGTACTACCAATGCACTTAGCCACTACCCAAACACTCGGGCAATACTCTTGCATTCAATCATTCACTTAGGTACCACCCATGCACTCATCCAATCACTCATGCACTATCCTTGTACTCAACCATTCACTCAGGCACTATGCATACACTCGTGCATTCTCTCAGGTACTACTCACACACTTATCCAGTCACCCAGGCACTTCCCATGCACTCATTCAATCACTCGGGCACTATCCATGCACTCATCCAATCATTCCCCTGTATCGTGAAAAGGTAGCATCTTGTAATCCATTTTTATATTTTAAAAAAATGTACTGCATATATATAGATATAAATGATATCAAAAATAAATACAAAAACATTCAAATATATTAAACTAATCTTTTTTGTATATGTATACTTGTATATATATTCACTAACAACAGGTGTCAAGGATGTTATAGTTAGAAATTAGCATTTAAAAAACCTTAGAAATTCACTCGAAAAAAAAACAGGTTTCAGGTACATTATAGTAAGAAATTAGCATTTAAAAATCCTTAGAAATTCACAGAATAAAACACAGGAATAAACCTCAGAAGTTCACAGAAACATCTCAAATGACATCACTGATGAAATCATGCACTTAATCCCTGATGCACCTATTCATACCCCAATATAACCTTTCATACACCCACTCCAAACTTCAGACTACCATTCTTGAAAAAATTGATACACTAATACCAGTACACTCACTGATTCATAGGTCTACATACCAATCCACTCACTCACCCATACAGGCATTCATACAGCCAGTCACTCACCAATACAGCCGCTGATATATCTACTCATACATCCATATAGCCACTCATACACTGTCAGTCACCCATAGAGCTACTCACACACCTACTCACTCACCCAAACACTCAATCACACAGCTACTTACTCACCCATACAGACACATACACGCACACACACACTCACTACTAATACAGAAACTAACAAATACTTACTCTCCTATGCAGTCGCTGACACAAGCACACACTCATCCATACAGCCAGTCTCACAATCTCTCACAATCACTCACTCAAACATAAAATCACTTACATACTCTAAAACCCACATATACTGCCTTTCACATATACAGTAGGCCTGGGTGGTAAATTCTGTTCCACTCGCAGAATTTGCGGAATTTTGGTAATTTCGTGTTCCTCTGAGAACGCAGAATTGCCAAAAATTCCGCGAACCACGGCTTTGCAGAATTTTATGGTTGTTCGCCCCTTCAGAATGCGTGTTCGCAAGATATTTTTCCCTGAGCACGCAAACAGCATTCGCGAACAAGAAAAAAGCATTGTGAATGGGCGGAACAAGCAATTCCGCATGTTCACAGAACTTTTGCGTGCTCACGGAGATTTTTTACTGTTTCACAGAGCTTTGCGTAGCATGACTACGCAAATTCTGCCGACCCCTAATATGCAGTTACTCAACCTTATACCACTGAGACATCTATTCACTCACCGACAGACCCATGAACACACTTACTTATTCATACAGTCCCTCACAAATGCACTCATGAACCCATACACCTAGGGATTCACCCACTCATACATCCATGCAGGGAGTCACACACCCCTTCACCCACCCACACAGACACTCAGGCACCAATAAAGGTACTCAGACAACTAATCAGTAACCCATATAGACACTCATGTACCTACTCACCACC
This sequence comes from Lissotriton helveticus, assembly GCF_964261635.1. NCBI lineage: Eukaryota > Metazoa > Chordata > Amphibia > Caudata > Salamandridae > Lissotriton > Lissotriton helveticus. The sequence continues at coordinate 334,488,896 of NC_136060.1, read as the reverse complement.
CCATACAGCCTCTTGCACATCACTGACAGACTGATACATACATTTACACAGATTTGTCACTTACCTATACATCTCACTTATACAGTCAGTCACACACCCACTAAATTATCCATACAGACGCTCATAAATCCACTCATTCTTTGAATACACCTTGGCGTATCAGAAACACTCAGTCAGTGGATGATATCATCAGTGATGTCATCCGTGAGATCATCTGGGATGTCATCAGTGATGTCACAGACCATGTCATGAGTGATGTAATATGTGATGTCACCAGCAGTGCATTGCTGGGGTGCGAGTTAACGGCTGAATTTCTCTGAAGAGAGGTGCAGGAACAGGCAGGAAAAGTGCAGAAATAGGGAACAGGGTTGCAAAAAGAAGCAAGAGAGGTACAGAAACAAGCAAGTGAGGTGCAGAAAGAGGCAACAGAGGTGCAGAAACAGGCAGGAAAGGAGCAGAAAGAGGGAACAGGGGTGCATAAAGGGGCAAAAGGGATACAGAAATTTGAAAAAGAGGTGCAGTAAGAAGCAAGAGCAGGGCAGAAAGAACCAAAAGACGTTCAGAAAGAGGCAAGAGGGGTACAGAAAGAGGCAAGAGAATTGCAGAAAGAAGCAAAAGAGGTACAGAATGAGGCAAGAGAACTGCAGTAAAAGGCAAGAGAGGTGTAGAAAGAAGAAGGGGATGTGCACAAAGAGGCAAGAGGGGTACAGAAAGAGGCAAGAGGGGTACAGCAAGAGGCAGGAGAGGTGCAGAAAGAAGAGAGTGAGGTTCAGAAAGAGGCAAGAGGGGTGCTTGAGGAAGCAAGAGAAGTGTAGAAAGAACAACAGAGGTGCTGAAAGAGGCATGAAAGGTGCAGAAAGAGCCAAGGGTAGTGCAGAAAGAAGCAACAGAGGTGCATACAGAGGCAAGAGGGGTATAGAAACAGGAAGGAAAGGTGCAGAAAGCGGGAACTGGGGTACAGAAAAAGGCAAGAGGGATATAGGTATTTGCAAAAGAGGTGCAGAGAAAAGCAAGAGCTGTGCAGAAAGAACCAACAGAGGTGCAGAAAGATGAAAGAGGGATATAGAAAGAGGCAAGAGGGGTACAGAAAGAAGGAAGAGAAGTACAGAAAAAAGCAACAGAGGTGCTGAAAGAGACAAGAAAGGTACAGAAAGAGGCATGCAGATTGCAGAAAAGAGCAACAGAGTTACAGACAGAGGCAAGAGGGGTGCGGAAAGAGGAAGGAGGGGTACAGCATGAGGCAGGAGGGGTACAGAAGGAAGAGAGAGGTTCAGAAAGAGGCAAGAGAAGAGCAGAAAGTGGCAAGTGGGGTGCAGAAAGAGGCAAGATAAGTGTTGGAAGAGGCAAGAGAAGTACAGAAAGAGGCACTTGAGGTGCAGAAGGACGCAAGAGAGGTGTAGAAACAAGCAAGAGAAGTGCAGAAAGAGGCAAGAGAATTGCTGAAAGAAGCAACAGAGGTGCAGAAAGAGGCAAGAGAAGCGCAGTAACAGGAAGGAAAGGTACAGAAAGAGGGAACAGGGGTGCAGAAAGAGGCAAGGGGATAAAGAAGTTTGCAAAAGGGGTGCAGAAAGAAGCAAGAACACTGCAGAAAGAACCAACAGAGGTGCAGAAAAAGGAGGCAAGAGAGATACAGAAAGAAGCAAGAGAAGTGCAGAACGGAGCAAAAGAGGTACGGAATGAGGCAGGAGAACTGCAGAAAAAGGCAAGAGGTGCAGAAAGAGGAAGGAGAGGTGCACAAAGAGGCATGAGATGTACAGCAATAGGTAGGAGGGGTGCAGACAGAAGCAACAGAGGTGTTGAAAGAGGCACGAGAGAAGCAGAAAGATGCAAGAAAAGTGCAGAAAGAAGCAACAGAGGTGCAGAAGGAGGCAAGAGAGGTCCAGAAACAGGCAGGAAAGGGGCAGAAAGAGGGAACAGGGGGGCAGAAAGAGGCAAGAGGAATAGATATTTGCAAAAGAGATACAGAAAGAAGCAAGAGCAGTGCAGAAAGAACCGTCAGAGGTGCAGAAAGAGGTAAGAGGGGTACAGAAAGTGGTAGGAGAGGTTCACAAAGATGCAATAAGGGTACAGAAAGAGGCAAGAGGGGTATAGAAAGAAGGAAGAGAAGTGCAGAAAGGAGCAACCGAGGTGCTGAAAGAGACAAGAAGGGTGCAGAAAGAGTCAAGAGGGTACAGAAAGAAACACGTGAGTTGCAGAAAAAGGCAACAGAGGTGCAGAAAAAGAAAGAAGTGTGCAGAAAGAAGCAACAGAAATGCAGAAAGAGGAAAGAGAGGCTCAGAAGGAAGCAAGAGTGGCTTGCACACCATTAGTATCAATTTAACACCCACATTTATCAATAAATTCTAGGTGTGCCAAGGGCCTTCCACCACGCTGTAACACTTGTCGGTGCATTTTTGGTAAGGTTTGAGCTCAAAACAATGCTTTTTTTGTTCAAATCTGCAGATTAGGGAGCAGGTGATGAATTATGTTGCTAACGTGGGAAATGAATAATTGTGTGAAAGTCGGTGCAGCCAAACAGTCGCATAATTCCAGTGGCCCTGCTCATACCTTTGACTAGGTCCACAAGTGCTCTTCAGTGATTCCTTCTTTTTTTGTCTCACTGAGTTCATAGTTGAGCTTCTATGGAAATGAGGAAGACTAAACCTGAGGTTACCACTCCACAACAAAGACTCCCATGCCACATAATTACTCTCCATAACGCATAATCCCACTGTACATAATTCCTACACACTAAATACCACATACTTTCTATCCAAATAAGTTCACTGCACAATTTACCACATAATTCCACTACACACAATGTACATCCACTCCACTCCAAATAACATTAGTATAAAACTTTTACATTTACAATGCCAATAGCTCTAACTCTCGCAAATGTGAAACCTTTTGCATTGCCAAGCACTTCTTTAACTAGTAGATTAATTTGCTGAGTGGTGGAGAAAGGGGGATGGGCCTCGGACCAGCCCTCAGGAATTCTACTGTGTTAGACTTACAGGAGGTACCACGAGGGCTCCTTGGACCCCAAAGTCCCTCAGGAGTAAAGTAGACTTCATCCCCCATCCCGTAGTCTGCTAGGAGACGCATGTGCAAAGTGGAGGAAAAAGGGGGGCGTGGCCTGAAAAGACGTTTTAGCAATCCCACTGTGTGGGACTTACTGGAGGTAACAGGAGGGGTAGTTAGCCACCAAGGACAACCTTGGTGCCAACTCCCTCTCTGATTACCTCCAGTAAATCCCACACAGCAGGATTGCTAAGTTTTCATAACAGGCCACGCCCCCTTTGCCCACCACTCTGCAAACATGCTCACTGGCATGCTCTTGGATGGGTATTGAAGTCCCCACCACTGCTGGGGGTTCCCTAGGTGCCAACTAGCCAACCTCTTACCACCAGTAAGCACCACACTGTGGGATTGCTGAGAGGTGGACACAGGCCACACCCCCTTTCTCCACCACTCTGCAAACGTGCCTCCTTGCATGTTCTAAGTCAGGCTATTAAGCCCCTTCATTCCTGGGGGTCCCTGGGGGGCAACTAGCCCATCAGGTACATCCAGTAAGCCCCACACAGCTAGACTGCTGAGAGTGGTCCAAGGCCATGCCCCCTTTTTACACCACTCTGCCAATAGGGGCCCCTGGCGCACTGCTGCTCGGGTGATGAAGTCCACTTGTATCCTGAGATCCTCAAGACAAAAGAGGACCTCATTGCCCCACCAGCAGTGCACCAAGAGGTGCATTTGCAGAGTGGGTTTAAAAGGGGTGTAACCTCTGATCACCTCTCTGAAATCCAGCTGTGAGGCACCTATTGGAGGTACCTGGTGGGCTAGTTGTCCCCCCAGGGACCCTCAGTATTCAAGAGAACTTAATACCCCAACTTAGAATTTGCCAGGGGGTGCATTAGCAGAGTGGTGCAGGGAGGGGGGCCTGGCCTCCGGCGAGATGCCGGCTTATTATTTTTGTATCTTTTTAGAAGGGGGCTGTGTGTCCCGCTTCTTTCAGTCTTTTTGGGGCCTTGGGGATGCCATTCCCCTAGGCAATGCCTCTTTTTAAAATTGTTATCGGTTTTTTTTTCGAGGGGGGCACGTTGTCCCCCTCCCCTGGGCCCTGGCCCCAGGGACCCCGTCTCCGGCAACCTGGACTCCTTGTTGGTGACCGTGGGGGAGACCCAATTCCCCCATGGTCCCAGCCAGCTACCCACCTCCTGCTGTTGTATGTTGATTTAGATTCCTTATGAATTTCCAGACTCTTGCCCATATATGGGTACAATTCTCATGGTTTATATATACAGGCATAGAAGTAAAGCCCTTATTTAGGCATAGTCCATGCTGCCTAAATACAGGCATGGCTACTTCCATCCGTTCATCTACGTCACAACAATTTCTTGGAAAACCAGACCCTTAAGCCGTTAGGGACTTTCCCTTGCTTGAATATTGATTTCTCCAAGAACTCAGTTATTGTGCTTGAACATCTATTCCTTAGGGGTTCATATGTCCGAATTTATGTCAAAGCTGGCATTCCTAAACACCTTCAAGGTATAAATATACTTTAACTTGCTACAGCAAAGCACGGTGTGGTTCATTGTAGTTCGACTACCTACTTGCACAACGTAGGTCACTACAGCAAGTGGCGAAGGAAGCCAACTCTCCAGCTAACGCACTGATCAGAAGCTGTCATCCTCTGCCGAGAAATCCAGCTCCAGTCCAGTATTTCTGACTACCCTTGCTGGGTGTTGGGAAATTGAGTCCGTGAAAGAGATACCAACCTCTCTCATTCTAAGGTATGGAGCTGATTAGAACCTAAAGAAACCTTTGGCAATTCTTGGCAAAAACTAAACCTATGCTAAAGACAAACACCTACTTCTTCCCTCATACTAGACCTAGGTTAGGTACACTGGGTTAGGCGTATTTTAAAAGCACCAGTTGAGTATTTTAGCTTGTGTTATTTATGTATGTATTTTTACAAGTCATAGCAACAAACAATGCTGTTACAGTATTATTTTATATTACTGTTTATGCTGTATGCATCATACTTTGCATCCTGTCTAACGATTGTAGCAGTTCACCTCTCTTGCATGAGAAAGAAGACTGTTCAATAAACCCCTTTTTATTAAAACGCCTGTCTCTCTATTTCTCTGCAACTCTGTAGAAACAAAGCATGCATGATTGACTGATTAAAATAGTTATTTATTGTTTCCACGACACTGAAGATATGTTTCGATTCTTGGGGAAAAAAAGTTGCCATGTTTCTGTGGTTGTCAGAAACTAATCCCTTCTTGTCCACTCGAGAACGTTTCTAGTGACCTAGGAACTACACTACCCTGCGGGAGCCGGCATTGCTGACATGCAGCTCCTCTTGCCCAAAAGAAATCTGCTCTCGCTTCAATGAAGCAAAGCAGGAACCTGCCATAGCAAACAGCAATGTCCCGGGGATGGGCACCCCTGGACAATGCCGGAGCCAGCCCAGGGCAGTGGTGGTCCCGAGGTCCATAGATGGCTCCAGGAGGGGGGCCTCAGGGCCCCTCCTAGCATTTTCAAAGCCCCTGGGATTGGTGGTCCCCCAGGCCGGGGGTCCGCAACAGATCTCCACATTTAAATAGTTAGTGCCCCAGGGAGGTGGTGGTCCCGGGGCAGTGTGTGGGGGGCAGGAAACCCCCACACACATTTTTCTTTTAATTTAAGACCTGGGCTTGTGAGGCCCCCCCACCCATATTGATGTATGCCCGAGAGCCCATGTGTAACTTTTTGGGGTGGTTTTCTCAGCCGGATTCGCGCACCCAGAGTAAATTCGGCTGATTTTGATTTAAAAAAAATTTTGGGGAGCCTAGAGCAGGCCTAGGGGGTCAGGGTGTTTCTACCATGACCCCTTTTCTTGTTTTTTAACCTTTTTCCCACTGTTTTCTTGTAACTCGGTTACTGAGTCACAAGATGGCTGCCACTACTTTCTGGTTTGGAGTGTTGGCAGCCAATCAGAATTGAACTTGTGCTCGGGAGAGTTCGTGGACCCTCCTGGGTGCTCAGATATCAGTATTTTTATTTTTTTAATTTCTCAGCAACTACTAAACAGATTTACATCATTTTAAAAAAGCACGCTTTCTCGACCAAAACCTACCTTTTTGCAAAAATTTGATGTAATTCCGTTCAGCAATTTGAGCTGTAGCTTTGTCCAAAGTTTCCTATGTAAATTACCATGGAGAAAACACGTTTTGGGACCCCCCCTTTTTTCTCAGCCCCCTCTTGACGAATCAGCCTGAAAATGTCACAACAGGAGCAGACAAGAGCGCCCCATTAGTTTTGAAAGTTTCACGAAGATTTGTCAACCGCTGCCAAAGATATTGGCAAAAGAAAAACGTGTTTTTAATAGAAACAAGATCCATGATGCGCTTTCAGACGAGAAGTACTAAGTACAAAAAGGTACAATATCAGTTGTGAAAAGTGACTGCATTGTGGCTGGCAATGGAAAACAGACTATGGACATACAAAATTGCAGAAAAACTACCCACAGAGCATTAAAGTAGAAAACGAAAATAAAGGCATTTGAAAATTACATCTTGTATTTGGACATAAAATTCAATTAATCTGTTGTATGAACTAGTAATTAAATACAATGATGCACATTAGTTATACGGTCAAATTTTGCAAAAAATCACATGTAAATGAGAACTTGTTGCATGTGCCAATATTCACAAATTAATAATACCTGAATATCATTATGACCTCACGTTTAGCAATCTATAGTATTGGCAGCATGAAAAGTGCAAGTGCATCTAAGTGCCTTCAGGTACCAAGCATTAAAGCGATGTCTAAGCAAGTGCTGTCGGCAAATTGTTCTAATAATGTATTTTGGGCTATAACTACTGGGAACACAGTAAAGGCCACAAATAAAGTGCAAGTGCGAAAGATTGTCATAATGGTCAAACATTAAGATGTTAAAAAACGGGCAAAGGCTACGTATATAAAAGCCCAAATGTAAACATTCACAATAGTAAAAGTCTGTATGTTTCTATAGCAATGTGCAAATATAGCAGTAAAAAGAGATAAGCCAATATTTAATCTTGATGAGAGTTGTCAGGTCTAAAATTCGGCATTCCTATCCAGACAGTCTGTAAAGTGCTCTAGTGCCTGTACATGTGAAAAAATAGTGCAAACAGTTAAAAAATAATTAGATAATTATAGCAGCTTATAGAGTCTGTTCAGGCCTGAACAGAATATCCTCAGATTGCCAATGAATAAAAAGCAAATAGAAATTAATTACATATGTACAAAAGATCCGAAACTTCAAGATCTCAAACTATGATTCAATTTTAAGAAAAATAAAGAGCATCATCATGAGTTTGCGGGGGAAAGACAGAATTAAAATTCAATTAAAAAGTTATAAAAAGTTCTACAGCTCTTCGCTGTTGTTGAGGCCGTTTGGCATTTTGGAATCTAGGGATAGTATAATGTGAGTATCCAACTGACAGAGACTTTCTTCAAGATCCCAACCCCGTCCGGAAATGGGGACCGCCCCTAAAACAGTGTACTCTAAGTCCTTGCGTTTATTATTATGAACCAGCTTAAAATGTCTTGCGACCGGGTTATTGGGGTCCGAGTTGACAATGGCCCTCACATGTTGCAGGATGTGTTTATGTACGGGGAGCTTCGTACTGCCAATAAAGTCGAGGCCACATGTATAGCGGAGTTTATAAACAGCCTATTCCATGTGGCATGTCAAGTGTTCCCTAATGGAAATTCTTTTATCATTGAATGCCGTGGTGCGGTCTACACTGTTGGGGGCAAATGTGCAGGCAAGGAACTAATTACATTTAAAAAAGCCCTTTTTGGTCAACCAGGTGGTTTCAGGTGTATTTTCTGGGCTTTATTTAACAAGGCATCCCTCATAGAGGGAGCCCTTCTGAATGTTAGTGCAGGTGTTTTGGTAAAATTGATTTAAGTGTAATATCTGTCAGTACAATCAGCCACTGCGAATAAATAATGCTGCAAATTTTGCTCTCCTGCTGACTAAAAGTTGTAATAAATCTCACATTTCTTTTGTCAGTCTCAGCATCTGGTGTCTGCAAGACCGAAGCTGGTAATCGATCTCTGCTAGGAATAATTAAATCCTCCCTAGGTGGGAAGTTAGCTTTAGTTAATGTTTGGTTCAAAATAGTTTTGGTGTATTCTCGTTCAAGGAAGCGGAGGAAGGCCTCATGTTGGCATGTCTTGCATTCGGATTCCTCACTGCAAATACGGCAAATTCGAAGGAATTCGCCGTATGGTATACTGCGTATAGTGTGATAGGGGTGTGGACTATCTGCATGCAGAATGGAATTGCCTGCGGTTACCTTACGGTGTAATTTGGTATGTAATTTACCCTCATTAACATACAGAGATACATCAAGAAATTCAACACTTTTATCATCCATATCAGTCGTGAATTTCAAATTCAAATCATTGCAGTAGATGGACTCAATGAAATCACTAGCCCATTGTCTGTTACCTTTCCATATCATGCAGATATCATCGATGTACCGCCCAAAACAATCACATTATTGCCCCATTCTGTCTGATATTTGGCCCTGAGGACATGCTCCCCCGACAAGCCTAGAGGCAAAGTTCAATCATCGCTATTACCATGATGTTTTGTTCCCTCATCCCTATACCTCTTTCTGACAAGTAGTACTTCACTGCTGACAGACCGTCAACATGGTTGATGCTAGTATATAATGATTCTATGTCCATAACAACTAGCAGAAAGTTTGACTGACATACAACATTCTTTATCTTACTTAGAAAATCAGCAGTGTCCTTGACAAAAGATGGTAAGGCAGAGACATGCAGCTGAAGGACGTGGTTCAAACATTTTGAGATTTTTTCCAGTAGGCTTTTCTGTGCAGATATTATTGGCCTGCCAGGAATGGGGAACGTCTCCTCATGTACTATCGGCAGAAATCCAAAATTGGAATTACAGGAAACTCCTCTTTCAAAAAATTCTGTTCATTCTTTGTTAGTAGGCCCTGCCTTTTCCACTGCATAAGACATTTAGTCACTTTCTCTTGAATCATACAGATCTCTTGTCTGTAAGATTGTCTGTAGCAAGAAGTGTCAGCAAGATGTCGATTAGCTTCTGCAAAGTATTGGTCTTTGTGCCATAAAACGACGTTGCCGCCTTTATCAGACTTATTAATGATGATATCCTGTGTTTTCCTTAGTTTATTCATCAAAGCCTGATATTGGTTGTTTTTGAAATTTCTGCCTTTATGTTTTGAATTTATATTGACGTTAAGTTGTTTTAGCTCGTCAACCACTCTTTCACTGAAAATATCCACAGCATCTCTTTGCATCAAGGGTTGGAAAGTGGGCGATGGACGAAAAGGGCTTGATGCCGGTTGGTTGGTATTGATACCCATATTTCGCAGATCCTCTTCAGTGGACACACTGTTGACAATGTTGTATTCAGTATTCAATATTATATATATATATATATATGCGAGCCAACAAACTCCGGTTCCGAAAGAAGCCGACAAGCAGGGCGGTCCGTGAGCAGGGCACCGGCAGCCCTGTGTACTATCAAATCCAGCACTCCCCAGCTACGGAAGAAACACCACGGACACCTTGCAAGGATTGCAGGTAATTTATTCCAAATGTAGAACTGCACCGCAACGCGTTTCACCTTTCGGCTTGATCACGCTAAAGAAGCCTAGCAGTGTACACATTTAAATATTAGTGATAGACATAAACATAAACAAAGGACTCAAAAACACCGTGAATTAAATGTCACTGAACCACTTACTCACTAGTACCGCCATTTTGACCTAGTCACAATCAATGGCCAATGTATGCATGAAAACCCATTTCTAGTTCATGAAATACATTTATGCACGCTGCCACAGTGATAATTAAGCGTGGTATATAACAGTATTGATCGCACTGCTAGTAGTCAAAATAACTGTTCAAGTGGGCCACAATTATTCAAAAGCACCTGGTGAAACCTATAGACACAGGCCTGTCCTTCCTAAGCTTGCCAGTTGGCAAGCTTAGGAAGGACAGGCCTGTGTCAGTTGGCAAGCTTAGGAAGGACAGGCCTGTGTCTATAGGTTTCACCAGGTGCAGGAAGTGCAAGGCCTGCAGTAACAGCTCTGATTGTAAAATTCTATCTATTGCAGGCACTGAGAAAAAGCTAACGATCAAAAAGAAACTGAACTGCAATACCATGTATTGTGTGTATGTACTACTGTGCCCATGCAACAAAGCATACATAGGAAGTACTATTAAATGTGCCAAACACCGTGTGCTGGAACACATGAGAGCTATAAGACACCACAACAGACAGTATCCGGTTGCACGCCATTTCTTCGAACAACATTTTCAGAATGAAAAATTACTGAGAATGGTTGTTATCGATGAAATTCCCATTAACATTCGTGGGGGCAACCGCAGACTGGCACTTCGTAAACTTGAGTCCAAATACATCATCGATATGGAAACGATGATGCCGCAGGGTTTGAACTCAAGTGAAGAACTGTCAATTCATTTGCATTAAGAACTGCCCAACATAATCAGTCATGCATAGGGAGTAACTATTCAGTGCCCTCCTTGATCTGCTTAAACTGGAATATATGTATATAGTGTAATTAACTAGTATCAATGGCCAGTGTTACTCCAGGTAGAATTGATCTGTCCTTATATTGGTTATCCACATAAGTGTGATATATTTAATACAATTGAATTGTGCTTTTTTCAGTTGCTGCCGCTTTCTGAACTGTTTTTTAAAAATTTGTACATATGTTTTTTGACTGTATGATATTTCATTGATTTTTAGGTGATGGCACATTTTTGGTGATGGTGGGACACGCCTACTGGATCTTGACCAGCAAAGCCAGACTGTTTAGTATACCCTTTTGATGTTCATGCCCACTAGGGCGAGACTTTTTACGTTCTTTGTCTATGTAGACAATCTGATTTGCATACAGCGCAGTGTTGTATTTACTTTTGAATAATTGTGGCCCACTTGGGCAGTTATTTTGACTACTAGCAGTGCGATCAATACTGTTATATACCACTCTTAATTATCACTGTGGCAGTGTGCATAAATGTATTTCATGAACTAGAAATGGGTTTTCATGCATACATTGGCCATTGATTGTGACTAGGTCAAAATGGCGGTACTAGTGAGTAAGTGGTTCAGTGACATTTAATTCACGGTGTTTTTGAGTCCTTTGTTTATGTTTATGTCTATCACTAATATTTAAATGTGTACACTGCTAGGCTTCTTTAGCGTGATCAAGCCGAAAGGTGAAACGCGTTGCGGTGCAGTTCTACATTTGGAATAAATTACCTGCAATCCTTGCAAGGTGTCCGTGGTGTTTCTTCCGTAGCTGGGGAGTGCTGGATTTGATATATATATATATATATATATATATTTAAAAAAAAAAAAATTATTACCAATCCTGGCATCTACGAACGACATATGCTGACTCTGTGGGAATTTGTCAAAGATAATATTTATTCCAGAATGATGACCTAGACACGTTTAGACTGCAAACTGCCTTGATCACTACATGAAATGAAATGAAATGAAAATTGCACTTATATAGCGCGTAACTACCCGGAGGCCTCGCAGCGCTTAAGATTGATTACTTTACAGCGAGCACCGGGCAGGTCAGCATGCTTGAGCATACAAGTGCGTTTTCAGGGCCTTTCTAAAGGACATGAGATTTTTGTTTTCTCGAAGGGAGAGGGGCAAGGAGTTCCAAAGTTTGGCCCCAGAGTGGGAAAAAGAGCGGCCACCCCAACAAGCCCTATTGATTTTTGTTGTGGTTACAAACTGAAGGGAGCCAGAGAGTAAAGCTCTAGGTGGAGCATAGGGTGTAACCACAGGATGCAGAATTGCCGGGCCAGTGCGATGAAATGATTTGTGGACTATGCACATGGCCTTGAACTGTACTCTAGCCACTACCAGGAGCCAGTGAAGCTCTTTAAGAGCTTTCCTCGCTGACTGCCGGCGGGGGATGTTATATAAGAGTCGTGCGGCACAGTTTTGAATAACCTGGAGCCTACGGGTGACTGCTGCCGGGGCTCCTAAATAAAGTGCGTTCCCATAGTCCAGGCGAGAGAGAATCAGGGCCTGGACCATGATTCTCCTGGCCTGGAATGGGAGTAAGGGAAGCACTTTGCGGAGCATTTTCAACAGTCCAATGCAAGTAGAAGCAGTTTTTGTAGCTTGGACTGAGAAATCCAGCGCCTTATCCAGCCAAATCCCCAGGCTCTTAATCTGGGGTTTGGGAGGGGGGGGGGGGCAGGCCTAGACATGGAGGCCAGGTGGATGCAAGGGCAGATGGAGAGGAATTGCCCAGCAGCATAATGTCTGTTTTCTCCCCGTTTAATTTAAGACAGGAAGATTGCATCCACCTGGCAATAGCCTCTAAGCAGGGGCCTAAGGTGGAAGACGACCCTTCGGGGTGGGCGAGGGAGACCACCAGTTGGGTGTCGTCTGCGTAGGTCACAATACGCACACCAAAGGGATGGACTATCCCTTCTAGGGGTTCCATGTAGGCATTAAAAAGGGTGGGACTCAGGGAAGAACCCTGAGGCACCCCACAGCTAAGTGGGTGTTTAGGGGAGACTATCTCGCCCTCACACACCTGAAAGAACCTGCCATCCAGGAAGGAGGCAAGCCATTCCAGGACCGCACCCGACACGCCCAAGCCATTCAGACGGTGTAATAATATGGCATGGTTGACCGCGTCGAATGCGGCGCTGAGGTCGAGCAGTATAATGGCAGCCTTTCCTCCCCGGTCCAGCACGGCTCTGGCCTCTTCAGTCACAGCCAGAAGGGCAGTTTCAGTTCCTTGCTGGGGGCGGAACCCTGTCTGAGAGGCACGAAGCAGACTGTTGGTTTCTAGGTAGTCCACTAGGATGTTATTAACGTGCCTCTCCAGCAATTTGCTCATCCAGGGGAGCAGGGAGATGGGACGGTAGTTGGCCAGATTGTTCTGGTCAAGTGTAGGCTTTTTCAGTAGGGCTCTGACCCTTGCGCATTTCCAGGGGGAGGGGACCATACTGGAAGTGATAGAGGCATTCAGGACATCAAGAATCACTGGGCGGATGATGTTCATGACCTTAGTAAGAATCTGGGGAGGAGCTTGATCGCTAGGGGATCCCGAAGTAATTTTCGGGATCAACCTGTCTAGAGTGGGGAGATCAAGGAGTGGAATTTTATCAAGCTTACATCATCAGGCACCTTTGAATTTACACAAAATATATGGTGAGCACTCTTAGTTGGTTGTCACAGCAATCATTCTTGGTAATAGACATAAAAGTTTCTATATGCGAAAACATGACAGTGCATTTTGAAAAGGAAAATCATATTACCATTGTTCTAGACTTTGATGCTATCAGCACAACAGTCATTATTACAAGCATAATTAAATAATATTAATAATCTGTGATATCAAAATACTGCAGAACCTGTACTGCAGACACATTGTGATAGTAACAGTGTTGCTCACGGGCGGTAATGTGTCCATACAAACAAGAGAAAGAGAAGAAATGTATCTGTATTTTATTCTATCCTCTTCGCTGCTGCAATATTCAACATCACTTCTATCCTATTGAATAACATAGGATACAGAATTGATAGAGATGTTCTGAACATTATATGCATGTATATGTATGACAATATAGCGTGTGGGTGACCCTACCCATTTCCATTGCAGTGATGAAAATACCAATAAGCTCTCAGCATCGAATAACTCAGTATACTCTGCAGAGGGCAGAAGGGAAGAGGAACAGATGTGGAGTATTGCCCAAGTGGGCCTATATACTAGGATCTCTCTTTCCTAAGTTGATGAAACTTGTATACTACTGGTGAAGCCCATCATGCGGCTGTGTAAAGTATCACAACTAAGACGTGAATAAGTGCAAAAGTGAAAAATAAAATGACGTGTGTAAAGGACCTAACGCTACAGAGTGGGATCTTGAGCGGGATAGGGTGCCAACCTATCACAAATGTACATTTAGTGCCTCATCTGCATTCATCCCATTTGGGATTTTGGAATCAAGTAAGATGATATACCTCGATTTTAATCTCCTCAGTGAGAGCTGTCTGTTCCCTCCTCTGGAGTTTTTGGGGACATTGTCAATCACAAAGAAGAGGAGATTTTGAGATTTACCTCCATGGCATGTGTTTATGTGTCTTGCGACTTGTTATGTAGGGTCATCATTAGTGATGGCCCTAAGATGTTGTAATATACGCACGGGGACGGAGAGTATGGTGCTTCCCACATATTGTTTGGCACATGTGCATTGGAGAACGTATACTGAAAAGTCTGTTTTGCAAGTGTAACTGCCTCGGATTTCAAAGGGTGTTTGTCTAAATGGCAAAGGGACTATTCTAGTGTTCACTCATGCTTGCATGCTTTATATTTAAAGCATTTGTGAAACCCTCTCTGTGGTTTGAGCCAGCTTGTCCCCTTCTCTAGCGATTGTGCATTGCGGACGAGCTCCTGGCGCGTAGATTTCGCTCTTCTGAATGTTATCGGGGGAACTCTTGCGCAGGTAGGGCCAATGACTGGATCACTTCAAACTAACTGCCAATGCCAATGTAAAATTTTACGGAGGTTAGTAGGGTAAGCGTTGAAGCCTGTAATCAGTCGAGGGGTATTGATCTTATCATTAGTTTTTTTCTTTCTGTTTTTTGAGGAAAAAAGTAGATCTTCCCTTTTGATGTTAGCACTTTTCTGTTCTGCAGTGGCTAATGTATTGGTGCTATACCCTCTACACTTAAATCTTTTGGACAAGCCCTCAGTAGACTGTTTCAACCCTCTTGTGTGCTGCAATTACGCTTCATGCGGAGGCATTCCGCAAATGGGATGCTCTCCTTCAGACTTGTGGGGTGAAAGCTGCTAGCGTGGAGGATCGCATTACCTGAGGTAGGTTTTCTGTAGGTTCTAGACTGTATTTTGTTGTTTTCTACATAGATTTCAAGATCTAGGAATTGGATAGACTCTCTACTAGTGATGCATGTAAATGATAAATAAAGGTTTTTACTATTAAGCTTTTCTGCAAATCTTCTGGCACTTTCCTCAGAGCCCCGCCAGAGAATACAAATGTCATCTATGTACCTGACATACAGACTTACATCGTCAGCCATAGATTTTCTCTGCATCTCAATGAGTACTTGCTCCTCCCACCGGCCCATATGCAAATTTCCATATCTGGGGCAAAGCTGCTTGTAGAAGAGTCTGTCAAAGATAAAGATGTTATTATCTAAACACCATTCTGCCATTTGTAACAACATCATAGTATGCTGGTGTAGAAGTATTGGTCTTCTCCCCAGATAGTAACTTAATGCAGTCAAGCCGACCTTGTGTCTTATACTGGTGTATAGAGTGTGTACATCCAATTTCATTAGTACAGAGTCTTTTTCCATGATGTATCATAGATTTTTGTCAGAAAATCTCCCGTGTCCCTGATGTATGTGGGGAGTTCATGGACATAGGGCTGAAGGAAAAAGTCTATGTATATTGATGTGTTTTCGAATAATCCCCCAATCACAGCCATGATAGGTCTTCCTGGGTGGTTCAAAGCATTTTTATGCATCTTGGGTATAAGATAAAGCTGTAGAGTCACAGGATAGTAATTAAAAAAAAAATTCGGGTTCTTGTTTTGAAATTAACCTAACACCGCTCCATTCTTAGAGGGCCTTGCAAAACTTTTCTTTTACTCCAAAGATACAGTTGGGGCTAATGCGACTGTACCACTCTCTGTCCTGCAATTGTTTTTGTGCCTCAATGTTGTATTTGTCTGATGGCCATAAGACCCCATTGTCACCTTTGTCAGACCACCTGATAACTATGTCTTGCCGTTGTTTAATTCTTTGTATGAGGTCATTATATTGCATCCTTTGGTTGCGATTCATTTTGATAAATTATTTGCTGCCTAATTTCACCAATTCCTTCAGGTCTTTGACTACATTTTTGGCCAAGATGTCTAGTCTGTCTTTAGGCATCATCGGAGTAAAAACTGATTTACGTCTGAATGGTGTACGTACACTCCCATAGACATCCAGATCCGATCTCATTGCTAACTCCATGGGTGATACTGGGCTATTTTATTCTTCGCATTCAAGTTCTGCCAAGTCCCTAAGGAGACTCATGTCTGCCACACTGAGACTTCCATTATTAGTTTGCATTGTCTCATATTCCTCTGTGTTGCGTGTTACAATGTAGAAATGTTTTTGCAATTTGACTTTTCGTATGAACTGGAAAACATCCACCCTCGTTTGCGTGTAGTCAAAATTTGTTTTGGCACAGAATGTTAAGCCTAAAGATAAAATTCATTGTTCATCTTCGTTCAGAGCCATACTGGATAGATTAATAATTGTGTTGTCAATGTCTTTATTTGTTTCTACCTCCGTCTGTTTCTTCTGTTTGTTGGTTTTGCGGTTTTCCAAATTTTTTGTTTGCCCCGTGGTCTGTCCTTCCATCTCCTTCTGTTTGACCTCTGCCTTGCCTTTCTGCTCTGGGCGCAGTGGCCGTAGTTGCAGACTCATGGTACGTTCCAACGCAAAAAAAACCCAACTCTTGTGCTTCTGTAGGTGGTTTTCGATTGAGAATACCGCTTCCTGTGGCTTCTAAATCCGATTCCACTTCTGAACTCAATGCAGATTCACTGGGCTCTATGGTTCTCGTTTGTTTTTCAGCAGTGACAGATAGTTGTTGGCAGCAAATATTTTTGAATTTCCTAGAAAACATGTATATTTATTACGGTCCTAATGCTCGTTTATTTATTAATGGCCAAATCTCTTCCCAATTTTCCCTTTTTAGAGGTACTAGACAAGGATGTCCTCTTTCCCCTCTATTATTTTTAATTGGCATTGAACCCTTTCTTATCTGAATAAGAAAATGTGATAATATTAAAGGAATCAACATTAATAATGTTACTATTAAAACCCTTGCTTATGCGGATGATTTTCTTTTATTCATCAGTGATCCTGTATTTTCGTTTCCTTTTTTTAATGGATATTATAAGAAATATTCTAAAATTTCTGGTTATACATTAAACACCAACAAAACAGAATTTTTTTCCTTAAATGTTTACTGTACTCCTGATATGCTTCCCATTCCAGAAATTATTTGGCAAAAGAACAAATTAAAATATCTTGGAATTTTATTTGCTCCTTCTATAAAATCAACCATAAATTTAAATTGTGATTTTTTCCTTAATTATATCAAACAGAAGACATTTAAATGGTTATCATTGCATCTTTCCTGGTGGGGCAGAATGGATTCGATTAAAATGAATATTGCTCCCAAAATCTTTTATACCCTTGCCATGATTCCTACCCAATTTCCACTTAAGTTTTATAAGGATATTGATAAATGTTTATCTAAATTTTTATGGAACAACAAACCTCCTCCCATAAGTTACAAAGCATTAAAAATACCTAAACGGAATGCTGGTTTTGGTTTTCCAGACTTTTTTCTTTATCATAAAGCATTTATCCTAAAACAAAGTTCATTATGGTTTAATCATTCCTTTTTATTTAGGCCTCATGTTTGGCTTAATATTGAAAAATCAATAGTAAGTCCTTTTCCTTTACCTTCTCTGTTGTCCATGCATAATAATGCTAAATTGTTTCAAAGATCTGTTATTATTAAATCTACTAAAATGTTATTTAATGATTTTGATTTAATTTTTCTTTCACCCATGAACAATACAAATGAGTTATCGTTATGGTATAGTAATATTATTAAATTAGATAAGAATATTAGTTATTGGTATTCTTGGATTAAAGCAGGTATTTTTTATCTCAAAGATGTTTATTATAATAATACTTTTATTCCTTTTGAAGTATTGCAAAAAAGATTTGGATTATTTAAATCTGACTTGGTCAATATCACTATTTATGCAATTCCATCTTAGACTCCTTCCCTAATGATATTCCCTCTAACACGCCTGCTGATTTATCAATTTATATTCAAATAATTTCTTCCTTGTCTCATGGTGTTTCCATTCTATATAAAATATTATCTGACACTTTAGAGTTGATTGCAACTTTTTGGAACAATGAACTTTCACTTGATTTATCTATGGACATATGGAAAGATATTTGGCTTACTAGCTTTTCTGGCTGGTTACCTGTTTCGATTTATTAAACTAATGCCTATATATTATATAATCTTTTATGGTCTCCTTCATGATTATTTTGAGCTAAACTTATTCCGTCTGAAGATTGTTGGCATATTATACAAAAGATTATTAATATTCAAATTGATGTTTCTTATTCCTTAATACCATGTAAATCTGCTATTGTTCCTCACCATTTGCCTGCTTTAGAAGGTAAACTTTTTAATGTCTTAGTTTCTGCAGCTTTAAAATCTATCACTTTGTGTTGGAAAGATGCTTCTCTTTTATCTGTTAATGCTTGGTGGTCTTGGGTTATCTTTTCAAGAAGAGGTGCTCAATTATCACTAAAAGGGATTAATCACAATTCTATGTCTTATGAATCCTTTTGGTTGCCTATTGATACTTATTTATCTTCTTAATGTTTTCTTAATTGTATTATTCTTGATTTTTATTATACTGTTCACTCTTAGTCTGTTTTTTTGTAGCTCTTTAGATTGGTTATGCATTAAAGGTTCTATGTAATCCCTTCTTTCCCTTCCCTCTTATGTTTCTTTTCAGTATATATTATCTTTTACCTAATGTATTTTTTTTAGATTGCTTATTGTATGACTTTAGTTTTTAGGTATTTTTTTATATATAGTAATGTTTTTTGTATTGTCTTTGTTGGTTGAATATATACACAAATTCTAATAAAAAAAAATTGAACAAGAAAACATGTATATTCTCCCATTTAAATAGTCATTTCTATCCCTTTGGAATTTCTTTCTTTTATTGTTTGTTCATATTTTGACAGTCCCGTTTTTATTTCTGTCAGTATTTTCTTCATTTCATCTTGGTTTTCAATTTTTTCCAACTCTTTGTAAATTGCATTGATTCTAACCAGGATTTTTTCACGGTCACTTGTGGCATATTTGATTAGTATTTGTAACATGTGCACTGAGAAATCAGCACTGTTATCTGCCCATTGTCACAGCATCTCAGGTTCAGGGTTCTCGTATGTCTCTGCCACGAGAATCCTAAGTCCTCTTGGAATGCGCCCCAAGTGCAAGTAACGTTGGAGCGACTTACATTCCCACCATTTAGATATTTCATTTTTTAGTAGTTTCTCCAACACTTGTGTCATTTTTACCAGGTCGTTGCCAAGCCAGCTGTGCTATTGTCCCAGTTGCTTTTGAGGCTGTTGATGCATTTGTGTCGGCATCACTAAAGATATCTATTGCCGTCTCTTCCTGCTCCCTGACCTACTCCTTGGCCATCACTGTAATTATAAACTTTCTGTGTCACCCACTGCCCGTACTTGAGTCTACGGGACTACCTCTCCCATCAGCCACCTGGAGGGACTCACAAGCACCCCACGATCCACACCAGTGATCTTACCTGAAACTCCGATCGCCCACCAGCCACCACAAAGATCAGGACGCTGTCCTA
Organism: Lissotriton helveticus; assembly: GCF_964261635.1. Classification (NCBI taxonomy): domain Eukaryota; kingdom Metazoa; phylum Chordata; class Amphibia; order Caudata; family Salamandridae; genus Lissotriton; species Lissotriton helveticus. The sequence goes on along the minus strand of NC_136060.1, from coordinate 334,469,366 downwards.
AGTGCAGACTTTCGGATGATCGAGTCAGGGGATGTCTGCTGCGGGGGTCTCTGCATTTTCTTTTTCCAAAGTTAATACCACTAGGGGTCCGGGGACGCAGTGCTCCATATCGAGGAGAGTCAGCAGTAAGATTCCGGCAAATCTTCTATATTTTACCAATCCTGGCATCTACGAAAGAGAGGCGCTGACTCTTTCGGAATTTGTCAAAGAAAATATTTATTCCACAATGACGACCTAGACGCGTTTTGACGGCAAAATCACCTTAATCACTACATCAGGTACCTTTGAATTGACACAAAATATATGGTCAGCATTCTTAGTTGGTTGTCACAGCAACCATTCTCGGTAATACACATAAAAGTTTCTACACGCTAAAACATGACAGTGCATTTTGAAAAAGAAAATAATATTACCATTGTTCTAGACTTTGATACTATCGGCACAACAGTAATTATTACAAGCATGAAAATACCGCAGAACCCATACTGCAGACAAATTGTGATAGTAACAGTGTTGTTCATGGGCTGTAATGCGTCCATACAAACAAGAGAAAGAGAAGAAATATATCTGTATTTTATTCTATCTTCTTCGCTGCTGTAATAATCAACATTGCTTCTAACCTATTGAATAACATAGGGTACAGCATTGAAAGAGATGTTCTGAACATTATGTACATGTATATGTATCACAATATAGCGCGTGGGTGAACCTACCCATTTCCATTGCAGTGATGGAAACGCCAATAAGCTCTCAATATCTAATATCTCATTATACTCTACAGAGGGCAGAAGGAAAGAGGAACAGAAGTATATATACATAGTGCAAAGAAATGACAAATAATGAAAGAGCTTTACTATGGCAATGGTTATGAGGTGTCAGATTAGCAGTAGAAATAAGGGACTCCCCTTACTGATTTAGTAGTATCAAAGAATGTAGAACATTTTGGTCTTGGAGTGCAAAGTCAGTATTGCCAAATTAGATAGTGCCACATTTGACTACATTTGTACATCAGTGTCAGAACTTGCAAAACGCATATGGCATGCAAAACATGTTTCAAAGGCTTGGTACACTTGTTCTATTTACACAAAACATAATCAGACTGAGACCGATGAGCAAAGAATTGGAGATCAGAGACAATGCTGACATAAGAAACATAAGATACTAGAAAACATAATATGATGTAGTGTGCTGATTTCATAATTGCTGATTAGGTATGGCGTGTTCTGTCTGGAAATATTGCTCTTGATGTCTAGCTAAGAGACCCCACCCACTGATTATGTGACATGTGCATAATCGTTTTGATAATACTAAACTCACTAAGAGCTGCCTGTAGCCTACAGTTTCCATACTTGCTCGATAAAACCCAGACTCCCTAAACACCCAAATCTTGAGAAGACCCAGACCTAGTCAGATCTCTGCTTTTGAGAGAACCTCTTGGTAACTGCTCAGTGCATGCTCTGCTATCAATAGCCAATACATTCAATGAATCCTCCTTTTTAACACCAAAGTCACATCCAGGTGTTCTCTAGATCAATGATTCCCAAACTTTTGACTCTGGAGGACCCCAGGAAGCCGGGGACCCCCAAGCAATTTGTAGGATTTAATTTTAAAACATTATACCAGTAATTCAAAAAAATTAAACACACGTGTGCACACAAAACATATACTCTTTTTTTTTTTGGTAGAGTTTTATATAGCGCGAACTAGACCCGAACCGAATCAGGTATCAGAGTGCTTTACATAGCACAAGTTACGTTTTACATGAGGACACACACTTTAATTTTTAGGCACGGGGAGATTAAGTGATTTGCCCAGAATCACAGGAGGTTTTGGCGTCGTTACCGAGACTCGAACCGAGATCCCCAGGTCCGAGGTCGAGCGCCCTAGCCGTTAGGCCAACTCCTCTCCCCACTCGAATTACTAAGGGTTTTAGGGGCATATTTACAAGCCCCTATCACCATGGGAACATCAATATTTGTGATGTTCCCATGGCGAAAGGGACTTCGCCTTATTTACACAGCAGCTTTAAGCCACTTAATGTGACTTAGCGCTGCCTTATAAATAAGCCCCCCTTTCACGCAATGCTTAACATGAAAGGGGTGGGCAGTGGGAGTTGCAGTGGGTGTTCCACCCCAACACCCATTGATTTTGACGCTGCCCTCTATGTACAAGGGCAATGTAAATAGGAGGCAGCACAAGATTAAGACCATGGAAAACCTGGTCTTAACTTGGCGAAACGAGGAGAAATACGTTATTTCTCTACGATTTAGCTTTTTCCCATGGAAAAAGCAAAATGCCTTGGATTGTTTATGTTCAGGAAGGTGACACTTCGGGCACATAAACAATCTTTTAAAAAAAATACATTTTGTAATTTCCATGTGTGCTGCATTAGGCAGCAAGCATAGAAGTGACAAAACGGCATTTCAAAATTGTTCATGTGCAGGAAGTCGCACGCAGACACCCTTGCACTCTGGTGCAAGGGTGCCGGCGTTGTCACTACACTGCTAAGTGTAGTACTAGTGCAGGGGGAAATGCAGGGCTGCACCATATTTTTGTAAATATGGTGCAGCCCTGCGTTTCTGAAGTGGCGGAGCATGTCGTTAAGCCAAGGAGGCTAACGACATGCTCCGCCAATTCTATAGTAAATATTCCCTTTGTATTTTATATTGAAAGAAATTGCAAAAAAATTAAACATTTTAATGGGAAGGTTGGTGCTGCATATCCAAGACTAACTTTTGAATGGTTGCTTTTATTTCGCAGTACGAGGCTCCTGCTCCTGCCAGGGCCAGCCTGGAAACCCAAAGCAGCCCTGGAAAATGTTCTCAGACCAGTCCCTATATGGTGCACACTAGGTGCAATGAGTGAGCCTGACCACTACAAAGGGGGCTTTGGGAGGCTCGCCCACCAAAAATGTAGGAAACAATGGTGCAGTCTAGAAAACAGTTATCATTTTATAATGAATTGTATTTGCTTTTAAAGAATAGTAAATGAAGACCTAACTATGCACCAGGATACGACAATCTTTGTTGGGGTTCTTAAATGATTCCCTTATTATCACCCTTTAATAGGGCCTCATCTCTCTATAGCCCCTCTGTCACATGTATTTCATTTGTTTTATAGCATCTCTTTTACCATTGTAGGATGTCAAAGCACTCTACATAGCACACATATAGAGAAAATGAATCATACGTGAAAATTAATGTATACAAAATGTTACATAAGGCAAAGGTGACTACAAGGTGTAGAATTCACATGCCATTCATACTGTTAGGCATTTTTAAAGAATGCTTGGTCTGGTGAAGCACAAACACGGGATTCAGAACATAGCACAGTGGTTAGCATTGACATTAACAATAAAAATTTATTTCCACCCAAATAAACTTTTTTAGCAGCATCCGGATAATTATAGACTGGGAAGAAAACATAAGTTACTACTTTGTACCATACAGTTTGCAAGCAGCTCTTTGATGAGAATTTATAGGTCACTGTGCTAGATTACGATTGACCTATGCACATAAAATACTGTTTTTTAAAATGCATGGTACACGTTCTTTGCAGTAGGCATATTAACCCTCTGTGCTACATTAGATGAGTCAAAGCTGCCACTGGACAAACCTCTCAACTCTCTCCAGCAGATACATTAATCACTGGCATTTTCATGACACTTTTATTGTTGCTCGAAAACTACTAATTTTACCAGGAACTTTGCAGTGTTTTTCAAACTGCTGCCTGGGGACCCCCTGGGAATGTGCCACCGCGGACCACAGTTTGGGAAACACTGCTCTAGATGATCAGTGGCAGCTACCCTTAATGGGCCATAGGGACACACCCTATTGTTTTTTGGCCAGTTTGTTTTTGTTTCATAAGAGTTAATACTAATCTATTATTCACACTTGGTATAATAAAAATGTCAACCTCCTTTGGTCGGCAACAGTCTTTGTTTAAAGGCTGGTGCATAAAGGCAATTGCACCAGCCTTCAGAGAAAGATCACTAGAGCTGGAGAAATTCCATCCCTGACAATGGGTCCTTGACACACATCTGTGCCTTCCTCATTTGTGATGTGCTAGGCATCACAGTTAAAGGTAGACATGGGTGCTGTAGGCTTAAAAATAAGGCTGGGTGTAGCAGGAGGAGTTGGCTAAAAACTCAGTGGAGCTCCCCTCCACGCCCCCTACAATCCGCAATAAATATTTTTTAAATGCAATCTAGAATTAATGTAAAATAAAACTGCACTTACCTTATCACGGAGTCCTGGACTGCCCTCATCCTCCTCGCTGTAATCCATGATAGGACAGCGCATGCACCCGCAGGCATGTGCAGTCCTACCATGAGGTATATCTAATGTAGGAGATTGCGGCGAGGAGGAGGGCAGCCCGGGATGCTGAGATAAGGTAAGTGCAGTTTTATTTTACATTAATTGTAAATTGCATTTAGAAAATATTTATTGTGAGAGATTGGAGGATCCGGGGCTGAACTCCACTCCGCTGGGGAGTTGGAAGTTTTGCAGAAACTTCGCGTTCTCCGCAGAACGTAGAGTATGCAAAATTCTGCAAACTCCACCAGCAGAGCAGAGGTCAGTGCCCAGGGTTACTTAAGATGTTCTGTGCCCATGGCTACTCCAATCAGCCTCCCCCCTTCCCAACTCATCACAGAGTATGCAAAGAGGGCTGAGGCAATTTGCAAAATCCGCACTTTTCTATAGATGAGGGGGCAAGTGATGGTGGTGCAGGAAAACCTACTAGTGCACCCCTCTCCACTCCTTATTTGTGAAACCCAAAAATTACAACAACATGAGAAATAGGATTTCCGCACACAAAGAAATATTAGTACAATCAAATAGCAAATAAGCCAATCGTAATCATAATCTGAAGAAATTCTTCAAGTCCATGAACACTCGTTTTCTTTTGAAAAATGAATTCTTTATTGAAAGTGATGAGTAAATCAAGCAGATAAAATCCAATATCCACAATCCAATTAGCCAATGTGTTATGTTCCAACAGGGACTTCTTCAAGGCTATAGAAAAACACATATACAAAGACATTTTCAAGAATTATATACATACATATAGCTGAGCAGACGCATGTGCATAAATCATCACAATTTTTCCAAAATTATTCAACTTATCCAAGAGTTAGCTATACATAAGAGGGGATTCAATATTTGCCCATTTAGGAGAAAAGTACAATCAATTATCAAAGCATCACAAAGCTATACTTCCAATAGCTTACAGAGAGACGGTCTTAAACCTCATTCATTTTTTAATGTAATGTCAGCTGTACATTGCAACATACCTCTAATATTAGCTCAAGGTGTACATTCACATTCAAAGTAAGTATGTCCACATTTAGTTCATGTGACATAAAGGTTACAAGTCTGTACAGTGACCTAAAACAATAGAAATATAGTTTAATATGTATATATACAATATTTACACTTTTTAAATTCTACGTCCTATTTACATATCAGTGGTTAGTGACCATATCTCTCGCCACAGCATGAATAAACAGAAAATGATAACAAATTGCAAAGACCACTGTTCTTGCAGATTATATTCTGCTCTGACCAAGTACATTCTGTTACTAAGGGAACACTGTTTTTATTTACATATCAAAGCCCAATGGTTCAGTATCAGCACATCATTTCCTTACAATATCATCGGCTGCGTAGAAACAAAGTGATATGTTATTATATTATGGTAGCATAACAAGAAACACCTGTGTCATTTAACACAAAAGGCAGCCTTTGTCTGACAACTGTGATGGCCATCTTCATAGAGGACGCAAACTATCCAAAACACAAGCGTTATCTTAAAATTAGATGCAGATGTTTTAAGTAATGCATCTCAACAGTTTGTTGCTTATATATTTATTTGCCTAATATGTATACATTGGTGAGACTAACTTAAATAAGTTACTCATGTCAAAAGTAAAAAATAACAGTGCAAACTAAGCATGGTTGACTTTTGAGTCGCGCTTATATCAGGACAATACGGACGCCATTTTAGTAAAGGACGTACTCAATCCGTTTCATGAGTGCCATATTGATGAAGGGTGTGTTCTCTAGAAAACATTACATTATACTATTTGTACGTTCATATGCACAGTAAAAGAACATTATTAACTTGATCCAAAATTATTATTTAACTTAAATGCAAGAATTTCAGTGTTTTAAAATAATTTTGCATAGCCCAAAAATGTGTTTTTGACAACTGCACTGACAGCAAAAGGCGCAAGCTCCATTTTGGAATCGTATAAAAACATCACTAGTCCAATGTAAATACAATAAAGAATTATACTCTGCAAACATAGATTTAGTGTCTGCAGAAAGTGGAACATAAGTAGCATGAGACACACAGAGTAGGGAAAGGGTGGGGTGAAAGAGAGTAAAACCTCAAATATGTGACTCTGCATGTTTGAGCTTTCAGTTTTATGCCTCAGCACCGCAGGCTGAAAGGATCAATCTTCCAAATGAGACCTGCAGCAAGGTAAGTAAAAAGCCTTAACACTTTTAAGTGTGTGTTGTGCATATGGGTAAGTGTCGGAGCTTGTGGGTGGATAAGAGAGTATCTGTGAGAGAAAGCATGTACATGTGAAGTGTGTGTAAGTGAAAGTGAGAGAATCAGTGGAGTGACAATGAGTGATAGAGTGAATATGAATGTGACTGAATGATAGTGAGTGGGGAAGAATGACAGTGGGTGTTACTGTGAAAGAGAATGGCTGTGAGTGTTACTGTGAGGGAGAATGACAGTGAGGGCCAAATTATGAGCCTGCGGACCTGTGGTGGTTCGGCGATGGAGGTCCAGCCACCACCGCACTAGCGGCCCCACTGCCCAATTATAACTGGGTGGAATGGAACATAATTGGACCTCCGGCTCTGCCAGGGAACCACCATTCCCTGGCGGTTGTGTAGCAGCCAGGCTCTATGTAATATAGAGGTGGTGCCGCTGCTGCACGCCATGCATACTACAAGTCTCAGGACATCTAGCGGTTTCCTGCATGAAAACGCTGGCTGTGCTGAAACACAAGGGCACCCCTGTTCCCCCTCAGCCTGGGATGCATGAAGGGGGGCACAACATTACATGCACCCAGGTTCCTGCACTGCATGGACTATTGATTCCATGCCATTCAGGAACCCCGTGGGTGATCCCATTGCATTGCCTCTTTCAAAGGCACTGCTGCCTTTGAAAGATGTTCTGCAGCAGGACTGCCAGGCCATCGGCCCACCAGACCACAAAAGTGGTTGTAATCTGGCAGTGGTGGCAGCGACCTTTGGCGGAGTGCTCACACGGAGGTTGGCATCCCCGTGCCACCCCTCTGCAGAAAGTCATAATTAGGCCCTTAGTGAGTAACAGTCTGAGTGAGTCAGAATGAGTGAGGCAGAGTGAGAATCAGTAAGACTGATTTTGTCAGGGTGAGTCTGAATGAGTGGTACTGCTTAGGAATTACTGAGAATGATTTAGACAAGGGGAGTCAGTCAGCCTGAGTAAATCAGATTGATTGACTGAGTCAGAGAATAAGTGAGACTGAGTAAATCATATTGAGTGAAATAAAGTGAACTGGAATGAGTGAGACTAAGTGGAAACATGTGAGACTAGGGGAGTCAGAGTGAGACTTAATGATAAGTGAGTCAGACAGATATATTAAGTGAGAGTGATTTGGGCTGAGTGAGAATGATAAAGATTGAGTAAGACCAAGTTAGACTAACTTAGAATGAGTGAGACTAAGTGAATGACTCAGAGTGAGAAAAAGGCTGAGTGAGTGATTGCCCTTGAATCCACTGAGAAGTCAGGCTTGCTCAATGGAATTTGAGACAAAGATTATACCTCACCACTTTTATGGGTCACCAGCTGCCACGTTTAATGACACTAATAGCCACATATAGTTCTGTTTTTGGTAGTAATAATCTCTAAGAGTTTTTCCTTTTTTGTATCTGCTATACTAGGAGCTATGCTCTTAATAACAACCAGATTTACTTATGAAAATGTTTTTGTTAATAACCAGAGGCAGATGACACTTTGCTGTTCATATACAAGGTCAATTTAATACAATGAGCCTTAGAATACCAAGAGTCATCCTGGGTTCTGCATTCATAATAGCAGGCATATCAGAAGCTCTATGTTTGAAACCTTCCAAAATAAAACTGAGCTATGTGCATTATAGTTCTCAGATTAATCAAACCCTTGTTTTTGTAATACGTTGACTCTCTTGAACATGTTCTCTTCAAAATGATTAGGCTTACTCAGAATCTTCTTTTGCTAATGCTGATATTCACCAGAATTATGACATCCATCAAAATGGCATAACCCTTCTCCATTTATGAAAGAGCTGAAGATGCACCTCTTTAAAGAATGCTACTTAGTGATGCAGCCACCGTCCACATTAACTCCTAGATAGCAGCTACTCCTCCAATCACACCTTTCCTGTGTCGCTTCACATTAGAGCTATGGAGCACAGTACTCTAATACTCACCGTCTCAAAGCCTCACCAACTATATTAATAGATCCAAGTGCCCATAGGCAAAGGAGAAACCTGACCAAGAAGTAAGGTGTTTATAAAGTAATAATAATTCTATTCATTTATGACAAGTTCAACATTATTTGTTTTTACCTTTCTTGTTTCATGCCAACAACGTTATGGTTGTAGTCAATAAATCCATAGGTTGGCATGATTTTAGGGAATGTGTATGCAATTGCCCTTTTGTTTTCCATGTTTCATGATATGGACATGGAATCGTGACTCACTCCTCGGGCCTCTAATGACCTATTTCAGAATAATGGGTCAAGCTGAAAGGGTGAGTGGACTTTAATTGTGAATAGCCTTCAATAAAGGGGCTTGTGTCTTAAGGGGGCAATGTCAACTAAAAGCTGTTAAAATCCAAGAGCTTGTGAGCAATAAACTATAATACATTGGAATCCGCAATCCCTATATAAATGCCTGTCTCTAATTTCTTTCATAATCGGTGACATCTGATGCACTTGCTCACAGGTTATAAATAAAATCTATTAGAATTCAACTGTGATAACTTATTAAATTTAAGTTCTGAGGTTACATTGCCTGCTGCCAGAGCAAGTAGCGGAGGTGAAAGGCAGGTCAGGTCATGGAGCAACAGCAACGAAAATGAAATGTTACTTTTCATTCCTCTAGTCTGTCTGTTTTTAACCTCTACAGTGCCAAGCAGAAAGTAGATATGTATGGCAGCATTTTTGTTTTGTGCACTCATTGGGAGATTATCGAAAAGTTGGAATCTTTCTGCAAGTTTCTGCTTCGCCATTTAAAAAAAAAATAATTTCTATTCAATTGCTTCCTTCTAATATCTTTTTATGATGTACTTAATTTTGCACTAGTTATTCTATTGTTATGCTTCTTGCTTGCAAACATGCTCCATCTTTCATATGAAAGAGCTATGCACAAAGGATTTAAGTGGCTTATGGGAAAGGTAAGGGTGTGACCATGTGTTATAAGGAATAAAGAGCCTCCTACTGTACAGGATAAGGATATTTCAAGTAATCTTGAAGGTTCTTCGGCCTCATGCTCTATATGGTTATGGAACTCTGTGACGTGGCTACTATAGGCCCAGGAAGAAACACTGCCATTTTTATATGCACAAGTTTCTTAAGTGGCCTTCCTTTTTGCACAATGACTTTTGACACACATTTACTTCTGTGACAGTGCAGGATTAGCTTCCCTGAACCACAATGCTTACAATTCAACTATGTAAGTACACTAACATGACACCTAGAACATTTAGTCCAAGGCCTAAACATGCATTGTGCAAACGTTGTTGTTTGTTATTCATCCATGAGGCGACATGGCTATCACAAGAGAATAGGATATAAAGGGAGGGGGGTTTTACCCAAACATAGTCACTGGGACCTGGGTTCAATGAGTACTGAGAGGACGGAGTCCAAGTGTGTATGAAAATTATTGTTATACAATCTAAACAAATGATCAGCAACGCATTGACTGAGTCCACACTGTTTTAATCACAACGGGACTAGGTATATTAAATATACATAAGAATAAATCAATAAGTACAATTAGTTGTACAGTGCCTCAGAAAGAATAGGGAGAGGAGGTGGTGAGTGATCTAGTGAGGATGAGGTAGTGAAGAAAATTTGGTGACAGTAAAATCAATGAATTACGAAGACAGTATTTGTGAATCGTATACAGTACAATAGACAATTAGTTCATACCAATTGGTTCAGAAAATCATACTTCACATAGCACAATAAATGAAACAAATGATGGCGTGAAGTTGAAAATCAAATGGACAGTTGTCGACGTTTCGACCCTCTAGGGAATGTCGGGGTTAGTTGGGCCCTCGCTGTGGGGTCTTCATCAGGACAAGAGATCGGGGCAGACAACCTTGATAAGTGGTAAGGAATTCCGAGGTCTCAAGTCTTCATTTGATTTTCAACTTCACGCCATCATTTGTTCCACCTCCTCTCCCTATTCTTTCTGGGGCACTGTACAATTAATTGTACTTATTGATTTATTCTTATGTATATTTAATATACCTAGTCCCGTTGTGATTAAAACAGTGTGGACTCAGTCAATGCGTTGCTGATCATTTGTTTTGATTGTATAACAATAATTTTCATACACACTGGGACTCCGTCCTCTCAGTAATCACAAGAGAATAAACAACGTCAGCTGACTGAAGTCTCGACATGGAAGCATGAATACTGTTATTATAAATACACATAAATTTTTATGTTCAAATCAGAGGAGCACTGTCAGTATGAGGTTGTTGCTTAGTCTGTGTCTCAGCCCAGCTGATTCCTACTTACCCTCTTCCAGGAGGGTGACCAAGACGAGACCGGCATACATTTACCTTCAGGTAATGTGATGCTAGATCATCCAGTAGGGGATTCTTGGAGGGACACTGCCCTAGGAACCTAGGTAAGGTAATGGATAGTAGGGATTCACTATACACAGCACTTATATGCCAGCATGTGTAAACTGTTTTAGCGCAATGGTGGAATTGTTTAGCCTTTTCCCTGGTCTTGCACTGCTAATCACTTTTTTCTGCTTCTCTCTATTAATCATTGCAGCACCTATGTTTTATACAAGAATCACAACAGTTCAATAAATATTGAATCGCCCCTTTGTGTACTTCTTGTGTATCTTTGTAAGTAAGCCCGATTGACTAAGTGAAAATGTTCTAAATCTGTTACCATCAGGGGTGGGGAATTCCTATCTCCCGACGCCCGAGACATCTAGATTTCTTAGGAGGGCAAGAGGTTTTAATTTGTATTTTGTCCAAAGGACAAGTAGACAGATTTATGGTAACACGATACACAGCTGTTCAACCCTGTAGGTCACAGCCAGTAAATAAGTTGCTCTGAGCAGTTTATTGGCAGTGAAAGGGTCAATGCAAAAGCGGGGGCCTGCATTTTAATTTCCTCAGAGCAGAACAACAAAATGATAAAGCAAAGCTCAAGGTTGGAGCAAGCTCGATAAGCTTGTTTGGCTTCCAGGCCCTCCCCTGTTCCTTTTATTTTCTTCAAGCATGAGACACACATCGAGCTTCTGCAGCTCCAGTACACTCGCAGCAATGGCATGTAAGAGGCTGCTTTTTCTGCCTCTTGGCCCCTTGCTCTGACTTGAACTGTATGACCCCTCCCTGCCTTGTATTCTCTGCTCCACTCCTGGGCCTCATAGGGCTCCAATATCCCTGCTCATCTTCAACTCACTTTAATTTCCCTTCTCATGCACCCCCTCCTTCAAAGGCTTACATTAAAGCTCATTAGTTTCCCCATGGGCTTTCATGCAGGCCTAAGGCCACCCCTAATTCTGTCCTTGCACTAGGCCTCTCATCTCACTTTGTGCCTGCACCAGGGGCATTGTGAACACACCGCTGTAGCAACTACAGCAGCTGTAGAGTTTTTGATGGGCCTCTTCAGTTTGCAGGTCCGCAGACAAAGGCCCATAATGGACTTGAAAGGGTGGGTGGAAGAGTGCGCGAAAGGATGGATGAATAGATGCATGGATGAGTGGAGTGAAAGGGTGGATGTTTAGATGCATAAATGAATAAATGAGTGAAAGGGTGGATGGATAGGTGCATGGATGAATGAGTGGATGGATAGATGCATGTATGAATAAGTGAAAGGGTGGATGTATAGAATGCATGGATGAATACGTGCAAGAGTGGATGATAGATGCATACATTAATGAGTGAATGGGTGAATGGATAGATGTATGTATGAATAAGTGAATGGGTGGATGTATAAATGCATGGATGAATGCGTGCAAGAGTGGATGAATGATGCATAAATTAATGAGTGAAAGGCTGGATGTATAGTTGGATGAATAAGTGGGGTGAAAGGGTGGATGTTTAGATGCATACATGAATAAATGAGTGAAATGGTGGATGGATAGGTGCATGGATGAGTGAGTGGATGGATAGATGCATGTATGAATAAGTGAAAGGGTGGATGTATAGAATGCATGGATGAATACGTGCAAGAGTGGATGATAGATGCATACATTAATGAGTGAAAGGGTGAATGGATAGATGCATGGATGAATGAGTGAAAGGCTGGATTGATGGATGAATGAGTGGAGTGAAAGGGTAGATGCATGGATGAATGAGTGGATGGTTGTAAGGATGGATGTGTGAAAGAATGGTAGGATAAGTGCAAGGGTGAATGAAGGGATGGGTGAGTGGATGGATAGGTTGAAAGTGGATTGAAGAGTGAAAGGATGGATGGCTTATTGAAAGGGTGGATTAATGGGTGAGAGAGTAGATGAATAGATGGCTGAGTGGGTGGGGATGGATGGATGGGTGGCTGGGTAGAAGGGTTGATGTATGGATGGGTGGACAGTTGAGTGTAAAGGTGGATGGAGGGATTAGTGAAAGGGTGGATGGATATATGATCGAAACGGAAGATGGACGGGTGAAAGGGTGGATGGACGAGCAAAAGCATAAATAGAGGAAGTAAAAGGGTAGGTGGATAGATGAGTGAAAAGGAGGATGGATGGGGTGGATGGATGGATGAGTGAAAGGATGAATGGAGGGATGAGGGAAAGGGTGGATGAATAGGAGTGAAAAGGAGGATGTGTGGGGTGAAAGGATGGATGAGCAAAAGGATGGATGAGTAAAAGGAAGGCGGGATGGATCAGTTAGATCGATAAGTTTGGAGATGGCAGGATAGGTTTGAACTGGGGCTTCCTGAACGCCCCGCTTTAGTAGCTACAGTAGAGGTGGAGCTCTTGATGGGCCTCTTCTGTCTGCAGCTCGGCAGACAAAGATTCGTAATTAATGTGAAAAGATGAATGGATGTGTGGGTGAAAGGATGAGTAAGTGGCAGTGTGGCTAGCTAGATGGATGGATGGATGATTGAGTGACCGGGATGGTTGAGTGACGGGGTTGGTGGAAGGACAAAGGATGTTATAATGAAGGAAAGTGTGAATGAGTGGATGCGTTACAGGGTGTAAGGATTAGAGAGCGGATGGATGAGTGTAAAGGATAAATGGATGGATGAGTGGAAGGAAGGATTGATGGATGGGTCGAAGGGTGGGTGGAAGGACGAGTGAAAGGGAGGGTGGATAGATGGAGTGAAAGGGAGGGTTTATGGATGAGCGAAAGGATGGTTGAAATGGATAGGTTTGGAGATGGATGGGTAGGTTTGGATATGGATGAGCAGATGGACTGACGAATGAACAGATGGACGAACAGCTTGGTGAAAGGATAATAGATAAACGAATGAATGGGTGCCAATGTAAAGGTGAAATGCTAGATATCAGTGGGTGAAAGGATGAATGGATAGATGCTTAGATGGAAGAGACAAGAGAGCTATTCTGGCGAGGATTCCAATGACTTTTTTCGCTTGGTTGGTGTCCTAAGAACTTTGGAACAACGTGGGGGGTATTTTAATTTTCTGGTTATTCACTTGGCCTACACTATGCTTCTTTCTCTACCTTGGGATTATCAGGTAGGCGTGGTGCTGTATGCCAGCGCGTTCATACTAGACTGCTAGTATTTGGTCTCATAAAGGCCACATTGCCATAGAAATTCCAGGCACTGAACAAAGCTACTTTGTAAAAGAGCAGAATGCTGTGACACACAATGAAGCCAGCTCACAGATAGGAAGAGATAGCATTTTAATAAAAACGAAAGGTCTTTGGTTAAATCAGATTTAATTAGGGGCTCAAATGTGAAAGTCACAAAAGTGCACCCATGATATATGTCCTTGTATTAATGAAGATTTACATTTTTCATGTATTCACATGAATTCCCTTAAGTATGCCAGGAAACCGTAGTCCTAGAAAATATTTGTGAATTGCATCTTAGCATGAGCAAATATGAATATGCCCCAGCGGAAATCTGTTGAGTGTTTACAAGTTCACTTTTTCTCCAACCACATTTTTCCCAGGCCTGGAAGAAACTTTAATTCTGCCATTGTCAGGGGTAAATTGCCGATCTTTCTCAGTATGGGAAAAGATTAGAGAAGAGCTGGCGAAAAACTCCAAAATTCAAATCCTTCTATAGTATTAGCATGACATAAGCAGAGAGGCTATTATCAGAGCTCTTCTATAAAGAGATTGCCGCCATTATTTGACGGCGCACTACATGGCACCAAAGGGACAAGTGGATTTTGTTACAGGACATGTAGATTTATGAAGCTACTTGTCCGATGGACAAGTACATATTTTATTAAATTCCACACCCCTGTACCATGATTTATTGAAGAGTCAGGATTGTCGTGTTCTGAGGTTGCCCAAACCATTTGTTACCTTATGGGTACATATGGTGGCACTGTGAGCAGCAGAACTACAGGCCAATATATCCTGAGGAGATGCTTGGAATCACTCTGGCACCCTCCCGTTTATGTTGTCCAACAAATAAACAGTTACCACTGAGAAAGCGGAAACATACGGCATTGCAATATCCTTTTAATGTATGTCGGGGGCACTTTATACCATATATTGACACCACCAACATCACGAAACACAAGTAAATAAATACACCCCCATCATTGTCTGCTGCTCTTCCCTTACACTGAATTTGGAATGCAGGCAAACAGCAGGAGCTAGTGATGAATAAACATGGAATTTTGGACCATTCACTGTTAAAAACAAGGCTGAAAGAAAGACCTTTGTTTGCGATTCAGTGGTAGTTGTCATGATTGTGTTTCAGTTGCAATTGCTTACCTTCTGATGAAGAACCAGTCATGGCTCAAAATGTATTGAAGATTATGAATCATTTGTGTTAGAATCATAATTTATGATTCTAACACAAAAAGTCAAAATCTTTTGAAGAAGAACTGGAAAGATTCCTGGTGATAAAAGGAAGACTTAATCCAAACATTGGTTTCATAATAGCTTATAAAAGCCACACTAACAAATCTAAGAATTGAATGAAACATACTGGGGATTAAAAAGTGTAAGTGGACAGATGGAAAGTGTAGCTATATGTTCACCCCCTTGACAAATGAAGGTGGTTTGTTCTAGGCTTCCTATGGCAAAAACAAAAAAGGTTTTTTTCTCAACCTCAATGGATAAAAAACAGGGAATTCAACTAAGGTGTATTCATTAGAATAACTATTGCTATTCCCATTGGGAAATGTCATATATTGTCATAATTCAATATTAACTAGCCTAGTCTTTGCACTTTGATGTTCCTACTGACGTTGCACATGTTAACTGCTAGCATCAGGTTAGCTTTTGGTAGAATGCCTTTGGTGACCCTTTGGTTGAAGAGCAGGTGGAAGTATTGAGGGCAAGGGTAGAAAATACAGAAAGAAGGCTGTGGTGACATTTTGATCTGTGTAGGTTGTTAAATATCATGGAGGCTGTAGGTAATTTTAACACTAGCTTGGAGGACCTTATTACAAAGGGTCCAGGATTAATTAACTTGACTGAAATCTGACAAGGAAACTGGTATTTACTATTTTCAATTAACCTGCTAAAGTAACATGCTGTAATAAGCACCTGCCAACCTTTATGCTAACGTAGACTACTCCTCTATCACTTTCCCCTTCCCACTGTCGATTTTTTCCACCAAAATTTAACATTTACCATTACACAATTTTCTGTTATTAGACACATAGGAAACTATAAGCTGTGAGTATATGGGTGTAGTATGGTGGGTGTGTGTGCACGTGCATGCATACATGTGTGTGTGTGTGTGTGTGTGTGCATGCACATTAGAGATTACAAAGACTTCAGAATGTGTTATTTTAGTTCTGAGGGGAGCTCTGGAGGGGCCCGGGAAGTCTGTCTTCGTACAGCTGGTGTTCCGAAGTATGAAGATGTAGCATGTGTGTATGCATGTTTGCGTGTGTGTGTGTGTGTGTGTGTGTGTGTGTGTGCATGCACGTTAGAGATTGCAAATACTTCAGAATGTGTTATTTTAGTGCTGAAGGCAGTTCAGGGAAGCCTGTCTTTGCTCAAATGGTGGTCTGAAGTATGCAGGTGTAGTATGGTGTGTGTGTATGCATGTTTGCGTGCATGTGTGTGCGTGCGTGCATGTGTGCATGTGTGTGCGCGTGTGAAGGTGTGAATGGGCGAATAGAGATTAAAAAGACTTCTGAATGTGTTATTTTAGTGCCGAGGGTAGCTCAGGGAAGCCTGTCTTGGTTCACATGTTTCTCTGACATGAGTCTAGAACGTGCTCTCTGAATGCTAAGGGGGGCTCAGAAGGTGCCAGGGACACCTGTCTTAGTTCATATGGTGTTCTGAACGAGAATCAGCAATTAATTAGATTTCCTCTGCTGATTGGAACCAGGCTACACATTTGGCTTTATTTAATTGATATTTAAATCCAAATAATAGAAAAGGTTCAAAGTCGGCTAAATTATTCAGCTTATTTAAGGCCACTTAGTTTGAATTTCTGGTCTCCTCAATACTTACAGACACCAAACAATTCTCAGATCATTCTGGCCCTTTCTACAGCACATAGAATAAATAAGCATTTCATTTCTGACTGTACCCATGACATTTAGCTCAGAACTTCCACAAAAAAATGCCAGTACTGATTTACTGTCCATATTGACTATTTCATCGGTGCTGAAAGGGCAAAATAGATTCAATGCCTGAAACATATCCCACTAACAACGTGCCAGTGACTGTTAAATGATCACTATAGCAACAGACATAGATCCTCCTCTGTCAAAGTATCTGACCTGCACTTGTCTGGGTAGAAAATGAGAATGTGGAATGTTGATTCGTGCACAAGGATGTATTAAACAAAGACATTTTGATGTATGGAAAATGTCAATGATAGCAGTATTGTGTTCAGATTAATTTTGCAGGATGTGTCGCAAAATCTATTTTCAGGAAGGTTTTGCTGTGAAGGAGAAGAATGCGTAAGAACCAGAAGCAGGCAAACTATCCCCACTAACAAGTGAGCTTTAATTATGAAAATCCTGAATGGAAAGGGCATGTGTCGAAAGGAGATATGCCGACCTGCAAAGCCATTTTCAGTTATTAATGAGGAGAAATATATTGGGCATTGTGCCCGTCTGCATGATTTGCAGTGCTCCCATGCATCCGTACAAGTATTTAGTTAACAATGGATCGTGATTAAACTTTATGGGGCATTTTGAAGTACGTAAATTGGTACACCTGAGATACTCTTGTATGTTTTCACGTGTTCTTAGTGAATAAGCCCCATAATATCCAACATCGGAATATTCATATACAATTCTGTAGTACTACTTCCTGTATACGTAAATGCTTTGTGAATTGCCCCAAATACTTTTGGGCAGATTATGATGTTGGTCATAGTTGCTTCCGACCGATATCATCACGGAATCGGGACTGACCGACCGCTGGTCTGCAGTCCCAGTCACAGAATTCTGATGCGATGGCACATAGTGTGGTTGCATACTCCAATTTACCTATGGCAGCTTCTGCTGCAGCGGTAAACCTGCCGTAACACAACCTCCCATAGAGAAATGGAAGATTGTTTTCAGCCCTGCAGAGCATGGTAGGCACTGTGAGGTACATTCAAATAGGAGCTTTAGAGGGAAGAAAAATACAGGTCGCCCTCCACTCAACAATCAATCAAAACAATGAGACCTGGCTTTTAAGGCACCTCTTGTCAGGCTGCACAATTTTTAAACGGAGGCGACGATCTACAAACTCTAAATTTCACATAATCCTCTCTTTTCTTTTCTATGAGGTATTCACCACACATTTTCCGCCTTTGCTTAAAAACGTTTTTATAAAAGACAGTCCCCACGTATTATAATATTTCCATCAACTTATAGCGATGTGAAAAGAACCCAAAGGTTTCAAAATAAAATAAAATAAAAAGAAGGAAAAAGTGAGAATGGCAAAATGACCCCTCACGTGCGCACCACCAACGGGTTATGTTATGTTATGTTATGTTATAACGAGTTATATTAAGCGCTCAGCTACTCGGACCGAGTGTCCCGGCGCTGTCAGACCCGACACAACACAACCAACGCGGCCGAGGGGAGTTAATTGCAGAACAACCACGTCTTCAACTCCTTCCTAAAAGACAGAAGGGTCCCGCATTTCCTAAGTGACAATGGCAGTGCATTCCAGGCTCGGGGAGCCAGATAACCAAAAGACAGCCCCCGATGCGAGTGCGCCTGACTGCCGGAATAGTGGCCAGTGAAAGGGACGCAGAGCGAAGTGCTCTGGATGGAATGTGGAGTCCCAGCCGCTTCCTTAGGTAGCCTGCACCAGAGCCATGAAGTGCCTTAATTGCCAAGGTCAAGGTCTTAAATTCAATGTGTTTCCGTATCGGAAGCCAGTGGAGGGATTTCAGCAGGCCCGCAGCATGGGACCTCCTGCCAAGGCGGAAGATGGCACGAGCGGCCGAGTTCTGCACCACCTGCAGACGTGAGAGAAGATAGTCAGGGAGGCCGAGGTAGAGTACATTAGCGTAATCAAGCCTCGATCCCACCAACGCCTGCACCGTGCTTTTCCTATGGGCAATGGACAGAAAAGGAAGGAATTTCCTGAGCATTCTCAGTATCCTGAAGCATTGACCCACCAGGCCCAGAATATGCGGTTAAACCACTTGGCTGCTATGCGTTTTCCCCCCCGGTGCTGGGATCGCCCATTTTCCATTATTCATGACGAGCTGGGCTCGTCATGAGCGTGCGAGGAGGCTACACCATGACGAGCCCAGCTCGTCATGAGCGTGGAAGGGGTTAAGGGACAAATCTCTGTCAATCATGACTCCCAGATCCTTTGCCATCCCAGTCTCCACAGAGGGGGGGTGGATGTCAGCCGGCCACCAGGACTTCCAACAAGGGACAGGAGGGCACCTAAAAAAAGGACCTCAGATTTATCCGGGCTGCATTTCAGCTGGTTTATATGAAACCAGCCGAACACAGCACCCAGGCAGTTTTTAATCAGCTCTCCATCAAAGTCCATATTCTTGCCACAGGTGAAAAGAAGCTGGGTGTCATCAGCGTAAGAGACGATCTGGGCACCACACGCCTCGGCCAGCACCGCCAAACGGGACATATAAATGTTAAAAAGGATGGGACTTAGAATCGACCCCTGGGGGACTCCAACCTCCAATGGCGGTACTGCGGCCGAAAAAGGCGGGGCCCAGACCGTCTGTTGACGATTCGAGAGAAAGACTCAAACCATCTGAACACCGTTCCCCCTAACCCAATCTCCAAGAGTCTAGCCAAGAGACGGTCATGGAGAATGGTGTCAAAGGCCGCCGACAGGTCTAATAACACCACTAGTGCTTTTCCTCCCTTATCCTGGACTTCCTTGATCGCTTCCGACACCTCTAGCAGTGCCGTTTCCGTGCTCATATTAGCACAAAAACCGGACTGGGTGGAGTGGAGGATGCCGTGGGACTCCACAAAGTCCGTCAGGACCCCCTGTACATGCTTCTCAGTCGCCTTGGCTAAAACCGGAAGCAGCGAGATGGGACGATAATTGGCATGGATGGCTGGATCTAGTGCCAGCTTCTTTAAAAGGGGAAGGACCAGGGCTTCCTTCCATAATGAAGGCACAATTCCAGTCTCAAGAGAGAGATTCAAAATTTGATTGACCATAGGATTAATCACGTGTGCCAATTTGGCGAGGTGCTTGGCCGGACAGGGATCAAGAGGTGATCCCGATCGCATCTTGGATAGAATCTCGAACGAGTCTTGTAATACAATAGGAGGGAAAACAGCAAGCAAGGGCTGCCCCAGCACCGGTTGGGAAACTGGCAAAGCCATGATGGAAGATGCTGC
This sequence comes from Lissotriton helveticus, assembly GCF_964261635.1. Taxonomy (NCBI): domain Eukaryota; kingdom Metazoa; phylum Chordata; class Amphibia; order Caudata; family Salamandridae; genus Lissotriton; species Lissotriton helveticus. Next base: position 334,449,182 of record NC_136060.1, on the reverse strand, counting down.
CCCGGCACCAGGAGGGAAAGTAGCCTGGATATTGATGATTTTGTTAGCGAAAAAGCTTGCTAATTGAGTAACCCAGGACTTCGAGGAAGGAACGTTTAGGAGTGATCGAGGCTGGAGAGGTAAATTCTTTTACAATCAAGAAAATCTCTTTGCTGGTATTAGAAGCCTCCTCGATCCTCCTGGCAAAGTATGCTTTCTTTTCCGCAAAAATTGCCTTGTGATAGCCCTTAACGCATTGCCTGTAAACCTCCTTGAGGGGCTCATCATAATTTGAGCGCCAGGCTCGTTCGGCCTTCTTACATAGCCTGCAGCTAGCATTAAGCATGGGCGTGAACCAAGGTGCCAAGGAGCGCTGAGAGTTCCGGAGCGTCCGCTGAGGAGGGGCCAGCTCCTTGAAGCACTGCCCTAGCCATGTTTGAAAAAGATCCAAGTCCTGCTCCAAAACGCCTGTGGACTGACACGGGTGGGTCAGTACATACTGCCTGACCATATCAGGGGAGACTTTATGAAAAGCGCAAGAAGGCGGGGGAATAGGACCGGTCCCTCTAGACGAAAGGCCTGATTTGAATTGAATGTCAAAATCGACCAGGAAATGGTCAGACCAGAGTATAGGTCGAGGAAGTGCAATTTAAAATAGGAGTTGTGGAAAAAATCTGATCGAGCAAATGCCCCTTAATGTGGGTAGGGGAAGCCACATAAGGTAGCAAGCCAAGAGGTTTGGTGGTGTCTAACAACTTGATGGTGTCGGGTGCATCAGGCAAGTCCATATGGATATTAAAATCGCCTTCACTGGTTGGTACTCACCAGTTGTGCCCACTATTATCATCATCGGTGGTCATTTTGTCTAGAAAAAAAAAACAGGTGTCCAAAAAAAAATAACCTCGGTGCAGTGAAGTGAACAGTCACATCTCACGATATAACCATGTGTAATTAAAATTGAAATTGAAAAAGTGTATTTTTCTTTTTCTTTTATTTTTAAACCTTTGGGTTCTTTTCAAATCATGATAAGTTGATGGAAATATTATAATACATGGGGACTGTCTTTTGTGAAAACTTTTTAAGCAAAGGCGGAAAACGTGTGGCGAATACCTCATAGAAAAGAAAAGAGAGGATTATATGGAATTTACAGTTTGTAAATCCTCGCCTCCGTTTAAAAATTGTGTAGCCTCACAAGAAGTGCCTTAAAAACCAGGTCTCCTTGTTTTGATTGAGGCACCGTGAGGTGCCTCATCTACGGTGCCCCCTTGGCCCCCAACCGGAAGCCACAAAGAGAAGGGGGCCCTGCTAGGCCTCCCCAAACCCACTTTCAGACAGGATTTCCATGTCGGAAAGTCTGGCATGGAAAGTCTGTGGGAAACTGAGCCCATAATCCCAATGGAGGAAACACCATCCATTGGGATTATGGGCTGGTCTCCAACTGGCTGGCGGGCTCCTTGACCTAGTCAGAATCCACACGGAGTTATCGCTGGTTTCAATTCTGATCACCTAGATTGTAATTAGGCACTTAGAATTGAATCCAACGGTGTGGGTCAGAAAACCTTCAACCTGAGGTCAGAGGCTTTCTGACCGAGATCGTGATAGGCCCCTTTATGTTTGTTATTGGAAACCCCTCCATGTTGGACATTAAAAACTATGAATCTGAGGTCATACATGAGTCATATTTTGACTTCTTAAGTCAGAGAGTCTTCATTGTTGGAATGCATAATGCACCATTTTACATGTGAAAAATATTCTCTCTCATCTCACATTAAATCATTTATCTACTTCATACACACTGTATCCATTGCAGCAGGCATTCTTTATTGATGTTGTCATTGATTGGGTGTAAGGGTCAAACACATTGGCTTTGCCAATGTTCTTATTAGTAGAAATGGTGCACACCCAGATTAAAAAAAGATATGGTTTAGAAGTTGAAAAAGACATCTAGCTTCCTTCCTAAATTGCCACTCACTACTTTTTGTCTTTCTCTACTACTCTTTCGACCCTTTGCAGTGGCAATATGTGCTGCCTTGCCCCTCTCTGCCTCATCAGTTCAGTTTGTCAACAGTTTTAATAAAACCATTCTTCTTATGACCAGTTCCCACATTCTGTTGCCATTTAACTTTATCATTCCTCTTTGAAATTGGATTTCTTCCTGATGTCCCTTCAGCATCTCCGCTGTTCCTTCTGTGGTTGCTGTATAATTTTGTGTGTGGAATTGGCATTCATATTGTTAGAAATCAGGACCTGTTTGCAGTGTCCTCCCACTCTTTGCCCCATTTTAGACCCCTGAATGTTGATTTTCTGACTCTGAGGGTACCTTGGGCTCGCTCTTGTCAGGCCCACGGCCAGTGCTTTGTTAGACCCACCCAGTGAAAACACACACTTGCATTAGGGTACCCTGTGTGTTAGGGTACACTTATGATTGGCACAACCAACCCTATAAGTCCCTAGTGCATAAAAGGGCAGGGGGATTAAAACTACTTTTAAGTCCCTAGTACATAATAGAGCATGGCAGTTTAGAAGCCAGCAGCCTTTTCGGCACTGACATGTGTGCACTGTTGAGAGTCTGAGGTCATTTTAAAAGTGTTACAGCACTACTTTTAAATGTAAATTGCGCCCAAACTCGACTTTGGAAGTAGGGGCACTTAAAAAGTACAATCTACAATAGTCTCCCAGGGTGGGGCGTCATGTCATTATATAAGAGGGCCCTTTTAAAAAATGTTTTATACGCCCTGGGTTAGAGAAATTACACATTTCACTTTTCTCATTGTTGTAAAGGCCAAAATCGACTTTGGTGCTGGGAGCACTTTGGGGTGAGGATATACACTATTTTTGCATATGCAGGACTCCTAAAATCTACCCTATGTGTCCGAGGGGTGGGGAAGGAGGTCAGTTAGTTATAATCAGAGTCCTTATAAAATATCTTTTATATTCCCTGGTGTTGGAAAACTTGCACATTATATTTTCCCAATGCAGATCCCCTTCCCCTAGGATAACATTGCAATAGTTTATGAATGCATGCCTATAACAAGGAATTAAAGAAAATATCATTAAAGGTCTTAGGAGAATGGTATTGACAAATCCAACAATATACTGCTGTTGAATTTATCCCAAAATATACAGGGACATTCTTGTCCGTTAGCCAAATTTCAGCCTTCCTGTGGTCCACTCTGATTGATCAGAGTTAACAGGATAAGCCAGGCTGCTTTGATGAAATGATAAGTGGATCTGTTGGAGAGAGCACTGCTACACAGGTATGCCATAGCAGGGGGAGGGGCTGTGATCCAGCGAGCTATAGAAAATATATCATAAACTACGCTACCCAACTTCATAACCTATAAACAAAATTCTATACTAAATATGGACCCATTTATGAACCTGATATATTTTGGGCCTACTGAATCAGGTGGTCAGAATAAATCTATATATACATTATCTACACACTATATACATATTTATACATTTGCAGAAAGAATATTGTCATTAGAATAAAACCCAATCATTTAAACGACCACCATAGGCGACGTGATCTAGCTAAAGGTAACCTATACTTCTAAATAATCAAGACCAGCTTGTTTGTCAAAAGTAAGATTTTATTTTCTATTTTATGGTATATAAGTTGAAAGTTTATAAATGAAATTTATTTGCAATAAAGCAAGCATGATGGTAAGAAATATGAGAAAAATACAATTTAAGAATCAATTTAAAGAAATTATATAAAGTTTAGCATTTCTAAAACCTATTTCCCTAACTGAGCTAAATAGACAGAAATTAAAGTAAAGATCTTTGAGGATTCTTACGTGCTCCACGCAAAGTCCAGCAGCACATCACCCTCATCGGAAAGTCAGAAAGCAGCAACCAGCCCAACCCTAAGGGCATGACTTTTTATACCTTTCTACGCTAACTAAACTAGCAAAGGAAAATTTTCAGAAATCCTCAACGTCCCATTGGCTGAGAGTGACAAGTGACATGTCACCCGATTCTTAAAAAGTTCCACAAAATCATGTCTTACAAAGACCATTGTCTCTTCCACGTGAAGCCAGAAGCTTCCTGCGATTGCAACTTTGTATTAAGTCATCCTCGCAGCTTCCATAGTCTTTCAGTACAACTTCCGCGGATGCCAAGTTAAGGACTGACAAAAAGTTCACTTTCGACCTTGGCCATGTCCGACAGAATGATGTCAGCTCATCAGTTTTTGCTTTGTGAATGCAGCTTCAATAAACGTTTTAATTCAGAATGGGCGTCTCGTGACTTTCTGCAGAATTATAGATCAGCTCTTTTTCTGCGGCTCAAATAACTAGGCCCAAAAGCAGGCAACTTATGTTTTCTAGTATAAAACAAACACAAGAAAAGTATTAATGTAAGAAATAATGTAGATTCTGTATCCACCCCATGGTTTACTAATTAATTAACCCACCCGATTAATCAAAATGTTACCTAGCCATTGCAAACAAATAAAGCAGCGTTTATATTTACCAGTCTCCGTTTTTCTATGAGACCCATATGCACCTAGAATAGTAGAAATGACATCACACAGACAAGGAAAAGCAAAACAAGCACATGCTTATTTTAAGTTTGCAGCAGTTAGTAATGACAAAAACGAAAACAATAAATTATTTTATTATTTTGCACGAACAAAAAGATGCAACAAATATGCACGTTTATGAGCACACATGTTAGTCCCCCCACGTGTAAAGTTTAATCTAAGTTGTATTAGTACGACATATCACAAATCATTAATAATTTTATTCATGTTATGGAAATGTGACTTTGCGAGTTTAAACAAAATTTTGTTTTCTATCTCGCTCCATCAACTCCCTCATCTGGTGATTAACAAATCACCACACCAGCACTCAAAATTTTGGTAAATTAAATTTTTAAGAAATCGATTCAAATTCAATTATTTTAGTAAACCTAAAAATCTGTTTCAGCATAATCTTTGCAATTAACATGACGCTCTCTATGTAACTCCTGTAACTCGATCTCCCTTTCCTCTTCTTTTCTCAGTTTATAAATTCTCTTCTTTTCCTTTAACTGTTTCTTTCTTTTATGTAACAAACAACCTACTTTAGTCAAAATAAAAATGAAAAATATTATAATCAAAGGTGCCAAAATCTTGCCAAGAATTGAACTTCCGATATTATGAAACCAGTTTTTTATTGCTTGAAACCTTTTTGAAAGTTTCCCTGTAAAATCTTCTTCTTCTAAAGGAATTATCTCTGAATGCATTTGTGTAATATTCTTAATATACATTTCGATATTCTTACTTTCATCCGGTATATATGTACAGCAATGTTGGACATGTAAAATGCCACAGACTCCTCCCTCTTTTGCTAGGAGTATGTCTAAAGCAAGGCGATCTTGAATTACCATGGATCTAATTGCAATAACTTCAACGTTCACTAATTGAAACCCATCAGCAGTGTCGGTTGATAATCTATCAACTATAGTGGACAATTTTCTGATTCTCCCTGCATTTAGGGTTATACCAACAAAAGGAATTACAGCTTGAAAAATATCTCCCAGAACTTCAGTAAAAGTTTCTCTTTTAGCTCTATTTACATAATTATGAATTTTAAACAATCCTTCTGAATCTCTGTCAACATGAAACACTTTAGGAAAAACAATTCCCACATAACAAGTTCCATACCAGTGGTCAGGAAGGTTATAGTAAGCTTTGTCACCACAAACAAAATAAATTCCAGGAAATATAGGATCTTTTCCACCTTTAAATCCCCAACCTCCCATAATCTGATAAGTATCTTCACAATTACTTGCACCTACAAAATAATTATCAAAAAGTGTATTATCTCTTCTAATGCAAAGCTTTCCACTAACAGGTTTGTCTATGTGAATTGCAATATTTTCAAGCATTTTGCCATTTAATTTCTCATCCTCTTTTTGCCAGAAGGATGACTTAGTCTGCTTGACTAATTCATTTCTCTTATAAATTGCTCTTCTCTCCTCAACCATATTCAAAAATTTCTTTCCTTCAGCACTTAATTTACATGTTAGATTATTCTTGTAAGCATATTCATAAGTGAGTTCGTTAGTAACAAGGAAATATTCTCTCAATTGTTTTGCTTTCTTATGCTTATTTAAAGCATTATCAATCTTAACATTAGCAAAAATCTCATCATAATTTGAATAGTAATATTCTAAACGTCCAGTTTGATAAAATAAACTAGTTAATACACTACATGTAACAGCATAAGTGAGAGGAAGCATATTATATGTTACTCCCTCAGAAACAGAAGCAGGTAACTTAACACAGACATAACAGTCCTTTGCATCCATTACCTTTACATATTCACTCAAAAGCTTTGTGAATGTATTGCTTGAAAAATCACCTATTGATTTATCTTGATGGATGTTAGGCTGATGATCAATTACTTTTGCAGATGCACTATGTTTAGTTTGGCTAACCAGAGCTTTGCTTGTTATGTTAACTTTGTGTAATTCTCTATTCATTTCTAAAGGGATAATCACAGCTAGTACTAACCAGAGCAGAACTAAAATGAGCAGACACACCAGAGTCATCTTACAGCATCTTTTAAAAACAGAACATTTTGAAGTGCTCTCCTTAACATAAGGCATTTTTAGGTTAGTTTTAGCCTCAAAAATAAAAATAAATTTTAAAATTTATATACACCCCCCTTTTAAAATATATTTTTCTTTTATCACCCTAAACAAGATTTCTTCGACCTTGTGTCATACATAAGTTTTCTCAAACTAAACAGTTTTTCTTCGACCTTGTGTCAACTAACAAGATTTCTTCAGCCTTTTGCCAATTTAATAATTTTGTACTTCAATCATTGTCACTAATTTCTTGGATTTCGTTTTCTTCTTCACTACTATCATATATGTCAATAACAGGTGGAATTACTAAGTAAGTCCACTCAGGAGACTTATATTTCTGGTTTGGTCTAATTATTCTCTTCCCTTTTCTCGATATCACTTCAATTTTTCTTCCAACTCCAACTTCTTTTCCTGGACTCTTTTGACTACTTATTTCTTCAACTTGTTCTATTGGCTTTTTGATCAATCTGACTCTCAATCTTCCACCAGGCCAGTAGTCTGCTTTTCTCACGTACTTCTTCTTTGGTTCAGAATTATTTGATTCTGACTTCCAAGTCCTTTTCTTTCCGTTTTCACTTCCACCTTCCACGTCACTTTCTTCAGTTTCGTAGTCTGAAATTTCAATTGACTCAGGAACTTCTCTATTCGGCAATTTCACTCCTTCAGGAACTTCACTTTGTCTTCCATCACTGGTACTCGGTAATTCGTTTTCTTCCTCTTCCTCTATTACCTCTAGCTTCCCAGATTTTGGATTTCTGTTCCTTACTTCAGAGCTTGTTCTTTGCCTTTCGATACTCTCCCGGTCTGAAACTTCCTTTGGTTCAGCTTCTTTGTCTTCAATAGAGACAACCGAATCCTCAGTTATCTTTCCTTTTAACAGATTCTCTTCTCCTTCAGAATCTATTTCAATTATTTCTAAGTCTTTTCTTGTCAGATTTCCATTCACTGGCACAGTTTCCAGATGTCGACTTTCTTGTCGATCTTCAGAATCTGGAATTACTTCACCTTCTGTTCTGTCTTCTGCTTCAGAATCAGAATCATCTGTGGTATCACTTTCAACATCAGAACTCTCAGGAGTTGGTACTGGAATAGTATGACTTGGATGAATCCAGCGTTTCAATCCTCTGCACTTTACAGCATTAGTAGTGATCAAAATTATCTGCCTAGGTTTCTGCCATCTAGGAGATAGACAATTCCTTCTCCGATGTACTTTCGTTCTGACCCAGTCTCCAGGTCTCAGATCATGTGTCAAAACTTTGTCATTTGATTGAGCTTCAGTTCCCACCTGATTAGACACAGAAGTTACCATATCAGATAACCTTTTACAGTAATCCAAAATTGCACTGTCATTTATGCTCAACAGTTTACCTACAGGTACAAAAGCTTGCCTCATAACTCTTCCCATTATAATTTCATGAGGACTCAGACCTGTCTTTTTATCTGGTGTACTTCTTAATGACATCAAAACAAGTGGAAGAGCATCAGTCCACTTAACTCCTGTTTCTAGACACATTTTTCCAATTCTGTTTTTGATAGTACCATTTATTTGTTCAACTACACCTGATGCCTCTGGTCTGTATGCACAGTGTATTTTCTGCTCAATGCTCAAAGCTTCACAAATTAACTTCAACAGTTTGTTATCAAAATGGCTTCCTCCATCACTCTCAATAGTGACTGGAAAACCGTACCTTGGGATGATTTCTCTGAGCATTAGTTTTGCTACTGTAATTGAATCACAATGTCTTGTAGGGAAAGCCTCTACCCACCTTGAGAATAAGCATACAATTACAAGTACATATTTCAAACAGTTGTGTAAGGGCATTTCAATGAAATCTATTTGTAACCTGGTAAAGGGACCACCCTCTCGACCAATTATTCCTGTCCCCACCACTGATTTTCTGTTTGGATTCATTTGTTGGCATGACAAACACCTTTGACAAAAAGATTCTGCAATGGTTCTAAATTTTGTATTGAACCATGTTTCTCTAAAAAGTCTGACCATAGAATCTCTTCCTAAATGTGCAGGACCATGATATAATCTGGCCATGTCAGCAATCAAGCAATTTGGTAAGACTATTCTGCCATCTTTGTAAACCCACACTCCATCTTCTTCACGTGGTCTACAATCTGATCTTAACCATAGGTCTTTTTCTTCATCATCTGCTTCATTTTGTAAATCCCTAATCTCATGCCATGTTTCTACAACAGTTGTTAGCATTAATGAATTTGAATCAGTTTCTTTACTCCTATTCCGATTGTAAGAATAATTTTTCCTTGCGCAGTACTTTGCTGTTTCATCTGCGAAGGCATTTCCCTTGGAAATATAATCAGTTCCTCTAGTGTGCGCTGCACACTTGACTATGGCAATTTCTTTTGGTAATTGTATTGCTTCAATTAATCTCCTAATAAAAACTGCATTTTTAATTGGCGATCCTGTTGATGTCATGTATCCTCTCTGTGACCAGAGTTGTCCATAATCATGCACAACTCCGTATCCATACTGACTATCAGTAATGATGGTAACTCTTATATCTTTTGATATTTCACATGCACGAATTAAAGCAATCAATTCAGCCACTTGTGCTGAACGAACTCCTTCAAGACATGATGCTTCTTCAACATCTTCGACTGTACAAACTGAGTATGAAGCTTTCAAGACACCTCCTTCGGATCTTAAGCATGAGCCATCTACAAAGTAGACAAAATCCGATTCAGACAGAGGTCTGTCTTTGATATCTTTTCTTGGTTTAGTGCAGAATTCCATGACATCTAAACATTCATGTTCTGTCTCAATGTCATCAACAATTTCGGAATCAGGCAGTAATGTAGAAGGATTCAGATTCAAACATCTTGAAATCGAAACATTATCTGCTCCCAGTATGATTTTCTCATACTTTGTCAATCTGCTACTTGTTAAATGTTGAGTCTTACCTCTTGTCAGTAATATTTCAACTGAATGAGGCACAAAAACTTTCACAGGAAATACCATAATGATTCCTTCACTTTGTTCAAGGCTGATACTTGTAGCTGCAACTGCTTTTAAACAACCTGGTAATGCTTTTGCAATTGGATCAAGAACTGCAGAGAAGTATGCAATAGGTTTCTTTAAATTTCCATGTCTCTGAATTAACACAGATAATGCACATCCTTCTCTCTCACTGCAATACAGTTCAAAATCTTTCTCATAATTTGGCATACCCAAAGCAGGAGCTTGGCATAAGCTCTTTTTCAGGTTCTCAAAAGATTCCATCTCAGCATCATTGAGAATAATTGGATCTTTTACATCTGATTTGGTCAGTCTTTGTAGTGGTTTTGCAATTACTGAAAATCCACTTATCCATTGTCGACAGTAACCTACCATTCCCAGGAACATTCTGACCTGTCTTTGTGTTCTTGGCGGTAACATTGCTTGAATCATTTTTATTCTCTCTATTGTTACTTGTCTTTTTCCCTTTGCAATTCTGTGACCAAGATATTTTACTTCTTGTTTGCAAAACTGTAGTTTTGCTGGGGACACTTTATGTCCTTCTTCTGCAAGGCGATTTAACAGAATTATTGTGTCTGTTACACAATTTTCTCTTGTCTTTGCAGCTATTAACAAATCATCAATATACTGCACCAGCGTAGACCTACCTGGTAAGTCTAAATTTTCTAATGATCTTTTTAACAGTTCGTTAAAGATTGAAGGACTTTCTGTATAGCCCTGAGGGATTCTTGTCCATCCAAGGGTCTTACCTTGGAATCTGAAAGCAAAGATTTCATAACTGTCTGGGTGTAAGGGAACAGTAAAGAATGCATTGCAAAGGTCAATAACTGTGTACCATTCAGCATCATGTGGAATCTGAAATAGAATTACTGCTGGATTTGGAACCACAGGACAACATGGAATGACAATTTTATTAACCTTTCTCAAATCTTGTACGATCCTAAATGTTCCGTTAGACTTTTTAACTCCCATAATTGGTGAATTACAAGAGCTACTCTTCATTTCCTTTAATACACCTTGCTTGATTAACTTTTCAATTATAGGTGTAATACCTTCAATTGTTTCTGTTTTCATTTTATACTGTGGAGTGTTTGGAAATTCTATTCCCTGTTTCAATGCAATTTTAACAGGATCTACGTTTTTCATCAGACCCATTTCATTCCCAGTAAAATCCCATATTTCAGATTTCACTGTTTCCTTTAGCTCTTCCGGTAAATCCTTTTCTTCAAATGCAGGAAACAATTTTGTTTCTTCTGCTTCCATCATCATCATTGTCATTCTATACAAACCATCTTCCTCCATTGTTTGTAACTCAACTCCTTCAGGAGAACAATATATTCTACAATTCATTTTACATAGGATGTCTCTACCTAATAGATTTACTGGACTACTATTACAAACCACAAATCTGTGTTTGTCTCTGTAATTTCCAATTTCAACTGGTACTGGATCAGTTAAGTCTGTTTTAATTTGCTGATTACTTACTCCCACAACTTGGATGGTATCCCCAGAGAGAGGTAGGTTTTCAATTTCCACTGATCTAACAGTAGAACGGGTAGCACCAGTGTCCACTAGAAAAGTGATATCTACATCATTAACTTTCCCGTTTACATAAGGACCAGACTGGTCAACCTCAAGAGTGGCTCCAACAACACACTCTTCCTCCTCTCTCGGGCACCGTCAGCAATAATCATCAGAATCACTGTCTTGACTTTCTGTTAATAAAAATTGTTGTGAAGCATTTTGCATTTGAACCTTTTGCTGCTTTTGCTGTTTTTGTGGTTTTATTACCTGTTCACATCCCTGAAATCCCACGTTTGGATTATATTTTTGAACTCCCCCACAATTCGGAAAAGGTGGTTGTGGCAATTGGTCTTGACGATTATTCACCTGTTGTTGTTGCTGTTGTTGTAACTGTCGCTGAATATTAAATTCATTTAACCCCTGTTGCATCTGTAGCTGTTGCTGCAGGTTAACACCATTCTGCATCTGTGGATTCAATAAGGGATTCTTTGAGTTTCTAGGAGGATGAGGACACTCGTCCCTCCAATGTCCAATTTCGCCACAATTAAAACAAGGTAATCTTTGTTTCAGTTCTTCTATCTTTGGGCTAAATTTCTTTGGGAAATTATTACCTTTAAACTTTCCTTGTATCTGGTTTGTCTTTCCAGTTTGAACAAAATTAGTGTTCTTATTTCCCATGCTGGCAATCTGTTGCTCAGCCACCTTTACCTGAGCCCACATGGCTTTCTCTTTCAGCTTCTTCTGTTTTACTTCTAATTCATCGCTACAATATTTTGCTTTTCTTAGTATATCATCTACAGATAGTGCTTGCCATCCGACAATACTAGTTCTGATCATTTCTCCAATTTCAGGTTTTAGTCCATAAACAAATCTATAGATAAAATGACTCATGTCCTTTTCATCTAATTTTTCATAACCACTGTATTGTTTAAAGATTAACAATAGTCTTTCATAAAAAGAATGAACTGATTCTTTTGTTTCCTGTTCTGTCCTTTCTATTTTAACCCAATCAACTTCTTTGGGTGGAATTTTGTTTTTCATCCAAACAATTACTTTCTCATAGAAATCCATTACAAGTGGATTTGGGGCACCTGTTTCTTTAATTCGCTCAGGTTCTGTTTTTGGCCAACTAATAGATATTTTACATTCTGTCCAAAGATCAGATGGAACTACAATGTCAAAAAATCCATCCAAATCAATCCACAGAACTTTTGACACCTTAATAAATCTATCGACTTGCCTGTACCACTCAACTGGTTTCTCTCTTAATTTTGGAAAGTCATTTGTGAATAACAGAATGTCTTGTCTCGACCATGGGACATGAACATATCCTCCACCTGCAACATCTCTCATTGGAAATTGTTTTGACAATTTTTCTAATCTTTCATCTTCCTTCCTTTTGGTCCATTTCACTCTCCATTTGTTCAGTTCTCCTAGCTTTTTGATATAGACAATCAAATCTTTTATGTGAACTATTCTTCCCATTGAGTTCAAACTCTCAATGTCACTTTCTGAAAAATCTAATCTATAATGCTTTGCAAAATTCTTTTGTTTACTTACATCGATTTCAAGTTCTGCAGCTAGATCCTCTAATTGATCATATTTGTTTTTCGTTTTCCACTGGATACTTTTGCAAATGAATAGTAGTTCATCATCCCGATAGTAATTTAAACTATCTGGACCAATTGTTCCAATTATTAATTCTTCTATATTCGCTTTTAATTTGGCCACATCAAGTTTTGGTGTGGTTACCCTGACTTCAGGACTTCCTACATCTGACATAGCACCCATTGGTGTTTTTGGAGATAAATCCTCATTAAAGGTTAAATCAGGCATTCTCGATCTAGAAGTGTTTAATTCAGTTAAGTCTGAATAAAATTTTTCAGTAGGCTTTTGAATTTCTGTATTTAAAGGAATAGTTAATCCATTTTTGTTTGTATCTCTTTGATCAAATACAGGCTGAACAGGACCTATTGTTACTGGAACTGTGACAGCTTCCATACCTTTTGTCATTCTTTTAATTAATTCTTCTTTAGACTTTAAATATTCATTATAATCAACATCCTCAACATTTCTTGTCTCTCTTGCATAATCTTTTGGAGGTTCCCTTGCTCTTGGAGTCATTGAAAAATGTCTGCCTTCATTTCGAGCATTCTCAAATTCTGATCTTCTAGGTGTTTCAGTGATTTCGCTATTATTTGGATAAAGTTTAGGAGCTTCACTAATTGGAGGTGCACTCGGTGAAGTTTCAGTAGAAACCACCGGAGTAGACCATGATCTAGGAGGTCTCAAAGGCTGATTAGGCTGTTTCTTTCTAGCAGTTGTATATATTTCTTCCATAACTGCATCCTCAGATTCACTTTCCATAGATTTTCCTGTAGGAGAACCCATTACCATTTCATGAATTAAATACAATCCTTCACTCATGTTTCCCTGTCTCCACATTCGCAATCTATCTTCATGAGTTTCTCTTTTCCATGATGGATTTTTAGAAGGTCTTTTAATTCCACTAGCTTCTCTTTGTAACTGATACATCTCGTCTTCCCACTCAACTAAAGCTTCAAATTGAGTTGGTCTCGGTTTTGGAACAAGAGCATTCATTTTCTCTCGTAAATTTCTTAAAACTCTTACATTAAATGAACCATCATCAGGCCAAGCTAAAACACCGTCGTTTTTAGTATAACGTTTCCAACTGTCGAACCATAAGACAGTATGATATCCGTATTCACCTTCCATGTACGCTGCAGGAGTTTTATACTTATGAAGTAGTTTACCACCTCGCGTTTCGATTTTCTTGTCAGGTGAAAATAAATTCTTAAATTTCTGAAATAATGTTGTCTTTTTCTCAACATGTTTAAAATGATAACTCATCTTTAAAAGTTAAATTTAATTCACAAAATTGTTCGTAAAATATTTCCGGGATGTTCCGCGAAACAACCAATCCGTGCGCGAAACACACCAACAAGCCAATGGCAGTTGAGCTACGTCACTTTTCAGCTCGACCAATAAATTTGGAGAATTTTCGAAGGACCAATCAGCTCACAGGCCGTCAGAGACTCAGGAGCCAATCAGAATACAACCTGTGACGTAGGTCACCCAATCCCAGCGCGGCTCTGTGACGTACACAGCAGCTGCGGTTTCTCGCTTCTCACTCCTTGCGCTTACCCCTCCTTCACAGAATCTTTTCACAGCGCCATTTTAAGGACACTTTTCAGTGTAATTTCAGTGTAAATTAATTCTTAACAATGACTATAAAGACAACATCTGTTCGTTTCACTAATTAGGATAGTTTACATACATTCAAGTATCCACACTTCGGAATAGACGGCGCTATTCACACTAAGGATAATATTCAATTGTCAGTAGAGTAACCTTACCCCACCCTTCTAACACGTATAATTATGAACTCGCTTTGCTCTGAACCCACCGCGAAGTGAAAGTTCTAAGAGTTCCACTTGAACATAAAATACAATTCAAACTCGCACTTTTACACGGAAAATTCCCTAAATTCAAACACACATGAAATCCGTACAGGACTCTCACCTGTTTATAGAATTCATGCACCGTTAGCAAAACAACGACGTTATCCGTACAGGGCTCTCACCTGTTTATAGATATGAAACATGTACCCGTACAGGACTCTAACCTGTTTATAGATAATCATGCACCGACGTTCATTTTACCCTTCACTCAAGCTCGGAAATAACTAATACTCTCATCACAGTGAGTTTTATGGAAGGCGCTTTGTCCCTATTCTCATGCTGCTTTGATTTCTTAGAAAATCCTCACTATACAAGATTCAGACCTAGCCCTATAACTGTGCTGCTCGGCGACAACACTATGGTACACGGCGATACCTCTTGTGATACTCGGCGATATCACTACAAACTGAACAGATGGCTTGCGTGACTAAATTCTCGCCACACAATCTATACCGGTATAGCTTACAGATAGGCACAAAAAACGAACTTAACATGTGTTAAAACATCGATCCTATTTCCATACCATGACGTAACCCTTAGCAACCAACATATTACCTTGGTTACCTCTTAGCAACCATCAATTTCTGCTACCAGAGAATTGATCCAGCGAGCTATAGAAAATATATCATAAACTACGCTACCCAACTTCATAACCTATAAACAAAATTCTATACTAAATATGGACCCATTTATGAACCTGATATATTTTGGGCCTACTGAATCAGGTGGTCAGAATAAATCTATATATACATTATCTACACACTATATACATATTTATACATTTGCAGAAAGAATATTGTCATTAGAATAAAACCCAATCATTTAAACGACCACCATAGGCGACGTGATCTAGCTAAAGGTAACCTATACTTCTAAATAATCAAGACCAGCTTGTTTGTCAAAAGTAAGATTTTATTTTCTATTTTATGGTATATAAGTTGAAAGTTTATAAATGAAATTTATTTGCAATAAAGCAAGCATGATGGTAAGAAATATGAGAAAAATACAATTTAAGAATCAATTTAAAGAAATTATATAAAGTTTAGCATTTCTAAAACCTATTTCCCTAACTGAGCTAAATAGACAGAAATTAAAGTAAAGATCTTTGAGGATTCTTACGTGCTCCACGCAAAGTCCAGCAGCACATCACCCTCATCGGAAAGTCAGAAAGCAGCAACCAGCCCAACCCTAAGGGCATGACTTTTTATACCTTTCTACGCTAACTAAACTAGCAAAGGAAAATTTTCAGAAATCCTCAACGTCCCATTGGCTGAGAGTGACAAGTGACATGTCACCCGATTCTTAAAAAGTTCCACAAAATCATGTCTTACAAAGACCATTGTCTCTTCCACGTGAAGCCAGAAGCTTCCTGCGATTGCAACTTTGTATTAAGTCATCCTCGCAGCTTCCATAGTCTTTCAGTACAACTTCCGCGGATGCCAAGTTAAGGACTGACAAAAAGTTCACTTTCGACCTTGGCCATGTCCGACAGAATGATGTCAGCTCATCAGTTTTTGCTTTGTGAATGCAGCTTCAATAAACGTTTTAATTCAGAATGGGCGTCTCGTGACTTTCTGCAGAATTATAGATCAGCTCTTTTTCTGCGGCTCAAATAACTAGGCCCAAAAGCAGGCAACTTATGTTTTCTAGTATAAAACAAACACAAGAAAAGTATTAATGTAAGAAATAATGTAGATTCTGTATCCACCCCATGGTTTACTAATTAATTAACCCACCCGATTAATCAAAATGTTACCTAGCCATTGCAAACAAATAAAGCAGCGTTTATATTTACCAGTCTCCGTTTTTCTATGAGACCCATATGCACCTAGAATAGTAGAAATGACATCACACAGACAAGGAAAAGCAAAACAAGCACATGCTTATTTTAAGTTTGCAGCAGTTAGTAATGACAAAAACGAAAACAATAAATTATTTTATTATTTTGCACGAACAAAAAGATGCAACAAATATGCACGTTTATGAGCACACATGTTAGTCCCCCCACGTGTAAAGTTTAATCTAAGTTGTATTAGTACGACATATCACAAATCATTAATAATTTTATTCATGTTATGGAAATGTGACTTTGCGAGTTTAAACAAAATTTTGTTTTCTATCTCGCTCCATCAGCTGTAAAGCATGAGCTTCAAAGGAGAGATAGGACAGGCAGGAAAGGTCAGGTCCATCTACCACCCTGCCCTCTGACCTAGCCAGATGGCAGGCTTAAGGCAGGAATTTGCCGATGGTAGTGGGGAGGAGATCTATGGAAATGAGCCATACTAGAGGTTGGTTTAACTAGTTCTTGCTCCTGTGTGGAGACCTCAGTCATACTGAACTTTGGAGGACTAGTGCTTTCTGGGAGAATATGATGTCACACTTTGAAGGAAGTGGTCATACTCTGGGGGTTTGCCCTGCACCTCATCATGCAGGAAGGCACTACTGCTTGACTTTAGAAAACACTGAATAAATATTTGAGATATGCAGAGCCTCTCCGATCTGCTGCTTGATACTAAGAGAAGGCTTACCAAGCTGGAAACTTGATTTGCACCATCAGTGCCTGCATTCTGACTGACTGCACCTGCTCCATTATCTGGAACTGCAGCCCGTTGGATGCACCTTGCTTCAAGAGCAATAAAGAGTGGAGTCCCTGCAAGCTACAGGTTAACAGAGGTCACCCGGATCATTGCCACCAAGAATCCCCTGCCAGAAGTGCACCCAGCGGATTTGTAAGGGTTTTGTTCAGGTGCATTGTGGGAATTGTTGTCCCAACCTTTCAAGGACCATCTTGGAGATTCCAGACTCTTGGATTGTGTTTTGGACACTTTGAACCCTCACGTAGAGCTTCAGAAAGAAGTTCCAGAAGTTTGGAAAAGTTTAGAGCAACTTTGAAAAAAAGCTCCACAATGTTACTGAGCCAGTGGCCTTCAATCGTGAGCCAGCCTGCTCTGCTGATCCATCCCGCTGAAAATCTCTGGATATTCTACTTCCAGTTTTTGACCAGGAAATCCCTGAAAAGCAAGCTGGCAAACCCTTACTGAACCCAGGCAGGTGAAGAGCATTGAGGGATCCATACAGAAAAAGCTCCAGAAAGGTTTCTAAGTCCGAAGGTAAAATCTCGACCGAGGCCTACCGTGAGAGGTATGCAAGCAGGGCTCCATCGCAATTGGCCTGAAACTTTGACTTTGTCCTGGTCAAGCGCGACTAGATGTCCCAGAGTGGCGCTATAGGTTTTTAAGTGCTATATAATGGTAAATCTTTCAAAATTCATATCTCTGGTTCCCTATATTGGGTTTTTGTCGTTTTGGTGTCATTTTAAAGACAAAAATATTTAGGGGCCTATTAAGAAGGAGTTCGGAAATTTTTGACCTCCATCATCGGTTTCAATTTGCACTGGCTGATTTGGTATCAGCCGAGGGGAATTGAAACTAGCCGGTCATTCCAGCTGGCTTCCAACTGGCTGAAGGGGCCTGTTGGAACAGGCTCATAATCCCAAAGGTCGTGCCTTTAGTCCCTCGGGATTACAATGCACGGTTTCCGGCATGGAAACCATGTTGGAAAGCGTGTTTGGAGGCTCCCAGCAGGCCCCTCTTGTGTGTGCGACCTCCATTGGGGACTGAGGGGGCACCTATGGTGCCCCCTGTTTACCCCTGCACCCCGTGACAGGCACCTCAACACCTCCCATTCCCCAAAGTGAGCATGTATTACATCCGGTTAATGGCCATAATGCATGCTCCCATGGGGAAATATCGGAATGCGACCGAAGAGTGTAGGGTCACATCCTAATGAGTCAGGATGGCTGACCGGCGGTCGGTCTGTCCCATTTGCGAAATGGAGTAAATTGCTCCCTTACTATTTTTTATAAATTGGTGTGGGATTTTTAGTGTGTGTTATGTCTTAATTATTTACTGAATTAGTGTTTTTAAATGCTTTACACACATGTCTCCTAAAATAAGCCAGCCTGCTCGCAGCTGAGCTACCAAGGGTTGAGCATTGGGAATCATTTATTGAGACCTGTACTGATTTACCACTACTAATCAGACCCTCCAGCATTTCGCGATATCGCGATTCACGAAAAAATCGCGAAATTTGCTGGGTAGCGCGATGGCCGCGATATTTGCTATTTCGGCCGCAAAAAAAGGTCTCCCGGCAGGCGTAAAAAAAATGGTGGCTTCTTATTGGCTGTACGCAAACACGTCACTACGTGTCTCCGTACAGCCTTAAAACAGAATAGCAGATGGGGCTCATATCTCATGCATTTAGGGACCATGACGCTCACTGGCTTGGCTAGGCCCCCTCAGAAGAGCGCATGCTGTGTGAAACAGTCATAAAAGAGACAGAGTGCGCCCGCACTCAGTATCCCCCGGATGATGGCAGAGCTCGGCAAAGGACAGTTTTCAATTGTTAACATTATGACCGACAGAAACCATGCCTACAGACGCACTAAGGACGGCTTGACAGAGCGGCCAGCATTGCACGGGGTTCGAACTACAGGTCTCTCTCCTGAGGTGAGATTCAAAGACTGGCCCCTTCTGTTCATAATAATATTCTCTGTTTGAGCACAATAAGGATCGTATTTCTTAAAAGGGGTGAAGCGGTTTACTTGGCAATACTCGAGGGGAGAAACTCGACAGAGATGCGGATGTGTCCCAGTAAAACACATTTAACTTGTAAAATTTAAGGGGCACTATGCAAGCAGGTTGTGAGAATAAGATGTACAATTAAAATGTAAATTATTTTAAACGAAGACTAAAAAAAACACAGTTGATATACACTTGAAAGGCCCCTGCCTCCCCAGCGGCACCAGAAGTGATGTCACGAGGTCCAGGGAAACTGCAGAGGGGAGGCCTTCACCGCAGTGAAGAGAAAAGGAGAGACCACTGTTGAGGAAGTATTTCGGGTAGGGTGGAATCTTCTTTCAGGTTCATCACAAGATCATTTTGTGACTAAATAATTTAATTTTCTCAATAAATTGCTTAAGTCCCGTGCCTTTCCTGCTCCCCTTGTTAAACTGAAACACATGGTAAACTGCAGTTTTACTGTTTCACAGCACTGTGAGAAACATTTTGCTATTACCAGAGTTCATTAGACTCACCTTATTTAATTGAAAACGAAGGAAATCAGTTCAGCTGGAGTGTCTAGACTTGAACCTCCAAGTTGAAAACATAGCTTTCAAACAAGAACATAACCTGCTGAGCTTTCTTAGTTGGTAACATTGTCTCCTTCGAGCGCCCCAGACGTGGTCAGTGCCCTGGAAGCATGGCACTGGGTGAGGGTATGGCACTGGAAGGTCCGCAACAGGCGAAGGTTCGTATCCTGGGTAGGTGCCAGGTGAGGGGAACAGACCTGTAATCAGAGCCCATGCTGTGTCGTGTAGGCACGAGGCGGGAACTTCAAAGGACAGGTGTTCTCTGTTTTTAAGACATTAGAGACAACATGGCAGCTGCTCTGTCAGATGCCTCACATCAGTTGCACTGGCATGGGGTGCCTGCCATCCCACATAGGTATGACTGTCACCTGGCCTGTAGTTTACCCGCCTGCCCATCATTTCTTTTTCAAGACGGGTAAAACAAAATAGAGAACTTTAGGGAAATCAGGTATTTTCTTTCTCCCTTGAAATATAAATTGAAACCACAAATATAAGAGGGAATCACTCTAAAAGTATTTTAGAACAATAGGGAAACACCTAGTGTTTTATTTTTTTTGTCTCGCCTACAGACAGCTTTAGCGAGACCCCCCCAGCATTTTGCGATTCACGAAAAAATAGCGAAATCAGCTGGGTTGCACGATAACCGCAATATGTACTATTTCGGTTGCAAAAAAGGTCTCCAGGCACGAGGTTAGGATTGCAGCTGTGCTTCCATAGAGCTGCAGGCCTTTAAACAGGCCTATTTCCAAGTGGAATACTCTGCTAAAACAGTTTCCATTGATTTAAGGCTAAAAATGAATGATTATGAGTAAAATAAAGTGCCGCAAAAATGTCGCTAAATTTCTATATTTGTGCCGCTAAATTTCCATATTTGTGCCGCTAAATTTGGAAATACATGCCGCTATATCCTGGGGGGTCTGACTAATAACCCACTTTCCAACACATATTTTTGTTAAATAGTGATTTTACCAAACACTATCAATGAATAATATTCCTAACAAGACAGTTTGCTATTATCACAATATAGGTATTAGACTGTATTGCCTTAAGCACCACATGATACAAAGTACTTGCCCAGGAAAAGGAGTGAAGGGCATCCAGGATTTTCAACTGTGGCCACCTATTGACTCCGAAATGTCATCTGACCCAAATACATTGACTACAAAAATATTGTGGACCAAAATATCAAAGGCAAGTATATAGTTTTATAACTGTTTTACAATCATATCAAAGTTTATAATATTTTTTATTGTAATATTGTTTGAGTATGACATTTATACCATGATTTTATGATAAATGTTATTATATTTTTAATTTTAAAATATTTTATGAATTTTTTCAGGTTGTGTGGGTTTATCCACAGATTGGGTGGGTAGTGTATTATCTGATAAATGTTAAAAAAAAACTCAATTATGGTAATTACTTTGTTTAAGATGTATTATTAAAGTGTAACTTTTTTCAAAATTATGAGAGAATATTTTGTTATTTAATTATATTAATGTTAATTGAATACTCCGTATAATTTGATTATTATGTTTATTTTATTACTTTTTGACAAATACGTACTTGCATGTATATATTAATTTATGTTGACTAATTAATCTGTTATCTTTGGAAAAAAAATTGACATTATTTATTTGTGTAATCATTCTACAATTTGAGCGAATATATGCAATTTTAAGTTTGGGATTTATTGAGGGTTCTGGAACTGTTTTTGAATGCAATAACTCAAAATGTTGATTTATTGATTTATGTATTAATAACATTAATTGTTAATTTGGCAAGTAATCTCTAATATCGTATGGTTACATACTTTTTTTAGTAATTTATTTTTAATGTGTGTTAACTTTTAAAAGGAAAAAGGTTCTGTAAATAATTTGTATGTGATATTTAGAATGTTTCTATCTTTGAGTGTTTTATTGGAGGGATTGAAACTACAACAGATCCAGACATAAGACTCAGCGGTGACCCTAAAAGCTTATGCGTGTTTTTGTAACAACGGTGACAGTGGACAGAGGGGCAGTCAAGTATATATACTGTGTAAATGTACCA
The DNA here is from genome assembly GCF_964261635.1 of Lissotriton helveticus. Taxonomy (NCBI): domain Eukaryota; kingdom Metazoa; phylum Chordata; class Amphibia; order Caudata; family Salamandridae; genus Lissotriton; species Lissotriton helveticus. Next base: position 334,427,428 of record NC_136060.1, on the reverse strand, counting down.
CCTGCTTTATAGTCACTGTGAACTGCAACCCTGTAACAACAAGGCGTGATGATTATATGTTATATGTTTTTATGTTTATGTTGTAAAAACAATAAAAAATACATTGAAATAAAAAAAGAAGTTCTGAGTTTATAATAATCATTAAAAATTAGAGTAAGGTGCAAGGGGAAACAGCCAAAGTCTTTACCATGAATGCCATACAGCTCATGCTCCATTACCACGCATAGCCTTTACCGCACATTTTTTGACAACGCACATGCCTTTACTACTAATGCCAATGTAATGAATTACATTGTAATGGTATGTATGGAAAATGTATATCTGTGGTACTTGTGGTAAGGGCATAGATGTGGTAAGGTTGGGGAAGGCTATCGGCGTTGTTAGATGAAATGGTGATACCCTTCCGCTTCCTTGTTACAATATGCACCTCTCCTCAGAGGAGCAGCCTGGTCTTAGTGGAGAGGTAAGGGGGATTCGGCCTGGGGCGGGGGACTACAGTTTTAGGGCTGTAGGCTGGTATTTTTTAAAAGGTCTGAGGCCAGAGGGGTCTTGCAGGGGTTCACATTTAGCTTCTAGGGCTCAGAGTAGGGGAGGCATATTTTCTAGAGGGGCTAAGAGCCAGGAGGGTCGTGCAGCAGTCCGCTTTTAGAGCTCAGGGCAGGGAAGGGGTAGTTTTTGGAAGGGCTGGGGTCCTGATTGGTGTTGTATAGGGTACTGCTCTTAGGTCTCAGGGCAGGGGAGGGGTCGTTTCTACAAGGGCTTGGGGCCAAGGGAGAGTTGCACAGGGGTCCACTTTCAGGGCTCAGGGCAGTGGAGGAGCATTTTAAAAAAGGGCTAGGGATGGCACGCCAGAGACCTGTTTTAGGACTCCCGCCAGGGGTCAGGGAAAACCTTCACCACGCATATACCTTTAACATTCATGCTTTGACAATGGAATTAGTTGTAAAGGCATAAATAGTAAAAGCGTATTCAAGGTGAAGGTTATGCGTGGTAACGGCATTTGCATTATAACGCATGGGTGGTAAAGGCATGCTTCGAAACAACGTTGACAGTATTAAGTAATATCCGAATTACTCAGCAACTAGTCTGGTACTGATTTGGGTCTTTTTCACATTGGGCACATTGCACTTTTTCTTAGGGTTTGTGGTACGTTTTGTTACGAGTTTATTGTGGATAAACAATCTTCTCTGCTAAGAAGCAAATGTGATGGTCATTAATGTTTGCTTGACATTGCATTGATTGCTTATCGTAATTTGACCTTTTGTGGGATAATCGTCAAATTACACCAATGAGAACCAATGTTTTGTAGACTCATTATGTACCTAGGTTCCTATGGATTTAATGGTAGCTCTTGTAGCATAGGAACATGTGATAAGGGTGGTGGTGCCACCGCAAGAGCAAAACACATGTGTTATTTACCTCATTGTTGGGTTTTTAATAAACAATAGATCACTGTCAATTTAATTGTGACAGATAGGGAAGATCCCCTATATAGAAAGAAATGAGTTACAAAGCTGATAAGTGGTCCTTCACTCTTCTCTAGCACTACTTCCACACTTATAGACCCTAAGCAGAACACATTGAATGAACTGGAAAAAAGCTTAGGAAAAGCATGTATGCACTGTATTTAATGTATGCATGCTGACTGAGCATTGAAAAAAAGCTTTAACTATTCCATTGGGCCTCCAAGGTAGAAATATACTTCGTATATTCAAAGAGCATAAGAAATTCAGGGGAGAGTTCAGCCACATTGCTATGACTTGTTTCTGCCGCTGGATGGTCCTGGGTATAGTAATCACACTATAACACAGCAAAGAAGAACTTAAGGTGATAGTGCACCTGGAAAAGAAACTTCAGCAGTCTGATATCCTGTCTGATGAAAAGGAGGCCTTCGAAAAATTAAGTAAAGTAATTGCTGAATTTGAAAGCATTGCGATTAAAAAGAATGATGACTAGACATCAAGAAATTTCGCTAAGGAAATACCCTTAATTACCAGATGAGTTTTACACACAAAATCAACTATCCAAAAGATCATTCACATGGGACAGATTTAGAAATACAGAGTTACATTTTTAGACGGGTTTGGAGAACTGTGAACGGCCGGCCAAATTGTCATGCGCACTTATGGTGCCCACCACTCTTCCTCCCTGTGACACCGCCCCACTCCTTCTCCCTGTGACACCGCCCCACCCCTGCGCAGTAGCCCGTATTCATAATAAAATGATAATAAGATTGTGTTATTATCATTTTATTTTTCCTTTTTCCACTGCTCTGAGAGCAGTCGGGCAACCCTCCTCCGCCTTAGTGGAGGAGCCTCCGCTGTGTTTATCGTAGTACAGCACTTCCCCTGAGGGAGGATATTAGCAACCATACTAGTAAGTGCACTAATCTTACCACTCTAATCACTTTGAGCCCAGTTATAACTACCAATATAGGACAATGGCCACTCAGGTAACTTTGTTACCATATAATTGTCCTCTGCGTATTTGACTAACTACTTGCATTCATCTGTAATATAAAAATTATTTCAGATGTCCCGTCATCCCTAAAGACCTGATGAGCAACTTCTACCGGGAACAGGTTTGAAACATCAACAACAGTGTTAAGTAACAAACTACTTGACAATTATGGCCAATGGACTATTATAAACTCAGAAATTTTTGTTTTTTTTAAAAATCACACAAATACCTTTTATTTTACTAGTTATTTGCGATTCATGCCTGGCTCTGTTGTTACGTTTTTCCGCATGTGACCCATTGTACTTATCCTTACATATTGTGTTAGGTTTTGTTACATGATAATTGTGGATTAACCTTTTTTAATGTTAAGTAGCAAGTGTGATGGTCATTAATGTTTGATAAGTCAATGAGGACAGCCCAATGTTCACAGGTGTCCATTCCTGAATCAGATCTGGCTAGAGCCCTGACATAATCAAACACACATCAAGACAGTAACACAAATATATAAGGTATAAAGACTGGAGCCATCCCTAGGCTGATATCCAAATCATAAGTGAAATTCTAGTTAAAACCATTTCAATGATGATCAAAAAGGGGATAAGGGAAGGGGGATCTTGGAACATAAATAAAGGGATCTTGAATACTCTCTTATTTCCTGGTTACATCTCTTGTGATTAATTCAAGTTTATGAAGCCCTTACTGCCAACTCATGTCGCTAACAATTTTCAATGGTTCCCTTTGGTACGATGTCCTAAAGACCAGTTAGCTCACAGTGCCACCACATTCCCCTCTAACGTGACCAGGGAGCGAATGGTTTATGGCCACCACTGTACATGACAACACTGATCCCTCAGGATCGTGGCAAAAGATCTAGAACCCCTTTACCTAGCAACTCATGCACTCTTGTTCTCAGAGAAGTATACAGAGAATGCACAATAGGATTTTCTTCAATACATTTATTGAACCAATGTTATTCTAGTATATAGTACATGTGCTGTGATTATCAATAGACAGAAGCATATGAAAGTGATTATAAGCACCAAAATAGTAAATAACAGGTATAGTTCCACCATGTTGCTAAGAGCAATGTATATATGCAAGCATATAAAGCAACATGGGTATTAGGCACACTCCTACTACGCAACCCTACCCTAACCCTACGTGCGCCTAGGGTATGTGTGATATGCATATCTATCTAGCCAAGAATCCCCCCATGGGATGATCCAACCCTATTACCTGGTGAAACAGAATGTAGGACCCTGTCTTGGTCACAAACTGGACACCCCTCACTGAGATGTTAGCCAGCTAGTTGTGAAGCATCAGCATGCAGGGACCTCTCGATGTCAGCAGAAGTGTTTCCTCTGGCTAACCCCCAGAAATGATTATTTATTTATAATAAAAAACTTCCTTGCGATCTATATACATATTAGCACTGTTATGGGTTTGCAGAGAGCCCTGTTGCTCCGCGGATGAATATAGGATGACGTTGTACTGTGTGCAAGGCCATGTACTTGGTGTTCGAGGCATCATTATAGTGTTGCGCAAAACGTGTACGTAAAACAGTTTCAAAGAAACAAATCCAACATTGTCACACACCCTAACATGTGGAAAATGTTATTGTGCAGAAAAGAGGACAATATAAGGAAATGTGCAGTATTCCTACATGCTCCTAATTCCAGCACATACTAACACCGCCGCTGGGGAGAAAATAGAATCTGACACATTCCCAGGCTTACAAAATCTTGGGGCATGTTTACAAGAACTGACTTATCAATGTGTCTGATTTCTTGCGCCTTCCAGGAATTGCCCTAACGACACCATGGATAAGCTGTATTTACAAAGCTGTGCTCCATGGAGCAAGGATTCACGTATGTGTCAGAAATTCTGACACATCTTTTGGTGCTAAAGTAATGCATTGCTTGTGTTGGTTGCAAGACTGATGCAACTCCAGCACTGCACCATAACACAGAGGCGAGTCCCTTGTTAAAAATCCTACATCAATTCTTACGCCTGGTTTGAGAAGGTGTAGGGATTTTGATGCAGTCAAGTCGTAGATTAATGCAGTGAAAAGCTATAAATTTCACTGCGTCAGGTCTAATTGGATTTTTACGTGGGAAAGCCTACCCTGCATACATTATACCTGGCACAGGTATAATGTGATGAAGTCCTCCACAAAGTGACGCATTGGGCCCAATGCATAAGTTTGTCAACATGAAGCAGTATGGAGCACTGATTGCGCCTCCACTGTGTCAAAAAATAGACCGTGCGGCGGCGCTAGCTCTTTGTAATTTTCCCCTATGTAAATCTTGGAATGCATCTGAACCTATGGGTGTTGCATGGGATCACCCACAGCAACACCCATGTAACTCTCCTTTCACGCAGAGTAATGTGTGAAAGGGGGCCATATTTACAAGGCCATGGCTTTGCATGGCCTTGTAAATATGGCTCAGCATTGTGCGCCACCAGAGCGTCAAAAAAAGTGACACTCCAGTGGCGCAGGGTATTTGTAAATATGTCCCTAAGTTTTACTTTTGCAGGTTTTCAGGGGAAGATGATGTACCCAATTTAGAGCAGGCTGTATTGGAACATTATCTGATTTATGGACAAGGTGCTAAATCTGAAAGAGAATTCATCAGTGAATTCCCTCCATCAGTACATCGCCAGTCTGGAGGAAATTCAACAGATACATTTCTTCCCCGACGTAGGACGTGTCGCAGAAATAAGAACATTTTGCATTACCACCCCAATAAAAAAGTATGCCTGCTAAACCGATGCATTTAGATTTTAGTAAAATTGTTAATTTAGTTCAGAATGTGGTAGTATGTTTTAGTAATACTTGGTTTTATTCAGTGTTTTATACTCCTGTTTTTGCAAAATTTAGTTTATAGATTCTTTTTTTGAAACAATCATTATTTTTTGTGTTTTTTTTCTTTTAATAATAATTTTTATTTTTTTCACTAGAAGGCTGCATAATACCTTGCCTGTGGCTGAAGTCAGAGTTGGGGACATACTAGAAACTTCATGATTGATGTAATTTCTTCTACATGATTGGGGGCGACTAGAAGCTTCAGGATGGGGTCCGTGTTTGATGCAAATTTGTGGATGAAACTGTTTACGAAGGGGATTTCCCAGTCCCAGCTATAACATTTAATTTAACAGTATTATGCAGCACAAAAATTCAGCCTCAAACATGTGCGTCTCTCTCATATTAGCAAGGGCCATATCGCCGCTTTGGAAGCACTTTTTGCCACTAAAGCTGCAATATTTTTATCGCCCTATCAGCAAGCTGTCGCTAACAGCAGTTAGCGACAGCTTTTAGGAGATAGCGACCGGTTTGGGACCGCTTTGCATGTCAGTGATATTTATCGCTGATGACATGCAAAGTGGGTGTACCCAAACTGGTAGCGGCTGAAAGCAGTCGCTAACACAGCTATCGCCTATTAGCAAGGCAGCCTAAGCGATAAAAAAAATCGCGGTAAGCGCGACTATCGCTATAATCTAACGCCTGCTAAAAACACGACTTACCTGTTTATCCAATGGGGGGTTAATTGTCAGGTTAAGTCCCCATTGGGATTAATGCGTGAATATCGCTGGATTTCCAGCGATATTCACGCATTTCACCGCTATCGCTGGATATTTCAGCACAATGGAGAAAAACGTTGCTAATAGCATGTTTTCTCCGCTAACATATCCAGTGATAGGCAGCGATAAAACAAAATGCGCAAGCGCATTTTGCAATAAATATCGCTTTTCCTTCATAATATGCCCCTATGGCAGACATCTCTAAATATTTTAAGGACAGATGTGCTAACCTCTTGATCACAAAAAGCGGTTGCAAATGGTGTCCCAACGTATTGATATCATTATTTTATTTTGTGTGCTGACCCATGTGCTAATAACTTGGTTCTCAAAATAAAGTATCTCAAGGGGTCATAGAACAACCCAGCCAATTAATGATCATTAGGCAGGTGTCAATTTGCAATATTCTATGATTGGCTACAATCACAGGGATGGTAGTCTGGAAGGGACAACAGGCCACTATCTCTGTTACTACATATTAGAATGAAAAATGATTATTTTTTTTATATTAGAACAGCCAGAGTTCCTTAAAGGAACAGGTGCTGCCTCAAAAATAAAACTTTTTGATTTGTGAAACTTTAGTGACAGCAGGTAGTGATCTCTCAGGCTACTAACTGCTCCCTGTGAGGAAGCTACTTGGATTTCCAAAGGGGAAGGAGTCTAAAGGGACCACCTCAACTTGAGAGTCAGTAACTAATCAATGGTTTGTAGCCAGAATTAGGATTGCAAATGGTTGATACATACCATACCGACTCATAAATTGGAAGGAACACCCCTTACACACACCTTTGAAATTGAGGTCTGGTGTGGATCAGTAATCTTATTTTGTGATTTGAGAAACAAAATTGTGATTTGTAAAATGGGGTTAGATTTGTATGTGCATTTGTGAAGCGCACAATCACCTCAAGGGGATCCTGGTACTGTGCAGCTGTGCTTGCCTAGTCCTGCCTATGGTAGGTTGCTTAAAGAAAGCCGGGTCACCAGCTTCTTGCAAAATATAAGAGAGGAGGAGGCCCTGACATGGAGTTGGAGCCATTCCATGCTTTTGGAGTGATGTAAGAGAATACCTACTCTCCTGATCTGGTTCTTTGAATGTGTGGGGTGTGTGTAGAGATGTCTAGGTGGTTGGTGGAAGGACATTCAACTGTTCAGGTAGGTAGGGCCGGAGTTTGGTGCTGCCTTGAGCGTGTGTAAAGAGTTTGAATTGATGCTGTTTGTGTATCGGGAGCCAGTGGAGCTCCCTGAGGTGTGGTGTGATTTCTGTGTGGGGGGTTGGGGATGAAGCTGGCTACAAAGTTCTGTATGGTTTGTAGTCTTCTAGTGAGTTCCTTGGTGATCCTGGCACAGATGGTGTTCCTATAGTCCAACTTGCTGCTGACGAGAGCATGTGTGACAGTGTTTCTATTGGTGCTTGGGAGGGCATTTCAAGCTCTTTCTCAGCATTTTCAGGGGGTAGAAGCAGGATGTGGTGATGTAATTGGCGTGTGCAGTCATGTCCAGTGTGCTAGTGATGAATATTTTGACGTTCCCAGCATTGGTTTTGAGTGTGAGTATGGGTCCGTGTTCAAATGGCCTTCGATTGGAGTCCCATGGTGAGGTGCTCTTGCTGAAGATCACTACTATTGTTGTCACGGAATTGAACTTGTGACAGGTGGCTTTCATCCAGCTAGTGTCTGTAGTCATGCAGGCGGTGTACTTGTTTCTTGTGTTGGGGGTCTTATCCGAGAGGAGGCATATGAGTTGTGTGCAGGAGAGGATGTTAATGCTGTGTGCATGGATGACGTTAGCCAGAGGGATCATATATGTGTTGTTAGCCAGAGGGATCATATATGTGTTGAGCAATAAAAAATTTGACTTCACTATAAGTTGGGATTTTAAATTGTGATTTCAGAAACACCAAACTTAGAACGTTTGTCTCTTCACAATTGGAAATTATACTTAAAACATGTAATAAGGTAATCCCAAATGTTAGCCTAGTGAAAACTAAGTTTGAGACTTTTTTACTACCAGGACATGTAAAATTTTAAAGTACAGGTCTTGCATTTTAAATACATTGCACCCTTCCCTGTGGGTTGTCCAGGGTCTACTTTAGGGGTGACTTTTATGTATGAAAAGGAAACATTTGGGCCTGGCAAGAGATTTATCTTGTCAAGTCGAAATGGAAGTGTAAGCTGCACAAACAAGCCCTGTAATGGCAGACTTGAGCCATGGTTAGCGAGCTACGTAAGTAGATGGCACAGTAAGTGCTGCAGGCCCACTAGTAGCATTTAATAAACATGTGCTGGGCAGATGTAGTGCACTTTAATTAGGAATTATAACTAAATTAAATATGCCAATTGGGGATAAGGCAATATTACCAAGTATAGGGGAGAGAGAAGAAGCAATCTAGCACTAGTTAGCAGTGATAAAGTGCACAGAGTCCTAAAGCTAGCAAAAACTAGGTCAGAGAAGTGGAGGAGGAAGGCAAAACGTAGAGGGGAAGACCACCCTAAGGTTGTCGTATGTATCAATTATGAACTGTCTGACACCATCCTCTTATCAGATGTTATTTTTCTCTATTCATTTATTTAAGTTGTTCATTTTGTGCTAACTACAATGTCTGAAAAAGTGATTCCTGTTAATTTGTGTCATAGTTTTGTCACCAAGGTCACTCAAGTCTTCCTGTAGTTTTCGTTGAACCAGCCTGTCTGCGATTTTAAATGGATAGTTTTCTTGGGAAATTCCGGTTAATCTAGCCCTAGAGCAATGAAGCAGGTAGGATCAATTAAATCTGTTGTATAATGTGCTTATTAAGACATTATAGCAGTGCTTTCAAGACAAATAATTAAATTCGATTTGGGTTACTTACTTTGCTATGCTACCGTATGGAACCATAAATCAGTTCAACACAGAGGTAAAATTGAACTAATTTAGAGGGTTCTACTCTGTGCCGCAACTATAAGATCAGGAATGTGACCTGTAACATGCACACTACTTGGTCTATTTATTCTAAGCTTCATTGTCCACTGAATGATTTGCCACAGCCAGATTTCCCACCCAGGAGGATAAGACTTCCAGAAGCAGGGTACCACTCTGTGAGTCGCTGCAGACATCCACAGGTGAGGGAAATTACGGCTGCTGGGTGATGGTAATTCACTGCCCAGTGATCTTCCTAGTTCTCAGCAGGGATGGCGGAACTCACAGAGTTTCAATACGGGGAATTTCATGGTTACATGAAAACTTAGTGAGATTCTTCGGAGTTCTGCAAACAGGACGAAATCTGCGTAGCACGCTGCTAGCTCTGATTTTTAGAGCTGGGGGCTCGTTCTGCGCTGCAAACTCAGCACAAAAAGCATCACATGGCACACCAGCAGGCGCTGCTTCTTTGCTGTTGCTTGACTCATGCAGCAGCTTTCTCACCGTGAACAGTCGCCACCATCCATGTTGAGAGAATCTCCTAGCACCCAAAAATTGTGCCTGCCATATTTCCGTTGGCGAGCTGCATGCGAGAATAAACTCCACCATGAGGTGGTTGGCAGAGTTTGGCCGGAACTCCGCATCACAAGTATAATGCAGATTGGGCAAAACTGCAAACTTTGTTGTCGGGCGGGATTTATTTCCCACCGTAACACCAGGGCAGCAGTAGGTAAACAGGCACAGCTTGGCAGCCATGCACTGCGAATATCCCATATCAGGATGTTCTGACCCTCAGAGGACATCACTTCTGGTCATGGGGACCTGCAGGGTGCAGGCCTCAGTAGCAGCTGGAGTATTTTTCTGCTGCTGTGCATGGCTGCAAAAGTAACTCAGTTTTCTCTCTTTTTTTGTTGAATAATTTCATTGAATTTTGGAACATGAATACAGTTCTGTTTGATAAGGATCGGTGCAAAAGAAGTGGTCCTCTCTGCCCCAAGCATGTTATGGAGCGTGCCTTCCACCGAAAATAGATAAGTGAGTAAGGTCTGTCATTTTGTCTGGGTGGAGGGACAAGTGAATTACTATGTATTTGAACATATTCTTTTTTGAAACCAGGAACTTTCCTGAGTTCTACTAGCAGATGGAGTAGAGCAAAAAGTATATTTGCATGCAAAAAGTGAGCAACACTTTATCCACAAAGAGGGATAGCAAGTGGGTTTTGTAAGACACATCTATACCTCTGATACTGAAGCCACTTCTGATTTATCTAGTGAGAGCTTTTAGGCCCGGTATCAACAATAAAGGGACTTGTGGCCAGTTTTCCACGGTGCCCTTGTGACTGAAATTACCCATTTGACAAAATCTAGCCATGGGATTCGATAACTAACCATCAACAAAAGTCTCTAACTAGGACTCTCTACACAGGACTAAAGGCACTCTTTCTAGGACCCTGGCCGGGAAGAACCAGTTAACTCTACTAAATCCCGTTTCGCCATCTAGGTGGAGTAGGATTGCATGCATCCTTTCCTTTCCACTCTCTCAATAATGTGGGTATCACCCTGCACGTTGTCATAGGTCTGATAGAACAATATAAAGTGTGATTGTTTTGGACTATTAACTTAGGGGGGTGTGGATAATTCTATTTTCCAGTATCAATGATAACATTTCGGGATTATTTACAAAGAGGTAGCGCCGCTACAGAGTCAATTCTTTTGATGCTGCAGTTCCTTTTCTTTTTGGAGCCATATATACAAAGTGATGCTACAGGCCTTTAGCGTCACTTTTGCAACTAATGCGCAAATTTGTCTTTGTTCTAAATCTGGTTGGGGCAGTTAGAGATAATGATATGCAAGGTAGTTGTTTCCCCTGATAAAAACATGCAAAACTGACGCAGTCATATTTACAACGACTTTGGAAAATGGTGTTGTTTGGCAAAAGAGACGCTGAGTACCAATAGCGGCAGAATTTTACTGCTATGAAAAAGCAGGTGTAAATATGACGCATGCCCACTGATATACAATCTTAACCTATCCAAATCACCATGCAAGCCCTACGACAACATATACCTCCTCCTACTGCAGCCCGGAGCACCTAGAACACCACCACCACCATCACCACCACCACCTCCACCATCACCATCACCATGGAGGCAATGCAAGAGAAGGGTGCAGACATACTGCCAATGGATTACCCTCATTGACCTCAGGGAGGAGGAGGTCATTGCCTATTACAGGTTAAGGAGAGAGTCCATTATCCACCTCCTGCACCACATTGCACCAAGGTTGCAGCCAACATTGAAGCGATACGCAAACCTTCCCCCGCAGGCCAAACTACTGGCTGTCCAATACATGCTGGCATCAGAAAGATTTTACCCTATCACAGCTAGAGTGGCAGGAGTATCCCAGGCATCCTTCCCTAAATTCCTCCCCTCCGTCCTGGATGCTCTCATAGGCCTCATACCCCAGTACCTTTTCTTCCCCAACATAATGCAGAACCAACAGGAAAACAAGCAAGGCTTTTAAGCCATTGCAGGATTTCCACATGTGTTGTGGCAATGGACTGCATCCATGTGCAAATTGTGCCTCCATGGCTACATCACACCTGTACTGCAATAGGAAGCACACGCATTCCAATAATGTGCAGACAATCATGGACCATCTGGGCCTCTTCATCAACATCCTCGCAAGTACCCGGACAGTGGTCGTGATCTCTTTATTTTCCATGATTACACCATCAATGAGCACTTCCAGAAATGGAACATATAGGAATGGCTGCTAATAGATTACCCTTATTGACTTCAGGGAGGAGGAGGTCATTGCCCATTACAGGCTCATGAAGGAATCCATTATCCAGCTCCTGCACCAGATTGCCCCAAGGCTGCAGCCAACATTGTTGTGGTGCGCCAACACCCCCCCACAGGCTAAACTACTGGCTGTCCAATACTTGCTGGCATCAGGAACTTATAAACCTTTCACAGCCAGAGTGGCATGGGTATCCCAGGCATCCTTCCCTAAATTCCTCGCCTCCGTCCTGGATGCCCTCATAGGCTTCACACCCCAGTACCTCGTCTTTCCCAACATAATGCAGAACCAACAGGAAAACAAGTAAGGATTGTATGCCATTGCAGGATTTCCACATGTGTTGGGGGCAATGGACTGCATCCGTGTGCAAATTGTGCCTCTATGGCTACATCACACCTGTACTGCAATAGGAAGCACACGCATTCCAATAATGTGCAGACAATCATGGACCATCTGGGCCTCTTCGTCAACGTCCTTGCAAGTACACGGACAGTGCCCATGATCTCTTTATTTTCCATGATTCAACCATCAATGAGTGCTTCCAGAATGGGGCATATGGGAATGGCTGGCAATAGATTACCCTCATTGACTTCAGGGAGGAGGAGGCCATTGCCCATTACAGGCTCAGGAAGGAGTCCATTATCCAGCTCCGGCACCAGATTGCCCCAAGGCTGCAGCCAACATTGTTGCGGTGAGCCAACATCCCCCCGCAGGCAAAACGTTTGGCTGTCCAATACATGATGGCATCAGGAACCTTTCAACCTATCACTGCCTGAGTGGAGGGAGTATACAAGGCATCCTTCTCTAAACTCCTCCCCCCGTCCTGGTTGTCCTCATAGGCCTCACACCCCAGTACCTCTTCTTCCCCAACATAATGCAGAACAAACAGGAAAACAAGTAAGGCTTTTATGCCATTGCAGGATTTCCACATGTGTTGTGGCAATGGACAGCATCCATGTGCAAATTGTGCCTCCATGGCTAAATCACACCTGTACTGTGATGGGAAGCACACGCATTCCGTTAATGGTTGGTAAGTTCTTCTCAAGCACATGACAGAGCACGTTACATTCAAATATGTTGGAATACGTTGCCATATTAGTCTTGGGGTGAATGAGACGGTGCATATAAAGTTGATGTAGGCCTACATACTTGTGCCATACTGCATGGCAAATGTTCAACACAATCCTACAAGTGACACATGTTGAGACGCCTATGCCACTCTTGGCCACATTTACAAGTGAACTGCGCAACTAGAGCATCACTGGCATGATGCTCTGGTGAAAAAGGTCTCCAACTCATATCAGTGAGGCCCAGCAAAGTCTGTCTGCGTGCCCTTGCATGGTCTCATCGATATGCAGTAGGTTCTGCCAGAGCAAAGTGCAGCATTGATGCACCCTACATTAAGTATGTGGGCCTTTCAGTGGCTTTTCCCATTCAATGCCAATGAAGGCCTCACACATTTCCACATATCCAAAGATCAGGAACCATGAGACCATATGCAAATATTGTGCCTCCCAAGTGCTGGTGAAATGAAGATATATAATTTCATGTCTGTTTGTCATGTCCAATTAATATGTGTCCTGCATCCCACAGGACCCATTGAATGAGGAAATTGCATTGATTGTTTGCTTTTGGTGCAGGAAGGGGTCCCTGAAACCATTAAGTTATTTGAGGGCACAACACTGACACATTTGTACCATGATGCGAGGAGGGTATTGGCGCTAGTCACTAATATGTGATGGTTCATATGCTAATGAACCATGGATATGCTTTATATTAGGAACATTTCAGCTCCTTACTTTGGATGCAGGTCAGCACCGAAAAATGACATCCAGTGCTGCCCTGTGGAAAGAACTGCTACATGAGGCCCTGTGTGTACATTCAACTGTTTCAAAGAGCCTCACCAATGCAACACAATGTGAAATGCTGTGTCCAAGCACCGTGTTGAAGTAAGGTATTCCTTTTCTTTAGTCTGTGTCCACAGGAAGTTCCCATTGTCATGAGACAGACATGTGATGTATCCCATACCTGTGAAATGTAGTCATATTTTAATCTCGCAAGATCACGTCTAACATACATTACATTACTCATCATACACATAACCCTTTCTATGTGCACATTGTTTTGCGACACACAAATTACTCTATAAGTACTCCAAGGCTCCAGACTGTGCAGCAAGGTACAGCCTCATGTACAAACTGAGAGGCATATATACAAGCAAGGGGAGAAGCTCTGGTTAGCTCCAAAATTACTAACGCCACACTCTGTCACTTTAGAAACACAGAGATGGACAGTGATTACAATATGGCACTTCCCTGCGTTTCTCTCCGAACTGGCGCTAAATTCAGCTGCCTAGCGCCAAAGTGGGCACCCTTGCACCACAGTTGTGTTGCGTTGCTTTGAGGGAATTATTGTTCATTTGAAAGAAGGTGCCCCTTCCTCCACATATGCAATTCAGAATGGCCATTCGCAACTCCTATGTGTGCTGCATTGTTTATGTGCAGGAAGGGGCGGTATCATTCATGGCAATTGGCTGTTTCTATGTTTCCTAAACATGCAGCACACATAGAAACAGCAAAAACAAGGATGATTATAGCATTTCACCTCGTTTCACCATGTTAAGACCAGATTTTCCCTGGTCTTATTTACGCCACCCTTGTAAATAGGGGCAGGGTCAAAATCAATAGGTATAGTGGATGGAACTCCCACCACAACACCCATTGCCCACAGCAGTCTAGTGTGAAAGGGAAACTTATTTACAATGTGGTGTTAAGCCACATTAAGTGGCTTTCCTGTGGCAATAAGGGCTTATACATATGCCCCTACATCTCCAATGACAGCCAACAGCACAGTCGTCTTGAAAATAACGTGCCTGTCTTAGATAAATGCTGCACATTTCCTGCAAGCACATGCACCAATCATGTGGAAAATATGTCCTACACTGTCCCCAATCAGCGTGACACTGTAGTGTGGTTAGTCTACCAGTTGCACTGAACAACGCAAGACTCCCAAATAACTCAAACCCCTTGTGTGGTGTCAACCTAGTGCACTGCCATGTGTATACTATCATGTCCCACATTGATATCCACTCACTACTCTCCCCATGGCAGTACACATTTACCAAAGTTGACTCCAACTCTCACAGTCAAATATGTGTCACTAAAGTATACAACACCACCAGCTGCATCTACAGGTTGTAAAATAAGGCATGCATCTGTTCAGAAATGGCAGTAGTAGTCACTAGTAGTCACAATAGATGAGTGTCAGATGTGTCTACTTAGTGGCTAATTTACTCTCCTTACTGGTGACAAACCATCACCTTCATGGCATTGGCACTCCCAAGTATTACAAACAGACAAATAGAGGACAGCACATCTGTATGTGTAAAACAATGTCAGTCATTCACAATTCCTTCTTGCGTGTATGCCACACAATGTTGTAGCATGTCTCAGTAGGTGAAGTGTATGCATCTTTCAGGACACATAACAGAATGTACATGAATGTGGGGCTATCCCTTGTCACAACTCTTAACTAATTGTACCCCTTCTTTCTTTGCAGCTGGCCAAGGACATGCTCTGCAGCCATGGGTAATAACGCCTCTAAAAACAACCCAGACAGAACCGCAACGGGGGCACAATAATGCTGTAAGGAGCACCTGGTCCATGGTAGTGCAGACATTCTGCTGCAATCCCACTTGAGGAGTCCGGATATGTCAGTGGGCTCATTGCTCTACTCACCACCAATGGTCTGCAAAATTACATTTGTTTGCTGCATATTGCACAATATTTGTGTGCGGACAATTGTGACATGGGCTGATGCCAATAAGGAGCATGAACTGCCGGATGATGAGGATGAGGAGCCGCATCAAACTTTCCATCAGTAGCAGCAACACGGCAGAGGGACCAAATCATTCATAATTTTTTCATTGAAACATGAGTGACTTTCATGATGTCACAAAATGATGTCTACATGAACCTTTGTACATAACATATACAAATAAACATATGAGCACTACCAGTGCGTATGAATTTTGATTTCATAGTTTTAGTTCACATCAAAACATTCACATCACACCTTCTACTAATTGCCTCACAGAAAATGTATGTAGATATGTGTAACAAACAGCATAGGACAACATCTGGTACAAACAAAATAGTGTGCATGCCAACTACCTGCAACAAATAGTCCTACATTGCTAACCACAAATAACACGGTGTAGTATAGTAGATACTGTGCTTTGACTCTGTGTCTCTCCTACAGCTAGTCATTTGCAGGGTTTCATACTTGTGGATGATAGTAGAATTCACTCATAGTATGATGGCTGTAAAGTCACCCACATAGTATGTGCATTGGAACAGAGTCCCAAATCTGCAGTCTACATATTCTACATCAAAAACTGCATCCATATTCGAAATCCTTTAGGAGACCTCATATCACATATACAAGTGCTACAAACTACACGTTAGGAGTGTAACAGTGTCTACCTAGTGAAGATCTAGTCACACTTGCCCCACTAGGCTAAGATGCCACTAGGACAAGCAGTGATGTAGCCTATCGAGTTGGTGTATTGCACTCAGATACAGATAATGGCTTCACTCCTATCAATACAGTCTTAGTGTGAGTCTGAAAACACAATACCCAACTTCAGATTATGTAACAATTGAGCATTAAAAAATCACAAAAAGCAAGGTCAATATAGCCAAGGTGCCATAGTGATATATCCCAATATAGATGTTCCAATGTGGCTAGAAAAAATCACAGGTGGACTTCATGCCTGAATGCATAGCCATCACCAAACTTCAATTCACCACAAAACCTAGAAACATATTCTAATGGGTCCAAATGCAAATATATTCATGATTGTACTACACCTGACAAGATGTGGATAGACAAGTTGGCTTCATGATCCACAAATCATAGGCTATGCTTGGTCTTAAAAGTTATGAGCAATTGCTATGTGCATGTGCATATGCTTTCAGACACAAGGCCACACAGCCTATGTTTATTTATCACAACATGATGTGGTAGGCTCTCTTAACACTTCCCTGCACATGAACCGTTCATGGAATAGTTCTACATGGCCGATGTCGAGCAACAGCATGTAGGACATATGGAAACAGATTACCCGAGATTACATCAATTTAAAGATCCTTGTTCAAGCGCTATTGGGGATCTCTGTCAAGTTGTGGACTGTGTCAGGTCCATGTGAGTCTCATCACCTGTCTCATTGTCAAACTGTATGAGTGTTGCATGTGAACACCCACATCGATGCACAAGCAACCCCACATTGTTGCAGATTGCAGTTATATTGTAATTTATACAGCCTAGTTGTCAGCAGTATATAAGAAGTGGGGCCAAGGCATGCATGGTGATCTAGCATAGCACCATCAACATGAGAGAAAATAATGTGGCCCACAAATGATGACTCTGCAAATTTCCTGTGGGGTATGACCTTTGAATATGAATGGCCTAAACTCAAACACAATCATATGGCACCATCCATACCTCCCCGTCCAGGTGGTTGCAGCCAATCACAGCACTTACCTGCAAGGGACAATGTAACCCCCGCCCCCCAAGTATCCTCACAGTCTACTGCCTGCGCTGTGGTACATAAAACAGATTGGCAGTAGGCTGTTCTGTTGTAGATGTGGGTGCCCTGACCCCAGGGCAGGACTAGTTTGTGGCATCCCTGGGGGAAGCTAAAGCAAGGTCACACGGGGGCTCCTCTTGTAAGGTTTGCCCTTCTGCTACCAGAGGGATTGGGCTCTATGCATAGTATGATCCCCGAAGAGTATTAGCTCACACATAGGTACACTTTCAGCACATATTCATGCAATGACAGTAAGCAGGACAACTATTCATACCCAAACCAGCAATACCTGTAAATGATTACACGCATTGCACATCTCAATTCACACAAAAGCACACAATTGCTCAATTGCAAAAAACATAAATCACACATGAGCCTAAAGCATGCATTTTGTAGCCACCACGTCAGCAGAAAATGTCGCTTCTGAATGACCGCATTGTGCCTTGTCATTGTCAGGCCTTGTGTGAATGGACGCATTAACTGGTAGTGTAAAAAAAAAATGACTCAGAGTCTGAAAATGTGATGCATCCACCCAAAAAGTGATGTTATGGATAAAGGTAAGTGATGTCATGGATCATGCATGTTGCAAGCCAGGAAGTGTGAAGTTACTTTCATTTTCACTTTAAGTCACAGTTTTACTGTCTGAGCTTGGGAGTGGTTGTGTCTTGGCTGTGCTGGAGTGTTGTGGTGGTATGGAGCTGTTTAGTTGTGTTTGCTGTTCCTGTTGTGTCCCTCAACTCCTTTTTGTGCTGTTTTATTGTGTATTGTTGTGTATTGTCCTGTGTTCAGTCAGTGTTTGTCTTCTGGGGTATTGTTGTTTTAGGGCTAGTTGTGGGTTTTTCGGGAGCTCTGTTTTGTTTGGGCATTTGTTGTGTTTTGGTGGGATCATGCCTGGGAAGGGTAATGCTCACCCATGTGCGAAAAGGAGTTTGAGTGCTTCATGTGGCTAGTGACTAACATGGTAGCCAGTGGGGGGACATGTACTCCTGGGCTACCTCATGGCGGTGCAGAAGCAATGCTGGGAAAAGGTGCTGCAACATATGCTGAGGCTGTTTGGAGTCAACTCTAGGTTTCATCATCTCACACATCACTGGGCAGATGTGGTTGGCAGGGAGTATGACCTCCTTAACTACGTTGCCATCCGAGTTGGTAGAGAAGTTGGTAAGTACACATGATTTGTGCGTTTTCCTTTGTGTCTCATTAACGTTGATGAATAGTGGTAACATTACATATGGCTCACATGACTTCTCTCGCAAAATAGCCATGCCCCTGCTAGACCTGGTATTGTTGGAGTGGTTGCCCTTGTCTTTTTGCCCTGGGCACTTTGCCACTGCTGATCAGTGCCAAAGTGTAAGTGCTCCCTGTGTAAATTGTAATTCTGATTGGTTCTCCATGATTGGCATATTTGATTTACTGGTAAGTCCCTAATAGAGTGCACGGTGCATGCCCAGGACCAAATGGCATTAGTAGCCCTGCAGCACTGATTGCCCCACCCACACAGGTAGCCCTTCAAATGTGTCTCAGACCAGCTTCAAATGTGTGCGTGCAGAGTTTTTCATTGTCCTGTCGGCCTGGCAAGTGCACCCACTTGGCAGGCTCTACCTTCCCTTTTCGAACCCCTAAGGTAGTCCCAAGAAACCCCCATGGGCAGGGTGCAGTGTATGAGAAAGGCAGGACATGTACTGGGTGTTTAACATGTCCCGATAGTGAAAAACTGTGTATTTCATTTTTCACTATTGCAAGGACTATCTCTCCCGTAGGCTATCGCTGGAGCTGCCTTGTAACATTTTACTAAGTCTGGGCAGTGAACAATCAATCAATCAATTAATCAGGGGTTTACAGAGCGCGCTACTCACCCTTGAGGGTATCAAGGTGCTGGGGGAGAGGAGCAGCTCCGGATTAGTCGAATGGCCAGGTCTTGAGGTCCTTCCTGAACGTGTGAAGGGTCGGGGAGCGTCTCATGTACACAGGGAGCTCGTTCCATGTCTTGGCTGTGATGTAGGAGAAGGCTTTCCTGCCTGTTCTGTTTCTGCTGATGCAGGGGACCACTGCCAGGGCGTGGTCGGCGAAGCAGAGGTTCCTCTTGTGTATGTGGAAGGATACTCCCTCTTTGAGGTATTTGGGTCTGATGTTGTTAAGGGATTTGAAGGTAACCCTCTTCTCGATGGGGAGCCAGTGGAGGTCTCGTAGGTGTTGGGTCATGTGTCCATGATGCGGTGTCCCTAGGATGAGTCGGGCTACGGTGTTCTGAATGGAGTTTGTGTAGAAGAGTTCTGTTGATTCCGGCATATAGGGCATTTCCGTAGTCCAGTCTGTTGGTTATGAGCACGTGGGTGACAGTCCTTCTGCAGTCGGGGGGATCCATTTGAAGGTCTTCCGGAGAATGCGCAGGCAGTTGAAACTGGTGAAAGCGACGACATTGATCTGGCGGTTCATGGAGAGTGAAGAGCTGAGGATGATGCCAAGCTTTTATGCGTGGTCTGTAGGGGTGAGTGGGTTCCCGTGGGTGGATGGCCACCAGGTATTGTCCCAGGCGGAGGTGCAGGGTCTGAGGATGAGTACCTCGGTCTTCTCTGAGTTGAGCTACAAACAGCTGTCTTTCATCCAGGCCGCCACATTCTTCATACCTTCCTGGAAGCACAGTCTGGTGTCTTCGGGATTTTTTGTGAGTGAGAGGATGAGCTGTGTGTCGTTGGCGTAGGATACAATTCTGAGCCCCTCCTGTCTAACGATGGCGGCGAGGGGGTCCATGTAGATTTTGAAGAGCGTGAGGCTGAGCGATGATCCTTGGGGTACTCCGCAGTTGGTTCGGTGAGGAAGGGAGGGAGTCTGATCCTCTGGGTTGAGGCTGAGAGAAAGGATTGGATCCAGTCGAGGGAAGCTCCTTTTTTCCCTGCGTCATGAAGTCTGGCTGTGAGCCTGCAATGTGAAACAGTGTCGAAGGCTACGGAGAGGTCTAGAAGGATGAGGGACTCAGTGTGTTCCTGCTTGAGTAGCATGAGGATGTCATCAGTAGCAGGGAGGAGGGCAGACTCGGTGCTGTGGTTGCTGTGGAATCCATACTGGGTCCAGGATGGAGTTGTCTTTGATGAAGGAGGTCAGTTGAGCGTTTACGAGTCTCTCAGTTACTTTGGCCCCAAAAGGAAGAAGAGAGATGGGCCGGTAGTTTTTCAGGTCTGTTGGGTTGGCCGTTGGCTTCTTGAGGAGTGGTTTTACCTCCGCCCACTTCCTGTCATCTCAGAAGATGCTGGACATGAAGGAGGCGTTAATGGGCTGTCCTAGTTTGGGTGCGATGGCGGAGGCGGCCATGTGGAATATGTGCTGTGGGCAGGGGTCTGTTGGGGCTCCTGAGTGGTTTTCTTCATGGTCGCGGTGATGTTTTCTATAGTGGTGGGATTCCAGGTCATGACGGTTGGTTTATCGGTGGCAAGGGGGTGGAGGGGTGTCAGGAGTCAGTTTGCTGAAGTTGTCGTAGAGGACCTTGATCTTCAGATCGAAGTAGGAGCTGAGCTTGTTGTAGAGTTCCTGGGAAGGTGTGACGTCTGTGGCTTCACTTGGGGGTTTTGCGACCTGCTGTATGATGTTGAACAGTTCCTTGGCATTGGTCGCGTTGGTCTGGACTTTGTCTCTTATGAACTCCACTCCGCTCACTGAGTTTGTCGAGTTTTCTGCACTCCGCGTTAAGCTGAGCTCCATAAAAACTCCACTTCTCAGAGCGAACTGTTTTTCCTTGCTCGCATTTGTCAACATCAAGTTGGCGAGTGAGAATAATCTCCCTTCCAGCAAGATTTTGTCTCGTCACCATCATCAACATCATGTTGGTGAGTACGAGCGTTAAAAATCAACCTCCCGGTGAGATTTTTTCAATGTGGGCCGTCAGATTTCTCATTGCAGGTACTCGCATATCCTTGCACCTGCTCACGTTGAGAAACCATCCATTCGGGTTGAGAAAGCTGCAGCTCAAGTAAAAATCTACTCAAGTGGCAGAAAGGAAGCAGCGCCCACTTGCGCTATGCATGGTGCCGTTTGCGATGATCGTACAGTGTGGACAAGCATCTGGCACTGAAAATCAATGCCAATGGCATTTATCTAACACACTCGCTGCTCGCAGAGCTCCGAATAGCACGCGTGAGTTTCTTTTTGCACTTCAGGGAGTTTCACATAGCCGAACTCCGCAAACTCCACCCAGCATTACATTTTACAAGCGTAACTTTAATTTGGGAGCAGCTAATGATTTGGAGTTTAAGTATCCTAAGCTCAGAATTTAATAGCACATCTTTTAGCAAAGGTAGTTTTTAAATTCTGTGTTTGAAAATGCTACTTTTAAAAAGTGGGAAATTTTTTGTTTAACAATCCTGTGCCTCTGCCTACCTGTGGCATCAACATCTGGTTTAGACTGGTAGGGGCGTGTTTGTGTATTCACTCCAGACACTCACACAAAGGGCGCTGAGGTGTACCCTGCGTATGCTGATGAGTCATCATTGGCTAGAGTGATGGGAGGAGCTGTCACTAACACCTGAATAGGCTGTGGCTGCCTTGCACAATACTGTCTCCACCTCCTGTAGCGTGACTGGACCAGGGAGAACAGAACTGGTTTTACTGAGCAAGGGAGACTTTCTAAACAAATACTTCAAAGGGAAAAGGGGTATAAGCATTAGCCCTAAAACCCCAGAACTTTAGATTACTTTTTGACTAAGAGAACCCTGCCAAGATGAAGAGCTGAAGAGCTGCCAGGAGGTGTACTGCCCTATTGCTGTGTGTTGTTTCGTTGGGTTGGCCTGTAGTTACTGCTTCTGTCTGTGGGCAGTGGAAAGGACTTGTCTTTTGCCTTGCTGTGTTATCCTGCTTAAGAAAATTCTCTAAGGGCTTGATGTACAGCTTGCCTCCTGTTAGGAAGTCTCAGGGACACAAAGATATCACCTGCAGCATCCTTGAGGTCCACTGCTGGGAGTTCTGACCTGCCTTGTGTTGCCAAATCTAGTTCTAGGCCTTTGAAGGTTGTTCCTGCTGAAAAGATCTACAGGGACTGAAGAAACTTGCAAATTCAATGCTTCGCCCTTCTTGCGGCAGTATTTTCCAGGAGAAAATCCCAACACACAGCCCTGTGAGGGTAAACAAACCGACACAGCACCTGTCAGCAGCCCGAAGTGCTGCAACACATCGAGTGTGACACATCACTTCCCCCTACAGTATGGATTTGACGCATCACTTCTCCTGCATGCAGCAGAACTGTCTCATCGCTTCCCCCTGGGACTGATGCATCGCTGTGTTTTCCAACACTTCCTTCCTCTACAGCTGTTTTGCCTTGTGGATTTGGACGCATTTGAGGTATTTTTTTGTAAAAATCATGCATCCATAGATTTCTATGGACAGAATTTCTTGAAATCTTGTAAAAAGTCATATTCTAAGTAGTGTATGATTGATTTTTGTCATTTGGTTCTTGTTTGCGCTAGATAAAGATGACGTATTTTTCTAAACTGGTGTGGTGTCCATTTGTAGAGTTTGTACTGTGTTACTTTGTGTGTTATGTACAAATACTTTAGGCATTGCCTCTGAGAAAGGCCTGACTGCTCATGCCACGCTATCAATGGGATGAACAGGGATTATCCTGTGTATGCAATCCCCTTAATCCTAACTAGTAGGAAGAGTCCCTACTTGGACACGGTGTATACCACTGCCAACTAGAGACCCCAATTTCTATCACTCAGTTTACGATTACATGTAAATCTGAGGCAGTGCCAAATACCAATTGGTGTTGCATGGGAATGCCTACAGCAATATACATTGCACTCCCGTTTAATAAAGAAAACAGTGTAAAAGGGGATGGTATTTGCAAGGTGTAGTTGAGCCATGCAAAGTGTCTTGGTTCCAACTTGTCAACACGGAGCAGGGCATTGCGTGAACGGAGCTTTGGAAGAAGTGATGCTGTGGTGGTGCAATGCCTTTGTAAATATGCCCCCATGTGTGTTAAAACAAATTATTTTATGTGGTCCTTTTGGGCTTCTGCTAGTGCAGTGCGTAGTAGGTGCTTGCTGTGCATGTCAAATGGCCACTCTGTCTGAATGGGGAGACATTGGATAGCAAGGAGGTGAGAAGGGACATGTGTACTGCAAGGTACCTTCACAAATACACATGCACTTCTGTGTCTGACTGGGTCACAATTGTGTAGCAGCTGGTTAGGGATGACAGACAACAGCCCATTATGGTACTACATTCGACTTGTCATGTGGACCTGGGTAAAGATGTAGTATGTGCCACAAGGGAATCTGGTCCAAAATTGTCTCACTGTGCCACAGGTGAATCTCAGAGGATGTCATACAAGGAACTGTCAAAGGATAGGGACACAAGTCTGGGAAGGTCACAGGCTGAGGTGAATGGCTCAGTCGTCTTCTAAAACTAGGTAGGTACCCGTCACCATTCCCAGCACTACTACCATGTGAGGGGCTGCCTGACCCATATCACTCTATAACAGCCTGACATGTCAGTCCATTGGATATGGTCATGGTAGGTGTCATAGGCACATGAGAGTCAATGTATGATCTGTTGATTAAATTTGGCACCCAGGTGTGATGCGCAAGAAAATGTAGGCACTTTGGGTCGATGTGGCGGTGATCCAGGTGCCTGGTCGATTTTCGTAGCCGCACAGGGGAAATGCGTTGATTATAATTAGGCACTGAGCAGGGCCTGCACTGGATTCGGTACAGGGATCTTGGACTTCAGAGATCTGTGTGTTGAATTTAGCATGAGGAGATTTCTTGGGCTGCGGGCAGGTGCTGTGTCAAATTCTTCAGCAACAGGGGGTTGTGCCTTACAATTTTTTACCGCATGGCGGTGCTGCGTTGGAAAAATCAGCCGCAAGAAGAGCAAAGCATTGATTTTGGAGATTTCTTAAGATCTGTGTAGATCTTTGCATCAAGAATAACCTCCTAGGGTTGTTGTCCTGGGCTCTGAGCACTGCTGGCTTTTTCATTGCGACTTTCCGCTCAGTGTACCATTTTTTTCACGTACCGGTGTTTTTTCATTTCTTTTCCCCACTAAGCGCACAAAAGTGAACCACGCATGGCTAGCATCTGTTTTCTACATGCTAATTGGCCAAACTTCCCATTTGCAGCATTATCGCAAAATTTCCTGACGACACGGCACATACAACAGCATTCGTTTTTATGATGCTGGCTTCTTCCTAACGCCATGGTGCGCCGTATTGTATATACAATGCAAACATGGCATTGGAATTTGTCGCAACACAGGGGCAGCAGCAGTTTCTGAGCAAGGGAATCCACTTTCCCACCAGGGTCAGAATTGCTAAAGTTAAAAGAATCTCTTTAAATCTGTTATAAAAAATCTAATTGTACACACACGTTTGTTAGGGACAGGGCTGTTGTTGATGTGATGACACAATGCCAGCAAGTCAGCAATGCCGATGCATTCCCTAAACCTGCTGCTTCTGGGAAGGCCCTGAATCTACAGTATTTGCAAGGCTGACAAGCTCACAGCCCTGAGGCATGTGAGGTCATCAGCTTGGCATAGACGTAGACTTGAGTTCCAATCTCCATGCCTCTGATGATGTGTGGGTAAAGTATGCCATAGGCGCTTCAGGAGGAAGCCCTGTAGCACTTGGGCTTCATGTCAGTTAGGGAGTAGAGATGATGGTCACCCCACCCCTTCCCAACTAGTCAAATAGGGGCAGGTACTGCCCTGTGATGAGTTGGAAAGGAGTAGGGTAGAGACTGCAGGCAAGTGGGAAGCTCAGAAGTCAATTCAGCGCAGTTTACCATCAGGGCTCCAAAAGACACACTTTGCAGACTTGAGGTGTCTGCTTTCCACGCTGTTGTTAACTCCAGGGCCATGTGGAGGCCACCACTTGATCTCCAGCTCCGGTGCTTCAACTTTGGAGATAGCATTGTGTGGTATCTTAGCAGGTACAGTGACCATTGTTATGGTAACTGTTGCTAGATACCTACGTGATGATGGTGGTAAGGAAGAAGTTGCTGATGATAATGATGTTTCTAGTGATGATGGCATACTTTGCATTGATGATTTTGTGGAAACAAATAATGTGGTTCTTAATGTTGGTTCTTCAAGGAAAAAGAAACCTGTGTATGAAATAAATATTGGAGGGGTGGATTTACAAATTGTACCTGATTCTGGTTCACCCTATACTATCATTCAACGTACAGTATGGGAAAGTAAATTCGCAAAGGTTATTGAACAGAGTTTAAAACCCCCTGACATTCAACCTGTAACTTACACAGGCGAAAAAATTCCGATGGTAGGATTTGTAGAAGTTGTCTTTAAATTTAAAGACAGAAGCACTATGGGCAAGTTATATATTGCTGAAAAAGGACCTTCAGTTCCAGGATGTGTTGATCAAGGATAACTAGGGATCATACTTAACCCCAATACTGATGATCAAGTCTTATTGTTGGATGAACCAGATACAATTTTGGTGGATGACATAGTCAAACAATTTCCCAAGGTATGTTCTGGAGAAGTAGGAAAGTTGGATGGTTTTGTACACAAAATAGTTCTCAAGGACAATGCTGCACTGGTAACTCATGAAGCTTGGAACATTCCTATAAGCATAAGGAAAGGTGTTATGAAAGAATTAGATACCTTAGAAAAGAAAGGGATAATTGAACCAGTGGATTGTGCAGAATGGCTTGCTTCCTTAGTTGTTGCGCGCAAACATGATGGCCGTTTGCGCCAATGTATTGATCTGAGAGATCTTAATAAAAACATCATAGTAGACAAATTTCTTCTACCCAAAATTGATGACTTATTGGCTCATTCTAAAGATATAAAATGGTTCTCTCCAATTGACCTAACATCGGCCTATCATCAGATCCAGTTACATGACAGCAGCAGGAGCCTAACTGCTTTTATAATTCCTTTTGGATGTTATCGTTTTGTGCGTATGCTTTTTGGTCTGGCTTCTGCTGCTGTCGTGTTTCAGAGGTTAATGCACAAACTATTTAAAGGTTTGAAAGGCATCACTTATTTTCAAGATGACACATTGATAATGAGTCGAGACAGAAATGAACACGATGATAGGCTTTAAACTGTTCTCTCTAAATTAGCAGAAATAGCGTGGACTGCAGAAATCAAAAAATGGAATTTCAGGATGAGGTCTATCACATATTTAGGACATGAAGATGGTGAAGATGGCATTTCCCCAAAGAAGAGTTTAATTAAAGCCATCAAAGAAGCTCCATCCGCAAAGTCAAAAGATGATTTAAAGATCGTTCTTTGGAATGGCAGAATTTTACTCAAAATGTATCTGCCACCAAAACCTATAACATGAGACAATTATTAAAAGTGAAAGAAGAGTTTGTTTGGAATGATGATTTGGAAAGTGACTTCCAAAAAATAAAAAGTGATCTATTTTCAGCCTTACCCCTTCAAGCTTTTGACAGTTTAGCACCAAGTATAATTACAACTGATGCTAGCGGTAAAGGACTAGGGGGGAAAGATATCAACCGATTTTTTTGTTGCAAACGCTGTGAATTGCGAAAAACAGCGTTTGCGATTAAAAATTCGCTATTTCAGATGTATGAGGCACAATCGCATCACAAAATAAGAAATTGCAGAAATAGCGACTTCTTACATTGCGATGAAAAAACAAACAAGGGCTTTGACTCACCTCAGTAAGGCAGAGTCTATAAACTTTAACAACCAAACGTTCAAGTAGCTTTTGTGCATGTTCGAAGTATTCGTCTTTAATGAACAATTTCTCCTAATCCTTAAGAATTGACCAAAAGGTAGGTTTTGACGGAGGTTGCGAGGGTGATTGCTTGTGTAATGCAAAGCTTTGTTGCGATCTGTATTTTTTAAGAAGAGTGTGGTTGCCAGTAGCCCTTTCTGATGCATACACCTTGACATCCTTTGTCACTGTGGTATCCTATGTCCCTTTGTCACTGTGGTATCCTATGTCCCTTTGTCACTGTGGTATCCTATGTCAAAATGAAAATGTATCATTAACGGTTTGAACAAAAGTGTACCCTTAGTTTTGGGAATGCGGGATAACATCTTAAGTCAGCTCCATCCCTGCATAACCTGTTTGATTCATAAGTGAAATCACTCCAATTCCTCGACATAGGTCCCAATTTCTTTCTTTTCGTCTTGTGTCTGTTCCTTTGGAAATTTGTAAGTGTGTATGTCAATGTGAATGTCAGCTGAGTCAGGTCACGTCTCAGATGTCAAGTATGAAAGAGAATGTCTGAAATGTTGTGTATTTTACGTAATTTTTGTTTACGTCTGTCTTTCTAAGGAGTTTTAGGGTTCACACATTTATTGAAATAAAATTGTATTTTGTCTTTTTGAACTTTTGAAAAGAAATAAAATTTGATGGATTAAATCCAACTTTTGGACTAAGAAATCGCAATGAAATGTAACAAAAAATCACAAATTGCGAATTTGTAAAGAATCGTAAATTAAGAAATTGCAATTACCACCAAGTGCATGCAGGTGGTAACCAGGTGCAAGGTATAAAAAGCAGCCCACACTGCAACTGAAACTTCCACAATGGCAGCACTATATGTGATAGCCAGGAGGCTGCATATCCGTGCCCTTGCACAGAGGAGACTGATACAGGAACGTATTTTCAGGCTGCACATCACGCTGTTCCAGCAAACTGAGGAGGACATCCATGAGAAGTACAGGCTGCACCCACAGACCATCTTGGACCTGTTTGAGGAGCTGAACCCCTTTTTGCAACACCCAACGCGCAGGACACAAACAATTCCCACCCATGTGCCGGTCCTGTGCTCACTGCACCTCCTGGCCTCAGGGATTTTTCAAGGAGTCATAGCAGAGGTTGGCGGGGTTTCACGGAGTGCACTATGTCGCTTTTTCCATGCCTTTCTGGATGCAATGAGGCAGAGGCTAGCACATCATATATACTTCCCCAGCACCCAACAGGCATTACAGCAAACCAAACTTGACTTTTACCAAATTGCACGTTTCCCCCATTTCATTGGCTGCATTGATGGGACCCATGTGGCCCTCACACCCCCAGCAGCAACAGAATATTTGTTCAGGAACCGCACATGCTACCATTCCCTGAATGTACAGATTGTGTGCAATGCCACGTACATCATCAACAACATTGTATGAAAATACTCTGGCAGCACACACAACTCTTTCCTCTTCAGACATAGTGGGATACACAGATGTCTGAGTGCTGGAGAGTTTGGAGAGGAATACATGCTAGGTAAATCAATGGCACACATACATACATCCACTACATCTTTTGGGGGGGAAAATTGACTTACCTATTATTTGTATCCCTGCAGGTGATAGTGCCTATGCAGTGTGAGACTTCATCCTAACTCCGTACCTGGATCCAGCAAATGCAAGGTAGAGGAGGTATTACAGGGCACACAGATCAATGTGCAGCGTCAGAGAATGTACCTTTGGAATACTAAAGAGCCAGTTCAGATGCCTACATAAAAGTGGAGGGGCACTGCAATACAGCCCTGAGAAATGCTGTAAAATCATGACAAGCTGTGCAATGCTCCACAACATGGCTATGAGGAAAGGCAACGCAATTGATGTGAGCGACACAGACACATCGGATGATGATTGCCCACCTCCCCCTGGCAGGGCAGCAGCAGGAGTTGGGGCCAGCTGCTGGACGACAGAGACGGACTGAGATCACACAAAACTACTTTTAGGAAAGAAATGAAGGTGATGAGTCAAAATGCTTTTTGTTAAATGTGATGTGTTTATTCACACTTCAAAAACAATATTTTTTGCAGTACCCAGGACATGTTTTGTACACAGTGAAGGTACTCATCAATAATGTGCAAAATCTGTTTTGGTGGGTTGCTTCACCCCTTGCTACAAAAGTGTAAATGTTTAGTTCACCTCCTCCGGTGACGGATTGGTTCAGGTCGGTGTTCAGCCTGAGTGCCCTCCATTGTCTGCCAAGGTGCTGCACCTTGTCTGCTACTGCATCCCCATGCATCAGGCAATGTGAGAGTGTTGCTACTTCTACAAGAGGTCTCTTTGCTCTCCCCAGAGACCATGAGTGTGCTGCCACCAGAGTTTGCACTTTGCATTTGCTCCACTGCGTTTGTGACCTGTTCCAGCCCTCTCGCAATGTCCTGGCAGCAGTGTGTCATTTGCAGCTGCATTATAATGCTGTGACGGGTGAAGTTGCTGGTGGTGGTGCAGAGGCGATTCACTGCCTTTGTATAATTATACAGTCGTGCGTTGGCACGTTGGGCAGCCCTGTCCCTGGCAATTTTATTACGTTGTGGAGTGGCCAAGATGCCCTCCCCATGTACCGCTGATTTTTGTTGAGGGTGCTCAGCTGCCTGTTAATTGAACGTAATGATTTTTGTTGTAGGCGCTGAACTTCAAGCATGTTGTGCTCAAGTCCTGCAAAAACAGTCTACTCCTCTTCGGTGCCAGTGCTGCTCCTGGGCCTTGACCTCCGTGCCTCAATTGCTGCCACACTGTTTTGTGGTCTTTCATGTCCACGAATGTCAGACACTCCCTCCCTTGCCACTCTATCCTCACTTGCCTCCCCTGTGGTGTCTAAGTCGTCCTCCAATGGAGCCAGTGGGGGCACGTATGTGCACTTCCTGCGCATAATGGTTGTCTGATGTGAGTCATCACTTGAGTACCCATCATCGCAGTGCTCTAAATTAATTGGTATGTCTTCTACCTCTGCACTGTCCTCAAGTGCCCTGGATTGTGCTGTGGAGGTAAAGGGGGACGCATGAGTTTGTGTTTTGTCTGCATTTTGGACTCAATAAAGTTTAAAACATTTAAGTTGACTGACTCCTGACACTGTCTTTTTGCCTTAAATGCAATCCACATTTTAAACATAATTTTCTATGTCTCATTGACACATTATCCTACATCCAACTACAACTCCCATGATGCATTGCTGTGTGTGTTGTAAGGAGTGGACCAGAGTTCCAAGTGTTGTGTTTATTTGACACATTCTAGACAGTGTGCATGCTATGGGGAGGTGTGCAAAAATAATTTGCCATGCATCTTACCTTGACTGCTGGATGTAGGGTCGGAGCTGTCAATGTCAGCCACACCACTTACACTCTCAGGCAGGAGAGTGGATTCCACCAGCTCTTCATTTGGTGTTGGCTGTACTGCTGTGGATGTTCCGCCCCGGTCCTCTGTGACTCCTTTAATCTGGCTGCCACCCTCTCCTTGGATCTTTGGCGCATATCGTACCACCTCTTGCGCAGTTCTTCGATGGTACGATGGGTACCACCCACAGCATTCACTTTCTCCTGTATTTTCAGCCAAATCTTTCTTTTTCTTGCTTCTGGATCTTTCAGGGCTTTCTTCCCAAAAAGGAGCTCATGGCTGCAGACCATCTCCTCTACGAGGACCTCCTGCTTTTTCTCTGAGAATGTATGTTTCCTTTTCCTCTTCTCACCCTCCTTGCCCTCTTGTGGCCTCTGAGACTCCATTTGGGGTTCTTGATGGACTGTGCAGCCTCCAAACACACTCCAAACTGCCTCTGGGCAAACAGTTGCAGCTAGTCACTCCCACTTCCTGGTTGTGATATCATCAAGCTGCACCTGTATTGCAGATTCCCAATTTTGCGATTTCTTATTTTGCGAATTTCGCAATTAAGGAATCGCAAAACAATATTCTGAGATTTTTTTGCGAAGTTTATGAAATCGCAAAACATTAGCGATTTTTTTATATACATCCCGTTTTGCGAATCTCAAATTCTCGCAATTTGACATTCTCAAAATGGGATATTGATACATATGCCCCTAGGAGCTGTACTTTCCCAAATAAATGACAATAGTGAAGAAGTGATCATATCCTTTGTTTCTTGTTCTCTCTCACCAGCTGAGGAAAATATTCAGTTATAGAGAAAGAGATGTTATCTACCATATGGGCAATGGAAAAATGTAGGCAGTTTGTGTGGGGAACCAGTTTTGTTCTTCGCACAGATCATAAACCTCTACTTAAAGTATTAACATCAGAAGGTATACTCAAAGCCACACCAAGAATTGCTAAAATGTGTTTGAAACTTCTTGATTTCACTTATGATGTGGAATACTTACCCGGGAAGAGAAATCAGGTAGCAGATTACCTGAGTAGATCTCCACTTCCATACGAATGTTTTGGACGAGCAGATTGGGATGATTTCAATCTGGCAGTTGTGTATAATAAAACTATTGCTATTTTCAAGGAAGAGTGGGACACTGAATACTCTCAAGATGAAACGTTGAAGAAAACTGCACACTTTATAACCAAAGATTGGCCTAGTAAAAATGGAAATTAAGGTGATTTAGGAGCCTTTCCGGAAATTCAGAATGAACTTTCTATGGACAATTCTGGTTACATTTGCAGAGGAGAAAGGATCATTGTACCTACAACAATAAGATCTAGAGTTTTAGGTCATCTCGGAATTACTAAATTGAAAGCTAGATTACAATTATCATATTGGTGGCCAGGGATTGACAGAGACGCAGAGAGATTTGTCAAATAATGTTCTATTTGTCAAGATTCTGATAAAACTTTACATGTATTAAGACCTACACTTGGCAGTAAACTCCTTCCTGATAGACCATGGGTGAACCTCAGCATTGATTGGTCAGGTCCCATTGATGATGAAGAGGGAAATCATAAGCACATTTTAGTTGTTATAGATGATTATTCGAAATGGCCAGAACTTGATATCACTGAAAATTTTGATACCAGACAGGTAATTACATTTTTAGAAAACATATTTTTACATGAAGGGATTCCCAAGATCATTCGAAGTGACAATGGGCCACAATTGTCATCAGATAAATATAAACAATTTTTAGAAAGGAATGGAATTAGTGAGAAGATAACTCCAGTACATAATCCAGCAGGAACTGGTATTGTAGAAAGATTTAATAGAATCCTTATGGGCAGCATACAGGCATCCTTTAATGCTGGTAAATGTTGGGAAAAAGAACTTTTTTGCACACTCTGGGTTTATAGAATCACTCCCACAGGTACAGATTACAGTTCATTCAGAATATTACGTGGTAGAGAACCTTTTACTAAAGACAATGTTGCGTGGTGTAATCTGAAAACATATGGGAAGTGGTCACCTGCTCTAGTAAGAGCCAATCTTTGAAAAATGCCTGATACTTGCAAAGTCAATTTTGACAAAACTCGCAGCTCTTCTGATTGTAAATTAGAGGCGGGTGATTAGGTCAAAGTTAAACTAGCTACTAAAGTAAGGAAAGGTCAAAGCAAATACTCTGCACCTTTACAAGTAATTACCACTTACTCTAAATCAACTAAACTGAGTGATGTTAAGATCTGGCGCTACAATAGACTTTCAAAAGTCTGCCTTCCTTATCACCCACCTCTCCCAGGCCTATCTCGAGAGTTAGAGCCATCTTAGGGCCCGATTCACAGAACTAACTTAAGACAAAATCATAAACTTACTACCATTTTGGTATTCACAGAAGGCACTTACTCATTTTGGTATTCGCTGTAGGCACTTACTCATTTCTGTATTCACAGACGTTAGGAGTCCTAACTTTAGGACTGCTAAATGCCTTCTGTGAATAACGAAAGTCTTAAAGTTAGGATTTTTCTCAGTTTAGGAGTAGTAAAGTTAGGACTCCTAACTTTAGGACTCCTAAATGCCTTCTGTGAATACCAAAAGTCTTAAAGTTAGGATTTTTCTCAGTTTATGTGTCCTAAAGTTAGGACTCCTAACTTAACTACTACTAAACTGAAAAAAATCCTAACTTTAGGACTTTCGGTATTCACAGAAGGCATTTAGGAGTCCTAAAGTTAGGAGTCCTAACTTAACTACTCCTAAACTGAGAAAAACCCTAACTTTAAGACTTTCGGTATTCACAGAAGGCTAAGCATGGGCGGATTTTGCGGATCCACGATTCACGAATTTGCGGATTCACGGATCGTGGATCCGCAAAATCCGCGGATTATGCGGATCGGCGGATTTGGGGGCGGGGCTTCCTCGAGTGTGTGGGCGGGGCCAAACGGACGGGGCTTCCATGCGAGCGCACATGCCTCTTGTGTGTATAAACGGTCAGAGACCGATCAGAGCAGCAGATTAAGAGACAGAAGCTCCTGGTCACAGGAACAGCACGGGGATTGCGCTCGTCAAAGATGCAAATGCCTCTGGCCAGCATCACATTTTCGATGGTATATTTGGGAAGAAGGCACACCTGCCCAGCCCCCACAACGCTCACGATTGTTTTTGAGCTGATGAATGAGTCACTGAATTTAAGCTTCAACTAGGGCACATGCTTTATTGATATCTGCAAGTGTTTCCTGTTGAGGTTTATTTTTTGTGCCAGGACCGTCGTGCCCGAATGAACCCTGCCCTTCATATTTATTCAAGAAGACACCACCGTTTTTCACCACCATAAATAATTTACGATGGCGCCGGCAAGCTGCCAGCGCCATCCTGCAAAAGTTACTTAATTAGCTTCAACAGGAAGCTCCAACTGATAAAATAAAGCAGGCGCTCGAGCCCCTGCTGTATCTTATCTATTAGAGCTTCCTGTTGAAGCTAATTAAGTAACTATTTGAGGATGGCGCTGGCAGCTTGCCGGCGCCATCGTAAATTAGGCTCGCTTGAACTTTTGACCGCAAAATCCACTCCGATCGCGGATTGCGGATTTTCAGTAAATTCGCGAGAGTTCGCGGACCGTGGATTTACCGAAAATCCACAAAATCCGCGATCGGAGCGGATTTTGCGCTCATGCTTACAGAAGGCATTTAGGAGTCCTAACGTTAGGACTCCTAACTTCTGTGAATGCTGAAATGAGTAAGTGCCTTCTGTGATTACCAAAATGAGTAAGTGCCTTCTGTGAATACCAAAATGGTAGTAAGTTTAGGATTTTGTCTTAAGTTAGTTCTGTCTGATGTGAACCTATACTGCTTTCGATATATGGTCCCAGAAGGAGAGTGCACTAGTATTGTGAACTCCAGGCCTATGGCCTTTACCACTTCTCACAGGCCACACACCAGACCATCTTGCCACACTTAGGTTCCTCTCTGTTTCTGCACTTTAGGAAAGATGTAAAACCGTCCCTCTTCATGCAACACATCATATAGTGCTAAACTTTGAGCTAGCAACATCCACCTAGAAGCACCCATTCAACCTGCTTCCTAGTACTCGGATTCTTGAAGCATTATTAACTCGTGCACAGCACTGCATCGCGTCTAAGCTAGGTACGTGCTGCATAAGTGAAAATGCACACAGACATGAGTAGATAGACCCATTCAAGACCTCATAGCGCAGCTTCCACTTTTCAGGTGGCACAAACCAGAGTGCTGCAGAGCAGCACAGTTTAGCAAGTGTGCTGCTGTGAAAACAGGGGTTTGGATGTGTCTCTGAAGAGACCCTTCATGCTTAGCTGCTCTCTAGTCTGGAGGAGCTACTGCTGGCTTTATTTTCACCTGTAAATATTTATAATTCTGCACACCAAGTCAGGCTCGAGCAGCATAGAGTAGCCTCAAACCAAGAGCAGCTGCTTCTCCTTTAGGAAAGGATAGCCAGAAAATTCACAGGCTGAAAAACAACTCGCCGGCCAACTGTGGTTAGAGGCCTTAGCAGGAGTCCTTGGCACTCCCTGAAGCTGCAAAGCAAGAGGCACCTTTCTCAAAAACTAGCTTCTTGAAAACTTTTCAAGCTCTGCCAGCCATCAGCAAAGTGGTGCGAGGCTGGTGCTGAGAACACTGCTCTGGACAGTGGCAAAAAAACTATTCACATTCTGAAGGCAGGCCTCCGAGTGCAGCCTAGTCGGCCAGGGATCTAACAGATCTGTAGGCCAGACTTCCATGGGCTATGGGAGAGGCTGGTACAAGAATCCCTAGCATCCTATCCAACGTTAGAATGTCTAGCTTTCTTAACTTTGATCATTGATTCACAATATAGAAGCAGTAAATATTACAAAGTGGGCAATACATATCTTTTGTCAACAATTTGCAATAAATATGTGGTGTGAAATCCGCCATTTCAATCCATTTGTTTTTTCAAACTTTTCAGACCCCTCCACCCCCGCTCCCTCCGTTTCTATTTCTGGCTCGCTCGCTTCACTTGCTCATTATACTCGGTTATAAAACTTCCACCTACCACTTTTAAGATCCACCAGTCGCCACTGGACAGTGGTAATTATTTTGGCGCACTGCTGCAAAACAACAGCCGTGCACCAGTTCTTGTAAACATACCCCTTCGTGTCAGGCTTAACAAAGGCACCTGGCCTATAGTAAATAGAGACCAAAGTCTCCATACTAAGGGCCCCATTAGGATGGCGGGCGGATTTTGTCCGTCCGCCATCTCGACGTAAAACGGGACCGCCCGCCATAAGGGTGGCGGTCCCGTGGGAGCCATTAGGATGCACCCGCCACACCGGCAGGCGCATCCTGCATTTTTAACATTGCGCACTTCAATGCACAACGTGACAGGCACTGTGTGGTGCCTGCCACATTGTACAGTGAAATGCAGACTCCCCAATGTGTACCCCCACCCCCTCCCCCAGAGTCCCTGGGGGACCACAAAGGGCCTCCACAAGACATTCCCGCATGCCCCGCCATGGAAAAGCATGTTCCCGCCCACATCCTAATATGGATGGCGGTTTCTAACAGACACCGCCACCATATGAAACTCTTTTCCGCCCGGTCAACTCGTAATATGGCAGGGGGGGAAATGGGTGGCAGGGGGGGAAATGGGTGGCGGGCGGGGAAATGGGTGGATTGCCACCGCCTGCATGGCAGTGGCAATCTGCCCGAAATCCTTACGGGGCCCTAAGTTTGGATAAGACTGGCCCCCCAGCTTTCTCTGCAGTTTCGATGACAAGACCGGCTTCTACAAAGGAACAGCTTTTTGTTTTGAACTTCTCCAAAATCACTAATTTCGAAACTTGATTGATGTTTTAAATAAAATGCGAAATTGTGATTCTTTACAACTTTGAACACACCAGCTGTTGTCCATTGTTGATCCAAAAGTGTTTATCAAAATCAGAATACTTTAAACCTTCAATAAAATAGTAGCCTGTGTTACAAGCACAACCACACACAATTCACTTCACCATTCATACGCCCAGCCACAGAATAACACATATGTTTACTTCACTGTTCATATGCCCACCAAAACCCAATTCCAAATGGACAGAATAAACTGCAGTAACCCATAACACACTCTCACATAACCAAATTAGCATTAAAACCATTAGAGATTGCAATGTGCTGTTTTTTAGCAGCATCAGCCACCACTACATCATTAAAATATAACATACACACTTAGAACACGATTTACCATTAATGCAATCATAAAAGATCACAGAAATCACAACGTTCCACTCCCAAGCAACCAGCAGAGATTTTGTTACAAATACACCAGCAAAAAACACCCTCCTGCACAAAAACATTTCTGGGTATTGCA
This sequence comes from Lissotriton helveticus, assembly GCF_964261635.1. Taxonomy (NCBI): domain Eukaryota; kingdom Metazoa; phylum Chordata; class Amphibia; order Caudata; family Salamandridae; genus Lissotriton; species Lissotriton helveticus. The sequence continues at coordinate 334,390,710 of NC_136060.1, read as the reverse complement.
GCACACTTAGAAAGAGGGAAAAAACAAGGAGAAATAAAGTTATTTCTCCTTATTGCACCACATCTGGGGAGGTGTAGGTGCATATGTATGGGGATTAGGCACAGGGCAGCACAGCAAGTCACTTTGCTGCACTACCCTGCGTCAAAGTGAAAGTGCAAGAATGCGCTGTATATATGGGATATTGCGCATTCCTATAATGTCCCTGTGCTGGTGCTGTTTTGGCAGCCTTGTGCCAGTGCAGGCACCCTTGCACCATGGGTGCCTGTGTTGCATGTAGGATTGTTTTTGCGCAGGAAGGGGGACCTTCCTGCATACAGACTGTTAGACCTGTCAGCCCTTTGGGTGGTCCCTCCTGTCAGTTATTTATTTTGTCCCCTTTTTGCCCCTCATAACTTTTCATTTTTTTTATGTCCACTGGATTTTGCAGGTGTTGACCTAGGAGTTAGGTGCTCTGTGCCCCCATAGTCTTTTTCTTGAGGCCTAGGTGCCTCCCTGACTAGATTTACCAGATCCACAAAATGGTGGTCAGTAACTGCCATAACGGTCACCTCAGGATAGAACCCATAGGTTAGAATAGGGACCTTCCAGAACCTTCTGGTCCCTTCTGGACCTTCTGAGGCCAGCCTATAAAAGGTCAGCTGCGGAGCAGCCATTTTGTCTTACAGAGAGAGTCAGCTGGAGTACAGGCTGTAGCATAAGGCGGGGGTAGGATATCCAGAGGGTTGACCTCCCACTGTAGGGTTGCTTCCTTACTGCTTCACCACCCTTCTCCCCTTGTATGTACTGACTTGACCCTGCCATGTTGTGTTCCTGATGACCCTGGGCGCCTGACCCAACCAAAACTTAGAGAAAGGAATAGGAGTGGTCGAGGGAGACTGAACTGGTAGATAGTTCTGTCCATTGCCCAGTGGGAAAGCCTTAATAAAGACTCTGAGAGTGCTTGTCCAGAAAGAAGAAAGGACTGAAGCTGAGGAGCCAAGTTCTTTTGCCCTCCTCTTTGGTTCACTGCTTTGAACTGAGGCCCTGTTTGCTCCACCCGGCATACTAATAACCCCCCCCCCATACCGGAGGTAAAGACTGCCAAGTTGAGAGTAGCGGTTCACCCGGGAGTGAAGACTTGGTCCAAGTGACTGGGGCGGTACCAGCGGGAGGTGTGGCCGTAAGGTGGAAGCAGCCTAAATACTGCCTGGGCCGGCGAAAGGAGTGTTGCGACATTGTGAGGGAAAAGTGCCCTTCCAGGACTGCGCAGGCTCGGCGGAGCGGACACTAGTCCTGGAGAGGGGCGGAGCGACGACAGGAGATCTGACGGAGTTGAGTGGGCTCAATCGTGAAGCCACTGATCTCCTGCGCTTGCCCAGTAGGGCTGCTTTAACCCAAGAAAGGCGGAGGCAGCGCACGGAGAGGAAACGGGCGTGAGGCTATCGCCCAATCTCCTCAGTCTGCGTAGCCTTCCCCCGGCGCCAGCTCTGTGACCGGGTGGCTGGTCCTGGGGGCGAGGTTGAGCTGAGGGCAGACAAGATCCTGCAGGTACTGCTGGTTCCCCCCCCCCGGCGATCCGAAACTTTGGCCACAGTGGCCCAACACTGGAAGTAAGGAGCGAGTTGGGGATATTCAAAGAGCGGGAATCTACTGAATGGGGGTCCCGAAGAGTGGTTCCTTCCCATTTTCTTTTCTAATTAGAGGAGTGAATAGTTAACCCAGGAAGCCCTTGAGACTTCTTCAAGTGCCCCAAAACCCCTAAGCTTATATGAAGGCTTTTATCGACTGTGTTGGTGTTTAACCCTTCTGTTACAGGGGTAAAGGAGAAAGCCTGCGATAAAGTCAGTTTGGTTAATAATTGTTAACCCTTTGTGCAGCAGTGGAAATATTCGTTAATATCTTCTCTAGGAAGTACAGAGGTTGCTTGAACATTCATAGTGGACAGACTCTGTTCTTGAGAGCACTTTTATTTGTCCCAATTTTATACAGATTGAGAAGTAACTGAACATCTCCAAAGTTGAGAAGAATGTAGCAGCAGTGTTTAATGTGTAATGTAACCGTATTGACAAATGATATAAAGGAGAAGGAGAACAAAATATTTTTATAAACCAGAACGTATTTTCCTACAAATTTTGGTGTGGTGTCGTTTTTGTATGGGAGAATGCTGAGTTACTGAAGGGTGGAACGCAAACTTAACACTTTTGCCTCTAGGATTTGACTGTCTACTGCTGGGCCAGGCTACCCTATGTGATCTGGTACCCCCCAGGTCCAACACAAACGAACATAGAAAGAGGGAAAAATGAGGAGAAATAAAGGTATTTTTCCTCATTGCACCTTCCCTTGGGAGGCATAATGTTTTGGTGCATCCCCAGATTTACAAGGTCTTGTAAATATGGGGAAGTATCAATATTCATGGGTGTAGCTTGGAAACACCCACCACAATGCCCATGAAATGCCTCCCTAGCGCAAAGTCGGACAACACAGAGATTTGAGCATCTTGCCTTACTCTGGGGCATATTCATAACGAATTGGCATAGGGCAGGACCGCAAGTCAGTTTGCTGCACTGCCCTATGGCAATTAGAAAGGTAAGAATGCACCATACGTACAAGGTACGATATATTCATGTCCTGCCTGCGCCAGTGCACAATTTGCAACCGAGCGCCAATGCAGGCACCCTTGGACCATGGTGCAAGGGTGTCTGTGCTACTGGCAATATTATTTTTGTATCGGGAGGGATACGTTCCTGCACAAAAACAATCATGATTCACATTTCCTTGTTACATGCATGCTGTAGAATGCAGCACATGTGGAAAGAGGAAAAAACAAGGAGAAATGTAAACATTTCTCCTCGTTATGCCTGCTCTAGGGAGGAGCAAGGTTTTGGGACTGCCCCAGGTTTACAAAATATTGTAAACCTGGGGTAGTGTCAAAGTCCATGAGTTTTCACCTTTTTGATGCAGACAGACAGCAACTTGCGCTGCTTTGTCTTAGTACATATCTACAAGACCATGAAAAGCCACGCAGGGTGGCTTTACGTGGACTTGCAGATATGGCTAAGCCCTTTGCGCCACCGGAACATTACAAAAGGTGAAGTTCTGGTGGCACATAGGGCTTGTAAATAAGCACCTCCATATCTATTATGCCATTCAAAGCCACGCAAAGTGGCTTCGCGTTAAATATAGGGCTTCATTTACAAGGCCATTGCGCAGCTGGTCCATCATTTTTTTAGACACACCAGTAGCGCAGTATGCCTGCCCATATTTATAAGGCCACGTAAAGTCACCCTGCATGACTTTTCATCGCCTTGTAAATATGAACCCTTTTCATGCATTACTCTGCATGAAAGGGTCATTCCATGGGTGTTGCTGTGGGTGTTCCCGCGCAATATCCATAGAACCTGACACAGTCGCAGATTTGCAAAGTGTCATAACCCAGTGAATGCATCAGAATCCTTTGCCACGAGGTGTAGGAATGGCACAACGAGGAGAAATACTAATATTTGTCCTCAGTTTTTTTTGGGGGGGAAGGTTGCCTTCCTGCGCTAAAACAATCATCCCTGCAATGCAGGCACCCTTACAACATGATGTACGGGTGCCTGCGCTGGCGCATGGCAACCAATTGTGCGCCAGCGCAGGGTAAATTACACGGATGCGTGCTTTAAAATGCCGCCGCTCGGTGCACTAAAATGGCTTGTGCATTTTGTAGTAAATGAGGCCCGCAAGTGACGCTACTGCGGCGCAAGGGGTTTGTAATAGGCGCGAAGGTATCTGGAGTACATCCGAACTTGCCTGACAGTGGTCTGGAAACGAACAGATCTTCGGGTCATGTCTTCCTTGCTCAGATACAGACACAAAAGCTTGGAAATAATACACTTGAGTCCAGCTGTCCAGCTGAACAGCAGACTCCAGCCCTCCAACCGACTGAACATGCACAGCCTAGAATTGACGCACAATAAGCACCCTCTGGTTTCACCACGCACACCACAATCACTCTGATTTTATAAGCAATACCATGCATCTAAAAAGACATCTGTGAGACTATCCCGGTGCTTTTAGACTAAAGTTAACTTGTAAACGTCATCATCACGCGTACATTTTAGCTACGGGGCATCTGAGACTGAAAGATTCATTGAGAACCGAGCTGAAAAGTGAATCAATTATCTAATCAAACGGAAAAAGATTTTTGTTACTAATTTCAGTTTCTCTACGAATAAATAGTGACTTTGTTAAATGGTTTGCATAAGCTGGTGTATTCTGCCATCTAGTGGCAGAAGATTGACTTGCCCACAAATCTGTCCTTTCCTTAAAAAAGGGGCGCTGTTCTATTATTGTTCATAAATAGGGCTCCCGGTTTTATGGTATTTATTTTTTCAACATTTTCGTTTGTATTTATCCATATCTTTTTTTTTTGCCATTTTGTATGTATTTATCAATTTTTGTGTTGTGTGTATAAAGGAAGTTGAAAAACTGTACATTTCCATATTTATTTAACTGATAGAGGTCCACTCATAATTTGATGTTAGCTGTGTTTTAGGATTATAAAATATACATTATACCAGTTTCGTCAATGGGTGCAGAAATATTTACTGATGGGTGCACTCTGCAGAAAGTAGCTTCACGGTTCATTGGCCCTGTTCAACTTAATTATTTGTATTGCTTTGTTGAAGCTGGGCGAATACGAACGGGTCACGGATAATTTCATTTGTGTTAACTTGAAAAATCTGCATATATGTGGAACAATCAGTGGTCGAAGTTGGGGTGGGCGGAAGTAGGGGAACTGTGGACGGAGAATCAGAGGGTGGGAATTGGGTCCGTTGGCAGAGTTAGAGGTGTGGCCAGAAAGAGCACAACATACTAATTTGTAGTATTTGTTTGGCATTTCACTGACCAGTTATGTTATGTTCTTTAATTCAACCAATGGATGCACATGTTTATTTAAAGTTTAATATGAGTTATTGACACTAAAATACATTCACAAAGTGGGATATGTTTCCAATCACAGAATGTCCCAAATACGCTTAAAAGTGGAATCACAGGCCATTTGTCTCATAGCCATGCAGTTTCTATCATCAAAACAGCAGTTAAAACGTGAACGGCAAAATAGCCTAGTTTGCTAATGTTTTCAATATAATTATGGCTCTGCCATATTTGCCACATGATACATCTCCTGCTGCATAATCTGATGTTTTTAACTAAAAATTGTTTGCAGCTCAAACGTATCAAAAGTTCCTAAAAATGTGACTTGTTTTGCTGCAAAGTGGATGGAGAGTCCTTGGCAAAGGTTGACTGCTCACCTTTTTCACTGCTGCATTTGAATGTTAGACTGATAATAATGGTCAACATTTTTGCAGAGACTGTTAGTATGTGTACAAATGTCAAAATAATAAAGTAATCAGAAACAGGCACATGCATCAAAGCCTTTTGCGATCGCAAGCGGTGCGAATTGCAAAAATCGTCTGTTTGCGATCACAAAATTAGCTTTTGCGATGCATCAAGGGTCAAGGCCCTCGCATTTTTAGAATTCGCAATTAATTGCGAGTTCTCAAATTGCGATTGCATTTAAGGGATCACATTTTGCGATTCCTTAAATGCAATGCATTAAAGTAAAAAAATCTGTGATTTCGCAAATAGGGGGAGCAAATTACCATGAAGTTGAACTTCATGGTAATTTGCAAAATCTTTTAATGTTGCGCACACACATGCCCTTAGGGCATGTGTGTGCACAACTTATGTGCACAGATCAATTTCAGGGGAGCAACAGGGTGTCCTTTTGACACCCTGGCACCCTTGAAATTGCATTCCCAATTTGGGCCTCTTGGCGCATAGGAATGAATGGGGAGGTATTCCTGAATTGCGATTCGCAATTTGCGAGTCGCAATTAAGGAATGTTTAGAAATCTCTAGTTTTGTAAGCAATTTCCACATGCATAGGCTTTTGCGATTCCTTAATTGCGATTCCTTAAAAATCACAATTAAGGAATCGCAAAAGCCAACATTGATGCATGTGCCTGAATATATACTGCATTTTGCTGCAGCCTTTTCTTTTTGCTGCATAATTTAGTCAGCACTGTAACAGAATTTTCTCCTCCATTGCGGCATAATTCCAGTGGGCCCAAAGCAGGTAGCATATGTTAAAAAGTGTTTGTGCATGAAGCAGAGAAACCGTGAAGTTTGTTAACTTAGGGGCATATTATCAAGACAGGCGATAACATTATCGCCGTTTTCATGGCAGAAAACTGCCACTAAAACGGTGATAATGGGCTTGATAATATGCTCTATGGAATTCCAATTAAATCCCATGCTAGATGTCCTTCACATATAACACGGGCTTCAATTGGATTTTAATAGAGCATATTATCAAGCCCATTATCTCAGTTTTAGCGGCAGTTTTCTGCCGCTAAAACGGCAATAATTTTATCGCCTGTCTTGATAATATGCCCCTTAGTACCTTATCTTCAAGAAAAGTATGCAGCGTTGTGCCACAAGCCATTGAGCTGTGTTGTGCTGCATCATTTTCAAAGCACGAGGATGCATTGTATTAACAATAATACAACTTCTCCCTGTGCTTTCACCTGAGCTGGTGCACAATTGGCTGCCATGCATTAGCGCAGGTACCTTTGTGTAATTTTGCAAGGGTGCCTGTGCTGCAAGGATGATTGTTTTTGTGCAGGAATGAGTACCTTCCTGCAAAAAAACAATAATTAATGGCATTTTTCTTTTTCAATGTGTAATGCAAAATGCACCACACATACAAAGAAGAAAAAACTCGGAGAAATAAAAGTGCTACTAATTGTTGTGCCATCCCTACAATGGTGAGGAGTAGGATTCTGACAAATTTCCAGTTTTGCAAAATGTTGTAAATCTGGGAATGCATCAAAGTCCTTGAATGTTGCTTGGGAGCATCCACAGCAACACCCATGAAACACCCATTTCACACAGAGTAATGCATGGAAAGGGCCCATATTTACAAGGCCATTAAGAGTCACACATGGTGACTTTACGTGGCCTTGTAAATATGGGCAAGCCCACTGCGCTGCCGGTGCGTCAAAAACAGTGATGCACCGACGGCGCAATGGGCTTGTAAATAAGCCCCTTAGCTTTGTGTGCATGCAAATCCTGCATTGCCGATCCCTGGTGAATTGCACTACTACTGCTGAAACAAGGCTAATGGAGGTACCAATGGGTGAGGAGGACTGGCATTTATTTATTTTATTTATTTAATTATGTATTTAAGAAGCTTAGCTACCCCCGGCGTGGGTGTCCCGGCCCTACAGAAAGAAAGCTAGAAAGAAATGAGCTGCTTATGAGATGGTGAACAACCAAGTTTTCAGTTTGCTTCGGAACAGAGGCTCCGAATCAATGAACCTGAGATCCAGTGGGAGGCTGTTCCAAAGTTTAGCTGTTACTACGCCGAACGCTCTGTCCCCACTCCTGGCACGACGAAATCTGGAAACCACCAGGAGGCGTAGGCTGTTCGATCTCAGAGATCTGACAGATTGGGACAATTTAAGTCTCTTTCTCAAATAACCAGGGCCTAACCCGTTGAGGACACGGAAGGCCAGAATCAAAGCTTTGAACTGGATGCGGCGGGCAATGGGGAACCAGTGCAGTTTTTTTGGGTATAGAGCAACCGAGTGGCGGAAAGGAATATTGCCAATCAGTCTCGCAGCGGCATTTTGTACTATTTGCAGACGTGGTAAAGGGGAGCGCCCGCGTAGAGACTGTTGGCATAATCTAAATGCGAAGTGATCAGGGCATGAACAATGGTCTTGCGGGAATCCAAAGGGAGGTAAGGGAAGATCTTCCTGATCATGCGTAGTTTGCCAAAGCAAGCTGATGTGACCCTGTTGATTTGAGATTTGCAGGACAGTGTATTATCAAATTGAAAGCCCAAGTTTCGAGCTGTCTGGACTGGGACCGGAGGGGGATTCAGTACAGTTGGCCACCACTGAATAGCAGGCAGCGCGGTTTTCTGATTAAAAAATAAAACCTCAGTTTTGTCGGTATTCAGTACAAGGTGGTTAGAGGTCATCCAGGAGCAGATATTGCTGAGGCAGTGGCGAAAATTGGTGTCAGAGTGATCTCTAAATGAGAACACAAGCGGAGTATCAACAGCGTAGGAGATCACTCTGACCCACCCAGATTCCACCACTTTAGCCAACGGGCCTAGATAGACATTAAAAAATAGAGGGCTCAGAGCAGAGCCCTGAGGCACTCCGCAAAAAAGCGGTTTACCCTCTGATTCAAAAGGTCGGAGAAAGACCTTCTGAGTCCGACCTGTGAGGAAAGATCTAATCCAAGTCAGCACAGTACCTCCGATTCCCGACTGCCCTAGACGGTCCAGTAGTATCTCATGAGATACTGTATCGAAAGCGGCGGATAGGTCGAGGAGGACCAGCATGGCCTCCTCGCCCCTATCCACACACTCACGAATAGTCTCCGATACCTCTAAAAGAGCGGTTTCGGTACTATAGCCTGTTCTAAATCCAGACTGCGAGTCATGTAGCAATTGGTTGGATTCTAAATAGTCTGCCAATTGTTTCTGGGCAGCCTTTTCCAGGATTTTTGCTGGCTTTGGGAGGAGAGAAATCGGACGGTAGTTGCAGAATTGTAAGGGATCCGCATCTGTTTTTTTCAAAATTGGGATTAACATTGCCTGTTTCCATGCCATGGGGAATTGACCCGAGCGTAACGAGGAATTCCAAATGGAAAGGAGGGGGCTGATCAGTACAGGGGCAAGATTGCCCATCACCTTAGCAGGAGCCGGATCAAGCGGCGACCCTGATTTGCATTGGATAAGTAAATTTGTGGCAGTCTCAGAAGTAAGCTCTTTAAAAGAATTCAGCAAAACTTTCTGAGGGTCAGTATTACCGGTCGGAGGGGAGGCCAGAACCGGATTGAATGAGAAAGTTAACTTAATAATTTTATCCTGAGAAAAGTCCAATAGTCCTTCACTATCTTTAAAAGAATTTTAGTAGAATTCTCTGCATTCTTAATTTGCTGGGTATAAAAATCTCTCATAGTGGACCGTTTTAATTTTTGAAATTTGTTCAGGGCAGTCTTATAAATTACTTTAGACTCAGAATCATATGTCTGCCGCCATTTACGTTCCAACTGTTTACAGCGGCTCTTTTCCTCTCGCAAGGCGGGGGAGAACCAGGGGGCAGAGGGCCTAGATCTAGAGGAGGTGATTGGATTTAATGGGGAAATGTCATCAATAGCAGCTAAGAGAGCGGAGTTGTATTTCGCCACTTCTTCGTTAAGGTCCTTAGAAAGAGGGTCAAACTGGTAAGAGAAGCGAGGATCAACGGCATCACATGTGATTTTATGCCATTTTCTCCCTATTTCCCCATTCAGAGTTGAGGGGATGGGTAGTGAAGGGATAGTAAGATCAAAAGGAAGAAGGAAATGGTCCGACCAGGTGAGGGGAAGTGAGGGAAGAGTGGTGATACCCGGATGATTTGTAAATATCAAGTCAAGAGTATGACCTGCTGTGTGGGTCGGGCCCTGAACTAATTGGGACAAAGTTAGTCCTTGCAGGGTCTCAATTAAATGCGACGCTTGTGAACAAGAGGGATTGTCAGCATGCAGGTTAAAATCTCCTAGTACAGTAAAGTGAGAGTGTCTGAGGGAGAAATCGGCTATCATGTGCAACAAAGTGGCTAGTGATGACGTTAAAGCATTGGGGGGGTTATATACTAAAATGCCCTCCAGTATAGTGGTAGCCGAATCCAAGATCGTAAAATACATGGCTTCAATAAGCCCTATATTGGTAAGTTTCTTAACAGTCAAATTAAGATGTGACTTTAGAATGACGGCAAGACCACCCCCGATTTTAGCGTTATCGCGATTGATACCCACCAATCGGTATCCTGAGGGAATGGCTAAGTGGATATCAGGTTTTGACGTATCTTTAATCCAAGTCTCTGTGAGAAATAAGATGTCCCAGGCATGGGTGTCGAGTGACAACCATATCTCACTAGCGTGACGAGGAAGGGAGCGACAGTTGATTAGAGCAGCCTTTAACATCCGAGGGTAGCTCTGGCATTTAGCCAACTTCAAGGGCTGAGGGAGACGGTTAAACCAAGGGGTGAGAGTGAACTCACAGCGTGCACATTTGAAAGGAAGGCCCTCTAGGCTGAATGGGCAGCAGCAGGCAGCTGGTGTGCAAATACCTTGTCTAATCACAAGGAGCTGAGTTCTAGTCCAGCAGATCTTTGTGGCCAAGTTGACAGGGGGACCGGGACTGGGTGCGGGCCAGGCGCGGACGGGCGCGCCTTTGGCGCGCCATCGGCGCACCCGCTGCGCCCGCCCGCTGCGCGGACGGGAAGTCCCACTGTTTATATGCATTCAAGAGGAGGGTGGGAGGCGTCCAAGAGCTGGATCGCTACCCTGCCTCCCCCTAAGATGGCGGATTATCCCTCTGACACCCGGCGTCAGCGCTTCAATCGGCTGCGCCGGGAGGGAGATCTGAATACCAAGAGCCTTGGAGCGATGCTAATCTCGTCAACAAGGATCGGCAAAGTAGGTAGGCAGAATAACTAAAATTGCACAATTAAAATATATACAACCTTAAAATCTCACGATATGATCAGACAATATAATAATTATGAGGGATAGTGGAGAAACTCCCCCGGCTTCCGCCTCAGGGGAAAGTAGCAAGTAATCTGCAAGTAAAACTGATTTTGGCGCCTTAAGTAACCAGGGAGGGCGGGAGGCGTCCAAGAGCTGGACCGCTACCCTGCCTCCCCCTAAGATGGCGGATTAGCCCTCTGACACCCGGCGTCAGCGCTTCAATCGGCAGCGCCGGGAGGGAGATCTGAATACCAAGAGCCTTGGAGCGATGCTAATCTCGTCAACAAGGATCGGCAAAGTAGGTAGGCAGAATAACTAAAATTGCACAATTAAAATATATACAACCTTAAAATCTCACGATATGATCAGACAATATAATAATTATGAGGGATAGTGGAGAAACGCCCCCGGCTTCCGCCTCAGGGGAAAGTAGCAAGTTATCTGCCTTAAGGGTATTGTGACCTCAGTGACAAAGTCTATGTTGCTCTAGGTTGTGCTGCTTCGTAGGCCTACTCACAAGACTGGAGGTGAACTTCAGTATGGATTGTGGTGGACAGGCCTTCAAGGTTAACCCACATTTGCCACCGCTAGGGTTCACCTGCTGGTGCTAAGACACCAGGGCTTCTAAGGTCTAGCGGGGCCTTCTAAGGTCTAGCATGGGAATGTGCTCCCTCGCGAGAGTGGTCTGTTGTACTGGTCATGAAGGCTGAACCAGGTTCCCCAGGTCCAAATTCGGCAGCTCTGGCCATAGTGTCACATCCTCTCCCCCACTGAACACCATACTACCGCACTGAGAGAAAATAGCACTGCCTTCAGCTACAAACCAATTGCGCCTCACTATAAACACCTGGATGCGACTCAATTCAAATTATGCACTAGACAAGAGTAATATGATGCCTGAAAAAAAAGTAATAACATCCTGGAAAAAGCAAACACTCATAGGGAATGCAAGATTAAGTAAAACATCTATAATGGAAGCAGGAAGAAACATGGTCACCGTAACGCTTTTACCCTCATTATTCAGAAATCAATGAGTATTTTTGCCTGAAAAGTTAAGGACATAACTGATTACAAGGTCCGGAAAGGACCCGTTTCAATGTCCATTGCTCATATCCTTACAAACCCTATGCAGTATGGTTTAAAAAGACCCCATCCCTGAACCCAGAGCCGCAGTACAAATTTTATAAACTAAAATGAGGAAAACAGCGGATCACATTAAACGATTTCCACTCCACGCATCAACCTGGTATTGCCAGGTATTGCAGTACCTCTAGGAATGGTGCACTTCCCCACCCGGGAAAAGAATGTTGTTCAAAGAAAGATAAGAAAACGAAAGCAGAGCTTCACTGGAAAACTGTGCAAAGTGGCACTAATGTGTTTGGCTGTGAATAAAACCAATCTGTTCACTTTGCGATCACTCTGTCCTGCTTTATTTCCAGCAAAAGTATTTCTTTCTATTTTGTATCCATTTCACAGAGGAACAGATGAAAAAAAGGAGATGAAAGAGAGGGTAAGATCTGTTTTGTGAAGTCACGTTTTCATTCAGCAAGTGAGAGGAGCGAGACCGAGACCAAAAGAGAGGGAATAAGAGGAAGAGAGGTGGAACAGCTGACATAGGCAGAGCAGGAGAAGTGGACATTGTCCTTCTCTTCTCTGGGTAAGAGGGAAAAGACAGAGTCCTTTTCCGCCCTCCCAGACACATTTTTTAAATAAAATAAATTGGGGATCATATTCTATTACATTTTAAAAGTAGGGGCACGCCGTGCCCTCCTAATCCTGACCACTGGGACTTATAATGTCCTGAAGAATCACTGATGATGCACAAAGACGTACAACAGCAGTGTAGAAACAACTTTCTATTGTAAAAAAAGAATAATACGGGTTCAAGAGAAACAAGATATTCGTCGGGTGCAATCTGTTTTCCTCACATGCTTACATTGTTTAGTAAACCAATAGTTGGTATAGAAAAAGAACATTACTGCACTACACTCATGTTTATAATTTGTAGCATGGAACATGAGAAGCAATGCATGCTTGTTAGACCTGGCATCCTTGGCGTGGTTTTCCCTCTAAGTTTTTGCCTTCAGACCTCCTGTTGTTTGCTGACTCCCTTTTCACTGGCCTTAGGACTCAGCACTCTCTGCTTGAAACGTGGTAACGGATTATACCCAATATGCATATGTGCTTTACTTATAAGTCCCTGGTAAAGTGTGCTACATGTGGCCATGGCCAGTAAATTAAATGCTAGACTGTAGAGAAGTACTGTTTAGCTTGGCAACCTAGGTGATAGTCCCCTACATTCACGCCTCCTGTTTTGTTGAACTCGTTTTTGTTGGCTGTAGGAGTATGTGCACTTTATCATTGCCAAACAGTGTTAAATGTTTGTGCTCTCCCCTTCAAACATGGAAAAATCGTCTTCCACCCAATTAGCACATTTAATGTACTTTTAAGTCCCTAGTAAAGTGATACTACATGTACCCAGGGCCTGTAAAATTGCTACTAGTGGACCTGCAGCACTGATTGTGCCACCCACCCACGTAGCCCTATAAACATATCTGAGGCCTGCCATTGCAGAATGTGTTGGCAAGCCAAACTGCCATTTTCACCTGGCAAAGTAACCCTTTAGCCAGACCTAATGAGGTTCCGTGAATCCTGAACCCGTTTCATAAGGGTCATGGTTTTGTTATGAATTTGGTATTGGTATTAGCGAACCGTAACCAGTTAGTACGGCAAGCATGAGTGTTTTCGTCACGTTACACTGAGGGATTCACTACGTATTTAGGGATTCGTTCTGAACCCTTGGGTTCCATTTTGTGTATGGCAGCCATTTTGTGGTTGCCCTCACATAGGCCGATGACTACGGCCGAACGAGTCTTTAGCACACGTACACTTTAGCTGACTTCTGAATGACCTGAGCGAGCGACCCTCTTGCCTGAAGCCAAACTTGTTAGGCCAGTTCTTTTCCCAGTAGCTGATCAAGATTGAGGATCAAGGCACGGGACATCATAAACCTTTATTGCACAGAACTATGTCTTATCTTACTCACACCTGTCTCTGCTCCTTTCTTTATGGCCTGTTTACGATGGGGATGTGCCCGTTTTTATTATGGGTTCGATCAACCTGTCTGATGAAGAATGTTGGGTTTGACCAATGATCGATCATGGGCTGGGCAACTGAAAAGTGGGTTTTACCGTCATACGATACCTCTGATCTGGATGCATGTGATTGGACAGTTTGTAAATGTAAGGTATTTGTCTGGAATGTGATTTTTGGCATAAAAGGGATGGCTTGCTTTGTAAAATTGAGCAGTCTCCTGAGAACTCAAACTGTTTTGACTTCTAGGATTTCTGTTACTGGCTGCAGCCAATAAATTCGATCTTTGACGTCACCAAGAAGATTCCGTGTCTCTGTGTTTGAAGACAGGTGATAGTAAAACACAAACAATTGAAGAAGGGTCTGAGGGAAATTTAAAGACCTGCCCAGTTCGTATCCCCCTAACTGTAATCCTAACAACAAAAGAACCGGGGGTCTATAACTGAGCTTCAAGTACTCCGAGCTGCTGCAAAACTCCTACATAAGTGAGTTAGGCGCTAATAGAGCTACATAAGTCTCTATATCAGAATGTGTGCCAGGACAAACCTGTCGAAGGACCTACTGAGATTGTTGGTAAGACCCGTACAGAGATCTGTTGGATTCCCATCAAATAGGTATGTAGATCAAGTGTTCTCATTTGGTCATCCAAAAATGGGGTGGTATGTCTCTTGATCAATGAGACCCATCCATCGCCCTTACTCAATTGGGTCGCACCATCAATCGCTAAGGTACCCATGAACAAATGATAAAGATGGGATTGAGTGCAGTGCAAAAATCAAAAGATGTGTGAGTTAAAAACAAGGGTAAAAGGATCAATAGGCGAAAAACTCTAATGTAATTTGTCCTTTCCCTCAAACAAACAAGAACAATGCAGAGGAAGCAGTCTAAACATATAACTGCATTTACAAGGCCAACATGTTTCAGCCGGTAGGGACAAGATCCCATGGCTTTCTTCAGGGCCAGAGTTCTAAGCATTAGCTACTGCATACATAAAGTGAACGTAACAAAAATCTGTAAAGGATATACATAAATAGTCCAAAATCGTGTTCCTCTGTACCAAACGGTGTCTCTTACATCTGTTAACAAGAAACAAGAAATAAATTGTAGTAAGTCCAATCAAAACAGGAAAGACCTGGCACTGGCTTCTGCTAATTAAGCCAATTTATTTTACTAATGTTACTCACCTGAATAGTGCAGGGAGTGTACCTCACCTCTCCTGGAACCCAGCTCAGGAAAAAGGAGGCCCCGCTCTGTGAAGGCAAGGAAGGGGTAATGAACGGAAGGGTGGAAAGTACTACTCTATCTCTCCCTCCAATACATAATATAGCCCCTATAACAGTCAAGCTTCACAGAGCCACAAAAAATCCTAAGGGTGGAATAAGTCACAGAGCCCATAAAAGTCCCAGGTTCCCAAGATCCATCACTTAATGTAAAAAGCTTTCCTCTAAATATGAGTGTCCTAAATAGGATGGAGCTAAACTGTAGCAGGTTTAGATCTAGGCTAGCAAAAGTTTGACAGACCAAGCCTGGTCTCATATCCCAGAAACATAGGTGAACCAGTCTATGCCACCCCAAAAGAAAAAAAGGCCAAGAATAAATCCTAATGAGCCACTAACCTGTCCGGCGTTGTCTCATCGCAAGACCCGAGCTTGGTGGAAGGCAAACCTTTATTGCACACAACTATGTCTTATCTTACTCACACCTGTCTCTGCTCCTTTCTTTATGGCCTGTTTACGATGGGGATGTGCCCGTTTTTATTATGGGTTCGATCAACCTGTCTGATGAAGAATGTTGGGTTTGACCAATGATCGATCATGGGCTGGTCAACTGAAAAGTGGGTTTTACCGTCATACGATACCTCTGATCTGGATGCATGTGATTGGACAGTTTGTAAATGTAAGGTATTTGTCTGGAATGTGATTTTTGGCATAAAAGGGATGGCTTGCTTTGTAAAATTGAGCAGTCTCCTGAGAACTCAAACTGTTTTGACTTCTAGGATTTCTGTTACTGGCTGCAGCCAATAAATTCGATCTTTGACGTCACCAAGAAGATTCTGTGTCTCTGTGTTTGAAGACAGGTGATACCCGAAGACTTTGGGCGTGCCCCTGGCGCCGCCGGGTCTTAAATGATCCGGTTCTTCAGTTGGCGCCCAACGTGGGGCGACTTCAGCGGTACCAGTCCAAGCCTGAAGATCGTGAGGAGCTTCGTGTGGAAATTCTGGAGGAAGGCCTGCCACTTAATTGACCCCTGTATGTCATTGTGGTCCGAAAGTCTTTGCTGCAAGGTTTCCCGCTTTCCGACGGCTACAAAGGACTGCTGCCCTGACTGTCGCCCTGTCTTGGAGCCTTTGATGATTTGTAGAGCGAGACGATAGACGGGTCTTCTGGCGACGTCATCGATACTTCAGTTAAGTATGAGTGGAGCGTCTCCCAGTCCTTAGTTTTTGGGTATCCCTTGGAATCTTTGATTTGGAACTTGCAAGCTCCAAAGCTGAGGGACTTGTGTATTCACGAGACTATCGTATTCGATACTCCCTTGAAGTTTGAAGCTAGACTAGTGAGCGAAGATGCCTGGTCTTAGCAGACTTGGAAGAATATTTTGTTGTGGTCGTAATAGGGATTCCCGGTTGGAGGACTCGTGTCCGATTCCTCCGATCGGAACTCCAACCTATGAGCTCTATGTGAAACATGGTGTGGGCCCCATCACGTATAATGAAGTGTGGATTCGTTACACAAGAAAGGATGGTGTCCAAATGGCCCCAATATGGTAGTTTTGACACGGAAATTTTAGATAATTTAGAGGTTAGACTTTTTAAGAAGAAAGCCCGGCCGGCGATGTTTGACTCTTTCCGCCTATGGCGAAAGGAAGCCAAACAGAAAGAAATTAAATTAGCAAAGAGGAATAAAAGAGAAAAAGGTATATCGATAATGCAAGCTGCTATACAGTTTAAAGATAACGAAGAAGAACAAGTGAGTGAGCAGTTGCACAGGCAACGTAAAATGGCGATTGATAAATGCTATCCAGTTTTGCCGCCTCTTCAGCCAGATGCGATGAAGGACCTTGTGAAAGATCCTTTGATGTCACATTTGTTGATTTCGCCACCCCCTTATGCGCAGAGTGCTACAGCCCCTCCGCAACCTTTAGTTGCGCAACCTCCGGTTGCTTTGCCTCTTGCTATTGCACAGCCGCCAGCTCCTCTTCAGTTGGCTCCTACTCCTCTGGTGCAGCCTTCTCAAGGGCCGCCGACTTTGCTACCTGCTCCGTCTTTAATTCCTACGACTCTTCCGCCTGTTCTTGCTGCCTCTTCTGCTACTGCTCCTACATTAGCTCTTTCTCAGTCCGCTTTATCTTCTGTCCTGTCAACTTCTCCTTCTGTTCGACAGAGAATGACGGATACTGTTTCTAGTCTTTTTGTCTCCTTTCTTTGGGTCATTGAGTACGACCCCCGTTTCAGAGCGTAAGCAGTTGCGTAGCCAAATACCTGGTCCCACGGAGAGGACGGTATTAGATCATTTAGCGCGTAAATGGGTTACTGATTCTGCAAGATATGAGTTAGAGTCTGTTATGGATGTCTTCCGCCAATGGGAAGCACCGAAGCAGAGATATGTTTTTGACAAAATGTGTGTTTTCCTTTGTGAAGAATGGGAAGATGGTGATCTGGGACAAACTCCGCCTGAGTTGTTCTGTGTACGATCCGAGTTTGCGAAAGGCACGATTGTGGGTCTCAACGTCGAAAGAGCGGTAGCGACACTGCTTTCGTTCAGGAGCGAGTCTCCTTCTCGGTCGTTGTTTGAGCCTGACCCTTCTGTTAGGAGGAAAGTGAGACAGTATCCCATGAGAGAAGTTCCTCGTGTATGGAAGGACGCTGTTCAAGCTGATGTCGCTAATAACATTGATGCCGTACCGGCTCATTTTCAACGTGTTTGGGTGCATGTTCCGTGGAAACGAGCTGAAGTCTTGGCTCTTAAGCAGACTTTGCCTGACCCCCGTAAAAATCCTGCAGGATATTATAAGGAATTATCACAGACCGCAGACTCATGTGTTATGAATCTAGCTGATATAGACATGTTGTTTGGAAATGTGGTCCCACAACCTTTATGGGGTTTGATTCGTCATACTGATCATGCGCCGGAGTTAGGTGATACATGGGTTAATATTGGTGCTGCGGATGCGCGACAAGTTGGTGGTGCTAAACCTGAGCCTTTAGTTGCTCACCTTCCTGGTAGGATCATTACTTACATGAAAACTTTAATGCCTGCTATGCGAGTAAATTGGGACAAATTGTCTGCGTGTAAGCAGAAGAAGGATGAAAATGTTTCTGATTTCTTCACTAGGTTTGAAGAAACGCTCATTGACCATAGTGGTCAAGACATGAGTACCGATGGTGGTCAATGGTTGTTTGTTGATAAGTTTGTGCATAATTTACTTCCCGAGTTATGTACTAAGTTAAAGGATAAAGAGAGTTCTTGGGCTGTTTCCTCGTCAGCACAGATATTGGCTACTGACCAATACTACGAAAATAGGGATAAGGATGAGAAGGATAGAGCAGACAAGAAGACTAAAGATTTGAAGATGAAGGTTCTTTTACAGCAAGCCTACCCGCCTCGTAATAACCACCGTGATTATCAGCAACCTCAGCAGTTTCAGCGAAACTCGCAACGGTTCGAGTCTTCTCAACCGCGTTTTCCTGTAGGCCCTAATCAATGTGCATATTGCAAAGAAGAGGGTCATTTTAAACATAGTTGCCCTGTTTTGTTACAGCGTATGAATGGTGTCTCTGGCGCAAGAGGTCGGGGTGTTCCGCAAGCTTCTAGAGGTAGGGGACGTGGAGGGTTCCCCCAGAACGCGCGTTACTTTCCTCCGCAAAATTCAATGTATTGTTTTGATCAGCAGAATAACGCGTCTGGTAGGACGACTCAGTACTATGCTGACGACTACTATGTCGAAGGTGAGAATATGGATGGTAATGATTGCTAGGACAGCCATGGACAAAGAGAGGGAGTTGTTTCAGTTCCAGTAGATCAGAGTGGACCTTATGTTGAAGTGATTACATCAGGTGTGTCAGAGCCTCTTCTGTTGGATACTGGTGCGGCGAAGAGTTCTATTATGCACTCTAGACTCCCTGGCGCATCTTTGTCTGGCTTAACGAATGTTTCAGTAGGTTTTTCTGGCGCCCCAGTTAGAAACCCGATTTCTAGTCCTTTGTCTCTTTCTGTTGGACCTCGTGAATTCGAAGCACCCCTTATTCTGACGACAGGTTCTGGTGAGAACTTGTTGGGATTGGATCTGTTGAAAAGATTGTATGCGACGTTGTATTGTTCTCCTTCGGGAGTACAACTTACATTGGGTAAGAAAGTGGTCTCTCCGATGTATTTGTCGAAGGATCAACTTCCGACAGAATTGTCTTCTCTTCCTGATACTATTTGGACTACTGGTCCTAATGATGTGGGTGTTTTGGAGATACCGCCATATGTTGTGACGCTGAAAGCGAACATTAAAATGCCACGTATTCCCCAATATAGGATCTCTAGTGATGGTAAAAGGGCGTTGATAGCGATTATCCATGATCTAATTGAGAAAGATGTGATTGAGGAAACGAGAGGTAATGTGTGCAATAGTCCTGTTTTGCCTGTCTTGAAACGCACTGACTCTTTTCAGCCACCCGTTTACAGGTTTGTGATCGATCTCCACGAGGTGAATAAGATAGTAGTTCCACAATTTCCTGTTGTTCCAGATATCACTGCCTTATTGGCCATGATTCCAGCTTCGGCCACTTGGTTCTCGGTGATTGATTTGAAGAATGCTTTCTTCAGCATCCCGATTGCCGAGGAGAGTAGGGATATCTTTGGCTTCTCTTTAGGAGGTCGAAGTTTCCGGTTCAAGTGCGCTCCTCAAGGCTATTGTGAGAGTCTGTCAATATATAGTCAGGCTTTTAAAACACAGCTTGATACGATTGTTTTACCTGCTGGTGCTGCTCTTGTCCAGTACGTCGATGATTTGTTAGTCGCTGCCGATACTGAGGAGATCTGTAAGGAAGCTACTTTGTCGTTGTTGCGTCATTTGTCTGACTTCCATCACAAGGTGTCTCTTTCTAAAATACAGTATTGTCGACAAGAAGTGACCTACTTAGGTCATCTCTTATCGAAGGAGGGAAGAAGATAGACCCCAGAACGAATTCAAGCGATTGCGAAAATGAGTGTCCCAATTACACAGAGAGAAGTGCGTGCTTTCTTGGGTATCACGTCATATTGCAGACAATGGATACCGAATTTTTTTTTGCTGGCCAAACCTTTGTTGGCATTGACTTATAAAGATACACCGAATCCTCTCCCGTGGTCTGACGATTGTCAGAAAAGTTTTTCTGAATTGCGCGATGCATTGTGTTCGGCTCCTGTGTTGGGTACTCCAGACTATAGCAAGCCTTTTACACTTTATGTGCACGAGAGAGAGGGATGTGCGTTATCAGTGTTGACACAATCTTTTGGGGACAAGCAACGTCCATGCGCGTATTTTTCGTCGACTTTGGATCCGGTAGCTAGAGCGTTGCCGAGTTGTTTGAGAGCCACAGCGGCAGCAGCTGTTTCCATTCGACAGTCTGCTAGCTTGGTGATGAATAATACGCTGATTGTGATGGTTCCACATGCAGTGGATACTTTGTTAAACAGGACTAAGACACAGCACTTAACTAGTGCTCGATTGTCAGGTTATGAGTTGACACTTTTAGCGAGTCATGTGCACATAAAGAGATGCAATACGTTGAATCCAGCTACGTTGTTGCCGATTTCAGTAGAGACAGATGTTTCTGAACAGCATGATTGTTTTCTTAGGACAGAAGAGGAAACAAAAGCTAGAGTGGATCTTAAAGACACTCCTCTTGTGAAGTGTGATGGTACCTTATGGGTGGATGGTTCATGCTTCAAGCTTCCAAATGGTGATACGACTGCGGCATATGCTGTTACGACTTTGCATACGATTGTTGAAGCTGCACGTATCCCACATAATTCAGCTCAAGCAGCAGAGTTGATTGCACTTACGAGAGCGTGTGTGTTATCAAAAGGAAAGAGAGTGACCATATATACCGACAGCCAGTATGCGTTTGGTGTGGCTCCTAGTTTTGGACGTTTGTGGAAGGAACGTGGGTTCCTTACGTCTCATGGAACGAAGATCCAGAATGGTCAGTTGGTGAATGAGCTTCTTGAGTCACTTACCTTGCCGTTGCAAGTTGCGATTGTGAAATGCAGTGCACACAAGAAAGTTACAGATGACGTTGGTCGCGGTAATGCGTTTGCCAATGAAGTTGCGAAAGATGTGGTGAGGGATGTGATGAGTTGAATGTATGTTTCAGGCCCTGCAAGATGGATTGGTGATGTTGGAATGTGTGAGGATACGATAAAAAGTGTGAAGTCTATTCAAGCTGAAGCTACAGAGAGAGAGTTGAGCGTATGGAGAGAGAGTACGGGTAAATTGGATGCTAATGGTTGTTGGGTTGAGTTGTCAGAGCATCAGCGATGGTTGTTACCCGATGCGTACGTGCTTGCAGTGGTTACGATGGCGCATGGAATGGCTCATATCAGTGTGAGAGGGATTTGTAAGTTGTTGGCTCCAGTATGGCAAAATGCTGGAATTCCTAAGTGTGCAGAGAATGTGGTCAAGAATTGTATGGTTTGTCTGAAGTACAATCCTGGTAAGGGAACTCCAACTCCAGCTGGTCATTTTGCGCCTCCGATGTATACGTATGGGGAGTGCCGAGGCCGACGAAATTCAGCGAGATTGAACACCCTGTATTGCTTGACTATCTGTATGATTTGACGGCTAAATTGCGTGTCTTACACCAACAGGTTCATGATACATTGCCTCAGGCTTCTGAAGATCCAGGACATGCCATCGATCCCGGCACATGGGTACTGATCAAGAATTTTCAGCAGACAAAGAACGATCAGCCCCGTTGGACTGGTCCCTACTTGGTGCTATTAGCTACGCGATCTGCAGTGCGAGTGCAAGGAAAGAAGAACGTACATTGTAAGAGGGTTCCTTTGCCTCTGCCGTACGACCGGTGGGTCCAGGAGGGTATTCCTGATTCAGAAACTGACACTGTGCCTCGTTTTCTGCCTTTTAGCAATGCACGTTTAATTGGGACAAGTTCTGAGCGTGAAAGTGACGATCTTCTGCAAGAAGCTGTGCCACCGTCAGTTCGATTGGACACCACTGAGCCTGAACTTTTATTCCGCGACCAGACATTGCCTGATAAAGGCCGTTATAATTTGCGACCAAGAGTCATGGGACAAATAAAATAAGAGATTTTCCTTTTTGCTATTTTTGAAATTCAGCTCTCCTATCTGAGAAACTGTTTTGACCGATTTTTGTTTTTCGAACCGCCATCCGGGTTCAGCTGTAGGGTCGCGGTGCAAAGACTTGGGAGTGCAAGCCGAAGACACAAGGTCGAGGTTCTGGTTGGTCCTAGGGCATTCCCTGGACTGACGGACGCATTTCTTAGCACAGGAAGAACCAACAGCCGCGAACAGCACGGTTAGAGGATGGAGTTTTTCAAGATGGAGAGACCTGTTAAAGAAATAAGTTTTAAGAGCAAAATGTGTTGAATTATGAGTAGGAAATGTTTTTTAATATTATGTCTTTTTATGTTACTTAGCTTAATGATGTTTTTGATGGGATATATTATATTCTCTTTTCGAGTGACATTTGCACCCACTACACAACCCATACCTTCTCCTACTGCTTCTTCGCATTCTTTTCATCCTCTGCCTGAACATGAATCCATTAGAAGATTGGAATTTGTTAATAACTCCTTTGTTCAGCTTCTGCACCAATACCAATTAGTGGTGAACACGACTAACTGTTTGGTGTGTGGTCTTATGCCTCATACTACTGATAAAGGTATCCCTTACCTGATCCTGCCATTCAGCTACAATGGTTCTGTATGGGCATACAGAACGATGTTCATCTATGCTCGTGAAGTCTACCCCCTACGTTCTGTGAAGGACAATCCAAAGAATAGTGCTCTAGTTAAGGGTATAGTCAATATGATTAGAGGAGTTAGCTCCTAAGAGACAATCCCGAGAGATGAGACACTAGCATATATTGGATGGAACGTGACTGGATATGGAGTTAGTCTGAGTGAGAACCAGCGAGCGAAAAGATCCTCTCCGATTTGGATCGTAACCCATCAGGGTCATCTTTGTCTGCAAGGTAATGGCAAGAATCCGAGAGCTCAGTTAGGGAAGAGTATCTGCACTGAGACGTATGCCTTTGCGTCCCAGACTTCCCCACCGTTTCTAGCGGCTAAGGGTACCTATTTTGTCTGTTACGATAGAGCGTACACATGGTTGCCCCCTGATTTCTCGGGCACATGTTTTGTCTCGTTCCTGTTGCCTCCCACCTACACAGCTGCAGCAGATTACCACAAGACGAGAGTTGTTAGAGGTGTCTTCAGTAAGGAAGATACTGCAGGACAATAATTAGGAGATTTCTTGAAGGGTTTTCTGCCATTTTGGGGACCGATGGTTAACAGCAGGAACATACGGCAATGGACGAGAGTGGTTGAGTCCACAGTAGTTGAAACTGCCGGTGCCCTTAGTAACTTGACTGCTGAGCTCCAGTCAGATCGCCTTATGACTCTCCAGAACAGAGTTGCGTTAGATGTCATACTTGCAGCTAGAGGAGGGGTATGTAAACTGATTCAATCGAGCTGCTGCGTTTTCATTCCAGACAATGCTCCGACAGTATACCCTGCCATTTCCAAGTTACATAAGATCTCCGAATCTATACACGTGGATAAAGGAGATTGGTCGTTGATGGGATGGTTCTGGGCAATGTTATCCACCTGGGGATGGAAGATTCTGATGATCATTGGGATGGCTTTAGCGATTCTTTTTCTGTTCTGTCTTTGTGTATAGTGCGCTCCTGCTATATGTGGCCTCTGTGCTACTACGTGTGCATGGAGCCCTGTCCCAAGAGAGGTACTAAGTAATAGGATCATGCTTCAGCAACATCTTGATCATCTGATGAATATAGACCTGGACTCAGATTGACGTGAGTGTAGGTTATTGCCTATGTAAGGGCAAAAGGAGGGGCTGAGGTTCCGTGAATCCTGAACCCGTTTCATAAAGGCCATGGTTTTGTTACTAGCGAACCGGGCAACTGAAAAGTGGGTTTTACCGTCATACGATACCTCTGATCTGGATGCATGTGATTGGACAGTTTGTAAATGTAAGTTATTTGTCTGGAATGTGATTTTTGGCATAAAAGGGATGGCTTGCTTTGTAAAATTGAGCAGTCTCCTGAGAACTTAAACTGTGTTGACTACTAGGATTTCTGTTACTGGCTGCAGCCAATAAATTCGATCTTTGGCGTCACCAAGAAGATTCCGTGTCTCTGTGTTTGAAGACAGGTGATACCCGAAAACTTTGGGCGTGCCCCTGGCGCCGCAGGGTCTTAAATGACCCGGTTCTTCACTTAACCTTCCTTTTTAATACACATATGTCACTCGTAGGGTAGGCCCTCGGCCGTCCAGAGGGCATTGTACAATATATTTAAAAAGCAAGACATGTACTTTTAAGTTTTACATGTCCTAGTAGTGAAACACTTCTAAATTCATTTTTCACCACTGCAAGACCTAACTCTTCCACAGGATAACATAAGGATTACCTTATTACATTTTATAAGTGAACGGCTCATGTTTGGTGTCTCTGCAATCCTCTTTTAAAATGTGATGTTATAGTGAAGTGGGATTTTATACTACAATTTTGATAAAGTTGGCATTTTCTTGCCTTAGTCATTTGTTGCCTGCAGCCTGTCACATGACTGGGTGTTGGTGACAGGCTTTGTGCAGTCCTTCTAGACAGCCACACAGAATGGGAGCTTAGGTGTGCCTGGATGGAACATCACTGGCAGGATGGGGGGGGGCTGGGCCCAGTCAGAAATACATTTGAATTGGCTGTGTCCTGCCTCCACACAACAGGCTGCATGCCCCCTGTGGTTAGTCTGGATCCAGGGCCAGAAAGGCATGGCATCTATGCACTTCAAAGGCATGTCTCTAGAAACTTTTCCCCACTGCATAGATACAACTGAGTATAAATACTTAAATTCAGACACCAACTATTCAGCACACTTCTGGACCTGTGGATACTCTGTCAGGACTGCTGTGCTGCTATGAGGACAGCCACTCTGTCACTCTGCTCAGCTCTAAAGGAGCTGCTGCCCTGCTGTGCTGAACTGCTGCCTCTTGCCCTCTTGCCTGGAGAAGAAAGAACTGGACATACAACTTAATCTTGAACCCATCACTCCATAGTGACGCCAAGGGCAAGTCTTCTGGCCTCCTGTTCTGAGACTTAGGGACAACCCAGGCCCCCCAACTAGATTCTGGACCCAACTGCATTGAATTCCTGGCCCCCACGTTGTGCTTCTCAGGTCCTGGACCATTGGTGTGATTCACGGGCTCTTAAATAAAGCTTATGGGCCCTCCGCGACCGCAACCGGGCCCATTCGCACCAAGACTGCGCCGCTCACACCGAATAGCAGTGCAAGTCGCTGCTAGCCCGTCTTTTCACAATGCAGTATCAACCACTCGTTGTGGCCTGCCAATTTAAAGCACCAGCCCACCAGTCTGTGACATTCTCCTTGCTCCCTGCGACTCTCTCCAATACAAATGGAACTCTTAGCACAAAACATGAGAAGGTAAAACTTCAGTGGGGCTAATCTGGGACTATACAAATACTTTACACATTCCCTCTAACTTATGCCTGACTGCCTGTGCCAAGGTACCAGGGGGTTGACCAGAGGTTAATTTGGGGATTGCTGGTGCCTCACACTGACAAGGATTGTGGTTGCTGCTTGATCAGGGCTCACACCCCAGTTAACCCAATTTCTCACAATATTGCATTGAATAAACAGTAAAAAATGATCAACATTTTGAACATCTTACAGGAAATATATTGTTGTAATTTATTAAAAACTTCATTGAGCAGTCATAATTTGGTTGAGGGAGGTGAAGGGAATTTTCATACATACACAGCGAAAATCACAAAACTCAGCAGGTCATGTAGAGTGTTTCAGATTCCGGAGGCATTTCCTAAAAATATTGTTTTTCATTTTTGTTACGAAGGGAAATTTGGAGTAGCAACAATTGTTCATTAGGGTGATCTCTGAGCTTCCCAGAAAAAACACTTGAATTCCATAAATCTGTAAGAGGAACAGGTCTGAGCATTACCCGCGGTAGCCCCCCACAATTCAATATTTTAGTTGACAGCAAGTACCTGTGATTTTGGACCAGAATGCTGCGCTCTTTGATTAAAAAGTGCTGTACCATGAAGACTGACTCTCACTAACCCCATATCAACTGTTAGAGTACATTGTTACAGACAACTTGTTCAAACATGAGGCTTGTACAGTCATAAGGTTACAAGAGTTTTACCCTTTAGAGACTCTCCAGTGAAATTATCCTTTAATACATTTTCAAGTAATTGTATTATTAGTTGAGAGGGTGAAGCCTCACTCACATAGTAAACTCAGGGGCTTATTTATGAGCTTTTTGTGACGCACCGGCGGTGTAAAATATGCGCCACATTGTGCCCTATTTACAAAGTGACGCATCTATGCAGATGCGTCACTTTGTAAACCACTGCACCACATTATACCTGCACCAGGTATAAAGTATGCAGGGTGGGCGTTACCCTGTAAAAAGCCTCATAGAAGTTGCGCATTGAAATCTATGTGATTTCCGTGCACCACTTCTAGGACTCCATTGCATGAATATCTCATGCCTGCCTCACAGCAGGCATAAGACTGACGCAGACCCCCATGTGAAAGGACACATTGCTGGAGTTGCGTCTGTTTTCAGACACACCCCAGCAATGCGTCACTTTTGCGCCTACAGATACATCAGAAATACTAATGTATCTGTAACTCCTTGCAACATGATGTTTCATACAGTAAATATGACACATCCATCATGTCGCAAGGAGAGTGCAAAGAGAAGTGACACATAGCTGTTTTCACCCAACGATGCGTCACTTCTCATAAATAAGACCCTCAATCCTTGTCAGGGTGAGCCACAAAAGTTACTAAATGAATCTGTGCTTAACCCTCTGTTTACCTTGGCACAAGAGCAGTCAGGTTTAATTTAGAGGTAATGTGTTAAGTAGTTATGCAACACTCAAACAGTATTAAAGTGAAATCGCAACACAACACTTTTTAAAAGTGGCATTTTTAGACTAGTAACTTAAAATCCATCTTTACCATTAAAAAAGATTTTGAATTATAACTAATTTGAGTGGAAACAGGATTATTTGATCCGGTCTCAAACTGAAATTATCACGTATTAAGGATAATAAGGTAAGCCCCAAGGGGTGACATACAAGTATTAAAAAGGAAGATTTAGGTCTGCCAATAGGTTTTTTCTGCCAGGTTGAAATGACAGTTTAAAACCTTTCTACAAGCAGCATAGGCAGGCCTGAGACAAGGTGTTGAGTGGTACTTTAGTGGCTGGCACAATGGGTGCTGCTGCCCACTAGTAGCATTTAATTTACAAGCCCTGGGTGCCTTTAGTATCATTTACTAGGGACTTATAAATAGATTAAATTTGCCAATTAGGTATAAGACAATTTAACCACAATTAGGGTGAGAGCACATACACTTCACCACTGTTTAGCAGTGGTAAAGTGCATAGAGTCATAATCCCAACAGAACGAGTTCAGCAAAAGCAAGAGTGAAGTGAAAACACCTGGGGATTTCCACACTGATGTGGCAGGTCAAATGCAATTAATTTACACACAAACATTTTATTCAGAATTCACAAAAAATTTAACTCACCAGAAACAAAAAAGTTTTATTCTTGGTTTTGCAGGGTTGTAAGCAATCAAGTTATTATTTGTCCTCCACAAGTATTAGGCCCACAACTTACATGGAACCAACTACCCCATTATAGCACTTGACTCTCTCAAGGTAGCAAAGCAGAGCAATCCAAGGCATACACACGGAAGATGGTGTGGGCTAGTACAAGCAGCTCACTGGTACACAAAATTAACACTCAATGATTCTTTGACCAGTTAGAGCTTTTTCTGATAAGAAGGAAAAGATAATTTTTATAAATACAACCCACAAATTCCAAATATATACAATCATGTTACATCCCAAGAGGGAGCCTTATGCCTACAATATCTCCACCTTTTCTTGAAGCAACTGGAACGTAAGTGGAGAAGAGAATATGACTCAGCAGACTTAATCTCCTTTAAACTGAGCAGGAAAAGATACCATCTGCACATTAAATTAGCAAAAAAGAGTACTTTTCGAACAAAATACTACAAGCCCACCATGGCCAGA
This sequence comes from Lissotriton helveticus, assembly GCF_964261635.1. Classification (NCBI taxonomy): domain Eukaryota; kingdom Metazoa; phylum Chordata; class Amphibia; order Caudata; family Salamandridae; genus Lissotriton; species Lissotriton helveticus. The sequence continues at coordinate 334,362,730 of NC_136060.1, read as the reverse complement.
AAACAATCTTCTCAATTCTGTCCTTTATCGACCCAAAAACATTAGGTAGGGAAACTCCCCCATCCCAGACTCTGTGTGACCAGATTTTGGTCTTCTTTGAGGAAAAATCCACGATATACTAAAGGATTTCAACACAAGCCCTACACAGCATCTAGACTTAGAGCCTGACTCCACTCACACTGGACCCTCACTTAAGGCCTTTGGAATATCCTCACACGAGCAGACACGTGAAGCAATAACTGCCAGCAAATCTGGCTTCCGCCTTGATGCCTGCCCAAACGTGGTCCTTCAAAAAAATCATAGATATCGTTAATTCTGTAATAAATAAAATAATCAACTCTTAGCTAGCTACAGGTATAGTTTGAGATGAATGGAAACTAGCTATAGTTAACCTCTTAAAAAAAAAATGAATTTGGACCCATCAATCCTTCCAAACCTTAGACCAATATCGTTACTACCCACACTGGGCAAAATCACAGAAAGATTGGTAAATAGACAACTATTCACCGTCAATCGGGTTGTGGCTCTAAACATTCAATGGAATCATCACTATTGGAAATAGTAGACACATTAAAATCACCCTAGATAAAAGCAGGAAGGCGGTGCTGATTCTACTAGACCTGTCTGCCGCATTTGACATCCTTCTTACACAGACAAAAAACAGCGGCATATCCAGAACTGCATTAGTCTGGATAAAATCCTTTCTTACCAACTGCAGGCAATTAGAGGGCTCTAGGAGCGTTCCTCTCATCCAAACAGCCCATCACATCAGGTATCCCACAGGGCTCATCCCTTAGCCCACTGGAGTTTAACATTGACATGGCCCCTCTCGTCTCACTGATAGCCTCTTTTGGAATTGAAACAACATCATATGCAGATGATACGGAACTGATTTTGTCCCTGGATAATAACTCCAACAAGGCAGAACTGAATTTTAAATTATGCCAGACAGAGGTCCTCCACTGTATGAAGCTTAACCATCTCAAATGCAACACAGATAAAACTGAGATCCTGTTGATAGGAAAGGACAACCCCTTTGAGCTGAGTCAATGGTGGCCAGCAGACGCACCAGCACCACCAACCGCAGTAGAAGTAGCACTAAACCTGGGAGTGACATTTGATGCCTCACTCTCTTTTCGACCTTGTGCCCTGACAGTGGCAGGGACGTGCTTCAACATAATCACAACCCTCAAAAAATGATTTGATTTTATTCCACTCTCTTAGAGGAAGACAGTTGCAGTGGCCCCTTATCATGTCGAGACTAGACTACTGCAATGGCCTACAAGTAGTTCAGCATGCTGCAGCTCCCCTTGTGCTAAAAGTACCCTGCAGATCCTCTGCTTTGTCTGCCCTCAAAACCCTTCACTGCATTCCCATGCATGAGAGAATCTCATTTATAGTGCTTCTAATCACCTTCAGATCATCCAGGAACCTAGGGCCTACATATATTTCAGCCAGGTACACCCCCTACACTACTTCCAGGACACTCAGATCCTCATCTGCAAATCTTCTCAAGCCCCCATCCTTTAGGTGCAAAACCAAAGGAAGCAAATCCTTAGCAGCATTGGGAACCAGAGCCTGGAACCTCATGCCCACACATTTAAGGCTGATGAAAACAGAAACCCAATTCAGGAAGGTTTGAAGACTTGGATCTTTGGATCCTCATACGAACTGTGCTCATCAGTCAAATGATGGCTTTATGTGTCTACCTTACCCTTTTTCCGCAAAGCATCAGGATGCTCCTTTCAGAGTAATAGTTGCGCTTTATAAATACCTAAATCAAATCAATATTACAAAATAAGGGGTGTCATTATCAGTAAGGCAAGTCTACTGGCTTTGTCTGGAAGTCTTCACCTCAGTAAAAGCTGAAAACATGTTCTAATCCACCTCTGTCCCCATTGAAATTAATGCGAACAGAACAGCCACAAAATACTATTCATGGTAATAGAAAACTTTTCATTGTCAATCATGAACATTGTTCATAAAACATTACATTGAAAAACATTACTACCAGTGTCTTATTTCTACTTTTACTATGCTACTACTGCTGCTTTAGGTCAGACCAACCAAAGAGAGTCCCCACACTCTAGAGCCTAGGTGCAAAAGCACAGGCAATAGGAGTGCTTTGAAAATGATGTAAACCTCTGGCAGAGTTAGGGATTCAATCCCCTGGAATGCTCAGTGTGGCTTTTGAGACAGCTTCTGAGGAGGCCACAGCACTCTCATGGCATGCATTCCTCACACCCACTACATGCACTCACTAAGCACACACTGCACATCACTGCCCTTTCCCTGTACTGCACCCTTCCCAGGTTCACATGCATCCACTTATACACTGTGCTGCACTTTATATCTAACTGATGTAGGCCAAGGGTGGGTTAGGCACATAGCATTGGAACTTTAAATATGTGAGTGCACTGGTAGGACTCAATCCAGTGACACAGGTTAAAAAGGAACTGTTTGATCGCTCTGATCACTATATGGTATGCTGTCACTATAGCACTCGTGCTGCTTAATTCCTAGTGAAGGCAATAGCCTTCCAATAGAATGATGGTAGCATTTTAGGTCATGGCTCACAAGCATGATCTGTGTTTGCCTTTGAAAACATAAATCAGCATTTTGAATCCAGACAATAGAACACTTGTGACTTCAAGACAGGGGTACATGGCAATTACCATGCAGAGACCTTTTCTATCCCAACAGACATCCCTTCAAGACCAGAGTACCCAAATAAACTGCTAACCTGGAGAGGTTGGGAGGTTAGATTGGTAAAACCAGCGGGAAAGCCATCAGCATTCCTGTGGCTCAATCCGCCACTGGTAAGTTATAGTTAGAATTGTGTTTCTGTAGGAAACATGATCGTAACGATTGCTAATAACTTTGGTGCCGTTGGACAAATATCCGCCAAACTTTCCAACAAAGTGTGACTTTTTGACTAGTCTGCATGTGGAGAGTTTTAGGGTGATCCGTAAAGTGGGGATGAGAAAAAGTGAGAGTCCCATAAGCACATTTACAAGATTACTTTTTCCATAGGAACTTTAGACATATCTGCAGCCTAAACCTACGAACGGATTTACACCAAATTTGGCAAAAAGATAGATCTCGGTCCAGATTACGTACTTTTTGTATTTTGGTGTAAATCCGTTAGACAGTTTTGGAAAACTGAAGCCTAAAAATATTGTATATATCACGCTGCAGAAGATCCGCATAGCTGACAGATCTCATGCTGAGACCCACATCAACCAAGAAGTGGTGGCAGCCTTCTTAAGACTCAGAACTTGGTCCGAATCCTAACAAAAATACAAGAAAAGACACAGGGGGCAGGGTACAGATACCCTGAAACCCTAGGCCTGGTGTGGGGTCTGGTGCCAAATATGTTCTTTATTAAAATACTGCTGTGAATTCACTGCAACGTTCTTTAAAAAAAAGGTGCGGGCTCCAGAGCCTCTATTATTACACTCCCCTGGGATGGCCAGGGTCTAGGGGGATGATGCATTTTTTTTTTGGAGGGAGGTGGGCGCATGCCTCCCCGAGCCTAATAAAGCTCTGGGGAACCCATCTACCAGAGCCATCATTTTAGTAAAGGGGAGGGGGCACACAGTATAGTATATATATATATATATATATATATATATATATATATATATATATATTATGTAGTGACCAAGGCGGCTGGGTCCATCGAAACGCGTCTACGGTATGGAATAAAGAAATAATCCTTGATACTTACCTCACGGTGTCGGTGCCTACTTTGTATGCTGTGGAGAAGGAGTGAAAGAATATATATATATATATATATATATATATATATATATATATATATATATTCACTGAAAAAACCATAGGTTATAGACCATATATAGTTAGGAATTAGCATTTTAAAAAAACTTATTTTACTCACACAAAACCATTGAAATTCCATATATAGTTAGTTGCACTAACTATATATCGCGCACCCGCAATCCACTGCTGATCATGTCACATATTACATCATTCATGACATGGTCAGTGACATCACTGATGACATCACTGATGACATCTCAAATGACATCACTGATGACATCACTGATGACATCTCAAATGACATCACTGATGACTACATCCAGTGACTGTATAATTCTGTAAAGTTAAAGTATGTCTTACATATTGAAGAATGAGTGGATGTATAAGTGTCTTGATGAAGGATTTAGTAGGGGCATGGCTGACTGTATGAGTGACTGATTAAATGTGTCTCACTGAGTGCATGGGTTAGTGACTAAACTGTCTTAATTTGTGCATCATTATGTCTGTTGTTCTGTAAACTGCTGCATGTGTTGATCATTAGCTATATGATTAACTGTATGGGTTATTGATTGGTTGCCCAAGCATTTGTATGGGAGACTGAGTGTGTGTCTGGGTGGCTGGGAGGTGTATGACTCTCTGCATAGATGTGTGAGCAGTTGATTGACTAGATGTATGGGTTCAAAAGTGCATGTGGAAACAGCTGTATGGGCGGTTGACTGTGTGCATAAGTGTATTGGTGAGTGAATGGATATCTCAGTGCTACATGTCAAAGTAAGTACATATGTAAAACACAGTACATGTCAGAGTTGACATATATAAATAACTGTGCATAAGAGCCAGTGAATGTGTGAGTGGCTGTATGGATCATTGTGAACTTGTATCCAGGATTGTATAAGTGAGTAAATATGTTTTAGTATATGTTTGAATAAGTAAGGTGTGTATAACTGTATAGTTGAGGAAATGGAGGTGTGATTGATTCTTTGCATGACTGACTAAGTGTCTGAGTAACTCCATGGATGAGTGAGTCTATGAGTGTCTGTTTACACTGTATGTATGTAAGGTTATATTAGAGTCTGAAGAGGTTCATCGTATTATCACATGAATGATGTCATCAGTGATGTGATCAGTAATGTCAAATGAGATGTCATCAGTGATGTCATTTGAGATGTCATCAGTGATGTCATCAGTGATGTCATTTGAGATGTCATCAGTGATGTCATCAGTGATGTCATTTGAGATGTCATCAGTGATGTCATCAGTGATGTCACTGACCATGTCATGAATGATGTAATATGTGACATGATCAGCAGTGGATTGCGGGTGCGCGATATATAGTTAGTGCAACTAACTATATATGGAATTTCAATGGTTTTGTGTGAGTAAAATAAGGTTTTTTAAATGCTAATTCCTAACTATATATGGTCTATAACCTATGGTTTTTTCAGTGAATTTTCAAGGTTTTGTAAATGCTAATTCCTAACTATATATGGTCTATAACCTATGGTTTTTTCAGTGAATTTCAATGGTTTTTTAATAGCAAATATCATAAGCTGTCGAATGTCAAGTACGTGGTAAGTGAAAACATTTTCGTGTTTATGCACACTGATCTGCTTTGAATGGTGCCCCCCCCCCTCATTTCTATTAGGAGTACTCTCTCTTTGCAGATAGTGAAAGGTAGTTAACGCAGGCCTTTGCCCCCGTTGTAATCCGTCGTGCCTGCTTCTCTCTCCATTTGATTGATTGTTATCCAAGTATTTACTGTTTTAGAATTAGTTCTCTTTGGTTCATTCTCTATTTACAAACAAACACAGAGTCGCAATACTCTGTTTAGTCTTTGCAGATAACGAAAAATCGTGTAAAAAAAAAGAAAAGGAATCGAGCAAAATCAGTAGGCCACTAATGGGATCTCTTTTTGACCTCGCTAAAATAGAAACATTAGGAACAACCCCTCATGACAAATACAAAACTAGTGAGATGAACTGAACTCCACACAATGATGGCTGCAAAACAGCTCGGCTCCGCCACCCACCCCGCCCAAAATAACGATAAAGAGTGGCTGCCATGATTGGTTGCGGAATGGCCACGACGGAGCTACGAAATGGTGCTGCTCTCATGCTAACCCCAGCTTCAGTCTGAAACATCCAGAAACACTGTAGACTACCAATTCGATCAGTTCCGGTAGCGCCCCAATGTAACCCGGTAGAGAAGAACTAGCCCTCCCCTCTTTGACTGATGGTTCTTGTTGCCTGTCCCTTCTGTTGTCATTTAACAGAACTATTTAGCCTGCTGAAAGGGGTTGTGTTCCGACCACTGGTTGGTGGAGACATTTTGACTATATTCTGTACCTGCGTTGTCGCGTAATGCGTCATATGACGCGCCGCGTTAGCGCATCCGGAAGTCATCCGGGGCGCGCAGCGCGTAACGTAAGCATAACAAGTCATGTGACTTGTTAATAAAACTTTTCATTGGTTCATTTTACTTTTCTTATTGTAATGATGAAAGGCTTGGTCATATGACCTAAAAATTACGCTTTTCATTACTTCCGAACATTATTTTTTCTTAAATATATGTTATAATGTTCCAGGCTAATGTACTTTCCCGGAAATTTTACAACTGTCCTGCAAGTAAAATATATTCTTTTTTCGAGAAAAAGAGCGTTTCTTCGTCCCATGACGGAGCCATTGAGCAAAAGAGGGTCGACCTGCTGTCTTAGTCGCCGATACGCCTGAATATGAGATTCTTATCGATCACTTTATGTTGCAGGAATAGAAAACACAACAGCCCTTGACCATTTATCTTTACTGCGTTCCTTCGTATTATACCTTTTACCCTTCATGTGATTGGTCTGCTTTATTTCACTTGCCTTTTAATGATTCTAAAACAGTCACTATTATTAAAAACTTTACCAATGTATATACTACTACCATGTTTTCTTTTAAAAACCTTTATTGTGAAAATTTCATTATACAAATACGAGCCTATAACCACGTGGGCCTGCCACGGAGCAAACTGTAATCGTATATGATGAATAGACATTTACACTGTAGAGGAACGTAATGGGCGGGCCATTAGGTTGCAAGAACTAAGGTGTCTAACAGTTACGGAATCGGTGGACGTACATTTTATAATTAAAATACGACAGGGCCAGTTACAATAAAATTATCTAGATATACATTTGCGGGCAAGTACCATGGGTGACGTTAATTCGAACTTTCAACAGTACAGTAATCAATAACACATCAGAACTTAATATCAATAGGGATGTCGAAATATTCAATCAATTCTCGTCCCCGCCCGCCATGTGCTTCAAAACTGCATACGTATCTCGTGATTTCAAGGTTCTGCAACCAGTACACAACAAGGAGTTACGAGTCCCATTTATTCCGGCGCCATTTTGGGCGAGGACGGGCAGGTCCAGGATATAGTCAAAATGTCTCTACCAACCATCGACTATGATGATGTTCATATGCTGTATTTATTAGAGTAACACTCATCTGTCCACATGAAATTAATTTGCCACAATCTAAACATGTCATTTTAATCTTTCCAAAGTTCTTCTAAATATTTGGGACCGTTTCCCTTGCCTCTGAAGCTCTCAGTGCCACTTCTTTGATGAATGTACTAGCAGGTCAGGGGTTCTCCTCCAAATCTCTCTTTTATGCAGCACTATAATTAATTGGTGCCACCTCTCCATATGACGATGCATGGTATAGTTACCACAACTATATTTTTTTTCGGTTCCTCTGGAGAGTTCATCGTGGCAGATGAAGCGTGTAACGTACCGGGCATTTACCTTTTTTTGCATGTACAGGAAAGGAAAAAAAAACCGAGCGTCCGAGTTCTAAGGTGTCCCAGGGCCATTTTAGTGGACCAGGCCCAAATCCAAAGAACAGGCCGCCATTTTGAGAGTCCTCTTGCAGCCGCCTGTCGCTGTAGCATCAAGAGCAGCCGAAACTCAGCTGAATGGCAACTGAAACGGTAAAGGGGCGCCCCACTACAGCAGACGAGCCTCCACCTAGGAAGGCCCATTCACGCCGGCTCCCCCCCCCTTCGGGCACCCCACGCCGTTATTCGGAGCAGTATTGTAGGATAGCCACACCAGTGCGGCAACTTGCTAGACATCACCTCGGTGGTAACCGAATCTCAACGCCTTGTGGTGTCTTCTATTCAGAAAACATTGTTATGCTGCCTTCGACCTATTCGCCGCAAGTACGCACACAACTCAACTGCATAGCTTGCTAGACACCACCTCGGTGCCATCCGGATCTTGGAATGTCAGCACCTTTTGGTGTCTTCTCTTCAGAAAATATTGTTGCGCTGCCTTTGGCCCCATTCGCACATCAGTCCGCTACTGACGCAAACTCACAGGCTAATGGGGCGCCCCACGCCGACTTTCAGCATTGTAGAATGACCACACCAGTACAGCAACTTGCTAGACATCACCTCGGTGCCATCCGGATCTCGGCGCCCCACTGCAGATGGAGTGCCTCTCAACTATGAAACCACCACGGTGACATCCGGATCTTGGCGCGTTGTGCTGCCTTCGGCCTATTCGCACATCGATCCGCTACTGACGCCATCTCACAGGCTAATGGGGCGACCCACGCCGAGTTTCAGCATTGTAGGATGACCACACCAGTACAGCAACTTGCTAGACATCACCTCGGTGCCATCCGAATCTTGGCATCTCAACGCCTAGTGGTATCTTCCATACAAAAAATATTGTTACGCTGCCTTTGGCCCCATTCGCACATCAGTCCGCAACTTAGACATCACCTCGGTGCCATCCGGATCTTGGCATCTCAGCGCCTTGTGGTGTCAGTCAGAAAATATTGTTGCGCTGCCTTTGGCCCCATTCGCACATCAGTCCGCTACTGACACCATCTCACAGGCCAACAGGGCGCCCCACGCCGACTTTTACCATTGTACGATGGCCACACCAGTGCCACAACTTGCTAGACACCACCTCGGTGCCATCCGGATCTTGGCATCTCAGCGCCTTGTGGTGTCTTCAAATCAGAAAATATTGTTGCGCTGCCTTTGGCCCCATTCGCACATCGGTCCGCTACTGACGCCATCTCACAGGCCAACGGGGCGCCCCACGCCGACTTTCAACATTGTAGGATGGCCACAGAAGTGCGACAACTTACTAGACACCACCTCGGTGCCATCCGGATCTTGGCGCGTTGTGCTGCCTTCGGCCTATTCGCACATCGGTCTGCTACTGACGCAAACTCACAGGCCAACGGGGCGCCCCACGCCGACTTTCAGCATTGTAGGATGGCCACACCAGTGCTGCAACTTGCTGGACACCACCTCGGTGCCATCCGGATCTTGACGCGTTGTATTGCCTTCGGCCTATTCGCACATCGGTCCGCTACTGACGCCGCCTCACGTGCCAACGTATTTTCTCCGCATTTTATACCCTATGCCGCATAACAGGTCATGTGACTTGTTTATAAAACTTTTCATTGGTTCATTTTACTTTTGGTTTCCTAATGATGGAAGGCTTGATCATATGACCTAAAAACAACACTTTTCATTGGATGAAAACTTTTTTTTTTTCCCAAACGATGAAAGCCCCACCTTGTTTCTGGATGTTTCAGACTAAACTGGCGTCAGCATGAGAGCACCACCATCTCGTAGCTCCGTCGTGGTCATTCCGCGAGCAATCATGGCAGCCGCTCCCCACCAGAAGCCTGCAGGAGTCGGGGCCCCCAAAACTTTTGATGAATTCTCAAGGCGGAGGGGACGCTTTCGAGAATGGGGTCCAAGACCTAGCAGACAAGCGTCCGATTTCCAAGGTGTCCCAGGGCCATTTCAGTGGACCAGGCCCAAAAAGGAAAGAGCCTGCCGCCATTTTGAGAGTCCTGTGACAGCCGCCTATCGCTGCACCGCAAGAGTGGGCGCAACTCAGCTGAATTGCGGCTTTTGACACAGTGGACCAAAAACGGACGGAATGGCAACTGAAACGGTAAAGGGGCGCCCCACTACAACAGATGACACTCCACCTGGAGAGGCCCGTTCACGCCGCCTCCCCCGGGGCGCCCCACGCCGTTATTCGGAGCAGCATTGTAGGATACCAAAACCAGTGCGGCAACTTACTGGACATCACCTTGGTGCCATCGTTCTGCTGCCTTGGAACTATTCGCACAACAGTTTGCTACTGATGACCCACCCCCGCGACGCCCCACGCCGTTATTTGCTGGGTGGCAACTTACTAGACATCACTTTCGCGTCATCTAGATTTCGGCGCGTTCTGCTGCCTTGGAACTATTCGCACAACAGTTTGCTACTGATGACCCACCCCCCGCGACGCCCCACGCCGGAAATCTGGACGTTGTGCTGCGTTGGGACTATTCGCACAGCCGACCGCTACTTCGTTGTTTTTCCCTAAAAATGTTTATATGTTATTACTATTTTTGTTTTCTTGTATATATTTATAAATTATTAAAGTTTTATAATCTTACTACTTTGTCGGAGTGCTATATATTTTTAATGTGACACATAATTGTAAAAACTTTGATGTACAAAGAGTCATCCCTGGAATCTTCCTCTTCACGCTCGGTCCCCTCCCCAATCACAATACAGGATGGTTTTCAGATAATAGCAACGCTTCTGCTGTGACAGATCTCATCGAGTGTGGGCCTTGATCTACTATAACTCCTTTGAAGAGGGGTGATTCTTTACAGCTGTGGCCATAAACTACATCTGCAGGGCTAGCTGATAGCCTAGGACCGGCCTGGACAATCGGACACAGAGGAAAAGGAGTGTCAGAGGGTGCGGTAGTGAATAGGGCGAAAGGGAGGTGTCGGGCGGGCACAGGGTGTGATTCTCAGGGAAGAGCAGCGCAGATGGGGGGAGGTTTATTACCCATGCATAAGACAGAGAGCGGGGGTGACCACTGCCTGGGTGAGATGCTTGCGAGGGTGGGGAGCCATGCTAAGGATCGACAGCGTGCACAGAGTGGGTCTGGTCAAGGCATCTAAAATGGCTGCCGTGCACGACAAAAGTGTGGCATTTGAAAAAAGACAAGATGGCGCAGACAATGTTTTTCAACACTTCCTGATTTCCTTCGAATCGAACGTTAACAGACGTTGGGGCATATTACCAAAGTTAAGCGATATTTATCCCTAACGATGCATTGCAAAGATTGTTTTACCGTCAGAAATTATCGCAGATAAACCTTGCTATTATCAAGGTTTATCGCAAATACGATAAAAAACGACCGCAATGCATTAATATCGCTGAAAACTCAGCGATATTCATGCATTACCGAGCTAATGCTCTTAGCCATGTTATCCACCTCCCATTGGATAACATGGCTAAGAACTGCTCAGGGCAGCTGTTACTTTTTGGAGATATTCGCGCTTATCTCGAATATTTCCAAAAGTTGATAATAGGAGATAGCGATGTTAGCGACTGTTTCCAGTCGCTAACATCTTGGCATGCCCACTTTGCATGTCATTAGTGATAAATATCACTCACATGCAAAGTGGGGCCCAAGATGGTCGCTATCTCCTACTAGCCGTCGCTAACTGGTGTTAGCAACAGCTAGGTAATACAGATATAATTTTATCTCCGCGAAGCGGAGCGCTGTTACAGATATATATCTTGTTTTTGAACGTTAATTTCTCAAAATGCACTGAAGCACATATATTGAGACCTAGCAAAGGCACATCGGGCTACCAGTCCCTAATATTTTACCAAGTTTCGTGCAAATCCATTCAGCCGTTCGATTATTATTATTATTATTTTTTTTTTTTGCCCCGCGGGGCCCTTTTAAAACCTCCACATCAAACCTAGGGGGTCAGCGAGGATCTACTATGCCCCCTTATGGTCATTTGCCCCTTCGCTTTGGCCTCCTCTTGTCTCTCGATCCTACCGAGAGACAAGATGGCGGCCGCTACGGACTGTTTGGAATGTTTACAGACACCGGAGAGCCAATCAGCTTCGCTTCGCAAAGCTCCGTAACGCGAAAAGTACGCGAAGCGGTGCGCTGTTACAGATATATATCTTTTTTTGAACGTTAATTTCTCAAAATCCACTGAAGCACATATATTGAGACCTAGCAAAGGCACATCGGGCTACCAGTCCCTACAATTTTGCCAAGTTTCGTGCAAATCCATTCAGCCGTTCGATTATTATTATTTATTTTTTTTTTTTGCCCCGCGGGGCCCTTTAAAACCTCCACATCAAACCTAGGGGGTCAGCGAGGATCTACTATTCCCCCTTATGGTCATTTGCCCCTTCGCTTTGGCCTCCTCTTGTCTCTCGATCCTACCGAGAGACAAGATGGCGGCCGCTACGGACTGTTTGGAATGTTGACAGACGCCGGAGAACCAATCAGCTTCGCTTCACAAAGCTCCGTTGCGCGAAAAGTACGCGTCCTGGAGCGCTGCCCGGTCCGCTGTTACAGATATATATCTTTTTTTAAACGTTAATTTCTCAAAATCCACTGTAGCACATATATTGAGACCTACAAAAGGCACATCGGGCTACCAGTCCCTACAATTTTGCCAAGTTTCGTGCAAATCCATTCAGCCGTTCGGGCTAAAAGTGAGGCCAACCGCCCTATGGAAAACTCAATGTTAAAAACACGTTTTGGGACCCCCCTTTTTTCTCGACCCCCCCTGGACGAACCCCCCCCCCCAATTTCCAGGGGCTGCTCAGAAACAAAATGTTCCATTTTCCAGAAAATTTCAGCCAATTCCGTCCACAAACGCCAAAGTTATTAGACATAGAATTTTCAAAAATCCCATAGGGAAAAAATCCTAACTATATATACCTACTGGCGACCGCCAGTAGGTAATATATATATATATATATATATATACATATATTTATTATGCTCCAAATCTTCTAATTCACAAAGAATTATCTGCACATATATATATATATATATATATATTTATTTATTATGCTCCAAATCTTCTGATTCACAAAGAATTATCCGCACTCACGGGGTATATATATATATATATATATATATATATATACATACATACATATATATATATATATATATATATATATATATATATATTTACAGCCAACTGTCCAAGTTTAAGGAAGAAACAGCACTCTAAGATAGAAGAGTAACACCATTATTTAATTCACTGGAGCACTCCGGAGAGGTAAGCGCCATTTTGAACACAGTATATATATCTTATTTAATTGACATAACAAAATACTATGCAGTTCACTGTAAGCAGCTTCATGCTGATAACACAAATCATTCGCTACAGGGTTAAATTTACGGCTAAAATAGTCAAATATTGCCATATTTCATTCCTGTTTGGTATTATTTGCAGCAATTCAAATGCGTACACTTAAAAAATTACTTTCATGAATTTACTTCATTTGATAATAACACAGATTGGCCTGACCATGTTTACACACTGAGAAAGCAGTTCATTTAAAGTTCAATACCATAAGTGTAAAAATGCTTTAAAGTTCTTTCGGTCCTGGCTGGGATTTTGCATGGTCATAAAATATTGAATTGCAATAAGTCACAGTACATGTGCCAGCCCCCACATATTTTCATAGCCTGTGGCTGCTGCAGGAGCCTAAATAGTGACCAATATTCAAATTAAAACCAAAGTAAAACGGCTACTATAAACCATTTCTGCAGCCTCAAATATCTGTCAATGAAAACTAAGGGGCCGATTCACAGAACTAATCTGAGACAAAATCCTAAACTTACTATTTCTGGTATTCACAGAAGGCACTTATGATGTTTGCTATTCACAGAAATCACTAAAGACTCCTAAGTTTACTGTCGCAGATGGGCCGGAATCTCCGCACCTGGACCGTACTCTCCACACCCGGGCCGTACTCTCTGACTCGAGCCGTAATCTCCTGCTCGGGCCGGACAAATTGTATTCAATGGGCTGGAATGCAATTTTTACAAAAATGAACATTAGGAATGTGTGAGAAATGCAGGGATGGCTTCAGCACTGGTGGTGCCCTGTGCAACAATGTTTGTTGGCGCCCCCCCAAGGACCACCTCCGCCATGGATTCCCTCACAACCACTATTTGACAGTGCCCTTCAAGTCTCCATAACCACTGTCTCTTAGATTCATTTATTTTTATAGTGAAACTCCAACAGTTTAAGATGTCAGAACACATTAGATCACACATGCATTGCCAGAGACAATCAATCATGGTGTATAAGTCAGTATATAGGAACTGTTACTTAAGACTGAGGCCTACAAGGAGTAGAAGTCACACTTCATTCATAGTGGTAGGCAGTATAGTTTGGGGCCTAGGACTGGAAAAGCACACATTCAGAATTTAAAATATAACACCATCCTTAGAGGTTTTCTTTAACAATAAAAATTGATTTCTACCCAAATGAACCCTTTTTGCAATATTAGAAAAACAAAGAAAGACTGGGCAAAAAATAAAGAGCTCTAATATTTTCCTTGCAGTTTGCAAGCAGCTCTTTGGGGCCAGTTAATAGCTCACTGCTCTATATTAGGGTTGTAATTTATAAACTGCAAGTAACTTGGGGCTAGATGTAGATAATTGAAATTTACCGATTCGAAAATACCGAATTTTACCGATTCGGTATTTTCGAATCGGTAAATGCTATGTGGGTAAAAAACGGTAAAAAATACCGAATCGTTAAGATTCGTATCTACCGAATCGGTATTTACCGATTCGGTAATTCCCATTCATTCCTATGGGCCTGGAGGCCCATAGGAATAAATGTCAAATACCGAATCGGTAAATACCGATTCGGTAAAAAGGGGAAAGAGTCAAGGCTGGCAGGGTGTCACTTTGACACCCTGTTGCACCCCTGAATAGTACTAGTTTGCACATGTGGCATACATACATGCCCTAAGGGCATGTGTGTCTGCCACATGGCACTGGTGTAAATGCACACATTTGCATTTACAGAGGTATTCCTTATTTACCACCAACTAATAGTTGGTGGTAAATAACGAATCCTTAAGGCACAGAAGCACTCTTCAAAGTGCTTCCTACATGTCATTTACAGATTCGGTAAATACCGAATCGGTAAATGACGATTCAGTAAATACAGAATCGGTAAATACCGATTCGGTATTTACCGACTCGGTAAATTTGCCACCTACATCAGAAAAGCCTATTACCGGTACCGGTAATTGCCTTCCTACATCTGGCCCAAAATGATCTCTGAAAAAGCAGTAAACCATTGACCTACTTGTATTGTATGCACTTTGTGATTTGAATGGGACACATTTTTTGCAGAAGGCATATTAACCCTCTGAGCTACGATGAGTCATAAATTTCACTAGACAAAGCTCCAGTCTCTCTCCAGGAAGAATATTAATCACCAGAATTGTCATTTTTATTGATGCCTGAAAATTGCTGGGATAATGTACGCGGCATCAGGTGTTTATAAAACAATGAACATGGTGCCCCCACCCCAAGTCAGCACCCGGTGCGCAGGCACCGATCGCACCGCCCTCAAGCCTACCCTTGATAAATGGTAGAGGAGGTCATGAAAAATAATTTGGGCAGGGAAAAGGGTATGGCCAGATACTACATCCTAACCCAGAAAAGTTTTCTCCTTTGCATCATGGTACATGCAGTGCACAATTTTCGCTCCTCTCAGGCTTGAGTACCGTACCAACACTACAGCCAACACTAAGGGGATTGCCCTTAATGTTGACTGTGGTGTTGACACTACAGTCGACCCTGAGGAGAGAGCAAATTGTACCATGATCCAAAGGAGCAAATCTTTCTGGGTTATGGTGTAGTGTCTGGCCATACCCTTTTCCCTGCCCAAACAATGTTTCATGACCTCCTCTACCAAGATTTGAAAAAAACATTATTGTCCACGGGTGCTTGTGGAAGACAATTTCTATGGACTGGAATCTAGAGAATGTTAAAGTGATTCTGGTATTTTACTAACCACTGCTGGTCGTTTTCTATCAAGAAAGTTAAATATAGGCAGTTGCCAGAAAAATTAAAAAAAGAAAGTCATTTACGACTCCTAACTTTTTGTCCGCAGTCGGGCCGTACTCTCCGCACCCGGACCGTACACTCCGCACCCGGACCGTACTCTATGGCTCAGGCCGGTTAAAGTGTAATCAATGAGCTGGAATGCAATTTTTACAAAAAGGAACATTAGGAATGTGTGATATAAATTTGGCTCCTATTACTGTCCTTTCTAAATGATTGCTTTTCAATGGTTAATATGGTCACCATTCCGTCCTTTTTTAGGTCGAGCATTCAAGACCTCTTGTATATACTTTATTATATACTTATATGTGTATGTACTTTGTGGGCTCTGGAGATCAGCCCTAGGACTTGTCTGCTTCCGCTTAGGGACTTTGTCTGTTCAACTGCCTCTGTTTAACTGTCTTGATAGAAAATGCCCGGCAGAGGTCAGTAAAATACCAGAATTGGTTTCTTGAGGGACTTTCTTTTTTAATTTTTCTGGCAACTGCCTATATTTTACTTTCTTGACAGAAAACGACCAGCAGAGGTTAGTAAAAGACCAGAATCCCTTTAGCAGTCTCTAGATTCCAGTCCATAGAAATTGTCTTCCACAAGCACCCGTACACAATAATATTTTTTTCAAATCTTGGATTTTCAGTTATTTGACCACCGAAGGTCCTGCTTTTATAATAAAAACAGAGCTTTGGACTATACCATTTCCCACTGAATGGCAATATTTCTCTCCATGTGTTTCCATACCTGGAGTGCCACGCAGTTTGGTGCTTACTTTCCCTCCATTTTAAAGAACAGTATATGTTTCCGCACCCAGGCTAATGTGCTGCATAGCTAAATACATATAAGGGCCCAAAATCGAGACCAAATACATTGCAAATGCTTGTTTCTTTTGAAACCTCCCATGTGGGCTGCCCCGCTTACATGTGAGTTTACTCATCATGTTATTTATTACTGTATGAACACTCTTTTTTTCGTTTCGGCCTTTTCAGGCCCAGGAACTCATTGGCACCCACACATGCTCCCTCCCATCATTCTCCTCACGATTATGAACAGCTGCTATATATATTTACTTAAGCTTGAATGTCTCGCTATCCCTTTAAATATAGCGGCAGTAATTATATTTACAATTTTATAACCATAAAGTGTTTATTTTTGAAAGACCAACATGTGGGGCTTTCATTTAAAAAATGGCAGCGGCACACCTTTTTTTATGCAGGCTTGCCATATTCACTTTTCAAAACCTCAGGGTGCAGATTTACATCTTCTGGCGCTTCTCTGCAAATCAGCAGGGATGTGCCAGAACAGATGCGTCACGCAATCCCCCCCTTGCGCCACCACAGATGCGTTGCATTTACAATGCAGCGCACCATGGTACAAGGAGGGGCAGATGCATGATGTATCTTGTGGCGTACGGGCGGCGCATTGCTGGAGTCACATCGCAAGCGCAACGCAACTCCTGCAATGCACAAGGGCCGCCTATACTTAACGTGGTTCGTCACTCCTTACACCTGCTTCAAGCAGGCGTAAGGAATTGACACAGCAGCGTCGTAAAACTGATTCAGTGAAATCTTGTAGATTTCACTGCGTCAGTTTTAAAGGGCTTTCCTGCGAGGGAACGCTCACCCTGCGACAGAACACCCACATGAAACCTGACGCAAGTTTCATGTGGCACAGGGCTTTACAACGTGACGCATCTGCCTAGATGCGTCACGTTGTAAGTAAGTCTAAACGTGGCGCATAGTTTACGCCGCCGCTTCATCACAAAAGTGACACAACGGCGGCGTAAAAGTGTCGCAAGGGGCTTGTAAATCTGCCCCCTGGTCTTTATTATTCACACTGTGCTTTAGCTTTAAACATCAATGGGCAGATTTATGTTCGGAATGCGCCACGTTTGCGTCACGCAACTGCGGCGTAAACGTGGCGCATCCCTACGACCCATTTACAACGCGACGCATCTAGGCAGATGCGTCACGTTGTAAAGCCCTGCGCCACTTGTGGGCGTTCCGGCGCAGGGTGGGCGTTCCGGGGCAGGTGCGCCTCGCAAAAGTGGCTGAGTGAAATCTATAAGATTTCACTCAGTCACTTTCAGGCCAATGCTGCGTCAAAACCCTGCGCCTGCTTGAAGCAGGCGTAGGTCTTGACGCAGCATTGTAAAGATGGGGCACCCCCGAGCCTTGCTGGAGCTGCGTCGCGCTTGCGACGCAACTCCAGCAAAGCACCACCTTTACGGCACAGATGCGTCACGCATCTGTGCCGTTTTTGCCCCATGGTGCGCCGCATTGTAAATGCGGTGCACCATGGGTGGCGGAGCTGCGGCGCAAAATAACTGGCGCATCCCTGGGGATGCGCCAGTTATCATACATCTGCCCCCAAAAGCTTAAGCGAGGCATGTCGCCATTGCCATGAAAGTCAATAAATTGAAAAACAAAGGCATGCGGACGCCTCATTTTTCCCATGTATTTACTTCTATAGCAATGGCTGCATGCTGTGCTTTGGTTTTAAACATATTAAGCTGAAGCATGGCGTGCCATCATAGTGCCCACACTCCCAGCGCTCACTCCCTTCTGCGCCCCTTCAACTCACATACCAAGGAAACCATGAGACAAATTTAGTGGGAAAACCGTGGTGCAGGTTTTATTTTGCACAACAAGTGGAAATAAGGTGGGTCATCTTACGGGCGATCCAATACGGCAGCCCCTCGCTGTCCCGCATGCCTAATGAGCCATTCTTGCACGGCGAGTCGATGCTCTGACGGTGCAGTCCCTTCTTACTTTCTTTAGTTCACTCCCGCCCCCCCTGTCAGGGCGGAGCGATGAGGCCCCGGTCGGTTCAGGCCCCCCGACCGCCCGAAGGACTAACGGGGCGCCGACGCTGTTCGCTGGAACCCCCTCGGCTCCAGGTTCTTGGCTCGGGCACCCCTACTGTGCCAGGCAGAGGTATTGATTGTGTCCTTCTGCCGCAGAGGTACCCCTACTGTCCATCTGCCTCCAGATCGCCCTGTGACTCCGCCTGCAACACAAAATCAGACCGTTAACAGTTCCAAACACGCCTGCCTGCCGCTCTGCCGCTGGGTCTGGGTCAGGGCGGGAGAAGCGCAGAGCAGCCCGGAGCGACGGCAGGAAAGGCCGAGCCTCGCTGCCGCCGCTGGTTTTGAACTCTTTCGGGGCCGCCCCTCACACCTGGGTCCTGCGCCCATAGGCCAAGCATGGAAAGGGGGCGGATCAGTGCTGGCGTGCGCGCGGAATGTGGGACTAAGATGCTGTCTTCGCTTAGCTCCCCTTCGCGTCGCGCGGCCAGCGGCATAGTGCCCACACTCCCAGCGCTCACTCCCTTCTGCGCCCCTTCAACTCACATACCAAGGAAACCATGAGACAAATTTAGTGGGAAAACCGTGGTGCAGGTTTTATTTTGCACAACAAGTGGAAATAAGGTGGGTCATCTTACGGGCGATCCAATACGGCAGCCCCTCGCTGTCCCGCATGCCTAATGAGCCATTCTTGCACGGCGAGTCGATGCTCTGACGGTGCAGTCCCTTCTTACTTTCTTTCGTTCACTCCCGCCCCCCCTGTCAGGGCGGAGCGATGAGGCACACCCCCGGTCGGTTCAGGCCCCCCGACCGCCCGAAGGACTAACTGGGCGCCGACGCTGTTCGCTGGAACCCCCTCGGCTCCAGGTTCTTGGCTCGGGCACCCCTACTGTGCCAGGCAGAGGTATTGATTGTGTCCTTCTGCCGCAGAGGTACCCCTACTGTCCATCTGCCTCCAGATCGCCCTGTACTCCGCCACAGCTCTGGAGGAGGCCCCCGTCGATGACAGAGCCCCCCACCACCTTTCTTTCCTACTGTTTTCCACTTGTATCTGTGTATGTTACCAGTCAGCCAGGTCACTGGCACCCTGCTGCTGTTAGGCATTCCTCCAGGTCCAAGAGGAAGACGTCCATGCCCAAACCTGACAAGTGCACCCCGTCCTTTTCGTAGTAACCCACAGTCTTTTCCTGAATCAACGCATGCCTGATGAACCCCAGGCCCCTCCTCTCCATGAATTTCTGCATGGCCCTGTTCACCCTCTTCCTGCCCTGCTCAATGGCAACTGCAGACCGCGCTCCCTTCCAAACCCTGCGGGGAATGATCTCCGACCATATTATTTCTGTGGCCCCCAGTTTGTTCGTTATCGCGATAGTGTCCCTCTGCATTGCCTCTAGCAGCGCTCTCCTCCCCATAGTCGCCAGGTCATTACCGCCCAAGTGGATGATGAGGATGTTGGGAGGCCCCCCCTGCGCTGTCAAACATTGATCGATCCTGCGCCTCAGCTGTACCCATCTCATGCCCGGGCAACCCAACCATAGAATTCGTGTTCCTGCTAAGGTCGCATCCCATTTCCGGTATGACGCCCACTGTTCGAGCCTGTTGACGTATGAATGGCCCATCACCCACACGCAACAGTTGGCTGCAAGAAAGACACCGTCGGCATTAACCTTTTATAATCACATAACACGGCACACAAGCAACTCAACTTGTATTACAACCTTTTATTTATCACATACCACAGCAAGCAAACAACTTAATTTGCTTTATCTCCTCCTTTTATTTGTAACATATCATAACACTGCACACAAAGAACTTAACATGACTGACCCGTCGTCGGCCTAAATCTGTCCTGGTAACAGACCCGTATTAACATTACCTTTTATTTACAACATACCACAGCAACAAGGAAATTAATTTGCTTTAATCTTTTCTTACTTCCTAAAATCACACAACACTGCACACAAACAACCAACTTGACTGTCTGTCGTTGGCCTAAAACTGTTCGACCATTGCTCCCCAGC
Organism: Lissotriton helveticus; assembly: GCF_964261635.1. NCBI lineage: Eukaryota > Metazoa > Chordata > Amphibia > Caudata > Salamandridae > Lissotriton > Lissotriton helveticus. Next base: position 334,342,170 of record NC_136060.1, on the reverse strand, counting down.
CATTTTACTGACCTGTACTGGCACCTTTAGACCAGTCTTCGTATGGCATGTTAACCCACGCCCCAGTTCTCTAGCGACCCGCACATCAAGGGCGCACATAACGCAGGTAGCAAGAGGAGGACCACCTCCCCACCCTCATGACCCCTTCTTCGCCCAACCCAGCCCTAAAAGCGGCCGTGGCTGCCCCTATTCTGAATGAATGGCTAGAAATTTTTTTGTCACCCTCGGTCTGCACCAAACCCGCTTTGACCAACACCTTTGCCATAACTCGCTGGAATTGGAACTGTGTTAATGGCGTACCATCGGCGTGGATTAAGAAGGCGCCCGCTAGCAAGGGCCTTATCTTCAAGTACTCCCTAACCAAGGTGACTGGGCAGTATCTGGGGTCCTCAAATGCATGCAGTGTTATAGCCACACCTTTGCCAGCTTGATCCGTTTTGGACTTGCGCAACCACAGACCTAGCGAATCCCTGGCACAAACATCTATCATATCCAGTGCCCTCCCCGACCTATCCTCTTTAGATTTCGCCACCAGCTCGCTGGCCCGGAAGGCACCAAAAAACGCCAAACAGAAGGCTGTTGAAAAAAGTTGTGTCTCGAACGCTGAGTGCGTTACAGATGGCAGTGCATCAACCATGCGTTGTAATGCAGGGAACTCGGTCCCTGCTCTCTTGTCAGGGGACCTGCCCTCGTCCCTGGCCCACCCCTTGAGTGCGGCCCTTATCCTGAACTCCCCAGTAGTGTCCTGCTCGCCGTTTAGACGTGTATCGTGCTTGAGCGCTGCCAGGTGGCTGGATACCCAGGAGTGGGACTTGCCCGTCTCCCTAGCCCAAACAACAAAACCCTCAACTTGGTCCTTTGTACTCAACGCTGATGCTCCCAATGCCTGTATTACTGTTCGGACTGTCGTTAGTTGGGCCTCGTATCTTCTCCTGGTTGACTGAGCCAGTGAGCGTTGGCCCATTTTCTTCAGCCGCTCCCCCACCGAAGTAGTCGCCATAACGCCGCCGGGAACGGTGTCATTTCCTCCACAGCCTGCGGCCAAGCTTCCCGGAATCGTGACAGCTGAAAGCGAGAGAGAGCGTCAGCTGCCACATTCTTGACACCCTCTACATGTCTAGCCCTGAACTCAATGTTGTTACGCAGCCCAGCCCTGACCAGTTCTCTCAGCAGGCTTAAAACTAGCGGGCAGTTAGCAGTCGACCCATTGATAGCCTGGACCACAGCTAGGTTGTCGGACCAGAACACCACCTTCTTGTTGCACAAGCCCACTGGCCAGATGTGTAGTGCCACCACAATGGGGAACAGCTCCAGTACCGTGATATTTGCCGTCACACCCTTCTTGCGCCAAGCGTTTGGCCACTTCATAGCACACCACTTCTCCCTGAAGATGACCCCGAAGCCTACCCTACCAGAAGCATCTGAAAAAAGGCATAAGCCCTGGCTGCTTTCCCAGGGGGCCCTCCATATTACTGTACCGTTGAAGTTCCTTAGAAATTCGTCCCACATGCACAAGTCTGATCTCAGTCCTGGTCCTAGGCGTACTAGATGATGCTTCTTCTTCACCCCCGCCGTGGCCTTTGCCAACCTGCGAGAAAAAACCTTGCCCGCTGGAATGACCCTTGCAGCAAAGTTCAATTTCCCCAACAGGCTCTGTACAACTTCCAGCGTGGCACTGCCCTTACCAATGATTGCACTGATGTCCCCTCGCAATTCGCGTACCTTTTCTGTTGGAAGCCTGGACTCACCTTTCACCGTATCGAGTTCTATGCCCAAGAATGTGAGGACTTGCGAGGGCCCTTCCGTCTTCCCTGGTGCCAAGGGGACCCCCAGATGCTCTGACAAGGCCTCAAAGGCCCGCAATGGATCGGAGCATTCATTGGAACCATCGCTGCCGAAGAACAGGAAATCGTCTAAGTAGTGGGTTACCTGTGAAATGCCATGTCTGTTCGTGAGGGCCCACTGCAAGAAGGAGCTGAATGCCTCGAAGTAGGCACATGAGACCGCGCAACCCATAGGCATGCAGCGATCGAAAAAGAATGCCCCCTCCCACTTGAAACCCAACAAGTGCTGACTGTCAGGGTGAACGGGCAGGAGGCGGAACGCTGATTCGATGTCTGCCTTGGCCAGCCAAGCTCCTTTGCCTGTCCTCCTAATTAGGTCAATGGCCATGTCCAGCGAGCAATATGAGACCGAACATGCCCCTTCCTCCAACCAGTGGTTAACTGAATTGCCTTCTGGATACGATAGGTGGTGAATAAGTCTGAAAGCCCCTTGGATCTTTTTCGGGACCACGCCTAGTGGGGAAACTAAGAAATTCTGGAGGGGGGGGGGGGAAGGGAACGGTCCCGCCACCCTCCCCAGGTCAACTTCCTTCCTGATCTTAACACTGACTACCTGGTGCAGATCCCTCGCTGACCTCAAGTTCCGGGCGTCCCTGGGACCCAGGGGGCCCTTGTATGGGATCCTAAAGCCGTCAACGAATCCGTCGACCAGTGTCTCCCGCTCTTTAACGAGTGGGTAGATCCTGAGCAAAGGTAGAATGTTCTGCAGCACTATGGGAGATGGACCTTTGGAGTGAATGGTTTGCTTGTGGCAGTCCGGAAGACCCTTGCCCTGGTCTAAGGTAGGCGCGTGGCCCCTGGTGTCTGCTTCGTGTTCCATATGCTGCCGGGGGGGGATGCCAAAATTCTCGTTGTCCTGTTCTACCCGTCCGCTCTGCCCTCCCAGTGGCCTATTGCCGGGCGCCCTCTGACCCTTGTGCTGTAGTGGTAGTTGGGAGTTGGCTGTTGGTGCAGGATATTGCCGCATGTTGGGAACCACACTTGCTACACTCGTGGGCGAATTTGCAGGCCCTCCCCCATGAACATGCCCCGTTATTAAACAGCCTGCATGTCCCTGAATTGAATCGTCTTGCACCTGTTCCGTGACCCCTTCCCCGCCCCCCCCGAAAGGGCTGTTGGAAGGACCGCCTGGGATACTGTTCCCACCTTTGATCTGGTTCCCACCTTTTGGCATCTGTACCCTCACTCTGTGTTCTCTGGGGTGTATCCCTCCTGTTGCTCCCATTTCTGCACATGTGCTTAAACCAGAGCTGAATGTTGGTGTGATCCCACCCTATTTCGGGACAACTGGCCATGGACTTTCTAAATTCTTGGTCGTATGTGAACCAACCCATCCCCCCGGACTCCCTTGCACCTTGTTGAATGGAGTTCGCATATTCCATGAGGGCCTCGCTCTGAGCAGGGTCCTTCTGCACCACTATAGCCGCCAGTATATTGAATGCCTTCGTCCAGTTTTCTATTGTCTTTTCCGGCCAGCGCTGGAAGCGCACTTTGTCCTCCTCCTTTTTTCCCATCCTCCTAGTGTCCGCCCCCGCACTGTCATGCATTAATAATGTCAGGATGTCTATGTATTCCCTTCTCCATATACCTTCCTTTGCAGCTTGTGGAACTTGCCTGGACAAAGAGCATCCCCCTCCTGTTTTGCTGCCCTGTTTTGCCGAGGCCCCTGTCTGTGCTTCCACTGTTGGGACTGGAGTGGCCCCGGCCACTGCCACACCTGTAACGTTCCTTGTCCCTTCCCCAGCCGGTGCGAGCCCTACTGCCTGTGTGTTGGAAGCTGCAGTCTGGGTTGGGACTTGTGGGGTACCTAGGAGATTGATGGGCGGCGCGCTCACGGGAACTACGGGAGCTACACTTACGGGAGCTATGCTTTGGTGGCCGTCTGCTGACACGCCTTGTGCATTCTGAGAGTTGACAATTTGCGGGGCAACCGCTGAGTGGCCGGGGGCCATTCCCTGATGCACTGCCGGGGTACCAGCCAGCTGGGCGACTGCTGATACATTCTGCGAATTAAAAGTGTTAACAATCTGTGGGGTGACCGTGAGCATTGGGGCGACATTTGTGGAAACATTATTTGCCGTGCTCTGCTGACCAGCTGGCGGAGCACACAGTGTGGTGGAAACATAGACACTGTTTGGGGTTGCCACTGCTGACGGTCCGACCGGTGGTGGCGGCCCCACTAACGATGACGGCCCCGACTGGGCCCATACCTGACTCACCGGATCCCTTGTTGCCGGCCTAAGCAGTGGGACCGACCCTTCCTGTGCAGCCGCCATGGTGTCTAAACGCTTCTGAAACAAATTCATCAACCCCAACATATCGTCCATAGTCTTACCCATTTGGGCTAAGTCCGTCATTCCTGCAACTGTTTCATGTACCACGGTAGGTACGGCGACAATCTCCACTGGCGGCCCGGCCGGCCCGGCTGGAGCGGATTTGCTCGTCTTACTACCGCGTGTCGGGGTGGCTGGGAACTCCTTTCGTGTGCCCTTCCGTTTGCGGGTGGACCGGCGAGTTGTCTCCCCTGACGTGCCAGGGGCGTCCTCGGGTGTCACAGGCCTACCAGCCTCTTCGAGCCGGCACCCTTCGATGAAGCCTTGCGCCCAAGCTGGCCCCTTAGCCTGCGCGATCGCCAAGAATTCTGCCCATAGCCCCTCCTGTGGCAACGCAGCGCCGTGGGAACTCATCGCGAATGCTCCCGCCTTACGATATACCTATGGATGAGAAAGTACACGAGTCTTAAAACCCACTTCGTCGGGACTTATTCCGAGCCAGCACCTGCAAGGAACCCGTGTTACCCGCCGCATCTTTCCCCGACGGCCCCGGCCACCATGTTTTACCTGTTGCTCCCTCCCGGATAGCGGTGCTAATCCTTGCTCGTGCTCCTGGCAATGCAATGCTCCCTCGAGGCAGCGCTGCCTGTCACCACCCGCGGTCCTGGCCTGGATCTGAAATACAACACTGCGTTATTCAAGCACCAACCCTCTTTGCCAGTCCATCACCACGCGATGACTGCACTCCCGACGCACGCCCGTGCGAGTATTACCTGCTACAGCTTCACTTCCGCCGCTGTTAGTCCTTTCCCCCTTAATGGCTGTTGCATCGGTATCTGAAAGGACAAAACTGTTATTCACTGGTAATACATCTGTTGTGTCAACCAAATACAATTTGACCTCCGATACAGCAGTCCATGCATGTGGTATTGAGTGCTTAGCCGAGGTCCCCATGCAGATGGGCTCCATTGGAGGCAGGAGCCTGGTCACCCTCCCCACACTGCGTCTCCGACCATCAAGCCATACCCTGTTAGAATTATGCCATGATGACACTGCATGCAACTCGACCGTTATGCCGTACCCTGTTATAAAACATGCAATAAGGACGATGCCCTGCACGTAATTCTCTGGACATATGGTAGGACAATGGTGACATGTCACGGGCAAGTCTTCAATGGTTGTAGCTTAGTGGCTCTGGACCAGTTTGGGAGTGGGGTCCTAGGCAGCGAAAGTACGCGATGCGGTAACTCCAGCCGTTCCTGCCTCCCAACAACAGATCACCCTCAAGAGCTCGCCCTTCACTACACTCGTAAGGCCTCACTCTGATCCCAGGCTTAACAATGAACCCAAAATATGACCCAAAGAGGGTCTGACCACGCCACCTCACCACGGGTGCTAGAAACGCCGCATTAGCCGTGATCCCCGTGAAGGTCCGGCCACACCACCCCGCCACGTATTAAAAGAGGGGGGGGGCGCCGTGTTATTTAACTTAGCCTAATGCGTCCCTTATACTAACGTCGGGTGGTAGCAACACCGCATACCATGAACAACATATGACCCAAAGAGGGTCTAACCACACCACCTCACCACTCATTGAATAGCAACACCGCATTCCATGAACAACATATGACCCAAAGAGGGTCTAACCACACCCCCTCACCACTCATTGAATAGGGGGGGGGGGCGCCATGTTATTTTAACTCGGCTCAGGCGTCCCCTTTGCTGCAGCCGGGTGTTAGTAACACCGCATTATCCCTGATCACCGTGAGGTCAGGCCACACACCACCCCGCAATTTATTGAAAAAAGGGGGGGGGGGCGCCATGTTATTGAAAACATGCTATTTCAACTTCGGCTAGTGCGTCCCATGTATTACAGTCGGGCGCTGGGGACACCGTCTTATATGTCGCTATTTAATTCATCCCCCCCAGGTATCTGCCGCGCTACACAACCTTCGCCTCCTCTGATGAGCTTTGGAGATATCGGCGACATCAGCAATGGTGTGTGATTTTAAGTCTGTGCGCCGTGAGCGAGGCCCGCGCTCCCTATGCCCTTTACCCTTTACTTTCTGGGAGATCCGTGTTAAAATTCACCGTTTCCTCCCTTTCCAGCTACACGGCCGGTAACATGGGCTTTACTTAAACATACGCACATTGTGGCAGTAGCGTCGGGGAACCCGGAGCATAACGCAAATTCCTATCCAAGCAATATGGCAGGTGATGTGGGCTTGAATTTTACAAACACCGCATTAATATGTAAAATCCGATGGACGCGTGGAGGAACCCGGGGCATCTCATCGTTAATCAACGTGACTTGATGTACACAGCTCGGCACCCTCGACCCATCCTGTTCAAGACTCACATGTCGAACAGATAAACTTCGTGTAGGCCCAAGATGGCGTCCTATCTCCCCAGCAAGGGTTTGTGGCTTTAACTGTGTGTGAGCCGTGAGCGAGGCCCGCGCTTCCCTTCGCTACATCACAACGCTGCTGTGCATCTCAGTACAGTCCAGAGCTGTCGCTGCATTTCAGTACAACACCGCTCTGTGTCTCGGTGGAACCCGACCCGCACATTGTGCACCTCGACATACACAGTTGTCTCTCTACTACACGACGCTGTGTATTTCAATCCATCATCTCTATCCTGCACGACGCCGTGCATTCCAGAACATCACCTCTATCCCACCGACGATGTGCACTTCAGGAGAAAATGCAGAAAAAGCCGTAATCTCTGTCACGGGCCCCAGTCTGTACAAGTTCCCCAGGTGAAACTATAATAGCAGCAGGAACACCAAGACCATAGTGTAGGCCGCAGCACAACTATCCCACGCTACAAACACTGGAGCGTACTTTAAAACAACGACATGCATCACGTAATACCCACAACCGCCGGCTGTTCTCATAGAATTGATCCGGTCCCTCTATGACATTGTGTGGCATAACGTCTCGCCCAATCTCCTGCGCCACATGCCAGGCCAAGCCACACGCAACGTGCGCCCGGAAATGTAATAATAATAATAATAATACAACAGCAAGCCATGTGAGAACGCCCATGTCTTGCAACCACCGGTTGCCACGTGGCAACAGGGTCGGGCCCTATGGTAATCCACCTCAATTATCTTTTGTTCAACTATCGACGGAATTGGGCAAAACCGTGGTCTGGAAAGGGATATAATCCGCACAATCCCAGATGAGCCGCCCGACTGCATCCGCCAGGGTTTAGGCTACGGCAGCCCTAGCATCGCGCTACCCGCTACTCCTGCTTCCGCCGGAGTTCAGCTTCAGTGGCCCAGGCATCGCGCTACACACTACTCTGGGTCAGGGCCGCAAACTGATAGCCGAGAGGGCGGAGGGGGCGCCAAACGCGGCGGGAGCAAACCCCCCCCAGATCCCTCGCACCCGCTCCTGTTGCCCCACCTGCCCGCGACTAGGACCCCGAAGAATATGCCACGGTGATAAGGGCTTGAAATGTAAATAATATGTACATCGTGGGCATTACAACCTCGCAATTGGAACAATAATCGCTGGCAACAATCGACCCATTCTGCTCGAAGACTCTGTGTGTCCCTCCCCGTAGGCCCAAGATGGCGTCCTATCACAATGCGCTTCCTAGGGCGGCCATTAACAACACGCGGCCATCGCCATCGGAACCTTCGTGGCGCCCAAAAACTGGCAACCCCCAACCTCTAAGTCAGAACATTTTTGGCACCGCGCTCTATCATTGGGCTGCATCCCCCCAGCAAATCTCCTTCCCAGGCCTGTAATTAAAACTTTGCAATCGGAACATTTGTGGCGCCGCGCTCAACTTTACAATCGGAACATTTGTGGCGCCGCGCTCTATCACTGAGCTACATCCCACAGTAAATCGCTTTCCCAGGCCTGTAATTCAAACTTAAAACGTATAAACGTATCAACGTATCATCCGACAATCTTTCCCTGCCCCGCTGCTCGAACGTGACCCGCAAACATCTGAGCTACAGCCTGAACTAAGACACCCTCATTATAATGCTCGGTTGAGCCTATGCCCGCCACACAAAACCCCCCCCGTGGACGAACCACTGGGCCCCATCGACCTGGTCATGCCCAGGGACAGGGCCGGGGGGAGGCTTAGTTGTGACCCATACCTCTTGTAACGCGAAGAATACCAGAAGCGCAGAGCAGCCCGGAGCGACGGCAGGAAAGGCCGAGCCTCGCTGCCGCCGCTGGTTTTGAACTCTTTCGGGGCCGCCCCTCACACCTGGGGCCTGCGCCCATAGGCCAAGCATGGAAAGGGGGCGGATCAGTGCTGGCGTGCGCGCGGAATGTGGGACTAAGATGCTGTCTTCGCTTAGCTCCCCTTCGCGTCGCGCGGCCAGCGGCATTGTTTCTGTTGCTGTCAGTACGGAGCGGACGCTTGATGCTCCCTTTTATGTCGCTCTTCACCTAAATTTCCTGTTTCACTTTATTAGCAAAGCTCCACTTCACAGACGCCGCGCTCCAGCTTCAGGGAAGCTTTGGGAGTCCATTTCAACATGCCCTTCATGAAATTATCCTATGCAGGCTTTGTTTATTCCCTGCCCTGCCCAAAACAGTGCTACCCCTTTTGACCCCTCCAAACTAATAAGGGTCACTCAGCAATCTCACTGCAATCTACTGCAATCTACTGCTGCCCTTAAATGGCAATAGGCACCGAGTGACTGGAACATAAGTATTGCCGGCGCTGGATGAACATGCAAAAACAGCATGCCACCCCATCAAGTACGGGAGGCAAACCAGCCAAGACACATACATAACAATTGAGGCACTTCCAGATATGTACGTTCAAACTATTACTTGTAAAAAACAATTAAACTTCGAATAACTGCTTTTCAATGCAGTTCAAATATATCACCATGACCTGTGTGTAAGGGCTCGGAGTTACGCTTCAATGAATAAGTTGTGTTCTGTAAAACTTAGAAACCAGAGTATGGTAACATTGTTTCCCTCTTTACTGCTCCGTTAACGTCTTTTCACAAAGTTTTTATCTCTTCGTTGTTTTTGGAATGGCCCCTGTTCCTCTGTATCCTCTGTTGATTGTATCCATCGTTGCCATCAAATTTCCTGTGCTTGGCATTTTACATAGATAAAAAATAATTAAAATTTACAACACCAATAGCTCTAACTTACATTTAATAAATATTCACTCCACTGCAAACAAAAAAACCGAAGTAATTTTTTTTTAAATTTACAATGCCAATAGCTCTCGCTTTCACAAATGCAAGACCTATTACATTGCAAATGCTTGTTATTTGGTGTAAATTCATTCAGCAGTTTTGGAGATATTAAAGGAAAACCACATCTGGAACTGTAGGGACGCAGATCCTCCGAGGATCTGACAGTTCCCAAGCTGAAATCTGATTGGCTGCCAACACTTCAACCAGGAAGTTTTGACAGCCGTCTTGGGACTCAGCCGAGTCCCAGAAAAAAAGTTTAAAAAAAGAAAAGGGGGAGGGTAGGGATACCCTGACCCCTTAGTTCCAGAGGGACCCTGCCAGGGCAAAAAACCATTTATCTTTACATGTTTACTGAAAATCATGGCGGATCCGCGGCTCTAGCAAAAATTGAAAAAGAAAAGAAGAGCCGGGTGCTGCGCTTGTTTTGAAAAGAAGCCGGGCAGGGCCAGGTACCAGGAGCATTTTTTTTTTTTTTAAAAGAGGGGGGCGTATTAGGCCCCCACTTTAGACTCTTGGAGCCCAGGAGACCTGCACCTTCCTAGGGCTTTATCTTTATAAATGGAGTGGTGCTGTGAGGACCCTCCTAATGGGCTTCGTTAAAGCCCATCGGACCACCACCTCCCTATGGCTTTAGTTTTATAATAGAGGGCAGCTGTGCGGACCACCCTCCTGGGCTTTATAGAAGCCCCAGGAACCACCACCTCCGTGGGGCAATTAAATAACATATTTAAGAGTGGGGCTTCAGGCCCCGGCCCCATGGACGACCACCTTCCCAAGGCATATCAAATGTATATAACTGGAAGGGGTGATCCGACCTATCTCGTGCAGATCTGATTGGCTTCCAACACTTCAACCGGTTGGCAGACATTTTGGAACTTGGTCTCAGCCAAGTCCCAAAGAAAAAGCTAATCAAAATAAAAGAAGAGGGCAGGGAAGGAATATCCAGGGACCCCGCCAGGGCAAATTTTTCACAATTTCACAATAGATTCAGGAATTTGCTGCAAAATTGTAAAAAAAAAAAGTGCAAAGTCCTATGCTTGTTTCTAGTTGAGCCCCTGGGGTGGCCAAGTCCTGGAGGCTTACTATCATAAATATTTTGTGCAGGGAATATAGCAGGCCCCGTCACCATGGCCAATCTTGGCCCCAGGGACCGCCACCTTCCAGGAGCAGGTCATATCTGATTTCAATTGAAGGGGGGGGCGAGTGCTCTCCCTCCTGAGGTCTTTAAGGGTCCCAGGGACCACCACCTCCCCGGGAGTTTATAAATATAAGTGTGGTGGACCATGCAGACCCCCCTCCTATGACAGAAGTTAGTCTCAGGGACCACCACCGCACCAGTTTTATTATTTAATTGGAGGGGGACACACAGAACCCCCTCTTTGATGCTGTGGGTCCCCGGGGAAAAAGTGGTATTGAGGCCGCACGAACCCCTCCCGGGCCAAATTCAGCTCCAAGCACCACTACCTCCATGGAGCCGGCCTATGGAGACTGAAGGAGTCCGACCACCGGGACATAAGCTGTTTGCTCTTGCTTGGTGGGAGCTTTGACAGCTCCCACTAAGAGAGAGCAAACAGTAACTTTGCTCCCAGAGGTTGGGAGCAGGAAAACTGTTCCCGCTTGCCGACCCATATAGCCACTCACACACCTACACACAAACCCACAAAGAAATAACACACCCACTCACATAATCATTCAACCACTCACACACCCACTCATACACCCATACAGCTTTTCGCATATCCATTCACACACCCACAACACCACTAATGCACCAACTCACAACCCTATACAGCTACTCCTACAACCACTGACACACCCACATAACCACTTGTCATACCAACTCAGCCCATACTGTCACTCGCACAACCACTCACACATCCAGAAAAATACACACACGCCCACTCACATACCCATACAGCCACTCACTCTCCCACTGACAGATCCAAACAGCCACACCTACTTACAGATCTATACAGCTACTTACAAACCCATTCACAGACCCATACAGCCAATCACACACCCACTCACAGCCCCATACAGTCACTCACACTTCAACTGACAGATCCATACAGCCACTCACACACCTAGTTATGGATACATACAACCACTTACACACCTACTTACGGATACATACAGCCACTTACAAACTCATTCACAGACCCATACAGACAATAACACACCCACCCACAGACCCATACAGCCACTCATAAAACCAGTCACACACTCACACAGATGATCATGCACCCACTCACATACCCATACAGCCACTCACACACCCAGTCACCAACCTATACAGCTACACACATACCCACTCAAAGACCCATGTATCCACACACACACACCCACACACAGACTCACACAGCCACACACACCCACTTACTGACTCACACAGCCACTCACACACCGAATCACACACCTAGAAAACACTCACACACCTACTCACAGATCCATACAGCCACTCACACACCCACTCACGGACCTATACAGCCAATCACATTCGCTCTCAAAGGTTACAGTTAGGAAATGATATTAAAAAATCCTTTGAAATTCAGTTAAGAAATCCAAAAGTTACAGGGTTCATGATAGTTAGGAAATAACATTTTAAAAATTCAGAAATTCACTTAAAAGCCAAAGATTAGAGGGATGTTATGACTAAGAAATAGAATAAAAAACAACTTAGAAATTCACTGAAAAAAACAAAGGTTACAGGGATGTTATAGATTGGCTCAGATTTCACTTGGACAAAATCAGTGAAATTCAGCAAATATACTTACCTGAGCTAACAATAATTTACACACCAACAACCTGATATATTACTTCACTTATGACATGGTCAGTGACATTACTGATGACTTCTCAAAGGACAGTTTCTTTAAACTATAACATATCTTTAACCTTTGTTTTTTCCAGAGATTATTTCCAAAGTTTTTTTTTAATACAGAGTAAGATATAATTACCATACCTTACTAGAATGACACTTTAACCTATTTTTAGTGAATTGCTAGTGATAAAGTAAAGTAAGATTTTCTTACTATTTGTAACGCCAACCCTGGACCTGCATCACACCCCTCTTTTGCAAGCAACCTCACGAATGGGGTTTAACATACATCCATCAGAGATGGAAAGATACGATTGCATGGCTAGAGACGAAATGAGCAAATAATGGGCCCTAACTGTGGGTTTACTTAACTCTTCTGATTCCCGCTCTAGCTCTCTGAGCTTAATGTAATTTGTTTTAACCCATTTAAGATCAGCTTTACATAGACCTTCAGGATTGGTGAAAATCTCTGGGCGCCCCAGTTTCCTTGTTGACATTTTAATAAAGGACAGCCACTGGATTTCCTTCATTTTATCTAATTTCATGCAATCCTTCAGAATCTTATGATTCAGAGTAAGATTCGGATTCAACCAGGTTCTAATCCACTTTGAATCTTTACAGGCCACAGGTACCTCATCCAACAGATCCATATTCTTTTTTTAGAGCTAAAGGCATATATTCTACTCCCTGATAATCTACTGCCAATGATACTCCATCCAGTGGTGCCCCAGTCCCCATTTGAGACACCCACAACACACAATGTTAGGGTCCGTGGGGGTCAGCTTTGCTCCTTCCCGGCTGGAGCAGCCGCTCCTACTGGATGTGAGAAATCTGAGTTTCCCTGCCTGCAACAGTGTGGGCATGAAAAACAATGTGCACTTCCAACAAGCATGCACATTTTTAGCTCCCAACAGATGAGAGCATACACATATTTTTTGCCCTTGCTCTTGCGGGCAGGGAAACTGTGTCCTGTGGTGGGCTCAATAGGATGTGGGTGTAGCTGGCCCCAGGGAATTTTGGCTCTATGGGAGGGGGACCCACATGCACCCTCACCGTGTAAACAATTTCTGTACCAGTGGTCGGTTCCTGTGGCCTTAGAGGCTCAGGGAGGGGGGGGGGGGGGGAGTTGAGCACCCCCTCCCCTTTAATATATATTTCACCTGGGGGATGGGGATCCCGTCGCTACAAAGAGGCTTGTGGAGGTGAGACACACACACCCTCCCCTTTAATTTAATGATTGCCCTAGGGAATGGGTCCCTGGGGCCTTCATGGATAGGGTCTCTGGGGCATCCCAAAGACTCAGTGATAGGAGACACGTGCCTCTCTCCCTTAAACAATTAAATGTGCTTCCCTCTGGCCCACCCTTTAAGAATCTTTTTTATGTACTTATAAATACTTCGCTCCGAGTCACAGATTTACTGTGAATTTTCCAGTAAACTTTGAAAAAGTTGCAGACGCATATATTATACTTCCTATAAAAAACAGCGTTAAGCTAGTCCTTTTCATCCATTGACCAGTTGCTGAACCAGTCATATTTTTGAGTGAGTTTTGTATGTGGGGGTGTCCTGACTGAATGCTGCTAGGCCCTAATTGCATAACATATTATCACATTACTTAGTTATAAACAGGCTTAATTACTGTATAACGTAATTAGTAGTACTAGTAAGTGATGATTTTGGCCACATGTTTGGGAGGCAGGCACACATTAAAAGACCATCCTTATGCCCGTTTTGCTAGTCAGCTGTGGCTGTGCCAATCGCTTTTCACCTGGTGAAACCTATGGATAATTTAAGCCAGCAGGTGACACAATATGCACAACTATTTGTAGCATGGGTGACTCATTCTCTTTGGGGAGGACACTGACACAAAATCCACCCACCTCCTCTAGCTCTGCTAGAGGAGGGCAGCATTTCTTTTCTTAAACCTCACTGGTGGTTGCAGGCAGTCACCTGGCATCATCAACTCCTAGTCGAGGGCAGATATACCAATAGCACCCTGATAGAGATGTCTCAGGTGGGCACAGGGGACGAGTGACATTTAACACCGAATTTAAGCAGTCAATGCAACTATTGGCGGTGCAGTGTAATAATCACTTGAGATACCATCATCACACCTTGCACCACTCTTCCGTCATGAGCGACAGGGGTTTATAATTTAACCTCCCCCCTTATCCCTTCCAATTACAGTAATATCTGGCACAGCAAGAGCAGTGGCCGTGCTAATCCATCTATTTTTATGATTATTCCCAGTGGTGCTAGAACAATTTCAGAGGCCAGTGCTACCATTAAAGTTATATCTATGAAGTCGTAGGAATAGTGAAAACTCCAAGCGTCACCCAAAGAATAAGTGTAGCAAATAAGACACACCCATTCAGCAGGAATGTTGCAGGGGTGTAGTATGTAGATGGTGGTGCACTTTGGACCACTAGTGTAGTAGTGCAGTCATTTACATACAGCACATTTTCCATTGAAATGTCCACTAAATTTGCAAAGACATGCAGTTTACTGGTAAAACTATAAATTTCAGCATTACAAAAATAAAAAATGTGTTTCTTATTTTGCTGGTATTTTTTTAAATATGTGTATAGTTCATTTACAGCAATTTAAATGCTGTTATATCTTAGAAATAAAACTGATACTAGTACCTTTCCTATGCCTCTGGTACCTCAGCAAATTGTCACCTAGGTCACATTTTTTGTGTTGCAATTCTTTATTGTAGAACCAAAGAAGTGATATAGGGGAACAATACCGGATGGGGAGGGACGGTGCGGACGGGACAGAACAAAGCAGAGCATGCATTACATACATTGATCTCACAATCGTTATACATCTGCAATGGGTTATTGTGTATCCAACTGGCATAAACTGGGGTAGTGATACACAGGGTGTGTCAAACAGGAAGGCCACATATTCAGGAAGAGGTGTGGCACCGCGGCCAGGGTGACTGACTCTGGAATCTGGAAAATCACGGTTCGATCCTTGGTGCCGGTGGCAGATTAGCCCAGCACCATGTGACTCTGGGCAATAGCTTGCTTAATCTTCCCGACCGCCCCCAGCACCTAGAGACCCTTACGGGTGATTGTCCGTGCTTTACAATTGTGGATTATTGTATTATTATTATTATTATTATACTTAGGTGGGGAGAGGTGTCCCATGTCATTGAAAGAGGTCGTGGGAAGGGTAGCTTGACTAGTAGCACAGTGGGGCAGAGCATGGCCTTTCAGAGGGTGGAAGAAGGGGAGGGATAGAAGAGAGGAGGAAAAGTAGAACAGAAGGGAAGGGGGAGTGTCCAGAAAGTTGTAGGGGATGCCTGAAGCTGGGGGACATGCCATCCAGTGCTGTGGGCTAGTTGTGGTGCTGCAATTCATTAGGGCATCAAATTCTACAAGGGGGGTGTGTGTTGGGCCCTATCTCAATGCGCAGAGTCCCAGAAGGAGGGTGCCCATGTTTGTAGGAATATCCCCACTCTGACCAGGAGGTTGTATATGTTTTCGTGGGAATCCACCTGAAACATTTCTGCCAGCCACTCCTCTTGTGAAGAAGGTTAGGGGGGAGAACTATTGGCAGAGTATGCATATCTTAGCTGTTGCTGGGCCATGTGCAAGAGTGGGCACAGAGGGTGGGAAAGGTGCTGGGATGTCTCCGGGTCATGCAGAAGAATCAGAATATGAGGGAGAGGGCTCCTGAGAATCAGGGTCTCACCCAACGTCATCCCAACTGCGCCGCAAAAGGGCTTGATTGAGGGAGAGTCATATAGAACATGCCCACGATTGCAACGGGTGGCTCGATACTGTCAGCAGTTTGCTTGTGAGAGCAGTCTCGCCATATGCAGCTTCACCGGAGTCCAGAACCAGTCGTGTAGTGCTTTGAAGAGGCATAATTTCAAGCGGGCCTCCTGTGTCCCTGGGTCAAGTGTCTCCAGGAGTTATGCCCATTACTCAGCCTTGTACACTGTCTGCAGCCGAGTTTGCCATTTAGTTTGGAGGTTGTGGAGTAGAGGACGTGAGAATAAGTGTCAGTTCTTGAGGTCGTGGACCCCCCACATGACCCCCGGGAGCAATCCCATGTCCGGAGTAAGGATACTACTGGAGAGGCTTGTAGGGCCCATGGCTGCACTCCTAGGCTGCCTTGGAGGCAATGCTGCCTTTGGAGATGCTGCCACGACAATTAGGAAGGTATGCCGAACTCTTAGCGTAACTTCTTGAAGGGTTTGAGGGCCACATTGGAAATTAACTGGTCTTGGCTGTGGATGCCTGCTGTTCTCCACTGTTCCCAGCTGAGAACTTCCTCTCCAATGCGTAGGCAAGCCCTGCCCCATAGGGGCAAGTGCACAAGAAGAAGTGGATCCACTCCAAAGTGGCGATGTGCCTGGATCCAGGATTTACGCATGGACTGCAGCATTGTGCTGCCAAGGCACGCCAGAGGCATGCCTCTCTTGTAAAGAGGGTGAAGTCCATGCCAGGTGACGGGCCCAAGACATAGTGCTCGACTGGCGGTAGGCCCAAACCTCTGCACGAGCAGCATGCCAGTAGTTTGGTGTAAGTCACGCATGGACGAGAGGACCCCCAGACAAAGTTGCAGATCCCTCCATCCACAGAGCACAGCATAGTCAGGGGAACCAATAGATGTAGCATGTCAAGGGCGTAGGTAAACCGCAGGAGCGTACTGTCTGTGCTTTCCCCCACAAAGATATGCCTAGATGGGGCCACTTTTCAAAGTCCTGTTTCATACGGACTAGGAGGGGATCCAGATTATCTGCTATCATACACTCCAGGACGGTTGACTAAGATCCCTTGGTACTGGGGAAACAATGGTGTCCATCCAAATGGATAGAAGCCCTTCTGGTCATTTGCAATTGGGGTAGCCCCTTGCCCTGGTCCCAGTTCAACCTGTAACCTGACAGAGCCGCAAAGTCAAAGATGATGTCCAGCAGGGCCGCTAAAAGCAATGGAGGTCCATGAGGGTCAGCGGTATGTCATCCACATACCGATAGATCCTGGATGTCTCTTCCAGCAGAGGTTCACCTGTTAGGAATACCAATTGGCGGACGGTGGCTGCAAGGGGCTTCCTGACCAACAGGACAGCAGGAGCGATAATGGGTAGCCCTATCATGCTCCTCTCTGAATCAGGAAAGAGTCTGACAGGAATCTTTCACAATTTGCCTGTGCTGTGGGGCAGTTGTAGAGCCAGCGGACCTTGGTGATAAAATCATGATCACTGAGGCCAAATTGTTTCAAGGCAGTGAATATATACCCCCACTCAATCAAATCGAACACCTTCTTGGCGTTAAGGGAGAGGACCTTCTCCAGTATGTCCATGGCCTCCAATAGGGTATGAGCGAGGGAGCGGAGGTGTTTCCTCGAGAAGCGACCAGGGTCATGTGGTGTATCAGGGACGGGATCACCTTTACACCAGTGAGGATTTCTATGTCCCCATTAAATAAGGAGATGGGCCTGCAGTTGCCACATAGAAGGGTGTCCTTCCTCTGCTTGGGGAGGACCGCTATCACCGCCCTGTTAGATATGGACCCCAGAGAACTTTTCTGGTAAGCCTCTTGAAATGCTGCGTAAAGAGAGTCAATGAAAACCCCACCCACTCATTCGTAGATCTCTGCAGGGAAACGTCTGTCCAGGGAGCTTTATCATGGGGGATTTTGTAGTTGGCTGTTGCTATCAAGGTCTTACTGATTTTCCCCTTAAGTAGGGCCCATCCCTCCATGGTAGACTAGGAAGGTGCATGCCCTGGAAGATGGCCTCTAGTTGTTCGGCACAGCCATCATCCCCGGTGTGTATAGTGTCTGGTAAAAGTTAGCAAATTCATTGACTATATCTTGTGAGCAGGTGAGGACCTCGCCACCTGTAAAGTGGATGAGAGGGATGGCCAAGTAGCCTCCTTTTGGTGCAGTTGAGCACCCAAGAGGTGGCCCGCCTTTTCGCCTAGTTCGTAGTGGCGGCCTTTTAAGCCTCTGTAGTAAATTTTCTGCCTTGGATGTGTATGACGGGTTGAGGTCCATAGAAGCCTTTTCTAGTCAATGGCACGCAGGAGGTGAAGGTTTTGCGGTGAAGTGGTGCATGAGAAATCATGATCTCAAACCTCCAATTCCTTCTGATGAGTCATTCTGCGCATTTGCCAGAGCTGAGTCTTTCATGAGCTGGCAGCATATGGTCACCTTTGCAGCTGCCACAGGATCCTGTGGGAGGATATTGAGCCCTTATTGTCTTCTTGGTATGTAGAAACATGCATGTGCAGTTGGGCTTTACCCTAGGGGGTGAGGTAGTGCAATATGTTCATCTGCTGCATAGTCAGAGAGTGCAGCTTACATGATCCAGGATTCCCGAGTGATGAAAAGATGCCAGTGATCCACTACACCCTGATCAGAGAGCACGTCCTCCAGGAGAGCCATGTCCGCATTTTTGCCCGTGGCTAGTGGAGCGGTTCAACCCAGCATCGCGTCCAACGCTAGGTTCCAGTTGCACCCAATTAAGTAATGGGAAGCCACATTCTCAATAAGGAGGTGGTTGAACTGGAGGAGAAAGGGACGCTTAGTGCCTGTAGGGGCATACAACGAGCCAACGCAGAAAATTACGTTCCCCCAGCTTCAACTTGGCAGGATACATACCGACATTCTGGGTCGGACAAAAACTTGAAGACAGTGATGGGTAGCAACCTGCAGAGGAGAACCACAACTCCGCATTTCCAGGGGGGAGGGCATCTCTCGTCTCTGCCATCACTGGGCAGCTGCTGTGGACCATTCTGCCCACCTAGTCCCAGTGCAGCTTTTCGGATTCTAGGCCAGAGAGGTGCATCTCCTGTAACAGGGTCACATCCTCCAGCTTTGACTCAAGTAGACAACACCTTCTTGCGCTTTATGTAGTGCATTATCCCATTGACATTCCATGAAATGGCGCACGGGGGAGGCTGCAGGTGCTGTTGTGGATATTAGGACAGGTTGTGGGTCTGGTGGTGATGAGAGGGGAGGAATGAGAGGAGGGGAAGAGAGGGAGAAGGAGACAAGGGAAAGGAGAAGATATGGGGTATTTGTGAGGGGTGAGGCAGCATGAATGCCTCAGAAATGTCCTGGGGTGGGGTGTTAAATACGAAAAAAGGGAGGGGTGGAATGTACAGAGGATGGTGGCAGGGATAACTAACCTGCTCTAAGCTGAGGTCAGGCCTCAAGAGGATGGAGACTGTAGATCGAGGTTCTAGGCTTATGACACCACTGCACCAAGGGTCCCCACAGGAAGAGGCACAGCAGAAAGTGCATAGAAGGTCATCACTATGGGGGCAGGGCCGCAATGAGATGCCAGGTAGCGGTGGCCGGGGCATATCCCCAATGTCTCACCCACAGCCAAGTGAACATTCTGGAGTACGTAAAACATGAAGTTCTGGTGGTGTCATCAGTAGGGAGGGGCTCATGGTCTCCCTTCCACCAAGCGTGCAGTGGTCAGCAGCAGGCTAACTGTCCAAACAATGCAGAACATCATAATGCATCAAAATGCATTAAAGTATACAATGGTTTTGAATGGTAAAGGAGTAGCTTGCAGCACACAACAAGTAATACTATGCAATGGAGAACAAAACATAGCACAGTTGCATAAGAACAATCGTCCGATGGATGTGCAATTCACACGACATTGAGAAGATGTACAGGCATGCAACAGGGCACTCATCCGTCTGCTGGCGGGAGGTCATGGTCCCAGAAACTTCAGCCACCTAGGTAGGGAGGCGATGAACCATGAAGCCCCCCAAACGTGTCAGCCTTCGGTATGGACCGGCTTAAGTGGTGACTGGGATTTTTCTTGACCCTGGTCCTGCATGATGGTTGCCACCACTTTGAGGGCCAGATCCCTGTCATCCTGGGAATAGGACCCCCTTTCTGGAACTCTTCCCTTGTCTTGTTTTCTGGTGCTTCGCTATCAGCCGCTGAAGGTAGTGGAAGGAAAAGGCATGGTGGGGTAGTGGGGAACAGATTGTGAGCCCAGGGAGGCAGTGTCCTTATCGTGAACGGTGAGTCCTTCCAATAATAGGTGCAGAGCTTCCGGATTAAAAAAGACTTTGGATCTGCTATCTTTCATGATCCACATTTTGGGCTGGGTGACTTACTGCCATGGCCTCTTGGAGGTTGCGCTCCATGGTGCACTCCTGCTCTGAGCAGGTAAGGTTCATATATGGTCCGGCGGCAGTCGCTCCTCGCAGTGCTGCCATGTTGCGGTGTTGGTTAACAGCCTCCAAGAAGAGCAGCTGTTGAGTGGGTTTGCCGGTGGACTTGCCAGGCTCAAGGGGCAAGAGCCAAGGTGTAGGGGGGGTTGCAGGTGCCTCCTCTCGCTGGCCACCTGGCAGTACAGTCCCAAGGAGGTGTAGGTCTCACCCTCATCCTTGGCCAATGCTGCACCTGTCGTTACATGGTGCGGTAGCCAGTCCTTGACTCCGGAATGCGGCATCACATCCTGGTCATTAGTCATTTCATCAATGTCCCCCCATGGCCGAGGGGGGCGGCGTATGTGCTGGAGTGGTCGTGGATCCGAAGCAGGACACCTCCCGTCTGAAGGGGAACCAGTGCTTAAGCATGGTGTATGCCAGTAATCTTCAAACTTTTTGATGCCGAGACCCCCTATCAAAATTTATTAGGCATAAGGACCCTCTCCTGACAAAAAATTCTGGAACCTAGTACTCCATATCATTTACAACTATAAGTGTTCGCCAGAGAAATGGCGAATCTGCTGTTGCACCTCATTAGTACTAGTTTTACACCTAAATATTGCAATAAGCAACAAAAAGGTGAGCTGTGCAGCTTTACAAAGGGTCTTCTACTGAGCGGCAAAACCTGTTGTTGCATTTTAGTAACTTTTTAACCCTTTGAGTAAATATTTGTTTGTTCAAATCTGCAGATTATGTGGCAGATAATGGAGTATGTGGCAAATGTGGCAAACCTATAATTCTGCTAAAATCGTTGCGGCCGCACAATTACATAATTCCAGTGGCCCTTGGTATAACAGCTGTAATGCATGGGCTGCAACTTTATTAAACGGCATTAGAGGAAAACCAAGCTATATTTCATGGGAGGCTGGCGGCTTGGTAATTACATCTGCATGTAACTAGAGATAGCTGAGCATCACTCATCATAATTAAAACATGTGTACGTTTTTTAAGTCTTTCACCGTCAGTTAGCTACCTATAAAATAACGGGCAGCTTCAATGAATAATAAATACACTTTAAAAAGTTGTTACTCGATGGGAAATGTACTTTGGTACATTATGAAACCTCTATTAGTTAATGCACTGCAAAGGTGTGTGTGCAACCAGAGAGTCACAGAATTTAATCATGGTTGGTTCAGTGGAGAATAGTGACTAGTGTATTTTTAGTGCTACAAGTTCACAGCCTATTACAGAAAGCCCTGTGAATATGTAAATCTTTATTTTATAAATTCATTACACACAGTATAAGATAGACCGCTACAAAATGTGCAAAATGTTTTGCGAGAAAATGGAGCTTCCAAAATATATGGGCTGCTTCTAAAATATAAGGGCTTATTTACAAGCCCCTTGTGCTGGCGGTGTGTCACTTTTTATGACGCTCTGGTTGCACAGAGTCCAGATCTATATCTACAAAGCCATGCAAAGTCACTTTGCATGGCTTTTCATGGCCTCCTAGATAGGGTGTAAGGCAACGCACGGCAAGTCAGTGTGTTGCCTGTCACTGCATCAGGCTTGTGTTCCATGGGCATTGCTGTGGGGTTTCCCATGGGCTTTGACACATTCCCATACTTACAAGGCTCTGTAAAACCTAGGATGCACCAAAACTGTACTCTAGCAGTAAATACGTTTCAATAGGGAGAGGGAGCAGGAATTTAAATTCCAAGCGCAAAATTTGGCAAACTTTCCTAACTTTACATTTTGTGAAAGTTGAAAAGTGTTTTAAACGTTTCAAAACTTAAGTCGTGGAAAATATTCTAAAAAAAAAATGCTGCCAAAGAATCTCACTAAACGATGTTGCTTTTGTTGAGAATTTCTTCCAAAAAACACTTTTGCTGGCATTTGTTCTTGCTTTTTTAATAACTCAACCTTCGCTAAGCTTGCCATGTATGAACAATCTCGAAAAAAACGTAATGAAGTTTTCAAAGCAAAACATTCCAACTTCATAGACACCTTTTTAACATTATTCCATCCTCCTATTGATATAAATTGTGGAGCATTCATTTGTTTTGTGAATACACTTTTGACATACAACACGGTTGTACTTTTGTACAGAACAAATATAGATATTTGTTTGTATTACAAGGGGTGCATCGTTCATGCATACCTTATGCACAATGGAGTTCATTTCAGGAACTTTGGGGCATATTATCAAGGACCGGTGTTAAAATTATCGCTGTTTTATCGGCAAGAAACTGCCGATAAAACAGCGATAATGGGCTTGATAATACGCCCTTGTTAATTCCCATAGAAGCCCATGTTCTAGTGTAAACATGGGCTTCTATGGGAATTAACAAGGGCGTATTATCAAGCCCATTATCGCCATTTTATAAAATGGCGATAATTTTAACACCGGTCCTTGATAATATGCCCCTTTATAATGTATCCCTGCGCTCTCAAAGTTCCATGAGGGAACTGAAGCCCACGGTAGACCTTGGCCACAGACAATCTCCTTTGTTGGACTGGCACGAATTAATTAGTCTAATGAATTCGCGTCTGTCCCTCCAAAGAGAGTCTTTTAGTATTCAAGCCCTAATTAATTAAGACAAAATAACCTCCGACACTCTGGCACTGTAGTTCAGCGTTAACTTTCTATAACATTTTGCTCAAAGTGAGGTCCAACATTATGTTTGCCACTGCCAGAAACATAGACAATTCATCCAGCATCAGAATTTGCCAAATTTGTTTCAATTAAATACAGGACAACTTTCCATAACAAAAGCACGCATTAATTACGAAGACATGCCTGCTTGAAAGAATTAATGCTAAACGTCAACATATGCTATTTAAGCGTTTCGTTTCAAACTAATTCGTTTCTTGATTAATGAACAGACGGTAAACAGGAGAATTGCGTTAGTAACGATTTCCGTTTTCCACTGGCTAGGAGATGGCTTAAATAATCTTTCAGGAACAGAGCAAATAAATCCGCAATGCTAATTTTGCTGCAAAACCGTGAACATAAGCTCTTCATTGTAAGCCTCACATTGTAAAACGCCGCCGGGTCAGTGAGTTAGGATGAATTCCTGCCATTTGCCATGTGAATTAGCTCGTAAAATGAAGATTACTGCATTGTTTGTTGCTATTAAATGAGCATTTTATTATATAAAAGCATAAAGCATTTTGAGTTGATGGGCCTTCCAGGCAATTTTCCATCATATGCTATGTATTATGAATGCTAAAGCATTCGTAACTGATTAGTTTGGGTGATAAAAAAACATTTACTGTAAAAATGTTCAGTCATTGCCTAAACCCATGAGTCCAACAGAGATCACTGCAAGATAATAATGCAGAACACTACAATCTTTTTTTGTGGGAACAAAAATAAATGAAATATGTAACACACGCTTTATATTTTTGTGAAAGAGTTTCGACAGAACCACTGGACTATTTGACACAAAATCTAAAGATAGAACAGTTCCAATAAAATGCAAAATTAATAGAACATGTAAAAGCGCAATGTTAGTAATTTGGGAACTACCCCTGTAGGGTTATGAATTTATAAGCAGTATTAAAACTGCTCCTGAAGGTGGGAATGGAAAACTCACTACCCACAAGGAGAATAACTAACCACAAACAGCACCTAATAATGTAATATTGCCCTGCCTATGAAAATGGAAAATCACCCTGAGAACTTGATGGTGTATCACTGCCGAGTATGTTAACAAGCACTGGAGCCACAACGGTGCAAACCATCTTATGAGACCTGGAATTAATTTTCAATGTATTTAGGGATGATGCATTAAGTTAAATTGAATTAGAAACATCTACTTCTTTCATTACGAGGCCATTTTATTAAATGACGCATTTTCATTGGCATGCTAACAAAATGCAATTTAGCAAGGGAGATTCTAAAAAGGGACTAGTTTTCAATTCTTATCTGAAAAAAAATATTTCCAAGCCAAATTTGCCTCTGCTTTGTGCAGCCCTGAATTGCCCCATCATTCAGCACTTCAGCACTCCCCACAAAGATCAAAATACCCATTGCCTTTTAATGGCCAGTCTCAATTTCACAACTTTTATTAGGCACAATGCTAGGTGATCACAACAACCCTGATTTAGAAAAACATACTGGGCTAGTTTCAGTCGCCCATTGTCCTCAAGCTAACAGACCTGCTACTCTGCGAATCTTGGAGCATATCAACAAGGGCTATAAAAGCCAAAAAAGCGAAGATAAATCTATCACCCTATCAACAACAGGTTGCTAACATGCAAAATTGCATGTTAGCACCCTTTTTCACTACGCCTTTCTTTGCATCTCTAATGAGATGGAAAGT
The DNA here is from genome assembly GCF_964261635.1 of Lissotriton helveticus. Lineage (NCBI taxonomy): Eukaryota > Metazoa > Chordata > Amphibia > Caudata > Salamandridae > Lissotriton > Lissotriton helveticus. The sequence goes on along the minus strand of NC_136060.1, from coordinate 334,317,581 downwards.
GGGCATTCCTTCCGAAAATAACTGGAGAAATGTCGCTAACCGACATTTCTCCAATTATCAATTGGCACGCTAACCGCGGTATCGCTACTTTTCTTATCCTGCTTTTAGTTTGGCTTAGCCATGATAACCAAAGGAAGGTGGATATCATGGTTAAGTATGCCATGCCCTATCAACAACGTAGCGCCAAACGCTGTGCGATTAGTGCTGGAATCCCAGCGATAATGGCACATTTGGCAGCTAACGTGGGTATTTTTATCGCTTTGGAGATAAGCATCGCTGATAGTGTGCTATCTCCGCGATAAAAACAAGAGATACCCAGCGATAATTATCCTAGCGCTAAGTACGCTTAGCGATAATTACCGCCGGTTGTTGATGATATGCCCCAAAGAGACTTCTGCTTCCAAATGCAGTTCACCCGTCTCACAGTTGTAACTAGAGGGCTAGGTTTAAGTAAAACTCAACCTTAGGTCATACAAGCTAAATGAGTGAAAGCCCATTATCCAAGCAATAAGTAGGAGAAAAGCTGCCCTCAGAATTATAGTGGGTGTGACCAGGGGATGGAGACAGTTTGAAACCCGGCGGAAAAAAATACAGCCAAATTCAATGTCCCTCGGCAGTGTCAATTTATGTGCATTCTGTCTTTGAAGGCACAGTTTAACTGATCATCTTATCAAATTATAGGGTTTAACAAAGAAGTGATTGTGCTGGTTTGAAAGAAGATTTACTGTGGAGCTGTTTTGGATTTGAGCCATTAGGATATTTATAGCGGGCCACACCTCTCTTTTAGGATCACTTAGTGACTTGAAAATATACAAATGGCTGTACATTTTGGGGAACGGGCAGGTTGGAGAAGGATGGGCTCTGGTCCGATATTCTTCAGTCGCAACCCCTGCTCACATTTGAGTTTCATTTGGAGGCAGAACAGTCCAGATGTGTTTTCTTATCCTGACGCACATAACCTGACAGCAGTCCTTGGGCATATTCTGGGGAGCAAGTGTCTTCAGATTTCTGACTTCTACCCAGCAAGCCTTGTGCATGGTGCAAATAACTCTATATGTGAGCTTTGGCACCTTCCGGTGGGATGATTTTTCAGAGCATAGAAAATTGCAGGTTCACTACTGCATTGATGTGTGTTATGAAGGAAACCTCATAATTCAATCGACTGACATTCAAAGCAGTGTAAACTAGGGAGCATACTGAAGGATGGTGAGTAAGATAGAGTTTGTTGCGTGTAGCAGCAAAGCATAATCTTTGGTTCCAATCATGAAAATAAAAAAGATTTTCTGCTGGTCATGGATATGGCTGCTGTTAGCATATATTATCCTATTCACCTTGTACAGTCAATAGTAGTGTATGATCTGTAGTAATTTCATGTTGTGCCCTTTATAGTTAAGATTATCCAATTTTAACTTTGGATTGGTAGATGTTACAAGGACTGGAGTTGCATCCATTTACATATTTCCAAAATCCTGAACCACGCCTATTTGTTTTATAACAGATATATATACTAAGGACGTGTGTAGTTGCATATTTCTAGGAGCCATCCACTGATGAAATCTGGCTTTTGAGCTGCTTGGATAAGTAGAGTGAAATTACTGTGTGCACAATCCTGCACATCAAAGGCCCCATTGAATAGTAAGCCCATTCCAGATAGATTCATATTTTTCTGCTTCAGGTATAGAGCTGGGTTGTGGATTTTCAGAACTGTTAACAACGCCCTTTTTTTAAAAGTAGTAATATTTCCCAGATTGAGCAACGGGAGAGATAGCCATATGCCTCTGTTGCCCACAATAGGTCTCTTTGAAATCTTGAACGGAGGAGAGAAGGCATGAATTGGCGGAGACAGGCTCCTTAAGATAATGTGCTCCAAATTTGAAGGGAATATCCATTTTAGAGTTGGATCAAAGAAAGGAAGGGTGAATGATCAGTGCTACTGTGTACCCTGGTCAGGAGTCTTGGGCGTACACCAATTCCTGGCTTGCTCTTCTGGACTCTCTCTTACTCTCTCAATAGAGCTAATACCAGCAGAGCCCTGAGTCTCCCCAGGCCTGCTATGAAGTGCCACCGGTTTAGTGTTCAGAAAGTGGGGGCACTGTGGAACGCTGTTTCTGACTGAACATGCTGTAGTGTTCAGAGAAAGGGCATTGTGAACAGCAGCTGTTGCACACAGTCACACTTGCAAGAAGTTGAAGGACTGGATAGCTAGGAAGTGCAGGACATAATCTGCCATTAAGGACCTTCAGCTTTTCCAATGCATTCTAGGTCAAGTGACCACCAGGGCTGGACAGAAGAGCAAGCCTAGAGGGAAAACATTGTTTATAACGCATGCGATACATTGCATGCAATTACAATGCGGTCGTTACAAAGACCGCGTTGTTACATCGCAAACCATTACAACACAGACCATTACAAAGACTTGCTGTAGGGGATAGAAGGTGTTGGATTTTAAATCTACTGTTGCACAGACTGAAGTTGGAATAGTAAATTATACTTTTTCAAAATCCAGTGCGCTCCCTACAGCAAGGTGTTGTAATGACTTGCGTTGTAATGGTATGCAATGTGACAACGCGGTCATTGTAATGACCGTTTTGTAAAGTCATGCAATGTAGGTATTTTATGGATGAAAAGCTGAATTTTAGACCACAAGTCAACTCTCTGATCTCCTCATAATTAGAATGTTTATGAAACTATTCCCTTTTATTCTAGCGCAGTCAGGAAAGACAGTAATCACAGTGTCGTTCTTTTCAAAATTTGATTACTGCAATGGTCTTTATGTTAACATATAGGAAGGAAACTTCGAGAAGCTTCAGATGGTGCACAATGCTGCAGACAGGCTCCTTTCTGGGACTTCTAAATTTAAATCAGTGGCAAAGGAAATTCTGCAACTACATAGGCTTCCAGTAAGAAACTGTATTACATTGAAAGTTCTGTGCATAGCCTACAAAGCATTAGATAAAACGGCCCTGTGGTCCTGCAGCACTCCTTTCAGAGTTACATCCCTGGCAGACGGGTGTACTTGCTAGGAGTGAATCTTATGATGACTTCCAGAATCCACAAAGCTAGCTTTGTTTTTGGAATTACAGAGATCTGCCTCTTCACATCAGAGCTATGCACACGCTGATCTCCTTTAGAAAGTTGCTTAAAGCATGACACTTTAATCATTAGGCTCCTCTCCTGCTCAGGAGTTAGTCAGCACCAAGACACCTCAGGGTAGAAGTGCGCTGAACAAATTGCTGCATGATAAAATAACATAACATAACATATAACATAACATAACATACGTAGCAGTTGCTAATGGTGGCTGGGGGGGGTCCTCTGGAGCAAAACACTGTACATACAGTGGTCTAGGAAAATCCCACATATAATTGTCAGGTTAAAAGAGTCAGTGCTTTGAAAAGCGCTTCATCAAAAACTATCAGTAGCATGATTGCACATTTCTTCGGTAATTCCTCTTTCGCTCAAAAGTTGAAGGCTGTACTGCTTTGGGATAGATAGAAGAAGCTGGGGTGTATGTTCTCCCACTGAGCAAGCTGCCCTATCATGATGACACCAAAGCTTACCCTGTCAGTCACCCAGACTGACTCTTTTGAGATATGTACCCCATGAAAGGAGAGCAGATGATTCTTTAGAAAAAATAACAGACACATCTGAAATATCTGTAGATGTCCACATGATCCATAGTCACGAGTGCCAGTGGGGTGAGAGATGGCTCAGTTGGCAGGGATTTCCACGGAATAAAAGCCACACCCTGACAACTGTGATTTGGGCACCAGTATTTGTGTTAGTCTGAAGCAAATATCCAGAAACTTGTTCATATCCTAGAAAGAGATTTGGTTGCTAAAAAATAAGGAATACCAGTGAGATCCCACGTTATAAAATATATTAAGTCTGGCTACTGTTTGAGGAGACCTTGTAAGGATGCATGTTGATATTGCACATTTCCTTTGAGGTTAGGATGTTGTCTTAAAAAAAAGACTTCACATGATATTAAACGTATGCTTGAATTTTTGAATAGCTCTCTAATGAGAGCTTCAAGATTATGTTAAACCAAGTAGTGGGCAAAAGTCCCGTAATTCTGAGTAGCGTAATCATGCAGAATTAGCCAGAAATTCAGCAAGATTATGTACAATTATGCAAGTTGCATCTCACGCATGTTGTGTCAGAAAAATGATGCTGTGATGCCGTTTGTGCGCCCAGAGGGAGCAGATATTTATGCTGCTTCCTCTGGGCAGGAGCAATCTGTTGATCTGCTTATCTGCCTGCATCAGTGTGGGTAGGTAAACAAATCAAAAGTCTGTTCCCAGCCTGGCAGAGCATTTTTATCGCACCCGCCTACTGGAGCAGACTTTGGGGCATATTACCAAGCAGGGCGATAGGCAATTATCGCCGCTTTAGCTGCCGTTTTCGGCCGCTAAGCGGTGATAATTCTATCACTCTATTAGCAAGCTGTCGCTAACAGCAGTTAGCGACAGCTTTAGGGGATAGCGAGCGGTTTGGGTCATGTGCGCTTTGCATGTCAGCGATATTTATCGCTAATGACATGCAAAGTGGGCGTACCCAACCTGTTAGCGACTGAAAGCAGTTGCTAACGTCGCTATCGCCTATTAGCAAGGCAGGCGTAGCGATGGAAATATTCCCGCTATCGCCAAAAACTAACGCCTGCGCTGACCAGTTCTTAGCCATGTTATCCAATGGGAGGTGGATAACATGGCAAAGAGCATTTTGTCGCTAATGCGTCTTTGTCTTAGCGATATTCATGCTCTCGCTGGAAAATTTATCGCTTTGGAGATAAACGTTGCTAATAGCACGTTATCTCAGCGATAATTCCCGGCGATGCTTAACGATAAAAAATGTGTTGCTAAGCCTAGTTAGCGATAAATATCGCTAATCGTTGGTAATATGCCCCTTTGTGTTTGTTCCCATTTGGCAGGAGTTTTTAAAATGCTCCCACCAGGCGAGAGCAAACACAAGTTTCTCTGCCCACACTGGTATGGGCAGGGCACTTCTGTATCCGGGTAATGGGCTCCCCAAGAAACAGCAACTGAGCCGGCCCCAGGGGTGGACACCCCACAACCTAAAATGGCTCGGGGCCCCGTGGCCCAACTCCCCTTTAATTGAAGATATCAAGTCTGTGGAATTTACATACAGTGGTAAGAGCCTCTGTTCAGCAATGACTTTTGGTCCCTCTTCAACATTATTATTGAGCTTGGTTACAATTCCGCGAAGGGTTATCAATGTTCAGACTTGGATGGCGCACAACATGTAGTGGTAAAGTAGTAACGATGGGGTAAAGTTGTTTGGTGCTGCTTGTTCAGAGAAAACCCTATAACTCTGAAACCAAAAGGTGAGAAGGCTAACCCTTATGCAAAACAAAATGTCAAATCAAGCGCACACAATAATTTCAGTGATATGGGTAATCAAGATAAAAAGTTCTCCAAGGATAAGATCACACACTAGTGTTCATTTTCATTCTTGTTTTAATTAGTGTATGGATGTTTCTCCTGTTCAGAGGAGATCCATATAGAAAGAAACCAGCCGACACGTGTTTCGCCAGTAAGGGTGTTAACCAACTTGCTCCACTGTCCCCGAGCTACAATTTAATCCGGAAGTAAATTCATTGCATACCAGCACGTCGCATGCAACAGTTTCGGATTTAAACTGATCTGGGTTTAATCCATCACCATTCTTTAGCCCACTCAGCCACCCCATTTCAGACATGGCCATATGCAAATCAGTCTGACCCTGTGCCTCATGGGAACAGTCCCGCCCGAACTGCCACCCCCTTTTGTACTGCTTTGGCCGCCATAAGTGTGGCAGGGTATGCTCAGACGTGATTCCCTTGCTCACTTTGCCACTGGATTCAAGCAAGCCCGGCTGAAGACGGCTGTAATGCCAGAAACCGGTCTCGGAAGCTTGTTTCCGGTCCAGGGAAGGCATGGCCTGGCAGTTCGGGCTGGACTGTTCCCATGAGGCACAGGGTCAGAATGATTTGCATATAGCCATGTCTGAACTGGGGTGGCAGAGTGGGCTAAAGAACCGTGATGGATAAAACCCAGATCTTTTGACTGGGTGTGAGTGTTTGAATGGTTCAGATGCTCCGTCCATCACCACCCCCTTTTGTAAAATACTATTGGTATACTGGTATTATAATATTTTTGATAACAAATAATTGTGAGGTCATTAATACCATCAAAGAGGAAATTGATAAGGTTGCAGGGAAATGTTATCCCTTATGTAGAATTTGGGCAGGCAACTTCAATTGTACATTATGCGGCTATAGCTCAACTGAAGTTTGCAGGGTCATTGATACTGAGAACCAACCCTTATCACATTTTAAACATACTGCGCATGGTGAAACATTACATTCTATCATTGTGGTAAATGATTTATGTTTGGTTGATACCTTGGTTAGTACCCCACCCATACAATATCAAGCCTATCAGGGTGGAGGTAAAACTAGTACAATCGATTTTTTGCTAATATCTATAAAATTTGCCTGCCTTGTAGAGAGGTTTGCGGATGAACCAAACCCAGTTACTGACCACAATCCCCTCACTATTTCCCTGTATGTAACAGCACAGGAGGGCAGGGGCGATAATCGCCTACTCAAGTATAATCGTAACCAAGGAGTGAGACTATAATGGAGTAAAATAAATCCCTCCCAATTTGAGGAGAATATTGTTAAAGCTAATTAAAGTCAAATCATGTCATGTTTATCTCATGATTCCCACCCAGACGTTGTCATACAGGATTTCAAGTTAATTTGTAAAAATGTTGCTAAAGACTTAACTAAGTTGGTAAAAAGGAGGGATCCTCAAGAAATAAGATGGTTTAATGCTGAGTGTTCTGGGGTGCATAAAGATCTCAAGAATGCCTTGCATGCAACTCCCTGTGACCGAACTTTAATCAAGAGAGTGAGGCAAACATACACATGTGTAACTGAGCAGAGAAAGGATGAACTGAGAAGACTAGCCTGGGAAGATCTTGAGAGAGCTAGTAATCTCATGGATTCTAAAGTTTTTGGGAGGTTATCAATCGCCCCCTTGTCACCAATGAGGCAAAGAGCATGGAATCAACAATACTGGGGGAAGCCTGGGAACTTCATTTTACAAAAATATTTAACCCAAATTGCGTTCACCGCATGAACAAAGGGATGATTAGTAATTAATTCAGATACAGCATACCATCTTAGTAACTACCTGACTGTAAGTGAGGTTGAAGATGTTCTAATGAAGGGTATTTCCTCGAAAGCACCAGGCTCAGACGGGGTGCCCCTGGATTTATTTAAAAGCAATCACGAATTATGGGCACCTTTGCTGGTTAACGCTTTCAAAGCTGTAATAGTGGGTCGTATTCCTTCATCATGGAAAGAGGCTGTAGTGGTGCCGATTTATAAAAAAGGTAATAGAAACAATCCTGCATGCTACAGGCTCATCTCCTTCATTGATGCCACATTTAAAGTCCTGGGAGGGTAATTCTTGCACACCTGGAATCTTGCGCTAATGCCTCTGGATTTATATCCAATACACAATATGGCTTCCGAAGGGGTATGGGAACAAATGAACAGTGTATCAACTTGTCCCTGATTATGGGTAAGTACATGAAGGCAATGAGGTGGTCAATCCACCTTGCCTTCATGGACTTAGTCAGCGCATTTTATACAGTAAAGAGGGGAAAGTTGTGGAAACTAATGGAAAAATGGGTTGCGAGGAGCCCCTTATAACTCTGTTGCGCAGGTTGCATGCCTCTACTACTGTTTCCATCCGTTATGGTCCTGGGGGAGAGAAGACTAGGTCAATTGCTTCTACAGAGGGGGTTTGCCAAGGTTGTATCCTGGCCCCTTTTTTATTCCTTTTATACACAAATTCCCCGGATTTGATATGTTAAAGAAAAGTTTTATAAGATCGGGTTAGGGCATTACTATGATAATCCCAATTGTATTCAACCTAATATGAAATTGATGACAAAAAATGCTTATTATGCCAAATTAAGTATGTCTAATCGGGATTGTGAAACGCGTAATTGTGTAGATGGGCGCCCAAACCATCCGCAATTTTATTTGTCTTTTACTATTCAAGTACATTCACGTTTCCTCATGACTAGATTTCGACTCTGCACATTGCACTTTCTTGTGGCTTTCCCTAAGCAGGTGAAATGGTGTGCGAGACTAACTCTATGTCCGTGCAATAATTTAGCCCAACAAAGGACGATGCACTTTGTGTTGTTCTGCAAACTCCACAAAGATCCAAGGGCGCGTTTTATTAAACCCGTCTTGCACGATATTCGACCCTTTTCCCATCAGGAGGGATTTAATTTTTTATGCTCTTTATCCACTGCTGCTACTTCTATTGCTGTGCTTAACTTTACTCAAACTGATTTATCAATTAGGAAACGTTATGAGCTATAATAGGAAATTATGGGGCATATTACCAAGCATTAGCAAAAATATCGCTAAGCTTGGTTAGCGGCTATATTTATATTGCCGTGCTTAGTCTATTTTTACGCTTAGGAGCCTTGATATTATCAAGGTTCATCTCCTATGCGATAAAAATCGGCCGAAATGTATGAATTTCGCTGAAAAGTTAGCGATATTCATGCATTATCGAGCAAATGCTCTTAGCCATGTTATCCACCTACCATTGGGTAACATGGCTAAGAACTGCTCTGGGCAGGCGTTAGCTTTTGGAGATAATCGCGCTTAGCCCAAACGATACACCCAACGTTGCTCCTTTTCGAAAAGTTTACTGGTTATGTTGGTTGAGCCATTCACCACTTCGATTACCGTCCACCTCATGTCATTCGGAGTGTGATTACTGTCCAAAAAGTGGCGGCTCAATTTCGTGGTCAGTTTTTTGCATCTGACGTTGCTACGATGCTCGCAGATACGTTGTTTTATCTTCCGCGTTGTCATGCCAGAGCGTTGAGGGCGTGAGTAATCACTGAAAAGGAGATCGCCGCTTCTTCTGCAAATAGAGCTAAGTAACCGCTCGTGCACAGGCTGTTGAAACTGTACTATTCCTCTCTCTTAGGATGTGCCAGGTCGCTCCGACCCCCTCCCGAGACCCATGGTGCTAGTAGCGCCCCTTTTGAAAGTGAGAGCTCTACCTTCTGATACCAACTTGAGGGGCACAGACCTTTGGGGTCCATTGATCCCTTCATAAGGAGTACACGCATTTGTGTTTTTAATCCCCCCATTCCATATCGTTTTCTTGTAAATAGCACACCTCTAGCACATCACTTCCCAGAGTTATTTGCTATCATCCTCTAGGGGCTATCTGGATGGTGTATAAAATCTATGATTACTTTGGGAACACCATGTGAGCCACATATCATGGAGCACTATGACAACTCAGAAAGGCTCATATTAATAATGTTCATGTTTGTCTTTTGTTTGTCTTTGTTTTCCACTTTACAGGTGCTGTGAAACTCCAAATTTACGGAGTATTTTTGGAATGAGTATTCTACTCTTCCCACTCTTTTACGCACTTTTTTCACCTTTATAATTTTCACTTTCACGTCCCCAGGTTAGGGTGGGTGATTAGAGAGCCCATACCGCCGGGGTTTAGTCCTGACGAATGCCTTGGTAATTACCACCCTTATGGCAGAAACATGTTGACTAGATTAATTTGAGTATATCCTGTATTTAACCAACCCTGAACCTTGGCAATTAAATACAGACACTTAATACTCTTTGTTACGTGCCCCAGGGATCACCCATTAAACTTTGTTTTTTGATACCCTTTTTCAGGCACTTTTAATTCTTCACTGTAAACTAGAGCACGCCCTCCACACACAACCAGCTCCGCAGTCTTTCTGGCGTCGTAGCACACCAAAGAGGCACTCGGCCTCTTTGGTGGGGCCCGATGATGAAGCATGACACTGACTAGGTCAGTGTGTGAGGGCTTTCTTTACCACCCAAATCGGGTGTGTTAACCTTGTTCTGACTCCTTGAATTGTGGTCTGTTGAGATTTCTCCTAGATTGGCCAGGAGATAGTTATTGCAACTGTAACCAAACTACCCTCTAATGTAACCCCCAAACTGTTTACCCTTTCCCCGCTCCCGTTCCCCAAGTCCCCAAACTTAACGACAAAATACGGAACTCCCGCCAAAACTTGGCCAACATCCCAAACAAACTCCGCATGCACCTGCTTCCAGCGACAACATACAAAATATCCCCAACCTGTGCACCTGTCCCAAATCCGCATCCTTCCAAAAAATTCTTACCCCCCAAAGGAATACCCAAGGGAAGAAACCCCTAAAAAGAACCGAACCCCAGGGAGGGTAGGTGGGACAATTTGACTACAATCCGCTACCTGCCACCAGGTTTCAATACCTAAAATGGTGGCTGGGAAACGCGGGAAGCCCCTTTTATCCTTGGGCTACAAAACACGGGATTTGGGCTGCTTTTGGGCTATACCAAAAGCAGCCCAAAACGGCAAAATGGTCGTGCCCATGTCTTGCTCCCTCCCCCTCCCAAAACTGCCCGGGGGGCAGACCGCGCAGACCGCGCAGCTCGGCTGCCCCCCAACCCCCCCTTGGGAGGGAGAGAGGGAGGCAAGCACACCGACTACCATTTTGTGTGTGTAAAAGGCCGCTTTATTGAAACAGGTGCACATCACATTATTACCAACTGGCAAACTGCCTTACAAATTGAACACCTCTCTAAACATCGAGTTACCTGACCCCCTTTTTGTTTTTCTCCCTCCTCCCCTACGATCCCACATGATAATATCCCTCCACCCCACAACATACCAATATATAACAGCATTATATCCTCTGAATATCCAAATTTCTCCCCTACCTCTTAAATCCCAAACCTCACAATACCTCCATTCCTATCGGTCCTATTGCAACTGTAACCAAACTACCCTCTAATGTAACCCCCAAACTGTTTACCCTTTCCCCGCTCCCGTTCCCCAAGTCCCCAAACTTAACGACAAAATACCGAACTCCCGCCAAAACTTGGCCAACATTCCAAACAAACTCCGCCACCCAGGGAAAGTTGGATGCAGGTGAATGCACCGCCTCCCCCTTTCCCTGCCCCCCCACTCCGTTCTGCGCAGCGAAACCTGAAACAACACTGACAAACCAGGGTCCTACTCCCGGCGCACGCCCAACAAATGGGCCAACACCTCCCGAAGCTCCAACAAGTACAAATCCATCCCGATCCTCGAGAGGTGTACCCCATCACCCCTGAACAGTTCTGGGGCATCATAGTGAATATCCTTGTGCCAAATCCTCTCAAACCCCAAATGCCGACAGAAACGCACCATTTCCATGTTTATCTTCTTCCACGCCTTATCCACCGCCTGCGGCCGACTCGCCCCACGCCACACCCTTCTCGGCACCAGTTCCGTCCATACCACCGAACAACCGGCCCAACGTCTCTTCAAATCCGCCAAATCCCGCCGCATCGCCCTCATTAATACCAGGCCAGTCTCCCTCACCATATCGTTCTCCCCCAGGTGGAGAACCAACACATCTGGGCACCGCCCCCCATGCACCATACCATTCAATGTAGCTAGGAGTTGCTTCCAGCGCATGCCCCCCCTCCCCATCCACACCACCTGAAAAAGAGCAGGATTAAAGCACAGGTTTTCCCCGAAATAGCTATCTTGGGCCTGCAACTTCGCTCTCTTCACAAATGAATGGCCCACAATCCAAATCAACATTCCCTGTGCCGCAGTGCCCGCCACCGAACCTGAAACGAAAAACAAATGTAAGTAAATGTGCCCCCAATATCCTGCGCGTGTCTTATGCCAGCTCTGCGCTACGCACATACCGCCGGTAGCAAGCCGAGGACCACCGTCCCAAACGCATGATGGCCCCTCGCCCGCAGCCTTGCCGATGCGCTTCTGCTGCCGCCCCAATTCGGAAAGAGTGGGTGCCGTACTGTCTGCCATCGACCCCCAACCCGCCCAGCGCCTTCCTCAGCAACCCCAGCAGCTGCTGCCCCGTTGCCCGAGTTCCATCTGCATACTGAAACACCAACTCGTCCCCCCGCCGTACACCATTCCAGGCCCAACCCCAGCGCACCGGGCACGCCAGACCCCCCCCCTCCCACAATGTCACCCATGCCCCTGCACAACTCTGGTCCGTCTTTGACTGCCGCAGCCAAATGCTCACTTCAGGCTCCCCCAACCGCACCTCCGCCAACTCCAGAATCCGGCCCGTTCGCCCGCCCACCATTTCAGACACCCGAAAGGCCCCCGCAAACATCCACACCATCAGTGTCGCAAACAAGTACGTTTCCCGCTCACACCAAATGCAACACCTCCACCACTCTCCTCAACTGCTCCTCTGACAGCGGCCTCCGCAGCACCCCTGCCAGCCCGCACTCCCGTGCCCATCCCTCCAACATCCTTGACCCGAGCTCTCCCGCGGAAGGCGCATAGCCCCAACACAGTTTACCCATGAAAGATATCCCTGCCAACTTGCCTGCTATGGTCACCCTCCTGAGACCCTTATCTATCAGGGAGAGCATAAATCGGACTATGTCTTCCCGTCTTTCCGCTCCCGGGAGCCTCCACCTCGCCCTGGATGCCAAAAACTCCCCCCAGGCCGCCACATACATTGTCCTGGTCGAGTCCGCCAACGATCCTAGAACCAGCTGTAACATCCGGTGTTGCCCACTCGCTACAGCTGTGTCGGCATGGGCGTCGGGTCCCGCTCTGCGTCCTCGGCCAACCCACAGAATCTCCCCCACTGCGAACGAGACAAGGCATCTGCAATGTCATTGGCGATTCCCCGGACGTGCACCGCTCGGAAAGCAATGTCATGCCGCAAGCAGCAAAGCACAAACACCCCCAACAGCTTCCACACCTGCTCGTCCCTGGCTGACTGCCGATTCACCACTTGTACCACAGCCATATTGTCCAAACGGAAAGTCACTCGTCGGTGTGCGAGCACCTCCCCCCACAACCAAATCGCCACCACCAAAGGGAAAAGCTCTAGAAAAGCAATGCTCCTGCCCCCCCCCCGCGCCACTCCCGGGGCCAGCTCTCTGCACACCATTTCCCGTTCTAGTACAAACCGAAACCGTCGCTGCCCGCCGCATCTGAGAAAATCTGCACATCCCAAACCATGTCCACGTCCCGCTGTAAGGGCACACCATTGAACTGGTTCAAGAAAAACCACCACATCCGCAGATCCTCCCGCACTCCCGCCTACAAGCGCACGTGGTGGTGTGGAGGCTTGTTGCCCGCCAACGCCCTACCTAAACGCCTACAGAATGTCCTCCCCACTCGCACCACTCTGCATGCAAAATGTAGGTGTCCCAACAGCACCTGAATGTCCAGGACTGCCACCTTGTGCTTTGCCACCATCGCTTCCAGCAATCCCAACATCTGCCGCTTTTTGTCCGCTGGCAACCTTGCCTCCATCTGCACTGAATCAAGCTCAATGCCCAAAAACGACAGCACCGTGCCTGGCCCCACTGTCTTTTGCCAACGGCACCCCTAGGTCCTCGATGAGCTCCTGAAACCTGTCCAGCGCCACCTGGCAGTCCGTGGAGTCTGGGGCCCCGACCAAGAAAAAGTCATCCAGGTAGTGCGTAACTCCCTGGTGACCCGTGCGTTCCGTAAAAAACCATTGGAGGAACGTGCTAAAACATTCAAAAAAACAAGACATCGAGCAGCCCATCGGCAGAGCCTTGTCCACATTCCAGCGGCCGCGAAAGTGGATCCCCAGTAGGCACCAGTCGTCTGGGTGGACCGGCAACATCCGGAAAGCCGATTTGATATCGCACTTGGCCATTTGTGCACCGGGGCCTGCTGCCACCACCAAACCCATAGCCGCCTCCAACGAGAAGTACGACACCGTGGCCTCCTTTTCATCAATGAAGTCGCTGACCGACCTCCCCTCCGGCCACGACAAATGTTTTATGAGGCACCACTCCAATGGGGGACACTATCAAGTGCTCCAATGGCCAATCCAAGAACGGATCCGCCATGCGGCCCTCCCGGACCTCCCTGTCCAACTTGCTCTGCACCACCTCCGGGTGCTCCTTTGCTGACTGCAGATTGTCCACCCAGCGCCTCTGCCGCGGCCCCTCATACCCCAAACGAAAACCCACCGAAAACCGTCTCGCAAGCACTCGACGGCCCCTGTGTCCAGGTATGTACGCAGGGCCGCTGTCAATCGTTCCAACCTAACCGGAGTACGAGCCCTGGTACCCAGAGCCCGGACTCCCTCGCCCGCTGCCCGCCTGTGTGGTGGCACCCGGATGCGTGCCTCCCCCCAGCACCTGGTATCCCCTGTACTGTCGTGCGGGGCCCCAGCATCGTACCACTGGGTGTCCGTACCGGCCGCAACCCGAGCAGTCGTGCTTAAAACGACAGTGCTCCCTGGCACATGCCCCCTTGTTAAAATTCCAACAGGCGCCCGCCCCTCCGGGCTGGCTCTTGGCCCCTGAAAGGGCTGATACACTATAGGCAAACCGCTGGTGGTAAAGATAGCCTTTCCCGACCCCGCCAGCCCCATCGTGTGCTGCCAGAGGTCACAATCCAATTCCCCCCACTTTGCCTCCGTATCCCACGCCATCCGCGCACGAAACTCCTCATTGTACTGCGCCCATGCGTACCCCCCACCCGTGATCTGCGCCTTCCGTATAACGTCCATGTATTTAAACATGGACACCGAACGCTCAGGTAATTTCTCGCAATAGACGCTAGCGAAAATTAAAGACGTTGCCGTCCAGTTCTCAATTGTCAAGGGCACCCTCAGTCATTTCTGCAGCTCATATTCCTCCTCCTTTGACCCTTCCTTCGACCTGACCTTGCAGTGTTGCAACTTCAATAGCTCCACATATTCCCCTTTCCATATCTTCTCCTTGGTGGACGCCATTAAATGCGCCCCCAGCGGCTTCGTGACCCCCATATAGGGGAGCTGCTTTATCTTCAACTCCTTGCTCTCTACCTTCTCCGCACAGACGTCGGACACCGCCACCCCCGCTGTACCACCCGAGGTCCCGGGCGTCCCCCCGGCCCCCTGCCCCCCCCGCTGTACCTTTTTTCGCAGGCGCCAACGGAGCTTCTACTGAACCCACACCTTTATCAGCCGTACCGTTTTCCGCAGGCACTAATGACACTTCCACTGAACCCACACCTTTATCAGTCACATACTTGCCTTTGCACAATCGATCCTCCCCCCCACGCTCCCGTCCCCCACCCCCACTGACACCATGCGCACTGCATTGCCTTTACCTGGCACCAACGCCTCCCCGTGCCGTTCCACACCTCTCCGCTCTGTCGCTGGCCAGTCCCTGGCTTGTGTACGGGCCGCAGCAGCACCCAGGCCCTGTGACACCTGTAAAAAAGAGCTCACACCATTAACGGACCCCCGTCCGCCCTCGCCATCCCGTAACTCCCCTTCCTCCAAACTCTCCTCATGACCTTCGAGTAAATCCACCCCGCCCCATCTATACACCTGACGGAGGCACCGACTGTACCCTACCAGCGGCCCGCTCCCCCGCTCTACCACCCGATCACACAAAACAGTCCTCCTCCATGTTACTCTCCGACTGTCGCTGGACCCCAAGCCGTGGGGGCCCTGTGGGGTGATGGGCCAGCGAGCCCGCCAGGGGCTTTTGTGTGCCAGCCATGTCATGATCCCTCGCTGTCTCCGGGTCTGCTGCAAGAAGCACGGCCCTCCATTCACCTTGGCGCCGTTCCGCCGCACCAAGCCTGGCCAAGTCTGCAGCCCCGCGCCGATCATCCCCCTGCAATAAAAACGGTACTGCTGATGTGCTGGGTCCCTGCCACTGCGAGGCTCCCCTACCCTCCGGCCCCCTGAACTGCAACCCCCTTAGTCCCCCCATCCTCCCCTTCGCTCCATGCCAATTCCCCAACCCCCTTATCTCCAGAGAAAACGCCACCACCTCCTTTGACCCCCGACCCCCCACCTGCCCAACCCGAGTCGCCGCCACCTCCCCCCTCTCTACCCTGCCCCCTGTTGCCTCTCTCAACCCCTCCACCCAGGGCTCAAACACATCCAGGCCCTCCCAATCCTGATCCCCGTCCTCCGCCTCTAATAGCAATGGGGAAACTCAACCGCTCCCCCCAGCTCCTCTCTCCACCCCCCCAACTCCCCCAAATCCCCCACTCGCTGACCCCCTGCCCCCCCAATCCCCTGCCTCGATCCCCCTTGGGACCCCCTCCTGTCCTATGGCCTTGCCTCCTTCCTGCCCCTCCCCCCACCATGCTGTCCCTCTGTCTGGCCGGGGAGGGGCTCCCCCTCCTCACCCTCAGCTGTGTCCCCCCTGTTTGCCCTCTTTCAGGGGGCCCTGCCCTCTTCTGCACCACTTTGCCTCCCCGCTCAGGGCCTGTTCCGATGCTCATCCCGCCCTCCCCCACCGCACCCCGCCCCCCCCCACCACAGCCTTTCCTCCGGCCGCTGCCTAACTGCCGAGTCCCCTGGAGGATCTCCCCGCCGTCAGCCGACGTGCTAGGGAGATCCTGCGCGTCACTGCGCCGCCCCCGTTCATTACCCGGGGCCTTCTGGACACACGGCAGGCCTTTCTGCTTTGCTCCCTTCTTCGCCTCGTGGCCTTTTACAGCAGGCTTCGCCCCTGGCGGCTGCCCCCCCCCCCCAAACCGCGGGCCGCGCTCCTGGCATCTGCGCGGCCCCCGGCACCCACCTGCAATCGAGGGGCCTTTTGCGGCGGCGAGCAGGCAAGGATCGCCGCCGACACTCCTGCCTCGGCGGGCGCGACGTCGCTACCGATCCCACTAGGAGGTCCATCCGCCCCGCCTCTCCCAGCAGGCGGATGGCCTCCAACACTCTAAAGTCCCCTTGTGCAGCCATCCTACCGTCCGCTGACCCGACTAACTCAGACCACAAACCGAAATGCTAATGAACCCAAATAACGCTAGACAATAACAATTTTACTACAATACGCTCCCAGCCACCAGGTTTCAATACCTAAAATGGTGGCTGGGGAACGCGGGAAGCCCCTTTTATCCTTGGGCTACAAAACACGGGATTTGGGCTGCTTTGGGCTATACCAAAAGCAGCCCAAAACGGCAAAATGGCCGCGCCCATGTCTTGCTCCCTCCCCCTCCCAAAACTGCCCTGGGGGCAGACCTCGCGGCTCGGCTGCCCCCCAAACTCCCCTTATGCACACAAACATGTGTGAAGCTTGAAAGAGAAAGAGGAGAGCAACCTACGACACACAGATCACGCTGTGCACGAATACACAATTTAAATAAAGTGCTGATCCACAAAATACAACTGAGATTCCTCAAATCCCTAAAAGTTAACTCACTCCAGCACAAAAAAAAGGCACAATTACTGGTTACTACATGTATAGAAATCGCTAACAAGTTGAGGGATGGATATTGATGGTAACAAATCAAAGAGAAGGATTGAGAACATTAGGGGTATTTAGGCAATGGCAAAACCCATATTGCACAACTCAATGGCTGTTTAAAGCAGGACTCTCATTAAAAATCAAATATTGGGGAAGGCTCGCTCTCTAAGAATGTTGTAGACTGTTCTAAGGGAGCAGGAAAATAATCTTGGCCCAGATTTACTAACATCTTGCACTGAGATTGTGCTATTTTTAACACAATACCAGTGCCATGTGTTGTGGTGATATTTAATTTCAAATGCAAATCCTGATTTGCATTGGACAGCTGGACAAAGTAACGCAATGTAGCGCTCCTACGCAACCACCCCCGGGGTTTTGACACAAACACTCATCTACTAACACTGGTTGACAGGGGTTTGAGAAAAACGTATGCCTCCTCAAGGCAGGTATAACGGCGGAGCATGTTGAAAACTCTCCACATTTTCTAACTTTGAGTGTGTGCTACACGGGACAGCAGACATAAAAAAAGTGGGAAGAAGATTCCTCTATGCCACTTCCTTAATTTTAATTTGAAAATGAGATGACAGAAAACAACATTTTAATTTATCAAAATTAGTTGGGTGGCTTAATGCGAGTAAAATAAAGCCACATTTTTCAACTTTTGTTGTTTTCATTTGGAGCTACAGTGTGTTTTATGATATTAACTTGTTTTGTAGCTCTACATGACTCGCACTTGCCAAGTCCATGCACTGCAATAAGGGGTTCACAATGTATCTGCCTTAACAGGATGGACGGCTGAGTAGGTCTGCTTCAGGTTAAAACTCAAAACCTCTGATTTCTCTTTGTGGTTGAAGAAAAACCAAAGGACTGTTCCCATGGGGCACAGGGTCAGACTGATTTGCATATTGCCATGTCTGAACTGGGGTGGCGGAGTGAGCTAAAGAACGGTGATGGATTAAACCCAGATCAGTTGACTGGGGGTGAGTGTTTGTATTGTCAACGCTCCGTCCATCACCACCTTTGGTTTTTCTTCGTTTATATCACGGAGCCATCCTGATGGGCCACTGCATGCTAAAATGTGCGCACAATTCACAAATGGCAACCTCTGGAGATTGGTGTGCACATTTAGGGCACATATGTTTTTTTTGTATTTAAAATATAGTAAAACTCTCACTAAGAAGTGAGGCAATTAATCAGATATTGGTTTTGGCTTTTCAAAAGGTACGCGAATAGGAAAGGGCGCAGTAGTTTTTGGTATTCTATAGCCTTCAGAAAGATCTTTGCAAGCAGTTAATTTAATCAACAGAGAGCACTAAGACCTACAATAAATGTCTGACCTTTAAACTCACGAAATATAAAGTTTACCACATATATTCCACATTTTTACTATCGAATTTTTTAAGAACTTAATCCATCATGGATCCAGGACATCTGGTTTCTATATTCAATTTCAAGAACAAAAGTAAATCCAATGCCTCGCAAAAATGTGGTAGACCAAAGCTCATAAAGCAGGGCACAATGTGTGCTGTATACAGGGACCACAGCCGGTCATGAATGGAGGATTTGTTTTGCGGGCGGGCCAACAATGTAGATACAATGCTTTCGATGTACACTGGTATAGCCGTGGTGGACAGAAGGTAAAGTTCCAGCACAATTTGTTGGAAATGACCCAAAGCAGAGAAAGCATAGTCTGTATACGGTTAGAGAATAGAAGTCTCCCAATCAGAGATCTGAGGCCTGTCAATGAAGAGTTGTGCCGTGCTTTATGAGCCTTGGTCTACCAGTAATAAGCGACACCATTATCCAACCATACAACCATCCACCAGATTATCCTTCAGTCCTGAAGAGACCCTAGCAACCACAATTAGGACCAAAAGGTCATCAACATCTAAAGGAGACAGACATTTGCTGTATGCAATTAACACATTGTGTAATTACCTTTGGTGTCTAATGATTTAGAGAAGGACTGGCTGTCTCCTAAGACATACCAAGTTATAGTTCATACACGCTCGTGTTGTCACTTTTTCGTTATTTGGTTCTGGTTTTTCACTTGGCGGTGCTTTTCCTAAATATTTCCCTCACTCACTCGTTTGTTCATGCATTTCTAAATAAACTTGGGTTATTGGTTAAAGTAATTATGGAATACTGGTTGTCAAAATTTTATTTGAGCTTGTAATGAAATTAAGCCTTTACAGAATACATGCCTGCTCTATTATAGCTTGTGATGTACAGATTAAGTATGCGCCGAAGGTAATCTATGTAATCACATTTTTTGTGAAAATGAGTTCCATGTGAACACCTATACTTAGTTGCAACGTCTATAGTCAAGTTCACAGACATATTGGGTTGCTCTTGTTTCTTCTGCACTAAACTTTCTATAAGTGGCAATTTCAGAATTGTAACTTGAAATCCATTTTTGCCTTTAAAGAGGTTTTTAATTACAATTAATTTCAGTGTAAACAGCATTTTTATATCTTCTCTGAATCAAATGTTATCACTTATTAAATGTAATAAGGTTACTCTGTTATTCAATGCGAGAGAAAGGCCTTACAGTAGAGGCAAGCATTTGCAATGCAATAGGTCTCTCATTTGCGAGAGTTAGAGCTATGTGTTTTTGTTTGGAGTAGAATAGACAGAGTGAGGAGGAAATACTGAGGAGAGGTTGATAGTGCATCGTGAGATGCAGTTGCAGAAGGCAGGGTTTGAGGGTAAAAGGAGGGATATAGGAACAGCAAGGAAATATATATGAGGGAGGAGGAAAGTGGTGTATACGGATAGGGATCACTGAGGTATTCTTTGAGAGGAGAGACAGAGATATAAGATATGGATTGTGTCTGGTTGTGAGAGAGATAGACCCAAAGAGAGAGGGGCCTGGAAAGAATCCTATCAGCCTCACTGAATTAGCAGTATTTAGAGAATTCGCCATTAGTGTCAATATCTATACAGAATTAAGCTGAGCAGGACCCTTAACACTTTTTGCATTTTGAACCTTTTTTTCTCTCTCTGCTGAGGCTGCACCAGGTATTGCAGTACTTCCAGGAATGGTGTACTTCCCCAATGTTGTTTAAAGAAAGAGGAGAAAATTAAAATAGCGCTTCACTGGCAAACTCTGTAAAGTGACACTAATGTGTGTGGTTATGAGGAAAACCAATCTGCCCACTTTGTCACCACTGAGGAGGAGTGAGACAGAGACAGAAGGAGAGGCAATTGGTGGAAGAAAGAGAGAGAGGAGGGGCAGCTGCTAGCAGCAAAGCAGAAGTGTACCTACGTGTTTAAAAAAACACAAGAATATTAAAGTAGCACTAGTGGCGCTGAAGAATGTGGTTGTGAATACAATCAGTCTGACAGCTTTTTGTAATTTGACCCTTTTTTGTGTCCATCCCGAGGCTGCCCCACACATTACAGTATCTCCAGGAATGGTGCATTTTCTCACTAGATCTCAAGCCAATCTGGGCACTTTAGGACCACTGAGGAGAAACAGGACAGAGACAGAAGAGAGGGAATACGAGGAAGAAAGAGAGAGGGAGGAGGCACAGCTGCTAGGGACAGAGCTAGAGAAGCCAAAGTGTTTCTTTACAGTAAGTGAGGAGGAGACAGAAAGAGAGGAAATTAGAGGAAGAAACAGAAAGGGGGAAGGTTATCTGCGGCCGCCGCGCCATATCTATCGTGTCCAGGACATGGGCACTAGGACCCTGGGACAGCGCAAGGGCGAGGGGACACCGGACACCACATCCGGTCAGGGGGTGGAGAGGAACGGCATTCTGATGCTGGACCTCGAGACAGGAGGTCATGATCCGAGCATGATGTGAACCAACAAATAAAGGCATACCTGCAAGATGCACATCGTGTCATGCGTGTCATGCGTGAGTTCCTGGGTGGGAAGACACGACAATATCTACAGGTAAAGATATAATACAGCGTGCCACACTGCAACCATTTAATAACTAGAATCAATACAATTAATACACTGAGTCATACTCACCGCATGCACGGCAGAGCACCCGGCTGACCTCCTCCTTCAGATTGTGGCCACTTTCCAGTGGTGGGAAGGAAGCCCGAAAAAGTCTTGGGACTGCTGCAGTATGAGGACAGACCAGCTGGAGTACTTCCGGCAGGACCGGGGATGCTTTTAACAATGGGTGATAGATGGTGGGGGTAGATGACACCCCCCAGGGAGAAGCACAATAGGAATAATAGCAATGGCGGACTGCGCCATTTGTAAAATGAATATTTATTGTCTTCGATGAGAAATGATGCATCAAATTCATCCCGCAGGTCTAATCTTTATAAACTATCAATGCCTGAGAGCAGAGTGCTGTGAAAAAAAGAGTTAGTTTTTCTGCCTTAAGACGGTGTATATTACCGAATACTGCTGACAAATCCCCACTAACTGTATTTCCTTGAGTGAGGCTATGGTTTGTCATACAGCTCACATTTAAAGTTTTCTGTAAAAAGCGGCCATTCGGGGGAAAAAATATGTCAGTAAGAGATAAGATTAGAAATCTGCCTATGACATGGCGCTTCAAACGCAAGTGAGTTACCCTTCTCATAATGATCTGGGCCTAGCAGCATGGCAGCATAGAGGGGCAGGATGCTGCTGGACTCCCATTCAAGGGCACCCCACACTCTAGCAATGGCAGGGCACGCAAAGTGCGTGCCCTGCTCTGTCGAGTGTGTGGTGCAGGGTGCAGCCACCTTATGTATAGAATACAGTGCATGAAGCACCGGTGCAACAACTAGAAAAAAAGAGTTCATACCAACAATAGATCAAGAATGGAAGTGGAAAGACACCGTAGCTAGGCGGTGCTGCTCTGCAAAAAAAGGAAGTGAGGTATCTCTGCGTTATAAACTGTTTGATTTGGATCGTGCACCGCTCGTTTATTATTTCGAAGTTAAACTGTGGGCCGTGCTCTGGGGAATCACTCCCCACTCAGGAGTGTATCAGTAAAGCAATAAGGTTGCAGTCCCAAGAGTCCTTGGTCTGTCTCCCTGGGCACAGGTTAAAAATGCTGTGTATCCAGCTAAATTAAAAATAAACACTCTTTCTCTTTCTTATCCGTCTTGTTTAATCTTTCCAATGTGTTGAATTCACACAATATTGCTTCAAATGCATATCAACGTCAAAACTTCATTTCCCATAATGATTTGACATCCATTGATCAAGCATAGATGTTCTTCCCTCCCAATGCATTTCGGCAACATGTGCCTTCGTCAGGGGATTCTCTATGGAATAAGTTAAATATGATGTGGTAAGTATTATTAGGAAATAATCGATTTTTGAACCAGAACCACGTTCTTCTAGTAAATTAAAGTTCATGTGACATAAGTGTTCTAACATAAATCACCACAAATACCAAATAATGCGGCGTTCTGAAGAAAAAAAAACGTATTCAGTGCAGTTACGTATCGGTGTTACTATCTCTGTGCCTCCCGCGTGTTCATTGCTTTCATGTGCTTTATCGTTCACAAGTATACGATTTTAAATGCAAAAGTGTATCCGCACAGTTAATGATCGGGCGTGCAGCAGCGCTAGTGATGTTAAACTACGCACTGCAGCAAGACAAACGGATTAGTTTATGACTTACCGAAATTATGTTCGACGTGATGTACTCTCCTTGCAACGATTAACCCGATGTGTGTGCGACAACAATACAATGCAAGGAATTTGAACACAACCAGCGCAAAGTTGCGTTGAAATCCTATACCAATTGTAATACTACAAATGTCATCTATGTGATCCCATGTCCATGCAATTTGTTATACATAGGCCAGACTCAACAAAAAATAAAAGCAAGAATCTTCCAACATGGCAGCCGGATTCGATGTGAAGTAATTGGCGCCCCTTTGGTGGAACACTGTAAAAAAACAGGCCACACCCCAGACAGCCTACAATGCACTCTGCTTGAGAAAGTGTCTTTGGGACCCAGAGGCGGAGATCTAAGCAGGATCTTGAACATGCGAGAAGCAAAATGGATGTCCTTTTTAATTCCATAAAAAATGGCCTCAATGAAATGGACAGCAGCCATGCTCAACTCGCTGCACTATTCAGATAAGGATATTGCTCCTGTCCCTAGAAATGTTACTACTTTATTTTGGGTCCCTTTCGAAGGGTTACATCAAACCCCGGTGACATACCATCACAAACTACTATCAGTCCCAAACCAGGGGGCACATTACGATCGCGGAGGGACTTGCGTCCGTCCGCGAGCCCAGAGTAGGAGGGAACGTCCGCATGTGCGGCGGCGTTCCCTCCTGTGCAATTAGGATGTGACCGCCACCCTGGTGGTCACATCCTCTATTTTTAACATTGCGGCGGGTGCGGCTTCAAGCTGCACCCGCTACAATGTTAAAAACGCATGCATTGCATTTACATGCACAAAGCGGCAGGCACCGCGCGGTGCCTGCCGCTTTCTGCATGTAAATGCAGGGGGGTACCCCCATGTGCACCCTCCACCTCCCTTCACCCAGGGGGCCCGCAACGGGCCCCCGAAGTGAAGATCCGTATGCTTTTGCACAGCGGAGAACCCGCCGCGGAAAAGCATGTCTGGGAAGCCATCCTAATATGTCTGGCGGTGTCTGAGAGACACCACCACCATATTAGAGTTTTTCCGCCGCAGTTGTAAGCCGACCGCGGTGGAAAAGCGGCGGACTGAAACCAAGACCCACCAGCCATCCTAATTTGGCGGTGGGTCTTTGGTGGGTCCGCAGCGGATTTTCCGCATCCTCCGGGCCGGCGGTGGCTTCCGCCGGCCCGGAGGATGGGGAAAATCCGCGATCCTAATCGACCCCCAGGTTAGGTTTTGTGTCCTCAAACCCACTTAAGACACTAATGGTTCTCTAAGATCCTTAACATTAGATATGGTCACTATGATGTCACACAATTTAAGAGTGGACGTCTCACCCTCATGTTGGAGAGGTGCACCTCCTTTCGCAATCTAATTATGAATGTTTTTCCATAAGTATGAACCGTTTTAGGAATGACGTGTGAATTTTATTTTATTTTATGAGAATGTCTACTGATAAAATTTGATGTGATACTACCTAAGAGCGCATGCTTTACCCTCATGTTTGAGAGGTGCACACCCCTATTATCTATTTCACGAATCTTCATATGAATGATTGTCTATTCTTGAAATAATGTACCCGAGGGTGTTTTTCATCGAACTGTGTGTAACATATGCACATCGGGACTAAACTTATTGGCATGGCCCGTTTTATTATGATGGACTCACTACCGTCATCATGCCTATGCCTGAGTCCCTCATTGCGGACACCTCACCAGTTCATGTAATGCAACAGGAATATTTACACGAACCGTGTCTTGTAACAATCCTGCTCTTTGAAAGAGATGGGCGGCACGAGTTAACTGATGGCCTTCTTTCCAGTCTTTTAGCCCTTCAATGATGGTCGCACAACTGTTACTATGTTTGTGCTCGGCATTTACTAGAGTCTTTCTACTATGGACATACCCACGCATCTTGCGGGAGTATACGTGCACGCGCTGTCAGTGCGTCTTTATTATTCTCACGTCACCGCCCCACTGCGTTTTGCCGTCTCATGCAGCCGAACACTGAAACCTTCTATTCATCGGAGGTCCCTTCGTTTACAGGTAAGAGACTGCTATGGCAATAGAGATTTATAACAGGATAATGCTTCCACCCACCCTGATGGTGGATTATCTCACGGCCATTATTTATATTTGTAGGCATCACGGATCGCGGACGCAGCTGTATTACGATGCCCGTGATTTAACGGAAATCCTTTTATGTGAGTAGAGATGGGTTTTCTCTTTTTTGTGTTCGTTCAGCAGCAGTCCGTAAATGGATAATAACGCTGCTACCTCCTGTGTATTTTTAAACTTTTTAGGGAAATGTAATTGACCTACGGGCAGCCCGGATCAAGCGGAGAGATGCAATTGACCCTTTTGATCCAGAATATGCACCAGTAGTCGTAAGTTAATAGATGCCCCGGTTGGGCTGATTCACTCACTATTAAGCACTGAGAATTGTTAAAATACAGATGTCTGAGCCTCCTTTATGATGTTTTACAGATTACTTTGCCCCCCGCCCCCTGTTTTTTGGAGCCACCTGGCCCAACACACTTCAAACTCACCAAGGTAATTCCACTTAGTCTTTTTCCTTGATAATTCAATTTGCCACCAATCCGGTATTGATCATGGTTCTCCAATTGTCCTAGGTTGCCTGGCCCCTTCCATTCACACCTTCACCATCCTGATGAAGACCCCGCCCATAGGTTACATCGATACCTACTACATATTGGGGTCGAAACGTCGACTTTTTCTCGTGTTATAACCAGCCTGTGCTATTTAAACTTTGAACATTGATTGCAGCACAGTGGGCATGGATCGCCTAAAATGGTCATAGAACATTGGTTGTTCCTCTAACTTTTGGCTCTTTTGAGGCCAGAAAAATTTGTGTTTTGATGTTAAGGAATGTTTTTTTCTGTTCTAGTCACGAGAATTCTGCACAAACCTTACCCCTCACTTGCACGTTATCCCTTTTCATCCCAAGGGGCACTTTTGTCATTTTGATGAGAATTTGAATGAGTACTTAATAAGCTATGCATAATACAGTGTGATTAAATAACATTGTGTTGATGATACATTCGCTTATGTGTATTTGTGTTTATATTCAACTTGAAATTTGTCCTGTCTTGAAACAAATGTTTGCTGGGACCCCTCTCTCTTTGTACCTTCATTGATAACCAGCTCAGTGTTTCTGATCTTATGCTGCAATGACATTAATGGAATACCGTGTATGAGTTGATGTAAAACTAATCCAAACTAAAATAGCAATGGTTATAAAATAGTGGGTACAATACTATACTAAATGTTTTGTAGTAAAAAATGTATTGTTTCTGATTAATTAAAACCATTACAAAAATACAGTTGAATGCGTATTTCATCAATAAAAAGTCTTAAACAAATTATCTTAATTATTTGGGAGATATGACAGCTATAAAATAAGGGTTTATGTTTTGCCTGTTTTGATTTGTTAGTTTAAGCACCACTAATTTCAGGAATTTCACCAACTTCCCGT
Source organism: Lissotriton helveticus (assembly GCF_964261635.1). NCBI lineage: Eukaryota > Metazoa > Chordata > Amphibia > Caudata > Salamandridae > Lissotriton > Lissotriton helveticus. Next base: position 334,291,213 of record NC_136060.1, on the reverse strand, counting down.
TTAATGACGGAAGTCTTGAGTCAAAGCATGCAAGGACTGCTTGTCTCCTTGTGCGTATTCTATGTTCGTTAAAAGTTGTTTTTAGGAGAGCAGGAGCATATCAAATGTTCGATGTCTTCTTTCCCTGCACCGCATAGCCTGCATGTTTTCCCACAGTTCCTTCTCAGCCATGGTTGTAGATGTGGTATGGCTGGTAGGATTCCTAGCCTATGTTTTAAAAAGGCTTCTTTTGATTTCCTGCAATACCCCAGTCCAAAGTAAGCCTGTAACCCGGGTGATTTGTATGTGCTCAGAGTCATCCAGGCCTGTGGGCAAAGGTGGCTGTTATCCTCTATTAAAGAGAGTCTCTTTATACTCTTGTTTACTACATCCTTAAATTGTGCATGCGGTAGTAAGATTACCCATAATTCATTTAGTCCTGTAACAGCCAGGGACTCCTCTAGGTACTTTTTTCCCGGCAGTTTGGCATTAACCTTTAAATTAATTGTATGCCCTTTCATTGGGTGTGTGATGACGCCTCCCCTTATGATGTTGTGAAAGTTATTACAATTCCAACATGGCTTGGTGCCATAATATTGCTTGGGTTCAGTGTCTCTCGTTGGTTGTTTCAATATTTCCCCAATGTTTTTTGAACTCGTATAAACAAATAGTGGTTCTTGTTCGAAAATGTTTTTAAAGTCTGTTTCCAATCTAAGTAAACTCCAGTGTCTTTTGATAATTTTCTTGAATTGTCGGCTCATGTTTGAATATTTGCTCACACAGGTTATTCTATTGTCTTGAATTTTAGATTGCGTTTTGAGAAGCTCTTCTCTTGTGGTTTTAGTTGTTCTGTTGACTGCTTGTTGTAGCAGCACTTCTGGGTATCCAAGTTGTTTGAAGAGGGATATCATTTGTTCAGTTTGTTCTGATAATTGAGCGGGTTCCGAGATGACCCGTTTTACCCTTAGAAGTTGAGAGTAGGGTAAATGCTGTGTAAGCAAATATTACGGCACCAAGCCATGTTGGAACTGTAATAACTGTCACAACATCATGAGGGGATGCGTCATCACACACCCGATGAAAGGGCATAAAATTAATTTAAGGGTTAATGCCACATATCTTGGCCAAACAGAACGTAAACTCAAAACGAGACTGAATGAACACAAAAGCAACATCAGAACTAAGGTCATGAAGTCAACGATAACATCACATTTTTTAGAGGCTCAACATCATATAAGTCAATTAAAAGCATTGTTTTGGAAACAGTAGAAACATTTGAAGGAAAGGACAACAAGAACACTTTGTTGAGAAGAGAAAACTATTGGATTTACCATCTGATAATTTTAATACCACATGGGTTGAATGAACGGGTTGAATTTCTATGTTATTTATGATTCATATACTAGACCACTCATTAGAACTCTGGCATGGAGCGAAAAGGTTTTTTTTCATAACATTTAGCATAGTATTGTACCCACTATTTTATAACCATTGCTATTTTAGTTTGGATTAGTTTTACATCAACTCATATACGGTATTCCATTAATGTCAGTGCAGCATAAGATCAGAAACACTGAGCCGGTTATCAATGAAGCTTTATAGCAGGATTACTTGCAATCACACATTGTGCACAACTGTTTTATCTGTAGGCATCGAATCACATATCCACATCACCGTCTACTTTAGTTCACCCTTGTAACCTTTTTTAACCTCTTTTATCTCGCGTTTGTCTTTATTGACAAGAGTTGACACTATCACTTTAACTGCACGTCAGCGCGGGGCACGCGTACGTAAGACGCCACTTAAACGCGTTCAAACTAACATCCGAGGACACTGCTAACACATGGGGTTAATCGTTGCAAGGAGAGTACATCACGTCGTACATAATTTCGGTAAGTTATAAACGAATCTGTTTGTCTTGCTGCAGCGCGTAGTTTAACATCACTAGCGCTGCTGCACGCCCGATCGTTAATTGCGCGGATACACTTTTGCATTTAAAATCGTATACTTGTGAACGATAAAGCACATGAAAGCAATTAACACACAGGAGGTACAGAGATAGTAAGACCGATACGTAACTGCACTGAATAAGTTTTTTTTCCAGAACGCCGCATTTTTTGCCATTTGTGGTGATTTATGTTAGAACACTTATGTTACTTGCACTTTAATCTACTAGAAGAACGTGGTGGTGGTTCAAAGATCGATGATTTCCTAATAATACTTACCTCATCATATTTAACTTACTCCATAGAGAATCCCCTGATGAAGGCACATGTTACCGAAATGCATTGGGAGGGAAGAACATCTTTGCTTGATCAGTGGATGTTAATGCATTATGGGAAATGAAGTGTTGACGTTGATATGCATTTGAAGCAACATTGTGTGAATTCAACACATTGGAAAGATTAAACAAGACGGATAAGAAAGAGAAAGAGTGTTTATTTTGAATTTAGCTGGATACACAGCATTTTTCGAACCTTTGCCCAGGGAGACAGACCAAGGACTCTTGGGACTGCAGCCTTATTGTATCTCTGTGTTAACCACTTAGGAGGCAGCAAAGAAGACTGACACTGCTTTCAACCAATGGGAAGCCAGCATGCAGGAGCAAATTCTAGTATCGAATACAGCAGGTCTTCCATACAGCGCATGCGCGCTCCCTAGGGTCGACCTAAATAATTACTTTAGGAGTTTTTCACTACCAGGACATGTAAAACTTTAACCACATTTACCACTTTTTAAATACAAGGCACCGGCCCTATGATCCTTTTGGGCCTACCTTAGGGATAACTTACATGTGTTAAAAATGAAGGGTTAGGCCTGCTAAAAGATTTGTTTTTTCTAAGTCAAGATGGCTGATTAAAGCTGAACTACAGGCTGCAGTGGCAGGCCTGAGGCATGTTCTATAAAGCTACTTCAGTGGGTGGTACAATGAGTGCTACATGCCTTCTATTAGCATTTAATTTACAGGCCCTAGTGTTGTATGGTGTTTTAGGATCCGAGCGAAATTTCCGGTTCATGCCCTTATATAGTTACAATTCACATTGCCCTAATATAGGCATAGAAATCATACCCATATTTGGACATAGCCCATGCAGTCCAAATACAGGCATGGCTACTTCCACCCGTACCAAAACGTCACAACGATTTCTTGGAAAATCGGCTTAAGCAGTCAGGGACCTCCCCTTGCTTGAATATTGATTTGTCCAAGAACTCATGGACTTTACAAAGAACTACCATTCCCTTGGGGTTCTTTACTGACGTTAATATGCCCAACTTTATGTCAAACTGGGCACCTTCAAGGTGGTTCGGAGCAGATCGACTATCTACTTGCCCGAAGCAGCTCGCTACAGCAAGTGCCGAAGGAAGCCGACCCTCCAGCTGACCCACTGATCGAGAAGCTATCCTTTCTCTCGTTGAGAATCCAGCTCCAGTGTTTCCAAGCTCCCCTTGTGAGGTGTTGGGAAATCGAATCCCGAGAGACAGAGATACCAGACCTCCTTCATTCTAAACTAAGGTATGGAGCTCATTAGACCCTAAGAGACCCTAAGAGAAATCTTGGAAAGATTCTTGGCAAATAAAACTAAACCTATGCCACACCACACTTACTTCTTCCCTCGTACTAGGCTTAGTTTAGGTACATTGGGGTAGGCGTGTTTTAGAAACACCAATTGAGTACTTTTAGCCTTTGTTTTTTATGTATGTATTTATATATTGCTTAGAAATCATACAATGCTTTTACAGTATTATTTTATAATTTAATTCTCGCTGTACGCATTATACTTTGCTCCCTGCATTACGATTGTAGCAGTTCACTTTACTTACATGAGAAAGAAGACTGTTCAATAAATCCTCTTTATTGAAAACGCCTGTCTTTCTTTCTCTCTGCACCTCTGATGAAACGAAGCATGCACGATTGACTGAGTAAAATATTTATCTATTGTTTCCACGACTCTGAAGATACATTTATTCTTGAGGAAACAAAGTTGTCATGTTTATGCGGTTGTCAGAAACTAATCCCTTCTTGTGTATTCGAGAAAGTTTCTAGTGACCTCTGAGCTAGCTGGCACTCACAATTAAGTTTAATATATTCGATAGAGACCTAGTAGACATAAGTCCTACGTCAAATCTCTAGGATATATTATTCCAATGAGCCGAACCTATTGGGAGTATAGGAACTACACTACACTAGGTACATATAGTACCATATACTAGAGACTTCCAAATAAGTTAAATGTGCCAATTAGGTGTAAGACAATTTCATCATGGTTGAAGGACAGAACACAAGCACTTCAGCACTGGTAAGTAGTCGTAAAGTGTGCAGAGTTCTAAAACCAACAAAACAGCAACAGCAGGCAAAAAGTCTACGGGAGACCTTTCAAAAAGGGCGAGGTCCAAAACTATGGTTACCCCTGCCCAGCTGTGACTGGTGCTGTAGTACCTGCTGATGTTGCTGCTGTTGTGGCAGTTATAATAACTGATTTTCTACCAACCGTTGTTGATATTCTGGTATGTGCTTTTGTGGCAACAAGGTTACGGCTGGGGTCTGTACCATGGCTGTTACTGGTGGCAGCTATTGTCACTTTTATTATCAGTACTGTGGAGTCATCCAAAATCCCTGCTATTGTCCCAATGATGGTAGTAGCTTCAAAAAATCTTTGATGGTGTAGGAACTCCAGACAATACTGTAGTTGTAGATGTGGTTCTCACTTTGGTCTATGATGTGATGGCAGCTTTGCTCATTGCTGTTATTACCGATGTGGTCCCTCGTGTGTGCCAGCTGTGGTTTTTGATATTATCTCTATTATGGTTACTGTTGTGCTTGCTGCCATGGCTCATGCTGTTGTGTAAAATGTTGCTTATGCTGTAAACACTGTTGTGGTTCCCATTGTTGCTGTTACTGCTGTTGCCTCTGATGTTGTCACTACTGCTGTCTCTGCTGTCATAACAGCTGTGGGCACTGCTGTGGTTCCTGTTTTTGTTGCTGCTGTTGTAGCACTTATTGTTGATGCTAGGATGGCATCCATTGTGGTCGCTATGATGGTGCCCATTGTTGTTGCAGGATTTCCTGATATTGTAGCAGCTGTCTGTCCTACTGTGGCTGCTATTGTTGTGCCAGCTCTGCATGCTGTTGCTCCCGCTGCAGTGACCAAAGTGGCAATTGCTGTTGTTCCTATCTGGCTGATAGATGTGATTGCTATTGTTGTTCCACCTTAGTGGTAGCTGTGATAGCTGCCGAGGTCTCTGCGGTGGCCAGTGCTATGGTGGCAGCTCTATTCACTTCAGTTGGGATGTTAGTGCTTCTGTGTCTTCTTTTTTGGTGGTAGATATGGTTACTGCTTTGGTACCTGCTGTGGTTAAATCTGAGTCTACTGTTGTGATTCATGAATACTGACAGATGCTTGTGCTACTGTGTTTCCTGGTGTCATGAAAGGCATTTTCTTTGTTGTGATGACATCTGGGGTAACTGTTGTTGTTACTTTCATAGCGGCAGTTGTTGTCTCATCCCTGCAGTGCTTAGCTATATTGTAATTTGTGATTGCTCTTTGTTCCTTCTTAATTTACAACTATTGATGTAGATTTTGTTATTACTGTGGTGCTGGCATCTGAAGATAAGACTGCTTTTGTTGCTGAAGCTGCAGCTGGGTTTGCTGTTGTGGCCCATGCTGTGATGGCTGCTACGGTCATTGCTTAAAGCAGTAACTTCTGCCGTTATACCTGCTGCTGCAGCAGCTGATGGCTCTTTGTTGTTCCTGCCGTGACTCAAGTTAAGGTCTCTGCTTTTGTTGCAGCTGTATTCACTGTATTAGTCATTCTCATGCTGTTAGCTGTTATTGATGCTGCTATTTTTTTCTGTAGGTATTATTGTGTTCTTTGCTGTGCTTGCAGCTGCTGTTGAAGCAGCTGTTGTTGCTGCTAATGGTAGATGTTGTCGCTGTGGTAGTAGCAGTAGTTACTGTGAAGATCCCTGCTGTTGCAGATGTGCATGACTGTTATTCTTACTTTTGTATAAGCTCTTGTCCCTGGTGATGTGGTTAAAGTACCAGATTGCATTATTTGTGTTTTTTTTTATTTCTCTCACTATTCCCATCAGTGATCACTAGTATATGAGGACCAGTTGTAGAAGTCAGAAAAGGGGAATGGGATAAGAGAAAGCACAGGAATCCACCACTTTGCGTTGCCACTTCTGTTGGTCAAGGAGATTTTCTAGCTGTAGTGGATCTCTGCAAGACAAAGAGATATCTTAAGAAACTGATCATTAAGAATGCTAACTATAACAGTAGTTGCCAATAGATACAGCTCTTTATACAGTCAACTCTCAGTACATAGATATTAAACCAGAAATTCCTTAAAACTGAACATATGAAAAATAAGTATCTCAAAAAAGACATGTACCTTTTTCTGTTTTGAATAGGGACTTCAAGTTTTGTCACTCCACGCTATTACATTGAAGCTGAGTATAGTTCCTACTTGACTTAAGTAGAACTGAAAAATAATAAATAGCACTAACATCCTGCTGTTTCTTTCTCTCAGAAATAGTATACACAGGCGGTTAATATTTTATACATGACATTCAGATACATTCAGATGTAATGCTGTTGCTTTAAGAATACTTCATGTTATTTCACAGGGAACATTGAACTGAAAGAGTAGTTTTCAGAGAGGAAACAAAAAACCTAGCCTCAGAATTCAAATAATGACCAAGGAAATAGTTCTAAATATAATATTCCTCAGCACACAACGTGCAAGATAAAACAAATTCTTTAGAAGGCAATAGGTGTATGAAAATCCCAGATCAATGTAGCGCGGTAATGTAGCGCGGTTCTTGCTGCACCAACATTGTACCACTTTTGCCTAGCCCCATACAGAGCACTGAGCATAAAACTGCTATCGATGTGTCATGCTCTCAGCCCCTGGCCCAGCCACTCCTTCTAATATCATTGAGAAGGGCTGACACCCCAGAGCTGCAAAAGACTAGCAGCATTTCGGGGACCAATAATGTCCTTCAGGCTGGCAAGATGAATAGTGAGCATCCGGGTTCCTGGACTGATTATTTACAACACTAGCCCCATAGGGTCGTTCTGTGACCTGCAATCACCCTGAGTCTCTGCATGGAGCTGCAGCAAAGGGGACAGTTGTTGGCAATGTGTCACTAGTGCAACTAATAAATAGAGCATCGTACAGGCCCAAACACCTTTCTGAGCACCCCACAGACAAGCTGTTCCTCTGCACTGTATCACAGGCAATGGAGTGTGTGAAAACACTGGCTTTGTGACATCAAGACATCACAGACAGCTAAATCCAGTAGGTTGGTTGATGATTTTCTAGTGGTGTTTGAACAGGCAGACATTGCCAGATGAAATGGGGCAGACCATTGTGCTACCAGTGATGAATAGAGTTGAGAAGAATACAGCGTTCATGCATAAGTAATAAATTCAGGCCAAGTTTTATGTGTACATTCTGGTAGTTGTAGGCCTGTTGATTCGTATTATCAAAATAGCATTACAACTTTGTTAAACTGTACGCTGTGAAAAACTCCCTAATAGGCTACTATAGGTTTTGGCATTTGTGAGATATTCAGAGTGTAACCTGTAACTCTTGGGGGCAGGTAGCCGTAGGTACATCTGGATGAATAGAATCCATGAGAGAAGCCTGTGTATCAGGCACTGACTAAGCCCCACAGTCAGTGCCTTCTCCATGCAGTTCTAGTCAGTTCAGTCAACAGAACTTCTCTCTTTAGTACTCAATGCATGTCTCAATATCCAGGCCCCACACACTGTCACTCTGAGTTTTATGTAAGGATCTACAGTGAAGAACCCAGAAAAAGGAAAGGAGCTCACTCAGAGGATTTAGTGCAGTACCCAGTTCTCATTTAACCAGATTATGTTAATGGTCAGCCCCCTTCTGACCAACAAACAGTTGTTCCCATAAAGCTATGTTCTGTGCTCTTAGTAGTAGTACTAGTGTTCTTCAGGTACGTCTGCAGTTACCACCCTACCATCACCAGTCAAACAGATATGTCAATGACAAGTAACACTGATGTCTAGACCAGGATAAGCACTTTGCTAGGTCATGTCAAGTCAAAATGCTCTGTTTATTTAGACCATAGTCTTTCAACACAATAAATCCCAAGATAATTATTACAACAGTAAAAATTCATTATCAATTCCAATACAGATAACCTATGAGAAAGGATTATGGCACGCATATCCTAGCCATGATGGCACAATCATATAAATAATTAATATATACGGGTCAGTTCGATCCATTAAAAATGTATTAAACTTATATATTAACCAGTTTTACAATAGTTAAAACAGAGGCAAAAGAACATTTAATAAACCAACTTAAAAAGCGCTAAGACTCCTACAATTTCTGCCTCACAAAACTTTTTATGGCTTTCATATAATTTCCCAGAGCAATAGCAATTTATAGATATGACATCTCTGTAAGTAAGGCTACTGCCTGTTCTCATGACCTTTGTTGGAACTGGCCCTTCTTGCAGGGTCATCCTCAAACTTTTTGCTTGTTCCTCCCTTATTTTTCCTGACCCGTGGCTGTTGGCAATAGGACTCTGCGCACTTTACCACTGCTGATCAGTGCTAAAGTGCATATGCTCTCTGTGTAAATTGTTATTCTGATTGGATATACATGTTTGGCATATTTGTATCACCATGAAGTCCCTAGTAAAGTGCACTGGGTGTGCCAGGGCTGGTGATGACAAATGCTACTAGTGGGCCTACAGCACTGATTGTGCCACCCACATGAGTAGCCCTAAAATGGTGTCTCAGGCCTGCCACTGCAGTGCCTGTGTGCAGTTTAGAACTGCCATGTCCTCCTGGTCAGTGTCCCCACTGACCAGGCCTAACCCTTCCCTTTTTGTGCACATCAGTCACCCCTAAGGAAGGCCCAAGGTACCCCCCTGGGCAGGGTGCAGTGTATGTAAAAGGTAGAGCATGTACTAGTACAGGTGACATGCTCTGGTAGTGAATGGCAGCCATTTTCGTTTTCACTACTGTAAGGCTATCTTGCTCCATAGGTTAACATGGGGGATGCTGGCTACAGTGGTTAACAGCATTTCTTCCCATAGGAACAAGATAGGACATAAGTATCTAGTATCCCTGAACTCAGAATTTAATAACACATCTTTTGGGAAAGGTTGTTTTTAAATCCTGTATTTGAGAACAGCACTTTTAGACTAGAGACCCCCAGTTCTAATAACCTTATTTCATATTTTAAAAAGATTGGACGTAAAATCAATTTCCGCAAAGCTAAAACTGAAATACAGTCTACTAATATGTGCAAAATATCACTTTTTGTTCCCAACACACATTTACAGTTTCAATCAGGCTGAATCATTTCTGCTTTTGTTTTTTCCTCCAGCAGCCAAGGATTGATGCCAATTCTCACTCTTAAAATTTCACATCTAAGCCAGTAATTCTGCAGTGTGTCCAGGTAAGGATACCAGGCATCATTCAACCATGAGGTTCTCATGCATTGCACTAATTTTTTCGTTCTCAGATACTCCAGATCCGCTTTTCTGAACAATTCCTGCCTTGGGCTCTGAGAGTGCTTATCGAAAATTCTACTTGCAGTGATTGCTTGGATATTCTCACCTTAAAGATCTCTCCTGCAGTGAGGAGTTTCTTTCTAGTTTCCTTAGCCCATTTTAAACTACTAGCCCGGATCTCCTCTCTGCACCATTGTGAGACCTTCTGCACTATGCCTGAATCCTGGCGTTTCCAAAATCTTACCAGGGACATTTGGATCTGTATGCTCCATGCTATTGTTCCTATCTCCCTTCCAATGGCCCGGATCATTGTTGAGCTCGGTAATGATAATAAAGTTTTTAGACTCTTCCCTTCTTCTAAGTCCCACCCACATTTACCACTTAGGTAAAGGACTTCAGTTCCGTACAATACGTGTGGGGGTAACATTGCATCATATGCCTTTAGCAAGGGTCTGTGGGACATATCTGCACATTCTCTATTACATTTTTTCAACCCACAGATTGATATAAAGGCTTTTGCTTTCTGGGCTTCTCAGTGCATATTCCACTTTAGTGCCCTATCAAACCAAACTCCCAAATATCTGTACTCATTTACAATCTAAAATTTCCTTGGGCCTAAAAACCAACTAAATCTCGTGTCTCTTTTCACGAAACATAAAATCTTTGTTTTTTCCATATTTACAACTAAAAACTTTGCATCGCAGTACTCTCTAAAAACATTTAATTTCCTTTGGAGCCCTAGCTCCGTCTGATAAAAAATCATCAGATCGGCTGCATACAAAAGGCATGCCACTTTATGCCTGCTCATTCTGGGGCTGGCGCTTCTTTCAACTTCCTGGGCTGCAGGTAAAGCTGCTAGCAGAATGGCAAAGAGCAATGGGGCCAGGACATAACCCTGTCTAAGACCATTCGCAATAGCTATTTTCTGAGTTAAGGACCCCCTCGTGTCCCTAATGACCTGCCCAATTTCCTCTGTTTAGGTCTTTTACTATGTCAGTATGCCTTCCGGTATACTATAATTTATCAGTGACTTCCAGAGACATTTACGATCCACTGAGTCAAAAGCAGCGCGCAAGTCAACAAAGCAACAATATAGCTTCCCTTTGTGCTCTATCCACTTCCGCGCCACTGCCCAAAGAGCGAAGCAGTGGTCGATGGTGGGGTGGGCTTCCTTGAATCCCCTCTGTTCTACCGGTACAATTGAACATTGCTCCACCCAGTCCTTAAGCCTTTCTAATATTATTTTTCCAAATCTTTTCCCCGATATACATTAAATTAATTAATCTATAATTTTTAGGGGAGTTCATATCGCCTTTCTTGTGCACCGGTCTAATTACTGCTCCCTTCCAATTTTTAGGGATTATTCCAGTGTCCAGGACGACTAGAATCATATGCGAGAAAAATTCTGCCCACCAGTTCAGCTGGGTCTTTATTATTGATGCTGGGAGATTATCCGGTCCTGCTGCATGGGTTAGCTACAATTTTATTGTTGTCTTTTTCACATTCAATACTGAGAAGTCTGGTGTTAGATCTTCGACTAACCCACTCCAATTCTGTATCTGGCCATCTTCTGTTCCCCTACCCACACCATATAATTTCTGCAGATATTCTTCCCATGCTGACTCATCTAATACGCAATTCATAGCTTCCCCCGGGTATTCTGCCACAGATTGTATCAGCTTTCTAAACTGACGTATATTCTTTGTTTCGATTGTTTCTAGCAGATTTCCCCATCATCTTTCTTTATAGACATTTTTCGCACTACAAATTAACATTTTATATTCTCTTCTCAGTTTGTTAAGATTAACTGCCCTATCCTGTTCACGTTTAACCTTGAGCCTACGTGCTTCTCTCCTTATCTCCCTCTTCTTTTTTAAACAGTCTGTAGAGAACCATTTTACTTGAGTGACAGGGGCTTTCTGTTAACTTATTGAGTACTTTTCATTGTTTTTAAGTTCGACGCGAAGGCATTGTACCACCTGTTCTATTTTTTTCCACATACCATTCCAGACACTGCCCTCTGTCGCTTCCCAAGACTAGCTTCTGTTGTAGTATTGCCAGTCTCAATATGTATTTGTCTGTTAGTCTAGTTGTCATCTGCCTAGGGTACTCCACTTGGTGTGGAATTACTTTATCACATGGATCCAAGTTCACATCTGAGATCTCCAACTGCAGGGGGTTATGATCACTCCCTTCTCTATGACAGATCTGGAAACCCTTAATTAAGGCAAAATTCCAAACTGGTGTAAACACATAATCTATTGCACAGTTTTGTGTGCCTATTTTAAATGTTATCTTGGCTGGGCAGTCTGAATCTGACCTACCATTCAAACAAAATAGGGTTTTTGTCCACAAGTCATTTTCCAGGTTTATATCTTGGGTTGTAAAAACACAATCTGGGAAGGTTGCTAAATTTATATCGTAAGCCTCCAGAATTTCTGTATACCAACAGTCTATCTTCTTTGGGTTAAATTTATGGTTAAAATCACCCATCATTAAGATTATTTCTGTGCCATATTTTTCACATAAAGATCTATGTTGTCTTTAAAATATCCCATCTCTACACCATATTCCTCAGGAACCCTACATAAATAAATCTACATATTTAAAAGTGTTACATTTTCATACTTTTTATCACCCACCAGCAAGGATATCCAACATTCGGGCAACCATTTACATTTTATTGGAAAGTCGAGTCACATTCTTCACTATTTTTGTTGATAATAGTGTCATAATACCACCCGCTGGGCACCCAAACCTTTTTGTCTTTGCTGGGCGGTGAAGTTGGATGAAACCATCGAATATAGGGGTCTTGTCGATATAGCCAAGGTTCTTGCATACATATAATCTCGGTACTTTTTGCTAGCTCTTTTATATTTTCCTGTTTTGTTAGTTCTCCAAGACCATATATATTCCATGATACAACTTTAATGCTATGCAACACCCCATTTTCCTATTTAACTTCATCTAGATATCCCTCTTCTCCAAACTCCTTGTTGTACCTCTGGGAGGGGCCTGCAATTGACTCCAATTCCCCCCAGATTTCCCAATATCAGAGTTGTTGGCTACTATATTGAGTTTTCCTATACCAGCTCCCCCTTCTTCCTCTATTAACCTCACCTATCTCTTCCCTAAACCTGCATGACACATTAAGAAGACACCACCTTGTGGGTCATTCCCTACTACTTCTCCTTTGGGGACTATCCGTATACCTTCCTTAAGTAATTCTCTCTCCGCCTTTCCAATTGCATTCTTTACCAGATCTGAGTGGACTAGTACCCTGGTAATCTCCTTCCCTTTGTAATTAAATTTAAAGCCCAGTTGCCGCAAGTCTTTAGTTCCAATACCTTTCAAGCTTGGGTACTGTGAGAATGAGTGTAGGGGTGAGCTCTTCCTTGTGTTTTCCCCCCCTTCCCTTTTTTACAGGTTCAAAATATAATCAATTATTCCCAACTCCCTCCTTACTCACCATAGTAGTTGCCATAGGTGGCTGCTAGTTATTCTTTCTAGATACTGCCGTGAATTTACTGCTTTCTTCTTTTGTAACTCTTTGAAGGGAGTCATTACCAAAGTTTTTTCCCTCAGTAGGTACTATATAGCTTGCATTATTCAACTGTAAGTTTGGGTTTCATTGCACCTTAGTTGCTTTCTGATACCCTTATGTAGAACCCTCCTCGTTCCTATTTCTCTTAGGGGCTTAGTAGTCAACAGCTCTTGATCAGCTGTTTCTAAGTTAATCTCGTCAGGCATCCCCCTTTTCGCTGCCTTACCTTTCCCCCTTTTTTGTACCTTCCTTTCTACTAGGCTCCTAAAATTAGATGACCTATATCTCGAGAATTCACCCATTCTTTTCATCATCATTGACCCATCTCGAAATATAAACTTTCTGCGCATCCTTTGGTGAATCTATGACCTCAACAGGAGCTGGGGGTCTGGGATTTATCTTGTCATAGATGGCATTTGACCCCTAATTCCTTGCAGCTCCCCCTCAATCTTATGTAAATGCATGTTTTGTGTTTTTAAAATGTTAATATTTAACATTGTGACTTCCAGTAGCCCTTGGAGGGTTCTTTGCAGCATCAGCATTAAGTTCAACATTGAAGAAGATGACGTAGCAGAGATATCTAGATTTAAGTCACATATTAGATTTCGTCCCTCATCTTCTTTTAGTTCAGATCTCACGGTACCTCTGGGCTGCTCTTGGCTCCCTTTTACTTTGGACCTTGTTGCTGTGACCAAGACATTCCCCCAGGCAGTCCTTGAAACCTTGCTGTTAATTTCCAATGGGTCTAGGATTATCGATTCTGGATCCTGTAAAGAAAAGACCAGGGGGATGAGGAGAACCATGGGGCCATAATTGAGGCATTTTGACATAAAAGGGATTGATTTGCCATGATCGATGTCTCCAGTATTTGCTCATAGAGGTCTTCTGAATCATTCCAGTTCCGCTGTTCAGCCTCTTCATCCAGGAACTTCGCCAGCGAGAACACTTTTTAAAAATGTTTCCCCACAAAGTCTTTTTGATGGATTTTGAGGCTGGCACACCCCCTTTTTTACCAAGCGCTACATCCTTATTACCTTTTGTTTTGTTCTTTGGTGCTATTTTAGCTCTTAGCCATGAGCTCTCCATGCTTTCTCCAGAGAACCTCTTTTCCAAGAGGAATCTCTTGACGTCTGGTTTTGCTCCAAGGTAATGTTATTCTTTCTGGGAGCCATGACAAGCACATGCACACGCATCAGGCATCTTCTCAAGTTCGATTTCCCCCGTGTCAAAACCAAATCAAATCAGACTGAGTCAAATCCAGGTCAAATCCAGTATGAATACTGAATCAGTAAAAACTGACCTATCCCTCCAGTTTCCCAGTTTACTCTTTCACTGGCATTCCTCCTGCTGTTCTCCACCTTATTTTACCCCTTAAGCCACTCTATTTCACTGCCCGTTATAGGGAGAAGGGGAGGGGGGTAAACTTGTTGCCAATTCTAAAGCTGAGGAAGCGTCCACACTTACCTCTTTTGTGCTCCAAGCTGACTGACCGTGCCATGCCCTTTTGCCTGCTGCCCGTTTCCTCCACTGATACTGCTTGAAGGTTTCTCCTGCTACACTGAGACTGTCTTTACGGTTTTATCTTTCTCTATGGTGTCCTTTAATCCTTATCTTATCAGTAATGTCGGGATTATACCAATATCAGCTCCATGGTTCAGAGACTATGCGTCTGCGTCTGCATCCGTCTCATCAGAATATGCGTTGGTGTATGGGGGTGTCGGTAACAGTTACGGCAGTGCGCACAAGTCCAGCATTCACTATTCCAGTCTGCTAGGTCCTTTATTGTTGTGTTTCCAGTACAGTTTAAGCTATGTTACATTAAGATGCAGGGTGTGGTATTGAGTTACTCATGCTATCCTAGCGCGAGGATCTCCTTTGCCACGAGACAACTGCATGATTTGATTCTTGTTCAGCGATCGATGCTGGAACAATGTCTTTGTGAGTTCTGGAAAACTTAATTCAGTTTCTGGAGGTCACGCAGGTATCGGGAGCCGTGATCGTGGGTGTCTGCTCATCTTTGGAATAAACTACTTTAAAATGTACCTGCCTCCTGTGGATCCTTTCAACTTATTACAACGTGGTGACGATTTGGTTTCCACGCCAAACACCCACCGACGCTTATTTTTCATTTTTCCCGATTGCTTCATTTCTATGTCGTGATTCATTGGAACTGACTACCCCACAGGATCACCTTTATGTCTGATTGCTCCTCCTGCATCTCATTATCAACGCATTTGGGGTTTTCGACGATTGACCTTGCTGTTTGCTGAGTGGAGGAGCTGCCCTGACGTTGTCACGCTCCAGGTGCCGCCATATTACTTTTGGCACTCAAGTTAGTGACGTCAGCACGTTTTACGTGCGGCCATCTTTAATTTGCTTGTATCGGAGCACTGCAGCATTTCAGGAACGATCTTTCTGCCTGCACCCACGGTGACAGGCACACCTTCTATTTTATCAATATTACATCTACCATTCTCTTATCAGGTACTATTGTTTTGCCTGCACCCACAGTGACAGGCACACCTCTTCTTTTTGTGATATAATATTTTACTAGCTTCATGCCTGCAGTCACGGTGACAGGCACACCTTATTTTTAAATTCAAGTTAGAAAATGTTTTTAAAAAGAAAAGAGTGGGAAGAAAGCTCACATTCAAATTCAAGATACTCTGTGAGTCTTCATGCTTGGTGATAGGCTCACCTTACATTTAAAAAAAACTCTTGTTCATTTACTATACTTTGTACTGTTATTCTGTTATACTACCATCCTTTTAACTATTTTACTTGTGCATTTAGCATGGCATCTTCACAACAATTTACACAACCCCCTCCATCTTTACAACACCCTTGTAAACCAAACATTAAATGGCGTCAATGCGTTGACATTTTCAAAAGCCATTTAGTTGCTATTGATGCCACTAAATGTTCTCCTGCTCGCAAAGTTGAAGTTTTATATGGGTGTCTTGGTGTTGCGGCACAACAGACTTTTGAAAACGTACTTTCTTTTCCTTCTCCTCAAGGAAGCTCTGGATATAGTGAGCATTTGGATGCCTACAAGGAGGCCGTGGCTTGTTTATCTAAACATTATGATGAGGAACTGAGCATAATGTTGGAGAGACATAATTCTTTTAGAAGGAAACAAAGTTCTGATGAAAGTGTGGATGATTACATTTCTGCATTTCGTGTACTGGCATCCACTTGCGAATTTGAAGCTCATATTGACATTTACATTCGAGATCAATTTATTTTTGCTTGTTTTTCAAAGAAAATTCAAGAACGTTTCCTTAGTTGTAGGAAACCCTGTCTGCTTGAAACTATTGACATTGCAAAGAGTATTGAACGTTCTATGGTCACCTCAAAGGCACTTCACAATGAAGAATTTGTAAATGCTGTAAAAATGCCTGTTAATGAAATAACAGACTCCTAGACATTCCAAGAAACTTCCCAGAAGGATTACCAGTTGTTACAGGTGTGGGTCAAGGTCACACTAAAGCAGTAATCCCACTTACACTGGGTAAAAAGTGTATGCTTGTAAAAAAAATAGGAAATTTTCAAGGAGTCTGTAGGTCAATGGGGTCTACCACAAAAGTCAACAGTGTGGAAGTTGTTGAAGCAGTTGATAGGTGCATTGAACAATTGCAGGATCTGCTATTAACAGTAGAATGTACTATGGTTTTTGATGGCAAAAAGGTCAAAGGACCTTGGTGTAATGCATTATTTGGTAAAAGTAAGGTTCCTATTATGGCAGATTAAGGATCTCCCATCACTATTTTATCAGAAATGTATTTTTTTGAGAAATGGAAAGGCTCTGTCACTTTAATGAATACTGACGTAAATTCCAAAGCCTTCATGAATTTGACATAGACATGTTAGGTTACTTCATGTCCAGGGTGGAATGCTTGGATAGATCAACTTGCACAAAGGTGTATGTTGCAATCAAAGGACGTAACATAATTGCCTGGCAAGATCTAGCTAAAATGGGGTAACATTTTATTCCAGGTTCAGATCACCCCATTGTTTTAGGAGAACCACCTAAAGGTTATGTTGACATTGAATTGAATGATAATGCATACCAAGTAAACTGTTTGGGACTCGAAGAGTGCAATGTAGATGTTAAGAAGGTTTTGGACTGTTTTTCAAGCTTGTGCTCTGACAAGATTGGGACAGTCAACGTTTTCAACACTAGACTAAACTCAAAGCTGATGCTCACCTATAGTTCATAAGGTACGTCCGCTTCCCCTAGGTGCCAGAAGTGAACTTAAGACAGTTCTTAAATCTTTATGAGACTAAGGTGTCATTGAACCATGTGACTCTTCTGAATTGGTTTCTCTCATTGTAGTCATTAGGAAGAAGTTAGGAGAGGTCAGGTTATGTGCTGACTTACGCTCACATCTTTATTGACTGTCAAACCCTTCCCAAAATACAGGAACTTCTTGCTGGTCTTTGGAGTGCGAAAAACAAATTCTGTAATTGACTTACGATCAGCGTATCATCAAATATCTTTATCTGCTGACTCTCAGTCTCTTACCACATTTGTCACTCCTTTTGGAGTGTACACATATCTCAGATTACCTTTTGGCCTAGCCTCCACAGTCAGTGTCTTACAGAAATTAATGGACACACTTTTTGGAGACATGCCAGGAGTCCAGGCCTACCAGGACGACATCTTGATATTTGCAAGTGACATTTAGCCAATCTTAGAAAGGTTTTGAGTGAGCTATCTAAAACAGGTATGACCATCAGGATCGACAAGAGTTGGATTATTTGGGCCACACAGTTTCCAAACAGGGCATTGATCCAAAATTGGCTTTGGTCAAGGTAATCAGTGATGTCAGCTGTCCCAAAGATAAGGATGCTCTGCGATCCTTTTTAGGATTGGCAGAGTGCTATGCTAGATTTGTTAAGGGTTATGTTCAGATAGTTGAGCCTTTGTGTGCTCTTTTATGAAAAGGTTCAAAATTTGCATGGACAGATGAAACTTCAGCAACCTTTGACCAAGTTAAAAAATTGATTATTGATGCATGCCTTCCAAGACAGCTGTAAGTGTTTTCTCATGGTAGACGCAAGTCTCACTGGATTGGCCGGAAAGTAGGAATTGACTGGAGAATTGAGAGCTTTTGCCATGGTTGCCTCAGAGTTATCACTTGTCAATGATATGGTCATGCAGCATGATTTATTTTGTCCCTCCAGAAAGTCTTAGGAGAGACATTATTCAGTCAGAGCATCATGGACATGTGGGTGTTTCTAAAACGTCACAGCTTATTAAATCTTACTACTGGTGGCCCTCATTAGAGGCACAGGTCAAATTTTGTATAGACTCTTGTTCAGAATGTTTTCTGTCAGACAAAAAATAGACAAAAAATAGAAATTGATGAATGTACCCATGCATCATGTTCCTTTTCCAGTCAAACCTTGGTACAAGGTTGTTCTGGATGTTTCAGGACCCCATGATGTTTTGCCCTGTATTATAAGGTTTTTAATATTGATGATTGATTATATCTCAAAATGGAAATATCACATGTTTTGTAACTCACCAAGTACAGATAATGTAATCAAGTTCATGAAAAGAGTTTTTGCAATTGAAGGTTCACCCTCCATTATAATAGCACACATTTTGTTCCTCACAAGATGTGTACATTCCTGGCAACCAGTGATGTAAAACATTTTAAAGCTGTTTGTATTCACCATGTTCTAATGGGTTGGTTGAGAGGGCAACAGATTGGTAAAGGAAGGTATTCAACCAGCTCTCTCACCAGGCCAGGATGTTCAGAATTTTGTAGACACCAAGGTGTGGTCCTATAACATATCACCTCATTCTACTAAAGGCGTGTCAACTTTTTCTCTTTTGAGAGGGAGAAAAGTTCATACAGATTAATTTCCAGATTGGCTTTTCAACAAACAGCATATTGAAAAAGCAGGCAAAGAAAGCAATGGTCTTTTGTCTCATGTTGCACAAAAACACAAAACTATGAAGCTTAGGCAAGACGATGAGAATAGTTTTAAAAATACAGATTTGTGCATAAATGACTGGGTCCTTATTAAAATTCGCAGAACGATCAGCAAGGATTTGTGAAAGTTCTCCTCACCAGTTCAGGTTAAAGGTTGAAGAGGTTGGTGGAATAAGAGGTCGCTGGTTCGAATCTCAAATACACAAGCTTGTTTCTTAATGAAACTCAACAAAAGAGAGTTAGATACCTGAGACCGGTCTAGTTGGTTGCAGGATTCTACCTCAGTTGTTTCTCATGATACCTCTCATGAGCAACCTGATCCTTTGTCTGTTGTTGAGGGAACTTCAAAAGTGGTTTCCACAGACTCCGGAAGAGTTGTCTCAGATAATGCAGTGCTGAGCAGTCATTTGAGGAAAAAATCTTCAAAGTTCAATGAATATGTTTTAAGCTAAAATATGTAACTTTTGAGTTATTCATGTTTTTCCTTGTTTTTTCTCATGTTTTTATTTTTGCTTTCACTTTGTTAAGGAGGGACAATTTGTGGTATTGGGTTACTCCTGCTATCCTAGCGCAAGGATCTCCTTTGCCACGAGCCAACTGCATGTTTTGATTTTAGTTCCACGATCGATGCTGGAACGATGTCTGTGTGAGTTCTGGAAACATTAATTCAGATTATGGAGGTCTACGCAAGCATTGGGAGCCTCGATCGTGGGTGTGTGCTCATCCTTGGAATAAGCGTCTTTAAAACTTACCTGCATCGTGTGGATCCTTTCAACTTATTACCCAGGGTTAGAAGGCATCAGTGTACAATGAATTGCTCCCCAGTTGATTTGACGTGCTCTGCTCTCAGAGTCTTTCAGATTGTATAAATCTCTGTGTTTATTTTAAGTATGTTCATTAGTTTGATGTACATAGCATCTGTTTCTATATGATAGTTGGGCCTCTGTAATTAATGCAGTTTTGTGGCCCGAGTTAGTGAAGTCAATAGGGCATCAGACCTCTGTCCAATAGCTTGGCGCAAAACAATAGCCCGGCTCTTATAACAAGCAGGCTGGAATATAGTGACGCCCTTTTTGCAGGCATGGCGGACTACCTGTTCTCTAGATTACAGGTAATCCAAAGAGCTGCTGTCAAACTAATCTGCAACATGGACAGATTTAGCTCTGCTTCGGCATGTTTCGTAGCCTTACACAGAGTAGAATTCTATATTCCTACTTGTTACCTAAGACCGCAGACCTGAGCCCTTGCAAAAACTAAATGTATAAGGAGAACTAAAATAGGTGGCTGTTCTCTTAGTTATTTGGCTGCTGCCCAGTGGAATTTACTTCCCCTGGACATCTGACAATTTATTGATAATCACTGCAGATTTAGGAAAAAATATAAAACCTGAATTTTCCCCAGTCAAGGTTTTCTCTAGAAGTGAAGTGCTCTCATTAGATAGGTGCAGTAACTACTTAGTGCCATGACATTCCTAAGGGGATAAGTGTTGCTCTCTAGAAATACAAACAATAAATATCCATAGCACATGTGGGTTTCCAATCAAGCGTTGTCAATTTTCGTAGGTATGATACCTTTACCTCACTCAAACACCTTTTATTGTGATGAATGTTGCTGTTGTAAAATAAGTGGTCTGTTATAATCCATGCCATAAGTCTCAAGCAGTAGTATATTTTTGATTCTGGCTGCTTTTGCATTGTCTATGAAAGTAGAGGTATGACAATAGTACAATTGAGTGGTCAGGAATGTAGCTGGGCGAACACCTGGAAAAAGTGGCAGTGGCCTCCTAAGAAAAGGTTTGGGCACCAGAACTTAATCTTGAAAAATTAAGTGCTGTTAGTGATTGGATTGTTTAACTGTTCTGATGAGAAAAATAAGCTACTGAGTCAACGGCCGATCTTAATTTGAGCCGGTGGTTGCCGGTGCTCACCACTTGCACTTAATTGCAACACCGGTACATATGACAGTCTGCCACATGGTGGCGCTGTTTGTCTAAGTTAAAGATGAGCACAAAACAGCTGTTTATTAGTTAAATGAACATTTAAAAGGACTAATGCCATTCTCATAGCTGTGGGGCCTGTATTAGTCTGAATTGTCACTCTTGCAGGAATGTGATGGTTAGTAGTTGTGTTGGTACTGTCATCGATGAGGCTGGTTCGGGCAATGGGCAGTGTAACCTGCAGTTGTCTCCCAAGGAGGCACTTCTTTTTTTAAACAAATTCAGCACTGGGTGAACCATGCCAATGTTTACATTTCTCTGAGATAAAAGTCCTCCCATTACATGATAGGAAGTGTTGTCTCAATAAGGGAAGGACATTAATATGTTTCAAAGTTCAGACCTAAAAACATAATTTTCCAAAAACCACAATGCCTGATCATTGTGCCATTGACAGTTGTGCTCACTATTGTGGTACCTGTTGTGGTTAGAGCTGTGGTCACTGTTGTTGTACCTGTTGTGGTTGCAACTGTAGTCACAGCACATCCTCTGCCCTGAGAATAACAGTTGGTTCCCATTTCATTGAAAGGACACTTCACAATCCAGGCAAAATTATACACATAATTCACCTAAAATCCTTATGTCATCTGATCCAAAATATGGGTGACACTTTCTGTAAGCAAATAACAACAACTCTGACACAAAGCAATCTAAGGCTGAAAGGGGTTGCCCAAAGCCTTGCTGAATATATTTTTTTGTTCATCATATGAGCTCTGACAACAGCTAAAGCTGCCTCTAGCGATGTCTACAAAAGATTACCCTGTGAAAAATAAACAATTTAAAGAAACATTGTTGAACTGAACATTTACTCTATGCAGACAAGCAATTGAAGTATGCATGGTGGACAGCGATTTGACTAGCAAATTAATGATTTTCATACATCTCCATGAGTGAATGGTCATGCCTAAAAACATATACGTGTGTTGTACTTTAGATTAAAACATTAAACACTAAAGGTTTATAAACAAAACCCTCATTATGAGATGACCATCATTCCAATACGGTTGGTAACACGAGTAACAGGCTGCAGAAAAATGGTCCTGGAGTAAAAGCATGCCTTGCAAATGAGTAATTACATGCAGGAATTGGTGCAGAAACATAGATTTTTGCATGCTATTTTCAATTTCTTAATGCATACTTGAAATATTCCAGCATTACTACTATTGGAATGGGCAGTTGTAGAAAATACATATAGTGATGAATCAACAGTCAATAACAATGTAAGAAACTCCAAATGAAAAGGTAGAAAGTTTCATATCTTCTTTATTTTGCTCATACAGTAATCATACAAAATTCAAACATTGCAGCCAAAAACAAAGCCAACATGTTTCGTTCACCTCAGTAAGCTTCTTCAGGGCATTCATACTATATACCTAATATACCATTATGTCAGTCTTGTGAGTTGGTAGTCATTCATTTGGAAATCATCATATATGCGCTGGGTCCCTGTTATATTGTGAACTCTAGATCCTTTTTATATCAGGTCAGGCTGTCCCCGCATTTTACACCTTAGTCCATGTCTATGATGATACAGAAACTGCAACTTGCACCGCTTAAATCAGAAAAAGGAAGAATTTCTTAGTTGTGGTAAAATTGATGAGGTGTTATCACACACCTTGTAAGGGAGGCCATGTTCTTCAGTCTTTAAAGACAGACAATACAGAAGCCCACTACCTCTGCTAGTCATTTGAAATATGCATCATTATCATTGAAATTATGGGTAGTGGTAATCTGACATCCTTGACAAATATTTATTGTCCTTACTAACTGACTGGATAAGTTGAAGTCAGGCGGAAAGGAATGTAATACTCTCACCAAGTTCTAGAACATTCTGCACTGAGATCTCGACACAGAGGATTTATTTTGCTCAGGTTCATCAGTACATTAGGGAGACCCCCCTTAAAGTAATATAATGAATGTCCAAGAAGGTTACTCTCATCACATGGCTACCGATGCAGTGCTACAATCCATCTAAATTCACCTGATTCCAGATCAGTTGACATTTGGATTGTTAACTCAACTGATAGCCAGCATAAATAAAATGTTCTGAACCTGCCTGCTGACCAACTGCTACTCTAGCCAGGTTGAATCTTAAGGCAGTATTGTTTGTTTGCTTCTAGTATCATCCCTTGCTGTCAAATATCCATCAACAAGGCATTTGCCGATGGAGGTCTGTAAGAAAGTTGGTGATTAATTGGGTGGAATTAAATCATCAGAAGGAATAAGACCACAAAAAGATAAAATACAATTTGAATAACTTATACCTGGATCAACCCCCTGGTGCTATGACACAGAGTAGACAGATTTAACTTAGTAAAATTTATAATTTTGCAGTAACAAAACAGTTACAGGAGGAGGAGTCAAGAGGACTTCATCCCCCAACCAAGGGGCGCATGGCCTCAGACGACCTCTAAGCAATTGCGCTGTGTGAGACTTAATGGAGGTACAATAAGGAGGTGTTAGCCCCTAAGGGCATCCTTGGGGGCTAACTACCCCTCCTGTTACCTCCAGTAAGTCCTACATAGTGAGACTGCTAGAGGTCTTTGGAGACCACACCCCCTTACTCCAACACTCTGCAAACATGCCTCCTGGTGCACTACTGGTTGGGGGATAAAGTCCACTTTATTCCTGAGGGACCTTGGGGGCCAACAATTCCTCCTGGGACTTCCTATAAAGTCCAACGCAGTGGAATTCCTGAGCGCTGGTTGGAGGCTCAGACCCCTTTATCCACCACTCTGCGAAAGTGACTACTAAATAAATAAACCGCTGCAATGCAATAGGTGTCAAATTTGAGAGACTTAGAGCTATTGGCACTGAAAATGGAAACGTTTTTCATTAATGTTTTTTGGAGTGGAGTGGATGTGTATTGTGTGTAGTGGAATTATGTGGTATGTTGTGCAGTGAAATTATGTGGATAGAAAGTATGTGGTATTTAGTGTATAGGACCTATATGGAATGGGATTATGTGTTATGGAGAGTAATTATGTGGTATGGGAGTCTGTGTTGTGGAGTGGTAACCTCAGGCTTAGTCTTCCTCGTTTCCATAGATGCTAAACTATAAACTCAATGAGACTCAAAAAAAGAAGCAATCATTGAGGAGCACTTCTGAACCAAGTCAGAGGTATGAGCAAAGCCATTGGAATTATGCAACTGTTCGGCCACGCCGATGTTCGCATAATTATCAATTTTCCGCGTTTGCGACATATTACCTCAACTGCCACAAAAGCTGCAGATTTGAACATACAAAACCCTTGTTTCTTGCTCAAACAGCTCAAACGTTATCAAAAATACAGCAACACCTGTTACAGCATGGTGGAAGGCCCTTTGCAAAGCTGGAATGGTCACCTGTTATTTCTTGCTAAATGTGGGTGTTAAATTGGTACTATGATGCACAACCATTTGCAAAGCAATAGGTCTCGCACTAGTTCAATGTTGAGCTATTGCTTTGCAAATGTTAAAGAAATGTGGCATCTGCCTGCCTTTGTTTTTCTATTTATTGACTTTTGTAGCAATGGCGGCATGCCACGCTTTAGATGTTTAAAGCAGAAGCGCGGCGTGCCGCCATAGCCACAAAAGTCAATGCAGTGTCTTGCAGGAGGGGTAGAGCATGCTGCAGGAAGGATGTCAGCAACGAGCGGAGGGAGGGGGTGTAAGCATAAGAGGCAACAGATGGCCAACCAAAAAATACAATTGCTGATGTCTGCTGAGAGAGAACCAGTTACACAAAGACGGGACAGATAGGCAGTATTGACCAACCAGAGTAAAGGAATATAGAAAGGCAGGCCAACAAACGAACTAGAAGCCCTGGTCATGTTAAATGCCCATACTGTAACTGCAACAACGATGGACAGAATGCTGAATTATTCAAATATTCTCCCTGATTCCAGAGATCTGGGTTAAATCCATTATTCTTTTTTCCACTTCGCCACCCCAGTTTGGACGCAGCCAAATGCAAATCAGTCTTGACCCTGTGTCTCATGGGAACAGTCCAGACCAAACTGCCAAGCCAGGTCCTCCCTGGAATGGAAACAAGCATCCTGGCACCGGTTCTTGCACAGTGAGCAAGAGACCCACGTCTGGGCATACCCATCCTACTTAGAGCGAAAAGTGTAACTGCAACATCCATGGAATGAATGGTGAATGATTCAAACGTTCTCCCCCAGTCAAGAGATCTCGCTTAAATCCATTGTTCTTTTGACCACTATGGCACCCCAGTTTCAACCCAGCCATATGCAAATTAGTCTTGACCCTGTGCCTCATGGGAACAGTCCATTCGAACTGCCAAGCCAGGCCCTCCCTGGAATGGAAACAAGCATCCTGGGACCGGTTTCAGTGTATGTCACCCTTCATCAGCCAGGCTAGCCTGAATCCAGTGACTTAGTGAGCAAGAAAACCACGTCTAGGCATACCCATCCCACTTAGGGCAAAAAGTGTAACAGCAGCAACGATGGACGGAATGCTGAATGATTCAAACATTCTCCCCAGTTAATAGATCTGGGTTAAATCCATTGTTCTTTTGCCCACTACGCCACCCCAGTTTGGACCCAGCCATATGCAAATCAGTCTTGACCCTGTGTCTCATGGGAACAGTCTAGACCATACTGCCAAGCCACTTACTCCCTGCAATGGAACCAAGCATCCTGGGACCGGTTTCAGGGTATGTCAACCTTCATCAGCCAGGCTAGCTTGAATCCAGTGGCACATTGAGCAAGGGACCCACGTCTAGGCATACCCATCCCACGTTGGGCGAAAAGTGTAACAGCAACAACGATGGACTGAATGCTGAATGATTCAAACATTCTCCCCAGTCAGGATATCTGGGTTAAATTCATCATTCTTTTGCCCACTGCACCACCCCAGTTTGGACCCAGCCATATGCAAGTCAGTCTTGACCCTGTGCCTCATGGGAACAGTCTAGACAGAACTGCCAAGCTAGGTCCTCCCTGGAATGGAAACAAGCCTCCTGGGACCGGTTTCAGGTTATGTCACCCTTCATCAGCCAGGCTAGCTTGAATCCAGTGGCACAGTGAGCAAGGGACCCACATCTGGGCATACCCATCCCACTTAGGGCGAAAAGTGTAATTGCGTCAATGATGGACGGAATGCTGAATGATTCAAACATTCTCCAGAGTCAAGAGATCTGGGTTACATCCATCATTATTTTGCCCACTATGCCACACCCGTTTAGACCCATCCATTAGCTATTCAGTCTTGACTCTGTGCCTCACGGGAACAGTCCAGACCAAAATGCCAAGCCAGGTCCTACCTGGAATGGAAACAAGTATCCTGGGACCGTTTTCAGGTATGTCACCCTTCATCAGCCATTCTAGCTTGAATGCAGTGGCACAGTGAGCAAGGGACCCACGTCTGGACATACCAATCCCACTTAGGGCGAAAAGTGTAATTGCGTCAATGATGGACAGAATGCTGAATGATTCAAACATTCTCCAGAGTCAAGAGATCTGGGTTAAATCCATCATTCTTTTGCCCACTATGCCACCCCAGTTTAGACCCAGCCATTAGCTATTCAGTCTTGACTCTGTGCCTCATGGGAACAGTCCAGACCAAACTGCCAAGCCAGGTCCTACCTGGAATGGAAACAAGTATCCTGGGACCGTTTTCAGGGTATGTCAACCTTCATCAGCCAGGCTAGCTTGAATCCAGTGGCACAGTGAGCAAGGGACCCACTTATGGGCATACCCATCCCACTTAGGGTAAAAAGTGTAACTGAAACAACGATGGACGGAATGCTGAATGATTCAAGCATTCTCCCCCAGTCAAGAGATCTGGGGTAAATCCATTGTTCTTTTGCCAGTTTGGTCTGGACTGTTCCCATGAGGCACAGGGTCAAGACTGATTTGAATATGGCTGGGTCCAAACTGGGGTGGTGTAATGGGCAAAAGAACAATGGATTTAACCCAGATCTCTTGACTGGGGGAGAATGTTTGAATCATTCAGCATTCTGTCCATCATTTGTCGCAGTTACACATATCCTGAATACAGCATGTCTCAAAGAGACAGCGCAATCTCTGCTTAGGCAAGACCCAAAAAGGTCCAGGTGTCACCTGTATTCAGGTACGAAGCACACAATAAACCTGTTGGGTGCCTGAGGACTGCTTTCATATAAGGCTAGGTGTACTTAGGGTGTGGGATCATACACATTAGAAACAAGTTCTGCTTCTGGGATGTACACAGTAATCCAAGCTTTGGCAAGGATTACATATTTAGAAATGTCAATAAAGCATCACCTCACATGAACAGACATCGCCAACAGTAAGGATGTCATGTAAATATGAGGAGGAGTCCAAGTTACATAGAAGGCAGGTTCACAATGAACTGAAATGGAAAGCAAGAACAAATGAGGAATCCCTGAGCTGGTTCAAATAACCTGCTAGCACTGTATGGAGCTAAAAGCAAGACAGAATTTAATTGGTTACAGTGCTGGGGCACAGACTCCCCGAAAACCTACAGTGAGACTCTACAACCATTAACAAATAATGACAAAGTGCAGTGCGTGAGACAGAAATGAGCACACCAGGAGCTCCCGAGTACAGATAATGAAAATTGTAAGCACAGGGTGACCGAAGTAAGATGGGATGGCAGTAGCGTAGAAAGAAGCAAGTGAGGCACCGAAAGAGGCAAGAGAAGTACAGAAAGAAGCAAGAGAGGTACAGAAAGAGAAAGAAAGGTGCAGAAAGAAGCAAGAGAAGTGCAGAAAGAGGCAATAGATGTGAATAAAGAAGCAAGAGAGGTGCAGAAAAGAGCAAGTGAGGTTCCAAAAGAAGCAAGAAGTACGGAAAGAGGCAAGAGAGGTGCAGAAAGAAGCAAGAGAAGTACAGAAAGAAGCAAGAGAGTTACAGAAAGAAGCAAGAGAGGTGCAGAAAAAGGAAGAACGGTGCAGAAAGGAGCAAGAGAAAAGCAGAAAAGAGCAAGAGAGGTGCTGAAAGTGACAAGAGAGGTACTGAAATAGGCTAGAGAGGTACGGAAACAAGCAAGAGAAGTGCAGTAAGAAGCAAGTGAGGTGCAAAAAGTAGCAAGTGAGGTTCCAAAAGAAGCAAGAAGTACAGAAAGAGGCAAGAGAGGTGCAGAAAGAAGCAAGAGAAGTATTGAAAGAAGCAAAAGACTACAGAAAGAAGCAAGTGAGGTGCAGAAAGAAGCAAAAGAGGTACAGAAAGAAGCCAGAGAGGTGCAGAAAGAAGCAAGAGATGTGCACAAATAGGTGAGAGGAGCAGAAAGAAGCAAGAGAGGTATAGAAAAAAGCAAGAGAGGTGCAGAAACATGGTAAGACTTACAACAGTGACATGGGAAGGGTTGCTGTTTTAAATTTGGCTAGGCCGAACATTCTGAGTAATCGGTGAATAGTGCAGTTACCAGAGAAAAGTGAGGTTTAATAAATGTTGACAGTTGGATTAGTGATTAGGCTGCTTTGTATGAGTTTCTGAAAAGGTACACGTGAAGTAGGTCGTATACATTTAGGTGTCAGCTTGCAATGGGAAGTGCACTCTATCAAGTTTAAAGGTCTGCATGCTCTTGTGACTCAGGTATGTGTCTACTTGTACATGTATTCTGACACATGCTGTGTGTCTGAAGATGCTAGCTTAATATATACTCATCAGGTACACAAATCTTCTCAGTTGTGCTCTAGCATTCAGTCCCGGAGGAAGACATGTCTTACCTATGTAGGTGTCACAGAACCCCTCCAATATAGTGTTGAATATGCATGTGCCCTGTATCATGAGGAGAAAGGAATACATATAACTTCTTCTATGGAAACTCATACAGCATGCTGTCTGAAACACAGGCATTCTACTATTTCTAGGTTTCTTTTTATGTATCATGTCACTAGGAAAGGCCCAGGCACAAGCATTAAAGTATTCAGAAACATTATGAGACTTACAACAGTGACATGGGGCGGGTTGCTGTTTTATATTTGGCTAGACCAAACATTCTGAGCAGTCTGTGAATAGTGAAGCTGCCAGAGAAAATGCTGTACTATTACACTCATCCAATCACTTAGGCACTACTCTTGCATTCAATTATCCACCTAGGTACTACCCATGCACTCACCCAATCACTCATGCACTACCTTGCATATACCCATTCACACAGGCACTATGCATACACTCCTGCATTCTCTTAGGTACTACCCATGCACTTATCTAGTCACACGGGAACTTCCCATACACTCATCCTATTACTCAGGCACTACCCATGCACTCATCCAATCATTCAGGCACTATCCATGCACTCATCCAATCAACCAGCACTATCCTTGCACTCGTCCTTTCACTCAGGCACTATGCATACACCCCTGCATTCTCTCATGTACTTATCTAATAACACAGACACTACTCTTGCACTCATCCAGTCCCACAGGCACCACACATGCGTTCATTCAATCATTCAAGCACTATCCTTGCACTAAACCTTTCACTCAGGTACTATGCATAGTCTCTTTCTATCACCAAGGCACTACCCATGCACTCATCCATTCTCTCAGGCAATACCCATGCACTATGCATAGTCTCATTCTATCACCCAAGCACTACCTATGCACTCATCCAATCACTGCACCACTACCCATGCACTCATCTAATTTCTCAGGCACTACCCATGAACTCATGCATTATCTCAGGCACTATGTATGCACTCATCCATTCACCCAAGCACTATGCATGCATTGTTTTTAATTTTTTTTTGTTTTTGTACTTGTATAGCGCACAGCTACCCGCAGTGGGTTTCCCGGCACCTGTACGAATACCGCAAGGGAACCCCTCCTGGCTTTCCCTGTGAAGTGTCCACTCCTTGGCACCCCCATGGTGCAGACCAGGCATCCCTCGCATTGTGGGGGGCGTTGTGGAGACTAAGCAAGCTATTGCCCAGAGTTGCAGCGCGGGACCCATGATCAGAATAGGCGCTGAGGCGAGAATATCCGGTCAGGGGAATTAATGAGCCCGAGACCCGCCGAGGCGGGAATCGAACCCTGGTCCCTGGCCAGAGCTCTGCATCGAGGTCTGCCTGTTCTAACCATTGAGCCACACTTCTCCACTGAGCATTCACCCAATCACTCAGACACTACCCTTACACTTATCCAATCACTGAAGCACTATTTTTCAACTCAAGCATTCACTCAGGAACTAAACATAAACGTATGCATTCTCTCAGCACTACGCTTGTACACATCCAATCACCCAGGCACTACACATGCACTCATCCAATCCTGCAGACACTACCCATGAACTCATCCAATCATTCAGGCACTATCTATGCACACATCCTTTCACTTAGTTACAACCCATGCATTCATCCAATCACTCACGCACTACCCTTGCACTCAACCACTCACTGAGGTACTACCCATGCACTAATCCATTCTTTCTGTGACTACCCATGTACTTATACTATGACCCAGGCACTACCCTTGCACTCATCCATTCACTCAAGCACTATCCATGTACTCATTCAATCACCCAGGTACTACCTTTGTACTCATGTATTCATTGAGGCACAACCCATGTACTCATCTAATCATTTAAACACTGCCCTTGCACTCATCCATTCTTTCAGACACTACCCATACACTCTTCCATTCCCTCAGGCACTCCCCATGCATTTATCCAATCAAGCAGACACTATGAATGCACTCATGCAATCACACATGTACAAGTCATGCACTCATCCAGTCACCCAGGATCTAATATTACACACATCCATTCACTCAAGCACTACCCACGCATGCATCCAATCAACCAGACACTACCCATGCACTCATTCAATGAGCCAGGCACTACCCTTGCACTAATCCATTCACTCAGGCACTGCCCATTCACTCAGGCATTTAAAATGCATTAGAAATTCACTGAAAACCCCCACAGGTTTCAGGGACGTTATAGTTAGAAATTAGCATTTAAAAAACCTTGGATATTCACTGAAAAAACCACAGGTTATGGGAACGTTATAGTTAGGCTGATATTTTACTCGTACAAAACCAGAGTAATTCAGCCATTATAGTTAGCTGAGCTAACTATAACCCGCGCCCCCGCAATGCACTGCTGATAACGTCACATATTACATCACTCATGACATGGTCAGTGACATGACTGATGACATCTCAAATGACAGTACTGATGACATCACTGATGACATCATCCACATATTCTCTGATGCGCCTATTCACACCCCAATATAACCTTTCATACACCCACTCCAAATTTCAGACTACCATTCTTGAAACCACTGGCACACCAATACCAATAGGTACATATCCACTCACTGAGTCATAGGTCTACATTCACATCCACTCACTCACCCATACAGGCACTTATACATCCAATCACTCACCAATACAGCCGTTAATATATCCACTCATACACTGATACAGCCATTCATACAACACCAGTCACCCATACAGCTACTCACGTACCTACTCACTCATCCAAACACCCACTCACACAGCCACTTACTCAGCAATACAGAAACACACACACACTCACTATTCATACAGATACTAACAAATACTTACTCTGCTTTACAGTTGCTGACAGAAGCACATGCTCACCCATATAGCCTCTCTCACAATCACTTACTTACACATACAGTCTATTATATACTTCAACACTCACTTATACTGCATTTCATATATGCAGTTACTCACCCATATACTACTGAGACATCCCTTCACTCACCGACACAGCCATACACACACTCACTCGCCCATACAGTCCCTCACAGACACATTCATGAACACATTCCCCCAAGGATTAACCCACTCATACATCAATTCAGGTAGTCATACACCCCCTCACCCACCTACACAAACAATCAGGCATGTTAGAGGTACTCAGACAACTAATCAGTAACCCATATAGACACTCATGTACCTACTCACCAACCCATGCAGCCACTTGCACATCACTGACAAACTGATATATACATTTACACAGATTAGTCACACACCCATACATTCACTAAGACATGTTTAATCACTCATTATATATGGTGCAAAAATATAAGTGTCCGCTGGTCGACTCACATGTTGAGTTCATTCCTCATCAGAGGACATGTCGACATAGTAAGGTGCACACACAGCATACGTGTAATCTTTGCAGAATCCATACAGAGCATATTCGTAGTTGATAGTCTGCATATTCGATGAACCAGCAATTGATTACTCGTCTGAGACACTCGATGGTAATTGCGGCTCCTCTCCAGGGGGCTCGAAGGATAGCAGCAAGTCAAACAAATCGTCAAGAGAGGCATTGAAAAGTATCACTGTTAATAATGCTTTGTCATAAGTAGCATCCTGTAAAAGGGACAGATGCATTGCTTGGCATTGTTTCTGCTGCTCATGTAGAAGTTGAATAATCATTTCCATGTCAAGATTAGCCCTGGGTGGGTAACTCCGCTCCGCCAATGGAGTTTGTGGATTTTTGCCTTCTCTGTGCTCTGTTCCAAACGTAGAGTTTAGGCAAAAACTCTCCTCCATGGCAGAGCAGAGTTAGCCAGTCCCGCCTCTACCCACCCAAATTAATACAAATTTTCAAAAAACACCTGCGTGGCTACCTCCTCCTATGCTTGGCCGCTCTCCTTCCAGCTCCTCGCATCTTTCTTCATTGAAAATAAACTATGTTGTGCATTCTCCGCATGTGCACAAGCAAAACTCATAACGTTGTTTTTTTTCATAGGAGAAGAACGGCAAGGAGCAGGACGGAGAGCAGCCAGGCCGAGGAGGAGGCAGCCACGCAGGTGTCTTCTTTTTTTTTTTTTTTTTTATTTGGGAGTGGGGAGGGAGTGTAGTGTATTTCCTTAGAGTTTTTTTCAAACTGCGTGGAAATATGCATAGAGGCAATATGCCTGCTATGCCCACCCTTAGTCAAGATAAGCCACTGAGGGCTATTCCAGACGTAAGTTCAAGATGATCTCAGTTAGACAGTTTATGTACCAGAACACAGGTTTTACTTATGCAGCATTCATTTTATGAATTGTGAGCATCCAGACTTTGCTAAGTTCAGATAGCCAAGCATGTGCCATGTAGCTTGCGGAGTCTCTCTGCAGTTTTGCTCAGATGGATACATGTTTGTTGCTGATTTCCTTGTCGGAACAGGAGAAAGATGATGATACAGTCACCAATTTATATGATGACTGGAAATCCTCCCAAAAAGCGGCAGCACATAGAATGGAAACATTATGGGATCAGTACAAAAACTGTTTTAAATCCAGTCACCAGATCCAATGTTTTTAAAAAGATGCACATCGCCAGTTGTTTACAGACAAATTAAATATTTTGTATCATATCTGCACAACTTATCGGTTACTGTGGGTGTAAAAACCTCTGAATTTCTGAAGCAGTTTTGTCTGTGTGCAGGTTATAAACCTCAACCACTGTAGTGAAAGGGACTTCTTTTTGTAAGAGAATACACAATAGTTTGTTGAACTCACCAATGCAGATAATACAATGTTCTTCCACAACAGTGTATTATTTCAGAAACAATTATCAGGTATGACTGGCCAGGTTCTTACCCACAGCAAGTAACATGTTAGAAATACATGAGAACCATTTTTCAGAATGTCATGATGATTGGGAATGGATGCAATGCGGTGAATAGATAAGGCACAACTTAACTCTGGCATCAAAGCACTACAGATTCTGTGCAATGATTTGGTGTCACTTAAAAGGGAGTGGCCAAGGGATTTTTACAATTTGCTGTACTGATAGACACAGGGTCATCTTAATTCTCATTTAAACAGATGCAGGAAAAGGGAAATTTCCATTAATGGAACAATTGTGAATTGTGCAAAGTTTAATACCAGCCGATAGAATTATACTTTTAAAAATCATGAAAATTAAATCAAATGAGCAATACAATAATTTCATGTATTAACCAGGTAATACGCTGAGTGTCACTTACTGAAAATGGTGCATCTCCAACTTGCTCTATATTTAATAGGGAGTATGCAGATTCTTTCTTGGCCTTTGTTTTTTGAGTGAGTGCCAAATTGCTTGGTTCAAATAGGGCTATTTAATTGAGAAGTTGGCAAAGCACAAAACCTGATCGAAGAATTTGTAGTACCCAATTTAACTGTATAATTCATCTCAACTGAACCTGCCTTTGTTGTAACAAATTCAGATCTCCTTTCAGGAGGTCTGAGGACAAAATATGATTTAATGAGTACACTCTTTTAGAAACTGTGTGCATTTCACTCTAGTCAGGGCAAGGGAGTTACATACTGAAGATAACCCCTGTTCACCACCTTGGTAGCTTGGCAGAGCAGTCAGGCTTCTCCCAGAGGCAATGTGTAAAGCGTTTGTGCAACACACACACACAGCAGCGATACACAAGGCACACCACAAAAGAAACTTCACACAAGGTTATATAAAAATAGCCTTTGTATTACTCATAAAACACATTAGAACGTAATCACATATATACACTGTACCACCTGGTGCTAGGTATCACTTTACAGGGGAATATATACATTACAGGGCCAGTCAGGTCACTGTCATAACCATTAGAACACACAAGTAGTGAAAACAAAGAAATAACCAGTGACTACTGGCAAGAGGCACTTAGCATAAACACATTATGAATAAATCATGAGGCCTGAGGCTAGTGCACCACAGTAACACCCTGCACACTCAGTGGGTATACACATCACCTAATGGCATTAGGCCCCACTGACCCTATGGCGTACCTTGGCCAGTCTCATCCTTGGGAGACTGTCCTGGACTTCCCTGCAATGCCCTTATTACAAGTAAGGGGCTTCCTAAATGGTGTGTCCCTTTCTGTGGACATGGGGCTTCCACTAGCCCCCTAACTGCAGACTCAGCCAAACCAATGACCCTAAAAAGATCCACAAAGCAATCAGGGGAGGGGTGGGGTGCAAGTCACCCTAGATTCACAGCTGGAGTGCCCTATGTTGCAGCTGCCTGCGATCTGGTGGCGCAGCTATGAATACCGGCACCAATAGTGTGCCTAGCAAACCCCACTCACCGGGGCTTCCCTCCATCCGTTGCATCTACTAGCAATCTGGCGGCATAGCTGGATGTGAAGACAGGCACCAACAGTGCCTTTCAAGCTCCACTCACCGGGGCTTCTCTCTTTTTGCAGGGCCAATCGGCAAACAGAAAGGGTGCAGCCACGCGACCTCTCCCGCAGGGTCCGGCGAGCCTGCGAGGTTCCGTCTTGCCCTTGGCTGCACGCAGGGCTCTCCTCAGCACTATGGGAGCCGCACAATGGACCAGGCACAGGATTGCCTGACTTCTGCTCCAGCAGCACTTCCTCCGGCCGGCCCCCAACCAGCCCGCAACCATCTGACTTCCTCTCTGGGACTCGGGACACCCACGAACGCGGGGTAGGTTCCTGCTCAACTTCGCTGATTGGCTGGACTCTGCTTGACTTCGGGCGGGTCGTCCCGGAGCCAGGCAGCACAGTGGAATCCCCACACCTGTATTCCTCCTGAGGGGGATCCTGAAATGCTGTGGGCTTCACTGCACAGTGCCTTAGTGTGCAAAAGCCCCTGAGGCACTCCTCACGCCTTGGGGCAGTGTGGGCCTCCACCTGGCGCTCCGTCCACCTCGGGGAAGGGTCGCGCTGCCCAAGCTGTAAGGCACAAAGCGCTCCTCTCATCCTCTGGCACTACTGCAATAAACAGGCAGCGTATATGAGGCACTAAGTCCCCAGATTTTGATGGAGAGCTGGATTCAGGCAGGCCAGTACATAAGGACCCTCAGCAGCCAGCAGCTGGGTCCCACGGCGGTTCCTCCGCGCCCAGCAGTCCTTTGGACAATCTTTGTTCTTCCCCCTGGCACAGGCCTAAGCCCAGTCCAAACCAGTTCTGGGGGACACTTACACATTTCTTTTTTTTTTTTTTAAGATTTTTATTTGCATCTCATAGGACAAGTACATAATAAAAAAAAAAAAAAAAAGAAGAGAAACCTAATAAGTTCACTTATTCCATCAAAGGAGACAGCAAAACAACCATAATCAATTTTTCCACAGAGTATAACGTATCTTCAAGAAGAGGGCATAGCTATAACAAAAGAGATAAAGAGAAATAAAGAAAAAGAGAAATATCATGACATTATCAATCCCCAAATCCTTTCCACTTTCAGCTTAGCCTGAATACCCTGTGTTGTAGCCAAAGCAAATTCCATATGATAAATTTCCTTGACTAGGCTCCACCATTCCATAACTGTCGGGGGGTTGTGTTGTATCCAGGCCCTTGCTATTATTAATCTCGCACATGCGAGTACGATATTAAGTAAGTCAGTGTTCATTTTATCCCACCCGAAGTAACCGACAAGCACGTCTACAGGTGTCAAATCAATAGAGCAAGTTAATTTCATAGACAAAACTTCAGTCACATCATTCCAATATTCACCTAATTGTGGGCAAGAGAAGAACATGTGAGTTATGTCCGCTGCGCTCACATTACACTTTGGGCATTTTGTGCGCTCATTATAGTTATTATTATTTGCCCATTTAAGAATCCGATCTGGTGTATAATATAGTTGACATATAGTTTTGAATAATTGTAGTTTTAAATTAGAGGAGTGTATAGATCGGTGGAGGCTGTTTAGTGAAGAAGTAACTAGATTAGGAGCCACAGTAATTCCCAGTTTCCTAGTACATTTTTCTGCAAGTTTGACAGAATCATCGTTTCTATGACTAATAAAGATTTTATAGCCTAAACTAATCAATGCTTTATCATTTTCTTTATAAATACAGTCCCACAGATCTGAATCCTGAATTTTCAATAATCCTAGTTTCCGTACCAAATAGTCTCTTATTTGAAAGTATTTAAAGCGGGCTCCCTCCGATATGTTATAACCAGCTTTCAACTGTTCAAAAGAGCAGAATCCATTGTGATCAAACAGATCTCCCAAGCTTTTAATACCCACTTCTGACCACCTAAGGGCCCGTAAATCATGGAATATTTCAGGTAAACCCGGGTTAAACCACAGTGGGGTTTTATGATGAAAAGTAGAAGTCTTGAATTTAACCAAAATAGAACGCCAGATGTTAACAAGATCGCGTATAGTCTTAAATTTAACGCGTTTAATGTAGTTGGGGTCGTTTATTTTATAGAAGAAAATTTTAACATCCTCGCCTAACACTAATTTGTGGAAATACATACTTTTATCTGGAATTATTAGGCTTTGGAAACGGGTCAGGAAAGCAGCTAAATAGTAAGCTTTTATATCCGTTAGACCTAGTCCTCCTTGGATAAATGGAAGTTTAAGGAGTGAAACAGCACGACGGGCTTTCTTATACCCCCAAATGAAACTGCTAATAATTCCGTCCAATCTATTAAAATAAGAATTATTTATCCGTAGAGGAATTGAGCGAAAAAGATATAGATACTTAGGTATTATTTTCATTTTTATTAAATTAATTCGACCTATAATACTTAATGGTAGTTTATGCCATTTCTTGAATAATATACCTGTTTCCTTTAATAGAAATTCATAGTTTAACGCCACTATTAAATTAACATCTAAAGAAATCTTTACCCCCAAATATGTAGCCAGATCACATACCCCTTGTACTGGAGTTAATGGTCTGTAGTTCATAACAATTTGAGTCTTAGTATTATTTATTCTATATCCAGATACTAAGCCGTAATCCCTAGCTTCTATTAAAATACTCTTTAACGCTTCCTCAACATCATTGGAGTATATCGCTATATCGTCCGTATATACCGTTATTTTGAGTGAGTCTGCTCCATTCACAAAAGGGGAGATCTGATCCCTGCCTTGTAATGCAATCAAAAATGGTTCCATTATAAGGGCAAATAATAAAGGGGATAAAGGACACCCTTGTCTGGTCCCCCGTTCAATCGGAAAGGTAGAGGAGCATTTGCCCATATAACAGACTTTACCAGTGGGTTTATCATATAGTGCCTGAATCCAATTCAAGAATTGACCCTTTATACCAAACGCAAGTAATGTGGCCCATAGAAAGTCCCACCCCACTCGGTCAAATGCCTTTTCAGGATCTAATAATATCATACCGAGTGGGGTTGACTTAATCTGTGCCACATCAAAAGCCATGATAGCCATATTGATATGAGCCGTTGTGTCCCTTTTAGGGATGAAGCCGTGTTGGTAAGGTGATACCATTTGTGCCATTAATGGTGCCAGCCTAGTAGATAATATTTTTGCGAATATTTTAGCGTCGCTATTAATGAGGGATATAGGTCTATAGGACTCTCTTTCAACAGCTGGTTTACCTTTTTTTACGAAAAAAATGATTTGTGTTAATTCCATGACCTGGGTGCTTGCTCCCCTTTCCCAATAGCCGGAATCACTATAGACAGGAGTGGTATTAATTCCTCTGCGCATGTTTTAAATAGCTCTATAGGGATCGAGTCTTCCCCTGTGGCTTTCCCTGTTGCCAGAGAATTGATGGCTATTCTAATTTCTATCGGTGTAATATCCTCGACTAATTGATCAGATTGCTCCGGGTCAATAGGCAAGACTTTATTTAAGTTTAGGTAATGCTTAATCTTGTCATTATCCACCTCGTTCTCCGGGGTATATAGCTCCTGGTAGTATTGTGCAAACTGATTTAAAATAGCCTTTGTGTCTTGAAAAATTTGATTATTAGCCCCCTTAATTTCTTTAACGGCCGTTTGTGCTCGATTCTCGGCCACTCTATATGCTAATATTTTCCCTATCTGTTCCCCACCCTCAAATTGACTTAGTTGGTATTTCTTGATTTTAATTATGCTTTTTTCTCTAAGAACCTTGATTTTAGATCAACTAGTTTGAGACGTAGTGCCTTCTCATCATCTCCTTTTATAAGTGCTTCAGATAGTAAGTGTTCCATATTACGTATATCCGTTGTCATTTTCTCATCTTGATTCCTACGTTCCTTATTTTGTTGCCATATATATTGCTGGGAAAACCCACGGATGCTGGCTTTACATGTATCCCATACTATCCTTGGTGCTGCAGAGTGAATATTGAATTCTACAAACTCCTTTATATGTTCTTTTAGTTGGCCTAAAAAGATGGTATCTGAAAACAAATATCTAGGGAAAGAAAACACACGAGGAGCTTGTCTCTCCGTTAATATCTCAAACATAAGCATAATAGGGTTATGATCGGACGTAACTCTAGGGCAAATTACCATAGTGCCATTTTCGAGGATAAAATCGGAGACCCAGACCATATCTATGCGTGAGCATAGCTTGTGTGCGGCAGAGTAATACGTATAGCCTGCTACATTGGGGTATAGATATCTCCAAGCATCCTTGATTAAATGAGTTGCTGCTAAATCTAAAATTGCAGCCCTAGTCTTCCGCATCCTTTGAAAAGATCCCCTTTTAGTTGTATCTAGGTTATAGTCCATAATGCAGTTAAAATCTCCGAGCATAATGAGTTCCCCTTCCCACCCAAACAGTTCCAAATTAATTTGATCAATAATCCGGGGTTCGTCCACATTAGAAGCATAGACGCCACAAATAGTGTACCTAAAGCCTTCAATTATTACTTGTGCCATCGCCCATCTCCCAGCTTTATCAGTCAATGACTTATTTACCTCTACTCTGAGTTGTTTATGTCTAAGAATCGCAACACCCCGGATAGAAGCATTAAAATTAGTAGATACTAGGACCACATATCCAAGTTGTTCGAGTAGTTTCCTATCTTTGTACGCTATGTGAGTCTCAGTTAGTACTATAATTTGAGGGTTATACATTTTGAGCTCTTCAAACACCAGGTTCAGTTTAGTTTTACTATTTAAACCAGATACATTCCACGCTAAACACTTTAATTGAAACATTTAAAATAATACATTTTACTATCCTTGATTATGATGCATTCTAATGCTTTCCTTTTACTACCCCTTTCACTTATCTCACCCAAATTTGTAATATACCAAATGTACCAAAAGTTATCAGCCTTGCTTATCTTCCACACCAATATTTTTATCAGTTTACTTGCCCTCGAGATGCTTTTTTTTCCCCCTTGAGTCACAACCCCCCACCGCCCTTTACTAACCCCACCCCCTCCCCTTCTGTTTCTTCCTGGAGGCCCCCCCTTTCTCCTTGCTGCCGTTGTAATGGCAGCATGCGCAGAGTCGTAGCGCAGAGGATCCGGTGCTATGAGCAAGCTAAGTAAGCTATATTATACCGCAGTCTTTTAGAAGAGAAAAAAAACCATAAACAATATTGAACCAGCCTAAGCTGCAAGTCGAGTAAGAAGGCAAATAGGTAAATTCAAAAATTCAGTAATTAAATAATTCATCACGATATAGCCCAATAGCCAAGAAGTTTCAGTAATAGTGGACTATGTAGTTTCAGCTACAGTAACAATATCAATGTTCAGGTCCATGTCCACTCTTCTCCACTTTCCATTTGCCTACAATGTGCTCCACCTCCTTTGCTTCAGAGAAATAATATGTTCGACCATTCTTTAGAACCTTTAGTTTTGCCGGTTCTTTCAGAAATGCCTGACCTCCCAATTCTTTTATCGGGTCGATAAATTGTCGTAACTGCCAGCGCCGGTCCATAGTTAACTTGCTTAGATCAGATCTAACAAAAAAAGTAATTGAGTCCGTAGTCACTGGAGTATTTGGTCTTGCCTTCAATGAGATCGCTTGTCGTAGTAAAAAGTTACCAATGTAAGTCAGAATAGGTCGTGGGTACTGATTATTTTTGTTCCTTTGAACCAATGGGAGTCGGTGAGCCCGTTGCACTTGCGAGTCCCAATCCCAGTCTGAGAGCTCAGGAAACGCCTTCTGGAATAAATGCACAATGTAGGCTCGAGCGTCCGCCCCTTCCGCTCCCTCTCCAATGCCAAAAACGCGGAGGTTCTGCCTCCGTTGTCTATTTTCTAAATCTTCCAGTTTGATCTGCATATGAGAGAGTTGAGTCTCGTGTCTATTCAGGACTGTTTCAGAATGAGCACCTTTTTCCTCGGTTGATACAACCCTCTGCTGAAGTTCTTCCATATCCTGAGATATAGTCCCAAGTTTGCAAGACATCTCGAGAAGCGAAGATTGAGTTTTATTGCTATCTTCTCGCATCTGTTGATAGTGATATTGAGCTTCTTGTTTTTGCTCATTAAGCAACTGCAAGATCATCTGAAAAGATGAGGAGACTTCCCCCGGCAAAGTCCAGTCAGAAGGTGTATCCCTTTGAATAAGAGTGTTATCGGTATGATCAGGCCTTATGTAGTTTATCATACTGTCCTTGGCTGGTTCAACCATTAGAGATGAGCATGAAGATGAGGGTAAAGATGTAGGTAATGCGACTTGCACAGGGGTGGTCCGAGATGGTGTTAGTGCTGATGTTAATAGGGTAGTTACCCCTGTTACCCCTGTTACCCCTGACCCTACTATATCAGTGTCAGAGGCCAGAGGAGGGCTTCCTGCCATTCGTGTTGTATCCTTAGAGGCATCGGCTCCAATAACAGCATCCTCCAGTATATCCACTGCCATTGTCCCTGCCAAGGTTGCCACCTTTGGTATAGCGCCTGTTTCGACCGGGCTGTTCCCAGACAGTCTCAAGGCCATTGTTTTAACACCACCTTTTGCCTGTACCCACTTCCTTATAGGACTGTTTTCGGCAATCATTTTCACCGTTGTTATATTTGGTTTGCTCGTCGTTTTTTTAAATTTATTTTTCACTTTTCCTTTACCTTTCCTTATACCGTTGGCGTTACCTTTGGCCGAGTGCAATGGCGTGGAACTACCCTGGTCTGGACAATCACTATAATTGTCATCCGTATCCGACCCGTCTAATTGCTCCGCCGGTTTAATCTGATCGTCTTGCTTTGCTGCCCCGATTTCCTCCGATCCATTCCCCAATAGTTGGTCAACCTCTAATATCGATTTTTCACCTTCAGTCAGGGCACACTCAGAGAGTTCTTCTATGACCTCAGCTGGTACAGAGGTAGAGGGGCTCGATGACGGCGGTGAAGAATTTATATCCTTTAAAGTTTTAGTGTTGAGCAGTGACCTGGCGTCGTCAATTACAGGCAGAATGATTAAGTGAGTCTGTATGTCATTACCGCCAGTAGAATCAGCAGGAGCATTTAGAACGTCGGCAGCAGTGTCAGTATCTATAACATTATGCACCCCCCCTATTAAGTTAGTTTTACCTTTCGGTTGGATTAAAGAAGCAGCAGTAGCAAGGATTGGTGTGCATTTGTTAGGTGCCACATCAGGTGCCACATTAGGGATCAGGTTAGAGTTCAGATTCGGATTTTGCGTACCGGGGAGCGTCTTACCAGCATTCAAGCCAGATTTCTCCTGTTTATTCCCTTTCTTAGCGCCATCTGGGATCAAATCCGCTGCCACTGCCACTGCCGCTGTCACTGGCACTGCTGCTGCTATCGCCGTTGTTGACGCCGTTGTTGGTGCTGTTG
The DNA here is from genome assembly GCF_964261635.1 of Lissotriton helveticus. Classification (NCBI taxonomy): domain Eukaryota; kingdom Metazoa; phylum Chordata; class Amphibia; order Caudata; family Salamandridae; genus Lissotriton; species Lissotriton helveticus. Next base: position 334,248,868 of record NC_136060.1, on the reverse strand, counting down.
TTGTTGTTGTTGTAGGGGGCAGCACTTCGGGTTCCACCGTGTTACCTCCCGCCTGCTTTGTAGTTCTTGTGCTCCTTACAGGATTCTTAGGTGCCATCATAGGTAGAGTTGTTGCGACAATTGTTGTAGGGCCAGACCAGTCAAAACCTATATTCCAATCAGCCAGGAAGCTTAGCCGAGTAAGTACGGTCCACCCCTGTGAGGTCTTCGGGGTCAGCCGTGGGAGATTAATTGTCTTGAAAATCTCTCTGACCCGGCTCCCGAGGGATCGCAGTCGTAGTCGTAGCATCCGCCAGAGTTGCTGCTCCCACTCCTCTTATTCCACAAAGCAATTTTCCTTCCCAGGCTCTTTTTTTTTTTTTTAAAAAGCCACTGCAGGTAGATTATAGAAAGCCTGGCTCTGAAAAACGGCTCACCCGATACTCACAAGAGGAGAAGCCAACACGCACCCGCCAGCCGTCCTGCGTCTTACAGGCAGACCATCTCTTCGATTGCGCTGTGCCTCTGCTCCGTTCCGTATGCTTGGCCACTGCTCAATCCGCTATGCTGTGATTCGAGTCCGCTCCGATGCTCGGAAGTCAGGAGGCTTCACCTCACTCCGCCTCTGCCTTGCTCCGCCTCTCCGTACTGCAACGCGGCACCCTGCTCCAGCTCCTGCGCGGCTCTACAGACAGCCGCTGTGTGTCAATGCGCTAGTACGCTAGCAGATAAGCGGGTAAGTCGGTTCGTCTTAGAACCCCCCCTGTGTCTTCTCCGCTCAGCCGCGACATTTGACTGCAGAGTGAGCAGTCAGAAAAAATCCGCTAACGGCCATAGCATTGCCGGACCCCCACAGCCACTCTCTGCTCTGGCGGCATCAGTCCGCCATCTTGGCCCGACCTCGAGAATGAACCTACACATTTCTTTACATGTGCACGGACACCTCCTTTGTCAGTGTAGACTCTGGCCCCAGACACACCACAGGGGGGTAGAGCCAGCACTGTGGAAGGCAGGCACAGTCCTATTCAGGCCCAGGTGCTACTTCTCCCACTACTCCAAATGCAGATTGGCCTATTCAGCCTAGCTCTGACTCAACCAGCTCCTCTGGAGCCACTGCACATCTCCGGTCTATGTCACTCCAGAGCCAGGCATGCAATACCCAACAGGCAGGCACAAGGACACATAGCACACAGAAATACCCATTTCCAAAAGTGGCATTTCTAAAATAGTGATCATAAATCTGCAAACACCATTACGCAGCATTTATTTCCACTATTCCAAACATACCAGACTTGTCCACGCTACTCATCTCATGTCAGGAATTGTCACTGAAACACATATCCCCAATGTATTCCTATGAGAGGGCAGCCTCACAGTAGTGAGAAACCAAAATGGCTGTTTGTCACTAACTGGACATGCCACGCAGTTAGGGCACATGTTCTACCTTTTACCTACAGCGCACCCTGTCCATAGGGCTAGCTAGAGCCTACCTTAGGGGTGACTGATATGTAGCAAAAGGGGAGTCACAGACGTGGCAACCACTTTATGTGCCACGTCACAGCTGCAGTAAACTGTGCATGCAGGCCGAGCAATGGCAGAGGCCTGAGACAGGTTTGAAAGGCTTCTTTGGCGGGTGGCGCAAGCAGCGCTGCAAGCCCACCGGTAGCATTAAATTGGCCCCGGGTATATGAGATACCACTTTACAAGGGACTGATAGGTAAATTAAATACGCCAAACAGGTGTAGACTAATCTTCCCACGTTTACCAAAGAGAGCACATGCACTTCACACTGGGCAGCAGTGATAAACTGCAGAGAGTCCTAAATCCACCAACACAAGGTCAGAAAAAATATTAGGAGGAAGGCAGAAAGTTCAGGGATGACCCTGCCAAAAGAGCCAAGTCCAATACATTTTAAGAAATGTGAGAGTTCAGTAGCTTTGCCTAGGTGGTGGCCGAGTCCAGTTAACAAAACTACCCCCATCGCAAAATCAGGTTAGTTTTTGACAGGAAATGTTGATGTCTCCACATTATGGTTTTGGGCTTTTGCTGTGGTGGACGATAGGCCCATTCATAGACGAATGGAAGCATTTTCATCACAATAATTGAGAAAATGCTGGCCAATGGGAATTTAGTGGATCCCTGTGTATTCCCGAAGTTTATATCACAATGCAAGGAAAATGTGGGATTTTACGCAGAGCTTGAGGTATTCAGAGCATTTTGGGTATGAAAACATAATGAGATCCATGTAAGGCATGCCATAGTGAACTGCCCTAGAAGTCAAGTTTTCAGAAATGTCTGGAAATGGGTGGTTTTCCCATGTGGCGGCCTCCCAAAGTCCACAAAGTGTTGCTATTTACTATGGCAAGTTGGCCCATACTTGAAATTAGTCCCACTCTCCCAGCCCTTATGTAAAAACAACACCAGAAAGAATCAAATGCCCTCTTGCTCACCATTGGGATGGGTTGTGTTCGTCCATAGGGGAGCAGAAAAATATTGAGACATTAGGATTGACATTATGGCATGATGTCAGGAGGGGCCAGACCAATATTTTACAGAAAAAAGTAGTCCTGCCATCCAGTGAGATTTTTGCCCCCTGGGGGCAAACTGGGGGCAAACCACTCTCTGCCCCGTGGCATACCAAAATAGTGTTCCCTGTAGGGGTGGGAGCATGGCCGAATGTCAAAGCGGCACAAAGCTGTGCATTTGACTTAGGGGCTAGTCAGTCCCTCATCACTTATGCGAATGTCAAAGTGTGACATATGTGCCTTTTTCTTATTCCTCAAATGTGAAATCTGAGGTGCATAAAGTGGGCTTTTTAACCTCGAGGGGCAGATTTGGGATATACCTCCTATCTGCCCCCAAGGGGGCAGAAAAGAACTATTGCCCTTTCTGGGTGGGGTGTATGACTCAATGCCAGGGTGGACCATCCCAACCTACTGTTCGTTTTGGTGCCATTTTGAAATCCGTGGTGTCTAGTGGGCTTTCTACTCCCAGGACAAATTTGTTTGTCCCTGGAATGTTGGGGACAGAATGACAGGTTGCCCTTTATGGGATGGAGGAATGGCCAAATGCCAGAGTGCAACACCCTCCCCCTTTCCTTTGATCCAAATGCAAAATCCCTGGTGTCAAGCGGGCTTTCTACTTCCATGGGGGCAGATTTGGGTTAACCTCCCTAATTAAGACAATCCTCCCATCTGCCCACACGGGAGCAAAAAGACACGTTTCCCATTCTAGGATGGGGTATTGCTAGATACCAGGGTAGGCCACCCCATCCTTTTGTATGTTTTGGCACCTTTTTGAAATCCCTGGGGTCTTTTGGGCTTTATGCTCTCTTGTCTCTTGGGGGGTGGTGGGTAGCGACACATTAGGGTAAACCTCCAAACTACACCCCCATGGGGGCAGACAGACTGTTGCACTCTTATTGAAGTGGGACCATGGCCATCCACACCAATATATTTTATAAGTATTCCCTTGTGTCTAATGGTCTTTCTCCACCTTCCCTCAGTAAAGCAGGTTGGAGCAAATTACCCCTTTAATTGATTGCTCTTGGTCGGTTAACGTTAGTAGGACATTGTCCACAAACCAGTGAATTTTATGTTGTTCCTCCCTGGAGTGTATACCACTAATTCCAAAGTGCTGCCTTATTGTCGCTACCAGCTGTTCAACCACTAAGGTGAACACCAAAGGAGAAAGGAGGCAGGCCTTCAATTATTGTCTTGCAGGGAATGTTATCTGGTCTGTCCCTGTTGACGAGGACTTTCATTGTTTTCATAACTAGTTTCAATCCACATTTGTTTTTAATACCCCAGACCTATCACATCCAACACCCAGTTGACCCTGTCAAATGGTTCATCAGAATTCAGTGACAGTATTATTAGTGGAATCATTCTCCTATTTGTCTTTTGGATTACTTCGATTATGCTTCATATATGAATTGCCTCTTGTCGCTATTTTATTGATCCCGATTGGTCAGGATCTATTAAAAATAGTAGGCGTGGCATCATCCTTTTTGCCAGCACTTTTTTGAAAATATTCACTTATGAATTCAGAAGCGAAATAGGCCTATAAGTCTGCATTTAGTGTTAGGTTTGCCTGATTTATAAATGAGTTAAATATTTGCAGCTGCCATTGATGGCAAGGCAACCTGTGACATGAGAATTGAGTCAAAAAGAGTCACAGGGTGAGGTGTCAAGTCGGGTTGAAATTATCTGTTAAATCTATTTTTCAGGCCATATGGAGTGCTGCCTTAGTGGGGTACATATCATGGATAACTTTAGTGGTCTTTTCCGTGATTATAGGGAGTTCTAAATTGTCACCATTGGCCTTGTTAAATGTGAGCAAGCTCGCTGAATTTATGAAGTGATCAACCTTGTCCATGGCAGCCGGTTCCTCTGGTAACGTTATAAATAGAAATCATGAAAAGCTTTGAATTTGTCCTAAGTTCTACTGAGAGTGTTACCATCATGTCCAGGGTGGGAGAGGATGCTACCTAAGGCCCTTTTATGATCACAGCTATCAAGCCAGGAGTGAACAAGGTTTATTAGCATGTTCATAAAATTTCAGTTTAAGACAGAGAAGTGCTTTTTTTTATTTCACCATGGCTAAAAGCCCTCTTTGACTAGTAAGAGCAGTAATCCTCCTTAGTACTCTCACGAAGTCCAATGATATGTGCTCTGTTTCTAGTTGTTGCAGTTCGGTTCTAGGGACTCCCTGTAAGCCTGACTTTCCAGGAGTTGGGTTGCTCTTTCCGCAATGCAGCTCCCATGGAATACTGCCTTGACAAAAAAAATTCCGGGACACCTATCCCATATAATTTTCATGGCAATTTTTCTGTATTGTGTCCTTCAGTTCCTGCCTGATCAGACTATTCTTCAAGAGGCATTTGTCAAATTTCCAACTCCTTCTCTTAGGTTTATTGCAAATTAGTTCTCTCCTACATCAGCGTAGCTTGGTCGGAGATCACTAAAGAGTCATGTTCAAAATTAGAGGTAACATCCACCACCTCATGAAAGTCTCAGAATAGCCTGAGAATAGGACTTGTGGACGTGGGTGTGGAATGCATTTTCACTTTCCATGGAGTGTTTGGCCAACTACAGATCCACAAGGCTTTCTATCCTGTTTTCAATTCCCTAGACATATCTATCAGAAAGGGTCTTTATCTATGAAGGCTTTAGGGACAAGACTGAATTCCTCAAATAGGGCCCTCTGTTCTCCACTCCCTGATCCTGTTAATAATTTTGAGCACAAAGTGTTGACCCTGGTTGGGTTTGTAAGTGTTTAAGATAGAAAGCGTATATCCCTGGTGTCCTCCCCGTGTTATCCTGTACTACTTTAAGTTCCTTTCTCCAGGGTAGAGTTTACTAGCCATCAGTATTGCCTGACTTCTGATGGGTCTCTGATGGATCTGTTGCAGGCATACTAACTCAGGGAAAGCTTCGAGAAACTCTCTCCATATTTATTCACACTTGCCTTGCAAATGTAAGCCTCTGATGTTCCATGATAATAATTTAATCATGGGCCTCTATAGGATTAGTGTGCTGTGAAGTGATCGGGGAACTGGTAAGTATGCTTTGTCATCTAGCAACCCAACTTCCTCCTTCAAGTGTCCCCTCCATGGGGAAGGACCAAGATATGTCCCAAACCCTATGATGTGTCGTGTTATGGCCTGTGAAATCTTCCTCCCGGCCCCACAAGAAAGATTTGTACCTCAACTAACTGAATTACTCCTAGACTGCCACCCTCACAAGAGTAGTTGATTTAGAGGCTGGTGGTCTTCGAAAAGTTGAGTACTCAGTACAATATCTGGGCTAACTGTCCCATAAAGATCTATGTTTAGTAGGCAATGGGTAAATATCCAGGTATCTATGTGAAACCCAAGAGGTTGAGTCTAAGTTGTCCATTGTTTAGGTAGAAAGTAACAAGTGGGAAGGGCATAGGTTAAGGTGTTTTTTGTCCTAATTATCAACCTCTTCTGCATGGCTGCCAAGATGGTATTAATTGTGGGATTCAGCCAAAAGAAAATTAAGGTTTTCCTTACCTTTATGTCATGCCCAAACATGGCTGATAGGATTTCACATACCTTTTCCCAAAATTACCCAAAGTAGGAACACTTGTGAACACATGCATATCAGTTGATTTTTCTAAACTACATTGTGTAAATCTGGGTACTTCAAAACAATTGGCTTGCCTTTCAGGAGTCCAGTATATCCTGTGAAGGATGTAAAAGTAGTTTCTCTTTAAGGTAGCATGTTTTACAGTTTTACAGTTTTATAAAGCAAACTTTGAGATACCTGCCATAAATCTGCTAAATCCAGCATTGGTAGGGACCTTTACGATCGCTAGTATAACTGCATTTGATTCTTGTCTTCTGCCTTAACAACTTCCTAGTACCAGATAAAGATTTTGTGGTTTAATTTTATATCATCTTGAATCATATCCTTATAGTCTCAGTTGTCCTGATTGGTCCACTATTGACGAGACCACTCTGATTACCGCTAGTAATATCTAAATTATGACAGCATACCTTTAATGAGCTAGATATAGCCTCCCAACTTACGATATGCACTCAATTTCTAAGGTCCTTTCCAGTTTCTAATGCCTGCATATTTTAGTGGGAGGCAGAATTTGTGATCCAAACATCATGGTGTTCTGGGCAAATCCCATATTGGAGCAAATTGAGTGTAGTAATGAATGCCAAGTAGGTTCCTTAAGTGATACCATACACTGTAACATAGCTTTTAAAATTTTCAAAGAAACTTTAAAAAAAAATTTGAAGCACATATTTATTTTAAGACATACCTTGGCAAACATCCCTTAGCATAGAACCACACAAAAAAAACATGGTGATTTCTCTGGCTGTGTCAACAGAATTCTACTATTTTTAAATTGGAAAGCATATGCATATATTTGGAAGTCATGTAAAGCCAGACCACCATGAGAGTTTCACACCCTTTGAGGACCAGATGATACAGCTAACCACAGACTGTACTTTGGCAATGCTATTTTTGAAAACAAGAGCCAAATGGTGTTAAATAAAAGGTGCGTTTGGCTAAAATAATCATTTTTAATAGATTTACTCAGTGATGGCTCCTCGAGGGAGTGTTGCAAGGCAGTGGGGTGGGGAGGGAGAGGTGCAGGATGGGGGGCAGTTAACTATGGCATAAGGCTGAACAGAGTTAAGTAACTACATAAATAAATAAAACAAATTACATTGCGCTCGCTGCATCGCCATTTGCGATGCAGCGCGTGCAATGTAATTAGCTTTATTTATTTATGTAGTTACTTAACTCTGTTCGACCATATGCCGTAGTGTACTAACCCCACCCTGCCCCTTTGTCACCCCGCCTTTCCCACACCGCAGCACTCCCTCGAGGAGCTGCCACTGGATTTACTCAACCATAGATTTTTAATGACAGGTCTTTCCATCTCCTTAAAAGGCCCTTATGAACCCTCCCTAAGAAACATTCTGATAGCATCTCTAAAATTTGTGTCATTTGCACTCTGAAATACTTTACCTGAATTTTAGGATCTTGTATAGCCCCTTTAAAATTCCACACATTATTTAGTTTGTTTTCCTTATTGATCTGGTGACCCAATAGGTCCCCAAATTAATTTGCCAAATTCTTTATTTTCATTATTAATTTGACTGCATCAGATGGGTAGATTAATATATTGTCTATTTATGAGGTCACCTTTCTAGCTAGTCCCAAGGGCTTGAGTAGGAAAATATTTTTGTCCAAAAGAATTAATTAGGTGAATGGTTCTATGCACAGATGAAACAATAATGGAGAGAGAGTGCATCCTTGCCTAGTCCCTCTTGTGATGTAGAATCACCTTGAGAATACCCCATTTATAATGATTCTAGCAGAAGGGGCCCTCTATATAGAGCTTTTATAATGTTAATCATTGTTTTACTGAATCCAAACACCACCCAAGATTTCCCAGTGATATATCCAATTGACCCTATCAAACGCCTCAGTCGCACCCAAGGTAGCCATTGCTAATGGTGTTCCGCATGTTTTGACTACATCAATGGAACCTATAAGATTTGTCAGCTCATTTATATATGCCTACCAGTTATCATTGTCTTTTGATCTAGATGAACAATTGTAGGGGTAGTGCCCATGTTGCATATTGCAATGACGCCCACAAACACTTTACAGTCAATATTTAATAATGATATAGGTCTGTTGGAATCTAGCTTTTTAGGGTCCTTATTTGTTTTTAAGATTAGTTTTATGGTGGCTTCATTTCATGAAGGGAAACACCTTCTTCAGTATGCCAAATTTAATTAAACAATATTTCCCGTTTTGGAACTACCTCTTCTTGCACTGTTTTACAAAGCTTTTCTGGGATTCCATCAGGCTCTGCTGTGTTCCCATTCTTTATTTGTTTGATTGTATGTTATTATCACTTCTTCAGTTTTATCAGTCATTAAGACTATAGATTGGGTGTCTGATATGCCTAGCAATGTTTTATCTGCTAACCACCTTCTAATTTAGTTTGAATCAGAGTTTATTTCTTCCAAATATAAAATGATAATGTTTTTCAACAGCTCAGCTTCTATTTCTTCTGGAAAGTTTAGCTCTTGTCCTGATTCCATATCAATTAATGTTTTTTAATGTTTTTATAAGACTTCTGGCCTCTTCTGTTTTCTGTTTGGAATCCAGCAGACCCCCACAGTTTTCCCTGTATGCAAAATCCTTCATCTTGCTGACTATATTGTGCTCTAACAATTTATTTTCCACATATATTTAGAGATCATTTTGAGTGATTTCTAGGTCTTATCTTACCTTGAAAGATATTCTGGGATCATTTGTGCTTAGGTGCCGGACCGCACCTTGATTTTATGAAATGTGGTCTTCCAATTTTCCTACGGTCCTCACAGCTCATCATAATATAATTAAATGATGCCTTTCTAATACACCACCTAATGTATGCCTTGTAGGAATCCCAGCCCATATTACAAGAGGCTGGATCCCTGTTTTATTAAAAGGATTTCTGAGTTTGTTCCTTTAATTATTGCGGTGTTTGCTTATCAGTTAGTAGAATTCTGTTTAGAGTCCATCTGGGATGTCGTTATGTTTCTGGACATTCTACACTTAAAGAACTTTAGAATGATCAGAAATGTGTGCTTAAAGAAGGGGTGGTTTCTCCATTAGGCCTGTGGGGGTGCCCCCTCTGAAAATTCCTACACACACATTAACAAATATAAAATAAATTGATTTATTTAGAGATATAATCATATCAATAAATACATTGCTGTATTTAAGTCTGGATTGTCTGTTTCAGGCTGCCTGTCCCGCCTTGCTCTGAAGCAGGAGACCTAAGGCGGACAGTAAATCAACTTTCTTAACGTGACCCGTGCAGCATGGCTTTCTGTTTTAAAGCCCTTCATTGCCATTGGGTCTCTGGTTATATGCACACTGTAGGCCACTGATGCAATAAGCGTCACAGTTTCGGGCATAGGAGACTTCATCCTGGCGTGATTTCAGACGTACGTCATTCAAAGTCGTAGAACCCACCCTTTCCTCATTAGTGAGAGTGGATGCAAGCATGTCTGATCCTGTGCCTTGTATGTGCTCAGTGCTTTCAAATGAATGCTGTGGTCTGTATATTGTGCCCATCATCACTTTAACCCCTCCCTCCCCCACTGTGACACCCCAGGCCATCACTGCACATTGCTCGCTCCTCTAGAAGTGGAGCTGTGGGATTTGATCCCTTGTGAAATGGATCCAAAGAAGGAGCAGGTTTGCTCTTGTTCTCTTGCAAAATGGATCCAAATATTCGAGTGAGAGATATGTGCTTACTGTGTAACATGTGCTTACAGTTGCCAGTTCTCTGATGTATGGCATTACAACTGGCCCCATGTACATGCCCCTAAGTTAACACTGATGCTAAAACCATGGATTGACTTGCAAACAATGAATGTTAAAAAACGTTGAGGGAATGCATTTCAGTGATTTTGTTCCTGTCTTATTTTACATGCTTTACTTAATCTTGCATTCCCCTTGAGTTAGCTACTTTATAATGTTGTTTATCTGTATTTTGTTCTGTGCATACTTTGAAGCTTGAGCCATGCCAGGTGTTTATGAGGGGCTTTGATGGAGCACTTAGGCACTAAGGCTAAAGCCAAACAAAGTGCCTGTCAGTGGTTTGTCCTCTCTGCAGAGCAAACAGAACAATATTTGTGTATTCCATTTGTAACTGAAATTCTGTGGATATGTGTGTGAAGGGGTCAAAATATGTCAAAATATTTGCAAGGCAAAAGTAAGAGAAATTAAAGTGAGGGAGGGCAGTGCATGTTGGGGCAGAGATGGGAGGAAGGGCACTCTGGGAAGAGTGAAAAGAGGATGCTGAAGAGGAAAGAGAGGGGGTTGAAGATGTGCTCATGGACAAGATATGCAGAGTAAAAAAGGATACATATCTAACATAAAGCACATATAATTGATGGCCAAAACTCCTTCCACAGGCCTCAATGCTATTTATTTCGCAGTCTCACTATTTCAGAATTGAAACATTTCTAATGTTAAATACTTATAAGAAATCATTGTTGTTATTCATTTATCTTAAACAGCTAACGCCCAGTGACAAAGTCAATAGTACTGACAGACTTTGGGCATATTTCAGTTGCTGTGCCATTTACCTGGATAAAATTACATCTCAGAGCAGCCATGGCCCATGTAGGGCTTGCACCAGGCGGTGACGTGTGGGGGGGAGGGGCAAGGTCGGGGTTGTAATATGCGGGAAATAGCCGATTTCGGGTAACAAAAAAAAAATGGTTGTCTGCGTGCTGCCTCGGATTTGGAGATGCAGCGCGTGCAACTAAATTCATTTTTTTTTGTTACTTACCTGAAATCATCAGTTTCCCACATATTACAAACCCCCCCACCCTGCCCCTCCGCCGCCCCATGTCACCGCACGGTGGCACACCCTACACGGGCCGTGGCTGTCTCAGAGAGAAACCAAAATACCAGTCTGATGGCACATTATGGGAATCCCAGAAATGTATTTGGCATGTTCCGTTATAGAGAGCACCCCCTTTTTTCATCTCACGTAAAGACCTGTCTGCACATATTTCTATATGACTGGATACAGCTAGCATTGGTGAGTTCTTCTCGAAGTCTGGTTAGAGAATATTTTTCCAAAGTTAATGCCGCATGCAGTGCAAGACACTGGGCAAGCATACATTTTAAATGGCTAAAGTTATCATGCAGAACAATTTACACATTACAGTTACTGTTGAACAAATTAATGCAAGAAGATTTGGGGCAGTTTTTAATGTGTTTAATATTTAAAGACTATACGTTCCCACTGCTTAATAAGCCTTGCTTTATCGCTAGATTCATTTGCTTTAAAATGCACCATTTGCCCATCTTTTTTTCATTTCTTTCTCAGGAGAGGGACTCCCCCTGGACTCGAGGTTTGTCCATTGAACTTGTTCACATCGCTTGCTATATACAAATCATGCCCTACGTTTATGATCCCCACTTTCAAATATCACTAGCAGCCACTGGCTTAAAGGGAAGTTACCGCCCTAGCCATTTGGATCTAGAGTGGCGCACATATTTTTTACTAATAAAGGATATGACCCCTCTGGTTCCCCCATTTCAAATGCCAAATGACGCATGAACCTAAGTTGAGCATCATATCTTTTAGTCTAAGAGGTACTTTCGGGGTGGGAATATATTTACACTTAGATGTCCTGTCTAGTGTGGTATCTACAATGGCATTACAATCTTCCCCTGCTAAACAGTGAGAATGTTTTGTTTTTCTATAGTATGTAACCCACTGATGTTGCAAGTAGGAAACTTGATCAGCTTGCCCATATCTGTTTCTTGCCCCTTCTCCCTTCTTTACTCTTAAGCTCTATCTGACTTAAGTTCATATTTCAGTGACTGTGTGCTGTTAAGTTGTTTCCACTTTTTTACTCTATTTGTGATGAGGACTTGTTTAATGATTTTTTTACTTCCTTCATGCTTCCTACCCTGTGCTCTCCTAATGAGAGCCCACCCTTACTTTGAGGCATTATTACCATGCCAATTCGGGACATACCAGATGAGGTGACTTTATTAATCTGAACCACTGGCTAACATTAGGGACCAGGGGACTATTATAGCTGCAATAGAAATGCAAGAAACGGCCTGAGGCCCCACTGTTTTTATTCAGCAGTTTAAGAAAAAAATAAAACGATAATAACCTAGTTATTATCATTTTATTTTTTCCTTTTCCGAGAACAGCAGGAAAGCTTTGTGAGGCAATGTGGGTGGGGCTTACAGAGCAGCCGAGGAATGGTGTGCCCCCACTCCTAAGTGCACATGACTGTTTGGCTGGCCCTCTCGGCTGCCCAAAATAGTCATGCGCACTTTCCCTCTTCTCCCCTCTGTGCTGCATTACAGCCTGGGTGGAGAAATGCCCTGACCCCCATGCCCCGTCGTAGCACTGAGCCATGGCACTCAGACCAATCACAATGCTGCATTGCAGTGTTGTGATTGGCACTCAGGGGAGCCTAGGTGCTTCCAGGCTGCTTCCTTTTCCTGCCGGTGGGAGAAGGAGAGACGCGACTAGGAGGAGCAGCAAGAAGGACGCGGCAAGCAGGTAAGTTTAATTATTTTTTAGGTCTCGACCTACGCAACGCACATTCGCTGCATAGGAAAGAGACCTCTTAAAATCGAGTGAGCTTTGCAGGCAAACATGTGCACGAGTTGCATTGCTTTCAATGCAACGCATGCACATTTTGCGATTTCCTTGCGGGAGCGAGTGGCGCCATATGTTATCAATTATCGCGCTGGCTCCCGCAAGGGAAACACTGCCTGTTCTCGGCCGCACTCCTCACCCCCCACCCCTAGTTGCGCGAGGTGAGCGCGCACTTGTTTACAGTTCTACGGTAGGCAGCTGTGGCCGTTACGGCTCGCCCTCTCCCCCTTGAAAGCTGCAACTCTTCACAGTTTATAGAAATACTATATAATTATTAAATACGTTTTTATTTTCATTATCACTATTATGTGTTTAGCTTTTGTTGTCGCCTAAACTCATATTAGAAGGGATCGATGCCGTGTCCGTGAATATTATTAGTGCTCACAGGAGAGAGCATAAGAGAACACACGTGAGAGCAAATAAAATGGGCAATGCAAGAAAATGCAAAGCAGACGGAAAACCGCAGCACCCGTGGCGTGTATGAATCCTGGCACCAGGGAAGTACAAGGAATAATTACTTAAAGCCCACCAAGGATGTCCGGAAATAAAGGTGGTTTCGTTTTGCCAGAATCCTGGCACCAGGGGAGCGCATGGAATAATTACTTAAAGTCCGTCAAGGATGTCCTAAAAATAAAGGTGTTTTCGTTTTGCCAGATATTATATGTGACTCCAGGCAGGTGTGATGAATAATATTGCTACTCATATCACGTTTACTATTACCCCATTATATTTCATTATTGATATATTAAGTAAGTCAATGTATGTATTGTTCCACTAGAAGATCGAGACCGCAGGAGATGAAAGAATAATTAAATGAGATCCCTGCAAGGGTCTCGTGAAAAAGGAGGCTTTTTTTTTACATCGATCATCGTAATAATAGTTGTTCTTATTTCATGGTTATTAATTATAACAGTTTATTGTTGATCGTACCTGTTACACTGTAAACATTATTAGCTGTTTTTATCTGCAATACATTTGCTGGCATGTTATGTTTTCTAGCATCGGCATTATTGCCAGTGCTATTTTTGGAAATATTAGTGGTGTTATTATAGTATGCTTGGTGCATGACGTTACCGTTAGCTGGCTGTAGATCTTTGCGAGGGAGAAGGGGGGCAAGCCAGACTGACAACCGTATTGTGTGTGTAGAAGGCCGCTTTCTTGAACAGGTGCACATCACAAACTATATTTACTGGCTCCTCGCCTTCCAAAACTAAAACCTCTCTAAACATCGAGTTACCTGACCCCTTGCCTTTCCTCCCTCCGCCCCTACGATCCCCACACGATAAAAACATCCCCCACCCTGCAAAACACACTACATATTATGCAAATAGATTATATAAATACACCATAATACACAATCTTATCCCATAACCTTTGACCTTCTTAACCCTCCAAAACCTAACCTTCTATCCTTCTTCCTACAACTGTAACTAATGAGCACCAATGTAAACCTCCAACCTGTTTAACCTTTCCCCGTTCCTGAACACCAACTCCCCAACTTAACACTAACTAGCAAAAACTCCAGCCAAATTTGGTCAACTTCCAAAATAAACACCGCCAGCATCTGTTCCAAGCGACAACACACAATCAGAAAAACCCCAGCGCACCTGTTCCAAAAACTGGCCCTGCCGAAACCTGACAAAAAGCTAACAAAAAACTCCCAAAAACCCCGAAACCCAGGGAAGGTGGGCGGGGACAAAAACCTAGACTGCAGCACTCCCAGCCACCAGGTTACCAAAACCTAAAATGGTGACTGGGCAGGCACTGTAATCCCCTATAACCTGTTGGGCTTTACTTTAAACTTGGGCTGCTTTTGGGCTATCCCAAAGCAGCCCAAACACGGCACAACATGGCTGCTGCCATCTCGCCCCCCTCACCCTCCCAATCTGCCCTGGGGGCAGACCTCAAGGCTCGGCTGCCCCCAAAACGGGAGAAGGGGGGCAAACCAGACTGACAACCGTATTGTGTGTGTAAAAGGCCGCTTTATTGAAACAGGTGCACATCACAAACTTTATTAACTTGCTCCTCGCCTTACAAAACTAAAACCTCTCTACACATCCAGTTACCTGACCCTTTGCCTTCCCTCCCCCGCCCCTACGATCCCCACACGATGAAAACACCCCCCACCCTGCAAAACACAATACATAACATGCAAATACATTACATAAATACACCATAATACACAATCTTACCCCATGACCTTTGACCTTCTTAACCCCCAAAACCTAACCTCCTATCCGTCTTCCTGCAACTGTAACTAATGAGCACCAATGTAAACCTCCAACCTGTTTAACCTTTCCCCGTTCCTGAACACCAACTCCCCAACTTAACGCTAACTAGCAAAAACTCCAGCCAAACTTGGCCAACTTCCAAAACAAACACCGCCACCCAGGAAAGTCGGGAGAATAGGTGGATACACCGCCTCCCTACTATCCTGCCCCCCCGACCACCCCAGCTCCCCAAAACAGGCAGAACCATCAAATCCCTAGCGGACCTCTAACAACCGCGACAACACCTCGCGCAGTTCCAGTAGGTAAAGATCCATCCCCAGATGCGACAAATGGACCCCATCAGCCCGAAACAGCTCCGGGGCATCATACCTTATATCTTTGTGCCAGATTCTAGAGAAACCCAGGTGCCCACAGAACCTCACATTCACCTTCCTCCTTGCCTTGTTAATTGCCCAAGGCTGCACCGCGCCCCTCCACTCCTGATGCGGCACAAACTCAGTCCAAACCAACACGCACCCTGACCACCTCCTTTTAATCTCACCCAGGTCCCTCTTCATGGCCCTCATAAGCACCAAACCAGACTCCCTTACCATATCATTTTCACCCAAATGCAGCACCAGGACGTCAGGACACCTACCCGCTACCACCATGGTATTGAGAGTGGAAACCACTTCCCGCCAAAAGATGCCCCCTTTACCCTTCCAAATTATGCTAAACACATTAGAGTTGAAACCCAAATTCTCGCCAAAATAACTGGATCGCACCTGCACCTGGGCCCTCCTAACAAAAGAATGCCCCACGATCCAGACCACCATGTCACTGGCGAGGGGACCCGTCACCGAACCTAAAAAAGAAACAAACAGTAAGTACATAGTCACCATCGCCTCCGCGCGCTTCAAATGCTGGGCGCGCCCCGGATGTAACGCCGATAACAGTCCGACGACCATCTACCCAGCCGTATGATGTCCCCTCGCCCCCGCCCTTGCCGGTGCGCCTCTGACGCCGCGCCAATCCTGAACGAGTGGGTACTAAAGTGCTTCCCATCCAGCCCCAGCCCTGCAATGCTTTACGCAGAACTGCCAGAAGCTGCGTCCCCGACACCCGACGGCCGTCCGCATGTCGAAAAACTGCCCCTTCCTGACGCCCCGCCACTTGCAATCTCAATCTCCACCTCACCGGACACCTGCCCCCCGAAGCGACCGCCGACAATGAAACCCAACGGCCTACCCCTCTCTGATCCGTCTTCACTCTTCTCAACCACAAACATACCTCCCCCTCCCCGAACGACACCTCTGACCACTGAAGCCCCACATCCTTCCGCACTCCCAGCAACTCGGATACCCTAAAGGCTCCCGCAAACATCCATGCCATCAAAGTGGCAAACAAACAGGCCTCCCCAGCGTTAAAACAACTCCTCGATGACCTGTTCCAGCAACCCCGGCGACAACGGCTGGCGGACCCTGCACCCCTTCCCGCATTCTCGGGCCCACCCTTCCAACATGCGACACCCAAGCTCCCCAGCCGATGGTGCATAACCCCACAAAAGTTTAGCCATAAACGCCACCCCCGCCAGTTTGCACGCAATCGTGACCTGCGTGAGTCCCTTGTCAATTAAATCCAGTATGCACTGCACCACGTCCTCCTGTCTCTCCCTTGCCGTGGACCGCCTCCGTGCCCCGGACGCCAAGAAATCCTTCCACGCAGTCAAGTACGTCACCTTCATGGACACCGCCAAAGACCTTATAACCAGCTGCAACATCCGGTGTTGCCTACGTACCACATCTGAGAGGGAATGCTGGTCAGATCCCGGTCTGCGTCCTTGGCTAAGCCACGGAATCTCCCCCACTGCGAATGAGACAAAGCATCCACTATTTCATTGTCGACCTCGGGCACATGCACTGCGCGAAAGGCAATATCGAAACGCTAGCAGCCAAGCACAAACACACGCAGCAGCTTCAACACCTGTACATCCCTGGCTGACTGTCGATTGACCACCTTCACCACTGTCATATTGTCCACGTGTAAAGTTACCCTCCTGTGTGCCAGCAGTTCCCCCCACAACGCCACTGCCACCACCAAAGGAAAAAGCTTGAGGAAAGCGATACTCCTGCCCCCCGCCCACTCCGGGGGCCAATTCACCGCACACCACCGACCTTACCAGTACAATCTAAAACCGTTGCTCCCCGCCACATCCGAGAAGATCTGCACGTCCCAGACCAGTGCCTCCCCCAGCTGCATGGGGATTCCAATGAAATGCTGTAAGAAAAAGCGCCACATCCATAAATCCTCTTTGACTCCCGTGGGGAGCCGGACGTGATGATGCGGCGGATGTCGCCCTGCCAAAACCCTGGCCAGCCTCCCCACGCACACTACTCTGCATGCGAAATTGAGGTGGCCTGGCAACAACTGTATCTCTAAAACCGTAACCTTGGGTCGTGCCAACATTCCTTCCAGGAGCTCCAGCATGTACTGCTTTTTATCCACCGGTAAACGGGCCTCCATAGCCAGCGAGTCCAGTTAAATTCCCAAAAAGGACAGCGCGGTGCCTGGCCCCACTGTCTTCTCCGGCACCAGTGGCACCCCCAACTCCCCCATGAGCTCTTGGAACCTGTCAGCGACTCCTAGCAGTCCGCAGAAACGGGGGAGCTGACAAAAAAGAAGTCATCCAGGTAGTGTGTAACACCTTGGTGACCCATCCTTTCCGTGAACAGCCATTGAAAGAACGTACTGAAGCACTCAAAAAGTGCGCAGGACATCGAGCAGCCCATCGGCAATGCTTTGTCCACGTACCAGCGGCCGTCAAACTGAATTCCCAGTAGGCCCTAATCGTCTGGATGGACTGGGCGATGCCGGAAAGCCGACTTGATGTTGCACTTTGCCATCCCTGCCGTTGCGTCCACCGACACTACCAAGGCCATGGCCGCATCAACGGAGGAATACGACACCTCTGTCTCCCGCTTGTCAATGAAATCGTTCACCGAGCCCCCTTCCGGCCAGGACAGGTGCTATATCAGCCGAAACTGTCCTCTCTCCTTCTTTGGCACGACCCCGACCGGGGAGACAATTAACTCCTCCAACGGCCAATCCTCAAAAGGACCCGCCATGCGGCCCTCGTACACCTCCTTCTCCAGCTTGTTCCGCAAAACCTTGGGGTGCTCCCTTGTGGACCTCAAATTGTTGGCCCACCTCCGCTGCCTGGGCCCCTTATGCCCCAAGTGAAACCCGTCCTGGAACCCCACTCGCAAACGTTCTGCGGCCCTCGCGTCGGGGTAATCGCGTTGCCCCGCCACCAGCCAATCTATGAGCCCTTGGGCCCAGGACCCTTATCACCTCTGCCTGCCCCGGCTGCCTGATGGGAGCCCACCCATTGACCACCTGTCGCATCCCGCTGCCCTCCTTTGGATGTGCCCGCCGCACCTCAGCACCTGACCAGGGGATGGCCATATCTCCCGCAGTCGGAACATTCGCGTACACATCCCTTTGTTGTAATCCCAACAAGGATCTGCCACGCCGGATTGAGTTTTGGCCCCTGCCCCCACCCCTCCCCGGGTGGGTCGACCTTGAAAGGGCTGATATATTATAGGCAACCCACTAGCTGTAAAAATGGTCTTCCCTGACCCTGCCAACCACATCGTATGTTGCCACAGGTCGGTGTCTAGCTCACCCCACTTCGCCTCCTGATCCCAGGTCATCCGCGCCCTGAACTCCTCGTCATACTGAGACCAGGCAAAACCGTCCCCGTGATTTGGGCCTTCCTGATTACGTCCATGTATTTAAACAAGGACACCGACCGCTCCGGAACTTTCTCGCAATACACACTCGCGAAAATTAAAAAAGCCGCCGTCCAGTTCTCTATCGTGAGAGGCACTTTCGGCCTCTTCTGGAGTTCATACTCCTCCTTTGAGCCCTTTTTCGCCCGCACGTCCCGATGAAGTAACTTAAGGATCTCCACGTACTCCCCCTTCCAAATCCGTTCCTTCGTAGCCAGCATCAAGTGTGCCCCCAGCGGTTTCGTGACCCCCATGTACGGAAGCTTCTTAATCTTGAGCTCCTTACTCTCCGGCTTTGCTACATCCTCTCCCGTTGCGCCCGTGCCTGCCGATTCCTCCCCGCCAGCGGACCCGGTCGCCGACGCCCCTTTGCCCACCGCGCCCGAGTCCTTGACCTCCGGCTCCAGGAGCACCACGTCCGGCCCCACCCCCTTGTCTGTCACATACTTCCCTTTTCGCAACCACACCCCCACCCCCCCTCCCCACCAAACGCGATGCTGCTGCCGCTGCTCCCATACCTGCACCAATGAATCCCCCGGCCGTCCTCCACTATGCCGGTCCAACGATGCTGCTCTTGACTTTCAATGTGACGCTCGAGCCGTCCGCTCTCGCTGGCCCCGTGACCTCTGTAAGACACTAGCAACACCATTATTATGCCCCTCTCTGCCCTTGCCATCCCTCAACTATCCCTCTTCCAAACTATCCTCATCCTCCACCACCTGCACAGAACCTGCCCCATACCCCCTTCCTGTCGGCGGTGCCGATTGCCCCCTGCCAGCAACATTAAACACCACGCGCATGTCGCTCCTCCAGTGACGATACTCCCAAGGTCGCTGGTGCCCCGTGGGTGCTGGGGTCGGCGAGCCCGCCTCGGGCCTTCTTGTGCCGGCCGCGACGGGATCCCCGCTGGTACAAGGCCGTCCCCAGCCCTGCCAAGTCAGGAGCCCCTCGCCGCTCTTCCTCCTGTAAGAAAAATGACCGGACTGGTGGGCTGGGTCCCTCACTCAACCGAAACCCTGACCCACCCTGCCTCCAACCCAACCCCCGTCCCCCCGTCCCCCACGACCTCTCATCCTCCTCTCCCCGCTTCTCCACCTCCTCCTCATCCTCGTTCCACACCAAAGCCCCAAAACCCGCACCCCCGTCATCAGACCACTCCTCCCCTTCCCCCGAGTCTCCCGCGTAAGTATGGGCTGAAAATTCGTTCCGCTCGCGGAATTTTGGGATTTTCCGCAATTTCGCGATCCGCGAATATCACGAAACCGCGGTAAAATCCGCGAATCAGCGGGGACGAATTTTCAGCCAAGCACTTAAAGGGTTACAGCAGCAGGTGCAAAAGTTGAAGCTAATTTTTTGTAACCTTTTACAAAAGGGTTACAAAGAAATTAACTTCAACTTGGGCACCTGCTGCTGTAAGCCTGTAAGTGCTTCCTGGCGCCTCGTTGCCTACTTGCAACTATTCTCTGACCCTGCTCTGACCCTTGAAGCAGGGTCAGAGAATAGTTACAAGTAGGCAATGAGGCGCCTGTCACGAAAATTAAACCTCAACAGGAAGCACTGACAGATATAAAAACAAGCATTTGCAATGCAATAGGTCTCGCAATAGGAAAGTTTGAGCTATTGGTCTTGTAAATGACAATTTTTTTTTATTTATGTGTTGTTTTGAAAATAGCAAAATTAATAGCTTTGTCATTTACAATGCCAATAGTTATAACTTTCGCAAATGTGACACCTATAGCATTTGTAATGCAACATGTTTGTATTCACGTGACTTAGTTGTATTGATATTACAAATTACAATGACTTTTAATTTTTTTAAATAATTAATACTTAAATAAAAGTGATTTTAATTTATAATGGCAATAGCTTAAACTTTTGTAAATACCTTTTGTGAAGATTATGTTCAGTGTATTTTATTGTGACGAAAATCCAAGAACAGAAGTGAAATATTAACATCTTTTTGTGACATTTGCAATAAAGTTTGAAACATTGAGAGAACATATTTGAACCAGTTGTTGTTGAATGGTTGCACCGATTGATGCTTGGGTGGTGCTGAGTAGTGCTGTGGTGGTGCTGAGAGGTGCTGTGGTGATGCTGAGTGGTGCTGTGTGGTGCTGAGTGATACTGGGATAGTGCTGAATGATGCTGGAGTGGTGCTGAGTGGTGCTGTGGTGGTGCTGAGTGATGCTCTGGTGGTGCTGAGTGGTGCTGTGGTGGTGCTGAGTGATAATGTGGTGGTGCTGAGTGATGCTGTGGTGGTGCTGAGTGATGCCGTGGTGGCGCTGAGTGGTGCTGTGGTGGTGCTGATTGGTACTGTGGTGGTGCTGAGTGATGCTGTGGTGGTGCTGAGTGATGCTGTGGTGGTGCTGAGTGGTGCTGTGGTGGTGCTGAGTGATAATGTGGTGGTGCTGAGGGATGCTGTGGTGGCGCTGAGTGATGCTGTGGTGGCGCTGAGTGGTGCTGTGGTGGTGCTGAGTGGTGCTGTGGTGGTGCTGAGTGGTGCTGTGGTGGTGCTGAGTGATGCTGTGGTGGTGCTGAGTGATGCTGTGGTGGTGCTTAGTGGTGCTGTGGCGGTGCTGAGTAATAATGTGGTGGTGCTGAGTGATGCTGTGGTGGTGCTGAGTGATGCTGTGGTGGCACTGAGTGGTGCTGTGGTGGTGCTGAGTGGTGCTGTGGTGGTGCTGAGTGATGCTGTGGTGGTGCTGAGTGGTGCTGTGGTGGTGCTGAGTGATAATGTGGTAGCGCTGAGTGATGATGTGGTGATGCAGAGGGCAGAAAGGCACAAAAAGCAGTCTAACAAAGGGCAGAAGGGCAGAAAAACAAGGGAAAAACGAGTCTAATAGAGGGCAGAAGGGCACAAAAAAATAGTCTAACAGAGGACAGAAGGGCAGAAAAACAAGGGAAAAAAGGAGTCTAACAGAGGGCAGAAGGGCACAAAAAACGAGTCTAACGGGGCAGAAAGGTACAAAAAACGAGTCTAACAGAGGGTAGAAGGGCACAAAAAACGAGTCTAACAGAGGGCAGAAGGGCACAAAAACAAGGGAATAACAGAGGGCAGAAGGGCACAATAAACGAGTCTAACAGAGGGCAGAAGGGCAGAAAAACAAGGGGAAAATGAGTCTAACAGAAGGCACAAGGGCATAAAAAACGAGTCTAACAGGGGGCAAAAGGGCAGAAAAACAAGGGAAAAACGAGTCTAACAGAGGGTAGAAGGGCAGAAAAACAAGGGAAAAACGAGTCTAACAGAGGGCAGAAGGGCACAAAAACAAGTCTAATAGGGGGCAGAATGAATTCCGCCCTGCGTGTTTGTCCACGAAGATCCCACCTTTTTGTGCAATACCTCTACTCAACTGGAGTACTTTCTACTGTCTAATCAGTAAGTGCTCCCTTGTTGGCTAAATGTATAGGGGCAGATTTACAATAACTGGCGCATCCCCAGGGATGCGCCAGTTATTGTGCGCCGCAGCTCCGCCACCCATGGTGCAGCGCACCATGTGGCAAAAACGGCACAGATGCGTCACGCATCTGTGCCGTAAAAGTAGCGCATTGCTGGAGCTGCATCGCGCTTGCGACGCAGCTCCAGCAATGCTCTGGGGGGCCCTATCTCCCCAATGCTGCATCAAGCCTTGTGCCTGCTTCAAGCAGGCGCAGGGTTTTGACGCAGCATTGGCCTAAAAGTGACTGAGTTAAATCTTGTAGATTTCACTCAGCCACTTTTAGGAGGCGTTCCTGCGCAGGAACGCCCTCCCCTGCGCCAGAACGCCTCCTGATGGCGCAGGGTTTTACAACGTGATGCATCTCTCAGATGCGTCACGTTGTTAATACCCAGCACCATGGCGCATCTTTTGTGCTGCCGCTGCGTCACAAAAGGTCTCGGTAGAGGGTGGCAGTGGTGAATCAGAGGGTGGCAGTGGTGAACCAGAGGGTGCTGTCCCCATACCCCCCACCCCAGCTCCCTTTGACACCTGACCCCCTTGACGCCCCCACTCCACCCCTGCTACCTTCTCTTCCATATCCCCTAGCAGGACAGTGCTCACTAAACCCCCTTTTCGGCTCCCTTCTCCCCCTTCTCCAACCCCGTGTCCCCCATCGCCAGTCCCTCCCCCTCCTCCTGTCCCGCGTCCCCATGCATGACCCTCCCAGCCCCCCTGAACCCACAAGCTCTTCCTGTGGCCACGGGGGGGGGGACTGGCACCCGCCGTGTCCTTGTATTTCAAGCCCGTCGGCGCCGGGGAAGCGCTCCATCCGCTCCCCCGCCGCTTGCTCACAGCCTTCAGCCCCGCCCCTCATGCACCCGCAGACGCCTCTTCTCTCGCTGTGGGGGAGCGCTCTTCGCGGCGCTCGCTCACTTCCCCTGACCTCTCCGCCCTCACCACAATGGGGGAAGCGCCTTCGCGCCTCCCCGCCGTTTGCCGCCCGCCGCCTGCCCCGGCCCGCCTACCCCCGCACCAGAGGTCCCGGGCGGAGGCGTGACCTCTGCCCCAGGCCTCCTCACCTTCAACGACGAGACCGCCCCCGAAGCAGCGGGCAGTCCAAACCACCAACAGCCCCCCGACAGTAGGCCCCTGGATCGCCCCCTGCCGCAAAGGCCTCCCAAGCTCCCCGCACCCTCCACCCCGTCCCCCAGGGCCTCACTCAAAACCTCCTCACCGTCAAGGGGCCTCACCTGAGTCTTCGCCAGTTTCCGTGGCGGAGAGCAGGCCAACACTGCCGCCGCAACCCCAGCAGATGCGCTCCTCGTCGAGCGCAATCCCCCTTGGGGTCCCACACGAAGGTCCATCCGCCCTGCCTCACTGAGCAGGAGGATGACCTCTAGAACTCGGGTATCCTTCTCCGCCATGAATGCACGCAGAAAACACCACCAAGCCCGAAACGCCAGACAAAACCTGGGACAAAAACCTAGCCTGCAGGGCTCCCAGCCACCAGGTTACCAAAACCTAAAATAGTGGCTGGGCAGGCGCCGTAATTCCCTATAACGTGTCGGGCTTTACTTTAAACTTGGGCTGCTTTTGGGCTATCCCAAAGCAGCCCAAAAACAGCACAACATGGCTGCCACCATCTTGCCCCCCTCCCCCTCCCAATCTGCCCGGGGGGCAGACCTCGAGGCTCGGCTGCCCCCCAAAACCTCCTTGTCGGCACAGAATAAAACATGTCATACAACGGCCGCTTGAAGCAGGAAGTTGTCCACCTGTTTGCTTCCTGTGTCAGGGCCCACCTCTGCTTTGGTTCACGTAGTCATCTGGTTATAACTAAGATGCCACCACCTTGGCAAAGAATATGTAATAGCACCCCCGCACAAAATGACGGCACCCTGTGGATATGCGTGGATTGATAATGAAACTCACGCCCAGAAATGACAAAATGTGACCCAGCGCTTGAAAAATTCCAAAAATGACCAGCAACATGGAAACCTCTTTTTGAGGAAAAAGAGTATGATTTGCATATATTTGGCGCATATAACAGTAGCTCATCGATATTCTTGCCTCTGAGGGGTCCGTTCGCAAGCCATCGCAGCGTGAGACCCCCGAGAGAAGGTTTCTGTTTTCAGCCTGTACTTAATACTTAAGTGTCCCCATTTCTGAATGCGCCTCAACAGCCCTCTCTACAGAGAAGCTGTCACCTGTTTTGATTGGCCATCAGCAGATATGTACATATCACACATGTATTTAAGATATTTGTTTAGCGGTGTATTCCTATGAGTAAAGCTTCGCAGTGCTGTTCTAGCCTTCATCTCTACCATGCTGTCTTTATAGAGTGCAATTTCAGCAAGTCACCTTAAACGTTTTGGCTCCGATTCACAGAAAAATGCATAAAAGTAAATTTGTAAATGTCCTCACTCTCTCGAACGTGCCTTTAGGCTTTATTTGGAATCCATAACACTTTCCAAAAGTATGTCTGGAGGGCTGAGTCAGTTTCAGGTTTCCGGCCATACTCCCTGGAGAGTCATGTGACGTTTGAGTGGTATTGAACAATGTAATGAGTTTTATTAATCATGATACTGTCAATTAATCTTTTACATGATAAAACAAGCATTGGCATAGCCAATAGGTCTCGCTTTTGGGACCTTATAAGTATTTAGTTATGCAGCACAATATCCATGGTGCAACAACATTGACTGTTGCATGGTTAAACACTTATAAGGTCCCAAAGCCCAAAGGCGAGACCTACTGGCTATGCCAATGCTTGTTTTATTTCTCAACTCTCCCCTCTCCCCTCCCTGCCTCCCTCTCAATCCCCCCCCTCCCGGTTCTGCCTCTCCACCTCCGATCAGTGGCGGCCGCCTCTGAGTTTTGGTAGAGGATGGCCCGCTAGCAAAAAGAGAGGCTCAAACATCACTTTCCTGTGATCCATTCTCTTAGATTTGAAGACTGAAATAAGTGAAAAATGTGGGA
This sequence comes from Lissotriton helveticus, assembly GCF_964261635.1. Lineage (NCBI taxonomy): Eukaryota > Metazoa > Chordata > Amphibia > Caudata > Salamandridae > Lissotriton > Lissotriton helveticus. The sequence continues at coordinate 334,223,800 of NC_136060.1, read as the reverse complement.
GTTCAGAAACCAAACAGAGGGAAATTCAAGGGTCATGTCAAGTTTTACAAGACAAATTAGATGAGTTGTCAGAAAAAAGACATTGATTTTGAGGACAATGTGAAGAAAACTAACATAAAGATATAAAAAATGTCTCAGAAACAGAGAACCTCAAGCTACAGAATTTAGGGCCACATTTATCATTATTTCAAGAGGCGATTACCTAATTGCGATTTTCTCCAAATCACAATTTGGTAATCGCTATTCCTAATGTATGAAACACTTTTGAGTTTCATTAGCAATTCCTAATGGGTCGCAAGTAGACCTACCTCATGCATTTTATTGAGGTAGGTTGCAATTTGCAACCCATTAGGAATCTACGCCATCACAGGGATGGTGACATGCTATGGTCGGCAGATCAGCATGTCTGTGATTGCTTTAAAATAAAGCAGTCTTTTTTTTAATGCAGTTCATTTTCTTTAAAGAAAAATGGGATGCATTTAAAAAGGAAAAATTAAACTTTGCAGTTTCATTATTTAAGAGCGGCCTTCTCTAAAAATATATTTTTTCCATTCTCAAATGAGAAGGGGCCGCCGGGGTACTCCTTCCCAATTGCGAATCAGTTACCACCTCCTTCAAGGAGTTTGTAAAATATGAATGCTTTGCAACCGTAGTTTGGTCAAAACATTCATCCAGCGAATTCAGATTCAGTATTGGAAAGGGACGCTCTCAGCACGCCCCTTCCAAATACCATATCGCAAATACAAATTGCGATTCGGCATCGTGCTACTGAATCCTAATTTGTGTTTTATACATATGTCATAGCCATTTTGCAGTCGGAAATGGATTGATAGGCCATTTCCAACCACAAAAATGCTTAATACAGGTGGCTCAAAATTCTGTCAAAGGAACTGTTGGAAGGACTAGAAGGCCTAGAAATTCACTAACATTGAAATAATTTGCGACTCTTAAACATAGGCCTAGCAAGAGGGTGTTCTAAAGGGCACCAACGACTACAATTTGGAAACAAAAATGTAAAAAATACATTACAACCCTTTCAAACGTAACCCAAATGATAAACATCCCAGGAAAATACTAGTTAACCTTCATACTTACAGCTTTAAAGAATGACACATGATACTTTTTCCTAAGTAATAGGATCTTATATTGGTAGGACGACCGAGAAATGTCAATGGGAACTAGGAAGAATGGATTTCTTTTTGTAAATCTGTATCTTTCATTTAAGAAAGTTAACACAACAAACATAAATATATCCAGTAGTGATGGTATGTCACTGGTCAGGCATAAACAATGGAAAATTTGAAATAAATAGAAAATATGAGCTAGTAGTCATCTAATCACGCAGGTACAAAAGAAGAGAGACGGCACAGCTGAGTGGTCGGAATGTGAATCTATAGCTGTTTGCAATATGGGTCCAAGAACAACCAGCTTGCAAAACCAGGATATTCAACACATACAGAAATCCGGGTCTTACATTATCTTAATCAGAAACCTCTGAGTCCAATGTCAATAAGTAATTGCGTAGCACTTGGCATACATCTTTGGGTTGTGATGAGGGGGGCTCCAGTATGTCATAGACTTCGCTGGTAGTGTTAATATAAATCATATCTTTCAAACAGTTAGTGTCAGTGGGACACTGTACACTACCCCAGCACATCGACAGCCATCCTTTTGCGAGTAAGATCACAATGGCGGAAAATCTGCGTCTACTTGGTGTAATATCCTCGACATAGCCTAGTAAGGCTATTAGGGGTTCAGAAGTACGTGTATAAACAGTCATGGTGGATACAAGGGTGAGGGTTTTCGTCCTGTACGTTTGGATAATTGGACACGTCCAAGCGAGGTGCATGAAATTGGCCTTCTTAGCCCAGCACTTAGGGCAGTGGTGTGATTGCTTAAGCTCACTTCTAGCTAGACCATGAGGAGTAGTGCGTGAGTTTTGGAGAAATTTGTAATGCAAAAGCTTATGCCGATGGTTGGGGTAAATAAACATTATCCGCGTTCAACAATAGAGCCCTGGTTCCCTGGTGCAGTTTGGCTTCAATGCCACGCAGGCATAGTAGAGCCCGGAGACCAGTCTCATCCCTCAGTGGAGGTGATTACTGAGATCAATGAAGGGAGGCCATCCAGCTTTAGCAAAAAATATGGTAGTCTATGACAGAGAGTATTATGAAGTTGTTGGAGTATGAAGTGGTCCATATACGTGGGGCTCCTGAAGTGGGTAGTGTCCAAGTGGATGATGACATGGCACTCCAGAAATAGGTCCCCCTTTGTGTTTACTTGGCAAGCAACTAGTGTACGAGGTGGCAGTTTTTCTGTCATGAGAGCAATCCAGGGGTTGTGTGCCAGTGGGATGGCAGGGGAATAAGGTAAGCCCCCTTCCAAGCAATGGCAGAGTTTTCCCTGTGCCCAACTAGTAATAGATAATGTCTGTATGAGGGGTCAATTGGTATGCCCAATGGGAGAATAGAGGCGAGCCGGTGTTTCTGGCCTGGTACCTTTCAAGTTTCATATAAGGTAAGCAATCGTCCGCATGATACCAGTAGAATGAAAATTGCCACTGTGCCGCCAAGAAGTATACATTTACATCTGGCATGCCAAAACCTCCTATTTCATAAGGGAGAGTTAAAGTGTCCCACTTGATCTTTGGTCTATGACCCACCCAAATCAAACGAAGCAAGAGTATCATCAGAGTGCTAACAATTTTTTTACTCAGCGGGATGAGGATGTTTGTGAACAGGTATAAAAATAGGGGAAGTATGACCCTGGAACGTGGTAGTTGAATCCAGTGTTTAATTTGTGGTCAGTTTATCAACAGCCAATCCATAATTTAGGGAAACTACCACCTCCTGTTGCTTATGTAGTGTAATACCCAGAATTTGGTGGAATCCTTGTACAAGGCAATGGGGTATTCCAGTACTACTGTAAGCGGAAAAAGTTCAGATTTGTCCCAGTTAAAGGAGAGGCCAGAAAGGCTGCTAAATCGAATTATTTCTCTCATAAGATGCGATAGGTTGTCCACAGGTTTTCATACAAATAGTAAGATATCATCCGCATACATTGATACCAACAATGGACAGGGCCAAATCTTAAGCCAATGTGACAATGTCGCTCCTGCAGTTGTCTAACCAGGGGATCCATCGCAATGATAAAAAGTAACGGCTAGAGAGGACATCCCTGACGGGTTTCCCCGAGTCACTGAGAATGAGTCCATGAGGGAACCATTGACCCTCATTGAGGCACTGGGTTCGAGTATAACAACAGAATAGAATCAATATATCCACTTGGGAGCCCCAGCTTTCCCAATGCTGCCTTCAAAAAAGGCCACTCAGGCGCATCAGAGGCCTTTTCAGCATCTAGAAGGGCAACCACTGCTGGCACTTCTGGGGATATCAGATTTAACACTGCAAAAATTGTGTGCAGGTTAAGGGCAGTGGATCTATGTGGGATGAAGCCAGTTTAGAGTGGTGATATTATTTGTTACATTAAAAGGGTGAGGCAAGTAGCGATGACCTTCACCAGGATTTTGTTGTCATGACTGAGGATTGAGAGGGGTCGATATGACATAAACAATTTATGAACGTTATCAGGTTTTAAAAGCAGCACTATCACAGCCTCTCGTAGGGTTGGCGGGAGAGTCCCAGACTCCATTACTTAAGAATAGACCTCCAGGAGGTGAGGGACAAGCAGTTGATTATAGGCCTTGCAGAAGGCCTTCTAGACGAGGAACTTTGGACCCATCCAAGGCATCTATAACCTTAATAATTTCTACTCAAGAGATGGGTTCACCTAGAAACTGCCTCTGCCCATCCGTCAACCAGACCATTGCTATCTCATCAAGGTGCTCTGAAACTGCAGCAGTACTGCCCTATTATATCCAGGTGGTATACAATTGCTCAATAGTGCATTAGATCATTTGCCATGCTCTCAATGTACACTATCAACTCTGCCCCTTCATCAAAAAGTTCTGTTATGTATCCACTCTGCCTATTAGGGTGCAATAAGCGGACCAGCGGACCAGCATGCAAGCGGGTGCTCCCCATGCCCATATTGTTGTGCTTGTGTATATTTTCCCAAATAGGGCATTTCCCTGTCTGCCAGGTCCCTAAATTCATCTATCAATACTGAACCGTGATGCAGCCAATCCCCATGCTGCTGTTGCTCTATGCAAAGCAATTCGACCTCAATGCAGCCAAGATGGGTGCAAATGTCTGGAGGATGCTAGCGTGCTTGGCAATACTAATCTCATGGATTGATGCCTTAAAAGTCTTCCAAAGAGTGGCCTGTGTCATGACCCCCTTCATACACCCTCTCCAAATGTTGGCCTAATGTGCAGGGCTCATGTTGCATTGCCCCTGTTGTGCCTTATGGAACACTATCATAACTTGCCTGAGTTTCCCCTAGACCACTGATTCTATTAACCTTGATTCAGTGTAGAGTTATTCCCCAAACCACAAGTGTCCTTAATTCCTGACTCCATGTAGTATCATCCCTGTGGCTCCTTATGGCACACTATGATACCATGCCTGAAATTCCCCCCCCCCCCCCTTCACCCCCCAGATTCCATTACAGTAAGCAGGCTGGAGTATCAGCATCCTCAAGACTATACACTTCGAGTTTCCTCTCAGTGACTCCCCTCCAGTTCACCTTGATTGTTCTTGCTCCGGACCGTTCCTGCAACCTTGGCCTTTGAACTATTTTTGTACAAGGACTAGAGACTTGGCTCTGTGTTTCTCTGATGAACTGATATGTCTAGAGTATTCTCCCTTGAGCTATTGATTCATGTGTAATCCTTTAAATAAAAATTAATGTGCCTTGCATACCTTGGGAATGTCATACTTCAATACGTGTGCCTTGTGTATCTTGGGAGTGTCATACTCCAATCCGTGTTTCATGTATATCCTGAAAGTGCCATACTCTAATCCGTGTGCCTTGTAAACCTTGGGACTGTCATGCTCCAAACTGTGTGCCTAGTTTTACCTTAGGAGTGCCAGCAACTCCTACCCATGTTTTCCAGTGTAACCTTGGGAGTGCCAGTAACTCAATCTATGTTTTCTAGTGTAACCTTGGAAGTGTCAGAAAATGCAACCCATGCTGCAAGATTTACTTCAGGATTGTCAGAGATGCTAACCAGTATTTGAAGCTCTTCCTTGAGGGTCCCAGAGTTTCCAATCTGACAACCTGGTATCCTACTTTTATTCCATATTGTAGAAGAAGCATGTAAGTGAATTTTACTAAATTGACCTGCTAATGTACTGATGGCCATTGCTTTTTCTGGTTGTTTCCATTGTATTGGTTCTTCATGAAACCAGATATTCCTACCTTCACAAACTCAGAAAGTCTCAGAAGCAGCACGTACTGCTAGGCAGTGTGCATTGCCGCAGAGCAGATCCAGTTTTGCAAGTCTCTCTTTTCTTATTTTATCCCAACCCTCATCCTTCTCATAATAGTGGTGATTCCTGGACATTGTGCTTATCTGTGCAGTATAGGAGGTTTAGTATCGACTCGTGCCCATGGTTGAGACCAGGTGATTGCATGACAGCCTGTGTGTCAACGATGCCGGAATTGAGCATAAAATATTCTACGAATTGAGCATAAAATATTCTACGATAGAGTGGCGCAGTTTTGCATGAACTATCGCATCATGTAGAACGGTACCAGGAAAGCGCCACTGCTGTGTCACGCCCCTTCTGTAAGGCACCGACAGTACCATTTTAACTGGAGCAATGTGCTTGGGAGCTGCACCACTTCGGACAGCCACAAGGCTGCACTGGTGGAGAGGGACCAGTAGTTTATGAGGGTCTATATTAGGCCTGGGTGGTGAATTCCGCTCTATTCGTGGAGTTAGCAGAGTTTTCTCCACTACATGCTCTGTGGAGCTCGCGGAGTGCAGAAAACTCCACTTCACTTTAGTGCAGGGGAATTTTTTCCCTGCTTGCGAATGTGAACGGTAAGTTCGCAAGCGCAAACTGCCAATCGGATAGAATTTCTACACGAGCAGCAGGAAGACCAACATGAACTTTGTCGAGTTCCGGGTAGCAAAACTCTGCTAACTATGCCCAGGCTTCCCCTATATGCCATGGGCTAGGGTAGATCATTTACTGGGGTTGTGGCATTGCATAACCACCACACATCTGCTACTTTTAATGTATCAATAACATCCTGGTAGACACGCATTGCATGTGGTTTACTACCCAGATTAGAGCCTGTGGAGTCCACTGATTTGATTGTGCACCATATTTAAATCCCCTCCTCCTCCCCCCCACAGCACCAGGTTTTCCTCAACTCAGCCCATTAGCACAGCTATCTCTTGTTAAAAGTCATGAGAGTCCACATTAGGGGCATATACATTGACTGAGAGTATGTGTTTATCCCCAAAATACCGGAGATTATCACATATCTTCTGGCATCATCACAAAACTAGCCCTATGGGTAAAGGGGACACTCTTATGTATTAAAGTGCATACCCCACGTGAGTAGAAGTTGTTGTAAGAATAGTATCATTTGTCCCCCCCATGTCAAGGCAAATGTGCAAGTTTCTCAGGATGAAGAGATGAGTCTCCTGTAGAAATGCCACCTTAATGCCATGTCGTGTTAAGTAGGCGAGCCCCTGCTTGCCTTTAGAGGGGTCATTAAGGCCTCTAATGTTCCATGTCACACATGCCTACTCCACAGTCTGCGCCCGTCTGGGAGGGATCCCCATTACCTAAGATCAGATATGGACCTATCTCAAAATGTTGCTCTTGATGGGCTGCATAGAAGCCTGACAGCCAATACTAAAATAGACAATAAGCAAACATTAACACTTGTCCCCCACCCACACCGGATTGTGAAACATCCAGCAAACCTCAAAGGAACATAAAAAAATACCCCAACTATAAGCAATGTGGTATACACCTGAGAGGATGACAATACCCTGGTAGGTGGCGCCCAGTAGAATAGTGACACTGAAACATGAGACAGTGTCTGGTTATTTGCATGATACCAACTTATAGCCCTTCCATTGGGCTAGCAAAGTGCTATGAAGAATTAAGGTTAGGTCAGCCTAAGGCCTTGCACAAAAGTATAGGAGCAGCCATCTTGGTCCATAGAATGGATAAGTTAAACAAACTAGGAGCAAAAGTCCACATGAAATTTCCAGCTTCTTTAAGATTCATGTGGAAAAATGAGACGTTTAACCTTCTATGGGAAGAGGAAGTAGATGACCTAATAGAGAAGATGAAGGCTTCAACATAAGAACACAAGAGCGTAAGGGGGGGAAGAGGGAGAGAACATAAAACCTATACAAAGGCATAAGTCAAGGTTCCCACTAAGTGGGCCCCAAGTTGTTAAGACTGATTTGCATATAGCTGAGTCTGAACTGAGGTAGCGAAGCGAGCTAAAGAACGATGATGGATTCAATCCATATCTGTGACCGGGGGTGAGTGTCCATCAGCTCCTTGTGTTTGCTTTGTTGCCCTAGGTTGGCAGGATATGCCCAGACGTGGGTCCCTTGCTCATTTTGCCACTGGAATCAAACTAGCCTGGCTGAAGAGGGGTGTAACCCCGAAACCAGTCCCAGGATGCTTGTTTCTGGTTCAGGGAAGACCTGGCTTGGCAGTCCAGCTGGACTGTTCCCATGAGGCAGAGGGTCAAGACTGACTTGCATATAGCAAAGTGAGCTAAGGAATGATGATGTATTAAACCCGGATCTGTGACTGGGGGTAAGTGTCTGAACATTTTCAGCGCTCCTTCCATCATCTCCTTGTGTTTGTCATGTATTCCTTCGAGTCAGGGGACAAAAGGGCCTTGGGTATAGGAAAGGGTATTCGTATTTTGAGCAGGATGGCCTGGGGGTTGTACTCAGCCCTTCCCACACTTCAAACAGTAGCCTGAGGGCTGTGCCCTCCCCATCCTGACATCAGATGATTGGATAGGAATAACTGGCAAATGCTTGATCCTACCTGTTTGTTATCCTTGACTGTTTAGAGTTAGACCCATGGGAAAGGGCAGAACTGAGCAAAACCTGTTTAGAGGGAAACAAAGACAGGAATCCACTCCACACACACAAGCTGCCACTGGGTATAATAGTGGTACCCCCGAATCTCTATCAGAACACTCCTGGAACTGTGAAAGATTCAGAAGAAGGACTGCCTGCTGTTGAAGAAAGTAGACTGAATCTGCTTGCCTTGAACCCAGGACACTCAGATATTATTCTATGTGTCAGTTGTCTGATCTCCTGGTTGAGATAGAGAGGCAAAAGAAGCATTCAGAGGCCTTCCCTGCAACCGCTCACCTGACTAGCACCAACTAGACCTACTTGAGCCATGCTGCTGGCCTCTGCTGAAGTGAATTCTGATCCTCAAGATGTATCTGCCCAGGTCCTGGATGCTTGGCTGGTTTCTGAGTGTCCTCTTACTTCAGATCTGCTAGAATTGGACTTCATGATAAAATTCAAAAGTTTGGGGCTTTTTGCAACTGTGAATGACAGCTTGCGCCTGTCGCCAACCGGAAGCTCACACAGCAACCTGCCTCTTCGCTCCGACAATGATCTCTTTGCTGCTTCTGCCACCGTGAAGCTCTGTCTGGGGCTGCATGTGTTGAACTAGCCTGTGTGAGGAGGTAAACTCTTCACTGGGACAAACCTGGTCCCTGTATATACCTACTCTCCACCATAGTCTGCCGGAACTTGTGACTTTTACCAAGTTTAGTGTGACCATAAAATCACAAGTGACACTTTGTGCTTTTTGTCACTATTTTCAACTGAATAAGTATTGGATTTTTGTTGTTTTGTTGTTATTTTATTTATTAACATTTACTCTATTTTTCTAAATGTGTTTGGTATTTTTCTTGTGTTTTATTTTTGCTTTATTGCTGTGCGTTTGCTGCATAAATACCTTACACAACGCCTCTAAGTTAAGATTGACTACCTTTGTGCCAAGCTACCAGAGCGTTAAGCACGGGAAACAGCAATCACAACACAGTTTTTACCACACGTAGTCATTACATCGCATGTGTTACAAGGCATGCGATGTAACTACGCGTAGCCGCTACTACGCATACCCTTTTACAATTCATGCAATGTAATGGCTATCCACGTCGTTGTGAGGAAACTGAGGCTGTTTCTTCACAACAACGTGCACCGCCCCTCAGATGAACTGGAAGCAGGAATCGGGAGAAGAGATGGCGACGCTGGAGAGGAACCACGAGGAAAGAGAGGTAAGGGGGTTAGCGCTTGGGATAGGGGTTACTTTTGTTGTAGTGTTGTAATGTTTGTGCTTTAGGGTTTAGGGCAGTGTTGTAGTGTTTGAGTAGTGTTTTAGGGTTTAGGGTAGTGTTGTAGTGTTAGTGTTGTGTTTTAGGATTTAGGGTGGTGTTGTAGTGTTTGTGTAGTGTAGTGTTTTAGGGTTTAGGGTAGTGTTGTAGTGTTAGTGATGTGTTTGAGGGTTTAGGGTAGTGTTGTAGTGTTTGTGTAGTGTAGTGTTTTAGGGTTTAGGGTAGTGTTGTAGTGTTTGTGTAGTGTAGTGTTTTAGGGTTCAGGGTAGTGTTGTAGTGTTTGTGTAGTGTAATGTTTCAGGGTTCACGGTAGTGTTGTAGTGTTTGAGTAGTGTAGTGTTTTAGGGTTTAAGGTAGTGTTTTAGTGTAGTGTTTTAGGGTTTAGGGAAGTATTGTGGTGTTTGAGTAGTGTTTTATGGTTTAGGGTTGTGTTGTAGTGTTTGTGTAGAGTTTTAGGGTTTAGGGTAGTGTTGTAGCATTTGTGTAGTGAAGTGTTTTAGGGTTTAGGGTAGTGGTGTAGTGTTTTAGGGTAGTATTGTGGTGTTTGCGTAGTGTAGTGTTTTAGGGTTTAGGATAGTGTTGTAGTGTTTGTGCAGTGTTTTAGGGTTCAGGGTTGTGTTGTAGTGTTTGTGTAGTGTAGTGTTGTAGGGTAGTGTAGGGGGTGTCATGCAGGGTAGTGTAGTGTTATTGTAGGGATTGGACTGGGGGTCAGGGGAGGGTTGTGCAGGGGTACTATATTAGTGTTTAGGGTAGAGTAGGGTAAAGTCACTTACCTTGCAAACTTTTACCACGAGTATAGCTTTGCTACGCGTGCCTTTGTGTTGTAATGGCATGCGCGGTAAAGGCATAGTCGTGGTAAAAGTTTGCGATGTAATGGCATGTCGTTGTCATTGACATTGCGTAGTAATACCCGCGTTTGTGTGGGATACTTGTAAAGCGCACTGTTACTCTACCCGAGTGTCCTGGCGCTGTAGACCGCTGGGGAACCCGTCCTGGTTTTCCCTGTGAGATGGTCCCTTTCTGGGTATCTCCAGGGTGAAACCAAGCATCCCCGGCGTCTGTGGGGGGCCGTTGTAGAGATGAGGCAAGCTTAATGCCCAGAGTTACCCAGTGTGTTCCCTGGTTAGAGTAGGCACTGAGGCGAGAATTATCGAGTCCGTTGACCCTGGTCCAAGGCCCTGCCGCGTCGGGAATTGAACCCTGGTCCCGGGCCGTTCTCTGCTTACAGGTCTGCCGCCTCTAACCGGTGAGCCACACCTCTCCACTGTAATTGTCCTTGTAATGGCACGTGTGGTATTGGTATGCGATGTAATGATATACATTTGTTAAGCACAGATTTATTTAGTGACTTTAGTAGTTCACCCTGACATGGATTGTATTTGTTATTTGAGTGAGGCTTTCACCCCTCTGAACTAGTAACTCAATGAGTTACAGCCACCTCTAGTAGATCTGTCTTCTTCACAGCTGTGCTGTCAGTGATGAAAACATTTGCCTTTTATTTAGTGTAGTTTATAAAAATCTTGGAAGAGTCAAAGCGATTGTTCATGAAAGGTGATATCGCTGAATTTCCTGCCTTCCCACATGATCTGGGATTGCCTCAAGTGGGCAATAATGTCTCTTGAGTGAGCACTCATTTAACATCTTGGGGCGCCCACTCTCTATTCCTGAATTATGGTGACATCGAAGTTGGGGTCTTCTTTAAGGTATGGCATGAAAATACTTTAAAAAAATAGTCAATATTATCACCTACTTTGTTCTCCCATGCAATACGAATCCTTACATTGTTGCTCCGTGATCTAAGGCCACACCACCATTTGCAACATCTTGAAGATTAAAAAATTTAAAACCTACCTTTATCTTTCATCATCAAATGGTTGGTTTGTGGAGCTATTTGACAAGACCATTAAGCAAATGCTGAAAAGAGTCGGGATAGACTAATTTAAAACCTACCAATCAACTTGTTAAAAATCCAGAGTACCTTTCAATCTCCAATCTTCAAATAAGTTTAGTCTTTTGAAACAATATTTGGACAACAATCCCAATACTTGCATGATATATCTTTAGAAGATTTTGAAAAGCAAGAAGATCACTCTGCTTCATTAGTAGAATGAGGCAATAGAGGAAAGGTCATTAACTCTTCAAGTGTGATTACAAGGTATCCAGGAAACAGCTACTGAGGGTCTACAGGAAGTTCTAAAAGGGAGATACTGCACACTCAACAAGTAGAAGATAAGGCGTTAGTTTTACTACCCAATTCTGAAAACAAATCATTGGCTCAATGGTATACATCTTATTAGGTTATTGGGGTAGTTGGGAACATTAAATACTAAATTACCTAGACAAACTGAAGTCCCGAAATGCAATTCTAACAAATAATTATGCTTAAAATGTGACAAAGCTAACACCTCCTATTTGTTTGCTATTGGCTACCAGTTCTCGGAAATAGAAAGTAAATGTATCCTAGCGAACCTGACTATGATTGGGAAAGCCTGGTAGCTGAAAGACTGTCGAATAATTCTCAACAGAGAAATCTTAAACAACTCTTGGAGACTATAGGATCAGTATTTTCTTCTAAACCCAGAAGGGCCAATGTAATAGAACAAATTAACACCCAAGAAGGGTTAATTTTAAGAGTTTGACCCTATCCGATGGCAGATGAACACCAGAGAGCTGCACAAAAATAGTTTATGATACAATGGATATAATTGAACCATCTTGCAGTAATTGGAACTTTCCTACTGTGTTAGTACCCAAATTACTATTGTCATGGCATTCCTAGGATACTACAGAAGGTTTATTCTCATAGACTATCCAATAGGGACCTCCGGTACTACTTTCCTTCAGAAAACTGACCCTAACCAGGATCCTTTGGAGGCTAATCTTAAGAGCAATCATTCCTGACCTTATGAGAAGTCTTACAAAAGGAGCCTGTCCTTCAGGCCTCTAATGTTTCGCTACCATTTTTCCTCCAAACGGATGGCTCTGGATCAGGTCATGAACACAATGTTGCCTCATGGTTTTCCTAATATTTTACAGCTAATCCTATATAAATCTGATAAACCATTTGTACATGAGCTGTTGAGAAAGCATGCAGTGTGGTGCTAATGGTACAATAGCCAATTACCAAGCAGGCGAAATTAAGGAAGGGAGAGGCTCTACCTCAAATGGACTATAAAAGGGAAGAGACACTGAATGCAGGATTCTGATGAAAGTGCTTTTTTCTAAGCATGGGCGGAAAATCTGTTCCGCTTGCGGATTTTGCGGATTTTTGGCAAATTCGCGGTCCGCGAGATTCGGGAATTTCCCGCAAAATCCGCGAGCGGAACGGATTGGGTCAAAAGTTGAAGCTGACTTTTGTAACTATTTTAGAATGGCGCTGGCAAGCTGCCAGCAAGCTGCCAGAGCCATTCTAAAATAGTTACAAAAGTCAGCTTCAACAGGAAGCACTAATAGATAAAGTAAAGCAGGTGCTCGAGTTGAAGCTCAAACTCAGTTACACAATCATTAATCACCCCAAACTTGGGGTGATTAATGATTGTGTAACTTAATTTGACCTTCAACTCGAGCACCTGCTTTACTTTATCTATTAGTGCTTCCTGTTGAAGCTGACTTTGTAGCTATTTTAGAATGGCGCTGGCAGCTTGCCGGCACCATTCTAAGTGGGGCTGAGGGCAGAAGGGCACAAAGTGGGACAGAGGGCAGAAGGGGACAAAAAACGAGTTAGGCAGAGGGCAGAAGGGCACAGAAACGAGTGGGGCAGAGGGCACAAGGGGACAAAAACGAGTGGGGCTGAGGGCAGAAGGGTACAAAAACGAGTGGGACAGAGGGCAGAAACGAGTGGGGCAGAGGGCAGAAGACCACAAAAACGAGTTGGACGGAGGGCAGAAGAGCACAAAAACGAGTGGGGCAGAGGGCAAAAGGGCACAAACACGAGTGGGGCAGAGGGCAGAAAGGCACAAAAACGAGTGGTACAGAGGGCAGAAGGGCATAAAAAACGAGAGGGTGGCAGTGATGAACCACAGGGCGCATCGCGGTCTCGCACAAAAAAAAACAGCGAACACGCAAAGCGCTCCGCGAACATGCCAAAACGCCCCGCGAACACGCAAAAATAAAAAAATCCACAAATTTGCGAATTTTGCGGATCGCGAATTCGCAAATCCGCAAATTAGCGGATCGCGAATTCGCAAAATTCGCCCTACTTACTTTTTTCTCTTTCTTTCAAATGCTCTCTTTATGTCTTTCTCTTCTGTTTCAAGGATTCTCAGCTGAGCCTGCACTCCAGGTGAGGTCGCCCCCCCACGCACCACTGCTCTCTGCCTCGCTCCTTTGCCTGCTTCTTGCTCCTGACGCCGGACGACCCAGCCGCCGCTGAGCCACCCGACTCACCTTTTTTCCCGCCGCTGCCTCCCTGCGGCCCCGCCCCCCTCCTGCCCATTCGCCGCCCCGCTCCCGCCACCCAGCTGACCCTCCCTCCCGGCTCCTTACTTATGACGCCCCCTTGCACGCGCAGCGGTCATGTGCAGCAGACGCGCCGATTGTGCGCCGAAGGCGCGCCAAAGGCAAGCCTGTCTGCACCGGTCCGCGCCTGGACCGCGCCCAGTGCCAGGACCCCTGGTCCCCACCGATGCAAGACGACCCGACAGACCTACGATGCCGCCGCCCTCAATGCACTCAATGCCGGCCGGAACACCGCCTGCTGCCGAGCCACCCCGAGACGCTTCCACAGACCCTTCACCTGCAAGGCCTGCAAGTTCACCTCCCTCCGAACCTGCACCGCACCCGCCAAGCCAAGCACCAGCAGCAACCACCTCAAGTGCATCCTGCTCAACACCCGCTCCATCCACAGACACTCGTGGAACTCTGGAACCTCCTCGACGCAACATCACCGGACGTCGCCTTCCTCACGGAACCCTGGATGAACGTCTCCTCAGCCCCCGACATCGCCATCGCCATCCCGGACGGGTACAAGATCATCAGGAGGGACCGCGTCAACCAGACCGGAGGAGGCATCGCCATCGTCCACAGGAACACCATCCGCATCACGACCGACTCCAACGACACCTTCACCGCCCGCCGAGCACCTACACTTCCAGATTCACACCGACCCAAAGACGACCCTCATAGGCACCCTCGTCTACAGACCCCCGAGACCACCCGCAAAATTCAGCAAAGACATCACAGACTTCATCAGCCCGCACGCCCTCCCCTCCGCTGACTACATCCTCCTTGGAGACCTCAACTTCCACCTGGAGAACAACAAGGACCGCAACACCGCCGCCCTGCTGGACAACCTCGCCAACCTCGGACTCAAGCAACTGGTCAACACCCCCACCCACTACGCCGGCCACACGCTTGATCCCGTCTTCTCATCCAGCAAGCACATCACCTTCAGCCACTCCACCGGACTCCACTGGACCGATCACAGCTGCGTCCACTTCAGCTTCAGAAGAACCACGACCCACCACCACCCGCTACAGGTTCCCCACAGAAGCTGGAGCAAGATCACCGCCGACCAGCTCGCCACCTCCCTCAGCCAGAACCCACCCGCCAGCACAACGGACCCCAACGAAGCAGCCCGCAACTTCACGCAGTGGCTGACCGCCTGTGCCGACGACCTCGCACCACTGAAGAATCCTCCCAGCAGACCCAGAAGCAAGAAGGCATCCTGGTTCAACGACGAACTCAAGGACTCCAAGAAGACCTGCCGCACCCTCGAGAAAGCCTGGCTCCTCGACCAGACCACTGACAACATGACCACCCTCAAAGACGCCACCCGCAAGCACCACCAGCTCATCCGCACCACCAAGAAGAAATCACTGAAGGAACAACTGGACAACAACACCCATGACAGCAAGGAACTCTTCAGCATCATCAAGGAGTTCTCCAACCCCAGCACCGGCCACAACGACATCACTCCGTCACAAGATCTCTGCGACTCCCTCGCCTCGTTCTTCCACCGCAAGATCGCCGACATCCACAACAGCTTCAGCGCACCATTCACACACCCAACCGTCGAACCAACGCCCCCCACCACCACCCTCCGCACCAGGACCACGGTGACCACCGAAGACACAGCCCGCACGATGAACACCATCCACTCCGGATCTCCAACCGACCCCTGCCCCCACCACATCTTCAACAAGGCCGACTCCACCATCCCACTCCAACTCCGGAACATCATCAACACCTCCTTCAACACCGCCACCTTCCCGGAGAGCTGGAAGCATGCCGAGCTCAGCGCCCTACTGAAGAAACCAACAGCGGACCCCACCGACCTCAAAAACTTCCGTCCCATCTCGCTCCTCCCTTTTCCTGCTAAAGTCATCGAGAAGATCGTCAACAGACAGCTTGCAGCCTTCCTCGAGACGCACGGATCGCTGGACCCTTCGCAGTCCGGTTTCAGAGCCAACCACAGCACCGAGACCGCCCTCATCGCAGCCACCGACGACATCCGAGCCCTGCTCGACAACGGGGAAACAGCGGCACTCATCCTCCTGGACCTCTCTGCAGCGTTCGACACTGTCTGCCATCGCACCCTAGTTCAACGCCTCAGCGACATCGGCATCCAAGAGACGGCACTGGAGTGGATCATCTCGTTCCTCGCCGGAAGAACACAGAGAGTCCGCCTCCCCCCGTTTTGATCCGAGGATACCGAAGTCATCTGCGGCGTACCGCAAGGATCATCACTCAGCCCCACCCTCTTCAACGTCTACATGAGACCTCTTGCAACCATCGCACGCCAACACAACCTCAACATCATCACCTACGCCGACGACACCCAGCTGATCCTTTCCCTCACCAGAGACCCCGACACCGCCAGAACCAGCCTACACGAAGGGATGAAAGATGTCGCCGAGTGGATGAGGAACAGCCGCCTGAAGCTGAACTCAGACAAGATGGAAGTCCTCATCCTGGGACCATCGCCCTCCGCCTGGGACGACTCCTGGTGGCCCCCCGCCCTGGGCACCGCACCCAAGCCAACAGACCACGCACGCAACCTGGGCTTCATCCTGGACTCCTCTCTTTCGATGACCAGACAAGTCAACGCCGTCTCCTCATTTGCATATGGCCATGTCTGAACTGGGGTGGCTTGGTGAGCAAAATAATGATGGATTACACCCAGATCTGTGACTGGGGGTGAATGTTTTGCCATTGTGCAACATTCCGTCCATCATCTTGTGTGTTTTGCTGTTCACCATATGTGGGAAGGGTATGCCCAAACGTGGGTCCCGTGCTCACTACGCCACTGGAGTCAAGCTATCCTGGCTGAAGATGGCTGATAGCCAGAAACCGGTCCTAGGATGCTTGATTCCGGTCCAGGGAAGACATGGCTTGGCAGTTTGGGCTGGACTGTTCCCATGAGGCACAGGGTCAAGACTGATTTGCATATGGCCATGTCTGAACTGGGGTGGGTTGGTGAGCAAAATAAAGATAGATTAAACCCAGATCTGTGACTGGGGGTGAATGTTTTGCCATTGTGCAACATTCCGTCCATCATCTTGTGTGATTTGCTATTCTCCCTATGTGGAAAGGGTATGCCCAGACATGGGTCCCGTGCTCACTACGCCACTGGGGTCAAGCTATCCTGGCTGAAGAAGGCTGATAGCCAGAAACCGGTCCTAGTATGCTTGATTTCGGTCCAGGGAAGACATGGCTTGGCAGTTCGGGCTGGACTGTTCCCATGAGGCACAGGGTCAAGACTGATTTACATATGGCCATGTCTGAACTGGGGTGGCTTGGTGAGCAAAATAACGATGGGTGAAACCCAGATCTGTGACTGGGGGTGAATGTTTTGCCATTGTGCAACATTCCGTCCGTCATCTTGTGTGTTTTGCTATTCACCCTATGTGGGAAGAGTATGCCCAGACGTGGGTCCCGTGCTCACTTCGCCACTGGAGTCAAGCTATCCAGGCTGAAGACGGCTGATAGCCAGAAACCGGTCCTAGGATGCTTGATTCAGGTCCAGGGAAGACATGGCTTGGCAGTTCGGGCTGGACTGTTCCCATGAGGCTCAGTGTCAAGACTGATTTGCATATGGCCATGTCTGAACTGGGGTGGCTTGGTGAGCACAATAACGATGGATTAAACCCAGATCTGTGACTGGGGGTGAATGTTTTGCCATTGTGCAACATTCCGTCCATCATCTTGTGTGTTTTGTTATTCACCCTATGTGGAAAGGGTATGCCCAGACATGGGTCCCGTGCTCACAACGCCACTGGAGTCAAGCTATCCTGGCTGAAGACGGCTGATAGCCAGAAACCGGTCCTAGGATGCTTGATTCCGTTCCAGGGAAGACATGGCTTGGCAGTTTGGGCTGGACTGTTCCCATGAGGCACAGGGTCAAGACTGATTTGCATATTGCCATGTCTGAACTTGGGGTGGCTTGGTGAGCAAAATAATGATGGATTAAATCCAGATCTGTGACTGGAGGTGAATGTTTTGCCATTGTGCAACATTCCGTCCATCATCTTGTGTGTTTTGATGTTCACCCTATGTGGGAATGGTATGCCCAGTCATGGATCCTGTGCTCACTACACCGCAGGAGTCAAGCTATCCTGGCTGAAGACGGCTGATAGCCAGAAACCTGTCCTAGGATGCTTGATTCCAGTCCAGGGAAGACATGGCTTGGCAGTTCGGGCTGGACTGTTCCCATGAGGCACAGGGTCAAAACTGATTTGCATATGGCCATGTCTGAACTGGGGTGGCTTGGTGAGCAAAATAATGATGGATTAAACCCAGCTCTGTGACTGGGGCTGAATGTTTTGACATTGTGCAACATTCCGTCCATCATCTTGTGTGTTTTGCTGTAATTTGTAGGGCATGAGGAGGAATTACCCTACCACTGTGAAATTAAATTATGGAAAATAAAATAAAAACTTGTTAAACCCAGATGCAGCTAACATTGTTATTCAATCCAGCCTATTCCATACGGCACTTTCACCATTTGCATCTCTAAGCCTATCATAAGCACTTCACTAACAAGGTCTTGACCCTTAGCTGACACGGCCTCATGTAAAAATTCAAGAACAAGTTAAATGAAAATACCCTAGGTTTACCAAATATAACAACGTACACAATTAAAACAGAGGGGTGCTGATGTACTGTGCAGAAGCTACAAAGATGTGAAAGTCTATTAAGACTAAAATCTACTAGAATTATTTGTCATATTTGTACTGGTATATCTGTTTTTTCTCTTTAAGTGTATGGATGACAAAAATGAGAGTAAGTGCTGGAATGAAAACCAAACGGTGTCCTTACAAATTTTATCATTACAGTCCCCACAGTACACCGAGGGTCGGAATCACAAATGTGAACTTTGACTTTTATGTAAGTTTACGATTTGTTTACTTTTCACAAAGGTATTTAAGGAGTAGTATCTGTACGACTGTGGAGGGTCTGCGCTCAATGCGGAGACTCCAGACAAATAAAATACAGGATAGTACCTGATTCACACCCATTTATGACCATTTTTTCATGGGCTAGTGGGTGGGGATGTACTATGGTCAGAAGATCTAGAACAACACACTACTCATATTGTTTTGTGCTTGAGATATGTTATTAACAACTTATTTGTGGTGTAGGATGGCACTGAAAGGGAAGCTACCACTGTCATTAGCAAACTAAATCAGAATAGGTTCAGTTCAGTTTACAGTTCTTCAGTACTAACAATTCCAGCAAGGGTGATTATTGTGACCCATGGGTGTGAAGAGCATATTACAGGGAACAATGTCCTATTCAACGCCCCACAAATGGAGTATCCCTTACACTGCGCTCCTTAGTGCCAAAATAAATGTTAATATAAAATAGGCATGTGATGTGTAAATAAAAAATTATGATAGCAAGATTCACTTAAAGAAACTATCTTGGATATGTTTCTCAAAAAGAAGTGTAATGTGCTGAATCCAAGAATATAGAGGAATATAGATACGTGGAGACATTGGGCAATTCTGAACATTCTCCACAGTTAAATATTACATTGGGCACTCGAGTGGACCTCATGAGCAGGATCTTAAAGACATACTGGGGAGCATTATATACAAAAAGACTGTCAAGTAGAGGCAATAGTTGGGAGTCTTTGTAGAATGGGACCCTTGAAGAATGACAGACTACAGGGCAATGTCCCCTAAATACTCCTATGCAGCCTAATATTTATATGCTATGGGCAATATCATTAGTGCTCACCATACCGGCCAGCATTTTAAATGCTTACCTTCACCCTCTTTCACACTTATAACGCTAGGGAAAAGACAAGTACTTCTGTGTGTTAGCGTTTAATGTGAGTCCTGATAAAAGCCATGGACCCATAGAGGCTGATAATCATATGGATGAAACGTGTAGCCAAGCAGGATTCCCAGGTAAATAAAACCTGCGGATACTTACTATTTCCTATTTTCAACAATACCAGGGCATTCAAAATAACTAAATAGTGGTGAAGCCTTGAGGTATCTTTTTTTTTCTTTCACAACAGGTTTTATTGATTGAAGTGAGGCAGAGCAATAAACGTGGCACCCCACAGTCAGGAGAAACCACCAGACATTTTGATACAATTTACATCACAGGGCCAGAGTCCAATCAAGAGTTCTAGTCAAATACGAACAAAAGGAACGTCCCCCCCACCCCTACCCCCCGAAACTCCCACCACCCAACTCCCTGCTACCTCCCCGTCATCCCTCCCTAACCCTGTGCACGTGTGTAAAAGGAGCATCAGTGCTTGGTCGTGGCGTGGCAGAGATGATGCATTTCACAGGCCCATTTGAAGGTATGTGTCTAGGGGTCTTCCTCAGGGTCTGCTGGGGGATCTAGTGGCAATTCCCTATAGTCAGCCCATCTCTTCCATATCTTAAAGTGCTTGCGGGGGCATCCTCGTGCTTCGAATATTGGTCTTTCTAGACCCATACAAAAGTCTAACCCAGCTCTCCATGCACACAGGGGGGGGGGCTCTCGTCCTTCCAGGCGCGGGCTAGATCCCTTTTGGCCAACACTAGTCCCAATAGCAACAAGTGGCGTTTATATATGTTCCCACCAAACCCTTCATGGATGTGAAGTAGTCCTAGGCGATGAGTGTGTGGAAGGTCCCAGCCCAGTACTTCAGACAGGCAGCTCCATACACCCCTCCAGAAACCAGCTATTCTAGGACACGACCATACCGTATGGAGCAGTGTACCCACTGCCGCCCCACAGCGCAGACAGTCCGGCGATCCAATCAGTCCCGCCTTCCACAGCCGCTCACGGGTATAGTAGGCCCTATGGAGAATTTTGTATTGAATTAACCTGAGCCATATTGCAATGGCAGTTCCCCGCGGGGACTCCAGGCCCTCCCTCCAGTCATCCTCGTCCATGGAGCCAATGTCCGCCTCCCAGGCCGTCCGCAGGGGAAGAAGTGTGGAGGAGCAGTGGGTGACCAGCGTCTGGTATATACGGGAGACCTTTTTATCCCCGAGGTCGCCCATGAAGACCTTTGCCTCAATTGGGCTAAATTCAGGAAGTGAGTCTAGATTGGCAATGCTGGGCGTCAGTGCATGTCTAAATTGCAGGTAGCGAAAAAACTGGCTCTTGGGCATGTGGAATTCCGCACTGAGCTCCTGGAACGATTTGAGCGTAGTCCCGGATATCACATGTCCCAGCGACGAGATCCCGATTGCGTCCCAGCCGTCGAATCCCGACAGCGAGGCCAGTTCGGGGAGACGTCCATTACGCCACTGCGGTGTTTCTGCAGTTAGTCTGCCCCACCAGCCCATGCGACGTAGCGCCTGCCGCCACACAGCAAAGACTGTTTTCGTAACACTAGGCAATGTCCGCCGCAGCCGGGCTGAGTAGAGGATTGTGTGAAGCGTATTATCGCCCATTAATGCGCGCTCTAGGGCATAAGCCGGATCACTGCTATCACAGTACCACCAGTCATTTAAGATGAGCAGATGGGAGGCTTGATAATAGGACAGAAGGTCCGAGGTGGCAAGTCCTCCACAATATGTAGATAAGAAGCACGTACGCAGCGCCACCCTGGCAGCCCCTCCAGCCCAGAGAAAGCATCCCAAGACAGAGTTGACTTGCCGAAACCACTGAGGTGTGATGGGGTGGGGATAATTCTGCAGCTGATATAGGAGGCGCAGAAGCGCCACCATTTTGAAGATCGCGGACCTACCAAAGATATTAAGGAGCATCTGAGACCACATTTTCACATCCGCCTGAACCCGCTCCCAAACAGGTATCATGTTACGTTCCCAGGTAAGGGTTACTGATTCCGACAAGAACACCCCTAGATATTTCAAACCGCCGGTAGCTACCTGCAGTCCCGATGTCCAGGGGTCCGTCACCGTACCGCCCCCAAGGACTCATAGGGTGGATTTGCGTAGGTTCAGGTAAAGGCCCGAGACCTCTCCAAAGACCCGCATTATCTCCAACACCCGCGGCCCCGAGCGTCGTAGGTCAGTAAGAAAAAATAGGACATCGTCCGCGTACAACGCGATTCTATCAGAAAGGTTCCCATTCCACACAAAGCCACGAATTTGTGCATCCATGCGCACCCAAGCGGCCAGAGGCTCCATGACGAGGGCGAACAAGTAGGGGGACAAAGGGCACCCCATGTCGGGTCCCCCGTCCAATGCGAAACGTCCCGGAAACCGCCCCCGCGACTCGTACCGCAGCCGAGATGTCGGTATAGAGTAGTTGGACATATGACAGGAATATTGGGCCTAGATTGAGGCGGGCTAGGAGCGCAAAAAGGTATGTCCAGCTCACCGAGTCAAAGGCTTTGTTTATGTCGGCGAGCAGCAACGCCGCCTGTTCCCCCGTGGCCCCCATGGCGTCTACCGCAGCCTGTGCGCGCCGGATATTATGGCGGGTCGCCCTGCGAGGCATGAAGCCAGCCTGGTCCGGGTGGACCAGGTCCGTGATGTAGGGGAGCAACCGATTCGCCAGGGCCTTTGCCAGTATTTTGGCCTCCACATTAAGTAAAGAGATGGGGCGATAGGAGTCATGTCTATCAGGGGGTCTACCTGGTTTCTGAAAGACTACTACCTCGGCGTGGCGCCAGTCTGGAGGCAGCCTGCCCCGCGTACGCGCCGTCTCAAGTGCACGACGATAGTGGGCTCCCAGTTGTGTATGAAATTTTTTGTAAAACTCACATGGGTAGCCGCTCGGCCCGGGGGCCTTACCAACATTGAGCTGTCCCAGGGCGTCTCCCAGTTCCTCCGCCGTGAGGGGAGCATCAAGGGCCTTCCTGGTCTCATCCGAGACCGCTTTAGGCGGCAAATCATCTATGAATTTAGCCACTTCATCAGCAGATAAGCGGTCACACGGGGCATATTGTGTCGTGAAGTAGCTAGCAAAGCTCGCCGCCAAATCGTTCGGGTCCGTAATGACCACCCCGTCGTCGGCAGTAAGACCCGGCAGCGTAATGGGTTGAAGACTGCGTTGACAAAGTCTATGGAGCAGTGTGCACGATTTATCCCCCCATTGATATATTCTACTCCACGTGGCCAGCCAC
This sequence comes from Lissotriton helveticus, assembly GCF_964261635.1. Taxonomy (NCBI): domain Eukaryota; kingdom Metazoa; phylum Chordata; class Amphibia; order Caudata; family Salamandridae; genus Lissotriton; species Lissotriton helveticus. The sequence continues at coordinate 334,201,059 of NC_136060.1, read as the reverse complement.
GCCTGCTTAGCCTCATCTATTAAAACCGACGCATACGATTGCTGCGCCTGGAGAAGCAGCCGTATCACTACTTCATCAACTCCTCCCCGACTCTGCTGCTCCAATGTTTCTACCAGTGCGGCCGCCGCCGTGATGGTCTCCCGACGCCCACGGCGAGCAGCAGTACACCACGCGATGTCCACCCCCGTATAGTGGGCTTCAAGGCCTCCCACACCACTTCCGCGTCGACGTCACCTATCAGGTTTTCTCGCCAATAGTGGTCTATCGCCTCCCGGAGATGTCGGACATAGCCGGGCTGCTGGAGATGCCACAAGGACATCCTCCACCGGAAGGGTTGACGTTTTCTAAGGAGTTCCACCCTGACCGACACCGGGGAGTGATCGGACAGACCCCTCAGTAAGATCTCTGCCGCTCTCACTCTGCATAAACATACTTTGGGCACAAACACATAATCTAATCGTGAGAAGGAACCATGTACAGCAGATACAAACGTGTACCCGCGCTCTGTTGGGTGCATGTGTCGCCACGTATCCACCCAGCCCAACCCTTCACTCACAGCATGCAGTCTAGTGGGGGGGTCCAAGCGTCTCCTGGCACCTCTGACGGTCCATACAGACATCCATCACCTCATTCCAATCCCCCCCAATCACCGCTAAGGATTCCGGGATGTCTTCCCACACCGTAAACAGCCTCTCAGCTAGGGCCCACTGCAAAAGGGGGGGGGGGGGCATAAACACTTCCAAAGACCACAGGCTCTGTGCCCACCATTCCCTTGACAAAGAGATAGCGGCCTTGTGGGTCCACCCACTGCTTTTCATGGACGTATGCCACCCTGCGATGAATTAAAATAGCAACTCCTCTGGACCCCCTGGAAAATCCGGCATGGAACACCTGGTGATAACCAAACCTCTGCAGACTAAGCACCTTTGATCCCATCATATGAGTTTCTTGGAGCAAGAGCACATCAGCGACCTCCCTCTTCCCCCAGCACAAGACTGCCCCACGTTTGACTTTGTCCAGCATCCCCCTGACATTCCATGTAATGACTCGCAAGGACTCCTCAGGGAGTCGATGTATTGCATTAGCCATAATCAAATGGGACCCACCCAGGAGGTCCTCTGCGCCAATACCACTCATTGCGCACTGACGGTAGTACCCTTGTAAAGAACACGTGCATTCCCCCCCATCTACCCCAGAGCCCAAACACAACAAGAAAGGCAACACCCGCTTCCTCCCAAACTCCCCAATCCCCCCCCTCCTCAACCCTCTCCTTCTCGACAATTCGCACCCCACACACCCCCCCATACCTCACTGAACTATGAGGTACCTGTCGCGGCATGGGGAAGCCCCGAGCCCAAAACGGAGGGCCCAAGACCAACCATTCCAATGGATCCTCACTCCCCGAAACCCGAAAGTCTCATTCCCCCTCCCCTAATATCTCCCACCGTAGTAGGAGAATGGCAGCCCCTAATGGGCCATCCCCGAGCCACACTCCACCACCCAACTCATGTTCAATAACTCAGTCTCGAATCGACGTTGAGGCAGTGATGATGCATTCAGTTCACTGGGCCTCAATTGCACTGTCCCCATCCATCGGGAACTACACCACCGCATAGGGAACACAGAGTACCTGAGGCCTTCAGTGATCTTTTCCAGATTGGTCTGAGTCTTCCGTTCTGCCGCTATCTTGTGTATCAGTGACAGAAGCCGACCGCTTCCGTGATTTGGACCTCCGGTTTCTCCTGCTCTTGGCCGTTCGGTCTTCTCGTTCCTGCGATGACCCCCGCGAATAGCCCGGGTTCAGTCCCGGCTGGGCATGCGGCCCGAGTGCCACCGTTTCATCAGTCCATTTGAAGAGGTCCTCTGGAGAATCGAAGAACAGCATTTTGGACTGGAAAATCACCCGCAGGGGAGCCGGGTACAGCAGAGAGTATTGGAGATTCAGGCCTCGCAGCTTTGCCTTTGCGTTCATGAAGGATTGGCGTTGTTGCTGTACAAGCTTGGTATAATCCGGAAAAATCGTGACCTTTCGGTTCTCGTATAAAATAGCGTCTCTGGTTCTTGCTTCCTTCAAAATGGCATCACGGTCGTGATAATTCAATAGTTTTGCTATTACTGCCCTGGGCCGTTCACCCTCCGGCGGCCTCTGCTTCAGGGCACGATGTGCGCGTTCAACCACGAAGCAGTTGGATAGAGCCCCCGGGGGCATCCAGCTCATCAGCCATTGAGTGAGGAACTGTTCCATGTTCCCTTTCTCACATCGTTCTGGAAAGCCGATGAAACGGAGGTTGTTTCGACGCGCGTGTCCCTCCGCATCCTCCGCCCGGAGTGCTAGGCCCTTCTGTGCAGAGTCCATTGCCGCCATCCTCTTTTTCAAGGAACCCTCGTCGTCTTCAACCACCGAGATTCTGGATTCTGCCTCTGTAATCCGCGCCACTGCATTCCGCAAGTCCTGACGCAGCAAGGTGACATCTGCGCCCACCGCGCCTATTTTGGCGTTTAGCATATCCCTGGATTGGGTGATGGCAGCCATAAGCGCAGCATTGTCCGGCCCCCCTCCTTGTCCCCCTCCCGATGGTCCGGGCCCCCCCCGGGTCCCGTAAATTTATCGATGGTCGGCTGTTTGGTGAGGCCGCCACCTCCTCCTCTGGTCATGGTCGCCAGCCACCCGAGGGCCACCGATAGCAATCGCAGTGGTGGCAGCACAGGGTCCTCTATTCCGTCTTTAGAATCTGAAAGGGGCCCCCACAGTAGGTCTCACCTTGCCGCGGGATGCGGATGCCCGTGTCCCCTATCCAGCACTGTTCCTCTGGCAAGCTAAGGTAGGTCCCGGGAACTACACCCCAGGCGTCGGCAGTCGTCGCGTTTCTCACTCCACGGAGTAGCTTCCAACACTAGTCACCACTCCCGCAAACAACCGGGACCCAGGCGGGGGCACTCACAGTACGCCAATAGTCACCGGCAGCGCCAGAGCCGGGTCGGCCCACAGGTCACCGTCCAGCGAAATTCCGGTTCACCACTCACAGAGGGTCAGCAAGGATGGCCCAATCCACGATGCCTGGATCCCCTCCAATCGATCACAGTCTTGGGGCTACTGTCGGGGGCCCAGCCGCGGCAGTGGCCCGCGGTGATCTCTGGGCGGAGACCACGAAACTCAAGGCCCCGGCTGCACCGGGTCTACAAGGCCGCCTCCTCTGGCCGGACGGGCTCACAGCAGCCAGAATCACCAGACCTCAGTCGGGGCTCCCGGAGGGTAGCGTCGCCCCCCCCCTGTCACTCAGGGCAGACGAGATGTTTGGCAAGCGGCGGGCCGGCCGCGCCACGCAAACACCCCCGGTCTGGGGGCGCCAAAATCGAGGCCCCGGCTCCTCCGCTGCGCGCTAGGCCGCACGCTCTTTACCGCTGCCCAGTCGCGCCTGACAGTGCGGGAGCTCCGTGGACTGCACCGGGGGATCCCCGGAACCCTCAGCAACGATTGCCTCACTTGGGCTGTGGTGTGTGAGCTCGGGTGTCAGGATAATCAGCCGGATGGTGACCGGGCCGGCGGGAGCTCTAAGAAGCTCCAACCGCCATCGCCGCTCGCCTTGAGGTATCTTTTAAGTATTTTTTTTATCCACCTACAATCAAACTGCATCCTCCATTAAGGCCAATCCAAGCCTTTTATTTAGCATACTAGGATCAATCAATCAATCAATCATAACATTTGTAAAGCGCACTACTCACCCGTGAGGGTCTCAAGGCGCTGGGGGGGACTGGGTGCTGCTACTGCTCGAATAGCCAGTTCTTGAGTAGCCTCCTGAAGGTTAGTAGGTCCTGGGTCTGCCGTAGGATGGGGAGGGTGTTCCAGGTCTTGGCGGCGAGGTGGGAGAACGATCTGCCACCGGTGGTTGCTGTTCGGATGCGGGGGGCGGTGGCGAGGTCAGTTGAGCAGAGCTGGCGGTTCAGGGTGTAGAAAATGAGTCGTCTGTTGAGGTATTCTGGTCCTGTGTTGTGAAGTGCCTTGTGTGCATGGGTGAGGAGCTTGAAGGTGATCCTCCTTTTGACGGGAAGCCAGTGCAGGTCTCTCAGGTGAGGTGTGATGTGGCTGTGGTGAAGGATATCGAGGATCAGGCGTGCAGAGTTGTTCTGTATGCGTTGTAGTCGTTTCAGGAGTTTGGCCGGGGCTCCTGTGTAGAGGGCATTTTCCGTAGTCCAGCCTGCTGCTGACAAGGGCAGGAGGCGTTGACTTGTTTGGCCATGGATAGTGTTGAGTCGAGGATAAACCCTAAGTTGCGTGCGTGGTTGGTGGGTGTAGGTGCTGCTCCCAGCATGGTCGGCCACCAGGAGTCGTCCCAGGCTGAGGGGGTGGAGCCAAGGAAGATGACCTCCATTTTGTCTGAGTTCAGCTTCAGACGGCTGTTCTTCATCCACTCAGCGACGGCTTTCATTCCTTCGTGGAGGTTTGTTTTGGCAGTGAGGGGGTCCTTGGTGGGGAGAGGATCAGCTGGGTGTCATCTGCGCAAGAGATGATGTTGAGGTTGTGAAGTCGGGCACAGGGCCGGACTGGGAACCAAATCCGGCCCTGGCAAGGTGCTCGGCTGCCCCCCCCCCCCCGGGGGGTTGTGGGTGCCGCCGAGCTCTTTGCCAGGGCCGGTTTTCAGCCGATTTTGTTACTGGGCTGATTTTGCAGCAAAAATGGCCTGTAACAAAAACGGGTCCCAGGGGCCCCAAACCGGCCCCCCACCTGTGCGACGCACTGGGAGATTGCCCGGTGCTCGCTACGGCCAGTCCGGCCCTGGTCGGGCAACGTGGGCGAGCGGTGCCATGTAGACATTGAACAGTGTTGGGCTGAGGTATGATCCTTGGGGTACGCTGCCAATGATCTCAGAGGCTTTGGAACAGAAAGGGGGGAGGCGGACGCTCTGGGTTCTGCCGGAGAGGAAGGATGTGCTCCATTCCAGAGCCTTGCCTCGGATCCGTGCGTTGTGGAGGAGTGTGAGTAGGGTGCTGTGGCAGACAGTGTCGAAGGTGGCTGATAGGTCCAGGAGGATGAGAGCTGCTGTTTTGCTGTTGTCCAGAAGGGCCCTGATGTCGTCGGTGGTGGCAATGAGGGCAGTTTTGGTGCTGTGGTTGCTGTGGAACCCAGACTGGGAAGGGCCCAGGTTGTTGTTCTCCTCGAGGTAGCGGGTCAGTTGTCTGTTATCGGTCTTCACGATGACCTTCACCGGGAACGGGAGCAGGGAGATGGGCCAGAAGTTCTTCAGGTCCCTTGGATCCGCCGTGGATTTCTTGAGCAAGGCCTTGATCTCGGCGTGCTTCCAGCTCTCCGGAAAGGTCGCAGTCTCGAAGGAGATGTTGATGGCCTTGTGGAAATGGGGTGCGATGGTGGTGCTAGCTTTGTTGTAGATGTGTTGTAGGCAAGGGTCTGACAGAGAGCCGGAGTGAATGGTATTCATGACTTTGATGGTGTCGTCGTCGTTTATGTTGGCCCGGGTGAGCAGGGGATTGATGTTGGTGGTGGCCGTGGGGTCTGAGGTGTGGAAGGCTGTCGGGTCAGTCAGATTGCTGAAACTGTCATGGATATCTGCAATCTTGCGATGGAACAAGGTGGTAAGGGAGTCCGACAGGTCTTGTGAAGGTGGGATGTCGTTGGTGTTGGAGCTAGGGTTGGAGAGTTCTTTCACGATGTTGAAGAGCTCTTTGCTGTTGTGTGCTTTGTTGTCGAGGTGGTCCTTGAAGGCGGCCCTTTTGGTGGCTCTGATGAGGTGATGGTGTCTGCGGATGGCATTCTTGTGGGCTGCGTAGCTGTCCGGTGTCTGTTCGCGCTGCCGGTTCTTCTCTAGTTTACGTCAGATTTGGAGGCCTGGAGGTCTGCGGTGAACCAGCTGGTTGTCTTGTTAGTGCGTCTGTTGGAGGGTTTCTTGATCGGGGCGAGAGTGTTGGCGCAGCTGTTGATCCAATGCCTGAGGTTGCGGGCGGCGGTGTCGGTGGGATCGGCGGGAGGGTTTCAGGCAGAGTGGTGTTTAGCTGGTCTTCGGTGATGTTGCTCCAGCTGCACCGGGCGATCTGTTAAGTGCGGTGGTGCCTGGTGGGTTTCCGGAAGGTGAAGTGGATGCAGCAATGGTCGGTCCAATGGCGTTCGGTGGTGTGGCTGATGGTGACATGGGACCTTGCAGAGAAGATGGGGTCAAGCATGTGGCTGGTAGAGTGGGTGGGCATCGTGACGAGCTGTCTGAGTCCGAGGTTGGCAAGGTTGTCAATCAGGGTGGTGGAGTTGGTGTCGTTGTTGTTTTCGAGGTGGAAGTTCAGGTCTCCGAGGAGGATGTAGTCTGTGGAGGTGAGGGTGTGTATGCTGAAAAAGTCGGCGATGGAGTCGCTGAACTGGGGCAAGGGTCCAGGGGGTCTGTAGACAAGCGTTCCTCTGAAGCTGGTTTTGGGGTTAGTGTGGATCTGGAAGTGCAGGTGTTCGACGGTGCTGGGAGTGTCGTTGGTGCTGGACGAGACCCTGAGGGTTTTCTTGTGAACTATGGCGATTCCACTTCCTACTCCATTGGGACAGTCCCTGTGGGTGATCTTGTAGCCGTCCTGGATGGCTATGGCGATGTGAGGTGCCAAGAAGGCGTTCATCCAGGTTTCTGTCAGGAAGGCGACGTCCGGTGAGGATGTGTCGAGCAGGTCCCAGAGTTTGATGGCATGTTTGCGTACGGAGCGGGTGTTCAGTAGTATGCATCTGAGGTGGTTGCCTCCTGTCACAGTGGGCGGTTCAGCGGCTCGGAGGCTGGTGAAGTTGCAGCTCCGGCAGGAGAAGGGTCCTTTGGTGTGCTTTGGGGCAGCCAGGAAGCATGTGTTTGGTGATCCAGTGTTGAGTACGTGGAGGGTGTCTGCGGTGTATTGGCGGCGGTCGGTGTGGCTTTCGCAGGGGCCAGGCGGTCTGGCGCTGGGCGCGGTCCAGGTCCAGACAGATGAGACCCGATAGTGAAGCATACCACTTATAGAATGGTTGAGGATCATTTTACACAATAGGTGGGTACCTGACAGCTGTAGTCTTGAACAGCTCGCACCGTTCCTATGCACTCCTAGTATTGCAAGCAGTGCCACGTTTAAACAACACCAGTTCACAGTAGTTACTGTAAAGGTTAATAAAGTAATAATTAATTCTCAATCAAATTGTAATATAGAATTAATTATGTAATTGATTACTAAATATGTAAATTGTGTAATACTGAAAAATTTCAGTGCAATATTAGGTGTAGGTTGCTCTGTTTGTAGGAGTTTAGGGTGGGGAGTTAGTTAAGCAATAATTAATTAGCAATAGATTATTGTTAAATAATATTTTAACTAATTATTAAGTAAGTAAATTGTGTACTACTCAAATACTTTTGTTATATTTTAGGTGTGGGCTGCTGGATTTGTAGGGGTATAGGGTGGAAAGTTAATTGAGCAATACATAATTAACAATGGATTATTAATTAATTAGTTAATTGATTATCAATAATGTAAATTGTGCTATCCCTATTTATTTCAGATTTATTATAGTGTGGGCTGCTACATTTTTAGGGGTATGAAATGAGTTATATATTAAGCAGTATTTAAATAATTATTTTATTATTATACTTTAAAAAGTATATACTTATTAAAATTATTTTTAATAGTAAATAATGATTATTATAATAGTAAGCATTGGTTTTAATTGATAATTAATTGTTTAATTGATTATTAATTATGTAAGTTGTTTAGTCATTTTTTACATTGTTTAATAAATGAATAAATATATGTTTAATATGATATTTTTTCAAAATGTACAGGGTTATTCGAATATGTAATGTGTTTGAAGGTAAATCATTTCCCTACTGTTGCTTAGTCAGAAGTGGTAATAGTACATTTAACCCCTCCGAAGTCCAACACTTTCCCTACAGTTGCAGAGACTGGTGTGGGAGAAATAAATCTTACCCCTCCAATGTCCAACGCATTCCCTACTGTTGTAGACTGTAGTGGAAATAGTAAATTGTACCCCAACGAAGTGCAACACTTTCCTTACTATTGTGCTGTTTCGATTGAGAATAGTAAATGTAACCCCGCCGAATTCCAATACTTTCCTTATGGTGGTGCTGTTTAGAGAGGAAATACTAAATTTAACACCTCTGAAATACAACAATTTACCTACTCTTGCACTGTTTGGATTGAGAATAATAAATGTAACCCCTCTGAAGTTCAACAGTTTTCCTACTGATGCACTGACTGTAGTAGCAAATGTAAATGTAACCCCCTCCAAAGTCTAACACTTTTCCTGCTGTTGCATATAACATACTTAAGTATTGTATATCTAATCTATATTTATTCAATCACAATATTTTGCACTTTATTTAAATTTAACATCTTGCCCTTTATTTATTGATAACAATGACTTTTGTGGACTTCTTCAATTGAGTATGAGATAGAAGATTGATTATAGGGGTTCTTCATTTGGAGATTGCATGAATTTGATAGATAGTTGCAGAAATTGATTTTAAAATATACTGGTGAACTAAGCTCATTGCACTTTAACATGTGATGTATTCCTATAGGTCCTGAATCGATCCCCCTATTCCTGACCCTATTCTGGTTAGTAAACTAACAAGTTAACTAGTAATCAGCCCATGAGGCAGAAAATCCCCATGATGCAGATACCGTTATCTGACGCAGTCACACTACGGCACAGGAACGTGTTATCTGATTAGGTCATAACGCTTGCGATCTAATTAGACAAGCGATATTCCTCCAGCCCCATATAAGGCATACGGAGTTCTCATAACAAATCAAACCTATGACAACCTGGGCAAAACCCTGCGGCCATTGTTTTGATTTCACCGAGAACTTCAGTAAAAGAATGTGCTAACGAGCAAGTCGTATGACATCCTTATTGACGTATCTATGTCCATCCTTACGTCAATCTCGGCACCTTAAAGGTATAAATATTACCGATATTGCCCTATGCAAACACACGCGTGGTGACGAGACGGAGCAGCCATACTTGCCGAAGCGAAGAGCAGAGCAGACCCCGCTGGCGCAGCCCCGCCTTCCTGACGCGCTGAGACGCGCTGCTTTCTCCTGCCGAGAATTCCAGCCCCGGCGTTTCTGGGCAGCCCTCGCAGGCAGCCTGGAATATCGAGACCAGAGAGAGAGATACCATCCCTCATTCATCCTAACTTCCAGGTACAGAACTGAATAACCCCTCACAGAGAATTATTTAGTCATTCACTTGGCAAAAACAAACTTAACTTAAACTGTAACTTTCTATTCCCGCCCACGTATTAGGCTTAGGTCAGGTACACGGGGTAGGTGTATTTAGAAACACCAGTTGAGTACGTTTAGTCAAATGTATATGTGTATGTAATATATGTTATTCATTTTAAAACATCATATGGCTTAGAAACCATATCAATGTTTTTACAGTATTATTTTATACTATTGCTTTTAATGTATGCACTTTACTTAACTATAAGTATTGCAATAATATCGATCCATTTCTCTTGTATGAGAAAAGAGACTGATCAATAAATAACACCTTTTTATTGAACACGCCCGTCTCTTCCTTTTCTCTACATTCTGATGAGACTAAGAATGCACGTACTGACTGAGTAAAATAAATTGCCTTTTGTTCACACGACTCTCGAGATATACTCTTGATTAGGGGAGAGCAAAGTTGTCATGTTCTATGGTTGTCAGAAACTAAATCCCTTCTTGTCTAATCAGGGGAGTTAATTCTTTCCTGAACATTCGAGAAAGTTTCTAGTGAACTCTGAGCTAAGCTGGCAAACCCAAAACTTTAAGTCTAGTATCGACAGTAGTAGACCTAGTTAACGTCTGGTCTAGGCCTTTACTATTGTAGGTATTATTCCAATGCGCAGAGCCTATTGGGATGATAGGAACTACACTACATGGCGCCCAACGTGTTTGGAAAGGGCGATAAAACTAACGTAAGACATTTAGAGTAACTCAGTCGTGCTTTCTCACTCAGACCCCTTTTCCCATAATACTCCAAAGACGTCTGGAGTGGGTGAAAGGTAATATCCGCCAGACCTCGCAGGAGGGAACTCCTATGTATGGTTCTTGGTATAGTCAACGTTGAAGGATACACAGTTCCAAAATATTGTGCATCTAATCTTTGTTTCCACAAGAAACCTGATCTGCAAACAAACAAAATAACCTTTTGGACAGTAAAATGTCAGACAATGAGGATGAAAGAGAGGCAGTTAGATTAGCAACTGAACTCGCAGCAGCTGACGCCACCATGCAGGCAGCAGACGAGGATATAATACTCATCCCGGTCATCAAAAGGAGATCTATAACTTTAAAACTTATAGAAAATGGACTGACACCTAGAGGTGGCACAGTCATATTCGTAATTGAGGCACACGAATATCGGCAGACAGAGGTATACTATTCATGGATACATTTTCCAGCAGCAAATGCTGTAACAAAGTACTTCCACTATTACAAAATAGAGGAACCTCCTGAAACGTACACTCCTTTCGAGGAGGTGGAAGTACCACTCAAATTTCAAGAGCACCTGCTCTTATTTGATGGCGCCCTAAAACATAACAATCACATCACCAGGCTCGGTCCTTTAGGTAGACCAGGAGCAACGTGGCCGGTCCTAGCCGGATACACACCACATCCAGACATCGAAGGGATGTCTGCAGCAGAGCTGTTAACACAGCTAAAACAATTAATAAAAATACATAGACAATTAGTCCAATATGTGATGCGGACTTCAACAATTCAGCCAGCGATTAAACTTCCACAGCTGACCCCTCACCAGGGGAACACAAATAAAATTACACCACAGAACATCCAGTCCTGTCTAGGGAAAGTACCGGCTAAACGGGAACAAATACCATTCTGGTTGGCACAGAAAATCACCCAAATAGAGGCGGTGTTTCCTGACACCACCCCATTAGAAAAACACAGGATTCTGACTATCTGTCTCCCAATGGGAATCACACCACACATAGAGGACTGTGACACTTGGGGTACAGTCTTTGCTTCCATCTACACAAAAACGCACGGTGTTCCATCCATTTCGGTAATACCAGATGTGCTAAAACAAATTCAAGATGAATATGGTCCAGAACCCGCTTTAACTCTTGGTATGAAATTACTGAAAGACTTCAAGCAGGTCTCGGCTATACTATTAGCCAACATAAAAGGAGAAGCAGCAAACGTGGCGATCCGCCAGAGGTTAAAAGAGACAGATATAGCAGACCAACCAGCTGAAATAGCCAGAATCATAGAAAAATCCTATGAGGAACTAGGCAGAGATAGTTTAGGTGGGATACCAGTAAAACCACAACTGATTGAAAGTCCTGAAAAAATATTTTATAACAATAAATCTACATCACCAAAAAAGAACTGGGATGGAAACAAACAATCCAATCCTAAAGAAAAGAAATTCCAGTCCAGAGGAAGGTCTCCTAGGCGAAGAGAAAAATCTCCGAACCAGAGACACAGGTCACCACAAAGTGACCCCTCTGGGAATAGATATAACCTTAGAAATAGGGATAATATAAAAAAGCCTGATAGATATCAAGACATTGATACACGTCCCTCTCAATCTTTTCAGACTTCCTCGCAGAAATCGGAAAGAAGAGGACAATCAGAACAAAGAGAAGAGCACGCCAAGTCCAAAGACAAGGAACCTGCTCAGCTAAAAAAGAAATTACAATTTCCAAAAAAGAAGGTAGCCAGTATCAAGGTAGTTAACAATGCCGAGAATACTGAGGACACAACTGAAAAACGGGGAATGGGCTCAGACAATGCTAGACAGCGCAGCAGAAGTGAGCATAGCTAGCAAAGTCCTTATGAATCACCTGGAGACAGTGGACACGAATGAATATCTTCAAGTGGAAACTGCGGACACCAGAGTTAGCAAACCTCACAAAATATACGAAATAACATTGCATATAGAGGGAGATAAGACTAGGAAAATAAGGGGACTATTTTGGGATAATCTCTCCAAGGGCTATGATATCCTTCTAGCTGAAAAGACTGGCCACCAGAGTTTGTAAGGGAGTGCCCTCATGGCGAAGAAGTAATTATGCCTGCCTTCTCAAATCATATTCCAATTCATAAAAAGTACACACTTGCCAGGAAATCGGCAGTGGCTCTAGCTCCTACTTTATATAAAAATCACGTGGGATGGGATGAGGACTCTCCTCCTCACAAAATCCAGTTAAAATCACAACCTACTGCACAAAGACAGTACCCAATTAAGCAAGAAGCTAAAAAACAGGTAAATGAAATACTAGATCAGCTAGAATACCAGGGGGTGATTGAAACTTGCACCTCACAAATGAACAACCCTTTGTTTCCGGTCTCCAAACCAGACAATTCATATCGTCTAGTTTTGGATTACCGACACCTTAACACATGTTGCAAAACTCACACAGTGCTGCACTAATGAATAACATAGTGCGCAAAAAATACAAAACAACCTTGGACATCTCTAATGGATTCTTTTGTCAAAACATAGCACCAGAGAGCAGATATTTAACTGCATTCTCAATAAATGGCACTCAAAAACAATTCTGTCGGTTAGCCCAGGGGTACAAGAACAGCCCGGGAGTATTCTCAGCGAGAGTAACAGAATTACTACAACTATATGACGATGAAGCATTATCTTATGTCGATGACATTTACTTAACAGATGATGACTTGGAGACTCACTTGAAGAGAGTGAACACCATAATACTTGGGTTCGCTGCAGAGGGTTACAAATTCAACTTTAAAAAATCCAGAATTGCCCATCTGACAGTCCTGTTCTTAGGATATGAGTTATCAAGTATAGCTTGGCTGACAATTTTCTAGAACTAGAAGAGTTGGAAAATCTAGAATATGAAAGAATATTCCCTCTGCCAATCGATATTCTGCCTTTACGACATTACGCCTGTGTAATTTATACAGACGGACATGCTCAACCTCCCGTTTGGGGAGAACAAGCATACAACCCCACATGTGGGATTACAAAAGAAGTGTGGCGCGGAGGTAAACTAAAACCTCTATTAACAAAAACACACTCAGTAGAAACTAATTCAGAACAACAAACTGAGATAGTAGCTTTGAAAATGGCGCTAGATAATGCGGATCGCGAATTCCCGACACTTATAGTGTCAGATTCATATTACTGCGTCAAATCATATAACAAGGATTTGCAGACATGGATTCAAAACGGTTACAAAGATGACACAGATGCAACAATAAAGCAGAAACTGCTCTGGGAACAAATAGCTCTTTTGAAAAAAGAACTACCAAAGACTCACGTGACACACTCACTGAGTCATCAGCGTGATGGCGTTCACGTTGCAGGGAATTCATTGGCTGAAACAGCCACAGCGGCAGCAACTAAATCGGCTCCCGTAGTTCAAAAAAAGCGTACATTAAAATACATTGACGGTGAAACAGTGCTGGCAGTGAAAACGTCATCTAAAGGCGACTGCTCAGCGTTACCGATCAATTATCCACTCAATTATACATACTTAATCGATGCAAACTCCGTCCCTTTTGCTCGAATCCCTGGAGTGGGGGATAGGGTGATTCCAAACATGGACAGGAGAAACTTGTTAATCGCAGACGCACATATGGGCGAGGGTCTCAGACACCTCAAACTAAAAGATTCTCTGAAAGAATTACAATCACGGTACTGGTGGCCAGGCATGAGTCTGCGTCACACCATGTTTGTAAAAAACTGCCCAAACTGCAACAGAGATCGCAGTGGGGAAAGAAACAGTTTAATACCTCATCGTTTTACTCCGGAAAAAATCAAGAGTAAAAAGGAAGGGTTGCGGTTAACATATACAGGCTAGTTTCCACTTATAATGTAGATCACCAGCACTCGGCTGACGTCCGGACTGTTATACAAAGATTTGCGAGTCTAAATGGCATATACGCTAAGAGCATGCTACGTTTGACCATTGTCTTCACTCTAGCACTCCAGCCTGAGGGGAAACATGACCAAATGAGCATAGTCCAGCGGGAATCTTCTCAATTCCTTCCTGAGGGTACGGGATGGTGTAAAGAAAAAACCAAGGCATAAAGCAATCTATAGCGGAAAGGGTATTAGGTTCGGGAGCTGGGTGGGTCAAACATCTAATAAGTGTCCAACGTAGTCTAAATAACTTGCCAAGAAATTCTCTGAAGGGATTCAGTGCGTACGAATTATTATTTGGAACTAGGATGATGATCTCTGACATTGATAGTCAGACTTCAGTGGTGAAAGAAAAAAGCTTTGATATCAAAGACCGTTTGGCTATTTTGCAGGACTTAAACAAAACAAGAAAAGACCTGAGCAACATAAAGTTGAAACAACAGCCAATAACCACTGAAGAACCACCACCTGTCCCAGCAAGACCTGTCTGGATTCCAAAAGTCGGGGATCTAGTCAGGGAGAAGATCGCGGTAAAGAAGGAATTTGGGCCTTCTTACAGAAAAGCAGTTCCTGTCCTGTCTGTCAACGGGACAAGATCAGTTGTACTACCGCCACTTGCTGGAAAAAAGGAGAACCGAGTTGTATCAATCGACCTGGTAAAACCACAACATGTGGCCGATAACAAACAGTAGGCCAAGTGGACTCCCAATAAGTAGCAGAACACCTAGGTTTGCTACCAGTACAGAGGTCCTAACGAAAAGGCTCATCACATTCGAAACGCCTACAGAAGAACAACAAGGACTATGCAACAATGCAATAGAACTCAGACCTCTGAAAACCCAAATAAAAACATTTAGCAGTGACACACCAATCTATAATGAAGTACCAAGTGAAAATGCAAGAAAAAGAAATCCTGAACCAATTGGAACAATTGACAGAACTGCATCCGGCTACTTCATAAACTTCGATGATTCCTCTGAAGGCTTCAGTGAATCAAAAACACAGCCATCATCAAAAACCTTTAAAGATAAAGCTAAAGAACTTTTGAAACACCTGAAAGAAACATATCTGATTTCTCCATGGATTGAATTTTGGGTGGGTTTTGGTGCATTTATCCTCATACTTTGGCTCATCATGGTACTAACTTTGGGACGCTTCATTGAGGGAAAATATGCTAAAATGGACACAGCAAGTCAGAAAATCAACTTGATCCTCAAACCACACACATCTTCACACGTCGAGAAAAGAGAACTTTCTTCAGCCAACTTCACAGCCAATCCGATACCTGGTGGGGTAGCCTGGGACAACACTGACTATGAAATTTATGGTCCGGTCGAAATCCTGAAATATCCACACCAAATTAAGATCTCATTGAGTGACTTTGCAAAACCAAGCTCATTTGCTGATGATTGGGACTTCGAAAGCATTAATAATATGATGTCTGACTTAGTAATGTCTGCTAAATTTACCAAACATGATTATTTGCAGGGTTCTACAAATTATGATAGTATGTACTGTTATAACCATTATGGTAACCATTTTCTACATAAATCTGCACAGCCTAGAAATGTTTTAAATTATAATCAATGGGAACATTGTGCAACCCCTCCCAAAGGAAGCTCAAGAACCTTCTATGACAAATATTCATACTTTTCAGGTTTTAACACAAGTAATGCTGAAGCATTCTATTTTAAATTGTCTAACAAGACAGGAACCAAGACCATGATAACCAACACAATATTGATTTATTCAGACTCATTTTTTGAAAAATTGAATACCTTTGGTTTTGATTATTGGGACAAAAATGTTGAATTGAAAAGTGTTTGGGGTACAAAAGATTGGCAAGTACAGGGTATAGAAGCTTTGTTTAGAGCCTGCATGATCCCAGAACAAATGATATTTTTAAATGACACTGTTCAACAAACCACCTGTCTTGGCCTAGCCAAAATCAAAGATTTAATTAAACCGTCTATTCCAAAACCAACAATGTTTAGCAACACTTCTACAAATGAAGAGATAGACGTAAACCATATATTAAACCAAAACAGAACACATCCTGATTGGAAACAGTGGTTGATCTGGCCCACAGATACTAATAACTGTCAAGACAGATTCCTGAATAAAACACAGGGGTTCAAAATGACCAGGCCAGACCCTAGATATCCCCAAAGACATCACCCAGGGATAATAACCACCTACAGTGTGGGCAAATTATGCCTTCAATGGCTGCAAACTTCCACACTGGCAGAAATTAAGCAACACCTAACTTTACTTACTGATGGTGCTGACTTGCGTGATTTCATAATGGGACCACGCAAACAGCGTCAAAAACGTTTCATAGCAGCCTCTGTATATGCAGCATACAATGAGGCCTGGAAGGTTACTCAAATTGAAACAGCAGAGAGAATACTGGAAATTGACCGTATTAATTTGGAAAAATCACTTTCTGTAGTGGACAATGGGTTAATGACTCTGTCCTCCAGAATTTTTTCTTTGGACAGCATTGTGTCTTCAGCAATCGACATATTATCGCAGGACTTACTGTTATTACAACACGGTCAGTCACAATTGCGTTCTATTGTACAGCTTGGCTGGACGTTACAAAATCTGCGTTCAGGCTATGTGCCTTGGCGTTTAATCAACACAACGTCACTATTCCAAATCTTTAACCTTACTGATAGACAAATCAGGATGGCGCAAAGGGGTGCTGATTATACAATCCTGAGCATTGAGAAACTTGAGAGATTACCAATGACAATGTCAGAACGACCTGTCAGTGAATGGATAATACATGGGATAATTAATATTCCAATTTCAACCTTCAGGTTTCAATACTGCCAAAAATATATACAGGCTGGCATGTACGAGAAATTGGGAAAGGGGTACCTTAAAACAATATGGAACCTGCCCTATTCACATGCATGTGTCAGTAATAAAGGACAGAAAGTGTTTCTTAGTGGCAATAATTGTGCGATGTCACTAAGTGGCACACTTCTGTGTAACGGTATTAGTTTGCATGGAGCCTGTGAAGGGAATTCATACAACCTTTCATGTCACCAGCAAGGCGCACCTGCAACAGAAATAGAACCATTCTTTCAAAGACTCTATAATGGGAGTTACATTCTAATTGTAGACCGCAGATGCTGTAGTCTTATGCCCGGGACTCCTTATCTAGTAACTACGACTGCGAAGGTCAAGTGCTGTGGACGCTCGTTGTTCCCCAGCTCCTTTCCAGACAGGGAGGCAAGGGCATGGCCCAATTTGAAAATTACTTCTATTCGAATAGATACTTTAAGCAGAATGAAAACAGTGCTTCTTCAGACGCCTACCAGACTCTCGTCATCAAAAGAAACATATGATCTACAAGTCGCAAGGACGACTGCAGAGATACATTCATTGTTATCAACTAATTCCCCCATACATTTCACGGAAATTCTAAATGAAATCTTAAATATTTCTGATACCAATGGGATCTCAAAGGTATTTAAGACAGTATTTTCGATGGCATTAACACCATTCAAAGCCATACTGGGTATTTTTCCAGATTTCGTCCATTCGATTTTTGGCGGACTTCCCCTGATCCTGGGACTAATTGCAGGAATCCTATTCTTAGTCCTTATTTTTCGTTATGGCAACCCATGTCACAGACAAAACTCTTGCGACAAGGGAAGAAACAATCCTAGCCATTGGATACCGGGACCGGATATCAAAAATCCTGGGACTCTCCCGGCTTAGAGACCTAAATATGACTTGGTTTCTATCATTTCGACCAATGTGGCAAAGATGTGTTTTACCTGTATTAAGGTGTCTGCTATGCGGAGAAGAATGCGTGTTAGACACCTGTCTGACGCTACAATCGGATGCGCCAATGGATGCAGAAACATTGTTGAGCCCGATCAAGGTTCATGCTTTGTGCTGCCCTCAAAGGCTACCAATCCTGATGATGGCATTCGTGGAAGCTTCACCACTACGATTGATGGGTAGTGAAGTTCAAGATGAAAGCAGCATCGAACAGGTACGACCTTCTGTCAGCAATGCAAATCAGAATGTCAATGGAGACAATCATGCGCACGAATGCATGATTACACCTATTTCCGAGTTAGTGGAACTTTCCCAGGAAGCTGTTGACAGTTTTTTCGAAAGCCTAAATGATATGATGTTCTCACCAGAGCAGAAATAGAGACTTTTGAACAAGCTCGCACACGGCGTTCCCTGAATTCGGCCTTCAACTTTAAAAATAAAGTCACATGAACAATCTTTCCTCCAGTTCACGGACAGCAATTTTTCAGCAGCCCCAAAATATTTTTTCATATTTTTCGGGACACTATCTTCTGCTTAAAGTAAGAACTATTCTTAAAGAACTAAGGTTTCTAAATTTTAGATAGCTTATAGACATAGCTTATAGACATTAGCTGCCCGCAGGTATGTTCACAAATACTTTATTATGTGATGGAATGGTCTCGAACTTTTTTTCTGTATTAAGAGCCATTTCATGTGTAATTCTCATATACCAAATAGCAATAATGTATACAGATGCGATTACTTTGGCATAATTATACAGCTTGAGTGCATACAATACATATGACTGCAATTTTTTCCGTATATTTGAAAAATTTCAAAATGCATTTATGTATTTTGGGGTGGTAAGGTATACACTATACTCTGTAGTATGTTGTACTATGTTATACTATGCCTAGATTAGTAAATATGACCATAGTTAGCGTGGAGTGGGTGTGATGTATTCCTATAGGTCCTGAATCGATCCCCCTATTCCTGACCCTATTCTGGTTAGTAAACTAACAAGTTAACTAGTAATCAGCCCATGAGGCAGAAAATCCCCATGATGCAGATACCGTTATCTGACGCAGTCACACTACGGCACAGGAACGTGTTATCTGATTAGGTCATAACGCTTGCGATCTAATTAGACAAGCGATATTCCTCCAGCCCCTGATAAGGCATACGGAGTTCTCATAACAAATCAAACCTATGACAACCTGGGCAAAACCCTGCGGCCATTGTTTTGATTTCACCGAGAACTTCAGTAAAAGAATGTGCTAACGAGCAAGTCGTATGACATCCTTATTGACGTATCTATGTCCATCCTTACGTCAATCTCGGCACCTTAAAGGTATAAATATTACCGATATTGCCCTATGCAAACACACGCGTGGTGACGAGACGGAGCAGCCATACTTGCCGAAGCGAAGAGCAGAGCAGACCCCGCTGGCGCAGCCCCGCCTTCCTGACGCGCTGAGACGCGCTGCTTTCTCCTGCCGAGAATTCCAGCCCCGGCGTTTCTGGGCAGCCCTCGCAGGCAGCCTGGAATATCGAGACCAGAGAGAGAGATACCATCCCTCATTCATCCTAACTTCCAGGTACAGAACTGAATAACCCCTCACAGAGAATTCTTTAGTTATTCACTTGGCAAAAACAAACTTAACTTAAACTGTAACTTTCTATTCCCGCCCACGTATTAGGCTTAGGTCAGGTACACGGGGTAGGTGTATTTAGAAACACCAGTTGAGTACGTTTAGTCAAATGTATATGTGTATGTAATATATTTTATTCATTTTAAAACATCATATGGCTTAGAAACCATATCAATGTTTTTACAGTATTATTTTATACTATTGCTTTTAATGTATGCACTTTACTTAACTATAAGTATTGCAATAATATCGATCCATTTCTCTTGTATGAGAAAAGAGACTGATCAATAAATAACACCTTTTTATTGAACACGCCCGTCTCTTCCTTTTCTCTACATTGTGATGAGACTAAGAATGCACGTACTGACTGAGTAAAATAAATTGCCTTTTGTTCACACGACTCTCGAGATATACTCTTGATTAGGGGAGAGCAAAGTTGTCATGTTCTATGGTTGTCAGAAACTAAATCCCTTCTTGTCTAATCAGGGGAGTTAATTCTTTCCTGAACATTCGAGAAAGTTTCTAGTGAACTCTGAGCTAAGCTGGCAAACCCAAAACTTTAAGTCTAGTATCAACAGTAGTAGACCTAGTTAACGTCTGGTCTAGGCCTTTACTATTGTAGGTATTATTCCAATGCGCAGAGCCTATTGGGATGATAGGAACTACACTACAAACACAAGTGCTTGTTATATATATTTCAGATTCCATGAAATTGGACATAGAGATATACTAGTCTTGTGTAGTGAGAAGACATCATGAACATCAAGATCTTTGGCACTTTAGAAACGCATATGGGAATGGGAGGATGTTAAGTCACAGTGTTTTGGAATTAGCTTTGAAATTGTGTATCTTTGGAATACTTTATTTACTATTTTAGAAGCCTTCATATAACTAGTGACTTACACAAACCATACCCCCCGATTTATTAGCATGTACCACAATAGTGTTCATCTTAAAGAAGCAGTGATCACTACATTTCACTTTGTTATGCCCCAGCCCAAAATTGAACACCACATTTGTTTGTACTGCATCTGATGGTGTTTTTTTAGATATTTCTAAATATTTGTACATGTTTAAATATTAACAAATACTCACAGGTAATTGCAAAGACTATTCGTAAACACATCTGGGGGGTACTTTCAATCAAGATTTTATCAAAATAGATTTGAAAACATGGAGAACAATGAATTTTAATTGGGTTTTGTTAGAAACATAATAGTAACAAAGTCTTTCTGTTCCATGTGGTACTTTACCGTGATTACTTGCACCCCAACTTCAAGGCTAGGCTCTATTTCTTATATGTCATATGTCAATCAGAGATATGTTACATGTTATGTAGAGTATATGTGGGTACTTTACCTTAAACTTTGATAAACCATGATTTTCTGCTCATGTAAATGGGCCAGTGGTAATTTTAAAATATACAACACAGACCTTAAAACACTAATGCCAATATACATAAATCACATATACAAGTTCCTTTAAATTTAGCTTTTAATGGATGTGGGAGGGACCAAGTGGGTCCCTATTTATTGGCACTCTGTATGGCACAACTCACTGACCCCAAAGACGGCTTCTGACCAAAATGCGTTATATAGTCAGGAGATACTTTATTGCTGCCTAATAAGGCTATGAAAGCACAAATAAAACATTTAAAGATACAGTACAATCAATACAGCTTTTCCATCATTATAAATGAGCATACACATTAAAATATTTGATCAATACAAAAGTAGTAAGGTATAATAAATATCCTAAAAAAATACAAGTATTTCAGCCATGATATACAAAGTCATAAATTAAAACGGCGGAACCTCGGGTCATAATGAGGAAGTAAGATGAGTTGATTAATCTTGCTCTTTCTCTAAAACTGCTCAGCGTACACACCACATTGAAAACAGATAGCGGGACACTGATTATGCAATAGGCATACTACTATTATATTTTAGGATCCTAAAAGTCTGTGAACAGTGGGAAGTTCCAAGATTCTTACACAGCTGTCGTAACCTATGCTGGGCAAAAAAACAGTACATGTAGGTCAGTCTCCATACAGTTATTACAAGTCGGACGATCTTTTGTGGAACTGCCCCCCTACTTATAAGTGACAGCACGTAGGGGAAGTGTACCATGCCAAAACTGCAAATATAGGTTTTTGGCAAGGGATGGCTGTATATCGTCTATAATAAGTTCTAAACTGTATTGCAGTTTAACTTCTAGGAAAGATGCTGTAAGTGTACCTATCCTGTGACCCCTCAGTAGTAGGTTGAAATTATAATCCTTGAAATTCTTTATCTAAACCTTAATAGGAGTTAACTGACATCTTGCTTCAGCACTATCCCCTAGGTCACCCATTCCAGTGGATATCAGAGTTATTAATGTGAGTGAGCCAAGATATTTTGCTTGCTCCGTTAAGGTTTTCCCCTTCCCTCAGTTCCTCTCTATACAAAGATAGCTCTGGGGTGCTCCATAGGTGACGCCAGTATAGCAAGGGTCTGAGGGTGACCTCCAGTGCAATTGGGCTAACTCCAAGATCCATTCGGAGTGGTGTGAGTGTTGTGCTTTTGGGAAGTCCCCACAGTTGTCTAAGAAATGAGTTCTCGATCTTAGCAAGTTGTTCAGGTGGCCGATGACCCATATTTCCAAACCATATAAGGCAGCTCCTCTGGCTTCTGCCTTACATATTTCCAGCTGATGTTTGAGCCAGTTACAAACAAACCTTCTTGATTTGAGCACCACACTCCATTTTATCATTTAGTGACATTCCCATATATCCGCATCATATATATATATATATATATATATATATATATATATATATATATATATATATATATATATATATATTACCTACTGGCGGTCGCCAGTAGGTATATATAGTTAGGATTTTTTCTCTATGGGATTTTTGAAAATTCTATGTCTAATAACTTTGGCGTTTGTGGACGGAATTGGCTAAAATTTTCAGGAAAATGGAACATTTTGTTTCTGAGCAGCCCCTGAAAATTTGAGGGGATTTCGTCAAGGGGGGGCCGAGAAAAAAGGGGGGTCCCAAAACGTGTTTTTAACATTGAGTTTTCCATAGGGCGGTTGGCCTCACTTTTAGCCCGAACGGCTGAATGGATTTGCACGAAACTTAGCAAAATTGTAGGGACTGGTAGCCCGATGTGCCTTTGCTAGGTCTCAATATATGTGCTCCAGTGGATTTTGAGAAATTAACGTTCAAAAAAAGATATATATCTGTAACAGCGGACCGGGCAGCGCTCCAGTTCGCGTACTTTTCGCGTTACGGAGCTTTGTGAAGCGAAGCTGATTGGTTCTCCGGCGTCTGTAAACATTCCAAACAGTCCGTAGCGGCCGCCATCTTGTCTCTCGGTAGGATCGAGAGACAAGAGGAGGCCAAAGCGAAGGGGCAAATGACCATAAGGGGG
Source organism: Lissotriton helveticus (assembly GCF_964261635.1). NCBI lineage: Eukaryota > Metazoa > Chordata > Amphibia > Caudata > Salamandridae > Lissotriton > Lissotriton helveticus. Next base: position 334,178,320 of record NC_136060.1, on the reverse strand, counting down.
CATAGTAGATCCTCCCTGACCCCCTAGGTTTGATGTGGAGGTTTTAAAAGGGCCCCGCGGGGCAAAAAATAAATAAATAATAATAATCGAACGGCTGAATGGATTTGCACGAAACTTGGCAAAATTGTAGGTACTGGTAGCCCGATGTGCCTTTGCTATGTCTCAATACATGTGCTCCAGTGGATTTCGAGAAATTAACGTTCAAAAAAGATATATATCTGTGACAGCGGACCGGGCAGCGCTCCGCTTCGCGTACTTTTCGCGTTACGGAGCTTTGTGAAGCGAAGCTGATTGGTTCTCCGGCGTCTGTAAACATTCCAAACAGTCCGTAGCGGCCGCCATCTTGTCTCTCGGTAGGATCGAGAGACAAGAGGAGGCCAAAGCGAAGGGGCAAATGACCATAAGGGGGCATAGTAGATCCTCCCTGACCCCCTAGGTTTGATGTGGAGGCTTTAAAAGGGCCCCGCAGGGCAAAAAAAAATAAAAAAATGTGTAGTTTTTTTGCGTGGGGAGCGTCCTGTTCGCGAACCGGGAAGCGTTCTGGGGAGCGTACTTTGTTGAAAATTAGTGAAAAAAGTTAGAGTAAAATAATAATTGTGAGTGATCAGATGTAGGGTAGCTCTGAGAAGAGCTTTTGGGTTTATGGTACATTTAGGTACTTATAAGTAGGTACCAATGCACAGTCTTAAATTCAGAATGAAAATTTTGTTGCCCTCATCTGAGAAGTGAACTCCATCTCCTCTGTAGATATCTTGCATGTAGTAACGCAAGTTATTGTTGTACAAGGAGCCCATTCCATGGTCTCTCATGTAAGCTGAAACAGATTTGTTTACATGCTTCCTCGACTTCTCAATTTGTGGACAAAATTGGTTCGACCACCTCCATTTCTGTCTTTGGCATATATTTGAATATACCAAGGCAGTCTGAGGAAAAAGTGCCATTAATTGCTCAAAGGTGTCCTTTAAAAGCATTTCCAGACCTACCCCAGTCAAAGTGCCCAAGTCATTACTTCCACAGTGCACAATTAACAGTTCAGGTTTTGGCAAATGCATAAAGGTTTTCACCAATGGTATCAATTGGTGACATTTTAATCCTCTGTGGCCAAACCACTTAATTTCCACATCTTGTAAATTGAGGTTAGGTAAATTTCTGTTATAAGCATACCTCTGAGCCCAGTAGATGTAACTGTGTCCAACAATCCAGACAGAAAACATGGTGAGAGAAGGTTCTGCTGCAGTCAGATGAAGTGTGGCAATGAAATGGCAGTTGAAAAAATAAGAGTTTAAAATGAAAAAACCTGTGGAGTTTCTGTGTTAATGAAGCAGTAAGAGTGATTGGTGGATTTTGATTGCTGAAAACAGAAAGTTAGGGTGCATGGATGAGTTCTTTGAAAGATGTATTTTGAGTGGTCAAGAAAAAATCATTAAATGAAAGAATGCACTGGATATGCAGGTGCACTGAGAGTTCAGAGTTCAATTGCAACATTGTTGTGTGAACTTGCAAACACCAGAGGTCTTCCAAGAGGTGGTTGCTATGCAAAAAAAGCAGAGAGGGCAGAGGGGGGAAGGGTTTTGATTTGAAAAAAAGTGAGGGAAGAGTTTTGATTGGGTGACATGAGAGATATGTGTGAAGAATTACAGCATTTCTGTGCTTTTGATAGCTGCAGACTCTGGAGTGCATACCTTTTGCTCTGCTGAAGACAAATTGGTGTGTTTCTGAGACTGTTTTGAAACTCAAAGTATTTGCTAAGGTGAGAAAAGATTTCTTTAATTTAGATAGAGAATAGTGTGCTTTAAGGAGAAAATTATGAAGAAAGTTGTGTTTTTCAAATGTTGCTTTGTCTCAAGTGTTTTACAAATAGATTTTGTTTCTTTGAGAAATTGTAATTGGAGAAAATGTGAAGTATTAGTAATGACAGGGTTTTTATGTGCATAGGAGCTGTGGAGTGTTTTCAAATTATGACTTGTAAATCGTTTTTGAGGAAAAGGAATGGTTTTAATATTTATGACAAGGACATAATGGTGTATGCTTCTTTATAAGGCAATTGAGTGTCTCTGATGTTATTTTTCCCATTTTAATGTAAGACCTTTCCCTGTGGAGCAAATTGCTTGTAAATATGCTCCCACCTGTGCATGGCAAATTTAGATTTTGAATGTTTGCGTTACATAGCCATGTTAAAAGTGACCCAAACATGCTGCAAAGGCAATCAAAAAACGCTTTCATGTGTCTTAAGGACATTTTAAGTCATTTCCCCATGTGGAGTGTTTTTAAATTATGACTTGAAAATCGTTTTTGGGGAAAAGGAATGCTTTTAAAATTTATGACAAGGACATAATGGTGTATGCTTCTTTATAAGGCATTTCAGTGTCTCTGATGTTATTTTTCCAATATTAAATTAAAAGACCTTTCCCCGTGGAGCAAATTCCTTGTAAATATGCTCCCACCTGTGCATGGTAAATTTAGATTTTGACTGTTTGAGTCACATAGCCATGTTAAAAGTGACCCAAAAAAGTTGCAAAGGCTTTAAAAAAACACTTTCATGTGTCTTGAGGACATTTTAAGTCATTTCCCCGTGGGCAGTGTTTTCAAATTATGAGTTGAAAATCGTTTTTGAGGTAAAGGAATGTTTTTAAAATTTATGTGCGCCATATGCCCCCAAATTTCTTTTTCAGGGGTGCAGCAGGGTGTTCTTGAGACACCCCTGCACCCTCGGAAAAATTCCTAATTTGCTATGAGCTAATTGCTAATCGCAAATTGCACCTTCATTCCTATGGGCCTCCTGCTCCATGGAAATGAATGGGTAATTTGCAATTAGCAATTTGCTCATCGCAAATTAGGAATGGTAAAGAATCGCTATTTATTCCTTAAAGTTCGCTATTTAGGAAATGCAAAAAACTTTGATGATACATATGGCGGTTCATCTCTAACAAGATAAGAAGCTTAGGGATAGATTTATGATGACTGGCGCATCACCAGGGATGTGCCAGTCATCCTGCGCCGCTGTTCCGCCACCCATGGTGTGCTGCATTTACAATGCGGCGCACCATGGGGCAAAAACAGCACAGATGCGTGACGCATCTGTGCCGTAAAGGTGGCGCATTGCTGGAGTTGTAACGCAAGTGTGATGAAGCTCCAGCAAGGCTCAGGGGTGCCCCTGTCGCAGGGTTTCTGTTCTCACACAGAACTGTGCACAGAGGATTGGAACCTCGGCGAATTAGGGTGCCCCAAAACTCACCTTAGTACCCAAAAACCCCTTACCAAGCTAGCTACAGTGTCACATTGGATATAACAAACTCCCAATGGTTAGACAATCCAGAACATGAACTTACAGTACCTCAGGATACGTGGAACTCATGAACACTCGGTCGTTATATATTCATTACAAACCAGAACATGGAGTTAAGAAGAACACATGTGCATTTGAAATGTTTATTTACTAATGCCGTCTTCTCAGGCGTAGTATCTTAGATAATACAAGTACACATATTATCAGTAGCAAAATTACCAGCATAGTTACTAGTACATAAAAAGCGAATGGTGACAGCATGTTAACATGCTGTAAATGAATAAGAGTTAGCAACACTTATATCTCACCCTCCCTAATACACATATTATATTATTTGCTAAGAAGGTCTCTTTGGGTTGGTTTAGGGCGGGCCCATACCTTAGTGTCCTAGATTTGAAGGAATCACATCAGCATACACCAGCTCTCTCTTCATGTGAACCGCATCAAGTGTTGTGTATGTGTGTTCGGCAAAGCAATATAAAACCCGCCTCATGCCCAGAATTGGCAGAAGCTGCACTTATGTTATGACTATGAAGTCGTGGAGATCAGACCTCATAACAATTCTGTATCGTGTTGTTCTTGAAACTTCAGCACTCCCTATACAGACATAGTTTAACAAGCAAAGCAGATAGTAGAGCAATAACATATTCATCTCATGTAAACCACGATGAACTACTAGGTTGAAAGCTAAAGCAACAACTAAGTGTCGTGTGCAGAAGTTGCAAAAAAGGAAAAATGGCGTTTAAACCGGTAATGAGCCCATGCTAACTTAACACGGTGTAAAGATATCCAGGATCTACATGACACCCCCCCATGATCCGGAAACGAACTGAATAAGATAATAGAAGTGCCATCTCATGAGAGCAGATTGCAACTTTATATGTGCACGGTCCGCAAGGTAAAACATTAAAAACTAGCAAAATTTAATGCTAAAAAAAAATAAAACAGCCAACTACTTTATCGAGGCTTAAGCCAATAGGCAAGCTAAATAATAAAAACTTGACAAATAAGTCAATGAATTGTCAATGAAATGCTAGTACTCAGCATGTCAAACATGAAAAAGGTCTATGACATAACTGTGTATGCAAAATAAGCTGCAACAGCCTCCAATAGGAAGTCACCGTCTTCATCCGAAAATAGTTCAGCCATCCAACTTAAAAGCGGAAAAGAACATACGTGCTCTCCCAGCACCGGATCCTCTATCACCATCAGAGGACAGCTCGGTGGGTTTTCAAGAAAGCTCTGTTCCAAGAAAGACTGTGCTGCCGCCAGTAAATTCCAGGGACCAATTAGTCCATGCATCAATGCCACAGCCATAATCCTTTCGCCAGGACAAACCAACTCGTGAGTAATGATAGGACTCATCAGCTGATTAAAGTCGACGTCAGGAGAAACCGGTTCGCAGAGACACAAATCAATGGCCCAATCGAAATCACAGGTCAGGCAGTGAAATACAGGCTGGACACAGGTGAAGTAGGAGAATCGAAAAGATAATCCATATGCCGTGCTTAATATCGCCAACGGCATTGCGCCATAATATTCAAGCATGCGATTGCGGAACAGCGTCAGCAGCTGCAGGGCGGGACCTTGCACAGGAAGGACATCCATATTTAAAAATGTAAAAAACCACAAGAGCGCCCGCTGCTAATGCAAGTAAAACTGGGAATCCACCAAACAAAGTGGAAAAAATAGAATGAAAGAAAGCAGGGATGACTCCAAAGATTTTCTCAAATGAAGTCACGAGACCACTGCTAACAACTTTAAAAAAATGCGCCAGGCCCTTTGTGGAGGACGCGTTAAAGATAGTCCGAACCATCTCGCTGAAATGCAAAGGTGAATCAGTATTTAAAAGGGCCTGCACCTCTGTACGGGTGTTCGCTATGTGAAGCACGAAAGTTTCACGGGCCGAACTCAAGGCCACCTCTCTCTGAGACAAAAGAGCCCTTATTCTTGCCATGCCGTTGAAATCTGCTCCCAAGGTTGGTATTTGTGGCCAGATTGAAAACTCCCTATGTTCATGTGTGGGAGGAAATAGAACATTTCTGCAGCAAATAACCCGTTCACTTACTGTTACGATAAAAGGAATACTTCTAATTAACCCACAACAATCTTCATTATTGAGCATCAAATAACTACCATTTTCCAACAACTTGAACGTGGGGATGATAGCAGGAACTGGCGTGCCTTGCAACACGCAAGCCATATTTGGTCGGTCTTTGTTGCATGAACCGTGTAACTGTATGTGCCTACACATTAGTGAATGATCTGGCGTCTCAGTGCTTTCCTCTCCATTCAGATAAACTTCTTGATCATCTTTGAAACATCTGTATGTGTATGGAAGCGACCAGACCTCATGAAGAAAACCACTACCTAAAGGTTCATAACGACCTATTGGTACATATTTCATACAATTTGAAAACTTATATAAAGCAAAAGGCAGCGTTATTAAACCGTGGATAAGCCACGTTGCAGCATTGGCCTCTGCCACTGAAAAAGGCAAAGATTCTAACCTTTCAATATGTAACATAGAAAAGGAAGCATCACGCATTGACAGCTACGCCGGACACACACTCGACCCGATCTTCTCTTCCAGCAAGGACATCGCCTTCAGCCACGCCACGGGACTCCAATGGACGGACCACAGCTGCGTCCACTGTAGCTTCAGAAGGACCACGCTCCACCATCACCAGCAACAGGCTCCCCGCAGAAGCTGGAACAAGATCACTGCAGACCAGCTCACTACGTCCTTGAGCAAGAACCATCCCACCAGCACAACGAACCCCAGTCAAGCAGCCACCAACCTCACGAAATGGATCAGCGACTGCACAGACGAACTCGCCCCGCTGAAGACCCCGCCGAGCAGACCCGGCAGCAAGAAAGCCCCATGGTTTAACGACGAACTCAAGAGCTCCAAGAAGAACTGCAGAGCACTCGAGAAAACCTGGCGCACAGACCCAACACCGGACAACATGACTGCCCTCAAGCTCGCCACCCGAAAACACCACCAGCTGATCCGCGCCACCAAGAAAACCGCATTCAAGGAACGACTGGACAACAACGCACACAACAGCAAGGAACTCTTCAACATCGTGAAAGAGCTCTCCAACCCCAACGCCGGAAACAATGACATCACCCCTTCGCAAGACCTCTGCAACTCTCTCGCCTCCTACTTCCACAACAAGATCGCGGACATCCACAACAGCTTCAGCACTCAACCAACGCACGCCACGACCGAACCACCGCCCCCCACCACCACCCTCCGCGCCTGGACCCCGATCAGCACCGAAGACACCATCCGCACGATGAACTCCATCCACTCCGGATCTCCGACAGACCCCTGCCCTCACCACGTCTTCAACAAGGCCGACGCTGTCATCGCACCCCACCTGCGGGACATCATCAACACCTCCTTCGACATCGCCACCTTCCCGGAGAGCTGGAAGCACGCCGAACTCAGCGCTCTACTCAAGAAACCATCAGCAGACCCTACCGACCTCAAGAATTACCGCCCCATCTCGCTGCTCCCGTTTCCGGCCAAAGTCATCGAGAAGACCGTCAACAAGCAACTGGCCGCCTTCCTCGAGACGAACGGCTCCCTCGACCTCTCGCAGTCTGGCTTCCGGGCCAACCACAGCACCGAGACCGCCCTGATCGCAGCCACAGATGACATCCGAGCCCTGCTCGACAACGGAGAAACAGCGGCCCTCATCCTCCTGGACCTCTCCGCGGCCTTCGACACTGTCTGCCACCGCACCCTAGTACAGCGCCTCAGCAACGTCGGAATCCAGGAGAAGGCACTGGAGTGGGTCACCTCCTTCCTCACCGGAAGGACACAGAGAGTCCGCCTCCCCCCGTTCAGATCCGAGGCCACCGAAGTCATCTGCGGCGTTCCTCAAGGCTCCTCGCTCAGCCCAACTCTCTTCAACGTCTACATGAGCCCCCTCGCAGCCATCGCACGCCAGCACAACCTGAACATCATCTCCTACGCCGACGACACCCAGCTGATCCTCTCCCTCACTAACGACCCCGCCACCGCCAGAGCCAACCTGCACGAAGGGATGACAGAAGTAGCCAAATGGATGTCGAACAGCTGCCTGAAACTGAACTCAGACAAGACGGAAGTCCTCATCCTGGGATCCTCACCCTCCGCCTGGGACGACTCCTGGTGGCCCCCCGCCCTGGGCAGCGCACCCAAACCAACTGACCACGCACGCAACCTGGGCTTCATCCTGGACTCCTCCCTCTCCATGACCAGACAAGTCAACGCCGTCTCCTCGTCGTGCTTCCACATCCTGAGAATGCTACGCAAAATCTTCCGATGGATCCCCACCGAGACCAGGAAGACGGTCACCCAGCCCCTCGTCACCAGCCGTCTGGACTACGGCAACTCCCTCTACGCCGGAACCACCGCCAAACTCCAGAAGAGACTCCAGCGGATCCAGAACACCTCAGCACGACTCATCCTGGACATCCCCCGCCGCAGCCACATCTCCGGACACCTGAGAGACCTGCACTGGCTCCCGGTCAACAAGAGAATCACCTTCCGGCTCCTCACCCACGCACACAAAGCCCTACACAACCAAGGACCAGGATACCTCAACAGCCGCCTCAACTTCTACGCTCCCACGCGCCAGCTTCGATCGACCAGCCACGCCCTCGCCGCCGTCCCCCGCATCCGAAGAGCCACCACAGGAGGAAGGTCCTTCTCCTACCTGGCCGCCAAGACTTGAAACTCCCTTCCGACCCACCTCCGCCTGACCCAGGACCACCTCGCCTTCAGGAAGCAGCTCAAGACCTGGTTGTTCGAGCAGTAGCGGACCCCCCCCCAGCGCCTGGAGACCCTCCGGGTGAGTAGTGCGCTATACAAATGCTCTGATTGATTGATTGATTGATTGACAGCAAGCGTTGTTTGTCAGTCAAATTGAATGGGGCAAATAAAGAAGAAACGTTCATGTATCTCCAGGGAACTTTACCATTTTTCAGAGTTTGAAGGGTCCAAGCAAATTGCATGATTGATCTTAATTGATTCTGACCATGGTATAACACTGACACTTCATCATGCACAATATCGACAACTGACGACACAATGTCATCTAGTGTGTAAATTGTAGATGAAAGAACGCTAATACTATTGTCATCAACTGCAAGCACTTTTTCAAGATTCGCTTGATCAATAGCCCTAAGGCGTGTAGCAGCCTCAATCTGAGTCAGTTTCCAAATTTCATTGTAAGCTGCATATATCCACCTTTTCGACCTGCCACTAGCCGGGCCTTTAATGAAATCATTCAAATCCACGTCTGCATTCAGTTTAGAAAGGTGACTTTTAACTGCAAGTAAAGTTGAATGCTTCAGCCAATTCTGACACAATTTTCCTACAGAGTAAGTCGTGACAGTGTGGACCAAGTCAAACCGGGGATCAGATCTAACATTTTTAAAACCTTCTGTTAAACCCAAAAATCGATTCTGGCAAGAATCTGAACTACGTTGCCAAAGCAGTCAATCTTTTGGATTTATACTGGAAATGTTAAAGGAAGAATTACGGAGTAGGGCCTGTAAATCACTAATGGACAACCGAGTAAAATTACTCCAACCATCATATTCCTCTAACTCCGGGATAGTAGGGGTGTTTAATTTTTTAGAAGTAGCCAATCCAAAGCATGTGGTCTGGGAAATTGTTTCATTCAGAAACAACATATGATTCGGGATGAGACATGCACGGTGCAAAGCCTCAGTGCCTTGTACCTGCCAGGTTTGTGAACCCCAAACTGATGTAGATCCTGGATATCTTTACACTGTGTTAAGTTAGCATGGGCTCATTACCGGTTTAAACGCCATTTTTCCTTTTTTGCAACTTCTGCACACGCCACTTAGTTGTTGCTTTAGCTTTCAGCCTACCTGCGTCAAGACCTATGCCTGCTTCAAGCAGGCGCAGGGTTTTGACGCAGCTTTGTCCTATCTGATTGTAAATGCGGCACACCATGGGTGGCAGAGCAGCGGTGCACGTTAACTGGTGCATTCCTGGGGATGTGCTAGTTAACATCAATCTGCCCCTTTACATTTAAGTATGTGCAGGGGACACAGAGTCGGTGAGGCTTATCCAAGGTTAAGAAGAGATGAGTCCTGTTCACTGAAAAATTGGACATAGGCTTCACCTCCTCAGCATCGCTGGACATGGCTAAATAATAGCTGCAAAATGTTACTCTTGTTAAACAATTTTACTATTATAATCTCTGAGATTTGTCTCTTACTCTGGAACATCTCATTGTTGTTATCTTTCTTTAAAGATAAAGACAACATCAACATGAGCGACAATCAGCAATCAGTTGATTTCGACCTCATCATTGAACTCGTAATTGAAACATCAGTGGATGTTGATCCCTTGGATGATTTAAATCCTGAGGATGAAGAAGAACGTGATGAGGATGCAGATTTGTCAGAATTGTATGACATAGGATGGGAAGCTGACGTGCTTGAGCCTATGGAACTATAAACATTTATTTAAAAAATTTATAATAAATAAAAAGTAAAAATGTAAACCGTTTAATTTAAAAATAAAGACACCTTCAAAAACAGGTTATGTGTAGTGTCTTCAATAAAATATTAAAATATGCTCATAAAATTAGATCAGATTCACATATAAAACAGCACAGGTAAAATGAATATAAATTCCATTTCTTTTCTGCTATTTCTGTACTCTAAATTTGCCAAGCACTAAAAAATCTTCTATGTAAAAATGTTAAGTAGTGTGTTAAGTTTTTGATGACTGTTATTGATTTACTGTTGGGTAATAGTGGTTATTAACATTTTTTATTATATTTTACCACAGATTCAACTGCAGATCATTTCAAGATTTCAGCATGCCAACCAAAGAAAGACTGAGAAAGGCTGCAAAACGTCAAAGACAGCAGGTCAATGAAAAAAAGCCGCAGTCCTCTAACAAAAATATTTGTCAAGTCACCAAGAAAGCACCGGGTAAGAGTGCAAAAACATTCATAAGAAATATCTGTAGTAAAAAAAATATTACTACAGAAAATGTTTCAGTCCAGAAAAGGAGAAGCAATTCAAACGGAAAGGAAAGGCCAATGAAAAATGTTACTGCTAGAGCAAGATGCTCTGTGCATGATAGTAGAAGGAAACAACAGTTTAGGGACATTCGTAAACGAATGTTCCGCAACAGGATAATTGGCAATTTGTTAAAAAATATTAAGAAAGGTCAACAGAAAGTGGTTTTTTATAAGAGAAAAAAAATAGTTGAGAAAGTTATTGATCAGGCATTTGAAATTAAACGTAAGTTATTTATTTTGATAATCAATAGAATTAGGAAGCTAAACAAGGCAATTTATGATTTCAAAAGAAATAGTAGATGGAAGAGAATAGTTAATCGTAGTAATTTTTGTGAAGTTTTTTCTGGAGAATGGATGCATAGTTCAAGCTCTGAGGCATTTTTTAATGAGGAGAGTTATTTCCAGGATAATGATTTGGTGCATGCAGTTGACACCAGTGGTCGAGCTTATGAAGTGAAAGATGGTTGTCCAGTTGAAAAAGAAAAACTTGTGACAACAGAGATAGAAGAGGTGTTAGGTAATGAGGTTTTAGGAAGACGTCCTAAGGGTCCTGTGTACACCTGGAAGTGTAGTAGTATTTGCAGTGTACGACAGGATTCCATCAATTTGCTTTGTGATTTTATACGGTCATTTAATAAGAAAAGTTTGAAGCAGAAAATGAAGTTGTTGCAAGAATTAGATCCTTGCAGAGTGAGAGAAGTGACAGGTTTGCATGGTCATTCACTGGCTTGTCTTTCCAGGAGAGTATGCCAGAGTGTTTTTCATCATTTCAGGATGCTAGCAGTGCATCATAATAAAGTGAGGAAATTAGTTAGAATGTTGTATTATGCTAAGAGTCCAGCATTATGCTTAAACAATTATGCGCTGCTCTTTTGCATGGTTCTGAAATAGATGTGAAGAATATATGTGAAGAAATTGAGTTTTGTTACTTTGGAAGTAAAGAGGAGAATGTTGAAATCGACCAAGAAGAAGAGAGTAATGTGGAAGATAGTGTACAGGTTTCCAGTACAGATAATTTCCAGAGGGAAATTGCGACGTTTGAGGTGAAATCAAGTGAGAGGCCAAATTTCACTTGTGTGTGTTGTCGACGCACTTATTATAAGAATCAGACTAAGTTAGTGGATTTATATGCAAAAAGTGAAAGGGAAAATAATAGTGAATGGAAGGATTTTACAACATACTTGATGGTAGAAAATTGTTTTGATTTGGGATTGGATCAACGTGTGTGTACTTATTGTTGTAACAAATTAAATCAAAACCAGATGCCTGCTAGAGCAGTTCATAATAATCTGGAATTGGTTGAGATTCCTTCTGAATTGAAGGATTTAAATACTTATGAATCTATTTTGATTCAAAGTATCCATCCCTTTCAGGCTATTGTAAGAATGGAGCCAAAGACAGGGAAATTGCCTCCATCAGATTTACAGAGAGGATTAAAGGGAAAAGTTGTTTATTTGCCTCTAGATTTGAAGAAAAACATTAACACAATTGGAGTAGAAAAAGTGGAAGAGGAACCTCTGGTTATCTTAGTTAATGGGGTTCCGACAAAGAATAAGAAAATATGGCAAGATTTAGTGGATGTTAGGAAAGTCAAAAAGGCAACATTGTATTTGAAAAAAAATAATAAATACTATAAAAATGTATATGTTGCAGAAGAGGAAGTAAGTGAGGAAGAGGATAGCGATTTGTGTGCTGGTCAAATTGAGAAAGTAGAACCCTGTACTAGTGAAGAAATATATGAACATTATAGTGTTCATCCTTTGCATTCCAAGGAAGTCATGGGGAATGCTATTGAGTTGTTTCAAATGAAACAAGCCAAAGGGAGTCCCATTAGTGTTTGGGAGGAAAGTTTGGAAGCTCGGTGTTTCCCACAGCTTTTTCCAACAGGTCAGGGAGGAAGATATGATGAGCGACCTCATCAAATTCCTGCTTCTGAATACCGGACTTTGCGATTGTATGCAGGAGATGCTAGGTTTCGACAATGCATTCCCTATTTGTTTCATCTCCTGTTTGAAAGCGATCTGTCTGGACTGTCATATGCAGTGAACCACATCTTGAAAAGTGGTATACACATGCAAAACATCTCGGCAAGTGACTTTATGGATAAAGTCAATGTCCAAGACAGTATTTTGGATTCTCACCTGATTAATCTCATGGCGTGTCAGCGTGGTACTAATGAGTACTGGTACCGTCGTCATGGTGATTTAAAATGTATGCTGAGGAACTTAGGAACTCCCACATGGTTCCTCACTCTGAGCTGTGCCGAGTATGGCTGGGAAGACTTACTTGAATTTCTACGAGAGGCAAATGCAAACATCGAAAACATCGAATTCAAGACACCCGGAGAACTGTGCTCTTTGGATCCAGTCAATGTATGCAGGTACTTCAATCATAGATTTGAAGCTATGATGTCTTTCATCATGAATAAGAAGAATCCACCTCTTGGAGAGGTGTTGGATTTCTTCTGGAGAAAGGAGTACCAAGCAAGAGGTGCTCCTCATATACATATGCTGCTGTGGATCAAGGATGCACCTAAATTTGGAACGGATCCAGAAGACTCAGTGATGAGTTTCATACAACAGTATTCTACGTGTGCTGTTCCAAACGCAAAGGAGAAGAAAAGCCTAAGAGAAAAAGTTCTACGTTTCCAAAGCCATCGATGTGGAAAGTACTGTCGTCGTAAATTCCGAAACAAGGACAAGTTCTACACCAAATGTCGTTTCGGCTTTCCATGACCGGTGATTTCTAAAGGAAGAGTAAACAGTTTGATGTCTTCGCTGCGACATAATGTGATGAATAAATCACCTAAAAACACATACAATTTGAAGAGGAACGAAGAGTCCAAGTACATCAACGACTACAACCCGGTGATTTTGTCCATGTGGAATGCTAACATGGATATACAGTTTGTGGCTGATAACTGTATGGCTGTGGCTCGCTATGTGACATCTTACATCACCAAAAAAGAGAAGACAGAATTGAAGGATATGTGGGAGGACATTTCCCATGAAAAGAGCCTCAGCAAGAAGTTGTACAGTTTCAGTCTGAAGATGTTGTCGCATCGAGAAATCGGAGCTTACGAATGCTCTGACCGGTTGTCTTCAGCAAGTCTCTATGCCAAGTCCAGGAGTATCATTTGGGCGAGTCTTGGTCTTGCTGCAACGCGTAATCGAGTTCTGAAACCTGTGCGGGAAATTGAGTATTTGGCGGAAAAGGAGCCAAACAGTACCGACATTTTGAAGACCAACATGTTGGATACATATTATCCAAATCGAAGCAAACACCTCGACAATGTTTGTCTGTATGAGGTTCTTCAAAATTACATATTCAAGAGGAACATCAAAGAAGATACTGAGAAAGGAGTGTATGCTGTAATAGGAAGTGAGGGATGTCTGGTCAAGCAAAGAAAATGCCACTTGGTAAACCATCGAAAATTGAGTGGCGAATCTCCTGAAAAAAAGGAGTTTTTCTATTTAGCACTTTTGCAACTTTTCAAGCCTTGGCGTGCAGAAGAGGAACTGCTTGGAGATTTCCTCTGTTACGAAGACTCTTTCAATGCTGCCAAGGAGACCATAGAATGTCCTGCTTTTCCCAAATATGTAGAAATGTTGAATGCGGAAATTGAGCAGGAAGCAACGATTGCAGCCGAGATTGCCAGAGACAGTTCTCAGGACAGTCAGAGTTCTGCTTCATTGAGTCAGGATCCACTAGGAGGACCTGTTATCGAAAATGAAGCTGCCACTGCTATGAATGAAGTGGAAAGAGCCATGGCACATGCTCAGGAGGATGCGGTTAACTTAGAAGAGTTGGAAAGACAACTCAACGTTGAGCAGAGGAAAATATATGACGAAGTTACCATGCAAATTGATCATGGATTAAGTCATGACAAGAAAGAGTGTTCATGTACGTCGTTGAAGCCTGTCCGACTGTACGTGAGTGGAGAAGCGGGAACTGGAAAAAGTTTCCTTATTAAAGCAATTTCATGCTATTTGCAGGAAAGGACAGGGTCATCGCTGTCTTGTGTTGTCACCGCTCCAACTGGACTGGCAGCACATAACATTAAAGGGATTACTTTACATCGTTTACTGATGCTGCCAGTGGAGCATGACAACAAATTACAATATCACAAGCTATCTGGAGATGCTTGTTTTGAAGTTTCAAGAATCTTGAGGAAAATGAAACTTCTTATCATTGACGAAGTAAGCATGGTTTCCAATGTCATGCTTGCGTTTGTGCATTTGAGAATGCAAGAAGTTCTCAAAACAGAGTATGATGTGTTATTTGGTGGCAAACACATCATTGTTTTCGGAGATCTTCTGCAGCTGACACCAGTGAAAGGGCAACCTGTGTTCAAAATGCTCACGCATGAAGATACCAGGAAGTGCCTAGGGAGCATTGGCAACGTCAATATATGGTTAAACTTCAATTATGCTGAACTGCATGAAAATATGCGTCAGGCGAAGGATGAAGTTTACAAGAGTATTCTACAAGATGTTAGAATTGGAAAAGTGACCGAGCATGGGAAAGAAGCTTTACATGCACGATTACTGTCAAATTTATATCCAGAACAAGATGTTGTGCCTGAGAATATTTTTCAGAAAATTACTGAGAAGAAATCTGGGATATGTTTGATGCCAACTCTTGCAGAATGTGCCAAATTCAACAACAAAATGTTGCATTTGGAAAAGCAGGAGATTGTGAAACTAGAAGCTATTGACAGAGTAGAGCATATGGGATCAACAATTATTTTGTCTGAGAATTTGAAATCAAAATTGGATTCATTAGAGAAGACTATATCTAAAACTGCAGGTTTTGAAAAGACTCTGAATGTGTGCTTGAACTGCCGTATAATTTTAAGAAGGAATTTACATGTTGAAAGAGGTCTGGTAAATGGATCAATGGGTAATGTTGTTGATTTTGTGAAATACAGAAATAGAGATGGAATTGAATTTTTAAAAATTAAATTTGATGGCATTGAGGAAGTACAGGTAATTGGTCGTTGCTCTGCTAGATTTTTGCTTGTAAAAGACTTATATGTTCGCCGTAAGCAGTTTCCTGTTTGCTTGGCATATGCGGTGACAATTCATAAATCGCAAGGTTTAAGTGTAGACAGTGCATTGGTGAATATTGGCAGTTCTGTGTTCAAGGAGGGTATGGCATATGTGGCATTGTCACGAGTTAGAACTTTATCGGGATTGTACTTGATTGAGTGTGATGTCACAAACATTTGTGCGGATCTAGATTGTGTTAAGGAATACAATAGGTTGAGAAGAGAGTATGCGCCACATTTGCCTCAATATCCTTTGTTTGAGAAACGTGTGGTAGGCCGGAAACGAAGAAATGTGACAAATACTAGGGAGGTTGCAGCAAAAAGACGAAAAGTCGATGAACCTGAAATTATAAGCAGAAACAAAAAGGATTCTGTTGAAGATGTTGTTGGTTTTCAATTTGAAAACAGTTCTGGTGTCAACTGCTATGCTAATGTAGTGGTTAATGTTTTGTTTTCTCTAGAAAATGTAAAAGAAGAGATTGTGGTCAATTCTGATCAAAGATTTTGCAGTTTGTTAAATTCTGTGTTAGAGAAATGTAGCACAGATAGAACAAAAATAGAAAGTGTGTCTGAAATTCGAAATCTGTTAGACAGATGTTCAGGCCAAACACAATTCTCTCAAAATATTCAGCAAGATTGTCAGGAGTTTTTAATGTATATACTTGATGTATTGCATGCTGAAGGTGTAGATGTAGATCACCTGTTTGGGCTTTCTTATTAATGGCAGCATGACTGCGAGAACTGTAGGGTATCAAGTAGTACTAGTGTAGACTCAGAAATATTTATATATTTAACTTTGCCAGACAGTAAATCAGTCTCTTTTAATAAACTAGTAAAAGCAGCTGATCACAACATGGAGTGTAGCCAATGTAAATCTGAAATGATGTCCACATTATTTATACGAACATATGGCCAGTATGTTATTTTAATGTTCCAACGATGTAGGCCTGATGGAACAAAATTGACAACTTTAATTAAAAATGTTGTGGCTTCACAGTTGTCAATATCAGGAAGGACTTTTGTAACTGCAGCAATTATATATCATGACGGTCCTTCAATAACATCAGGACATTACACAGCTTATTTAAAGTCTAGAAACGGCTGGTCATTCTGCAATGATTCTGTTTTAATTTTCAAAAAAAAATTGCCGTATGACCTTAAAAACTCTTACCTGGTGTTTTTAAAACCAAAATTTTAGGGAAAGAATCTCGGGATGTGCTCTGAGGAATTTCAAGAAGTTCTAATGGCTCCTACACGATTTGGCCTTGAGGATAAGTGTAGTACAGAGACATAACTTCTTACCATAACACTGGACGTCATGTTGAAATAACTGCACTTTGAATGAATTCAGAAAAACTGTTTCTTTTTATAAGCAAATTCAAGCAGCCAATCAAAACATGGAGTAGAGGGAATGTAAGTCTGCAATGCTGTCTACTGTTTTATATTGCTTTGTGATTAAAAGTGATGTAGAGAATTTAATAATTGTAGTAGTCATAGAGATAGTGTAAGTCTGCTTCATAGTAAGCAGTATCAGTGTCATAGGAAATGTAGAACATGAGTGAGCAAGAAAGGTAAGATATTAGTAATCCAGGATTGTGAAAATGATCTTCAACATTTTAATTCTGAAAGTTGCGGAAATACAACATGACGGGATTGGCTTACAAGAATTCCAAGAGTTATAAATGGCTCTGACACGATTTGGCCTTGTGGAAACGTGTGGTAGAGAGCGAGAAGTCATTTATTGTATGTAACATGTTTTTGAAAACGATGGAGGTTTTCTTTCAGAAAGTGGCGGGTTGAAAGTAATAACAGCACAACAGAGTGTAAGCTGTTCATAGGACATCCTTCGCCGTCATGGAAAGTAAGTTAACTTTAAGGAGTTCTGAATATTGATTTGTTATGTTGTATGGGTTTTTTAAACACAATCATTTTGATTGTGTTTTTTTTTCCCCGCTGTTATATGATGAATACCTTCAAGTCACTGTTTTTAGTGAAATTTGATACATTCTGAGAACAGCAAAAATAAACCATTTAACATGTATAATTAATTCTGTTCTGTTTGCATTTATGATGTACATGTAGAACTGTGTAGGAGGCATGGAGAAGGTGAGGCTTCTGTAAGTGTCAAAGTTGTTGCATACAGTGTTCATATTCTACGTAGTCTTTCATATGATAGACTACATTTCCACAATGAGATACCTAAGCAAAGGAAACACAGGTGATATGATTGTGGAATGAGCAAAAAAAATTGCACGTTTTTCAATTATATTACCTGTGTTTCCTAACATTACACATCACATTGTGTAGATGAGGTTTAGGCCTGTTCCTGGAGACAGAGGAGGTCTGACATTTGTTCAAGAGTGCAGTGGACATGACACACTTGGTTGGTAGGCCTGCACATGTATTTTCTTCTCTGTATTCTTCAACAAACCTAAATTTCATCTGCAACTCTGAGTAGGACTTACCTGAAACAAATCTGTGAATAGGTTACACCTTATCGGCATCTTGAAACAATGATTTAAAATGTTAGGGTCAGATTTATGATGACCGTGCGCCTCATTTGCTCCGCTGTGGGTCACTTTTGTGTAAAAGATGCACCATGTTGCAAGATAGGTTTCAGTTCATCTCCAGCAAGATACCATCACTTTGAAATGTATATAATTAGCACTGTGTAGGGGACATGCAGAAGCTGAAGCTTTTCTAAGTGTCAAAATTGTTGTATACACTGCTCAACTTCTGTGTACTGTTTGATATGCTAGACTCCATCTGCACTATGAGATACCTAAGCAAAGGCAACACAGGTGATGTGATTGTGAAATGAGGAAAATAAACTCCACATTTTTCAATTACATCACCTGTGTTTCCTAAGTTTACGAATGACATTGTGCAGATGAAGTTTAGGTCTGTCCACGGACACAGAAGAGGTCTGGCCTTTGTTCAAGAGTGAAGTGGACATGACTTACTTCATTAGTAGGCCTTCACATGTATTATCTCCTCTGTATTCTTCAACAAGTGTAAATTTGATCTGCAACCCTGAGTAGGCCTCACCTTAAACAAACCTCTGGATAGGCCACACCTTATTGTCATCCTGAATCAATTATTTAACATGTTAGGGACAGATTTATGATAGGTGTATGCCTCTTTTGCGCCACTGTGCGTCACTTTTGTGACGCAGTCGCGGTTGAAAAGATTTGCTATGAGGCGACAAAATTATAAAATGATGCATCTAGGCAGATGTGTCATGCTGTAAAAAAACAATGCCACATGAACCGATGCAGCAGTCATGCAAAAGATGCACAATGTTGCAAGATAGGACTCACTTCATCTGCATCAAGATACTGTTAGTTTAAAATGTATATTTTTAGGACTGTGTAGGGGCATGGAGAAGCAGAGGCTTCTGTAAGTGTCAAAGTTCTTGAAAAACTATTTGTCCTTCAATCTTTTCCCTTGTCTTTTCTAATTTATTAAAAACATGTTTTAATATTTTTCAAATGTTTGTTCTCTCTTTCACAGATTGAAAGTATAAAAAGAACAAATGACTAACTTAACGACAATTATAAGGTAAATGTTTTGTACTCTTTTCGTTATATTTCTATCACATTTAACTTCTATTAGTTCCACTGCTTCATTTCTTTAAGCATCACTTTCCTACCTTTGCTACTTCCCTCATTCCTTTCTCTATTACTTAATTACTCTACTCCTTCACTATTTTTCTTAGTCCCTCTCTTCTCATACTTCTTCACTCTTGGTCACTAACTCTGTCTCTATTACTTTCACTGTTTCTGACTGATCTAAAAATTTTTTTAAAAAAGAACAGTAAGTATAAGGGAAGGAAACAGACAGTTATGTTAAAAGAAAGACAGCTATAGGGAGTAAACTAGGGATACTGTTACCCGCAATCCTCTGCTGATGATGTCACTGACCATGTCATGAATGATGTAATATGTGACATCATCAGCAGTGGATTACGGGTAACAGTATCTCTAGTTTACTCCCCTATAGCTGTCTTTCTTTTAACATAACTGTCTGTTTCCTTCCCTTATACTTACTGTTCTTTTTAAAAAAAAAAAAATTTTGGTTCGCTCCCGGTTCGCGTACCGGCGAGCGAACTGGGAAGCGAACCAAGAGAAATAGAGGTTGGCAGAGTTCCAAATATTCTACCAATTTTTTTATAACGGGGAGGTAGTTCTGAAAAGAACTTTTTTTTTTATTGTTTTTGTTGTTTTATATTGTTTTTATTATTTTTCTGAACATTTTTTTCCTTTTTTTGAATTTTTCTCAACAGTTTAATATTTTTTTTGGGTTTTTTTTGGGGGGGGAAACGAAAACGATTCATTGTAAAGGGCTCAACAGGAGCAACAAAAAAAAAAAGAATTTATTGTTTGGGGCGTTTCGGACAAACATGAGCATGATTGTCAATAGCTCTGTTGATCAGAGTGATGCTACTTTCTCTGTAGCAAATGAATCCATTGCAAAGTACGCAGACTTGTTTTACTTCCCCGAATCTCATTTGTATATTTGGCACCATCTCCCTGCCCTCTGGTCCCGTCACTTCCGGTACAACAGATCTTCTGGCCATAATAGGGGGATTATCTAGTTCGTTACGTAACTGTGCAGCACTGTAGTTGTTAGGATGCCACCTAGTCATATGGCGATGCATTGTGTAGTTTCCGTAACTGTATTTCTTCTCGGTCCCTCTGGACAGTCTATCTTGACATATAAGGCAAGTTACGTATCTTGCATTTACTTTTTTCTGGCCTTTGGGAAATTTAAAAAATTGCCAAATAAAATGTTCTTTCAGGTGAAACCTCCTGGGCTCCTCAGGCAAAAACTGCCTCTCTTCCTGCTCTTCCTCCTCTTCCTCTTCTTCCTCTTCTTGCTGAATTATAACTTCAGCAGGTGGTCCTCTCTTCCTAGGATGTGGTGGAGGTGGTGGGGAAGCACCAGCTGAAGCTACTAAAGAAGCCATTGCTCACTGGTAACAAAGGGTCTTTCTCTCACAAAGATGAAAGTCAGAGTGAGGAAAGAAGGAGGGGTTTTCATCATTTGGGAAAAACAATAGTTCTCAACCAATGAAAAGTGTTAATTTTAGATTACATGACCTAGTCTTACATCATTAGGAAACCAAAAGTGAAATGAACCAATGAAAAGTGTTATTACCAAGTCACATGACCTGCTGTGTTTACGTTACGCGCTTTGCGCCGCCTCCCGGTTTGCTTCCGGGAACCTGCGCTTCGCGCCTCGCTTCGCGTACCAGTTCGCTTCCGGGTACGCTAACGTAGCACGTCATATGACGTATCACGCGACAACGCGAAACGTCATGCGGACGCGACGCGTCACGATGTTGTTTTCTAACGCGGCAGTTGCGCTAAAGGAACGTTTACCGGTTCGCGGACTATTTCGCGGCATCAAGGTGAGCTAACGGGAAGCTTCCCGATTCGCGAAGCGGGTGCGAAGAAAAAAAAATATTAAAAAAAAAAATTATTAATAAACATATAAAATATATTTTGGGATTTAAAGAAGAATACATTTTACAGCTACAGATATTAGCTTTTAAAAAACCAATGAAATTCACTGAAAAAACCATAGGTTATAGACCATATATAGTTAGGAATTAGCATTTACAAAACCTTGAAAATTCACTGAAAAAACCATAGGTTATAGACCATATATATTTAGGAATTAGCATTTACAAAACCTTATTTTACTCACACAAAACCATTGAAATTCCATATATAGTTAGTTGCACTAACTATATATCGCGCACCCGCAATCCACTGCTGATGATGTCACATATTACATCATTCATGACATGGTCAGTGACATCACTGATGACATCACTGATGACATCTCAAATGACATCACTGATGACATCACTGATGACATCTCAAATGACATCACTGATGACATCACTGATGACATCTCAAATGACATCACTGATAACATCTCAAATGACATCACTGATGACATCACTGATGACATCTCAAATGACATCACTGATGACATCACTGATGACATCTCATTTGACATCAATGGTCACATCACTGATGATATCATTGATGTGACAATACAATGCATCTCCTCACACTTTAATATAACCTCTGTTACACCCAGTGTTAAATACAGAATATAATTTTTTAAACCATTGACACACCAATACTAGTTACTACATACGCCCTCACTGATTCCTATGTCTACACACACATTCACTCATTCACCCATACAATCATTCATACATACAATCACTCATCTTTACAACACTATCATATGCACTCATACACCTATACAGACACTCACACTCTGCCACTCATCCATGGAGTTACTCACACACCTAGTCAGTCCTGTAAAGAATCAATCACACTTCCATTTTCTAATCTATACAGTTAAACATAGAGTACCTTACATTTTCAAACATATACTAACACATACTTACTCTCTTATACAATCATTGATACAAGAACACATTGATCTGCACAGAGTCACACATCTCCCAGCCAGCCACACACACACTCAGTCTCCCATACAAATACTTGGACAATCAATCAATAACCCATATAGTTACTCATATAGCTACTGATCAACACATGCAGCAGTTTACAGAACAACAGACATAATTATGCACAAATTAAGACAGTTTAGTCACTAACCCATGCACTCAGTGAGACACATTTAATCACTCACTCATACAGTCAGTCACGCACCTACTAAATCCTTCATCCAGACACTTCTACATCTACTCATTCTTCAATATGTAAAACATATTTAAACTTTACAGAAACACACAGTCACTGGATGATGTCATCAGTGATGTCATCAGTGATGTCATTTGAGATGTCATCAGTGATGTCATCAGTGATGTCACTGACCATGTCATGAATGATGTAATATGTGACATCATCAGCAGTGGATTGCGGGTGCGCGATATATAGTTAGTGCAACTAACTATATATGGAATTTCAATGGTTTTGTGTGAGTAAAATAAGGTTTTGTAAATGCTAATTCCTAACTATATATGGTCTATAACCTATGGTTTTTTCAGTGAATATATATATATATATATATATATATATATATACACACACATATCTATATATACACACACACACTTATCTATATATACACACACATAACTGACTGACTGATATCTTATAAAGTGCACTATTGCCGAGGCATCTAGGCCCTGAGGTCAGTGGAGACTGAGCTAACCCTGAAAGATCTAGAGCTTAATTAAAAGCAATGTCTTTATCAATTTTCTAAAACGAGTCCTTTTTGGCTGAAGTCTGGTCCGGATGGGGAGGGAGTTCCACAGTTTGGCCGCTTGATACGAGAAGCCCTTTCCTCCCCATGTGGCTCTTTTTATCTTAGGGACCAGGACCAGTTCTGCATTGGGGGACCTGAGACAACGTTGCGGCGAGTACGGGTGGAATAGGGGTTGAATGTCCGCAGCTCCTCCTCCATACAGAGTCCTATGCACTAAACAGAGTGCCTTAAAATCCACTCTCCACGAATTGGAAACCAGTGGAGCTGCCTAATTCTAGCAGACGTGGGGTGATGTTTAGGTAGATCAAGCAGTACTCGAGCAGCCGCATTGTGAAGTGACTGACGTTTTGTAATCTGCCCTTTATCAGCTCCTAAGTATAAAGTGTTGCAGTAATCAACTCTGGAAAGAACCTGGGCTCCAACTACTGTTTCCCTGAGTGGTAGCGGAATAAATGGCAGAATTTTACGCAAACCTTTCAGCGTAAAGAAGCAGGCAGAGGAAACTTGATTGATTTGTGGAGCGAGCTTTAGATCCTTGTCAAACACAAAACCAACGTTCCTAGCCTAGGACATGGGGACAGGATAGTTCCCAGTCTCAGGGGGCCACCATTAATGGCTCCATAGAGAGGGTTTCTGACCAAACTCGATTACCTCCGTTTTTTCGGTATTGAGCTTCAAAAAATTTGAGTTCATCCATGCCATCACATCAGTAAGGCAATTGCGGAACCTGACTGCTGTAATGTCCACACTTTGCGTGACTGACACCACTAACTGGGTGTCGTCCGCATACAACACTAGCATGAGACCGTGATCTTTAATTGGCCTTGCTAATGGTGTGACATAATAATTGAACAGTGTCAGGGACAGAGCCAACCCCTGTTGGACTCCACAAGGGAAGTAGAAATTTCCTGACTGAAGGCCACCCCAATGAATCAGTTGTTCCCTTGAAGCCAGGAAAGAAGTAAGTAAAGTTATCACCTTATCTTTCTTACCTGCTGCCCTCAACCATTGCAGCAGTACTGCATGGTTGACGGCATCGAATGCTGCGATCAGGTCAAGCAGGATGAGAGCAGCTCTTCCCCCTCCATCCAGCATTTTACGGATGTCTTCAGTGGCCACAATCAGGGCTGACTCACTGGAATCCCAAGATCTAAAGCCATGTTGGGTGGGGTCAAGAATGTTATTGTGATCCAAATTCATAGCTTTCTCCAGGATTTTTGATGGTAGAGGAAGACAGGATATTGGGCGATAATGCTTTGCCGCCGTGGGATCTAGAGTAGCTTTTTTCAAGATAGGTCTAATACAAGCCTTTTTCCAAAAGTGTGGAAAACCCCCAGAACCAGTGGTCTCATTTAATAGGGGAGTCAGGGAAGCACTGACCTCCTCGGGAACCAAATGCAGTATGTAAGGGGGACAAGGGTCCAGGGGAGAGCCTGACTTAGTTTGTAACAGCAAGTCTGCAACTTGTTTTGCTGCTAGAACAGAAACACTTGACAGACTACATTGAGTTAGGATGTTCTCCAATAAATCCTCACTGTCCCCCACAGGATCATGTGTTCTGTTCAGGAGTTCATTATGGACTGTTTGGACTTTGTTTTGAAAAAAGGAGGCAATTTTGTCTACAAAGTATTGATCAGGCGAGAATAGACTATCTGTGGACACTTTGATAAGGTTGTCACAGTTTTAAATTGCTCCTTAGAGGAGGTCTTGGCTGCCTGAATTTTAACAGTGAAATATATAGTTTTAGTATGTTTTATAGCTGCCTTGTATTCCTCTAAGGTTATATTCTAGTCCTTTTCCAATTCAACACTGTAATCCGATCTACAGATACGCTCCTTACATCTGCATTTGGCTTTGATCTGTCTGAGCTTAGCCGAATACCAAGGTGAAGTAGATTGTTTTCTCCGGGAGTGCTTGGTGACTTCACGAGCACTGATGAACTGAGCCAGTTTTCAAAGTTCATAGCTAAATTATTGGAGTCTGATACCACATCAGGGGGATTCTTCGCCAGAGCTGTTATCAGGTAATTGTTTTGGATTGATTTCCATGGACGTGATTTAACCATACAAGGTCTGTTCCGACGGCACCTACTGATTATGGGAATCTCTACACTAAAATAGACTGTGGTAATGGTCGCACGCTGACTATCTCAATGTGATGATTGTTTGTAAAAATGCCATCCAACGTGTGATCAGCTGGGTGTGTTGGCTCAGATACGATCTGTCTCAACCCATACCTTGCAAGATTATCTATCAAGTGGGAGGTGTCAGAGTCATATTTCGCTTCCAGATGGAAGTTAAAATCCCCCAATACTGTCAAGGTGGGAGTATCTAAACAAGATTCAACAAACATTTGTCCAACCATCTCAAACTCACTGGTAGTTTAGATCCCTCCCAGTCAGGCTTCAGACCCAAATACAGCACCGAATCAGCCCTGCTAGCGATTACAGACAACATCAGGATGACCCTAGACAGGGTCCAATCAATGATTCTGGTGCTGCTGGACCTTTCTGCCGTGTTCGACACGGTCTCACATGAGATATTGCCCAGGAGACTGGAAGAGATTGGACTAAGAAATTCCGCCATACGGTAGATGAAGAACTTTCTCTCCTCTAGGACCGAGACCGTTAATCTTTGCCCTTATCGGTCGGCGACTATGAAGCTGACCAAGTGAGTCCACCAGGGCTCGTGTTTGAGCCCGACCCGTTCAATATTTATATGGCTCCCTTGGCAAATCTCCTCAGAACCTGTGACTTCATCCCTATCTCCTACACCGACTATATACAGTAATTATTCCCCTTCAGTAAACTTACCCCAGCTATACAGTCGGCCTTCTCGTCTGGAATGAAGGCTATATCCAACTGGATGATATGTAACTTCCTCCAATTTAATGTGGGGAAAACCGAGATCATGCTCTTTGGTGATGCCCCACTACTATGGGGCCTGGACTGGTGGCCGGTAGACCTATGCACCCCCGCCCCCAAGCCCATTGTCAAGAACCTAGGCATTCGCCTGGACCAGACTCTCACTCTGAAGGAGCACGCAGCTCATACCGCTTGCTCCTGCTTCCATATGCTAGGCTTACTATGCCGCGTTTTCCCCTTGCTTCCCGACTCCACTCGGAAGACCCTGACGCAGGCACTAATACTGAGCCGTCTGGACTACCGCAATGGCCTCCTGGTCTCGGCCAATGAGTCCTCGCTTTGCAGATTGCAGGTAGTTCAAAACACTGCAGCGCAACTGGTCCCAAATGCCCCCTCCCGGACTGCCTCTCGTCCTCTCCTCCATCAACTACATTGGCTCCCAGTGCGCGAGAGGGTAAAGTTTAAGGTTTGCTGCACGATCCATAAAGCCTTAAAAAATCTGGGCCCGTTTATTTTGCTGAGAAACTTACGCCGTATTCACCCTCCAAATCCCTCCGCTCTGGAACCAAATCCCTACTTGTCGTCCCCCGAGTTAGGAGGGCCAGATTTGGGAGAAAAGGCTTACTCCCACCTTGGTCCCCTCTATTGGAACCAGCTTCCCTTGTACTTAAGACAATGCCCAATTCACCTACAATTCAGAAAGCACCTCAAGACCTTCGTCTTCTGCCTCTGATCATGATCCAGGTCCTCAGCTCCCCTGATGAATGTCTGCAGCGCAGAGATACCCCTTCGGGGGTCGATTCAGGTGCTATATAAATACATTATTAAATAAATAAATAAATCACTAAAAAGTCTGAAGTGAGCTAGTGAAGTGGTAATATAGACCAGGTCAGCACCTCTGCAGTGTCTTCCAATGAGTTTAATTGTACAAGTAAAAGGGTGCTCAATATAAAACACTGTGCCACTTAACCAGTGTTATCCTGTATAGAAAAAAACCTTCTCTATACATTAAGGAACACAATATATGGTACAGAGCACAGCAACAAATCAGTTCAGTATCCGACCTACTTGTCAGATGGTTTTAATGAACATAGCACCATGCCTTTTTATGTTCGGACTTATGGCACATGCTTACCAAATAGTTCTCATAGCATGAAACGATTTAAATGCCTTATTGTCAACTACCACAAAGCGTCACACTTATGCGGGAGGGGGGAGGAATTGGTGTCTGTCTATGCTCCAGCACTGATATTAGCCAACCACTTCCTGCACCGCTACCCTACTGGTTCTACCTGACTACTTGACTTTAACAGCAGACAAGCACTGCTCCTGGGTCGCACATTTCTCTACAATAATGGTCTGCAAAGGCTTTGGTGTTGAATTGGGTTTGCCTGCTACTGGGCGCAGTCCAGGTGCAGAACTTGCAAAGGGCCGGTGCCTTGCAATAGTTCAATCCCAATAACCAGAATCAGAGCCTTCCTGGTGAACATGATGAATTGTTAAAGGTATTAACGTCTATTTCAATAATTGTAAAGACTGTAACAACACAGTGATGAAGTGTTGGCTACTTTTAGTGACTACAAATGGAACACAAGACTTGGCTTTTAGATGCTGATTACACTAACAGGTTATTAATCTTGGTAAGAAGAATGAGAAGAGGCTGCTATAAAATGTGAACCAGTAATGAATGAGGCTGACTGTTGTAAAAGCAATTCAGCAGTTCATCAAATACGTTTTAACAAGCCGCGCTTTTATAGGCAATTAAGGCATCACTCGTGAAGTTAAAGGTTGAAGGCAAAGTTAAAGACGGAGAGATTGTCCCAGAAGCGGTGCCAAAAGACAAACCTGTAAAAATGATTATTGCAATTATTAAAACAATTCTTTTTGGCTAGGGTTTCACATTTTTGACAATAAAGAGTTCAGTTTCTTTATAAAGACAGATTTACATAGAAAAAAGTATTTTATGATTTATTCTTTTTATTATAAAGAAATATTTATGGTTTCTTCTTTCACATGCCTATCGTTCAACGCATTTACAAGCAGTGCGCTGATGGCGTGGAAAAATTGATACAGTCCAGCCAGACTACACTACTTAACTATTGTTTCACAGAACCCATCTGAGACAGCAGGGTCGGACTGGGCCATAGGGCAATCAGACAGGGCCCGATGGACTGGTCTGACAGATCAGTGTGTGGTCCGGATTTTTAGCAGTTTTGAGGTCCTATTTTATGGCCTGTTGGGCCGTTTTTTAATTTTATTTTTTACTGTTGAATTCCCTGATATAACCAGAAACATCATCTGCAGAGGGCATAAATGTATGCAGCCAGTATCCCATACATTTCAAAATACCCACAAAGCTTCTTTACAAATTTAAAAGTGGCCTGATTTGTAAATGTTGACCACCTTTTTAGGTCTCGCCTGAACCAATGCGCTTGCGCATTGCTCCGGCGAGATTATAGTAAGGGGAAAAGAACAGTTTACCAAAACGGCGGATTAGACACAGTTCATGTGAACTATGCGCGTGCACAGCTCCAGCCACGTCACACACCACCATTTGTCTGTGCTTCGCATCAGACTTCAAAGGATGCCGCTCCCCCCTAATCAGACTTCAAGGGCTGCCGCTCCCCTGCCCCCTGCATCAGACTTCAAAGGAATGCGCTCCCGCTCCCCCGCCCCCGCCCCCGCCACAGCAATGCCGAGAGCTTGTTTTGCCCTCTAGTCTCCGCCTGCTCTCCCGTGAGCTTTCATCTTCCTTCCTTGGCCCTGGGTGTTTTCCGTGTTCTCCCATTCAGTGCCTTCTCGACCCCGTACTTGATTGCTGTCCAAGCCCCAACCCTCGCTGCCTCCATCATTATACACTCTACCTGTGTTTTGCTGTTTCCCCTTGCTTTTTCCCGGCTCCATCATTCTGTGCTTTGATAAACTGAACACGCTTTGTAGCACTCATCCCTGTGTGTTCTTAGCTTCAGTCTCTGTGCTGCTGCACCACATCACTCAGGGACACCACCACATCACTCAGGGGCATCACCACATCACTCAGAGGCACCACCACATCACTCAGGGGCACCACTCAGGGGCACCACCACATCACTCAGGGACACCACCACACCACTCAGGGGCACCACCACATCACTCAGGGACACCACCACATCACTCAGGAACACCGCCACATCACTCAGGGGCACCACCACATCACTCAGGGACACCACCACATCACTCAGGGGCACCACCACATCACTCAGGGACACCACCACACCACTCAGGGGCACCACCACATCACTCAGGGACACCACCACATCACTCAGGAACACCGCCACATCACTCAGGGGCACCACCACATCACTCAGGGACACCACCACATCACTCAGGGACACCACCACATCACTCACAGACACCACTACATCACTCAGGGACACCACCACATCACTCAGGGACACCACCACGTCACTCAGGAACACCACCACATCACTCAGGGGCACCACCACATCACTCAGGGACATCACCACATCACTCACAGACACCACTACATCACTCAGGAACACCACCACATCACTCAGGGACACCACCACATCACTCAGGGGCAAAACCACATCACTGAGGGACACCGCCACATCCCTCAGGGGCACCACCACATCACTCAGGGGCACCACCACATCACTCAGAGGCACCACCACATAACTCAGGGACACCACCACATCACTCAGGGACACCACCACATCACTCAGGAAAACCACCACATCACTCAGGGACACCACCACATCACTCGGGGACACCACCACATCACTCAGGAACACCACCACATCACTCAGGGGCACCACTCAGGGACACCACCACATCACTCAGGGACACCACCACATCACTCAGGGACACCACCACATCACTCAGGGACACCACCACATCACTTGGGGACACCACCACATCACTCAAGGACACCACCACATAACTCAGGAGCACTACCACATCACTGAGGGACACCATCACATCACTCAGAGACACCACCACATAACTCAGGGGCACCACCTCACTCAGGGACACCACCACACCACTCGGGAACACCACTACATCACTCAGGGGGGACACCACCACATCACTCAGGGACACCACCACCACATCACTCGGGGACATCACCACATCACTCGGGGACACCACCACATCACTCGGTGACACCACCACATCACTCGGGGACACCACCACATTACTCAGGGGCACCACCACATCACTCTGGGGCACCACTCAGGGGCACCACCACATGTAAATGTAAATGTATTGCGACTTATATAGCGCACGTATCACCCGAAGGTATCAAGGCGCTTGCTTAGGGAACCCATCCTGGTATTCCCCTGTGAGATACCCCGGCAGGGTATCCACAAGGTGAAAGCCAGGCATCCCGCCGCGAGGGGCCATAGTGGAGATTAAGCAAGCTATTGCCCAGAGTTGCAGAGTGTGACCCCGTGAGTCAAGTAGGCACCGGAGCGAGAATTGTCGAGTCCGTGGAAGTTTTGAGCCCGAGTCCCGCTGAGGCGGGGAATCGAACCCTGGTCCACGGCCGATCTCAGCTTCCGGGTCTGCCACCTCTAACCACTGAGCCACGCTTCTCCACTAAGGGACACCACCACATCACTCAGGGACACCACCACATTACTCAGGGACACTACCACATCACTCGCATCAGACTTCAAAGGCTGCCGCTCCCCCCTAATCAGACTTCAAGGGCTGCCGCTCCCCTGCCCCCTGCATCAGACTTCAAAGGAATGCGCTCCCGCTCCCCCGCCCCCCACCACAGCAATGCCGAGAGCTTGTTTTGCTTGCTACTCCTTGCCCTCTGGTCTCCGCCTGCTCTCCCGTGAGCTTTCATCTTCCTTCCTTGGCCCTGGGTGTTTTCCGTGTACTCCCATTCAGTGCCTTCTCGACCCCGTACTTGATTGCTGTCCAAGCCCCAACCCTCGCTGCCTCTATCATTATACAAAGTCAAAGTCAAAGTCAAATTTTTTTTATTGATTTGGTACTCAACTGAGGACCACAATTTATATAACGACAATTTTCTATACAAATCAATATAATGACAAAAAGGGTTTTAAAAATTTGTAAAAGTTATAACACACAAATTCATTGGGAGGGTGTTTACATGCAAGTACCAGTTCTTTTGCAGTAACTATTTTACAATTGCGATATATAGGGTCTAGATATCTTGACCGTGCTGTTACTACATTAGCAAACGGGCATATCGATAAAAGATGCTCTACGGTCTGGTCTCCCCCATGACAGAGGGAACATGACGGAGATCTGCCCGGAGACCATCTACAGGTAAAAGTTGACACTGGCAAAATACCCAATCGCAGCATTACGATTGCTCTCCTAGCACCATGTGTAAGGGAATACCCTAAGTATGGCTGTTCTTGCTTGTATTCCAATGATTCGGTGTACGGTTTGTACAATGATAATTTACTACAGTGAGAAAAATCAAGATCAAAACTCAGTTTAGGGGTAAAACATTTTTAAAAAAGTTTGAGTTGTGAAGGTCAACAAAAGATCAGAGTTAATATTGGCTAATTGAAATGCCGCTGTCATGTTTCTACGGAATATTGAATATGAAGCATTTTGATCGAAAGACTCAATCTTTAGTAAGAATCGTAATGTGCCTTCTTTGGCATGAAGGATGTTATAGGCCCACCTAATTATATTAGCTACCGCTGTTGCATATGCGCTCGTGATCGAGAATTCAAGTCTTAGCGCTTGCACCGGTGTTGCTGTTGAGACTTTCAGGATTTTCTTTAATATTTTTCCCTCTTTTTGATCCATATAGGACCACTGTTTTATGGCAATATGTTCAGTGGCGTACGATAAAACAGGAGGTATCTTGGCTCTGTACACCTTTAATAATGTAGAAAAATGCCTGTTCCCTGTAGTAGAATACAGTCTCAATAGAGCCCCAGCGTGAAGCTCAGATTTAATTTTTAGATGATTGATTTGTTTGAGATTTTTCAGATTCTTTGAAAAGATCCTGCCTAAATATGTATATTCCTCGACCTCTTCAATATGTTCTTTACCCAACTTCCAGCAGTACTTTACTCTCTTTTTCTTGACGGTAAATGCAACCACTTTTGTTTTATTTAGATTGGGCATTAAAAAGTTTTCTTTCGAATATTTGTGGAGTCGAGAAGACTTTGTAATCCAAAGGGCGTTAGATCCAACATGACTATATCATCGGCATATAGTAAGGCATGTATGCTTTGTGTAGCAATCTTTGGGGGCAGGCTGGAGCCTTGTTGCAAGTAAAATGGAAGATCGCTAAGGTACAGAGAAAATAAAATCGGTGCTAAAAGGCATCCTTGTTTGAGGCCGTTGAACGTGCAAATTCTGTTGGTCAAACCTTTTTCTCTCCCCATCTGAACTTGGCACCATGTTTTGTTATGGAGATTAACAACAACCCGTAACAGTTGTTCGGGGATACCCAGCCTCCTTAATTTGTTCCATAGAGTTGGTCTGTCCACCCTGTCGAAAGCAGTTGAATAATCGATAAAGGCTGCGTATATTGGTTGTGATCTCCCTACTGTATATTTGTCTAATATAGACTGAAGAGTTGCTATATTATCTATGACGGAATGGTTGGGTCGAAATCCTGCTTGGAACATTGGTATGAGACCCTGCGAGAATGCCCATGATTTTAATCGATCCAATACTTCTGCAGCAAAGATTTTCCCAGACGCATCCATCAGTGCTATTTGCCGGTAATTACTGGCTGTGTTTTTGTTCCCCTTTTTGTAAATCGCAATGATTGTACTACCCAGCCAAGATTTCGGTATTTCTCCTGTTTCAAAAATGTAATTAAAAAGAGGAGAGAGCAACAGGCTCCATTCCTTAGGGTCGATTTGGAGGACCTTGATGGGAATTTGGTCAGGGCCCGAAGCAGCCGTGCTTCTCGCTTTTCTGATGTGGATTGCAATGGAATTTGACGAGATCTTAGTGATTTTTGTGTTGTTCCTTTCCGTAATGGACTCAAAGTCCTTCCCTGCGAGGTCAGATGGATTTGGTTTATATAAATCATGCAGGTATATTTCCCAGTCCTTAGGCGAGACTGGAATAGCATCGAGTTTCTTTTTAGATCCAGTCATTTTAGCAACTAAAGACCAGTATTTTCGTTGATTGTGGTCTTTAGCGGCTATTTGAATATCTACCCAGTTACGGTCATACAGTATTTTTTTATACTTGTTTTTCTCTCATCGTATTTGGTTTTTGAGTTTGTTGATTTCTGCCTTTGTTGTTATTGAGAAATTCAGATGTTGTGCTCGAACAAGTTGATTGAGTTTTTTTGCAGCAGGAGAATTCCGATTTTTATTTTTATTAGTAGTTATACTTTTTCCATAACTGACCTGTTGTGATTTATTTAAGAGTACGTTCTTAAGATTATTGATTATGAATTTGAAATTTGTGATGAGATCATCTGAATGAATGATGATTAGTAATTGAGTATGAGTGACCAGTGTAGTGATATTGTTCAGAGTTGAGGAATTCCAGAAGATCCGCCTCTGGCTAATATTAGCTTCAGTTATAGATTTGTGGAATAGTGCCTGTTTAGTGAGGGAGGTATATGCCATCCATAGAGTAGTTAGATGTAAGAGGGCATGATCGCTTTCCTCTGTAAAGTAGATTTTCAGGTACATAACTGACTCCTTTAAATTCATCCTGCAGATTAGGTAATCGAGAATAGAGGATGTTCCGTTTCCCCGTCTGGTTTGTGATGCCGGTATGTCGCCTTCCGTATTACCATTAAGTATTGTCCCGTTTATACTTGGTAGTAGAGATAGTAGCGACCTACCTCTTTTATCAGATTTGTTATCCTTAGGGAATTTTGGGAATGATATTTCCAATGATTCTTCTTTAGCTGAATTAGCCCATTTTCCAATTTCACTATTTGAAATTTTTCCGTTCAGGTCACCCATTATTAGAAA
Source organism: Lissotriton helveticus (assembly GCF_964261635.1). Classification (NCBI taxonomy): domain Eukaryota; kingdom Metazoa; phylum Chordata; class Amphibia; order Caudata; family Salamandridae; genus Lissotriton; species Lissotriton helveticus. Next base: position 334,144,848 of record NC_136060.1, on the reverse strand, counting down.
TGGCGTTTGGATACGATCATCAAGGGTATGACTGATTGTTTCCATTATCTCATCAAAAAGGACATCATGATTGTTCCCTGGTGGGGCATATATGTTAAAAAGCAGTATTGCTTTACAGGGACCTGTGGGTAGTGATCTCAGTGCCACCTTAATACACTGCAGATTTTCAGACTTTGTCTCGATATTTTCTTGATACCATAGGTATTCTTCACTTAGCAGAATTGCCAGCCCACCCCTTGCGTGGCCACAATTCGATTTCTTTGCAGGGATGTCATAAACATAGTATCCTTTTTGGCAGAAGGTTGTTGTTGCCCAAGTTTCCTGGAGGGCCAGGATATCAGGATGGTTTTTTGTGGCATCGGTCATTTTGTTGGTAGTTTTCCCGGCCATACTCCATGATGTGATGCTCAAGCCATTACTAAACAGAATATTGTTGTTGGTTAATTATTTTATTGCTGTTTAGTGTCTCCGATATCCAATCCCAAGATTTTGTTGGTTTTTCGACAACACTTCCTTCAGATTCTTTACTCCATACTGACCTTTCTCCTTTATTCACTTGAATTTTTAAAGTGTCATTACCCAAAACATATGGTGCCGACTCTTCCCAATTATTGAAGGAGTTATGCTGACATTTGCTTAGTGTAACTGTGTTAAATAGTCCATTAAATCCTTTATTGTGTTTACAATTCCTAGGTTCAGTTCTTGCAATTACATCATAGCCGTTTTTATGTAGTGTTTCTTTCTCACTAAGAATTATCCCTGGGAGTACTGGTGACCAGAATAGTACCAACGCTTATTTGTTGTTTTCTTTTTTCGGAAAAGTCACCAAATCTAATTCATTACTTGTGAGCGAATGCAGGGAAGGTATTTGTTGAAGAAGATTTACTATTCTCCTACGATTCAGTGGCATGTTGTCAGTGGGGAAGAGTTCTTCAATTATAAGATACTTTGATGTTATTCCTTCCCCAGGTGTAGATTTACTGATGTCTTTTTCTCTTGTTCCATTAGTTATCGGCCCAATTTTACAGAGTGGTGTGACCGGAAGATATGCATCTGCTTTTGGGTTTAAGGGTTTCGCGTTCGATATAGTTTGGTTAATTGAAGGTACCTCTGGTTTTGTAGCGTTAGAGTTTAAGATAGCTTTTTTCCCCTCAGCAGTTGTTGTCGGAGTTGTTTGTTTTTGGAATCTGAGTTTGCGCACCTTTTTTTTGTGAATTCTTCTTAATAGCTTTCTTTTCCTTTTATTCCCCTTTGTGCTTATAATTCCATCTATTTCTAAGGACTCATCCTTGGGATCGTTTTCTAGATCTTTTTGAGTGGTTATTGCATGGGCATCATCAGCCCATGTCATCTGATTTATGTGTGGGTTTCAAGAAAATAGAGTACTGCGTGTTGTTATTTTTTTTGGTTCTTCTTTGAAAAGTTTCTTAAGTGAGTAAGTTGTAGGTAATATATTGTTCCTTTTTGATTCCTTTATTTTAGTTTCCAGTTTTACTACTTTAGATGTTTGTGTGCTTTTATCATGTTTGTCAGGGGACTGTATTTTTGTAGTACAATTAGATAATTGACCATCCGGGTTTAGCATTTTATCGTGTTCTTGTTGTTTTTTTGTTACATTTGATTGGTCTTTTTTCCTTTTTTCCTCTACCAAAAATGTGAGTATTCCGATTTGAACGTCGAGAGTATCATCCGAATTTGCTAAAATATGACCTAGGTGGGTCAGGACTGATTCCAGTATTTCCTGCAAGGTGAAAAGGGCTTTTGACATAGGTGTTGTAGGGATTGCTGAATTTTGGTTTGGAAAAAAGGATCTAGAAAGGACTCATGTGTTGAGTGATGATGAAGTGATTTTTCTAAAGAGCTGATGTTTAGAATATCTTGAGTTAATGATATTTCAGATTTATTATTTGGTATCTTTGTGTTATTACACGAAGAAGCTTCAAGGCCGGTTTGGCTACCGGAAGATTTTATCGACTTTAGGGGTGTAGAATGAGATATCTCATGGTCCAGTTTTTGTTGTATATCCTCAGTTAGCAGTTTTTCTATTTGGTTACCCTCGGAATCTGCAACACTTAAGTTATGTGCGCGTTGTTGGCTCGGAGACGAAGGAAGTTTTTCCTCCTTGATTTCCATTAGGTCAGTATTATTTCCTGCTTCAGAGTTGATAGTGAGTAATTGATTATTCGGTGATAGAGCAGAAAAATATTTTGTAATTGCAGAAGTGCTAGATATTTTGTCGTGCTTCAGTACTTTCTCAGAGGATTTCCTAACAGCTTCCTCAGTGCCCAAACGTTTCATATATATTGTGCGTGATCGTAGTTTTTTTAAGGCCATTGAAGTTGCATGGATATCCACTATTGAGAGGAAGGATTACTTTAGCTCCAATAGATAGGTTTTTGAAGATTGTGAGGATATCCTAGGAAACTTTATTGAGAGAGAGAGAGTGCCAGTTTAGTGAGTATAGAGATATCAGGAGTAAGTATCTTTTCCCTGATCCTGTGCCTTTATTATGGACTCAGAACCTCTGATTAGTCTTACCACGACCTTCTCTGGGGATGTGCTGCTCTTCTCTTTGGCGTTTCCTGGGATCAAACACAAATGTAAGGTGGCCCGTCCCTTCCTCGATCGTCCACGGACGTCCACAGACGGCCCGCCCTTTGCCCGGGCTTCGCCCCGTGCTCCATCCCGCACGCGTCCCGCGTCGCGGTAGAGCAGAGGCCAATAAAGAGCAAGGAGGTTGGGGGCGTGGCCGCCGGGGGAAGAGGCACCAGCTGTGTGAAGCTGAGGCTGCTGGTCCTCGCAGTCCCCCGGTAGGCTTCACGCACTGTGCACTTGCCAGAAGGCTCGACCTGGGAGCGCGTTTGCTCTCCACCGACTGTGGAGCCGCTCACACCAGGGAGGACGGGGTCAAAGGGCAAATGAGCGGCACCCGCGGAGCGGGTGTCGCGAAAAGTAGCGGGATAGACTGGACAGCAGGCAGCAAGGGACTGTCTCTCTCCGCACAGCAAAGGTAATATCCCAAAAGGCACCCACTCAGCCTATGGATCCGGGCGATGATATTCACGGAGGCTGGGGGCGTGGCCGCCCGGGGAAGAGGCACCAGCTGTGTGAAGCTGAGGCTGCTGGTCCTCGCAGTCCCCCGGTAGGCTTCACGCACTGTGCACTTGCCAGAAGACTCGACCTGGGAGCGCGTTTGCTCTCCACCGACTGTGGAGCCGCTCACACCAGGGAGGAAGGGGTCAAAGGGCAAATGAGCGGCACCCGCGGAGCGGGTGTCGCGAAAAGTAGCGGGATAGACTGGACAGCAGGCAGCAAGGGACTGTCTCTCTCCGCACAGCAAAGGTAATATCCCAAAAGGCATTATACACTCTACCTGTGTTTTGCTGTTTCCCCTTGCTTTTTCCCGGCGCCATCATTCTGTGCTTTGATAAACTGAACACGCTTTGTAGCACTCAACCCTGTGTGTTCTTAGCTTCAGTCTCTGTGCTGCTGCACCACATCACTCAGGGACACCACCACATCACTCAGGGGCATCACCACATCACTCAGGGGCACCACCACATCACTCAGGGGCACCACTCATGTGCACCACCACATCACTCAGGGACACCACCACATCACTCAGGAACACCACCACATCACTCAGGGGCACCACCACATCACTCAGGGGCACCACCACATCACTCAGGGACACCACCACATCACTCACAGACACCACTACATCACTCAGGGACACCACCACATCACTCAGGGACACCACCACATCACTCAGGGGCACCACCACATCACTCAGGGACACCACCACATCACTCAGGGGCATCACCACATCACTCAGGGGCACCACCACATCACTCAAGGGCACCACTCATGTGCACCACCACATCACTCAGGGACACCACCACATCACTCAGGAACACCACCACATCACTCAGGGGCACCACCACATCACTCAGAGACACCACCACATCACTCACAGACACCACTACATCACTCAGGGACACCACCACATCACTCAGGGACACCAAGACATCACTCAGGAACACCACCACATCACTCAGGGGCACCACCACATCACTCAGGGACACCACCACATCACTCAGGAGCACCACCACATCACTCAGGGACACCACCACATCACTCAGGGGCACCACCACATCACTCAGAGGCACCACCACATCACTCAGGGGCACCACCACATGTAAATGTAAATGTAGCCATACTTGTAAAGCGCACTGATACTCCTGAGTGTCCTGGTGCTGTACTCATACCGCTAGGGAACCCTTCCTGGTTTTCCCCCATGAAATGTCCACTCCTGGGCATCCCCAGGGTGCAACCAGGCATCCCTAGCGCTGTAGGGGGCCGTTGTGGAGACTAAGCAAGCTATTGCCCAGAGTTGCAGCGTGGGACCCATGCTTAGAGTAGGCACCGAGGCGAGAAATCAGGTCCGAGGAATTATGAGCCCAAGATCCGCCGAGACACGCCAAGGCCAGAATTGAACCCTGGTCCCGGGCCAGACCTCTGCATCAGGGTCTGCCGCTCTAACCATTGAGCCACACTTCTCCACAACTAACTCAGGAACACCACCACATCACTCAGGGACACCACCACATCACTCAGGAACACCACCACATCACTCAGGGACACCACCACATCACTCGGGGACAGCACCACATCACTCTGGGACACCACCACATCACTCTAATACACCATCATATCACTCAGCCCAACCACTTCATCACTCAGCACCACAACAGCACTGTCCTTGCTTGCTGCCAATAAGCATTGCCATTGCCAATAGGACTCGCATTAGCAAATTGTAAGCTAGTAGCTTTTTGAATAACAATGCTATTAATTTATATATTTTTAAAGCCAACACATGTTAAAAAAATTGTCATTTACAATACCAATAGCTCATACCACCACATCGCTCAGGGACACCACCACATCACTCAGGAACACCACCACATCACTCAGGGACACCACCACATCACTCGGGGACACCACCACATCACTCAGGGGCACCACCACATCCCTTAGGGGCACCACCACATCACTCAGGGAACACCACCACATCACTCAGGGACACCACCACATCACTCAGGGGCACCGCCAGATCACTCAGGGGCACCACCACATCACTCAGGGGCACCACTAAGGGGCACTACCACATCACTCAGGGACACCACCACATCACTCAGGGACACCACCAGATCACTCAGGGACACCACCACATCACTCAGGGACACCACTACATCACTCAGGGACACCACCACATCGCTCAGGGACACCACCACATCACTCGGGGACACCACCACATCATTTGGGGACACCACCACATCAATCGGGGACACCACCACATCACTCGAGGACATCACCACATCACTCAGGGACACCACCACATCACTCAGGGACACCACCACATCACTCAGGAAAACCCCCACATGATATGATATGATAAAGGGAATTTATAGAGTGCGTGTTCACCAGAGGTTTCTTGGAGCTGAGTGGAGGGTTGAGGTGCACTGCAGTGTCTGGAATTAGTTGTAGGCTAGGGAGAAAAGCCAGGTCTTAAGTGACTTCCTGAACTGGGCATAAGAAGGAAGAAGGCGCAGTTCTGGGGGGAGGGAGTTCCAGAAGAGTGGGGCTTGGGACGAAAATCTCAGGCCACCATGCCTCTTGCGCCTGATGAAGCAGGGGGACAGGAGATTGGAGCAGGAGGAGCGTAGGACGCGTGAAGGGACATAACGGTGGATTCGGGAGGAGATGAAGGAGGGACCCTGGGAGGAGAGGGCTTTGTGGATCAAGCAGCCCAATTTAAAAAGGCTGCGCTGGGCCACCGGAAGCCAATGGAGGTTCCTAAGAAGGGGTTTGGTATGGCTGAACTTGGGCTGGCCATGGATAAACCGGGCTGCTTGATTCTGGACGAGTTGGAGTCTGTGGGATTGGTACACGTGTATACCGACATACAAAGAATTCGCATAGTCAATGCGGGATATAACTAGTCCCAGGATGACCTGGACAAGAACTTCACGTGACAACAGTCTGCTAATTTTCCTAAGTCGGCGCAGGTCGTAAAAGCAGACGGAGACCACCAAATTGATTTGAGCCCTCATAGAAAGGTTGTTGCTGATGGTAATGCCTAGGCTCTTGACCGAGTTGACAGGGGATGGAGGTGAGCCAAGGGACAGGAGCCAGAAAGTGGAGTTCCACAGGTTACCTGGGGGCCCCGTAAGGACCAGCTCCGTCTTGTCGGGGTTAAGTTTGAGCTGGTTTGCGTTCATCCAACTGCTGATGAAGGACATGGTAGAGTGAACGTTCTCAATTGAGGAGGGGGAGAGGTCAATGTTAAAAATGAGCTGCAGGTCATCGGCATAGTTGAAAATAACAGTTCGGAGATCAGGGGAAGAATATACAGGTTGAACAAAAGAGGGGAGAGGGAGGAGCCCTGAGGGACTCCACAGGTGAGACGTTTACCTTCCGAGGCGAAGGGGGGGAGGCAGACAGCTTGGAATCGTTCTTGGAGAAAGGAGGCTATCCATCTCAACGGTGGACCCCGGATACCGGCGCTCTCGACCCGGTCGAGGAGAACAGCGTGGTCGACGGTGTAGAATGCCGCCGACAGATCCAGGAGCACGAGTGCCTGTGAGGTGTTCTGATCAGCTCCCTTTCTAAGCTCATCATGACTCAGGAACACCACCACATCACTCAGGGGCACCACCCCATCACTCAGGGACACCACCACATCACTCAGGGACACCACCATATCACTCAGGAACACCACCACATCACTCAGGAACACCACCACATCACTCAGGGACACCACAACATCCCTCGGGGACACCACCACATCACTCAGGAACACCACCACATCACTCAGGGGCACCACAAAGGGGCACCACCACATCACTCAGGGACACCACCACATCACTCAGGGGCACCACCACATCACTCGGGGGCACCACCACATCACTCAGGGGCACCACTCACGGGCACCACCACATCACTCAGGAACACCACCACATCACTCAGGGGCACCACCACATCACTCAGGGACACCACCACATCACTTGGGAACACCACCACATCACTCAGGGACACCACCACATCACTCAGGGACACCACCAAATCACTCAGGGACACCACCACATCACTCGGGGACACCACCACATCACTCAGGGGCACCACCAATAACTCGGGGACAGCACCACATCACTCGGGGACACCACCACATCACTCAGGGACACCACCACATCACTCGGGGACACCACCACATCACTCTGGGACACCACCACATCACTCTGAGACACCACCATATCACTGTCCTTGCTTGCTACCAATAAGCATTGCCATAGCCAATAGGACTCGCATTAGGAAAGTGTAAGCTATTGGCGTTGTGAATAACAATGCTATTAATTTATATATTTTCAAAGCCTACACATATTAAACACATTTGTCATTTACAATACCAATAGCTCATACTTTCCTAATGCGAGACTTATTACATTGCAAATGCTTGTTGATTATATAGTGGCCTATTTATGAGAATGTCACTGTGTGACAGGGAAAGGGAAGGAAGGTGCTGTATTTAAGGCAATAGGGCACATTCCTGCCTTTTCCTCTGCCCTGACAACCTTTTGGCAGCTTTGCGTGAACGCATACACCTTCTTGCACAAAAGCAATCCTGAAACGCCTAGTCCTCTTGCTATGTTTGCTAGACAATGCAGCATGCATAGAAAGAGGAAGCAACAAGAGAGAAAAAAGATACTTCTCTTTGTTACACCTCACCTGAGAAGGCGTATCTTTTTGGCACATTCCCAGGTCTACCAGTTCTAGTAAATCTGAGAATGCGGCAAAAAACATGGGAGTTGCATGGGAACACCAAGCTCTTTGCCAGGGCCAGTTTTTGGCTGATTTTGTTATAGGGACGATTATGCAGCAAAAAAGGCCCTGTAACAAAATCGGCCCCCAGGGGCCCAAAACCGCCCCCCAACCCATGTGGCACACCGGGGGATTGCCCAAAGCCCGCTAAGGCCAGTCCAGCAATGCCCAAAACCCATGGAATGCCTTCTCAGAGCAGAGTAAGGCAACAGACTGATTTACGCTGCCTTGCCGCACTCCAGATTTATGGAGCCACTTAATGCCAAGCAAAGTGGGCTTGCATGGCTACATATATCACATGTAAGGTTTATGTCACTCTTGCACCATATTGTGTGGGGCAAGAGTGACTCCAAACAGCTCATAAATAGGCTGTTTGGAAGGCCTTAGATAAAGTAATGAAACAAAAATTGACTCAACCCCCGTCTCTCACTGCACCCCTAATTCTACTGGATATTTGTCCAGTTAACGTACCCCAGCAAACCTTAATCTCGATTATGTTGTCATGTGCCAAGTTAACAATTGCCCGTGCATGGATCTCTCCCACTCCTCCACATATCATGGAATAGTGGTCTTTTCTTAATGAAATTTATGTGATGGAATTTGCTCTGGCTAAACAAAGAGGCACCAAATCGTTAATGAAATTTGAGAAAATTTGGGACTCCTTTTTGTAAGTGAAATCTTGTAAATGTCCTAACTGTTGTTGTTGCCCGCAACAACTATTATTAACGCAACAACTATTATTAAGGTTATATGGCTTTTTTTGTTTGGATTTATATGTATGAACTTTGTATCAAATGTGACTTTCCTTCTGTATTCTTCTTTTTGAGTTAATTTCCTTTTGCCACAATGTGTATCTTCTTATTCTTGAGACGCAATAAAAAAATAAATAAATAAATAAATAGGCCCCCTATTTCACTAATATGGGCTACTTTTATTTTGGGGCCCAGGCCTTTGCTCCAGTCCAACCCTGGGGAGGGGCACTGTGCTCTACCCTTGCTCGGCAGTTTCATGGTGCTTTCACCCAGCTAGAGTACCAGGGCCTTATCACGATGGACCGCCGTACTCACGGTGGCAGTCCGACCACTGCCACACTCTGTGCTCACCTGTAGTATTACCAATGTGACAGTTGGATAGCCACAGGACCGCTACGTCTGCATTCAGAATCTCGGAGTGGTCGCGCAGTAATCAAGAGCAGGAATATGCTGGCAGTGCAGTTGTGGCACCACCGAGCATATTCTGAGTTACCTGTTGTTGGACCCGGGGCTTCCGGTCCACTTAGGGTAGCATGGCCCTGGGTGGAAAGGCCAAATCTTGAAGGCGACTGTGTCGTGCTTGCATTACACACTCTACAACACCCCAGTGCAAACCCACCAAAAATGACACCACTCCATCTTTGTTAGTCATAAATTAGTGAGACTTTATCTGATTATATTGAGGCAGTAAAATGAATGTAAGTTTCATTGTAACTAGAATAGGTCATCCAGCAATTCACTTTGAGAGTTAGTCACACTAATTGAATTCTCAATTCAACAAAGCTTTATTTCGATATATATCATAAAAGCACATTTACAGGTTAAAACACAGTTCATAATAAATACATAAAAAGTGAGGTTCAACCAAAAAACTTCATTTAGTATACAATAAATAGTTAAAAAATGTATTAAACTTTTTCAGCTTTGTGAATGTTTAAAAACAATTACTTATACAGATTCTTCATAACGCTTTTAATCTAATCAGCCATGCCCAGCTTAAGAATTTAGCCACCCCACAGGCTAGGGTTGTGCTGGCATCAGCCTTAAGTATTCTGAGAGCAACAGAGTGGTCCCTAGTCTCAAGCTGCAGGCACACCGGTTTGAGCCATTTCAGTCTGGGTTTTATGTATGCTGGGCATACAAAGAAAAGATGAGGGATGTTTTCAGCGACACCAGCACAGTTTGGACAATCCATGGGCGTTTGGTGTGGGGGCTTCCATTTGCTGTTACGATCACGGAGAGAAAGGGTACCCATCCTAAATTGGATGAAGAGGGCCCTATCTCTCGGCTTTGTGATAAAGTCAAGATAAGGCTCCAAGCGAGGTATGTGTTTGCGAAATGCCTCAGTCAGTCTACCTTGGTTTGGGTCCCTCTGCTCTTGGATATCAACCCATGCCAAAAAGGCTCTCTTGGTTTCAACCTTAGCTAGCACTACCCCGGACTCCCAAGCAGTTAGTAGACCAGTGGCCAAAAGAAGTTTCCTTATGTTAGCTAGCCATCCGATCTTGTGGGATCCTTGAAGATTCATGACCTCTCCTAGGCCCTCAGCATAACTGGCAAGCTCAGGAATGCGCCACAGCCGGGTCCAATATAAGAGAGGACGCAAGGTGGCCAGATCCTTAATTGAACTGCGACCCAAGTCACACAAAAGTGGCTTGGTAGGGGTGCCCCTCGGGAGTGAAACAAGCTCCCTAAAGAACTTGTTTTCAGTAGTAACTAGTGCGTCTACATATCCAAAGCCCCAAAGTTCTGCTCCATATAGGGCACAGCCTACTGCTTTAGCAGCATAGATTTCCAAAGCAGGAGCAATGGGCTTTGAGGTGGACGCGCGATGTTCCATCCCTAGTAATCCTACTACCCGTTTGAGGTTTAGGGCCATTTTGTCAATATGTAATTGCCAATTAAGTTTCTCAGAAATTCGGATCACCAAGTAATCGAACTCTTTAATGCGCTCCAGTGGCACCCCATCGAGAGTCAGCGTAGTTCTGGACGATCTGCTTGGATTGAAATAGAGAAGCTTTGTTTTGGAGGTGTTAATCACAAGGCCCCTCATCTTGCAAAACAAGCAGAAACTATCCAACAACTTCTGTAACCCTGCAGGAGTTTTTGATACTAACAACGTATCATCTGCAAAGAGCAGCGCGGGGACTTTGACCCCTGCTAGGACCGGGGCGTCAGCATTGATTTCAAGCAAAAAGGAGACTACGCCGTTCACGAAGAGCGTAAATAGTGTGGGTGCCAGTGCGCAACCCTGGCGGACGCCTCTATGCACAAAGATTTTATCAGTTTTTTGCTCCTGTGAACCCCATCTAATACGGGCATCGTTTCCATCGTGCATACGGGCCAAGAGGTTCAAAATGGGCAGGGGAATCCCCATCTCCTGCAAGCCCATCCATAGGCGATCTCGGGGGACCAGGTCAAAGACGGTCTTCAGGTCAATAAATGCCAAATAAAGACCGCCTTTGCCAATGGTAACGACCTTCCAGTGCAGGAGTAATTGAATTTTACAACACACTTCCTTTTGATAGTCAGCATTAGGTTTCTGAATACATTCACTTAAGCAAATAACCGGCAATATTCATCATCCATAAATCTATAGGAACATATTAATAAGTACATTTAGCTTAACCAGCTTTTGAGTCAGAATGAGTATATATTTAAAGGAATAATATGACAAGTTTCTTTTATAAATTCCTCTGATGTCTTCTAGGAGGCTTATTTCAAAGGGGGAACTTAGAGTCTAGGCCTACTCTTCAATTCCTTCAGTCACGATATACTGGAGGGTGGAACTTGCTTAGGGCAAGCTTGTGGCACCCCCGATCTCCTTAGTTCGCCCCCTTACTTGTAGACTTGTCCCTTGCTGCTCCTCCCTCCTCTGAACCTCCCCACAGATACGTGTGCGCCTGAAAGGCGCCCTCGTTATTCCTTTGGAGGAAGCAAGTTGACTAGGCCGCTCTTCCCCCGTCCGCCCGCTCAGGTTCTTCCCCACTTCACCTGAGGCTGGCGGGGGTAGCAGCTGAGCAGAGATGCGAAGGCCTCTTCCGACGGGCCTCCGTGCGCTTACTCCCGATCACCAGGGCGTCGGACGCCCGAGGGCCGCTTCAGCCTCCGCCTCCCTGAGGAGACCCGGCTTGATCTGCGTGAGGCGGCGTGCTCGGCGGGAGGGGGCCGGTAGTTCAGTGGCCCCGCCCAGCGTCTTCCGCAGATCCTCATGTTGCTCTGCCCTTCTCACGCCTCCGCCTGGGATCGCTCGGCTCCTCTCAGCACCCAGGTCAGCGACACAGCAACGCCAGTCAGCCCCAGCACCTCGATGTCTCAGAAAGGTCAGAAAGGCGGAGGGGGGGGGCCTGAAACACAAAGCGCTGAGACTTCTTGGCTGCCCACGGCTCTGGCACAACAGTACACCTCAACCCGGCCGAACCAGGCAAGGGTGGAGGTCGAGATCACTCTTCACCTCAGAAATCTTAACCAAAGTCCCCTGTTTCCTGATGCTCTTGGGATCCACTGCCAAGGTCTCTGGGGTTGGGGAATACCGCGCTCACCGGCGGTTGGTTGAATAAGTTTTCTTGACGAATGGTCACACTGGTTTGTAAGGTACGCAGTTCTTCTCACATAGGCAGGGTCAGATCTACAGGGAGGAGGGCAGCATCCGTGACTATCTCGCAGCCCCTAGGAACCATCAGAGTAGCCCATGACACAATTCCTCAGATGCAGTTGTCTTAACTCCAGCCAGCCCAGCAGTGACAAAATGGCCGTCCAGTGTCCACCCTTATACAGCCTGAGCCCTGGTCACTAGAATGGCCTGGAAGGTTCTGGAACCCTCCAATGTTATCCTATGACCCACAAGCTCTGAGGTAATTCCTGACAGGCATCCATCTTAGGAACTCATCCACCATTTTAAGAAGGCGCACCTGTACCTCAGAACTGAATAGCAGTGGTGAGGCACCCAGAGGCCAAAAGCCACACAAAAAAAAATAGGACTGGTGGACAAAAATAATGGGAGGCAGATAGGGATCGCGAAAAAAATATTAAGGGAGACCACCCAAAAGGCTGACAGGTCTAACACCTGTCCACCACCTTTATCATGGTGGTGAGCCTGCTATGGAAAGGGTGGAGGAAGGCGACTAAGGGGGCCCTTTCAGGGCCCCAATGCTGCAGGGGGGCACATGGTTTACCCCCCTTGAATTGCACCCCTGTTTCTGCACAGTGTGGCATGAATGCCACACCATGGTGGATTGTGCTGCAGCCACTGCCATGGTAGCAGGTTGCATGTTAGACTCTCCTATGAGCCTAATAGCCCTCCACTGTGAAACCACTGCAGCACCGCCCTCCCGCTATGGATTACAATCTTAATCCGGCGGGCGCAACACAGCTTTGATGGTCCTCTTGCAGACGGTGCATTGGCGGCGCCTAAGGAGGACCGCCAGATTCGCACTAAGGCCCTGACTCGTTTAACTTTCTAAGGATAAGTTTACTTGAGCCATTTGTACCAGAAATCCCAAAACCATTAAGTTTATTTTCATTAGCTATTATATGTCATATAAGTTTAACGAAAAATAACAACATATTGTTCCTCATGTTTTATTCTTTCTAATGGTAGACAATGTGTCCAGGTATATACATATTCAGTGATAGTCTGTCAAATCCAGTCATAGGCTCTGATGTGGTTAATGACTAAAATAGTCTGATTATTTTATGATAGGAATGAACTACTTTAAATTTAGGATATGAACAAAACTTTACCTTAGAATGTTTTGATTTCAGAACCTTGTGCATCTGTTTCTACTCTTAATGCCGATGAGGTTAGCTTTGGTTACCATCTTATTAGGCCCTGGTGATATGTAAATAGTGTAGTCATTGTTTGCTTATTTTCCGGAATTTTGTTCTAGGCTTATTGAGTACAATTCCAGAAATTATGCTATTATGCCATGTTGTAGGACTATGCCGCCTTTCCAGGCCACATTTTGCTCACGAAAGAAGGAAACACATCAACAACTAGAACATCAGAGGCTGTTACTCATGGCAATTGTTTTTTCTTCTAAATATTTTTTTTATTGCGTTATGAGAAACCAATTTACACAAACGCTACATCTCAGGGAACTTCCTGTCAGAGCTCTTTGCTGTACAGTACTAAGTTAATAATATAGGTTTTAAAATACAACATTCAATAATATTTTATCTTGTTACATAGGAATATGAGTAGCCTCGTGAACAGTTCTTTTTGTTCATCGCTAACGTATTTCTTTCTTTTATAGGAGTTCCCAGTACTTCATGTTAACCATTCCTCATATGTCTACTGCTAATATGTTTGACAGAGTGGCCTCTTACCTTTAATTTTACTTATTTTGAGTACTGGCACTGTTATTAGGGACTGATTCCTTTGGCACATTTGTAACAAGCAAAAATATATCTCACAGTCACTCTAGCACGTTTTCCTTAACTGAAGTCAAAACCTATAATATACCTTTCTATGAATGCTCTGTATTGGAATCTAGGCTCCACAGGTGCTCTATCACAAAACAATGTCAACCCACTCAGGGGCATATTCACAAGGAGCTATCGCCAAATTAACTGCACTGTATTGCAGCCAAAGTCATGATAAATTTACCCCACCATTCACAAGCTGGTGCTAACAGGCCACAGCACCATTTTTCCCATGATAGCAGCTGCAAAACAAATTCCTACAGAGGGCTCCCACAACTATCGCTAATGGGATGTAGAGTAGGCGTTCCCGTGACAAAACCTGTTACACCACACCTCAGCATTCACAACGACCAGCCAGATCGGCGATAAGAACACAAAACATGCGATAAGGCGCGTTAGCAGCAGGACATTTACACCTGCTCTGACCTGGTGTAAAGTCGGACCACAGCCTGCACCTTAAAGGTGTGTTCTGCACACATCAAAGTACAGAGAGAGAGCGAAGGAGAGAGCGAGAAAAGAGAGGGGGAGAGGGAGAGAGAATAGAGGGGAGTAGAGAGAGAGAAAGAGAAAGAAGAGAGGGGGGAGAGAGAGAGAGAAGAGGAGAGGGGGAGAGAGAGAGAGAGAGAGAGAGAGAGAGAGAGAGAGAGAGAGAGAGAGAGAGAGAGAGACGACCCTGGGCCCCCAGGCCACACTGCTCACCTGCTGCCACCGGTGTGTCCCAACCCTTGCACGTACGTATAGCAGTACACCAGGTCACACATCTAACCTGCCCTGATCCTTGAGGTGCGTGGCGGATGAGGTAATTGATGTCTTGGATGGCTTGGGCGTCGATGCTGGTGTTGTCCTCCTCGTCATCAGTGAAGAGTGGCTGGGACTGCTCTGCAGGAGGTGTTGATGGTGCCCCTGGGATTTGAAGGGGAGATGGTGTATTACAATGTGTCCACATGTATGTAGTCGCATGGTACATGTTGACATTCAGACATAATGGCATTGTACATTTTGACAGTCTGTAGATCTGGGCGAGGACCCAGAGTCATTGTGGGTGTGCACTGTGGTCTGCTTGATTGTGCATGTGTGCCATTGTGCCTATCTCCACCCGTCCCCCCAGTACCTGGTGGTCACTCACCCTGTTGTGGTTGCACCACAACAGCACTGTCCTTGCTTGCTACCAATAAGCATTGCCATAGCCAATAGGACTCGCATTAGGAAAGTGTAAGCTATTGGCTTTGTGAATAACAATGCTATTAATTTATATATTTTCAAAGCCGACACATATTGGACTGTAATCTCCAAGACTTGTAAAAAATTCACGTTATTCTTGGATTGATTTTTTCCAACTTTTTTTACTTTTCCCTATAAAAAATTTTATACACTTCAATTGAACTATTTTCATATAATAACTTTCTAATTATGCTCAGGCATTTGAACTCTGTTTTCATTATTGACCCTTACGTCTCCAGCCTAACCAGGCATGGGTGATGTATGGCCTATACAAGTACGCTATTTACTTGCTAAATTAGCCTAAACCCGACATCTATTTTGAAACCATGTCTATTCTTTGTGCACACAACTCTATGCCTGCCTGTTATCCACGAAGCCCTTCCACACAAATTAGCTCATCCTCAGCCTCTGCTCACTAGCTGGCGATCAAGATCAAAAAACACAACATTGTTTAGGAACTGATTGGCACAATGTGGTAATCATATCCTACCTTTATTATAGAATTTAGTAATTCATATCTAATAGCTATTGTTTAAGTCACAGTTAACTGTCACATGTAATGTGGAATTCACTGATGCAGGAGCTTAGGTTTAAATACAGCAGAGGTGGTTGGAGTTTGCCTCACCTCAATGCCTTAGCTCTTGCACAAGAATGTTTTTTTGAAAGGGCTGAAGTCGATAATGTATGGTTTGATGAGAAGTAAGTTCCAAAGTGGGTAGAACTATAACCAATTCTGACATGCACCAGATTGAATCTACTGTAGAAGAGATTGCTGACTGTTCAACTGTTGATAATTTTGTGTTTAAAAAAAGGAATACCAGAGTACCTAGAAGTTTGATGATTACATTTTGCTATATATATATACATATTTCTTTTAAAGAATACATGTAGTAATCACATCCTACCTTTATTTTCATTATAGAATTTAGAGTAATTCATGCCTAATACGTATTGTTTATGTCACATGGAACTGTAACATGTAATGTGGAATTCACTGATGCAGTAGCTTACGTTTGAATACAGCATAAGCAGTTGGAGTTTGCCTCTACTGGATGCCTTAGCTCTTACACCAGTGGATCCATTTATGGCACTTAAATAAAGACATATTTTATATAACTTGCAGTCTCCATCACTTTATTACACACAGCCACTTTCTTAGACACACCTGATCTCACCATTTGTCTTCTGTGGCATTGCAACATTCTGCATTATATTCTTCACAATTATTTCGTTATTCCTGCTTGCTAAAACACGGTATTCGAGTCTTCAGACCGGTAGGGGTAAGTAGTTTGCTTTCCACTCCCTGTATAGTATAAACGCATACTAACACTATTTACACAGGTATGGTACAGTGGCCAGTATCCTACAGCTCCCACAGCACATCACTTTACAGCAATCAGCTCATGACGTAGGCTCAGAGTTTCATCCCTGAATCTTCAAACCGGTAGGAGTGATTAGTTTGCTTCCCACTCCTGCTATAGTCTAGACGCATACTAACACCACCTGCACAACTATGCTACAGCAGCCAGTATGCTACAGCACCCAGAGCAGATCAGTTTACAGCACTCAGCTCACGGTTTAGGCTCACAGTTTCGTCCCCGGGTGTACCGGCACCTCACCTCAGCACCATCTCACTCTGGCCAAAACAGCACTTTCACACTGGTCGGGGTGAATACTTCGCTTCACACTCCCTGTATAGCACACCCTAACCACCCCACAGAGCTCACAGTGCTCCTACCCTCCTCTTTCCTACTTTATTCACCCCTTTTTTTCCCCTTCTCGCTTCAATGGAATCACAAAATGGCTGCCAACACTTCCTAGTTGCAACCGTTTGCAGCCAATAACCAGCAAGCTCGGGCTCGTAACGCCTCAGATGGCAGAATTCCCAAATATCAATATCTGTAAATTTAGATATTTCTCCAAAACTACTGATGGATTTATACCAAATAAACAAAAGCATGCTTTTTAGACCGAATTTGGGGTAATTACGTTCTCCCGTTCGACCTGTAACCTTGCCGAAAGTTTCCTATGGAAATTGCATGGAGAAAACACGTTTTGGGACCCCCCCTTTTTTCTTGGCTTCCCTTGAGGAATCACCCCCAGACTTTCCACATAGGAGCTGATATGAACAATGAATTAGTTTGGAAAATGTCATGAAGATAAATCAAACAACGTCAAAGTTATAGGCAAAACAAAAACGTACCTTTCTATGGAAACTTGGTCCTAACTATAACTTCCTACATGGCGCAAAGGCATTCGACTCGGTTGCCTAGACTTATATGTTTGCAGTGTTACATTGCATGGGGGTGCCTTATTTTTTCACCAATTGGATTAAATTGCTCTATACGGACCCAGTTGCCCGTGTGCGAGTAAACGGACAGACTTCTGACATATTTCCAATTAGACGTGGTACTAGGCAGGGTTGCCTGCTATCGCCTCTGCTACTTGCGGTAGTGTTGGAGCCACTGGCTTGTGTGTTAAGACAGAGGCATGCGAGTGCGGCACTGCATTTTTTACAGTGTCCATTTGCAGTGTCCATGTATGCCGATGACATGGTCTTGTATGTGAGGAAACCGGCGATATACCTGGAGCAACTAATCAGAGAGTATATCCGGTTTGAGTGGTATTCGGGTCTAGCCATTAATTGGAATAAGTCAGTTGTGTTCTCATTTACAGAGAGTACCAAGCAATTTGAGCTAGGTTACCTCTTAGAATGGACCACAGACCCTGTTAAGTATTTAGGGGTCTGGATGAACAGGGATCTGCAAGTAGTAGTGCGTTCCAACTATGGCACAGCAGTTTCTAAGCTTGAAGACCAGGTGGCCCGGTGGATCAGACTACCTTTGGCATTTGCCGATAGGGTTGCACTGATTAAAATGGTGGTGCGGCCAAAATTTCGGTATTTGTATGTAAATATTACAACACAACACAATGGTTCAGCACTCTCCACAAAAAACAATAATAAACAAATTAAGTTTTCCAAGAATAAAATTAGCATCTTGTACAAATTAATTATCAACATAGGAGAAAATCCATATGCAAACTTAAAGGTGCTGCCATCAATGAACGTCTTATTGTTGGAAGTGGAGATTGAAAGAATAATCATCATAGTCAGATTCACCACTTCTTGCCCTGAAGAAGTCCTTTTGGACGTAACGCGTTGGCTACGTTTTGTATGAAGAAAAAGAATAAAGAACTTTTAAAACCCTACTGAACGGATTCTAAAAAACTTCATTTGTTTATTATTGTTTTTTGTGGAGAGTGCTGAACCATTGTATTGTGTTGTAAAATGTGGGGTATATACCTTTGGAAGCTTAGGGGTATGTGGCTTAAGGTTCTTGGCACCCAGATCTTTTGAATACATGAGACCAAACTTCAGATAAGTGCAGTCACTATTGCCTTGTACCCTGGCTGTTCTATTGTCTTTGTTTGTAAATGTACCTATTCATTTCACTCAGCATTTTTTTACTACATTGCGGTCCTTGCTGATTACTCTAGCATGGGGTGGTAAAAAGCCAAGGGTTTAATGGGAAACTTTGACAAGACCATGTACGATGGGAGGCTTCACAGTGCCCAACATGCAATTGTATTATCTATGTGCAAAGGCACAATACGCCTTGTACTGGCATAATACGCCACTGTGTACGCCACATGTTGCGGCCGAGACTTGGGCTGTCCATCCAATACCTTTAAAAGCAATGATAGTGAATACGCATACTGTGTTTGAGTGCAATGAGCTTGACACAGTGCAATGCACAGCCCGGGCATGGCGCAACTTGGGGCGGCGTGCGCAGAGGCTTCCGCTGTACGCACCAACTATGCCATTACTGCATCATACGGCGCTGTCTGTGACGGGTGAAACAGGCTCCTTTGGGGTGCTGCATAATGTTGGGATACGGAGTATGGGGGATGTGTTTCCTAGAGTGACATTTATACCCCTGCAAGATTTTATAAAAGACGGGGAGAATGTTGTGATGTTAACATTTATTGATATCAGGTTATGATCTGCTATGAGAACCCTGTATTCCTGCTTCCCAGACAAACCATCAACTCTGGGGGCGTTGCAACTCATTTACACCACGCAAACTAAAACTAAATTAGTTTCACATTTGTACACCGCCTCACAATTAGATGAAGGTAATGGTGCAGCGGGATCTATGGACAAATGGAACGCTATTGTACCCCAGCCACTTACAGAAGAAGAGTGGGAGGAATGCTGTGGGCTAACGGGTCGTTTTGCGGCTAATGGCAACCTGAAACTTACACTTTATAAATACATTAATCAAATGTATTATGCCCCAGCACAACTTTATAGATATGGTCTGAGAGAATCACGTTGCTGTAGGAGGTGTGGTGTTGATAATGCTGATTTTCTGCATTTAGCCTGGACATGCCCAAGATTGACAGATTTCTGCGGTAAGGTTGTGAAAGCCTTAACGGAAATAGTGGGTGAATCAATCAAATGTGATATGAGAGTTTGCTTGCTGGGTAATGTAATGAAGTTTTAATCTGGTAATTGAAAACTGGTGGCAATAACGATACAGTTGGCCAAGCGTAGGGTTGCAATGAACTGGGATGGTAGGCCGGCGCCCACGCTGACCCAATGGTTACATGATGGTGCCTATTGCCATGATCAACTCACCTACTATGCAGAGGAGCTACCAAGCGCGTCCACACCGCGGGATGGTTGGACTCACTTTACTGCATATATGTTAAATTATACTTCGGACTGATGACAATTAATTTGTGGATACGTACTGTATTGCCTGATTGCGATGTTTCACTGAACCAATGTGGAGTTCTATCTGTGTACTGCTTTTTATTAACTAAGACCATGTATTGTGTAGAAACTGTATTCATGATATACTGTTACATTGCTGCTCATGGTTGAAAATCTATAAATAAAAGTAAAAAAAATTAAAAAAAGACAAGAATAGGTAATGTTCATATGTATATATACATAACGCTCGGATTTTCCCTCAGTTTCGAAAAAAGAAAACAGCACTCCTGAGGGGGCAGTTTCAACAGGCTTTTAATATATATATATATATTAAAGCTCGCATTCCGAAGGAAATAAGCACTCACGGGCAATATTCCACTGGCTGCTTTATTCAACCAAACAGACGCGTTTCAGCAGCAGCCTTCCTCTGTGGAATATTTACTGTTTACTTTACCAATTTATAGTGTCTCACTAAATATAGTGGATAGTGACTAAACTGCGTGAATATCTGTATCACTTTGTCAGTTGTTGTGTAAACTGGTTCTCCAGTTGGTTACTAGCTATGTGAAAGTCTATATTAGTTATTGATTAGTTAACTGAGTATTTGTATTGGAGAGTGAATGTGTGTGTGGATCGGTGGGGGGTGTGTGACTGCCCAAAGATGCGTGAATAGTTGATTCACTACATATATGAAGTTAAAACTACATGTTCTAACAATTGTTTGGGTGAGTGAATATCTTTATGGGTGTGGTGATGAGCAAATATATTTCTCAATGGTACATGTCCAACAAACTAGAAAAATAAAAGGCAGTGTATGTGTCAGTTGTTGTATATAAATAAGTATACATAAGTCTCAATGATTGTGTGAGTGACTCTATGGATAACTTTATACTTGTAATAATGATTTTATAATTCACTAAGTATGACACTATCTAAATGAATAGATGAAGTTGTGTTTGTATAAGTGTAGCTAAGTAAGTATGTAAGTATGATCCATTGTTTGCATAAGTGAGTAGGATGACTTCATATGTGAATAGGTTGTGTGCTGGTGTGTAATGTCGATATAGCTGTATAAGTATTTTTGATAGTGTTCTATTGTTCATTGACAGCATGTATGAGTGAATCTACAGGTAAGTGATTAGATATGTGTATACATCTAGGAATTTCTGAGTGGGTTTTTAGATACTTGTATTGCTGTGTCAATGGATTCAAATATGATGCTCTGTATTTTACAAAGAGTGATGAAAGATTTTACTAGTGTATGAAAAGGTGTATGTGATTGTCACATGGATGATGTCATCAGTGATGTCATCAGTGATGTCATTTGAGATGTCATCAGTGATGTCACTAACCATGTCATGAATGATGTAATATGTGACACCATCAGCAGTGGATTGCGGATGCGCGAAATATAGTTAGTACAACTAACTATATAGGAGCAATTTCAATAGTTTTGTATGAGTGAAATGTCCAGCTAACTATAACACCCCTAAAACTTATAGTTTTTTGAGTGAATTTCAAAGGTTTTTTAAATGCTAATTCCTAACTATATAAGGCCTGAAACATATGGTTTTTTCAGTGAATTTCAAATGTTTTTTATATGCTAATTCCTAACTATATAAGGCCTGAAACCTATGGTTTTTTCAGTGAATTTGCAAGGTTTTTTTTAATGCTAATTCCTAACTATATAAGGCCTGAAACCTATGGTTTTTTCAGTGAATTCGCAAGGTTTTTTAAATGCGAATTCTATTAGCGGATAGCGTTTAAATATGTTAATATCCTTGTGGGACCACCTGAGCTGCCCTAGGGGGTCATGTTGTTTCTACCCTGCCCCTTTTTGCATTTTACACGTTTGTTTTTCTGCTTCTTTTGTGCCTCGGTCTACCTAGCACAAGATGAATGCCAACACTTCCTGGTTAGAAGTATTGACAGTCAATGAGCATGCTGCTTTCCTGTGAAATGCATGCTGATTGGCTGCCGCTGTCTGTCAACACTCCAAACCAGGAAGTGTTGGCAACCATCTTGTGCCTCGGTAGAACCAAGGCACAAGAAAGCAGTGAAACAAAGGTGCAAAACATGCAAAGGGGGCAGGGTAAAAGCCCCCTGACCGCCTAGGCCTGCTCAGGAGGTCCCACAAGGATCCCCAGGCCCAAAAATATTTTTTTTTACATGGCATCGCACCCAGAGCGTACTCCGCGAAATTAAAAAAACAAATTATAGTTTTTTTGCCCTTCGGGGTACTCCTAGGCCCCCCTGCGAAAACCTAGGGGGTCTCTACCCTGCCCCCTTTTAGAATTTTCCCCTTTTGTTTTTCACCTCTTGTGTCTCTTTTCTACCGAGACACAAGATGGCGGACTCTCCTGACCGTTTGGAATGTTGACAGACACCCGAGAGCCAATCAGCTTTCCGCTCGCGATCTTCCGTGGCGCGCCGGGTGCGCTCCCCAGTACGCGTACCGGTAAGCGCTCGAAGCGCGCATATAGATATAATTTTAATAAAAACCACTGAAGCAATTTTCACCAAATATAGAAAAGGCACTTCTGCGTACCAGTCCCTACAATTTTGCAAAGTTTGGTGTAATTCCATTCAGCGGTTCGGGCTGTAGCCGTGTCTGAAAGTCCTATGGAAATTAACTTGGGGAAGGCACGTTTTGGGACTCCCCTTTTTTCTCGGCTCCCGCTTGACGAATCCCCCCAAAACTTTCAGGGAAGGAGCAGAACTGAGCTGGCCAACATTTTGGAAAATTGCACGCAATTTCCTCAATCGACGCCTAAGTTATTCCCAATAGAATGTTGCGGATTTCCTATTGTAACTATGTCCTAACTATATATACCTACTGGCTATCGCCAGTGGGTAATATATATATATATATATATATATATATATATAAATATGGGCCTCTGAAGAAGATGGGAGAATCCATTGAAACGCGTCAGGCCAAAGGACACTAACACGGGAGGGGAAGCTGCCCGTTTCAGTTAATAAAGATGTTTCTTACCTTCAATATTCAGTCAGAAAACCCTCGCTCTTCCGCGATAGTAAACACGAACACAATTCTTTCCAAGTAGCCTTTTATTTTTCAAGAATAAAGGCGATCTTTCACTCTACGCGTTTCGGGTGAAAACCCTTGTTCACGAGTGTTTGTGCAAATAAAGTGACAGGTTTAAATAGTCATGTGACAGTTTGTGCTTTAAACAATAAAGAAAACAGACTTCCGCTGTTAAATGTGACAAAATTATAAATTACATGAACACATGCTTCAATAGTGGTTCGTAAAATACATTTATACATTTGTGCAACTTTGTAGTAATTTGAGTTTTCTTTTACAGCTGATTAGTATGTGGTTTTAGAAATGTGACAAAGGTGAATTGAGGCAATTCCTCTACTTGGACTTTGAGATGCCTTGTGTTTTGCCCGAGTGGGTTTAAATCTTAAACTCTTATATGGGTTCACTCAATCCAAAATATTACTTTTGCCCCAGTGGGCGGGTTCCTTAACCACAGAAATCTCCGCTAATGTTCATAATCTCTTGTACTGTTGCACATTCCAATGAGATGGTTTCATTCAGCCATCTCCATAACGAACCGGCTCGTTGTTTTATACTGTATGATCAGTCTTGACTCCAACCTTCTTAAACTTAAGCAATCAATTAAAGCATTTAACAAGCAATTGAACGATTGGAGAGTAAGAGGGCTCATAGAAAAAGAAGAATTCCAATTTTTGGAGTGTAAGTCCCCAAAACTCCCGGCCTTGTATCTTCTCCCGAAGATTCACAAGGATAAAAATAATCCAAAGGGTAGACCAATAGTTTCTTCACGGGGAAGTTATCTGGAAAATGCGTCAAGATACGTAGACTACTTCCTGAAAACCCTGGAGCAGAAACTTCCGGTATACGTTAAAGATTCAGGGGATTTCCTCAAAAAAATAGGAACGATTGAATGGGATACTACTTATTCCCTTCTATCGTTAGATGTAATTGGATTATATACATGTATCCCACACCAACAAGGGCTGGATGCTTGTGAGCATTTCTTATCAGAAAGATCTATCTGCTATGTTGAACATACACAAATGCTAATTGAAATTATGAGAACCTGTTTGACTCAAAACTTCTTCACCTTTGACAGTAAAATCTACAGGCAAACCCTTGGCACTTGCATGGGGACCTGTTTTGCGCCATGTTTTGCAGGGCTGTTCATGGGGTATTGGGAGAAGGAAGTTGTATACAGAATGCCCACGTACAAGGAAAGTGTTGTCCGATGGTTAAGATACATCGACGACATTTTTGTTGTATGGAAAGAAAAGATCACATTACTTGAATCAATTATGGACGAATCATATTTTTAAAATAAGTCCTACCACATCTACCAAACGAGGGAGGTATATTGATTATAAGATCAAAAGATCACATTACTTGAATCAATTATGGACAAATCATATTTTTAAAATAAGTCCTACCACATCTACCAAATGAGGGAGGTATATTGATTATAAGGTGTATACTTTTAAAAAAGAAATTCGTCTATATATACAAAGCGTTAACATTAGATGAATAGAAAACCCATATATATTTGGAAAAAATGCTAGTGCTTAAAAATTCTAATAAAGTGCAAATTCGTGCAAGGGCAGACTATCTAATACCTTGGAAATATAATCGGATTCTATATATATATTTTTTTTTTTCAAAAGGGGGGGGGGGTCAGCACCAATAAAGCATTCTTGCTTTTGATCCTTCGAGTGTGCCTTTTCTCTTTCAAACAGTACAAAGGTTTGACGTTGTAGAAATATATATATATATATACATCAAAAAATGTTCCTTCCTTGAAGACGCCCATAAGAAGAGTGTGATCACCTCTTTATTGCCGACCGCAACAGGATAAAAATTCCATCTCGGCTCCCAAATACAAGCCAAACGCGTTTCGGAATTAACATTCCTTGATCACTGGCAAAAGCAGGGAAACAACAGCATATGTTGGGAAACCATGATATATACTTCCAAGTCCCGCCCCATATGGGCGTGTGCAGTTTTGCATCATGGTACTTGCAGTTCCCCAACGTTTCAATCCCAAGTGGGTGCTTATTGTGTCCTTAATTTTCATAAAATAACTACCCATGTGGGTTGGTGCCGATGCGGAAACATGAACACTGCTGCCTTTCACAGTCATACAAAGTGTGCCTCCTCGTTCCATATGCTGCTCATGTTTACGAGAAGCGGATTCGCTTTGAGCAGCAGGGCGTCCTCGCGGCTAGGAAAGCTGCTAAAAATACATCAAAAAAGGTTCCTTCCTTGAAGACGCCCATACGAAGAGTGTGATCACCTCTTTATTGCAGACCGCAACAGGATAAAAGTTCCATCTTGGCTCCCAAATGCAAGCCAAACGCGTTTCGGAATTAACATTCCTTGATCACTGGCAAAAGCAGGGAAACAACAGTATATCTTGGGAAACCATGATATATACTTCCAAGTCCCGCCCCATATGGGCGTGTGCAGTTTTGCATCATGGTACTTGCAGTTCCCCAATGTTTCAATCCCAAGTGGGTTGGTGCTGTTGGAAGAGACCTTGAGTGCACATCAGGTTGGTCATAGGAAGACACCCGTCCAACCCGACATGCGCACTAATCCTTCCGACCCTGTGCTGTCTATATGGATGCCCCACCCCACCCACTCATGATTAAAAATCCTAGACATCTGCCTGCAATGGGCTCTAACCGCAGCTGCAATAAAACCACTGCAGTCAGGAATTTTAATAAATGCTAACATAATTTAACTTTTTTATTACAGGGGCTGGAGGGAAACAAATATTGGGGGTGATGCCTTAGCGCTCCCATAGAGAAACCACCGCTGAGCGTATGTGATGTAAGATCACCATGTAAGACACAAACATATCGTTTTACAAAGTGGAGTTGTAATTCATATCTAAATGAAACATTACCATGAAGCTGTGGTTACAATAATAACAAACAACAGGTCTGAATTCCAAAAGTTCAGGTCAGCTATATTCAATTTAAGCTAACCCATATGTGTAATTGACCATTTTGTGTTCATTCATACACATGCTCTCCAGTAACATGCATACATTGGGCCAATGTAGGATGTTGGACGGATGGACACTGTTACAGTCTTGAGACCTACCGACCTCCGGTCGGTGGTCCCAACACCGCGATTACAATGCGACTGCACATGGTAGGGTCACATACTCACATTTGTCTTGGGGAGCATGTGCTGCAGCCGTAAAATGGCTGTAGCACAGGTTCCCATATACAAATTAGAGAATCTGTTCATTCCTACAACTCAGGGTGTGTGCCACATGGTGTAGGAGTTAACAGGTGAGCACCAGAGGTGCCCCCTTGGCCCCTAACCGGGCCCCAGTTTGAAGGGGGCCCTGCTAAGGGCCCCAAATGTCCCCCATGTTGTAAAGTCTGACATGGAAAGCCTGTTGGAAACTACCAGGATTATCCCTACAGTGGAAACGCCATCCATAAGGATTACGGGCAGGCTTCCGACTGGCTAATGGGCTCCTTGAGTCTATCGGAATCCAGCCAGAATGACCGGCCGGTTTCTTTTTTGACTGGCTGCATCGTAATGTGGCGGTTGAAACTGAAACTGCAATGAGACTCAGAAAGCCTGCAACCGCTTTCCGGCTCTCATTGTAATTAGGCCCATTAATATTGAAATAAATTGCTCACTCACATTTAAGATTCTCAGAAGCTAAGTTATTTTGGACACTGATCCTGTATGTATGTATGAAAAATATATCCTACACATCACTGTAAGTAGCTAAAAACATACTTTTTCCTGTGAGGAGACTTCTTTGTTAGGAAAAGAATTGCAAGCAGCAATACCTATTTGACCACATTTCTCTATGTCTTGCATAAAGCAAGTGAGACTTGCATTATGATAGGGTGAAACATGTATATATAGATTACAAAACAAGTATTGCCATATATAAGTTATGAGCATGTACGGCAAAGTTAATGGTCTTTCTTTAATGTGCTAATGCATTCAAACATAGGCGCACACTATGTTTGCATGCGTTAGCACATGAACTACAAATTTTAAAATTAATCTTTAAGGCCCTCATTTATGGGGAATTGGTGTAGGGGAGTGCTGCATGTCTTCTTGCTGTGATACCCTATGCCAATTTGAAAGGGCAGGAATGCACCGTATTTATGAAATAAGGTGCATTCTTGTCCTTTCCCCCAGTTCTGGTGCACAATTTGCTGTCTAGTGCCAATGCAGGCCCACTTGCACCATGGTGCAAGGGGGTCTGCATTGCCTGCAGGGGCATCTTCCTACACAAAAACAATCCCGAGAGGTGTTTTTTTCTTTCCATGTATGCAAGAATGCAGCACACATGGAAAGAGGATAAAACAAGGGGATATAGAAATATTTCTCGTTACGCCTGCTCTGGATGGGCATAATGTTTTGGCGCTGCCCCAGGTTTTAGTGATTAAGTAAATATGGCAGCACCGAAATCCATGGGTGTTGCGTGGAAAAATCCACCTCAATGCCCATGGATTACCTCCTGGGCGCAAAGTAAGGCAACGCAGTGACTTGCGCTGCTTTGTCTTATTCCATATCTATGAGGCCATACAAAGTCATGCTAAGTGGCTTTGTGTGATCTCATAGATATGATTGAGAGGCTTTCACCACTAGAGCATCAAAGGAAGTGACGCTTTGGGGGTGCAAGCCTCTCATGAATAAGTCCCTTAGAGATACTAGATTGCCATAAAGAAATACTTTGCCCTTTCTGAGTTGACATGTTTGCCTTGAAAACCAAGTTAAATGGGCAACCCCGGCTGACAGATGCCAAGCATAACTACTTGATTCCACACAAAAGTCTCTGTGGCTTGCATAATTTTTCAAGTTTCCATAATATCACTTTTTTCCATTTGGAACTTGATTTCATGTAGAGCTAATTTGGAACATAAAATGCCACTTGTTTTAGCTCTGCAACCTTATTATGCTTTTGATGCCACATTATGAATTTTATGTTTTTCATTTGCCATTTCCATTTTAAGTTACTTTGAATTTCAAATGATTTAAACATTTCAATTAATTGGGCTGGTGTTGTTTGTCTCAATTAGCAAGGTGATATTTTAATAGATAATTTCCGCTGACAGTTAAGAATGTGAATTGCACAATGTGTAATTATTGCTTGGAACAGAAAAAGTGCGAATAGCAAACAAAAACTAAGTGACAAAAGAAAGATGGAAATGACAAAGTGCTTCAATAGGAGAAAGACTGTCTCAACGACAGGAAAGAGACTGACACAAAAGAGAGAGAGTAATAATGAAGCAAAGAGAGAACGAAGTGGACAATAAGATTACAAGGGGTAGAGGAGCAGGGATGGAAGAAGAAAAATAAATGGGGCCGATGCAATGAGAATAAAGAAAGGTAGAGACTGGAAGTAAGGGGAAATCAAGGTGAATATACAGAACAGAATGATCCAACAGATGGGGTAATGAAACGAAATCGAAAGGTTTTGCAATGTAAGAAAAAGAAGAGCAGTGACATGAGACAGCGTGGAGTCAAAAGTAAACACAGGACAGAGAAAAAGAAACTGAAATGAAAAGCAGAAAGGGGCAATCCACAAATGTGAATCCCACTCAAGTTGCGATAAAAGAGTTTTCAAAGGTTGGTCTTGGCAGTTTAGGAACCCCCATTACATATACATTTGTGTGAGTTCCCAAACTCTTCATTCACTTCACACCCTTTATTAAGTTGGATATTTACTCCAGCCAAGGTTTGAAGTAACTATTTTCCAGGGTGATGAGAGGAGCAGACGATCACTCCCAGATTTGGTGGTGGTGATGGTGCAGGTCAATGGTTAGCAGATGAAGAAAAAAGTGCATTTGCACAGGAGGTTGTATTCCTGTTCAGAGTTCTATGCTATGGAATACTGTGCACAGTGGGAAAAGGAGCTTTCCCAAAACGTCACTTGACATTCCCAGGCATAAACCTGGAAATCTGTGTCTGGCTGAGCATATTAGTGGGAATTAATGTTGAATTGGAAAAACACGAAAAATACACTCAGACAGAGGCTTAAATGTTCATCCATAGAAGAGAGAATAAAAGAAAAGAGACAATGGGAGACAAAGGTCATAAACAGGGGAGAAGTGCCAGTTAAAGCCGATAGGGCAGGTACAGGATGCTAGAAACTGCGAGGGACAGTGTGAAAGAAGGGTTGCAGCAGAAAGGAAAACGGGCACAGAATTGATACAAGCCCACAACGCACCTGTGATCACAACCATCCCTGAAAAGAAGTCTGAAAACAAGCCGGATTCCCAACAAAAAAGTCCAGATTAAGTGCCACACCCTGCATGTGAAATGGGAACCGACATTTCATGACACTCTGCATGCTGAGAGCTCCAGTATAACTATTAGTTGATAATGCAATTTGTAATAAATAGCACCATTTCAAGAAGGCTGCATGAAAGACAGGCATGGCCAACTCAGACGTGCTCCTGCGAAACTTCAACCTCATCAGAGGATACACAGAAGTGGCCAAAAAAGAAAAGAACATTTAAAGACCATTATCAAGACAAGAAAAGGCTTGCAAGTACTGAAACATAAATAAGCAACACAAAGTACATATGAAAGTAATGCTTGTAAAATGTATGTTCTCGATAAATATGTAAATGCAATATAATGCTTGTTAGGTGTATTTCTTTTAGTTAGAGCAATCTTAAAGCAAGTTTGCCTTTTTTAATCCCAATCTGTTGCTTTTAGCGTGTGTGTTCCTTCACAGATGGCTTTGTATTCAACAAATAGTCCTAAAAACAATGCACATGATGCATTGCAATGGAAGTATTCCCTATAAGATGGAAGGATACACGTAAATAACCAGTTGCATGGCAGTGAGATACAAATACTCATCTGGGCTGATCAAGATGTGAATAGAGCAATGGACACAAAGAGTGCGTAAAAATAAATAAATTACTGAATCCCCTTTCTGCACATATTTTCAAACCAAAAGATTTGGATAAATCTAGAATGAACTTGCATTTTTTTAAAGTATTGTAGTAAATCGTTCTGATAATTTAGTTTAATATGTCTAAGGGGGTGTTTTACTGACGATATTATGATGTTTTTTAACTTTGGTCTTAACCCTTAATTGTCTAAGGAATTGATACATGTGAGACTACAAATATGTAGGTAGGAAACTTTTAGTTTTTTGTTTTTAAAAGCTTTATTTGAAAATAACAAGAAATTCAAAAGACCATCAATATAGATAAAAGCATATTCAAAAGAGAAATATAATGAGCAAATGACTAGTGCAAGAACCAAAAAGAAAGCTGTTTACATTTTTAAGGAAAGGAGAACGAAGGGGAGAGAGAAAAAAGGGGGGAGGGGGGAACCTCTTACAAATTGGTAAAATGGGATGAAGCATATCTACAAAGGAGTGCTAATGATAATTATGATATAATCAATAAGTACAATAAGCCAACAAAGGATGATAGAAAAAGAACAGAGAACATAAACGTTCATGGAGGTTTAACATTTTCAGAAATTAAATGAGAGTTATCTGTTAACGCTAGTTTATCTAAATAAGTAGTAATTGGCAACCAGAAAAGATCTCTATTAACCATTGGTTTACAGGAGGAGGTGAAAGCCATATTTAGTAAATTAAAATGGCAGACTATTCCACCAGTGTTGAATAGAAAATTTAGTAAGAGTTTTATAATTGAGAGTTATGTGCTGAAAAGCTAAAGCTAACATGAGATCAAAAAGACCATGTTGGTGGGAGGGAATATCTAAGGAATCAGACAGACTACCAGAGAAAGGAAGAGGAGTAGAGTAAGGAATGTAAATACTAAACATGTGAGAAATATAGGGCCAGATTTTCCCAAAAGTTAGAGACCGAAGAACAGAGGAAAGGAAGGTGTAGAAAATCAGCATAAGAAGAGCCACAGGTCCAACAATTTGTAATCGTAGAGTGGGAAAACCTAGCTATAGAGGTAGGGGTAAAATAGAGTCTATGGTAGAGAAAAAGCATAGATTGGGTGAGAGAAGCAGATCGAGAGATTTTGAGAGAACGGACCATAGTTTGTCCCAGAAAGTAATGGACCATTCACACCCCAGGTCAGATTCCCATGAAATTCCAATTTAGTTTTAGTACGTTCTGATCAGGATTTGAAAAATGTTTATAAATGAGAGAAGCTTTGGGTAGAGAGAGAAAAATCCTGAGAAGATAATTTTGAACAGAGGGAAGAGGAGAAGAAAGAAGAGAATAGAAAGTATCAAGAACAACCGTCATTAGAACAGTGGATTTCTGTAGGAAAGAGCAGGGACCAAGAAAGGTAGCTTGAAATTGGGTAATGAGCATGGAGAAAAGCCGTCAAATAGGTTGTTAACCTAAAATATATCCAAAAAATGGTTCTGTTATTAATAGTAATAAGGGAGTTATGCCGAATTGGTGAGTTTAAAAAGGATTCCCTAGAGACAGATTTTGGATGAGTCAAATTCTTCAATAGAGAACAAGTGTGTTTAAACAAGGGGAGAGAAGTATGAGGGGATTTGGCAGAGAAGGCTAGAACTTCCTGTAAAAAGAAGGGTAACAGTAAAGCTCGTTCATTGGCGAGCCTTAAGGGAGTGAAAGGGGAAAGATCAGAAAGCAGCGATTTTGAGGCGTGACGGAGGGAGAATGATTTATGATATAGGCGGAAGTCAGGAAAGTTCACACCCCGTTAGATTGTGGCTTGCGAAGAAAAGATAAGGAAATCCTGGCCTTTTTGTTTTTCCAAAGAAATTTAGAGAGACGAGAATCAATCAATCCTTTGAAAATAACAGGCAGGAATATGAGCAGGAAGCTTGGAAAGAGCATAAATTAAAATAGGGGTAACCATAAGTTAAATGGAATCTAATCGGCCCCACCACGAAAGAAAGAGGGGGTTCCATGAAGAGAGTAATTTGTCAATCAGAGATAGGGCCACAGTCATATTTAATTTAACAGAAGAGGCGATGGAATTAGAGAACCACATACCTAAGTATTTGATTTTAGAGCTATTCCATGCAAAGTCGGTAGAAGAAAAGGAATGTGGAAGACAGAATTTTGTAACAGGGACAATCTCTGTTTTATCTGAATTGATTTTATAACCAGAAACAAGAAAGAAAAAAGTAAATTTATGTAATAAAGAAGGAATAGACGCTTCGGGATCAAAGATAAAAAGTAGAATGTCATCCGCGTACATGGAAATCTTTGAATGTAGCTCGCCATAAGAAAAGCCAGATATAGAATCATGATTGCGAATTGAGGATAAAAAGATTTCAAGAAATAAGATAAAGAGATGAAGTGAAAGAGGGCATCCTTGACGGACTCCACGCTGAAGGGAAAATATGATGAGACACGGCCATTAAATAACACTGAGGCCCTGGGAGCAGAATATAATAAAGAAATAAGTGAAATTAACTGAGGACCAAAACCATGCCACTTCAAAGGACCGATCTAATCTATCAAATGCTTTTTCAGCATCAACAGAAATGGCCGCTAAGGATGTCGAAAGGGAAGGAATCGTGTTTAAAACTTTAAAAAGGGGGAGAAGAGAATTATCCGAAGTTAATCTAACCTTAACAAATCCGCATTGCTCCTTACCAACCAAATGAGGCATAAGAGGGTCTAATCACAAAGCAAGTTTTTTAGCAAATAGTTTATAGTCTACATTGACCAGGGAAGTCTATACAGAGGATAGGATTTTGGCCTTCTTTATGAATGAGGCATATCGTAGCTTCCTGAAAAGTACCCTCAGTCCTACCAGAGAGAAAGAATGATTGGAAAATATCTAAGAGCCTAGGAAGTAGTAAGTTACAAAAATGCAAATAAAATTCAACTGAAAAACCATGTGGACTTCGAGTTTTCCCTTTCTTCAAAACGCTTAAAGCATTAATAATTAATTAAGGGATAAGTCTGTTTCGAGATCAGAAAGATTTAGGTAAGAATTAGACGGAGTTGGAACATTATCGAAATAAGACTGAATAAGGGAACTGGAAGGAGGATATTCTGGGGTGTACA
Organism: Lissotriton helveticus; assembly: GCF_964261635.1. Taxonomy (NCBI): domain Eukaryota; kingdom Metazoa; phylum Chordata; class Amphibia; order Caudata; family Salamandridae; genus Lissotriton; species Lissotriton helveticus. Next base: position 334,111,840 of record NC_136060.1, on the reverse strand, counting down.
AATCTTTGTAAAAAAGCTTAAACTCATTGAGAATGTCCTGATCTTTGTGAATAAGAGAGCCATCTGGCCATCTGGAGAATAAAGAGAGTTGATCAGAGTGTGGTCTTTACGGGTTTTGAGATAGTTTGCAAGAAATGTTCCTACTTTATTACGCCCCCCCCCCCGTAATAGTGAGCGCTACTATGGAGAAGTATTGAAGATGCATTGTCAGTTGTAGTTTTGTTAACGGTTAATTTGGCACAGATCAGATCAGGTAAGTCTAAGTCCGCCGAAGAAGTATAAAACTTATGTTCTATAGCTTTTTGTTGTTGAAGAAACAAAATCTTTAATAAAACACCTCGCTGCAGATTTTAAGGAATCCCATAATATATGAAGGGAAGAGGTTGGGTCACTCTTCATGTCAAAGTAATCATTAGCGAAAGTGATGAAAGAGGAAGAGAAAAGAGGTTCAAGAAGAAGAGAATTATTAAAATGCCAGCGGGAGGACCTGGGATGTGGAGCAAGCAAGTCAAGGTCAGTTATGATTGGGGCGTGATCATAGATGACAATAGGTTCAATTGAGGAAGATAACAAGTTCTTAGAGAGAGATTGAGAGAGAAAAATATAATCTAAACAAGAGAGAGAATTGTGAGGAGGAGAGAAAAAGGAGAAGTCAAGAGTATCGAGTGAGAAAGTCTCCAAGATTCAACAAGGAGTGATTGGAATATAGTATCAAGAAAATGTTTGTGAGTTTTATGGGGAATGAAGCGAACCTGAGATTTACGTTCAAGAAAGGGATCATCAACTTGATTGCAGTCGCCTCCTAGTATAAAGTAATCATTTCTTTTTCTGCGTAATCACAGGCCAAAAGGAACAATCAGGATGAGTAGGGCCATAAACATTGAATACGGTTAAAGAAATATTATTAATTAACAGCTTAGCTAACAACCACCTTCCTTCTGCATCAGTCTCTTGCAAAATAACTTTACAATTCAAATTTTGTGACATATAATTATAACATCATATCTCTTATTGGAAGAAGGGGGATAAAACTGAACCAACTTAACCTTTTTTTAGTTGTAACGCCTCCGATTCTGTAGGGTGGGTCTCTTGTAAAAGGAGCAAATCAGGGTTATAAGAGGCAAGATGGGATAGTATTCTCTGTCTCTTAATTGGGTTAATACATCCTTTCACATTCCAGGAAATACCTCTGAATGCAAAACCATCCACAATACATAAAGCACAAAATATGCAATAACAAAAAGATGAAGTAAGAGATAAAGATAGAGAAAGGGAAGAAAATAGAAGAACCAGTGAGATTTTAAGATGATAGAAAATAATGCATGGAGTGGAAAAGAGAAAAAAACAGATGAAAAAGAAGGCAAATGAGAAAAAGGAAGCAATACCATTAAAAGGGGAAGGAAAAAGGATAAAATAGGGAGAGAGAAAATAAGAGGGAAAAGAGAGTACAAATAAGAGAAGACAGTACATGTCAAAAATGACGACTGTGATACGTACCTTAGGAGCAACAAAGGGATGGATGAGAGGTGGCATGGACAACAAAAATAGCACACCTAACAACGGGCAACACATCACATCCGGACATCATCTAGATATAAACAGGAACGGGAACAATACTGAGAACATAGTATAATTAGATGGACCTGTAAAAGAAGAGGAATAAACCATGGAAATGAGAACAAAAAGAGCAATGGAAATAATGAAGATAAGTAGTAAAACACTACAGTATTATGCAATGAATGATACCACAAAAGAAACAGCAAAGTCAAGGTATCGGCAGAGGACCAGCAATCTCCATGGAAGAGGTGGAGTGTGACTAGATAAATCTTCAAAGGTCAACCGGATCCTCAAAGGTGTTGTTGAGAAAAGTGACTTTAAAGAGACATGGATGGAATAATCCATAGCGCGTCGCCCTTCTCAATTGGAAAACCTCTTTCTCCAAAGAGGAAATTCTGGAAGAAGAGTCTTGTACCACATCAAGCTGCTGTTCCACCACCGTGAGGCGAGATTCCATTGAGGACAAATTGTTATCCATGGTCTGAAGGCAAAAATTTGTTTCCTCAATGAAAGGTCTGAGAGCGCGGATTTCCTCCAGAACAGTATCCAGAGAGACCGGAGAGACAGCTTTAGGAGAAGAAGGAGGGTCCTGTTTAGGTCTCTTGCCATTGACAGAAGGGGATTGAGAATTAGCTGCCACGGTCACTAGAGGTGTTGGGGAGGAGCGTGTTCCAAACATAACTGTAGATATTGATGAAGCAATGGGAGCTGAGGAGGTAGCACAATCAGGTACTGTAACGTTGGACGCCTACGTCTTAGTGGAGTGAAGTAGAAATTTGCTCCCACATATTAAACAGAATACAAAACAACCATGTGGAGGGTAATAATTAGAAAGGCATCATAGAAATTACAAGAAAAAGTACCTCATATGAACAGCCAACTCAGTAGTTTTCAAGGTGTCCATTGCTGATAAAAACTCCAGTAAAGAAAAAGGTGAAACAAGTGAAGGAATGTGGGGGAAAAAATTCTGCGCAACTTGAGGAGAAAGTGCTGAGAAAATCAAAATGGCGGCCAAAAAATGCGAGTAAAAATTCACCTACATATTTCTGCAGGGAATCTGACAAGCAAAGGGTGGAAAAGGCAGACTTCTGTCGGGGAGGTGTTCCTATTCAATAATCTGCCGGCATGACAAATGTTCAAAAACAGTCACGGAGTCCGACGCGATGCAGAGCCCCGATATCAGGTGGCCATCTTGGGTCATGGTGCTCCCTATGAAACTTATTTTTAATATCCGTTTATAACTGTTATGTGTGTTTGTATTATGAATGTACATGCTGTCTTTATGTACTGAGCTGGAGTGTACTGGCCTTGGAAGCACTGTTAGGTCCTTGCAGAGATGGCGAGAGAACACTTTACACGCTGGCTCCTACACATAGATAGAGGCTGTGTGCACAAGAAGGTCTGACTGAGTAGGCATGGCAAATGTTGCATAGGGCAGTGTCACCCTCCCACCATGTATATAATAGAGGTTGCTCTCACATTACGTGCATTAATGCTGATGATGTCAGCCCTTATAAACATAATTTGTGTGCGCCTTTTCCTTGACAGACCATAAATGTTCCTTTAATAGAATTGAGTACAATTTCATGCCTACACTTAATTTAGGGATGATAAAGTGATATCCAGCATGATTTTCAAAATTGCTGGTGTACAGGGATACATTGCAAGTGGATCACAATCTGCCTGGTGGTCTGAACAATCAGCCATAACCTGATCAGGGAGACTGTTCCAGGAAACCTAGAATTCATCACACACTTGGATATGTGGTAGGAAAATGACCTTGAGAAGCTATGACCTTCTCGGGAGGTAAAAGCAAAAGTGTATGAAATGTCCTGGCTGGATGAACACTTCAGAGGATTGAAGAAAATCAGAAATATGGAATCCAATAGAGGAATTATTTAGGAGCAAGGTGTCAGGATCAGTAAGTGGTGGAAGTGTGGAAACAAGTGAAAGATCTCAACTTTGTTGCAACACATCCTCCAACCAGACTGAAGCCCATATATAGTAAAAGAATGTGACAAGGAAATAACACCGGACATCACACAACAGACAACGGAAAGAATAGGGAAAATCAGAAAGGAATCAAGAAAGAAACAGCATGATGAAAAAGGCAAAGAAGCAGGAAAGAAAACTTGAACCAGAGCAGCTTTAAAATGCAGGTAGGAGTATGAAGGAAGTCAGCACAGGTGAGGGATACCTGCAGCCCACAGCTGTGGTCTTCATGTGGCATTTCTTGACATCCAGTAACCGTGGGCCAGTGCAAGGTACTGGTTCTCAGATATCCAAGCTGCAACACTGGTCTTCATTGAGGGTTTTATTGGGTAAGTCTAAACGTAGAACAAAGCTCATAGATGTTATTTAGGATTCACTCACCGGGTGTCTCAGATGTGACCCTAGCTTACCATTTGAGACACCTGGCACTGCTTTATGACCAGTAGCCTTAGAGGCAGCAAAAGAAGTAGCAAGAACAGAAAGTGAATAGTGTTACGATGAGCACCGTGGGCCTCATTTATGAGGCTGTGCGTCACTTTTACGCCGCCGGTGCGTCACTTTTTGTGACGCACCAGTGGCGTAAAAAATGCGCCTTGTTGCGCCATATTTACAAAGTAACGCATCTAGGTAGATGCGTCACTTTGTAAACCCCTGCGCCACATTATACCTGCGCCAGGTATAATGTATGCAAAGGGGGCGTATTGACGCAAGGAAGGGTCGTAGAAGTGACGCAGTGAAATCTATGAGATTTCACTGCGTCACTTTTAGGACGCCGTTGCGTCAAAATCTTGCGCCTGCCTCACAGCAGGCATAAGACTGACGCAGGCCCTTTCACATGGGGCTTACCCCATGTGAAAGGATTCATTGCTGGAGTTGCGTCATTTTTGTGACACACTCCAGCAATGCGTCACTTTTGCGCTTACAGATACGTCAGAAATACTGACGTATCTGTAACTCCTTGCGACATGATGCGGCATACATTAAATATGACGCATCAGGAATGTCGCAAGGAGTGCGCACTGAGAAGTGACGCATCGCTGCTTTCACGCAGCGATGCGTCATTTCTCATAAATGAGGCCCCGTATACTTTCTGAAGCTCCCTTTAGGAGATTACACTTTCAGTTACAAATATTGCAATGTACACTGTTTAAAATGCACAATAAAAGTAAACATATTAGAGAACATTCATGTTTTATTAAAGTTATTTTAAAGTTGTTGCGACAGTCTATTACTGTGAATACATGAAAAATTATGTGTTTAAGCAAACCCTCAAATATTATTGACAATGATAGGGAGTAAGTCAAGCTAATAACATACTTCATATGCAATATATGTTCCATAGTAATCAGAACGATGGACCTGACCACTATTTGTTTGTGGGTCTCCCTGTGATCAATAATTTTCTCTTTGAGATATACACTAGTTATAAACTAGTCTTCAGTGACATCAATTATTGGTATGCTAACAAGCTCTAACATTTGTGTTGCAGTGGCGGCTACAACTTTGAAAATATGGTGCGGCGTGACGGCGCCAAAGTTACCATATTTTCTCTCCCTATATGGGTGTCCTCGAGCAGGAAAAGGAAGGACTTCTTTCCTGCTCAGGGGAACACCAACAACCAATCCTGGAGCTGCTCTCAGCATCCACGATTGGTGGGAGTCGGCTAACCCAGTGCTCATTTTGAGGCTGAGGGCCTGTGCCAGCAAACCCCAGCTGTTTCATAGCTATGGGATTGCTGGGTGTGCACTGTGCATGTCGGGCTGGCCATAGCAAACCAGCTGGCGAACCCGACATGCGCACTGCAGGGGCAGCTGTAATCCTGAAACCGCAGGATTTAGCCTAGCCCCCTGCACTCACACTATGCTTGTAAGTATAGTGGCATTGACATGCCATTTAACTCATTTGTGCGTGCCTGCTGCACTCGCAGCAGGCAGGGCAATTCTCCTCTGGTCTCCAGGAAGAGACACCTTGACTTGTGGCATTTTTCCTGGTCATAAGATGTGATTTTCTGTGATGTCATTGAGGTAAAATGGTGCATGAAAATAGAAAGTGCAGAAACGTTGGCACTTTTTATTAATGCAGGATGCACTGGCTGCTTCACCAGCCACATTTCTTCCTATGCCACCATGCACATGTTTTTGCTGTTGGTCACCCTACTTTTGCTCAATGTTTTTGTGAGTAACCGCAGTTTCATTCAAGCAGATGAAGTCACAAATTAAGAATGTACCAGTGGACTTGCAATTTTATTTTTTATTTTCATTAATGCCTTTTTCAAAATCTTTGCATGTGCAAATTTGGAAGTAAAGCTTTTGGAATCACACCCAATATGTTAGTAAGTTAGTCGCACACTGTTCACATTTGAATTGTCTTTCGGTTCCTTTTATGAAATGGGTGCATTTTTCATGAGTAATATTTTTACCTAGCCCCTACTGAGGAATGCTGCAGAATCTGCAGTAGACAAAATAGCAACGTGGTGCACAATTCAATAAAAATAATATATCTCTTTGAGGTGTTAATGAATAATTATCATCCTTTCTTTTACCAAACGGCTAACATTTATGTACGCCATATCTGTTCATTACTAAGCAATAACAACATAATAAACACACAAAAATACGCTACTATAATTATCTGAAAATATATTATACATCAACAGTTGTCACAACTTGTTTTCAATTACCGTTCTGCCTTGATGCCTTGGGTGCAACACCTAATTTAAAAAGTCAGCGGTTTAATTAGACTAATCATTTTAGCTCCTTATTTCAAAATAATTTCTTAAGGCATATTTCAGATGCTGTGCCAGGTTTCCTGGAAGCGTAATGCTTGCTTTTGCAGAATGTGAAATACAGCACTTTAATCTGACAGACTGCAGACCTTTAAAATTACACAGTAGAGTTAACACTGGCCTTCTGTAAAGGATTGCAGGAAACAGGGAGATGGATTTTCTTCAGCAAAGTTTTTTCCATTCATTTTGCACATCGAGGACTGACAAATGATATCTTTCACAGCTTCCATGAAAAACATAACAATTCACCTTGAATTTTGAGGTCTTGTTTTTTAAGAAAATACATTGCACAAACATTAGCATACATTCTGTATATTACAAACTTGGAAAATAAGGTCTGGGAATCTTCAACAACCTAAACTGAAAAGTGTACTGAACATCCGCCTTCTCTAGTCTCTACAAAAGCATGTAGAGAAAACAAAATGTGAAGTTTCCTCCACTAACAGGCATACTGTCCCTATTTTTAATTGAAGGCAGAGCTTCAGCTATGAATCACAATGAAAATAACTTATATTATAGTTAGTAATTTAAGATTGTGACAATAGCAGGCAGGCGGGCAACTAGAGCCAAATTTTGGGGGGGCTGAAAAATATTTCGGGGGGCTAATTCTTCCAACCTTAGACAGTGTGACTGATAGAAGGGGCGAAAACACAACAAAAGCCTAATTTACAAGCAAATGGTCTTTTAAAGACCTGTTAAGTACTCGGGTGCGGCTGCAATTAGATGCTCGCAAGCCCGCAAAGCTGTGTCAGCCCAGGCTGACACACACGACAGGGGGGGGCTGAAACCCTGTGAGCCCAATGGGTATTGCGCGCCTGATCGCAGGTACAGGAGTGGAGGGGCAAACCAGAGTGGTATTCAGTAGGATGACTCCCTACTTTGCTCTTCTGAGTGGCTTCAACAACCGCGGCTATGTAATTTCTGGGGGGAGTACGGATGGTGAATGAGCCCAAGAGAACCCATGAAGAGAGAGGTTCTTCTGCCTACTAATCACTGAGAGGTAAGATGTCATCCCTATGCAGTCTTGATAGTACTGTCCAGGTCCCTGTTTATGCGCTCTGATAGTCATCAGAGCGCATAAACATAATATAGAAATTGACAAATACCTTATTGACATATCTGACTTACCTGTAACCCATAGTATATGGTGTAGAAACTACACACGTAGCTTGGAAAGCTAAATCTCAGCTGTGGGCTTCATCTACTATGTCATTCACTAGTGTGACAGAGAAAGCATGGCTTCAGGCAAACCAATGTAGGTTGGCGCCTGTAGTTGAAACCTGAAGTCTGACCTGTCGAAATAACCCTTTTTGACACTTTTGAATGTTTGGTATGTCACCCCTACATGGGCTCTGTAGCCCACAGGATAGGGTGCATGTTATTTAAAACCGGGGCATTATACATCTAATGTTATCATGCCCCTGCAGTGACAAGGTCCCAAAAGCTATTTTCACGTTGGCAGCCTCTGGCTGCCTTGTGAGAAAACATGACTTCAGATTAAAATATGAATTCTGCCATCTCAGATTTGGGATCAACTGGAAACATTATTTGACCACTAATTTTAACATTTATTAAAAATTCTATCTAATGGAAAAATTATTTTCTTAATAAATTTGTAAGAAAAGCAATTTTTAAAAAGTTACCCTGCTTAAAGCTCCTGGAGGTTAATTTGTATTAGCTTCCCAGCAGCTGCCTGGTCAGTGCTTGACTTTAATGAGGTGTTAAAACAGGTCACAGAGCAGGGACAATAGCCTAATGGAGTTGTTTTTCTTCTCATTGCTGGAAGACCAGCGATGGTGGTCCAATGAACTTCATGGGAGGATGATACCTGAAGAAGGAAACCTTTTGTCCCCCGAGCCAGGCTGGTTTCAAATACAGGGGCATGGGAGCTAATGCAGAACCAGTAATGAGTGACATCAGAGAGGATTGTTAATTTTCCTGGCTACACGTCTGGGTTGGCGGACAAGCTCTTTATAATGGACCCAATTTTGGTTTTTGGGAGTAAGATGCACTGTGGGATTGTTTTCAGTAGAACGAGCAGGAACTGCTGCAAAAGTGTGTAGGGTTGCCCCAGGGAACGTTTGCACCATTGGCTAGACAGGAGTAACCCCCACTCACTAAGTAGTTACAACTAGCTGGTGATCATGTAAAGTGCACTGATACCTTTGAGTTGAGTCTGCGCTATATAAAACTACAAAAAAAACATAAATGTGGCACCCCCAAGATAAAACTATACCCAGAACACTTTCTGGACCTGTTGACATGTGGATGAACAGAAGAAGAATTTCACATACTGCTTGACACATCGTTTTGTTGCCAAGCGCACTTGTGGACCAGCGCTCACCTCTCCGTTTGTTTCCTGCTGTGCTGCTCGCCGCACCCGCTCCGCGGGTGCCGCTTCGCCGAGGGATCTCCTGCTGGTGCTGACTCTGCCCGCCTTCGGTGGGGGTGTCTTCTGGTCAACTCGGGAACCCCAGGGCTGCGAGCGTGCATGGACTACCTTACCCAGGTGTCCCTGCGAGACCGTGGTCAGCTTCCGGTCCGCTCTCCCTGGAGCTCCGCCCCCCGCCCATCAGAAGGCAGTTAAAATCACCTGGGCTTGCTCCTGACCTTTGGGACACATCGTTTTGTTGCAAAGCGCACTTGTGGACCAGCGCTCACCTCTCCGTTTGTTTCCTGCTGTGCTGCTCGCCGCACCCGCTCCGCGGGTGCCGCTTCGCCGAGGGATCTCCTGCTGGTGCTGACTCTGCCCGCCTTCGGTGGGGGTGTCTTCTGGTCAACTCGGGAACCCCAGGGCTGCGAGCGTGCAGGGACTACCTTACCCAGGTGTCCCTGCGAGACCGTGGTCAGCTTCCGGTCCGCTCTCCCTGGAGCTCCGCCCCCCGCCCATCAGAAGGCAGTTAAAATCACCTGGGCTTGCTCCTGACCTTTGGGACACATCGTTTTGTTGCCAAGCGCACTTGTAGACCAGCGCTCACCTCTCCGTTTGTTTCCTGCTGTGCTGCTCGCCGCACCCGCTCCGCGGGTGCCGCTTCGCCGAGGGATCTCCTGCTGGTGCTGACTCTGCCCGCCTTCGGTGGGGGTGTCTTCTGGTCAACTCGGGAACCCCAGGGCTGCGAGCGTGCAGGGACTACCTTACCCAGGTGTCCCTGCGAGACCGTGGTCAGCTACCGGTCCGCTCTCCCTGGAGCTCCGCCCCCACGCCCTTTCGCAAACACTATAAACACTGCTTGATCTCCCGCAGCGCGGGACGCAGCCCGGGCGAAGACAGGGCAAAGACCGGGCCGTTTGAGGCCGTTCGAGGTCTGAGCGGTCTGGTCTGGGCCCCCCCTCTTTCGCCCTCTCCCCGTAACCTGGGATTTTTGTCTGCCCATTCTTGTTGCCCCGGTTGCTAGCTATTGTTAGTCCACATGTGTACCCGTGTAACTCGTAATAGGGCGGCCAAGGGAGGGTTGGCCCAAAATGGGCCGATGGACGATTTCATCACACGGACAAACATTGCCATAGACCAAGAAATCAACAAATTGCAAACTAGAGTGTCCCTCGATCTGGAAGCTGCTAGGAAGCTGTCACTCGAATTTGCTACCCGTAAGAAATCCTCCCTTGGACACATAGCTTCTGCTATTACCCCTAATCGTGCTCGTAATCCTGAGGGAGTTTTAACGTTGGTTGATGTTCACGATATTCCAGCTTCGCTCATCCCCCCCACACCTTTGTGCTCACTCGCTCTGCCTGAGGGCCTGTCCATTACTGCGGGCAGCCCTCCTGCTCCCTCCATTTCAACTTCACATTCCTTTGATATTTCTGTTGCTTCCACTTCATACGGTGGGCTAGATAGTATTCCGGTAAATTCAAATAAGAGAAAACGTTCCCCCAGTGCAACTCCCTCACGGAAAAAGACGACAACTCAGGGGGGTAACTTGCCTATGGTTGGCAATACATCAGCTGATGGTAGCCCTGATACGCCCTATTCTTCCCCACTGGCTTTTTGTGGCGATAAGAATGTGGGGGAAGCCCCTGTGGTATCTGGAAGCATTCTAACAACTGAGAGAATAGACCCGGGTTGGAATAACCAAGAAGGGAGAGAGAGTGAATTTATAGGAGTGGTTTGGGACTCCTTAAAAAATCTTCTATCTCCCCTGGATTTAAGGCTCTCTCGAATAGAGAACAACCTCCTCGAGATGGAGAAAAGCATTATTGCCTTGGCCACTCTTGGCCTGAGAGGTCTTGAACGCCAGGGTCTGATAGATAACAACATGGTTCCCCAGGTTCCTACCCCACCTCCTACAGTTATCCCTGGCTTGCCGCCTAATCCTATTGTGCCTTGTCCTACCCAGCCTATTCCTAAACCTCGCACTAGGAGAGTTATTACTGAAAACCCGGCCCCTCAGCCTAGGGCTAATACCTCAAATGCACCAACCATACAACCACATATTCGTACCAAGCCGGCTGCCCCGAGAGCACAGAATTCCGCTAGCTCTAGCTTCCGCCCTGCCCAGGCCTCTCAGAATAAATTTTCCACTCGTTCTTCTGGGGGTCCTCGCACCAGGAGTAATTTCCGAGGAGGATATATTGATCTTCCTCCTGAAGCCAATGATTATGTGGTGGTTTTGACGCGTGTCCCGGAAATAGAGAACGGCCATCACGAACACCAGCATTCCCTACATAACAAGGTCATGCATTGGCTCAATACCTATAGACCCATTCCGAATGGTAGGAGGAGCAGAGTTACAATGGTACGTAGAGTTCCGTGGGTGGGAACCACAAGGAAATTGACCCCCGGTGACTGTATAGTCGTAACCTTTGATGATGTTTTCACGGCCAATCATATCTGTTCCTGGGGGGGTCAAGATGGGGGGTCCTCCATAGCCCCGAGGCCTTTATCATTCTTCTATCCACCTCGTGCTGCCACAGGGGGGTAATTGGTCTATGGTCCCCCAACAGCCCAGCTGGGGGTACCCTTTAAAGGAGCATATTCCAAATAGAGGTTGGCTTGGTATCACAACTTCAAATAGGTTTGGCAGCCTTGAGGATGTCGACTGACTCCTAACGCCTCCAGCACCAGTACTACTAACTAAATTCAATGCCTTTCCACTGGAAGCTGGGAACTCCCCTTTGTTGACTACCTTGGGCGCGTCTAGTACTGCCCCTTCGATCCAGCCTTTAACCCCGGTCCCCTCTTTACAGGACCTGGTGCACCTTTCCACACCTGACTGCACCACCAGTATCCCCTCAGTCGTAAGCATGATAGCCCTTGATTTCTCGCCATCTATAACTCCTCTCCAGCCCTTCCGGCTTGGTGGCACTCACGCTGTTCCCCCAGCTTTTGCGCCCCAGCCTGGCGAAATCTCGGCAGACATTTCCCAGCTTAAGATCCTAAGCTGGAATGTGGCAGGGCTTGCCCGGAATTTCGATAAACCAGACTGGAATTTCTTTGTGGAGCCTTTTGGGATCTGCCTCCTACAAGAAACCTGGTGCTTGGAGCCTTTGCACAGGGTCGGTTTCACGACGTACTCTGTGCCAGCCTCCAGGCCCAAAGGCAGTAAAGGCCGCCCTTCCGGTGGCCTTCTTATCTGGGTCAGTATATCTCTGGGGCTTATTGTAAAACACATAAATACCCAATCCCCAGATCTTTTGAGACTCACTATCCAATGTCCGGGGGGTAAGACTCTAGAACTTTTCAATCTGTACCTCAGGGGGGCTAGGGCGGGGAACTCCTCCCCCCTGTCCTCAACTGGAGTTGAAGAGGAGCTTACTGGTTGCAACAATGACTCGCTCATTGTCTTGGCCGGGGATTTTAATTGCTGCTTCGAACCACTGGCCAGTGATGACATTTTGGACACATGGGAGGATGATGTCAAGAGAGGCATCCCTTTGCTTGCTCTTGACCCCATCAAGAAATGGACACAGAATGCCATTGATATCAACGCTCTCTGCTTGGAATATGCTCTTAGAGCCACAAATGGCCGTTCCAAGTCAGACACTAGGGGTGTGCACACATTTAATAGGGTCGGCCACACCTCCAGAATTGATTATATATTGCTAAACTACAACCTGTGGGAATATCTCCTTGATATGGATGTCCAACAAACCACGGATAGTGACCATAATCCCTTGGTCCTATCACTTGCCCTCCCGTGGGAGACAGGGGATTCAGTATCACCCCGTCCCATTTGGAAATCATCCCATGAAGTTGTCCCATCTAATTGCGGTAGGCGTTTGAAATGGGCTAAGGTTCTTTCTGACGAATCAAGAATGGCTCAGGCAAAGTCCATAATGATGGAAGCAAAGTGTCTCGTGGGTGCGCTGGATTCCGATACTGCCATTCTTATGACATTTACGGAGACCATTGCATCGCTTGGCAATCTGTTCTTGGCTCCCCAGGGGATGGGCAGGGCCAAGCGGAGAACTGTGTCTAGGGGTCGAGACCAATGGTACTCCCCCGCCTGCCGCCTGGCTAAGAGTGATCTTATCCTGGCGGTTAGTACGAAAGACCCGGCTTTGATCTCATTAGCTAGGAAAAAATATAAAAAGACCCAAGCTGTGGCAAGGGACACGCACAAAACTAATTTCTGGAGCGATCTAATGGAGGCTGGCTCCAGAAAGGATTCAAGGGCTTTCTGGGCTCTGCTTAGAGGCAGGGACAGGCCTGTCGATTCACTGCTAACATGTAACATCACAGGGGATGTCTGGTTGGCCCATTTTTCAAAACTTTACTCCAACTCTTTGGGGGCCTTGGGTCCAAGTAGGGGTCCTAGTCATATAGTACCAGACAATAGCCCTCACCTAGACCCCACTTTTTCACCTAGGGAGGTTGAAATAGCAATTAGGTGTATCGTGCCCAATAAGGCGGCAGGCCCAGATGGAGTCCCCGGTGACTTGCTTCGGAGTAATGTAGAGGTGTGGAGCTTATTTATCGCCAAACTCCTGAACGAGGCCTTGGAGGGCGGTGGCTTCCCGGATTCTTGGAGGGGTGCGGAAGTCGTCCCCATTTTTAAAAAAGGGTGCAGGGACGACCCTGCTAACTACCGACCTATAAGCCTGCTTGATTCCACCCAGAAGGTAGCAGGGAAGGTAGTTTTGGGGAGGATTCTACAGTGGGCTGAGGAAATGCAGGTTTTGTCTGACTTTCAGGCCGGTTTCAGATCCGGAACTGGCACGATTGAGCAGACATTCCGTTTCCTAATGCTTTATTGGAAAGTGGTCAAACTAGGCAAAGGCAGTCTGTATCTCGCTTTTATTGATTTGCGGACTGCCTTTGACCTAGTCCCACGCAACCAATTGTGGGCTGTACTTGAGGGTATGGGTATGCCCGCGTATTTGTTGGCTTTAACCATCAAATTCCATGAAAGCAATTTCGCCCAAATCAGATGGGGTATGCAGGGCCAAAAAACCTCTCGCATTCCTGTAGACAGGGGTGTCCGCCAGGGGTGTGTGCTAGCCCCCACTCTGTTTTCATTATATCTAAACGGAGTGGTGGAGCACCTTCTCCAACTACCAGCAGATGCTCCCTCCCTGGCGGGCAGGAAGATACCAACACTCCTGTTTGCAGATGATACCCTGTTGATTTCGAAATCCCCGATGGGCCTCCAAACCCTGCTAACGAGGTTCCAGGGCTTTTGTGACGCAAGGGGCTTGGCTATCAACATCAGTAAAACCAAGTTCCTGGTGTTGAATCCCCCCAGGAAGACAGTCCACCCACCATCTCTGGACTCAGTACCATTAGAAAGGGTTAGGGAATTTGATTACCTAGGAATCCGACTCTGTGACTCCATGAGTTGGAAGGCGCACCACCAAAAAATCATCTTGACACATAGGAGGGTTACGGGCGCCCTACTAAAAGAACACCGCGCCTCATCCCTGAAACCCATCGGGGTGATATTAGATATCTATAAGGCAAAAGCTGTGAGTGCGGCACTGTATGGGGCTGAGTTATGGGGTACCCAGAAGTTTGACACTCTATTCCATCTTGAGAACAAGTTCCACAAAGATCTAATGAGGCTCCCCCATAGCTCTCCCACTCTCCCTTTACTACTTGATACAGGTACACGATCCATAGCTGACCAGGCCAAGCTACGTCCTCTTCTTTTGTGGGCCCGCATATGGAATGTCCCCGAACTTTCAAGTTATGCGGATGCATTAAGCGAACTTCTCTCAACCCCGGGTTGGTGTAGGATCGGTTGGCTCCTGGAAGTAAAGCGCCTTCTTTGCGAATTAGGCCTGGATGACGCTTGGGCCAATAGATCCTCACCACCCAAACAGTTGTTAAAGAAAATATTCTGGTCATGGGTGGACAATGAGAGAGTGAACCACTCCAATTTGTGTAGATCTGCTGTGGAGTTTTTGGTTACCAAATGCCGTCCTTTCAGAGAACCGTACCTTGATGTGATCTTGAACCCAGCAGACAGGGCGTTGTATTTTAAATTCAGGGTTGGGGTTCTGCCTTTAGGCACAAGGACAGCCAATTGGAAACCACCTTGGCAAACCATAGCAACTTGCCCTTTTTGTGCGAATAGGGATGAATCCATTCCCCATCTGATGTTCGAATGTCCAGCTTATGCTGTTCCTCGCCGCAGATGGTTGAAACCGCTCTGTTCGAGGCTGGGCACCCGGTCACACTTGGAGGCCTTACAGTTGTTAAGATCAGACCCTCACCCACTGCTTGCTTGTGGCCTGGCAACATTTTTGGGGTGGGCTTGGAGGATAAGATCCGCGAGGAGAATGATCCTCCAGTAAGGGTACCAATCCACACTCCACCGGCCCCGCTGTTTATTGTTGTGTCCCTCTTTCTTTTTTTTTTTTTTTTTTTCAAAGATGATAATTATGTGTTTGTATAAATGCTTTTAGATGGATGTTATTTACTAATGTTGTATATTTTATAATGTCTTTTTGAGATCTGTCAGTTTTGATGGCCAAATTGTATAACTGTTCTCATTCTTGCATTCGTTTTTTACTGTAACGCTTTTATGAAATGAAATATTTCGAAATAAAGCTATACAACAACAACATACTGCTTGAGACCTGTGTAGATACCTGAAGGGCTGGACCTGCTGCCACTTGTACCAAGGATCAGTTGGTTGATATCCTTTGTGGCTACAGGGACACAACAAGCTGCAAGAGGCTGTTTCCATTAGGTGTTGGCCTGACCAGTTGCAACTGGTGCCCTCTGCTTGAGTTACTCATGTTTCCCAAGTGCTGTCCTTGAAGCCCTGGGATGGCCTGCAACCTTGTTCTACTGGAGTTTTCATGGCCTATAAAAAGGGATTATGTTTGAAAGAAGAAATCTTGACCGGGTAAAAGCACCAAAAATATCCAGGCAACAAGAGGACTTGTCTCATGGGTGTGAAATGTTAACTTTTCCCACTCATAACTTTTCCTGCCAAAACCAGTGGCTTCAGAGGGACCTTATTCAATGACTATCTGACATTCAGAGGAATTCTTAAGATACATAATGTTGCCTTGTCCCTCAACCGACCTGGTTGCCAGTCAGCAGCGACCATAGGCTATCACAGTAGTTTATTTATGTTTTGCACTTTTAACTTAAATCTTCAAAAATTCATATCTCTGGTTTCCCGTATTGGATTTTGGTCTTTTTTATGTCATTTATGTTTATTAAAGTTTAGTCTATTTTTTCGAAATTGGAGTGGGATTTTTATCGTGTTGTTCTTTTGTCTACGCCAGCCACCACAACAAATTATTGTCCTGTTGAACTGTGTTTATTTTCTGGGGAAACTCAAATAAAACCTCATGAGAAACGTCTTCCTCATTTCACATTGTATCCTGCTTAGAACATAGGAATTTACCATGGACAAGGTCAAATGTAGCCTAGTGTTATGTACACAGAAAGAAGTATCTTGTTTGGGATTGTGTCATGGACCAAATGTCATTGTACCAACATCAGATTTGCTCTGTATTAATGCCCCTAAAATGTCCCTTGTCTGAGTGGCTAGCACTTCTTTGGTCTTCCAATATTTCCAGGTAACTTAATCTTTCACATTTCAAATATGGTTTCAAAAAAACACCCACACACCAGCAGATCTGTTGTTGGAACATGTTTCAAACATCGCCATCTAGCTTGACATTTCCCGCCTAATAAGGAGGAATACAACCCAGAGCACAATCTGTCTGTCCTATCGCTATCTTAGAACACACCCTACACTCTTGTCATGGCAGTACATCCTCTGTATTGCTGGCCCACTCCAACCATCTAGACTTAGCATCAGTACAGTGACCTATGCCATATCTGATGTAAGCATGAACAAAGTCGTCACAGGAGGAGAATGGCTTCTGTGAAGTTATGGTAATTACTCAAAGCACACACAGCTACCAGAACTGTCCTTCTATCTAGTTTGACCCTCAAGGCATTCATACCTTTTGGCATGTTCTGGAGATAAGTGCTCACTTAAATACTTCCCTTTCAATGGGTCAGATTCCCCCCCCTTGAAAACAAGCAAGAGTTAAAGCCCTCTTGAAAAAGAGCAATTTAGATCTGGAGGATTGGGCCAATTATCGCCAGGAATCAGTAAAATAACAGAAAAATATGTGAATTCCTTATTGGCAGCCCATCTTGAGGAAAACAACTATCTCCATCCCACTCAGACCGGCTTTAGGCGTCATCAAGGCACGGAGACCGCCCTTCTTACTGTGATAGAAGAGTCAAGAAAGATTGTGGATGACGGAGGCTGCGCTGCTATTATTTTATTAGATCTCAGCGCAGCCTTCGATACTGTGAATCATCATATCCTGATCCAAAGACTCAGGGAGGTGGGAGTAGCAGGCATTGCTCTAAAATGGCTGCAGTCTTTTCTTGCAGAAAGATCCTTCGCTGTCCTTGAAGAAGGAGCACTCTCGAAGCAGATCCCTATGCAGTATGGAGTTGCCCAGTGATCGTCATTGAGTCCCACCATGTTTAACATGGATGTATGACATTACAACGCATGCTTTTACCACGCATGCCTTTACAACGCGGTTTTTACAACGCATGCCTTTAGAACGCATAGCGCTTTGGGGTGCTGGATAGTGAATAGTTTAATTTACTATTCCAACTCCTGTACCCGTGGACACTAGGGAAGGTGTTGGATAGTAAATTAAATCTATTCCCTATCCTAGAGCGCCCCCCAGCGCAATGCATTGTAATGGTTTGCGTTGTAAAAGTTGCGTCGTAAAGGCACTGCGTGGTAAAAGTTGCGTTGTAAAGGATGTTTCCCGTTTAACATCTACATGAGGCCTTTGGTGGAGGTGGTACTTCCCTGGGGAATCCATATTGTTACCTATGCTGATGACACCCAATTGGTGGTGTCTCTTAGTCAGCATGATAAATTTGAGCCGGGCTTAGCTGCTTGCCTTACAAAGGTATCTGAATGGATGGATATGTCCTTTCTTAAGCTAAATGGTGCCAAGACAGAAATTATGACCTTGGGACATACAGCCCCTAATAATTTAGATCCTATGTGACCAAGCTGTTTTGGCTCTCTACCTGTCCCAAGGGAACAAATTAGGAGTCTGGGCGTTTGGCTAGATCGCAACCTGAACTTCACTGTTAAAGCATGTAGGGTTGCTGATGTCTGTTATGGCCTTCATACGTGGATTAGTAAGTTTCTTCCCTTGCTGCCATTTGATGCCAGGCGATATTAGTTCAAGCCCTCATTTCATCTCGGCTGGACTACACAAATTCAGTCTACTTGGGTGAGCCACAGGGAACTATTAAGAGATTACAGATTACCCAGAATTGCGCGGCGCATCTTTAGTTGAATATCCCAAAACGTAAGTCTGCTAAGCTGGCGCTTAGTCGGCTGCACTGGCTCCCCGTTCAGGAAAGAATCAGGTACAAGGCCATGTGCATTGTCCATAAGTCTATCTCTGATAATGGTCCTGCCCTGATTCAGTCCATGGTGCAATTATTTTGTGCTATGAGGACTTTAAGATCTAATAATAAGCGATTGCTTGCAGTTCCCAGGATCAAACGGGCACGGACTGTTTTCTTATAACATAGCCAAATTTTGGAATCAGCTCCCAGATTTCATTTGTCTTGAATCTGACCATCTTAGATTCAGGAAGCAGTTGAAGACTTTTCTCTTTCCTTGATCAGTGGGTTTTGATTGGTGCTCACAGGAAGCGCTGGGATGCCCTTGTGGTAGCCATGCGCTATACAAGTGCGTATTCATTCATTTATTCATTCATACAGTGCACATGTAAAAGGAAATATAATAAGTGGATCTGTGATATTCACTGTTGTGTCTTGAACCATACTCATCCAATTATAGTAGATACTGAATTTCAATAACATCTACAAATTACTTTTCCAATCTGATTAATTCAGGCATCAAGATTCCTTTTCTATTGATGTACCATACCTGCCAACTTCAAAAAATATTTCACTTTGTGAGGTGGGAGCAGGGACTTGCACTGAGAACTACCGAAGAGGCACTCCTGCCCCGCCTCCAACACCCTTCTCCCCAAAAAGAAAATGCTGAGGCTAAGGCTGGTGCTAATGTCTTGTGATGTCTTCACAGCTCCTGGACCTGCATTTCTACATCCCAGAATCTAAGTACTCTCCAAGGGATTGTTGGCTTGCCTCCTGTTTCTGAAGTCTCAAGAATATCAAAGACTTCACTTTCATCTTCAACTCAGCACCAGACCTTAACTTGTTATAAGTCTTGCTCTGCCAAGTGATGCCAACCCAGTCCAGGGCCCTTGGAAGGGAGATTAAAGTTCTGCATCTGCCAGAACACTGATGAGTCAATCGGAACCGACACATCTCCTGCTGTGAGATCAGAATCAATGCATCACCGATGTTGCAGGAAATAGAAGCTGTGCATCAATGCCGTTGAGCTGATTGGAACCAATGCATCCCCTGCTACAAGATCAGGATCGACGTATCACAGCTGTTGCGGGGACTGGACTAACACCTTGCACTCGGAACGCATCGCCTTCGGCACTACTTCCTCTGAACTAATGCATCGCCACCATTGCTTGGAGAGAATCGACGCATCACCCCTCCAGTGTGGATTAACTTGGTGCATAACATTCTAAACTGCCGCACTCGATTAAACCGCCGCATCGCCGCAGTTATGTGTAGAAACCCGACACAACACCCCAAATGCATGGGTATCATCTACGCATCTCGTGCTGCAATGAATAGTAAGGTACTCTCACTCAGTGGGCCTTTCATGGGTCCTGTAACCACCTGCAATCAATTGTGGGTGGACTAAAGTCTTGACTACGTCCTAGTCTCGCGTGACCAATTTAATTCTTTGAGTGCTATTTGCTTCTATGCACTATTTTTGCATTTAACATTTAAAAAGTAATATCTCAACTTGGACTAATTGGATTTTTGTCGTTTTGGTTGTGTTCTATGTATAAAATTATTCTCTATCTTTCTAAACTGGTGGAGTGTGTCATTGGCCTCCTTGGCTTAACGACACGCTCCGCCACTTCAGAATCACAAGGCTGCACCATATTTACAAGAATGTTACTTTCATGTGCGCTGTTTCATGCAGCACACATGAAAGTGACATAATTGTATTTTTTTAAAAGGTTTGTTTATGTACAGGGAGGGACACCTTCTATAAACAAACCATGGCATTTTGCTTTTTCCATGTGTGCTGCACAAGGCAGCACACATGGATAAAGAAAAATCGAGGAGAAATAATACATTTCTCCTCATTTCTCCCAGCTAAGACTAGGGTTTTCCTGAACTTAAATTTGGCACTGCCTACTATGTACGCCACCCTTGTACATAGGGGGCAGCGCCAAATACAATGGGTTCTTGTGGTGCAACGCCCTCCGCAACACCCACTGCACGCCCCTTTCAAGCTAATTATAGCATGAAAGGGTGCCTTATGCACAAGGCAGCATTAAGTCCGTTAAAGTGACGCTGTGGTGGGGATAGGGGCTTGTACATATGCCCCCCAATTTCTTTTACAAGCTGTAATGATGTTTTAACATTCCAGTTATAAGAATCAATGATTTCAAAAGCAGATTTTTTTCAATGTAAGCTTGCAATTCTATACTTACAGACTCTCATATCACATTTTTTTAAAAACTATGTTTATCTTCAGCTGCTCAAACCTTTGGCTGGGCACCAGAGCAACTGGTTAATCATGAAAAACGTATTGGCCATAAACGTGGGACGCAGTAATACCTTGTGCATCAAAGTAATAGATAACTGTCAAAGGTTTGTACCATTCAATGTAAACAGTCTCTTTTCCATATTGCTAACATTTGTTTCATTTTCCCTATTTCCACTTGAATTGAAAACATATACCATGCCCCAGTTTCTTTTGTTTAAGGTTGGTTTCAAGTTTAGTGCTTTCATAACATCCTCAATGATGGCAATATGTTTTATCTCTAATGCCTCTGTCCAACCCGCAACTGAAGATATTTTACTTTTGACAAACTGCCCCAGTGTATACCAACAAGTCCTCCAAGTTCGTCAAGAGGAAAATAGCATTATGCTAACTTGGATTTGTCGAGGTAAATCAATCTGCCCTGACTAATTGAGGAACAGTAGGAGTGGTGGTATACAGAGATTAGCAATGCAGAGGTGGAGGAAGTAGCCACAAATATGAAATAAAGGAAACGTAGAGGAGGCAATAGACTTACAGCTCAACTTTTGTTGCAGAAAGAAGTTACAAATTCTATCTCAGATTATTTACTTTTCTAGATGTGGGTGGATCATCCCACATGTTATGAAGAATTCTAAAAAAATAAACAACTTTATTATGATATAAATACATTTTGGTTGGTATTTTTTCAATTAGTCAGAAATCCCTGATGACAGATTTAACATTATTTTTTACTATTTTTCCTTGGGATAAAACCCAAGTCACTAGACTGCTTGGGACTTCTCTCAAATTTTATTTCGGTAATATGTGTCTTGCATGTATGGCAGGGCTTTCATGTAATAGTAATGAATGTTACATACAAGATAGGACTGATTGTATGTAACATGACTGCATTTAATATATGAGAATTTGTGTTTTAGACATTGATCCTTGAAAGCAGACCCAGTGGCTGATTTAATGTGTGATGGACAGTAAAGACTTATAACTATGCCATGAGGGAGGCGAGAGTCAATTACATTGCCTCAAAGATTGACAATGCTGCTAATTCTCCAAAGAGCTGTTCAATCGGGTGAGCACTTTTATGAACCCCTTAAAAAATACACCCAGGCACCCTCCCTCAGATTCATGATGCAATTTGCTAGCCAACTTCTTTTTGGAGAAGGTCAACGGTGTCCTCCTTACACTTGGAGGGGTGGAAGAATCAGTCATCTCCCTCAAATGGTGGCATGAACAATTAAGCGTGTTCCCAGAAATAACCCAAGAAGATACCATGGAGAGCCTCAATCGTTAAAATCAGGTTCTCCACCAGATCCTGTTCCCCCAGACATTAGGTTTAAAGGTGGAAAAGTAGTTATAACTTTGCAAACAGGTATGTTTCACCTCTCACTCAAATCCAGAATGGTCCCCTCAGCCTAGAAACATGCCATTGTCAAGTCATTGCTCAAAAAGCCATTGGCAGACCTTCTAAAGTGTGAAAATTATAGCTAGATTTCTCTCCTATCAGGTCCTAGCAAAATTCTAGAAATGTTTGTAAACAGAAACCTCTTGCGATATCTAGAGACAAAAGACATCTTCGATCTATCTCAGACAGGATTTAGACCAAGTAACAGCATGGAAACAGCTCGTCAGAACTCAGAGCCATCCTGGATGAAGGAGGGACAGCTGCCCTGATCCTATTGGACATGTGGCTTTTGACACCGTCTCACACCCAGCGCTAGTGAAAAAGTTGGAAGAGGCGAGGATAGCCGGAACAGCACTAAAATGGCTCACATCCTTCCTCCATAACACAAGCTTCAATATCTGTGAGGAAATTTCATTTTTGGAAAGTTACTCCCTAGGATGTGGAGTACCACAGCCGCCCTCATTTAGCCCCAGGTTGTTCAAACTGTATGTCATTTCACTGACGGAGATCATAAAGGCCCCTCACTATCCTACGTGGATGATAACCATATGATATTCTCCCTCTCTCACCAAATGGACAGATCTTCCAACCAGCTCAATAACTACCTAAAAATGTTGTAGACTGGAGGTCATCCAACAGTCACAAACTAAAAAGGGAGAAAATCTTAGTCATGGTGGTGAGCAATAACCTTGCCAGATGGATGGAGCTCAATTAGCCAATTTTCATGGGCGAACAACCTGCATCCAAAGTGGAGGCCAAGAGTCTAGGCTTCTGGTTAGACAACAAGGTCTCAATGGTAACACAGACAAACTAGTCGCAACATGTTTTGGATGGTTAAGGGCTCTGAGAAAGCCACAAAGATGGCTTCCGGATCCATCCCACAGAATGGTAGTACAAGGGTTGATCCTCTCATGATTGGATTATGGGAACTCATTCTTGGGAAGCCACAAGATAGTCATAAAAAGGTTACAAGTCACACAGAATGCTGCAGCCTGTATACTATGGAAAATTCCCAAACACCAGTCAGTTGCCAATGTTCTGGCAAACTTGAACTGGCTCCCAATACACAAAAGAACTCACTTTAAGACTCTTTGCATTATTATTATACTCATTTGTTAGGAGCAGCGAATCATCCCCATTGTAGCCTTGTTTATTCTCCGCGTACAGAGCAGATTGCGATTACTGGATCTTAACTAATGCATGGGTCGATACAGGGTCAGTTTCTTTTTGAAGTAGGCAGGGATTTTCCCCTGAAGAGACTTGAAGGCCATACATACCATCTAGAAGATGGCTCATTTCCTAATAGGAAGCCAATGTAGTTGGTTTAGGAGAGATAAAGAAGGGGTGTGCATCGGTTTGTTGAGGGTGAGGCGGGCTGCTGTGTTTGGCACCACCTGTAATTTTGATAATAGATCTTCCCTTATTCTAACCAGCAAAGACTTGCCATAATCCATTCTACTGACCAAGAGTGACTCAATGAGGGTTTTTCTTGCCAAAAATGGGATCCAAGGATTCCGAAACAAGTGCCTGACTGTTTCTTCACCTGATCCTCCATTGATAACTTATTATTAAGCCTGATGCCTAAATTCTCGGCCCAGTTTTTTGGGGAAGGTGCTTCTCCCAGCTCTAAAAGCCACAAGTCGGGGGTCCATAATTCCGCAGCCTTCCCAAACAGCAGCATCTCTGTTTTAGTGGAATTAAGTTGTAGGAAGTTCTTCCTGATCCATATCGCAATATTGGACATGCAGTTTTTAAACTTTGATTTAGTTGCTGCAATGTCATCCTCTATGGAGACAATCAACTGCGTGTTGTCAGCGTACGATATGGTCTCGACCCACAACCTCTGATGATTTCAGCCAAGGGGGCCACATATACATTAAACAAGGTGGGACTTAGAGTAGATCCCTGTGGGAGTCTCCTATCCACCAATGTGGTCTGTGACACGAAGCTGAACACATTGTGATCTGTCTGATAGATAGCTTTGTATCCATTTGAAGGCCATGCCTCTGACACCAATTCCTTGCAGCTGATCCAATCCAACAGGAACTTATGAGAGATGGTGTCAAAAGCTGACAGATCAAGGAGGACTAGCATCACTGGGGTCCGTCTGTCCAATGACAGCCTTATGGTATCTGTAACCTCCAGCAGTGCAGCCTCTGTGCTATAAGAGGCACGGAAACCAGACTGGGATGAGTCAAATACATTATTTTGTTCCAGGTAGCAGGAAAGATGCCGATTTATTAGTGTTTCCATTATCTTTGTGCAGCACGAGAGGAGAGATATCAGCCTATTTTTTGTAAATTGGTAGGGTCAGCTTGCACCTTCTTGAGCAATGGTTTAATGTGGGCGCTTTTCCACTTACGGGGAAACGTGGCAGAGTCTAACGAGATGTTGCAAACTTTAGCAAGCGCATCAGCTAAGACCGGGCTCCATCCTGACATAACGGCAGGCGTTGCAGGGTCTAGTGGGGATCCTGATTTCATGTGCCTTAGTAAACAGCCCACTTGTTCACCCGTAATATCAGAGAAGGATTCTAGGCTAAAAGGGAATTGAATTTCCTGAAGAGGGGCTGCCGGATGGTCTGCCTCCTCCGGCCCGAAAGAGCGAAAAAGTATGTTGATCTTGTGAGTAAGATGAGTGGCTAGATCCTCACATAGCTCCTGGGTAGAAGGCGGCAGCAGGTTGTTGGCCTTGGAGTTAGTAAATTCCTTCAGAATCTTGAAAAGCTCTTTCAAGGAGTATTTCGCCTCCATAATACAGGAGCCTAGATGTGCTCTTCTGGCTACATTACAACCATTAAGATATGATCTGTGAGCCCTTCAATAGAGCGATTCATCTAGCTCCGACTTAGATTTCCTCCATTTCCTTTCCTTGACACAGCATATGGCCTTTTCCCTCTTGAGAGTATCTGAGTACCAGGGGGTTGGGGCTGCCCTAACCTGAATTTGTACCCTCTTAAGTGGGTTCCATTGCTCATCAAGCCATGTATAAGAAGGGCCTGGTGCTGAACCAAAGACTACTAACAGCCTCTGATCCAATAAAAACACTGCGCTCCACTAGCCAGCAACTGTTTGCCATACCAAGGATAAGGAGAGCAAGGAGGGGGAGGATACTCTTTTTCGTTTCTGGCCCAAAATCTCTGGAATTCCCTCCCACAGCATGTAAGAAAAACAGATGCAGAACTCATAGTTAGAAAACTGCTAAAAACTGCTGTTTTCAATTAAAATGGCAGACCGGAGCCTTATCTGCAGGCTTTCTTAGCACTGGGAGGCCCGGATGGGTAACAATGCACTCTAAAAATACCCATAAATAGGACAGAATTCTGTCCGTCAGGGTGGTGAAGTCCTATCGTCCATCAAATTTAGAAATGACCACCGGCCAGCAGTCATCTCCGAAAGGAACCATTGTCACTGTGGTACCGTTCAATGTATAAAAGGTTTGTTTGACACCCACTGTTATTTTGCTGGCTCATCACCAAACTTTTTCTAGGTTTTTAGTTTTTTTGGCAACACACTCCCGAATTGGGAGCAGGTTTCTGAAAAAGAAAAAAGTCTAATTCCTTAGATTTCTCCCAGGCTAGGGAGTGCATTATTTTATTTATATTCATCACCACTGGTTTCTCCTAGTGGTGACATACAGGTCAAAAAAGATATTACACCATTTACCCTAAAAAGAGTGAGCATTGTAATGGCCTTCCTTCAATGGCCCCTACTCCGTCGGGCTGTTGGAGAAAGTTTTCCATTCATGGAGCCAATGAGGATTCCTTAAGCAGAAATCTTAAGGTTTTCCTGTCTCTAAATGAGGTAGGCAGACCGAGGGTTTGGGGAGAGAGTACTCTGTAACTATTGCTTCAGAGTACCCTGTGCACCATACTTTAATTGAGGCCTTAACCGTTAAAATGGTAATGGTAAGAAATGAGTGCTCGATCGCAATTTTTTTTGTTTAGAATCTCCATATTTTCTCATACCTATACCAATCTGTTCCATTACCTTTTTTAAATAAAAGGGCCAAGGAGAAAGAGTTTACATTTCTCTGGTGGGTGTGTTTCCATGCACATCTGCAAAGAAAGAAGATCTTGTGGAGCTCTGTCTTGAAAGGCAGGAGGAAACAATAGCAGTTGCTTCTGTAGATTCTGCAAAGGAGCATTGTTAGAATGTTTTTGTAGCAAAAAGGGAGCTCTCACCTCTCCATGAGAATTGGCATAAAAGATACCTAAAGTGCTTATGCAGCGGTGGAGTTAGACACACAGCTCAGTTGCTGAAGCAGATGTGGAATAACCATAGTTGACCCAATTCCAAGATAGTGTACATGGTTAAAGTATACATCATTTGGCATGATATAAAAGAAATAAATCAATAAAGCCATATAAATTAGCTGGCAACATTTTATACCCTTTGGGTAGGGAATAGATTAACAGGTTAGTAATGTGTGATGAAACATGATTGGGGATTAGCCAACATTCTGCATGATGTGCTTATTATCTGCTGATTTATGTATAATGGTTATGATTTTTCTAATACACATATTTAGTTGACAAATATTGCATAATAAATAGACATATGAATGGAAACTATAAACTCACTGTGTGTGCAAATTGATTTATGAGGTACTATGGTGAGACTCCATTTCATCATCACCTGCAGCCAAATGATTCTCTTGACATGCTAGTCAGACTCCTAACACTCTTACTCTAATAACTCATTGGAAGAGGAGTGGGTAGCACCCCCCCCAGTTTCCTTTCCCTTGAAATTGGTTCATTTTCTTTTGGGGCTAAAGGGATCTATTGAATGTGACCTCAATAACATTTGAGTAAACATGACAGCTTATAATCAGGTTCCCCAGAATTATGTGATCCAGCCAATGCAGATCCAGCTAAGTGCAGATTCTTAGATGCCAATCTTGTAGAGTTTTCTGATGAGAGTGTCGTGGCAAACAGTGTCAAAAGCTGTGGAGAGGTCAAGCAGGGTGAGGGCTGCTGTTTCTCCTCGGTCTAGGATGGTTTGGATATCATTGGTAGCCACGATTAATGCTGTTTCAGTGCTGTTGTTCTTTTAGGATCCTGATTGAGTGTAGTCCAGCCAGTGGTGCATTTCGAGATGGGTCAAGAGTTGCTTGTTGGTGACCTTCTCCATCACATTGGCTGGGTAGGAGATCAGGGAGAATGGTCAGAAGTTGCTCAGTTGGTCTGGGTCTGCTGATGTTTTTTTGAGGAAGGAGTTAACTTAGGCATGTTTCCAGACATCTAGCAATATTACGGACATGAAGGCGGTGTTGATGATGTGGGAGAGGTCAGAGCTAATTAGTGGTGCTCCCAGGTTATAGATGTGGTGGGGGCATGGATCCATTAGGGCCCCTGAGAGGATTGTTCGCATGATTGTCACTGTGTCCTCCCTGGTAAGGGGTGTTTATTATTTCGGGTGGTCCTCGTTGCTGGAGTAAGGTTGGCATGTAAAGTTGCTGCAGATGTTTGTGATTTTGCTGTTGAAGTGGTTAGATAGGTTGTAACAGAGTTTTTGGGAAAGGGTGATGCTGACGGAGGCTGATAGTGTGGTGAAGTCCTTGATGACTGAGAAGATCTCTGTGCAGCTGTTTGAGCTTCCTTCGATGAGGTCAACTAGCGCTCTTTTCTTGGTGTCTTTTAGATGTTGGGGTAGAGTCTGATTGCAGCCTTGTAGGCAGCTCTGTCAGTTGTTTTGTGGCTTGATCTTCATTTTCTCTCTAGCTGTTTACAGTGCCATTTGGTGCTTTGAAGTTCCCCTGTGTACCAGCT
This sequence comes from Lissotriton helveticus, assembly GCF_964261635.1. Classification (NCBI taxonomy): domain Eukaryota; kingdom Metazoa; phylum Chordata; class Amphibia; order Caudata; family Salamandridae; genus Lissotriton; species Lissotriton helveticus. The sequence continues at coordinate 334,084,268 of NC_136060.1, read as the reverse complement.
AGCTTGTTTTTTGGATCTTCTTTGCTTTTTGAATTTGATGGGTGCGAGGGAGTCAGTGCAGTTCCTAATCTAGTTGTTGAAGTTGGTGAGGCCCTTTTTGAGGTTGTGTGTGGAGTGGTGTTGTTTTACTTCATAATCTACAATCTGTTGCATGATTTGCAGATTTCAACAAAATAAAATGTGCTGCTAGTTTGAACAGATCAAATATTATCAAAGAAATGTGTGACACGTGGTCCTGAGTAATGGTAGATGCTTTGCAAAGGTAATCAGGAAACCTTCAGGTGCTAATTTCTGTGTTCAGGTGTTAAACTGGTAAATGTGAATCTTATACTCATACAGTATTGATGTGTGTGTTAAAATGGCATAAAAAAAATCCTTGCCCTGCATAATTCTAACTAAAAAATACATGCATATCTACATGCATAGAGGGGTTTGAGTCATTCCTTTGCATCCACTGCTTTGTTCAACTGCCAATCACAGTTTGTTTCCAAACACCACATTACACAGTCTTTATTATTCTTCTTCATTGTCCACTTAATAAAAATCATCACAATCATGGGAAATAAAGACAACAGGTTTCATTAAACAGAGTAATTAAATGGTCCACTAATAACGGAAAAGATTGCCCTAGTTGTCAGGCCCCTGTGGAAAGCATTGCACACATCCTGTTTGCCTGTCCAGCATACAAACTGCCGCAGGAAAAATGGTTGAGCCCGCTTTGCTGGCAGGTTGGAACACGGTATCACCATGCTGCACTGTATTCTTAAAACTGACACCAGATCTCTTATAGCTTAATGTACGGCAAAGTATTTGGGCCAAGCGTGGCTGTTATGAAGAAAAGCACTTGCAAAGAAGATGTAGTAGTTTTAACCCCTCAGCCAGCAGCCAAATCTATAAATGTATAACGTCACTGCTGGAAACACTATCACGCACAAGCACTTGAAACTTTCTATGCATTCTAAAGCTATGAATTATTATTAGTTTTAACTAAATTTCATGATGACCAATTGTATGTCACTGTAATTTCTTGTGTTATTCTTGTTTTTATGTTGCTTTTATGACTCATGCATCAAAACAAAGCTTTTGATGATGATGAGTTATTACATAGGTTCATTACAAATATTGTGGTCGAAATAACATACCATAAAAAACTGAACAACTGAAATTGCATAAAATGTCATGAAATAATATTTCATTCATGTCCTAATACGAACATTTCATATCATTGTTGATCACCATGTCTCTATATATTGATAAATCCATCATAAAATCAATCTATAGTCCATTTCACTGGCTCCCATTCATTGTGAATTATGATATTTTTTCCTGTTCAGGTGTGCACATTTGCCTTCAAAGGACTGCGTTGCCTGGCTGGTGGGGCCAGTACTTTACTTTACCAGTGATTTTTTTTCTTTCAATTCGTTTCAATTTTATTTAGTCGTCCTGGTATGTTTATAATATGCCTCTATGTCGTTTTGCGCTAATAACAATAACATTTTACTTTGATGTGCATTAAAAGCAGAAAGGGTTTCTCTCCCTTTTCTAAGTAAACTACATATGAAGCACTGTACTGTTGGATTGGTAATATTTGTATGAAAAAGTTTACTTCAAGCATATGGCCACCACACTTAGGCCCTGGCATGTTATTTTTATTTTATATTTTTGTGGAATATGCTTGCAATGAAAATGCAAAAACAAAACATTTAAATATACCAGTCTGCCAAAAGCATAGCTATTGTCATTACCAATGTCTGTTTAAAATTGACACATAGCACCTGTAACCCCCCCTCCCTAAATGCATCTACGATTTCATGAACAGAGTTAATATTTTAGCAGCACCAGTTGTCTCTTTGATTTTATTGGGTACACATATTACAAAACAATCTTTAACAACGGTAAATGTCTGTTATGGTTTCCATTATAGATAGTAGTTTCTTTTTTTTTTTTTGCCCTTAGCAGTTGTAATTCTTTTTTATCATTATTGTACTATTGTGACCTTCTCGATAATCAACTACAAGGAACATCTAAGCTATGTGTAACTGTGCAAACAACTTGATTTAAAAAATCTATACTTTATTCTTTTACTGGCTGCTTTACATTTAAGTCTGCATTAAGAAACCGATTCCGACTCGTACAGCTGTACGAGCAAGCAAGTACGATGCGAGATCCCTATCCAGAGTCAAAGGAATCCAGCGACAGTATAGACAGTAATAGGGAGCCCTTTTTGCCATTTTACTAAGGTACGCCATATGAATTTTCTAATTTAGACTTAATGAGGGACCATAAGTGACAACCATGCGATATGAGAGAACTTATTAGACTCACTATATGTTTTGTTTTTAATTCCATTATTCCTCAGTCTCCCATGTGGAGGACTTTCTTGTGATGCTTTTATCCAATAAGCACAATATCGAGTTGGCAACGCCGTACTCTTGACGTCGTTTGACCAGAAACAGGGTAAGGATAAATAATATTATCCATGTATCCCTTAGGTTTGATTCCATTTGACAATACAAGGAACTAGGAAATAATATATGAACTCATTGCCATTAATAAGAATAAGATAGATGTTATTTGGCGAGGTATTTAATAGTCCCAACAGGACCCAGAAGCTAGAACATTAGAGCCTTGACAGATGTAGACGAAGGTTTTGTATGGAGCCTCAATATTATTAACATATTAAATAATTCATTTGAGGTAGTGAACAGGACCTAGAGAGTTTATTCATAAGCCCTCTATAATAAACTATAATGATTTCTAGTGAACAACTACTCATATGCTCTGTATATAGTATTGTGCATATTATCCATGTATTGTAAAAAAAGTTTCACTATTTCTGGTGTAACTAATATTATGTATTTTATTGTAGGGTGAACTATTGTACATGACCCTGCTGTTTAGGACAGAGACAAAGATAGTCTTGACAAAGATGGATTAATCATTTCTTACCATCGAATCGCGTCGACGCAACCTGGTTGTGTACAACTTAAAACTCCATAACCTTAGTACAAGTACAAATTTTATAGTGTAATGTATTAAGGTGTTAATAAGGACTTACAGAGTACAAATTGTATTGCACAAATTTGAACGTCTTACATGTGTCTGGCCATGTTTGAATTATGCGGGTCATAATTGTTGCTTATGTACTTGAATTGTAATTGTGTTTATTACATTATTTGAGGGATAATTTCTTGCATTCTATGTATTTTATTGTTTTTTTTTAATTGTTCTATTTTTTAACTATTGTACTAAATAAATGTTTTTTAACAGCTCAGTTGTTTTTTCATGAATATCTGTATTGGTACTTTGAAGCATAGTCAAGGGGAAACTATTATCTTTTTTCTGTCAATCTTAACCCAATCTGTTTCTTTTGGGGAAATCTTACTCTTCAAGTAAGTAATTACTTGATTATATTTCTTCATCACCGCTTCGGAAGGTACTCCAGTTTTAACATTTCGAGGATATTCCTCTTTTGGCCAATCGACTGCAATCTTACACTCGGTCCATAAATCGGCGCGAACCACAATGTCAAACAAACCATCCAAATCTTTCAACAAAACCTTTGAAACCTTTACAAACATCTCTACCTGCTTATATCACTCAACAGGCTTTTCTCTCAATCTGGGAAATTCATTCGTAAAAAACAATATATCCTGTTTTGACTAAGGAATGTGAACATATCCACCACCTGGAGCTTCTCTCATTGGATATATCATTTCAGCAGACTCTGTCTCTGTTAATGGAAGCAAAGGAGATGCAGTAACACCTTTTTTTGCAAGCGTTTCTTCTTTCTTTTTCGCCCATCTGCCTTTCCATCGTTCCGATTCCCCCCCATCTTTTCAGAGCATTAATCAACTATTTTATCTGTAATCGTTTACCAGATGCATTCAAACTCCTTAGATCCTTATCAACCTACATGTCCTTTCTAAAGCTTTTGAATTCTCAATATTCACTCCATATGCCTGTGCAGCTTCTCTCATGCAGATTTTTCGCTCTCAATGTAATATTCTTACACAAGAATAACAACTCATCTTCATGATATTTACTCAATCTCTCTGGACTTACTGTACAAATAATCATCTCTTCCACATCTACTCTTAGTCTACCTACATCCATACTCGGTTTAGACTGACTAGGTTCCATTCCTCTAATCCAATCATCCAACTCCTCTGGTGAAGCCCCACTGAATCCCCTGTTACTGAAGTTGTTTCACTTACATTCTGCATTAATCCACTAGAATCTATTTGCACACTCCTCTTTGGTGTTTCTATCACATTCCGACTCTAAGAAATGTAAATCAGTGACGCTCCCAACTCATTTGATTCTGGTCCACTACCATTCCTAGAACTATTCACTGGAACTGTCAATGCATGCACCCTCGAAATATTTTTACCCTCACTGTACAAAGGGACTATAGGACCAATTGTCACCGGAACTGACAAAGCCACTTCGTTTAAACACATCTGATTATTTTCTGTGTCAATTCTTCCTTTGCTTTATTAAGCACATTGATCTCTCTTGCCTGTGAAACTCATGTAGCTTGTGAAGACTGTAAAGCTAACGGAACTCGTGGAGCTTGTGAAATCTGTGGAGCTTCTACCTCAATTAATGGTGCACTCGGAGTAATCCCTTCCGGACTCTCCTGATATGGCGGTCGTCTCTTCAGTAACATTTCATCTAGTAACTCATCATCAATTTCATTCGGATCTATATCTGGTTCTGTACCTTCCACATTATTCTTTTTCTCTTCGCACCTCCCACCAGTCGGATCTTCAGCAACCATCACTAGATATAATCCCTCTGTGATTACATCTCTCCTCCATCTTTTCATCTGACATCCCATTTAGGCTCTGAATACCATCTCATTGTATTTCTGTATTTTATCCCATTCCTATCTCTCTCTCTCCTGTATGCCTTATGTTCCCATTCTTCAAGCCCCTCATACTGCATGGGTCTAGGATTTGGTCTCAACTAATGTATTAGTCTCCTCAAGTTTTCAAAAATCCTGACATTAAAAGTACCATGCATCGGGAAAGCTAAGACTCCATCACCTTCGTATACTTCACCCAATTCTCCAACCATATACACAAATGATATCCATGCTCCAACAACATATAAGAAGCAGGCGACCTAGGAGGAGTTATAGGAACTCCCTCTCTAGTAACTAGTGGCTGAGCTCTTCTAAAGAAAGCCTGTACCATCTTTACCAACTTCATTTTCAACTCTCTCTTTTCGCTAGCTATTTCAGAAATCAAGGAAATCCTTCCATAATTCCGCTCATGCTATTCGCCCACACTCGTCCAATACCAGTGCGACTCACACCAACCAACCAATCACAGCACAATACTCTTTGATTACGCACCTGCTATCTGACCAATGCCAGCGCTGCGTTTTGTGACACCAGTATAACTCCAACATCTGACCCTCCCTACAAAAAATAATACGCCAATGAACTACAAAGTCTTTCTAGATATATTTTTAATGGAAATGACACAAAACACTGCTACTTTGTCTGTTCCACTACGTAAAGAGATAGTTCATCCACTCAAGGAGATTATTTTACAACCAGTAATATAACGACCAGCATCACTCTACTCTCAGTCAAGTGAAAAGAGGTCTTGGTACTACTTCAGGTGTACTTTCTAAAGTTCCTCCAGAGTACTTTCACTATTACAACCAGCTTACTCACTTACTTCAGAATAAGTCCCTTAGATAGTATAAACAATCTTTCGTTGTTCAATATTACAACATGTAAAAACAGTTTCAATCGGGTCGGGGACAATCGATATTTGCCCGGCGGTATTGCCTCTGTGACCCTCTAGTTATTTAAATCAATGAAGAGGCAGGCGCTGGAGACTAGAAAGCAGGAAACAAGGTTTTTTATTCTCTCCGGAGGAGAACACAACGAAACGGACAGAAGGTATCGTTCTGAGGTGCTCTAGCTTACGTTTGAGGCCTGGCCCCTTATATACAGTGTTTTATGGTTTTTATTGCAGTTTACATATATGTGACAAAGCTTTGATATACGGAAAGACATACCCGGAATCCCCCTTTGGGGCCCGTTCCCACACACATTTACAGTTGAAATCCCCACCCTAATCACAACAGGTGATGAGCATCGCGCAGCTGGATAATCCGCCGAGTCACAGAATGTGGGGAGTTTGATTGGATCTCATGGGGTGGGGGCTTTGATCAACCCGGGGATTTCTTTGATGGGGGAAGCTTTCTATTGTACGGGGAGGGGCGAGGGTGGTATCGGCAGAGCTGGGTGTCGGCTTGGGAACGGGGAGGACAAAACGGGCACACGGGGAAAAAGGGGGGTTTGCATCTAAGGGCCGGAGATCATGAAAGGAAAGCAGGGAGGTGTCGCGCTGGGAACAGGATGAGGGCCGGGGGCAGAGCAGCGCCGAAGAGGGGTTTATGATTCAAGGCAGGTGCAAGCAGGGGGTGGTCAGCGGGCGGGCTTAGCGAAGGCAAAGGGCTATGTCAGGGGCCAGCGGCATGCAAAAGGGTTGGTTCTGATCGGGGCATCTTAAAATGGCGGGCGCGCACGACAAAAGTGTGGCATCAGGGGAAGAGGCAAGATGGCGCAGATAATGTTCACCAAAACGCACTAATTTTCCACAGTCCCTCCTTTAACATATTCAAGACATCTTGTTGGTTCATTTTCTACTCGGGTCTATTGTGGTGAGCATGAGAGAGAGAACGGTAGGAAACCCAAGATAAAGAGTTGTAAACAATACATTTTGAGGTTTCTAGTTTTTTTTTTTTTTTGGAGGTGCATCTATTTGATGAACTTTGATAAATTTGTTCAGCAGGAAAGTCATAGGAATGAAATACAAAAAACGGCGAGCAACAAGTACATATCATAACATAAACTGGCAGGTTAATACATATTTCGGATTCGGATTGGAGCAGGATCAATACAATGGTGGCTGGGAGAGAAATGAGGCGTAGAAAAAAACGGTGGTTTGAGGATGTCAAATGTTCGAAGTTTACGAGTTCTCATTGTTCTTTGTGGTCTTTCGTTGGCGCTGTTGAGCACCGGCGGTGGAGCTACAAGTCCGGCTCTGTTCTTAGTTCTGCGTTGCAGGGCACGACCCTTTCCTCGCGTTTCTGGTCGGAAAGGTCCTTTTCGCCCCGTGTCCTTTGAGGTGATTGTCAGAAAGTTCCGATGAAAGAAGAGCGTTCAAGACAGTCCATAGGGTAGGTCAGAGGAAAAAGGGGGATGGAGCAAGGCCAAATTAGGAACAATCTAGGGGAACGAGAGACTTCAAATAGGCGGGCGTGTGACGGAATTCAGAGAGCGGGGACTTGTCGACAGGCACTGGACGTCGAGCAGGGGCATCAGGTCGACCCTTTCTTTTCATGCTGTCGAAAACAGTGCCTCGTCCTGCAGCTCTTTTCAGTCGTGGTCTCGCCTTGGCCAATGTCGTAGGTGTCCCTTAGTCTGCAGTCGGGCCTCGTGCTCCCACATCCGGTCCTTCTCTCCTCCAACAGCAGCACCCTTAAACAAGTTTGAAAAGACAGTTTTTTAGAAAATTTTCGGAAGAAGATAATCAAAAAGTCTATTTCTCTCCCAGCTCCAGGCAAAGAATGAAAATGTCCGTCATTTTTAACGTTCACAACTGGCATATGAATGACCGGTGGCGGACCTGCTGGATTTACTATGACCTTCCTTCATAATCATTTATTACAGGCATGACGGTTCATCTGATGGTAACCCACCTTCGGGAGACAAATCTGGCAAAGATATGCCGTTCTCTAGAGTTTCACATTTACAAAAGGGTACAGTGAGTCGTCAACATGGTACTACACAGGTATTTTGCTGAGAGACGAACATGGCTAAACATTTCCTTTCTATCGGCGCATCCTGTTTTTCAGCTACTGCGAGGTTCATTTTGACGATTTCTTTACCTTGCTCTAGTCTGTTAACCTTGTAAAACATCATTCTGGGTCCTACGTAACCTTTTACAGCCCGGTCACTTAACTAGGAAGGACAGGGGATTTATGGGAAACGACCAGGGACATAGACAGGGGAGGCAACGGGGGTGATCGTTTTTCTGGTTTCGGTATTGCGACGATTCGGGGAGGGGAGGGTCGCGTATTCTGAGGTCCTTGTTTTATACTATAGGAGCCGTTGACATGTAGTTCCCTTATTTCGGGCCAGATTAGGGAACCTTTGTTGTCTTACCTGTCCTTTCCCTTACGGCCCAACCTGGGTTTATTGACTTCTAGCGGAAAAGGAGAGGTAATGACGCGGCCTCAGGGTGATTGCATTAAAGACAAATGTTTGTGCAAATACTGACGGTATTTGAAGCCAATTAGGTGGTGTGCTAGGGGTGGCGATCTGCCAATTTCGGGGCTAACCACTCGGGAGAGTGGTAGTGCAAAAAGAGAGAGAGAGAGAGAGAGAGAGAGAGAGAGAGAGAGAGAGAGAGAGAGAGAGAGAGAGAGAGAGAGTGTGCAACGGCAGGCTAAATAGTGCACGTGCAACGGAGAGGGCGGCAGTGCATTCAAGAAAGGCTATTTAGTGCATTACACAGTAAAGGGTATTCACGAGTCCACGTTAGAATCTTGTAATCATGCAGTTTGAGCATTAGACAGGGTAGAGGGGACGTGCTTTGGGAAAAGGAAAGAAGAAAAAAAGGAGGTACCATTTTGTCGCACTTTCTCGCATTCTCGGTCCTTTGACCAGTTGGGTCAATGCTTCAGTCACACACACACACACATTCCCTCACAGTTTCGCATCATACGTGACATGGGTTCATTCTTCCGGTCTGGTTTAAGGGTGGTCACTTTTTATCAGGTTGTGCTAATTTTTCGGGCTTGTTCGATACGTGAGTAGTTTGCAGGCGTGCTTGGGCACTACCCTGCGGTGCTAGTCCGTTTCGTGTATTTGGACATGGCAAGGTCTCAGATCTTCGCCACACCTCGGCTGTAATTTCTGACGTAACCTGCAGAGGGAGGAAAAGAGGGGGGGTGGGGGAGACAGCATTCGCGCGCATTCAAATACATGGATTCATAAGTCCTTTACTTACCTCTTACTCGTCTTTTCCTCCTTGGGGCAGGGTCCCCGGGGATATGGTTTTCGGAGTCGAGGGGGGGGGTAGTGTGTTCATGTAGGGCGTGTGCGGGGAAACATAAAAAGGAAACCAGAGGTGCCTAGTGCGAGGTATCTAGTCAAAGGATATATCTCACTATCGGGATCCTTAAACCTCTTTCGACGCCGTGGCGTTCTAAAGTTCTTCGGTTCTTGGGTCCCTGCTACTTCGGAACGTTGTACTTTACAATATTTACATTATTTCATTTCACCCTCCTTTTACATTCCCTCATTTACACCATTCGTTTTACCCATCCTTGGAAGTCACGGTCTTCCTCTACGCGAGAGTTCATGAGTCAGTCGCGTACTTTTAATGCGGAGCGTCGGGTTGTCGATCCGATCCGTCCTCCAAGGCCGGGCAACCATCTTCCTTTAACCTTAAAGAGAGAGCAGAGTAGGGTGCACAGAAAAAGAACTTTCCTACCCATCCCATATTGTTTTAAAATAAAACATGCAATACCCGTCCATAGTTTCAAAGACTTTAATTTGCAAATTCATTTCAGCATATGGATTAGGAGGGTGTGGTCGTATTTGGTCGGTCGTGGCAATGGCTAAAGTGCGTACAGTGGGGGGCGTCGTTTGCGACAGTAAAAAACATCGGAAAGTTTTACTCATTCATTTGTAAGAGACTAAAATGTCTATTAATTGGCCGGGGGTTCGGGGGCATATATTTTCATAATTTAGAAACATAATCATAACAGTTGTAATCAGATTTCCTATATACATACCGTACGCATGTATCGTAAATGAGGTTTACATCAGTTATAAAAATATAATACATTGTATATTCGTAATCAACGTTTGTAACGGGGATCTTTTCATACTGTTCGTCGAGTGAGCTCTCCTTGTCTTTTCTAGCCAAGTGTACAAAGGATCACAAAAATCTCAGAACATCAAGTTTATATTAGTGCGAAGGAACACCACGAGGTGTTCGTAAGTTCCGATTGATACCAGCGCCATTTTGGGCGGGGCCGGCACAGTCCGGAAGCAGCATCAGGGGGAAATGTTTCCATTACTGGCAGTTTGGACCAGAGTCCTTTTCGGCAGTTCTAGAATTCACGCTAACAGAAGGTGTGGCAATGTCATGTTTGTTTCGTTGGCGATCGAAGCAGCCGTCCCTTACCGGAAACCTGCTAAGGCCGAAGGCTCCGCCGGGGACCTTTGCATGATCTTCAAGGCTGCGGAGATGCTGTCGGAGATGGGGGCTCGTGCTCCATGGGACAAATGTTCGAGTTGTATGGCTGGCCAAAGTTACTCTAGTGGCCGGGGCCCGCCTTCCAGCGGATCCAGACGCCATTTTGAGGCCCTGCAGGGGCCACTCTCGTCGAGTTTGCAAGAATGGAAGAGACCCTTTGGAGTGAAGGGAAGAGGTCCCTGTTTTGTGAGAGCGGGACGTTCAGCTGGGGTGCAGCTGTGATGCCCCCACCTGGGGGGGGGGGCGAGGGAGACTCGTTCACATCGTCTCCTTCTCCCGGTGCACTCCATGCCGCTCCTTTTCATCGCCCTGTATGAAGGCCTCTCCACATCCGGTGTTCCCCAAGCGTCACCATTGTACGTTCGGTGCTGCGCAAATACTGGGGTGCCACCATTGTGTGTTCGGTGCTGCGCAAGTACTGGGGTGCCACCATGGTGTGTCCGGTGCTGTGGAAGTATGGGCACCATCGCCTGACTGGGGGTGTTCGGCGCCGGGCTGGGGGCTGGGAAACCTCCTACCGGTGGAGGTGGGAGAGGCTCGTCCGCGTCGCCTCTCCCTCCCAGCCCAACTTGGACAAATTGTTGTGGAGGTACGTGCAGGACATCCCGCCGTCCAGGACTGCTGCGGCCGTGACGGAAGAGAAAAGGAAGAGGTGCCTCGTTCTCCTCTTGACATGTGGCGGGACTACCTTAGTCTTTCCAGGCCCGTTGCGGCCGGCCAAAGAGACATGTGGCGGGACTACCTGCAAATGCCCAGGCTGCGGGCTCCCGCCTCTCCTCCGGCTCCCCCATACGTTAAGATTTCCTGACCAAGAGTTGGCGGCGGGGCTCGCCTTATATGGGTTGCCGTTGGTTGGGCGTAGCCGTAACCCTGCCCTACTTTGGAAGGTTCCAGAATGGGGGGGGGGGCGAATGTTCTGTTTGACTTCCATTTTCTACAGTTTATCGTTATTATTCCTTGTTTGTTGTGTTAAATTAAAAGTTCAAGTTTATTAATGTTCTACGGATTTTGTTTTATCATTTCTTTCTTTCCAGGTTGCTTTTATGTTAAGTTTCTGCTAACAGGGGTCGAGTAACACGGAAACACGTGTAAAAGGGATGACGCAGATTTGTACATTACATACACACGAACTCAGACGGGGGACAGTACAAGTACGACATACAAAGACCCAAGACAAATATAAAAACAGTTATCGGTCATAATTATCTCTTTCCGTCTGTAAGTTTTTAAACGAGGCTGGGTTCCCGTCTTGACATTGCCCGACCTAGGAGAACTTGATCATGCCGCTGAGATTTTCCTGGCGAAATCTGTGCCATCGGGCATAATCAAACGTGGTGGTTCTGTCTGGCCTGTCTATGTAAGTCGGGTTCTTCTCTGTCTCGCGCCTTTTCTCGTACTGTCGGTCTGTCGTTCCTGTCGGTCCTCTGCTCCTACTCACGCTCAGTAGAGTCGGGCATTGGGCTTTCCAGTGTCCGACATATCTACAAAAAGCGCATTGGTCTGACCCTAAGTCTGGTCGTCCTTGGTATAGTGTCGGGGGGTAAGTTGTGGGTAGCGGTGTCCTGGGGTTGTCCTGTCGGTATATTTCCCTACTTGGTTTATCCTCGTCTTTTCTCTGTCGTTTCGTAGCCTCTCTGCGCCACATACCGAGACTGTCGAGCATAATTGGCGTCGTCTCATTATTTCGAAGGGCTATTTCTAACGTTTCTATTTTATCAAGGTCGAAGGATCCTGCCAGTGGCCACTGTTTGTCTTGGCTATCTTCGGTATACCTGTGCCATAATTTATTATAAGCTATGGTAACTAACCCATAGTTTATGAACATGTCCTTATTAGGGGTGCCTTCTAGTGGAGCCATATGGTCCACCTCTAACACCCGGTCCGGGCTAAACAGGCTATTTATCAATGGGGAGAAGACAGACATGACGGCTCGTAACGAGGGACTAAAAAGTCAGCACTGCCTATCTTATCACTAGGTGCAAAGACTAGACAGAATATTTCTATTCTACGTTGTTTGCAGGCAGTGAATACCTCATGGATCCCAAAAAAACCAATAGACCAACAAAATAACAATGGGGAGAATGAGTAGGACCGCAAAGATCTGCGTCACCTACCCTTTTCACTATCTGCAAAAAGGATGGTCTCTTCCCTGCTTGCAGACAGAGAATCTCCAGGAAACAATAGTTTGTGAACAACAGTTCAGTTTCAAGCAATTATTGAGTGGGGGAGAAAAAGAACAAGCACGGCTGCTACCCTACTTATCCTCCACTGCTTGCAAAGGGAGAGAGAGCCTGTTGCTTCTCCGTTTGCAGACAGTGAATCTCTAAATAAAAATAAACAAGGCAATACTAGTATTTTGAACAATCAAGCAATCAAGACAAATTTCGCAACTAGTCGTGGCAACACGACCTTACCCGGACCATGTGGACAGTTTCTTGTCTTCCGAATCCAGCGCCCGATCGTCCTCTTTTTCTCGTATTTCTCATGGCACTCCTGATGGTTCCCAGTCAGGACCGTAGATCACTCGAGAGAGGTCTGTTCGGAACTAGTGAAGTTCGGATGATCGGCTGCCAGACGAGGGTCTATTGGGCAAGAGCTCTCCCGATCGTTGCAGTCGTTCACTCTGTCGTCGGGACCTCTCCCACTGGATCCACGAGTCGCTGATGGGCCCCACGTTGGGCGCCAATTGTAAAAACAGTTTCAATCGGGTCGGGGACAATCGATATTTGCCCGGCGGTATTGCCTCTGTGACCCTCTAGTTATTTAAATCAATGAAGAGGCAGGCGCTGGAGACTAGAAAGCAGGAAACAAGGTTTTTTATTCTCTCCGGAGGAGAACACAACGAAACGGACAGAAGGTATCATTCTGAGGTGCTCTAGCTTACGTTTGAGGCCTGGCCCCTTATATACAGTGTTTTATGGTTTTTATTGCAGTTTACATATATGTGACAAAGCTTTGATATACGGAAAGACATACCCGGAATCCCCCTTTGGGGCCCGTTCCCACACACATTTACAGTTGAAATCCCCACCCTAATCACAACAGGTGATGAGCATCGCGCAGCTGGATAATCCGCCGAGTCACAGAATGTGGGGAGTTTGATTGGATCTCATGGGGTGGGGGCTTTGATCAACCCGGGGATTTCTTTGATGGGGGAAGCTTTCTATTGTACGGGGAGGGGCGAGGGTGGTATCGGCAGAGCTGGGTGTCGGCTTGGGAACGGGGAGGACAAAACGGGCACACGGGGAAAAAGGGGGGTTTGCATCTAAGGGCCGGAGATCATGAAAGGAAAGCAGGGAGGTGTCGCGCTGGGAACAGGATGAGGGCCGGGGGCAGAGCAGCGCCGAAGAGGGGTTTATGATTCAAGGCAGGTGCAAGCAGGGGGTGGTCAGCGGGCGGGCTTAGCGAAGGCAAAGGGCTATGTCAGGGGCCAGCGGCATGCAAAAGGGTTGGTTCTGATCGGGGCATCTTAAAATGGCGGGCGCGCACGACAAAAGTGTGGCATCAGGGGAAGAGGCAAGATGGCGCAGATAATGTTCACCAAAACGCACTAATTTTCCACAAACAGACAAAGTACTTCTCTAGTGTGTTACTTTCCACATTCTTCCTCTGCCTCTGGGGCTAAAACCACATACCGGGATCTTAGACAACTCCGTACCTGTACTACCAGAATACATATACCAAGGCGCTAACATTCCATATTGGTAACCAAAATCATTAATTCAACCATTAATTTGCCAAAATAATCAATTAAAACCATCAAGCTGCTACCAAAACTGATCCAGCGATCTGGGACTGATACATTTTCAGAGACAAGGCCCAAATTCATTACCCAAAGAAGTCCCTTCATGCTGGGTGAGTTAAATACCAAACTTACCAAAATCCAATTTATATCAACGTCTCAGCATACAATTTGTGGCAATGCAATCTTTATTTATGTTAACAGGGTTTGGCAAATTATTACCTGATTCTATTATACTTATAAATAAAAAATAAGTACCTCTAATAAAGACAAACTAATTTGTATATTTATAATATTTTACCTGAAATGCTCATCAATACCAAATACAGTTTGACTCATAGACCATCACGAGAAACAAAAATAGAGATATAACAATAGATCGCATCTCAATCACTGTGCATAAAGGAGTGGAAAGGCAAAGAAACAAAAGATTCAGAAACAAAATACATTTGCAAATGTTTATGTAAATACAGTCTTCTATCAATACTAACCCAATAGGAAATAGGAAAACTACTCTCTGGCCACGAGAGCAGTAAGGACCCTAAAGAAGATTTGAAGAGGCAACGACTAAGGGCCCAATGTAGGTAGCCAAATACCGGTCGGTAACGGCTGAAATTCGGTAATTTCGGCCCTTACCGACCGGAATAAGAGTTTTGAGATGTATGTGGAAAAAAAGTGTCCGAATCGGTAAAAACCAGTTGGTAAAATACCGATTCGGTATTTCACGAATCGGAATATACCGAATTCTTATTTACCGAGTCGGTATTTACTGAGTGTGGATTCCGATTGTTACCGATTCTGTATTTTTTACCGTTTTTTTTACCTACATTCAGTTTTCCGATTCATAAATACCGAATCGGTATGAATCGGTATTTAAGAACCGGAAAAATTAAATTACCTACATCGGGCCCCTAGTCAGGAATCAGCGACACAGACAGCCAGCTCAAAAATAGAAGACAGCAACGCAGGCCTCTCCTCAAGCAGGTATGAGTTACGCAACTCCCTCTTCTAAACTCTCCGACCGGGAGCCTCAAAACCAAAAAGACCAACCCACAATTGTGTCTGAACTGACAATTTCTCCTCATTCGATTGGTTAAGGAAAGGGGTGTACTGTCACACCACTCTCGTCATGTCACTTTAGCTCAGGGACTTCATTGTTCGTTTATTCATCTTATCAACTTCCAGCCTAGGAAATACAAATTCGAGCCGCTGTCATAGTACACATTTAATCCATCCCATTCATGTAACAACTTTCGTGCCTCGGTAGTTCATGTGTGCTGCTTCTCTAAGGAAGTGTTCATTCTCTCGCAGATTATTTTGTTTCTTTATGCAAACTCTTGGCAGGCACATAGGACTCGTGAAGAACAATTGTCTTCCACCTTCCCTTTCTTGCTCAGAATTAAACCGCATTTATTTCTTTCATTAACCAAATGTTTCCTGCAGAGCAGAAAACCATACTTCTCCTGAAAACAAACACAGGCATTATTAATCACTTACAATGCTTTCCATTACGCACCCACCCTGTGTTGTATCTACCCATGCGCAACCTGAGTTAATATTATTTTCCTAGCAAACATTAAAAAGTGCATTAAAGCAGCATTGGTCCTTTACCTTACATTACTCAAAAGCATTTGTGGCCTACTCCAGTGTTTTAGTTCACGCTTGTGAAGTAGCATTTTCCCTCATGTTAGGCCCCTTTTCACATAAGTTTTTCGCAGCACGCAGTTGATGAGTGTTACTGATGGTTCAATTCGAGCAGGTTTCATTTCGCGAAAACCCTGCTCCATTACATGGTACGTAAAGTGTGCTAAGTATGATACTATCATACAATTTGGCTGCAAGGAAAGAAGACAGGGGGCAGGTTATACTGTCCGTATCAGGTCACCTTTCTTGGAAGGTGTGAGACATGATGTTCCTTTTTTCACCCTTGCCCAGCCATGAAAAAAACTAAAACAATCTCTTCTGCCTAATCAAGTAAACTACATTTGCAAGAGATAGCTCAAACTACACAATCTACATTTCAGGAAAACACAAAACTTGTAAGAGCATAAATCCAAGTCCAGTAAGGATCCTACTAAGTAGATTAATCAGCATATTTCCTCTAGCATTGCATTACAGGAGTGCACTGCTAGAGGACTAAGCCCTACTTTAGGGCTTGTAGTTCAAGTTCCTAATGTTGAAAAAGCTTAGGAGCAAACTTCGATAACTGACATATCATCTTTTAGCCAGTCATCTTCATTAGGACATTGGAATGATAAAGGATATGGAATGAGAAGCTTTATCTCCAATAGCTTGACCAACATCTCTTAAATGGGGGTGAAAACTTAGGACCCCTCCTCTGTACCTTAAACAACTTTGGGTCTTATTTTCAAGCCCCTTGCACCGCCGGTGCATCACTTTCTAATATGGGAAAAAGTTACATTCCAGTGACACAAGAGGTTTGTACATAAGCCCCTTTGTTCTTAACAGGGAGGGATCCATCCAACCTAAATTATACTGCTCTCGGATTCCTTGATTCTACACCAACCACGGCCGCAAAAGCAGTGAACTGTTATTTCCATAAACTAGCGATACTGATCACTTATTGTGTGTCTAGGATGGGTAAGAAACTAGCAACCTTACAGAGTAGAATCACCTGCCCCCGCTAATTCATTTTTAAACTGTGGCTTCTCACCAGTTGTTGATAAACCTTACATGCTTCCTGGGCTTTTAAGGTTGTTAATCTTATATCTTCAAGAAGAATTGCTTTCCCACATTAAGGTATGATAGCACACCGCCCAAAAGAACAAATAGACTACCATCTAACGAATGCTCAATCACCCATTGAGAACACAAATGAGACAGAAAATACAAGGAACATGACCTTGTTGACTATTACTCAGTGGATATTGATTCCAACTTACTGAAAAAGAGCATTGGCTCAAAACCAATTAGTATAAAAGACAAGAAAAAAAGCAAAAGAAAAACAAGAAACAGTTCAGAAAGGCATTTGAACACTCAAAAAACTAAGGTACAGATAAGATGTTCCCATTATTTGTAAGAAACCCCACAGTTAGTTAAAAGATCATAAAGCCAAGGAAGATACCCAGCCTTCTATCTGGTCTAGTTCACCTGCCAGACCAGACTAGACGAATCTAGGAGAAATACCTTAAGACATGAAGGGCATCATCTTGTAACTATAAGTAAAGCCATACAATAGTCAGATGTGAAACCATGCACAAAATATAACGGACAAACTCAACATAACGTGAAGTCACTAGAGGAGGTGAAGCTAGTGAAAATCTAGCTGAAGATTATGATAACTATTTCTAACAATCCTTCTACCTCCTGTGAACTTCAGAACGCAGTATATTGGGAATGGCCTAGACCAGGGGTCTTCAAACTGTGAGGTGCCAACCCAATGGGGGCAGTGGACTGATAGAAAGAGGGTCGCACATTCCCGGTCACACTTCTGCCTATTATTATTATTTCCATTTGTAGTGCACTACTGTTACCAAAAGGTGTCCTGTAGCTAATCTGCTGCCTGAAATGGCAAATGAGTAACACACAGAAGGGGCAGGAGAACCAGCCAAATGGGGCAACCTACAGAGTGTAGAGCCAGGTTTTTATAGCTTCCTAAAGTATAATAGATTCTTGGTGGAGCGAAACAAAGGAGGGTGCAAATTCCATCACAGTGCAGCCTGCATCGAAACAGCAAAACCGACAATTCATGCCTTCCTGAATTAGGGAACAATAAGCAGATTGGCACAGGCCGAGAGGATCATACAGGTCGGTTTATACTATAAATCGACCTGTATGCTCGGTGAGGAGAGGTGAGAGGGTGAGAGGAGACGGGTTGAGAGAGAACAGCAAGTGAGTGAGAGAATTCGATATAAGAGGTCAGGGATGAGGAGAGATGTAAAGTGCCGAAGGAAGCGCAGAAACGCAAGAGGAGAGGTGAGTGTGAGCGAAAGGTGAAGGCATAGAGAACGACAACTGTAAAACTGTGAGAGGAGATAGCTGAGAGATGATATGTTACATAAAAAGAGAATTTGATGCAACATGGGTGAGGGTCAGCAGTGATAGGGGAAGAGAGGGAGTACTGGGGTGGGTGCTGAGGCAACGGGGAGAAGGACGTTGTTTTACGAAGATGTGGAATAACAAAGGGGGATGTGAAAGATTAATGGGGGAACTGCAGAGGTGTTAGATACAAATAGACAGAAATTTGAAGGGAGAGACTTGAGGTGAATGAGAAGTGCTGAGGGGCGAGAGAGGTGACGGGGTCAGAAAGGCCATGAGATAAATGTGAAAGACTGTTACAGATGAGGGCTGTGTAAAGACAGAATGGCAAGAGGTGATTAAAGGTGAAATGAGAGGTTTAATGGGAAGAATTCAGAAGTTGTAAAAAGGGTTGAAAGAAAATGGCCTGCAAAGTGAGAGAGAGATTCGGGGTTGGGATAGGAGAAAGGGATGGAAGGGAGGGGGTGAGAGGAAAGAGTTATGGTTATGCTTAACTCTGCACAATACCACCAGGTTTTTAAGGGACCTCTGCTGCTCCTGGGCAGGGCAGGTGATCTTCTAATGTGGCAACATGTATTCCTGTGGAGTGGAAGGCCCTTCACAAAGGTTGACTAGACATCTTTCTGTCATTTATTGCTGTACTTTGGTTATAAACTGGTACTGTTGAGGTGAAATCTTTCCTCAGGGTTACTGTGTACAGAATGTCAAAATAATGAAGCACTACTATCCCAACGTATGCAGCATCACATAGCATTATTTAAATTTTCTTACCACACAATTTAGTCGAGCCTGATGTGTAATTTGGTCCTCACCTGCCTCATAATTCAAGTAGCCCTGCCTATCGGTTTAGAATGTTTGTCAGAAGGGTGTCCTCACGCCTGAAAATTTTGACAGGGGGGTCTCGGCTACCAAAGGTTTGAAGACCTCTGGCTTAGACAGAATGTATAACAGGTAAACAAAACACAAATTTTTTCTTAAATGCCTAGCAACACCAAAGAATTAGTAGAGGCACACATACCGAGTGGTAATGTATTGACTCAGGGCATTGGTTTCAAGAGTCATCCTAGAGGAAAAAATATTGGTCAGGGTTTGGAGCAAGTAGAGAATCTGGCTTCTGCCAATAACCATTCCTTTCTTATACATAAACATAGTGCTACTATGAGTGGTAACAATGTCAATGTTTATACTCTGCCCACAATAATTAAATCAACATTGCTAATAGAAAAATAATGCCTACAAATGTACAATGTACAAATTTAGACGATACCCCCTGGCAATTTGAATTGCTTTGTTCCTTCTGCAGCAGAGTCAAGACTGATTTGCACATGGCTCGGTCCAAACTTAAATGGTATAGTCAGCAAATGAGCAATGGGTTGGATGTTACCCGAGCTACTGGAAGTGGTTAGATAAATTGAAAGAATTTCCCTCATCACCTTTTATGTGAATAAAGGCAGACAAGACATACTAAACAGACAACTTCGTGTGGTTAATGTAATGTATGCTTTTTTTGTCCGCTATTATATCTGAATGCATCCCATGCATTTAAAAGTATTAAAGTATTATTAATTGTGAACCGACCTAAATACCATGGAGTTCCATGGACTTTGTGCTGCAAAAGATATCTTTCTCAATGCTGTATTACCATTGTTTTTAAAGATGGT
Source organism: Lissotriton helveticus (assembly GCF_964261635.1). Taxonomy (NCBI): domain Eukaryota; kingdom Metazoa; phylum Chordata; class Amphibia; order Caudata; family Salamandridae; genus Lissotriton; species Lissotriton helveticus. The sequence continues at coordinate 334,064,568 of NC_136060.1, read as the reverse complement.
TAAAGGTAATAACCCGTCCTCAACTAAGTCCAAAAAGTCATCCAAGGGGGAAGGGCGGCACCTCAGAAATCATGGTACCAAAAGTGCATTAATAAAAGAAACATGGGGTATGTCCGAGCACCATTGAAACTAGAGAAGTCTATTACAAATTTCACTTGAATTTCACATAAGATCACTATGTAGCATCAGCCCCACGATGGAACCAGAGGAAGAGGAGGCCTGGAGGCCTGGTCTGCCACTGTCTCCATAAGGACTCCAAAACACCACTCCTAACCAATCTACTAAGAAGTACCTAATGACCCCAAACCAACCTAATCCTATCTATACAATACTATCCTAGAACGCTGGAGGTGTAGATAATTTAGTACAGAATAAAGGTCTAAAACATTTCTTGCTAAATGGTTTATGTGAGGACTCAACCAAGAGGGCAAACTTAGACAGATTCTGAAGATATCCCACCAATCTACCTCCCTGTGAGGGAAGACAAGTGAAAACTTAAAAATAGGCTCACCAACAGGACCATGTTAGGGGGTAAAAAGGGAATGGGACAAGGGATTCTTAAGAGTAGACAAAACACAGCTGTGTTACCTCTTCTACTGGACTCAGAATGGAATGTAATAGCTCGCAGTAGGAGCTTTTGAGGGAGATTTACAAAAAAATCATGCAACACAGCGCAGCCCCCCCCCCCCATGGCTGCTCTGCATAGTGTGACAGGGAGGGAACAGGAGAGCACCATGTCTTAAGAGATATGGCTCTCTCCACCCCTTCCCTTGCACCAGCACTGATCTCAACAGCTTGCACCATGCATACACCTTAGCGCCATAGGGCTAGGGTGTGTGCATCAGTCTAGCATAGGTTTTGTACATAAAGGGTACCCTGCTTGTACAAAATACTATGTCTAGACATGATAGAAATCATTTCCCACTTTTTATGCGTTCCACACAGTGCAGCACACATGCGAAGTCCGAAAAGCACAGAGAAATGAAGGCATTTCTCCTGTTAGGACCTCTTTCGAAGGGGCGTTCTTTTTTGACGCAAAACCATGTCCACAAATCTTTGTAAATATGTGTTTGCTTCAAAAATGCATGGGTAGTTGCATGGGAACACCCATGTTTCAAACTGCTTTGTGCTACTTTGAGGGTTCTTTTCAGTGCAAAATAAATTTTAAGCTGAAAAGTAAATAGCAAAAAAACATTTTGCGCTAGTTAGCATCAATTCTGTGATGCTATCTCAGCGCAAAAAGTTTGTTAATGTCCCCCAGAGTCTTTGATAAAAGAGAACTCACATACGTATATGAAAAAACCTAGTGAAGCGAATTTTATGTGCTGACAAAATGCTTTTATTAATATTGTGCAAAGTAAAGGTTACGTTTAAGTGAAACATGCTAAATGCACAATTTACAGTAGATAATCATATTTAAATGTTATGGGCCTGGAAATAAATATATGTGCTGATTTAAGTAAGCTGAACGGTTGATAATTGAAAAATAGGGCATTAACACTGAAAGACCTGTTTTACAAATTGAATAGTTGTTTGCGCACAATGTTTTTTTTTCTGTTACAGATGTTGTATTTTTCCAGAAGCCTTCTGTTAGCTAATGAATAGGATTTAGTTTTGTATTAGATAACTGATAGTGAGTTATCACCTAAAGGAGAACAGGAAGACAAGTCATGAGAAACACAGTCTGGACCACAAAGTACCAACAATGTACATTTTTAACGACTAATGTCTGAAAGTCTATTGTACCAGCATGTGAACATGGTGAGTTTGCTTATTCCCATGAGATTGCTTACATTCTATTGGAGTACTCAGAAGAAGAAAGAAAATAAGTTTTCAACATAGAATATAGTGTGTTTATATTAGTGTTAGTTCCTAGAGTAACTAGCTAGATTCTGGATTCCATTCCCAACAGTCCGGGTGGATACTCATCTCTGAGTTTCTTAGACTTCTCTCTGTGAGAGGCTATTTATGCAATTTCTTCCAATTTATGACAGAGAATATTTTCCAGACTGATATGTAAAGGTTTTATGTTTGTGCATTGATTCTCTCATAAGAACTCTTTATTGAGTATCTGAACTGACACATTTATCTTATATTATTCCAACTTAATTTAGATTAGAGAATTTCCTTTATGAATACTCTTGCTGAATTATAACAATAACTACTATTATTTTGAGTAATATATTATATATTATATTTCATCTTATATTGAATATCAAGTATTTCTAAGTAATCCTTACTGAATAAAATTGAGATACCTGAGAAATTGAAAATAAAACGTCTAAACTCAAAACTAAACCTCTTTCTTGACTGTAATAAAAATCTTTAATGATTCACTGCTATGTAGATGATTGCTCCTTATTTCTCTGTAGATGAACAAAGGTCCTTCAACCCAGGCAGGGGTTATTTAATGATTATATCCAGAGATTGAGAAATAGAAATCCCGGCTCCCTCAAACTCATAACGAATTTTCAGAGCAATTGTAAAATTATTGCTGCTTTTGAATTCCAAGGTTTTGAACTTAACAGAATATCAACAAAAAAGCACTCAGATCTGGTAATGGAATCATATAACATTTTAACGATGCAAAATATGCAGACACAAAATTAACTGCATTCAGTTTATGCTGTTTCCCATACGTGAGATCAGAGGCTGATGGAGTAAATATGGCAATAGGTATATTAAGTGCAGATTTTGTGGCTGTGAAATGAATCAGTTGCGAACTGACTAGTGCTGTTGACCAGACTAGCTAAGGAAAGACGAATGCTTTTAAAACGTATATTTTTGCCTGATGGTATAAAAACTGTAAGGATACACTAAGATATTGCCTACACTCTAGTAACATTTTAGAATTTATCTCTGCGTTTCGTTTTCTCATTTAGCATTCACAAAGTTATTTGAATTTGTGTATCATGTATATTTTCTCCTCGACCATCAGTTAGTGATCTAGCACGGATTAGTTATTGTTAGATATACATGATAGAATTTAACTGTACAAAATTATCCTGAATTCAAGTATAGGATTTTTGCACCAGGAAAACATTTGTGTGTTAAATAATTCACAAGGCGATACCACATTCAAACCTGCAACAGGCAAGGGGGAGTTCAACCATGGTTGATTAACCTTTTTTGGTACTGACAGGGACAAGTGCAAAGTGGTATTGAGAGATATGTTTTAGGAATTGCTGAAATGATTTCTTGCAGTAAACAAATTATTTTTGCTCGGGAAGTCAGTGTCGTACTTTGTGAATCTGATGGAAATGGTGCATTTACTTACTTATATCTTTTGTAGAGCGCTCTAACAGCAAATAGCTTGTCTGAGTTCTGGGAGAGGGGAATGACTGGAAAAACTGCTGTGGAACAACATGCACACAATGAAGAAATAATACAAAGTGAAGATTAAATCCCATAAAGGATAATGACTCAGAATAAGGCATCTAAGTTAATTTTTACAGGTTCAAATCAGGGACCACATTTACTATGATTTTGCGTCAGGTGGCACCACTTTTGTGGCACAGCTCTGATGAAAAATCTTTTTTGCCATATACTAAGGCCCTGATTTAGAGTTTGGCAGACGTGTTAGTTACAAATGTGATGGATATCTCGTCCGCCGTATTACAATCCCCATATAAAGAGATCATAATATGGGAGGCGATATATCCGCTTTGTGATTGAGTAACCCCCTCCAACAAACTCTAAATCAGGCCCTATGTCCATTAACGCCTCATTGTGTGGCTTTACATGGTTTAGTAAATACAAAGAAACAAAATAGAGTGCATGATGCTGCCTTGCATTACTTGGCGTTGGATAAGCGTTACATATTTGGAACATGGGATTTGCTGTGCATCCACCTGTGTATTCTGATGCAAATCCAGATTTACAAAGGCTTGCAAACCTGAGTTTTCACCAAAATGGTGCACCTACCTGACAGAGGTGTAACAAGGAGAAATACCTTTATTCCTCCTTGTTACTTTCAATTTAAATGTGTGCTACAGATAGAAAGAGGAATTTGCCCTTAAGGATGTAAGGCTCGTATGTTTTGCCTGTTCACATGTATTACGTTGACAGGTATAAGTGGATATTTGTATGTGCATGATATTTACTTATACTGACTTACATCCTTTTTCCTAATCATGCTAATTAACATTCTTTGACTTGCATCATTATGCTTTCCTAAGGTTAGGACTATTGTGAAAACTTCAAAATCAAAAATGCAATTTTTTCTTCTAGGATTGTTTTTCTTTTTAATATTTTTGCTTATGAATTATGATATGAACACTGTTCAAACAGGGTATTGTGGAGTGCTTTTATCTACTTCCTGCATTTGCTTGTATTGTCTATATCACATAAACCTGGAGCATTGAAGTGTAACTTAGTTAGTTAGATAATCCAATTAAAATAATTGCATTTTATTGTACATTCACATGTTTGAGTGGAGCCAAGTTAGAGTGGGGCGGTAATCGAAACTTCTTCAATTCCAGAAGGATGCATTAATGTTACACGAGTGCCCATAGGTGGAAGTTTCTCGACTACACCGAATTAAGATATAGATATAGAAAATTCAGTGGTGGACTTTTAATCATGCTAATGTATGCATATGGTGCAACTCTCACTTGTTCCTGTAAAGCTTGGTGGTTTTGGTCGTAATCCTTCAGACTTTGTGAATCATAACTAACAAATACATGTATGTGTTGCTAGTATACGTCCGACATACGGCTGGAAAAGCTATATGAACATGAACTGAGGCATTAAAGTATGATACAATTTCTGAATTATTTAGTTCAACAGAAGAATATTTTAGAACCATGACAAACTACTCAGCAACACTTAACTGACGTCCAAGCATGGGACTGGCAGTCAATACATTATTTTCAATGGAATTCAATGAAAACTACAATGATATCAATCTCACAATGAATACAATCGGTTCAATGAGATTACGAAGTATCTAAGAGCCTGTAGGATGTGTGGATGAATGAGGGATGGAATCTGTACTTTTAATTAGTGTACTACAAAAGGGAGAGTACTTTTAGTGTACTTATAACTGAGAGTGGGAACAATTGCAATTTTATACAGGGTGAATTCGACCAGAAGGTATTAGAGTACTTTACACAAGCACCAGTTCCATTACACAAGAAGGACACGTGTATATATCCTCAACCTTGGATGCATTTGAAATAAAATAATTTGGGAATAGAAAAGCCTGTGAGTGCGTTATTCAAAAGGAGTTCGTGAGGATTCAAAACGTGGAAATATATATATATATATTTATAGATATATATATATATATATATATATATATAGATATAGATATATATATATATATCTATATCTATATATATATATATATATATATATATATATATTCTGAGCAAACGCTGTGAAGCTTGGAAGAGCACACATCCACTCTCTGCCATCCAGCATTTCAAAAGTGCAGCCCTCCGTTTTTGCTTCGTGTTATGGTTAGATCTGCCAACGCGTTTCAGGGCTCAAGGCCCCTTCTTCATGGGCTGAGAAGTCACACATGAGGCCAGCATGCGCAGTAAGTTGCTTTTATTATAAACCATCCTTCTGGCGATGGGCGTGTTTACATCCACTTGCCCTCGTGCATTCTGGGGGATGGAGTTTTTGCATACTGGAAACGTCTTCTTCTTTGAGTAAGTTCATGTGTGTTTTCCCAAATAGTTCTGATTAAAGTTTATTACTCTGAGTGAGCCACGAGTTTGCAATAATGGGAAGGTTTCATCAGCACATTGAGAGCGGCGCTGCAATGTCAAGTTCAGTCCCGACTGCAGTCTCCTCTCAGCTGTCGGTTAGAGTATCCTTCAGCTGACGGTGGTGCCTCTCCCCACGGTCACGCCCCGTGTAATGTAGTCTGAGCAAACGCTGTGAAGCTTGGAAGAGCACACATCCACTCTCTGCCATCCAGCATTTCAAAAGTGCAGCCCTCCGTTTTTGCTTCGTGTTATGGTTAGATCTGCCAACGCGTTTCAGGGCTCAAGGCCCCTTCTTCATGGGCTGAGAAGTCACACATGAGGCCAGCATGCGCAGTAAGTTGCTTTTATTATAAACCATCCTTCTGGCGATGGGCGTGTTTACATCCACTTGCCCTCGTGCATTCTGGGGGATGGAGTTTTTGCATACTGGAAACGTCTTCTTCTTTGAGTAAGTTCATGTGTGTTTTCCCAAATAGTTCTGATTAAAGTTTATTACTCTGAGTGAGCCACGAGTTTGCAATAATGGGAAGGTTTCATCAGCACATTGAGAGCGGCGCTGCAATGTCAAGTTCAGTCCCGACTGCAGTCTCCTCTCAGCTGTCGGTTAGAGTATCCTTCAGCTGACGGTGGTGCCTCTCCCCACGGTCACGCCCCGTGTAATGTAGTCTGAGCAAACGCTGTGAAGCTTGGAAGAGCACACATCCACTCTCTGCCATCCAGCATTTCAAAAGTGCAGCCCTCCGTTTTTGCTTCGTGTTATGGTTAGATCTGCCAACGCGTTTCAGGGCTCAAGGCCCCTTCTTCATGGGCTGAGAAGTCACACATGAGGCCAGCATGCGCAGTAAGTTGCTTTTATTATAAACCATCCTTCTGGCGATGGGCGTGTTTACATCCACTTGCCCTCGTGCATTCTGGGGGATGGAGTTTTTGCATACTGGAAACGTCTTCTTCTTTGAGTAAGTTCATGTGTGTTTTCCCAAATAGTTCTGATTAAAGTTTATTACTCTGAGTGAGCCACGAGTTTGCAATAATGGGAAGGTTTCATCAGCACATTGAGAGCGGCGCTGCAATGTCAAGTTCAGTCCCGACTGCAGTCTCCTCTCAGCTGTCGGTTAGAGTATCCTTCAGCTGACGGTGGTGCCTCTCCCCACGGTCACGCCCCGTGTAATGTAGTCTGAGCAAACGCTGTGAAGCTTGGAAGAGCACACATCCACTCTCTGCCATCCAGCATTTCAAAAGTGCAGCCCTCCGTTTTTGCTTCGTGTTATGGTTAGATCTGCCAACGCGTTTCAGGGCTCAAGGCCCCTTCTTCGTGGGCTGAGAAGTCACACATGAGGCCAGCATGCGCAGTAAGTTGCTTTTATTATAAACCATCCTTCTGGCGATGGGCGTGTTTACATCCACTTGCCCTCGTGCATTCTGGGGGATGGAGTTTTTGCATACTGGAAACGTCTTCTTCTTTGAGTAAGTTCATGTGTGTTTTCCCAAATAGTTCTGATTAAAGTTTATTACTCTGAGTGAGCCACGAGTTTGCAATAATGGGAAGGTTTCATCAGCACATTGAGAGCGGCGCTGCAATGTCAAGTTCAGTCCCGACTGCAGTCTCCTCTCAGCTGTCGGTTAGAGTATCCTTCAGCTGACGGTGGTGCCTCTCCCCACGGTCACGCCCCGTGTAATGTAGTCTGAGCAAACGCTGTGAAACTTGGAAGAGCACACATCCACTCTCTGCCATCCAGCATTTCAAAAGTGCAGCCCTCCGTTTTTGCTTCGTGTTATGGTTAGATCTGCCAACGCGTTTCAGGGCTCAAGGCCCCTTCTTCGTGGGCTGAGAAGTCACACATGAGGCCAGCATGCGCAGTAAGTTGCTTTTATTATAAACCATCCTTCTGGCGATGGGCGTGTTTACATCCACTTGCCCTCGTGCATTCTGGGGGATGGAGTTTTTGCATACTGGAAACGTCTTCTTCTTTGAGTAAGTTCATGTGTGTTTTCCCAAATAGTTCTGATTAAAGTTTATTACTCTGAGTGAGCCACGAGTTTGCAATAATGGGAAGGTTTCATCAGCACATTGAGAGCGGCGCTGCAATGTCAAGTTCAGTCCCGACTGCAGTCTCCTCTCAGCTGTCGGTTAGAGTATCCTTCAGCTGACGGTGGTGCCTCTCCCCACGGTCACGCCCTGTGTAATGTAGTCTGAGCAAACGCTGTGAAGCTTGGAAGAGCACACATCCACTCTCTGCCATCCAGCATTTCAAAAGTACAGCCCTCCGTTTTTGCTTCGTGTTATGGTTAGATCTGCCAATGTGTTTCAGGGCTCAAGGCCCCTTCTTCATGGGCTGAGAAGTCACACATGAGGCCAGCATGCGCAGTAAGTTGCTTTTATTGTTGCTCAGACTACATTACACGGGGCGTGACCGTGGGGAGAGGCACCACCGTCAGCTGAAGGATACTCTAACCGACAGCTGAGAGGAGACTGCAGTCGGGACTGAACTTGACATTGCAGTGCCGCTCTCAATGTGCTGATGAAACCTTCCCATTATTGCAAACTCGTGGCTCACTCAGAGTAATAAACTTTAATCAGAACTATTTGGGAAAACACACATGAACTTACTCAAAGAAGAAGACGTTTCCAGTATGCAAAAACTCCATCCCCCAGAATGCACGAGGGCAAGTGGATGTAAACACGCCCATCGCCAGAAGGATGGTTTATAATAAAAGCAACTTAATGCGCATGCTGGCCTCATGTGTGACTTCTCAGCCCATGAAGAAGGGGCCTTGAGCCCTGAAACGCGTTGGCAGATCTAACCATAACACGAAGCAAAAACGGAGGGCTGCACTTTTGAAATGCTGGATGGCAGAGAGTGGATGTGTGCTCTTCCAAGCTTCACAGCGTTTGCTCAGACTACATTACACGGGGCGTGACCGTGGGGAGAGGCACCACCGTCAGCTGAAGGATACTCTAACCGACAGCTGAGAGGAGACTGCAGTCGGGACTGAACTTGACATTGCAGCGCCGCTCTCAATGTGCTGATGAAACCTTCCCATTATTGCAAACTCGTGGCTCACTCAGAGTAATAAACTTTAATCAGAACTATTTGGGAAAACACACATGAACTTACTCAAAGAAGAAGACGTTTCCAGTATGCAAAAACTCCATCCCCCAGAATGCACGAGGGCAAGTGGATGTAAACACGCCCATCGCCAGAAGGATGGTTTATAATAAAAGCAACTTACTGCGCATGCTGGCCTCATGTGTGACTTCTCAGCCCATGAAGAAGGGGCCTTGAGCCCTGAAACGCGTTGGCAGATCTAACCATAACACGAAGCAAAAACGGAGGGCTGCACTTTTGAAATGCTGGATGGCAGAGAGTGGATGTGTGCTCTTCCAAGCTTCACAGCGTTTGCTCAGACTACATTACACGGGGCGTGACCGTGGGGAGAGGCACCACCGTCAGCTGAAGGATACTCTAACCGACAGCTGAGAGGAGACTGCAGTCGGGACTGAACTTGACATTGCAGCGCCGCTCTCAATGTGCTGATGAAACCTTCCCATTATTGCAAACTCGTGGCTCACTCAGAGTAATAAACTTTAATCAGAACTATTTGGGAAAACACACATGAACTTACTCAAAGAAGAAGACGTTTCCAGTATGCAAAAACTCCATCCCCCAGAATGCACGAGGGCAAGTGGATGTAAACACGCCCATCGCCAGAAGGATGGTTTATAATAAAAGCAACTTACTGCGCATGCTGGCCTCATGTGTGACTTCTCAGCCCATGAAGAAGGGGCCTTGAGCCCTGAAATGCGTTGGCAGATCTAACCATAACACGAAGCAAAAACGGAGGGCTGCACTTTTGAAATGCTGGATGGCAGAGAGTGGATGTGTGCTCTTCCAAGCTTCACAGCGTTTGCTCAGACTACATTACACGGGGCGTGACCGTGGGGAGAGGCACCACCGTCAGCTGAAGGATACTCTAACCGACAGCTGAGAGGAGACTGCAGTCGGGACTGAACTTGACATTGCAGCGCCGCTCTCAATGTGCTGATGAAACCTTCCCATTATTGCAAAGTCGTGGCTCACTCAGAGTAATAAACTTTAATCAGAACTATTTGGGAAAACACACATGAACTTACTCAAAGAAGAAGACGTTTCCAGTATGCAAAAACTCCATCCCCCAGAATGCACGAGGGCAAGTGGATGTAAACACGCCCATCGCCAGAAGGATGGTTTATAATAAAAGCAACTTACTGCGCATGCTGGCCTCATGTGTGACTTCTCAGCCCATGAAGAAGGGGCCTTGAGCCCTGAAACGCGTTGGCAGATCTAACCATAACACGAAGCAAAAACGGAGGGCTGCACTTTTGAAATGCTGGATGGCAGAGAGTGGATGTGTGCTCTTCCAAGCTTCACAGCGTTTGCTCAGACTACATTACACGGGGCGTGACCGTGGGGAGAGGCACCACCGTCAGCTGAAGGATACTCTAACCGACAGCTGAGAGGAGACTGCAGTCGGGACTGAACTTGACATTGCAGCGCCGCTCTCAATGTGCTGATGAAACCTTCCCATTATTGCAAACTCGTGGCTCACTCAGAGTAATAAACTTTAATCAGAACTATTTGGGAAAACACACATGAACTTACTCAAAGAAGAAGACGTTTCCAGTATGCAAAAACTCCATCCCCCAGAATGCACGAGGGCAAGTGGATGTAAACACGCCCATCGCCAGAAGGATGGTTTATAATAAAAGCAACTTACTGCGCATGCTGGCCTCATGTGTGACTTCTCAGCCCATGAAGAAGGGGCCTTGAGCCCTGAAACGCGTTGGCAGATCTAACCATAACACGAAGCAAAAACGGAGGGCTGCACTTTTGAAATGCTGGATGGCAGAGAGTGGATGTGTGCTCTTCCAAGCTTCACAGCGTTTGCTCAGACTACATTACACGGGGCGTGACCGTGGGGAGAGGCACCACCGTCAGCTGAAGGATACTCTAACCGACAGCTGAGAGGAGACTGCAGTCGGGACTGAACTTGACATTGCAGCGCCGCTCTCAATGTGCTGATGAAACCTTCCCATTATTGCAAACTCGTGGCTCACTCAGAGTAATAAACTTTAATCAGAACTATTTGGGAAAACACACATGAACTTACTCAAAGAAGAAGACGTTTCCAGTATGCAAAAACTCCATCCCCCAGAATGCACGAGGGCAAGTGGATGTAAACACGCCCATCGCCAGAAGGATGGTTTATAATAAAAGCAACTTCCTGCGCATGCTGGCCTCATGTGTGACTTCTCAGCCCATGAAGAAGGGGCCTTGAGCCCTGAATCGCGTTGGCAGATCTAACCATAACACGAAGCAAAAACGGAGGGCTGCACTTTTGAAATGCTGGATGGCAGAGAGTGGATGTGTGCTCTTCCAAGCTTCACAGCGTTTGCTCAGACTACATTACACGGGGAGTGACCGTGGGGAGAGGCACCACCGTCAGCTGAAGGATACTCTAACCGACAGCTGAGAGGAGACTGCAGTCGGGACTGAACTTGACATTGCAGCGCCGCTCTCAATGTGCTGATGAAACCTTCCCATTATTGCAAACTCGTGGCTCACTCAGAGTAATAAACTTTAATCAGAACTATTTGGGAAAACACACATGAACTTACTCAAAGAAGAAGACGTTTCCAGTATGCAAAAACTCCATCCCCCAGAATGCACGAGGGCAAGTGGATGTAAACACGCCCATCGCCAGAAGGATGGTTTATAATAAAAGCAACTTACTGCGCATGCTGGCCTCATGTGTGACTTCTCAGCCCATGAAGAAGGGGCCTTGAGCCCTGAAACGCGTTGGCAGATCTAACCATAACACGAAGCAAAAACGGAGGGCTGCACTTTTGAAATGCTGGATGGCAGAGAGTGGATGTGTGCTCTTCCAAGCTTCACAGCGTTTGCTCAGAATATATATATATATATATATATATATATATATATATATATATATATATATATATTCACAGAAAACTCCAAACGCCACTTCCAACCACGTAGATTAGCGAAGCGTCAAGCAGGAGACGGACCACCAGATTAGGTAACAATTCTTTTAATCCAGGTTACATGTTCGTTGTCAGGAAATGCATAACGCGTTTCGGGCTACAAGCCCTTGTTCACATGCACAAGACTGTTTGTTACATTTTCACATTTATAATGTCAAGTGATCACTGGTACACGCCCCTCCCACACAACATGTGGTCATAGACATAGTAAACATTTTTTTTACCACGACATGTGCAAATATGCTGTAAAAATAGTATAAATACTTATATTAGACATAAAATCATTGTCATATATTCTGTAAGCAATTAAAACTATTACGGGATAAATCCGTTGATTGCACA